>NC_053038.3:340106058-341363558 GCF_002575655.3 Aegilops tauschii subsp. strangulata
GGCCATTAGTTAGGTTATCTCTTTGCCGTCCGCCCCCCTTTGCTGTCCGCTTTTTTGCTCTTTGTCGTCTGCTGGCAGACGGCAAAGAGGAGGGTCGTTAGGTTTTTTTCTAAGTAGCTCGTTAGCGGGGCCCATCTCTCTCTTTGCCGTCCGCCAGCTGACGGCAAAGATTCTTTGCCGTCCGCTAGCAGACGGCAAAGAAATGGCTGATGGCAAAGACATTCTTTGCCATCAGCCAGTTCTTTGCCGTCCGTTTTTTGCAAGCTGACGGAAAAGACCTTCTTTGCCGTCCGCCAGCAGATGGAAAAGAATAGGCAGACGGCAAATAAGCAAATTCCAGTAGTGTATGGACCCGAAGGTTTGTGGTAAACTACTCACACATCGTCGGAGTGGCTATGGTGTTGATGTAGAAGCCCTCCGTGATCGAATCCCCCTCCGGTAGATCGCCGGAAAAGGCCCCAAGATGGGATCTCATGGGTACAGAAGGTTGCGGCGGTGGAAAAGTGGTTTCATGGCTCCCCTGGATGTTTTCAAGGTATAGGAGTATATATAGGCGAAAGAAGTAGGTCGGTGGAGCTACGAGGGGCCCACGAGGGTGGGGGCGCGCCTACCCCCCGGGCGCGCCCTCCTGCCTCGTGGCCGCCTCGTTGCTTCCTTGACTTCCACTCCAAGTCTCCTGGATTGCGTTTGTTCCAAAAAAGATCCTCGCGAAGCTTTCGTTCCGTTTGGATTCTGTTTGATATTCCTTTTCTGCGAAACACTGAAATAGGCAAAAAAAACAGCAATATGCACTAGGCCTTCGGTTAATAGGTTAGTCCCAAAAAATAATAGAAAAGGTATATTAAAGCCCATTAAACATCCAAAACAGATAATATAATAGCATGGAACAATAAAAAATTATAGATACGTTGGAGACGTATCAAGCATCCCCAACAAGCTTAATTCCTGCTCGTCCTCGAGTAGGTAAATGATAAAACAGAATTTTTGATGTGGAATGCTACCTAACATAATTTTCAATGTAATTCTCTTTATTGTGGCATAAATGTTTAGATCCCAAAAGATTCTAGACAAAGTTTTAATATTGACATAAAAATAGTAATACTTCAAGCATGCTAACCAAGCAATTATGTCTTATCAAAATAACATAGCCAAAGAAAGCTTATCCCTATAAAACCATATAGTTTGGCCATGCTTCATTTTCGTCACACAAAATGCTCCCATCATGCACAACCCCGATGACAAGCCAAGCAATTGTTTCATACTTAGCCTTTTCAAACTCTTTCAACTTTTACGCAATATATGAGCGCAAGCCATGGACATAGCACTATGGGTGGAATAGCATATGATGATGGGGGTTATGTGAGAAGACAAAAAGGAGAAAGTCTCACATTGACGTGGCTAATCAACGAGCTATGGAGATGCCCATCAATTGATGTCAATGCGAGGAGTAGGGATTGCCATGCAACGGATGCACTAGAGCTATAAATGTATGAAAGCACATCAAAAGAAACTAAGTGGGTGTGCATCCAACTTGCTTGCTCACGAAGACCTAGGGCATTTTGAGGAAGCCCATCATTGGAATATACAAGCCAAGTTCTATAATGAAAAATTCCCACTAGTATATGAAAGTGACAAAATAAGAAACTCTCTATCATGAAGATCATGGTGCTATTTTGAAGCACAAGTGTGGAAAAGGATAGTAACATTGTCCCTTCTCTCTTTTTCTCTCTTTTTTTTGTTTGGGCTTCTTTGGCCTTTTTTATTTGGGCTTCTTTGGCCTCTTTTTTATTTTTTTTTATTTTTCGTCCGGAGTCTCATCCCGACTTGTGGGGGAATCATAGTCTCCATCATCCTTTCCTCACATGGGACAATGCTCTAATAATGAAAGTCATCACACTTCTATTTATTTACAACTCAAGAATTACAACTCGATACTTAGAACAAAATATGACTCTATGTGAATGCCTCCGGCGGTGTACCGGGATATGCAATTAATCAAGAGCGACATGTATGACAGAATTATGAAGGTGGTTTGCCACAAATACGATGTCAACTACATGATCATGCAAAGCAATATGACAATGATGGAGCGTGTCATAATAAACGGAATAGTGGTAAGTTGCATGGCAATATATCTCGGAATGGCTATGGAAATGTCATAATAGGTAGGTATGGTGGCTGTTTTGAGGAAGATATAAGGAGGCTTATGTGTGATAGAGCGTATCATATCACGGGGTTTGGATGCACCGGCGAAGTTTGCACCAACTCTCGAGGTGAGAAAGGGCAATGCACGGTACCGAAGAGGCTAGCAATGATGGAAGGGTGAGAGTGCGTATAATCCATGGACTCAACATTAGTCATAAAGAACTCACATACTTATTGCAAAAATCTACAAGTCACCAAAACTAAGCACTACGCACATGCTCCTAGAGGGATAGATCGGTAGGAAAATACCATCGCTCGTCCCTGACCGCCACTCATAAGGAAAGCAATCAAAGAACACCCCATGCTTCAAATTTGTCACACAACGTTTACCATACGTGCATGCTACGGGACTTGCAATCCTCAACACAAGTATTTCACAATTACACAATTACCCAACTAGCATGACTCTAACATTACCACCTTTATATCTCAAAACAACTATCAAGTATCAAACTTATCATAGTATTCAATGCACTCTATATGAAAGTTTTTATTATACCCATCTTTGATGCCTATCATATTAGGACTAATTTTATAGCCAAAGCAAATTAACATGCTGTTCTAAAAGACTTCTAAAATAATATAAGTGAAGCATGAGAGATCAATAATTTCTATAAAATAAAACCACCACCGTGCTCTAAAAAGGTATAAGTGAAGTACTAGAGCAAAATTTATCTAGCTCAAAAGATATAAGTGAAGCACATAGAGTATTCTAATAAATTCCAATTCATGTGTGTCTCTCCCAAAAGGTGTGTACAGTAAGGATGATTGTGGTAAACTAAAAAGCAAAGAATCAAATCATGCAAGACGCTCCAAGCAAAACACATATCATGTGGTGAATAAAAAATATAGCCTCAAGTAAAGTTACCGATAGACCAAGACGAAAGAGGGGATGCCTTCCGGGGCATCCCCAAGCTTAGGCTTTTGGTTGTCCTTGAATTTTACCTTGGGGTGCCTTGGGAATCCCCAATCTTAGGCTCTTGCCACTCCTTGTTCCATAATCCATCAAATCTTTACCCAAAAACTTGAAAACTTCACAACACAAAAACAGAAAATCTCATGAGCTCTGTTAGTATAAGAAAACAAAACACCACCTTATGGTACTGTAATGAACTCATTATTTATTTATATTGGTGTTAAACCTACTGTATTCCAACTTCTCTATGGTTCATACCCCCCCCCCCCCGATACTAGCCATAGATTCATCAAAATAAGCAAACAACACATGAAAAACAGAATCTGTCAAAAACAGAATAGTCTGTAGCAATCTGATATGTTCGAATACTTCTGGAACTCCAAAGATTCTGAAAAACTAGGACAGCCTGGATAATTTGTATATTGATCTACTGCAAAAATAATTGGTATTTTATCACGTTCTGGTGAATTTTAACAATTATTTTCGTGAGCGTAAAGTTTCTGTCTTTTTCAGCAAGATCAAACAACTATCACCCAAGAAGATCCTATTGGTTCTACTTGGCACAAACACTAATTAAAACATAAAACACATCTAAACAGAGGCTAGATGAATTATTTATTACTAAACAGGAACAGAAATCAAGGAACAAAAAAAATTGGGTTGCCTCCCTACAAGCGCTATCGTTTAACACCCCTAGCTAGGCATAAAAACAAGAATAGATCTAGGTATTTCATCTTTGGTATGTATCTTTTTAATGGAGTTATGCTCGGATCTGGGAGGTTCCTTACGTTTTCCTTCATGCTCGGAGATCTTTAGATCTAGACCATCCAACCGCTTATTGCAAAGTGTAATCAACGTATTCATGCGATTAAGATTTCCACCAACATTTTTAAGAGGTTCAATAGATTTTTTCAATTCGCATATTTTCTCTAAGATTTGGGTTCCTTCTTGAGTAAGGTGAAGTCCCTTTTGTGGGGGAAGTACTCCTACTATCCCCTCTATAATTTCATAAGCAATACTAGGATCAACTTCAATAAAATCCCCTTTGGTGGCAAAATCAAGAAGTTGTCTATGGGATATGGTTAGCCCAACATAAAAATTGCAAAGTAAAATCTTGAAATCTCCCTCTATAGTGCAACTACGATAAAATTCTACCATCCTATACAAGGCATCTTTTAAGTTTTCTCCTTGTCTTTGTTTGAAGTGGAGGACTTCAAAATTAGGAGACGAAGGAAGGGAGAAAGAGCTAGCCATGAAAGCGAAATAAACGATCTGACACACGGACACAACAGGAGGCAAATGGAAAGAAGCGGACGGAAAAGGGAGAATAAAACGGCAAAGGTGAAGTGGGGGAGAGGAAAACGAGAGGCAAATGGCAAATAATGTAATGCGAGGGATAAGAGTTTGTGATGGGTACTTGGTATGTCTTAACTTGTGCGTAGATCTCCCCGGCAACGGCGCCAGAAATCCTTCTTGCTACCTCTTGAGCTTGCGTTGGTTTTCCCTTGAAGAGGAAAGGGTGATGCAGCAAATTAGCATAAGTATTTCCCTCAGTTTTTGAGAACCAAGGTATCAATCCAGTAGGAGACTACACGCAAATCACCTAGTACCTGCACAAACAATCAAGAACCTTGCAACCAGCGCGATAAAAGGGGTTGTCAATCCCTTCACGGCCACTTGCAAAAGTGAGATCTGATAAAGATAATAAGATAAATATTTTTGGTATTTTTGTTGTATATATTGGAAAATAAAGATTGCAAGATAAACGGCGAAAGAAATTGGCAAGTTGATGATAAACTAATATGATGTAAAATAGACCCGGGGGCCATAGGTTTCACTAGTGGCTTCTCTCAAGATAGCATATATACGGTGGGTGAACAAATTACTGCCGAGCAATTGATAGAATAGTGCATAGTTATGATGATATCTAAGGCAATGATCATGCATATAGGCATCCCGTCCATGTCAAGTAGACCGAAACAATTCTGCATCTACTACTATTACTCCACACATCGACCGCTATCCAGCATGCATCTAGAGTATTAAGTTCATAAGAACGGAGTAATGCATTAGGCAAGATGACATGATGTAGAGGGATAAACTCAAGCAATATGATATAAACCCCATATTTTTATCCTCGATGGCAACAATACAATACGTGCCTTGCTGCCCCTGCTGTCACTGGGAAAGGACACCGCAAGATTGAACCCAAAGCTAAGTACTTGTCCCATTGCAAGAAAGATCAATCTAGTAGGCCAAACTAAACCGATAATTCGAAGAGACTTGCAAAGATATCAAATCATGCATATAAGAATTCAGAGAAGAACCAAATAATATTCATAGATAATCAAGATCATGAACCCACAATTCATCGGATCTCGGCAAACACACCGCAAAAGAGTATTACATCGAATAGATCTCCAAGAACATCGAGGAGAACTTTGTATTGAAATACAAAAAGAGAGAAGAAGCCATCTAGCTAATAACTATGGACCCGAAGGTCTGTGGTAAACTACTCACACATCATCGGAGAGGCTATGGTGTTGATGTAGAAGCCCTCTGTGATCGAATCCCTCTCCGGCAGATCGCCGGAAAAGGCCCCAAGATGGCATCTCACGGGTACAGAAGGTTGCGGCGGTGGAAAAGTGGTTTCATGGCTCCCCTGGATGTTTTCGGGGTATAAGAGTATATATAGGCGAAAGAAGTAGGCCGGTGGAGCTACAAGGGGCCCACGAGGGTGGGAGGTGCGCCTACCCCCCTAGGCACGCCCTCCTGCCTCGTGGCTGCCTCGTTGCTTCCTTGACTTCCACTCCAAGTCTCCTGGATTGCGTTTGTTCCAAAAAAGATCCTCGCGAAGGTTTCATTCTGTTTGATTCCGTTTGATATTCCTTTTCTGCGAAACACTGAAATAGGCAAAAAACAGCAATTTGCACTGGGCCTTCGGTTAATAGGTTAGTCCCAAAAAATAATATAAAAAGGTATATTAAAGACCATTAAACATCCAAAACAGATAATATAATAGCATGGAACAATAAAAAATTATAGATACGTTGGAGACGTATCAATATACCTTGGGATCCGGGTGGATCCATTACTTGAGCACTATATGCCTAGCTTAATGGCTTTAAAGAAAGCGCTGCTAGGGAGACAACCAGAAGTTTAGAGAGTCATTTATTTCTGTTGTGTGCTTTTATAAATTTTAAAAACAAAAACAATGTGCCAAGATTTGCCTTTAGGATGTTGACATTGCTTGTTGGTTTGTGCGGTGCAAAACAAAAACTTTGGCTGTAGTGCACGATTTTTTACATTTTTTTACTGAACATCAAACGGTTTTGGAACTTTTTGCACTGTCTTTATATACAAATTTTTTATTTTTTCTAAAATTTTCAGAATTTTTGGAGTACCAGAGGTATGGTGAATGTTCAGATTACTACAGACTGTCCTGTTTAAGACAGGTTCTGTTTTTGATGCATAGTTTGCTTGTTTTGATGAAACTATCAATTTCTATCAGTGGATTAAGCCATGGAAAGGTTATATTATAGTAGCTACAATGGAAAAACAAAATAAGATTTGTTTTGCAACAATACTTAGAGTAGTGATTTGCTTTATTATACTAACGGATCTTACCGAGCTTTCTGTTGAGTTTTGTGTGGATGAAGTGTTCGAAGATCGAGGAGGTCTCGATGTGAGGAGAAGGAGGAGAGGCAAGAGGTCAAGCTTGGGGATGACCAAGGAACCCCAAGTAAATATTCAAGGAGACTCAAGCGTCTAATCTTGGGGATGCCCCGGAAGGCATCCCATCTTTCTTCAACAGGTATCAGTATGTTTTCGGTTTCGTTTCGTTCATGTGATATGTGCAAATCTTGGAGCGTCTTTTGCATTTAGTTTTCACTTTTCATTGATGCACCATGCTGGTATGAGATAGTCCATGGTTGATTTATAGAATGCTCTTTGCACTTCACTTATATCTTTTGAGTATGGCTTTATAGAATGCTTCATGTGCTTCGCTTATATCATTTGAAGTTTGGATTGCATGTTTCCCTACACATAGAAAACCGCCATTTGTAGAATGCTCTTTTGCTTCACTTATATTTGTTAGAACGTGGGCATATCTTTTTTAGAAAGAATTAAACTCTCTTGCTTCACTTATATCTATTTAGAGAGATGACAGGAATTGGTCATTCACATGGTTAGTCATAAAATCCTACATAAAACTTGTAGATCACTGAATATGATATGTTTGATTCCTTGCAATAGTTTTGTGATATAAAGATGGTGATATTAGAGTCATGCTAGTGGGTAGTTGTGGATTGTAGAAATACTTGTGTTGAAGTTTGTGATTCCCGTAGCATGCACGTATGGTGAACCGTTATGTAACGAAGTTGGAGCATGAGGTATTTATTGATTGTCTTCCTTATGAATGGCGGTCAAGGACGAACGATGGTCTTTTCCTACCAATCTATCCCCCTAGGAGCATGCACGTAGTACTTTGTTTTGATGACTAATAGATTTTTGCAATAAGTATGTGAGTTCTTTATGACTAATGTTGATTCCATGGATTATACGCACTCTCACCCTTCCATCAATGCTAGCCTCTTCGGTACCGTGCATTGCCCTTTCTCACCTCGAGAGTTGGTGCAAACTTCGCCAGTGCATCCAAACCCCGTGATACAATACGCTCTATCACACATAGGCCTCCTTATATCTTCCTCAACACAGCCACCATACCTACCTATCATGGCATTTCCATAGCCATTCCGAGATATATTGCCATGCAACTTCCATCATCATCATATACATGACTTGAGCATTTATTGTCATATTTCTTTGCATGATCGTAAGATAGCTAATATGATGTTTTCATGGCTTGTCCATTTTTTGATGTCATTGCTATGCTAGATCATTGCACATCCCGATACACCGCCGGAGGCATTCATATAGAGTTATATCTTTGTTCTAGTATCGAGTTGTAATATTGAGTTGAAGTAAATAAAAGTGTGATGATCATCATTATTAGAACATTGTCCCATGTGAGGTTATCAAAATAAAAGTGGCCAAAGAAGCCCCCCCCCCCCCCAAAAAAAAGAGAGAGGCCAAAGAAGCCTAAAAAATAAAAAATAAAGTAGAAAAAAATAAAAAAAAGAGAGAGAAAAGAGAGAAGGGACAATGTTACTATCCTTTTACCACACTTGTGATTCAGAGTAGCACCATGTTCTTCATATAGAGAGTCTCTTGAGTTATCACTTTCATATACTAGTGGGAATTTTCATTATAGAACTTGGCTTGTATATTCCAACGATGGGCTTCCTCAAATGCCCTAGGTCTTCATGAGCAAGCAAGTTGGATGCACACCCACTTAGTTTCAGTTTGAGCTTTCATACACTTATAGCTCTAGTGCATCCGTTGCATGGCAATCCCTAGTCCTCACATTGACATCAATTGATGGGCATCTCCATAGCCCGTTGATTAGCCGCGTCGATGTGAGACTTTCTCCTTTTTGTCTTCTCCACACAACCTCCATCATCATATTCTATTCCACCTATAGTGCTATATCCATGGCTCATGCTCATGTATTGCATGAAAGTTGAAAAGGTTTGAGAACATCAAAAGTATGAAACAATTGCTTGGCTTGTCATCGGGGTTGTGCATGATTTGAATATTTTGTGTGATGAAGATGGAGCATAGCCAGACCATATGAATTTTTAGGGATAACTTTCTTTGGCCATGTTATTTTGAAAAGACATGATTGCTTTATTAGTATGCTTGAAGTATTATTGTCTTAATGTCAAATGATGGACTATTGCTTTGAATCACTCGTATCTTAATATTCATGCCATGATTAGATTATGTGATCAAGATTATGCTAGGTAGCATTCCACATCAAAAATTATCTTTTTTATCGTTTACCTACTCGAGGACGAGTAGGAATTAAGCTTGGGGATGCTGATGCATCTCTGTCATATCTATTATTTTTTATTGTTCCATGCCAATATTATACAACTTTCATATCCTTTTGGCAAATTTTTATACTATTTTTGGGACTAACATATTGATCCAGTGCCCAGTGTCAGTTCCTTTTTGTTGCATGTTTTTTGTTTCGCAGAAAATCCATATCAAACAGAGTCCAAACGGGATAAAAACTGACAGAGATTTTTTTTGGAATATATGTGAATTTTGGGAAGTGGAATCAACGCGAGACGATGCCTGAGGGGCCCACGAGGGTGAGGGATGCGCCCCAGGGGGTCAGGCGTGCCCTGGGCCACCATGGCCACTCCGTAAGGCGGTTGATGCCCTTCTTTTGCTACAAGAAAGCCAATATCCAGATAAAAATCGTGTCCAAATTTCAGCCCAATCGGAGTTACGGATCTCCGGGAATATAAGAAACGGCGAAAGGGCAGAATTAGGGAACGCGGAAACAGAGAGAGACAGATCCAATCTCGGAGGGGCTCTCGCCCCTCCCATGCCATGGAATCCAAGGACCAGATGGGAAACCCTTCTCCCATCTAGGGGGAAGGTCAAGGAAGATGAAGAAGAAGAAGAAGAAGAAGGGGGGCCCTCTCCCCCTCTCTTTCGGTGGCGCCAGAACACCGTCGGGGCCATCATCGTCAGCGCAATCTACACCAACACCTCCGTCATCTTCACCAACATCTTCATCACCTTCCCCCATCTATCTACAACGGTCCACTCTCCCGCAACCCGTTGTACCCTCTACTTGAACATGGTGCTTTATGCTTCATATTATTATCCAATGATGTGTTGCCATCCTATAATGTCTGAGTAGATTTTCGTTGTCCTATCGGTAATTGGTGAATTGCTATGATTGGTTTAATTTTCTTGTGATTATGTTGCTGTCCTTTGGTTCCCATCATATGAGCGCGCGCGTGGATCACACCATAGGCTTAGTTGTATGTTGATAGGACTATGTATTGGAGGGCAAGAGTGACAGAAGCTTCAACCTAGCATAGAAATTGATGCATACGGGATTGAAGGGGGACCAATATATCTTAATGCTATGGTTGGGTTTTACCTTAATGAATGTTAGTAGTTGCGGATGCTTGCTAATAGTTCCAATCATAAGTGCATAGAATTCCAAGTCAGGGATGACATGCTAGCAGTGGCCTCTCCCACATAAAACTTGCTATCGGTCTAGTAAAGCAGTCAATTGCTTAGGACAATTTCGCAACCCCTACCACCACTTTTCCACACTCGTTATACTAACTTGATTGCTTCTTTACCTAAAACAGCCCCTAGTTTTTATTTACGTGCTCTTATTCTTGCAAACCTATCCTGTTACACCTACAAAGAACTTCTAGTTTCATACTAGTTCTAGGTAAAGCGAACGTCAAGCGTGCGTAGAGTTGTATCGGTGGTCGATAGAACTTGAGGGAATATTTGTTCTACCTTTAGCTCCTCGTTGGGTTCGACACTCTTACTTATCAAAAGAGGCTACAATTGATCCCCTATACTTGTGGGTTATCATTGGCCAAACCAAATCGATAGTTCGAAGAGACTTCCAAAGATATCAAATCATGCATAAAAGAATTCAGAGAAGATTCAAATAATATTCATAGATAAGCTGATCATAAATGCACAATTCATCGGATCTCGGAAAACACACTGCAAAAGAGTATTACATCGAATAGATCTCCAAGAACATCGAGGAGAACTTTGTATTGAGAATCAAAGAGAGAGAAGAAGCCATCTAGCTACTAGCTATGGACCCGTAGGCTGTGGTAAAATACTCACGCTTCATCAGAGAGGCAATGGTGTTGATGTAAAAGCCCTCCATGACCGGATCCCCCTCCGGCAGGATGCCGGAAAAGGCCCCAAGATGGGATCTCACGGGTACAGAAGGTTGCGGCGGTGGAAAAGTGGTTTCATGGCTCCCCCGAAAGTTTTTGGGGTATATGAGAACATATAGGAGGAAGATCTAGGTCAGGAGGTCACCGAGGGGCCCACAAGGTTGGGGGCGCGCCCTCCACCCTTGTGGCCGCCTCGTGACTCTTCTGACTTGCACTCCAAGTCTCCTAGGTGTCTTCTGGTCCAAGAAAAATCATCGCTAAAGTTTTATTCTGTTTGGACTCCGTTTGGTATTCCTTTACTCTAAAACAAGGAAAAAACAGGAACTGGCACTGGGCTCTAGGTTAATAGGTTAGTCCCAAAAATCATATAAAATAGCATATTAATGCATATAAAACATCCAAAACAGATAATATAATAGCATGGAACAATAAAAAATTATAGATACGTTGGAGACGTATCAAGCATCCCTAAGCTTAATTCATGCTCGTCCTCGAGTAGGTAAATGATAAATACATAATTTTTGATGTGGAATGCTACCTAACATATTTATCCATGTAATTCTCTTTATTGTGGCATGAATGTTCAGATCCGTAAGATTCAAAACTAAAGTTTAATATTTACATAAAAAAATAATACTTCAAGCATACTAACAAAATAATTACGTCTTCTAAAATAACATGGCCAAAGAAAGCTTATCCCTACAAAATCATATAGTCTGGCTATGCTCCATCTTCATCACACAAAATATTCAAATCATGCACAACCCCGATGACAAGCCAAGCAATTGTTTCATACTTTTGACTTTCTCAAACTTTTTCAACTTTCACGCAATACATGAGCGTGAGCCATGGACATAGCACTATAGGTGGAATAGATGGTGGTTGTGGAGAAGACAAAAAGAAGGAGATAGTCTCACATCAACTAGGCGTATCAACGGGCTATGGAGATGCCCATTAATACATATCAATGTGAGTGAGTAGGGATTGCCATGCAACGGATGCACTAGAGCTATAAGTTTATGGAAGCTCAAAAAGAAATTAAGTGGGTGTGCATCCAACTCGCTTGCTCACGAAGACCTAGGGCAATTTGAGGAAGCCCATCATTGGAATATACAAGCCAAGTTCTATAATGAAAAATTCCCACTAGTATATGAAAGTGATATCATAGGAGACTCTCTATCATGAAGATCATGGTGCTACTTTGAAGCACAAGTGTGGCAAAAAGGATAGTAACATTGTCCCTTCTCTCTTTTTCTCTCTTTTTTTCTTTCTTTTTTTATTTGGGCCTTCTCATTTTTGGCCTCTTTTTCTCTTTTTTTTTTTAATTTTTCGTCCGGAGTCTCATCCCGACTTGTGGGGGAATCATACTCTCCATCATCCTTTCCTCACATGGGACAATGCTCTAATAATGAAGATCATCACACTTTTATTTACTTACAACTAAAAAGTTACAACTCGATACTTAGAACAAAAATATGACTCCATGTGAATGCCTCCGGCGGTGTACCGGGATGTGCAATGAATCAAGAGCGACATGTATAAATGATGAACGGTGGCTTTGCCACAAATACAATGTCATCTACATGATCATGCAAAGCAATATGGCAATGATGGAGCATGTCATAATAAACGGAACGGTGGAAAGTTGCATGGCAATATATATCGGAATGGCTATGGAAATGCCATAATAGGTAGGTATGGTGGCTGTTTTGTGGAAGGATATGTGGTGGGTTTATGGTACCGGCGAGAGTTGCGCGGTACTAGAGAGGCTAGCAATGGCGGAAATGTGAGAGTGCGTATAATCCATGGACTCAACATTAGTCATAAAGAACTCACATACTTTTTGCAAAAATCTATTAGTCATCGAAACAAAGTACTACGCGCATGCTCCTAGGGGGATAGATTGGTAGGAAAAGACCATCGCTTGTCCCCGACCACCACTCATAAGGAATACAGCCAATAAATAAATCATGCTCCGACTTCATCACATAACGGTTCACCATATGTGCATGCTACGGGAATCACAAGCTTTAACACAAGTATTTCTCAAATTCACAACTACTCACTAGCATGACTCTAATATCACCATCTTCATATCTCAAAACAATTATAAGGAATCAAACTTCTCATAGTATTCAATGCACTCTATATGAAAGTTTTTATTACATCCCTCTTGGATGCTTATCATATTAGGACTAATTTTATAACCAATGCAAATTACCATGCTGTTTAGAGACTCTCAAAATAATATAAGTGAAGTACGAGAGTTCATCAATTTCTATAAAATAAAACCACCGCCGTGCTCTAAAAAGATATAAGTAAAGCACTAGAGCAAAATTGCCTAGCTCAAAAGATATAAGTGAAGCACATAGAGCATTCTAATAAATCACGATTCATGCGTGTCTCTCCCAAAAGGTGTGTACAACAAGGATGATTGTGGTAAACTAAAAAGCAAAGACTCAAATCATACAAGACGCTCCAAGAAAAACACACATGATGTGGTGAATAAAAATATAGCCTCAAGTAAAGTTACCGATAGACGAAGACGAAAGAGGAGATGCCTTCCCGAGGCATCCCCAAGCTTAGACTCCTTGAATATTATCTTGGGGTGCCTTGGGCATCCCCAAGCTTAGGCTCTTACCACTCCTTGTTTCATAGTCCATCAAATCCTTACCCAAAACTTGAAAACTTCACAACACAAAACTCAACAGAAAATCTCGTAAGCTCCGTTAGTATAAGAAAATAAATCACCACTTTTGGTACTGTTGTGAACTTATTTATTATTTATATTGGTGTAATATCTACTGTATTCCAACTTTTTCATGGTTCATACCCCCCGATACTAGCCATAGATGCATCAAAATAAGCAAACAACACGCGAAGAACAGAATCTGTCAAAAACAGAACAGCCTATAGTAATCTGAATAGTTCGCATACTTCTGTAACTCTAAAAATCTTGAAAAATTAGGACTTCCTAGGAAATTTGTATATAAATCTACTGTAATAAATTCAGAGTTTTTCGACGCTTCTGTGATTTTTAAAAATTCTGGGACTGAGCGCAAAGTTTCTGTTTTTTTCAGCAAGATCAAATCAACTATTACCATAAGCTATCCCAAAGGTCTTACTTGGCACAAACACTACTTAAAACACAAAACCACGTCTAACCAGAGGCTAGATGAAATATTTATTGCAAAACAGAACCTAAAAAGCAAAAACAAAAATAAAATTGGGTTGCCTCCCAACAAGCGCTATTGTTTAACGCCCTTAGCTAGGCATAAAACACGAATAGATCTAAGTGCTATCATCTTTAGCATGCAATCCATAAGTGGATCTCATAATAGATTCGTAAGGCAATTTAATTTTCTTTCTTGAGAAGTGTTCCATGCCTTTTCTTAACGGAAATTGAAATCTAATGTTTCCTTCTTTCATATCAATAATTGCACCAATTGTTCTAAGGAAAGGTCTACCAAGAATAATAGGACATGTAGGATTGCAATCTATAACAAGAACAATGAAATCTATGGGCACATAATTCCTATTTCCAACAATAAGAAAATCATTAATTCTTTCCATAGGTTTCTTAATAGTGGAATCCGCAAGATGCAAATTTAAGGAACAATCATCAAATTCACGGAAACCTAACACATCACATAAAGTTTTCGGAATCGTTGAAACACTAGCACCCAAATCACACAAAGTATAGCACTCATAATATTTATTTTAATCTTAATAGTAGGTTCCCACTCATCATAAAGTTTTCTAGGGATAGAAACTTCCAATTCAAGCTTTTCTTCAAATGATTGCATCATAGCATCAACGATATGTTTAGTAAAAGCTTTGTTTTGATTATAAGCATGAGGGGAATTAAACATGGATTGCAACAAGGAAATACAATCTATTAAAGAACAATTATCATAATTAAACTCCTTGAAATCCAAAAGAGTGGGTTCATTGCTACTTAAAGTTTTGACCTCTCCAATCCCACTTTTATCAGTTTTAGCATCAAGATCTAAAAACTCCGAATCACTGGGACGCCTTCTAATTAAAGTTGACTCATCATCTTTATCAAGATTTACATTGGAAAACAAAGATTCAATAGGAGTCACATCAATCACTTTAAGATCTTCATCATTATTTTCACGGAAACTAGAAGAACACGCTTTTATAAACCAATCTTTCTTAGTAGGCATCTTAGCGGTTCTTTCTTTGCACTCATCAATGGAAATTCTCATGGCTTTGAGAGACTCATTGATATCATGCTTAGGTGGAATAGATCTAAGTTTCAAAGCATCAACATCAAGAGAAATTATATCCACGTTCCTAGCCAAATCATCAATCTTAAGCAATTTTTCTTCAATCAAAGCATTGAAATTCTTTTGCGAATTATAAATTCTTTAACACTATTCTCAAAATCAGAGGGAATCTTATTATAATTTCCATAAGAATTTTTTTAGGAATTACTATAATTATTAGAGTAATTACTAGGAAACGGCCTAGGAAAATTACCTCTATACGCGTTATTACCAAAATTGTTCCTACCAACAAAATTCACATCCATAGATTCATTATTGTTTTAAATCAAAGTAGACAAACGCATATCATTAGGATCAATAGGAGCACTTTTATTAGCAAACAATTTCATAAGCTCATCCATCTTTCCACTCAAAACATTAATCTCTTCAATTTCATGCACTTTTTTTTACTAGTGGAAGATCTTTCAGTATACCATTGAGAATAATTAACCATAATATTATCTAGGAGTTTAGTAGCTTCTCCTAAAGTAATTTCCATAAAAGTAACTCCCGCGGACGAATCTAAAAGATTTCTAGAAGCAAAATTCAATCCGGCATAAAATTTTTGTATAATCATCCACAAATTCAAACCACGAGTAGGGCAATTTCGTATCATCAATTTCATCCTCTCCCAAGATTGTTTCAACATGTTCATGATCAAATTGCTTAAAATTCATAATATCATTCCTAAGGGAGATGATCTTAGCGGGAGTAAAATACTTGGAAATAAAAACATCTTTACACTTGTTCCATGAATCAATGCTATTTTTAGGCAAAGATGAAAACTAAGTTTTAGCACAATCTCGAAGTGAGAACGGAAATAGCTTCAATTTAACAATATCATTATCCACATCTTTTTTCTTTTGCATATCACACAGATCAACAAAGTTATTAAGATGGGATGTGGCATCTTCATTGGGAAGGCCAGAAAATTGATCTTTCATAACAAGATTCAGCAAAGCGGTATTAATTTCACAAGATTCCGCATTAGCATCAGGAGCAATCGGAGTAATAATAAAATCATTGTTGCTGGTATTGGAAAAGTCACACAATTTGGTATTATCTTGAGCCATCATGACAAAGCAAGCAATCCAACACACGATCACACAAGAAGCAAGTGAAGAAGACGAACGGAAGAGGGGCGAAGAAAAGGCGAATCTTTTCAAAAATTGTTTTAGAAGTGGGGGAGAGGAAAACGAGAGGTGAATGGCAAATAATGTAATGCGAGGGATGAGAGTTTATGATGGGTACTTGGTATGTCTTGGCTTGGCATAGATTTCCCCGGCAACAGCGCCAGAAATTCTTCCTGCTACCTCTTGAGCTTGCGTTGGTTTTTCCTTGAAGAGGAAAGGGTGATGCAGCAAAGCAGAGTAAGTATTTCCCTCAGTTTTGAGAACCAAGGTATCAATCCAGTAGGAGACAACGTGCAAGCCACCGAATACCTGCACAAACAAACACCAACTTGCACCCAACACGATAAAGGGGTTGTCAATCCCTTCACGGTTATTTGCAACGTGAGATCTGATAGAAATAGATAAACGGCATAGTAATGTTTTTTGGTATTTCTAGTTTATGGAACGGAAAGTAAAAGATTTCAAAGGAAGTAAATAGGAAACTAAAAGTGTAGATCGGAAACTTATATGATGGAAAATAGACCCGGGGCCATAGGTTTCACTAGAGGCTTCTCTCGAGATAGAAATTATTACGGTGGGTGAACAAATTACTGCCGAGCAATTGATAGAAAAACGCAAGTTATGACGATATCTAAGGAAATGATCATGAACCTAGGCATCACGTCCGTGTCAAGTAGACCGAAACGATTCTACATCTACTACTATTACTCCACACATCGACCGCTATCCAGCATGCATCTAGAGTATTAAGTTCATAAGAATAGAGTAACGCCTTAAGCAAAATGACATGATGTAGAGGAATTAACTCAAGCAATATGACGAAAACCCCATCTTTTTATCCTCGATGGCAACAATACAATACGTCTCGGTTCCCCTTCTGTCACTAGGATCGAGCACTGTAAGATTGAACCCAAAGCTAAGCACTTCTCCCATTGCAAGAAAAACCAATCTAGTTGGCCAAACCAAATCGATAGTTCGAACAGACTTCAAAGATATCAAATCATGCATAAAAGAATTCAGAGAACGTTCAAATAATATTCATAGATAAGCTGATCATAAATACACAATTCATCAGATCTCGGCAAACACACCGCAAAAGAGTATTACATCGAATAGATCTCCAAGAACATCGAGGAGAACTTTGTATTGAGAATCAAAGAGAGAGAAGAAGCCATCTAGCTACTAGCTATGGACCCGTAGGTCTGTGGTAAACTACTCACGCTTCATCAAAGAGGTAATGGTGTTGATGTAGAAGCCCTCTATGATCGAATCCATCTCCGGCAGGATGCCGGAAAAGGCCCCAAGATGGGATCTCACGGGTACAGAAGGTTGCGGCGATGGAAAAGTGGTTTCGTGGCTCCCCCGGAAGTTTTTGGGGTATATAAGAATATATAGGAGGAAGATCTAGGTAAGGAGGTCACAAAGGGGCCCACAAGGTTGGGGGCGCGCCCTCCACCCTTGTGGCCGCCTCATGGCTCTTCTGACTTGCACTCCAAGTCTCCTGGGTGTCTTATGGTCCAAGAAAAATCATCGCGCTAGTTTTATTACGTTTGGACTCCGTTTGGTATTCCTTTTCTGCGAAACTCTAAAACAAGGAAAAAACAGGAACTGGCACTGGGCTCTAGGTAAATAGGTTAGTCCCAAAAATCATATAAAATAGCATATTAATGCATATAAAACATCCAAAACAGATAATATAATAGCATGGAACAATAAAAAATTATAGATACATTGGAGACGTATCAATGCCCAAATTGGCTCCTACATATTCTACGAAGATCTTTATCGATCAAACCATTATGACAACATACGTAATTCCCTTTGTCCATCGGTATGTTACTTGCCCGAGATTCGATCGTCAGTATCTTCATACCTAGTTCAATCTCGTTACCGGCAAGTCTCTTTACTCGTTCCATAATACATCACCTCGTGACTAACTCCTTAGTCGTTTGCTTGCAAGCTTATGATGTGTATTACCGAGAGGGCCCAGAGATACCTCTCCGATACTCGGAGTGACAAATACTAATCTCAATCTATGCCAACTCAACAAACACCTTTGGAGATACCTATAGAGCATCTTTATAACCACCCAGTTATGTTGTGACGTTAGATAGCACACTAGGCATTCCTCCGGTATCCAGGAGTTGCATAATCTCATAGTCGAAGGAATATGTATTTGACATGAAGAAAGCAATAGCAATAAAACTGAACAATCATTATGCTAGGCTAACTGATGGGTCTTTTCCATCACATCATTCTCCTAATGATGTGATCCCGTTATCAAATGACAACACATGTCTATGGTTAGGAAACCTTAACCATCTTTGATCAACGAGCTAGTCTAGTAGAGGCTTACTAGGGACATGGTGTTTGTTTATGTGTTCACACATGTATTTAGGTTTCCGATCAATACAATTCTAGCGTGAATAATAAACCTGCATCATGAATAAGGATATATAAAATAACAACTTTATTATTGCCTCTAGGGCATATTTCCTTCAGTCTCCCACTTGCACTAGAGTCAATAATCTAGTTCACATCGCCATGTGAATAACACCCATAGTTTACATCACCATGTGATCAATACCCAACGAGTTTACTAGAGTTAATAATATAGTTCACATCGCCATGTGATTAACACCCAAGAGTACTAAGGTATGATCATGTTTTGCTTGTGAGAGAAGTTTAGTCAACGGGTCTGTCACATTCAGATCCATATGTATTTTCCAAATTTCTATGTCTACAATGCTCTGCATGGAGGCACTCTAGCTAATTGCTCCCACTTTCAATATATATCCAGATTGAGACACAGAGTCATCTGAATCAGCGTCAAAGCTTGCATCGACGTAACTCTTTACGACAAACTCTTTATCACCTCCATAGCCGAGAAATATTTCCTTAGTCCTCTTAGGTAACTAAGGATAATTTTGACCGCTGTCTAGTGATCTACTCCTGTATCACTATTGTACCCCCTTGCCAAACTCATGGCAAGGTACACAATAGGTCTGGTACACAGCATGGATACTTATAGAACCTATGGATGAGGCATAGGGAATGACTTTCATACTCTCTCTATCTTCTGAGTGGTCGGGCTTTGAGTCTGACTCAATTTCACACCTTGCAACACAGGCAAGAACCCTTTCTTTGACTGATCCATTTTGAACTTCTTCAAAACTTTGTCAGGTATGTGCTTTGTGAAAGTCCTATTAAGTGTCTTGTATCTATCTCTATAGATCTTGATGCCCAATATAAAAGCAGCTTCACCGAGGTCTTTCATTGAAAAACTCTTATTCAAGTATCCTTTTATGCTATCCAGAAATTCTACATCATTTCCAATCAACAATATGTCATCCACATATAATATTAGAAATGCTACATAGTTCCCACTCACTTTCTTGTAAATACATGCTTCTCCGAAAGTCTGTATAAAACGATATGCTTTGATCACCTCATCAAAGCGTATATTCCAACTCCGAGATGCTTGCACCAGTCCATAGATGGATCGCTGGAGCTTGCACACTTTGTTAGCACCTTTAGGATCGACAAAACCTTCTGGTTGCATCATATACAAATCTTCTTTAAGAAATCCATTAAGGAATGCAGTTTTGACATCCATTTGCCAGATTTCATAATCATAAAAATGCGGCAATTCCTAACATGATTCGGACAGACTTAAGCATCGCTACGGGTGAGAAAGTCTCATCGTAGTCAACTCCTTGAACTTTTTGAAAATCTTTCGCGACAAGTCGAGCTTTGTAGACAGTAACATTACAATCAGCGTCAGTCTTCTTCTTGAAGATCCATTTATTCTCTATGGCTCGCCGATCATCGGGCAAGTCCACCAAAGTCCACACTTTGTTCTCATACATGGATCCTATCTCAGATTTCATGGCCTCAAGCCATTTATCGGAATCAAGGCTCATCATAGCTTCTTCATAGTTCGTAGGTTCGCCATAGTCTAGTAACATGACTTCTAGGATAGGATTACCGTAGCACTCTTGCGCGGAATGTGTTCTGTTCGACCTACGAGATCCAGTAGTAACTTGATCTGAAGTTTCATGATCATCATCATTAGCTTCCTCTCTAGTTGGTGTAGGCATCACAGGGACTGATTTCTCTGATGTGCTACTTTCCAATTCGAGAGAAAGTACAACTACCTCATCAAGTTCTACTTTCCTCCCACTCACTTCTTTTGATAGAAACTCCGTCTCTAGAAATGTTCCATTCTTGGCAACAAAGATCTTGCCTTCAGATATGTGGTAGAAGGTGTACCCAATTGTTTCCTTAGGGTATCCTATGAAGACGCACTTCTCTGATTTGGGTTCGAGCTTATCAGGCTGAAGCCTTTTGACATAAGTGTCGCAACCCCAAACTTTAAGGAACAACAGCTTAGGTTTCTTGCCAAAGCACTGTACATATGGTGTTGTCTCAACGGATTTAGACGGTGCCCTATTTAACGTGAATCCAGCTATCTCTAATTAAAAACCCCAAAACGATAGTGGTAAATCAGTAGGAGACATCATATATCGCACCATATCTAATAAAGTACGGTTACGACATTCAGACACACCGTTACGCTGTGGTGTTTCAGGTGGCGTGAGTTGTGAAACTATTCCACATTGTTTTAAATGAAGGCCAAACTCATAACTCAAATATTAGCCTCCACGATCAGATCATAGAAACTTTATTTTCTTGTTACGATGATTCTCTACTTCACTCTGTAATTCTTTGAACTTTTCAAATGTTTCAGACTTGTGTATCATCAAGTAGATATACCCATACCTACTCAAATCATTTGTAAAGGTCAGAAAATAACGATACCCGCCGTGTGCCTCAACACTCATTGCACTGCATACACCGGTATGTATTATTTCCAATAAGTCATTGGCTCTTCCCATTGCGATACGTCTCCAACGATCTATAAATTTTTATTGTTCCATGCTATTATATTATCAATCTTGGATGTTTTATAATCAATTTATAGTCATTTTATATCATTTTTTGGTACTAACCTATTGACATAGTGCCAAGTGCCAATTGATATTTCCCCATGTTTTTTTACATCGCAGAAAATCAATACCAGACGGAGTCCAAATGCCACGAAACTCCACGGAGAATTTTTATGGGCTAGAAGGAACACAACGGGCCCTGGCTGCGCCTGGGGGTGCCCCGAGGGGGGCACAACCCACCAGGGCGCGCTAGGAGGCCCAGGCGCACCCTGGTGGGTTGTGCCCACCTCTGGTGCCCCCCGGACCGCCTCTTTGCTCTATAAATACCCCAATATTCCAGAAACCCTAGGGGGTCGACGAAATATTCATCCAGCCGCCGCAGAGTCCAGAACCACCAGATCCAATCTAGACACCATCTCGGATGGGGTTCACCACCTCCATTGGTGCCTCTCCGATGATGCGTGAGTAGTTCTTTGTAGACCTTCGGGTCCGTAGTTAGTAGCTAGATGGCTTCCTCTCTCTCGCTGAATTCTCAATACAATGGTCTCTTGGAGATCCAGATGATGTAACTCTTTTGCGGTGTGTCTGTTGGGATTGATGAACTTTGAGTTTATGATTAGATCTATCTTTTTATATCCATGAAAGTTATTTGAGTTTCTTTGATCTCTTATATGCATGATTGCTTATAGCCTCGTATTTCTTCTCCGATATTTGGGTTTTGTTTGACCAACTTGATCTATTTATCTTGCAATGGGAAGAGGTGCTTGGTAGTGGGTTCGATCTTATGGTGCTCGATCCTAGTGACAGAAAGGGAAACGACACGTATGTATCGTTGCTACTAAGGATAAAACCATGGGGTCTATCTCTATATAGATAGATCTTGTCTACATCATGTCATCGTTCTTATTGCATTACTCCATTTTTCCATGAACTTAATACACTAGATGCATGCTGGATAGCGGTCGATGTGTGCAGTAATAGTAGTAGATGCAGGCAGGAGTCGGTCTACTAATCTTGGACGTGATGCCTATATAATGATCATTGCCTGGATATCATCATGATTATTCGAAGTTCTGTCAATTTCCCAACAGTAATTTGTTCACCCACCGTTTGCTATTTTTCTCGAGAGAAGCCACTAGTGAAACCTACGGCCCCCGGGTCTTATTTCTCATATATTTGCCTTTGCGATCTACTTTTATCTTGCATTTATTTTCAGATCTATTAATCCAAAAATACAAAACACCTTGCTGCGTTTTATTTCTATTTATTTTATTTCCGATCTATCTATCAATTTACTACAAATTTATCTCACTCTGTTGGCCTATCTTGAGGCGCCGTACCCCGGAAGGGATTGACAACCCCTTTAACACGTCGGGCTGCGAGGATTTGTTATCTGTGTGCAGGGGATGTTTACGTTGTGTTGCTTGGTTCTCCTACGGGTTCGATAACCTTGGTTTCATATCTGAGGGAAATACCTACCGCCGTTGTGCTGCATCATCCCTTCCTCTTTGGTGAAATACCGATGTAGCTTCAAGCGACATCAAAAGGAATTTCTGGCACCGTTGCCGGGGAGGATCTTCAACATATACCAGGTTCCTAATCACAAATCTCATCTCCTTGCAATTTGCATTATTTTCCATTTGCCTCCCGTTTTCCTCTCCCCCACTTCACAAAAAATTGCTGTTTTATTCGCCTCACTTTTTCTTTCACCGTTTTCTTGTCAGATCTATCCTTTGTTTGCAATCATGAGTGATTTCGGTATGGCACCAACAGATGATAGCCTAACTCCTAAAATTGGACGTACGGGCAATCTGGATGCTAAAACTTTTATCTTGGGGCAAGGAAACGTTATGGGAAAAGAACGTATCCAAGAATTTTTCAATTGTGTTGGGAATCTAAGTCTTGATGATTCTCCTATACTTAAAACTACTAGATCTTATGTGGATGCTATTTCAGCACTAGTTATGAAACTTGAAAGTACATTTATTCGTACCCATCCTACCTTGCAAAGATTTTTTGAGCTTCCCGTTATAAAGAATCCTAGGGCTAAAAAGTTGGCCACTCTTGTTCTTATGAATGAGTTTGACTACATTATACGGGAAGCTAGGGAATTTTTTGATTTTTATGGTATGAATCATTAAAAACCTGTGATAGATGAAATTCTTTACAATAGTGACTAAGCTTGGGGACAATAAAATCTTTGATGAGAATCTTAAAAAGGAAGTCCTAGTTCTAGATATAATCCAACGAGTTTTCAACAACGTTAATCAACATTACTCTTGGATTGTTGCGGGAAATCAAAAGGGGTATGATGAAAACTGTGACGCCCGGATAATTAAGCTACAGTAACCCTCTACTAATGATGCCATGTCACATTGATTTCTGTTAATAAACTCGCGTTAGTTCAAAACGATTCAAATTTTAATTATAGGCAAACAATAAAAGTTTTCAAATACTAAAACTAAAATGTTCGGAGTGAGCCAAATAATGCATAGGTAATTATGGCGGAGAACCACACTTTTATAAAATGTCTAAATACTCTAAAATGATTTAAACCGTAGCAAAAACAATTATATAAATGCCTTTGGTATTTTATAAATTGATAAACTATTTTAATTCGGGGAAAAACTCTTTATGCAGTGGGTTATTCTGGAACATTATTTTAGGGGCTATTGTTATATTTTACTGAACTAAAATTAATGTGTAACTGAAAGAAAAACAGAAAAGAAAACAACACAAAATCTGAAAATAAGGAGAAAGACCCCCCTGGCCAACTGGGCCAAACGGCCCAGCCGGCCAGCCAACTAACCTAGCCAGCACACCCCACTCCCTTAACCCCCTGGGCGACCAAACCCTAACCCAACTACCCCACACTCCTCCCCCCACGTCTCTCTCCCCCATCCCCGATCCAGATCGGGATCAGGGGAACAAAACCCCCACGGCGCCCCGACCCCGTCGCCAGGAGCCGCGTCGCCGACCTCCTCCTCGACTCCTCCTGGCCGGACTGCCTCCCTGTCTCCGTCAACGTCGTCATCCCCGTCGTCCTCCCCACGCACCGCTGCCTTAGTCCCTACGCTTCCGCAGTGAGGCTCCGGCCTCTCCCCTCTCCCCGTCTCGGACGTCGGCGTGCCCGACGTCCCGTGCCCGTGCACGCGCTCACATGGCCGCGCGCGCGCCCATGCGTCGCCTCTCTGCCGCAGCACTACGCCCGTGCCTATCCGAGCTCCGGGCCCCGCCCCGCTTGTCGTTGTCGTCGCCACAAGCCACCTCTGGCCAACACGCCACCGCTAGCACCGTCGTCGCCCTGTGCGTGCGTCGCCCGCGCCTGGCCTCCCTACCGTGTGTGTGCTGCTGCTTCTGCCGCGCCCCGCCTCCGTTTCTCGACGCGCTGGCCGCGCCCAGCTGCTGCAGCAGCCGCCGCCCGTTGCTTTCCCCTCCCTCTGCGCTGGACTCACCCGCAGCTCGTTCTGCTTGCGCGTGCCCAGTCATGCTCGCCGTCCGCGCCATCCTACACGCCCGCTTCGCCCGGCCTCGCCCGCTGTCGCCGCCCACGTCCCGCCTCGGCTCCCCGTCGCCCACTAGCGCGCTGCCGCCCCAGTACGGCTCCGGGGGCTCCTCTGGCCGCCGCCCCAGAACGCCCCCACCATGCTGTCTCGCCGGCACCCGCGCCGTTGGCCGCGACCGGGGCCAACGCCCGGGCAGCGCCCCGCCGTGGCCGTCTCCTGGGTCCGCCCCGACGGGTACCCCGCCCGCACCCGTTAAACGCCCGCTCCAGTGGCCTGATGGGCCACTGGCAGCCGGGGCCCACGCCCCTGGAACGGTTAAAAAAGAATTAATAATAGTAATAGTAATATTAATTAATTAATAAATTAAAGAATTAATTAACTTAATTGATCCTGATTAGATTAACCTAATCACTAATTAAACTAATTAACATGTTTAGTTAATCTCAGTCAATGACATGCGGGACCCACACGTCAGCTTGACCCAGTCAGCACCTCCGTTGACTGGTGACGTCATGCTGACATCATGATGATGCAGAATTGCTATTTTCGAATTAAGTTAATAATAATAATTTAGAAAATGATTAAAACTTTGAAAATTAATATAAAATAATCCGTAACTCGGATGAAAATACTTTGTACATGAAAGTTGCTCAGAATGACGAGACAAATCCGAACACGCAGCCCGTTCATCTGCCACACGTCCCTAACATAGAGAACATGCAACCGTTCCCCTCCGTTTCATCTGTCCGAAAATACCAAACTTCGGGAAAACTTTCCCGGATGTTCCCCCCCTTTGCCAGTAACACTTAGTACCGCGTTAGGTCGCCCCTAGCACCGCATATGTAACAGCCCCAAAATTGGGTTATCAATTTTTGTGCTGTTATTCCTTCCTGGCACTCATTTTCAAAATTTTCTCTTGAGTTTGCTGGATGACTCTGAGAAATTTTGTCATTTCCAACCTTTCAAAACCTTGCTCATGTCTTTGTCAGTGGGCAAGACCTCTTTTGCATCATCTCAAATCCTCTCAAACCCTAATTCCAATTTTTGGAATTTGAATGTGGCCTTTGTGATTACAAAGGAGCCATCATTTTCCTTGATCTGTTGATCATCGCATCTGTTCCCAGAGACCCTCCTATTCTCCTAATCCTTGGATATGCAAAAATATTGCCAAGTCCCATGCAATATTTTTGAATTATGATTTATTCCCTTTCTTGCCTTTCCGAGGAATAAAATCCAAAGACATAGTTAACCAACTCATAAATCCATGAGAATTGGTGGAGTTGATATCTTTGCCTAATCCAAACGATGGCAAAGATATTGGCCATAATTAAATATAGAAAATTGCCTTTTCCTATTTAATACCAATATTGCATTTCTGCCATTTTCCAAAGGGACTACTATTTTTATAGCAGGGAAAATTCTAACATAAATTGTGGAGCTTGTCCTTGCTATATAATCACTAGTTCCATCCTTATCTCATGTCCCACAGTTCAAAAATTTGGCACATGATCCAATGCAAGTTTCTGCCTTCTCTGAAATTTTGCAAAGGAAGTGCTTTATTCCTAATTCCAATTGAGCTGAAATTTGGCAGGGTGATTAACCTTGATAAATCACCTACGAATAACAAATATGAGCTCAATCCATTCATCCCATCTCTCTCTGCAAATTTTCAAAGTTTCTGACCAGATTGCAACTTTGTGAAGGAAGTACCCTCATAGAGTTTCCAAATGGGATGAAACTTTTCCATCTTGCCAAGTATCTCAAATCATTAGCCTCCACCTAAATTCAGCTCATTTCATTGAACTATGTGAGCACAGGAGCAATTCTTTGATTCTGTCCAAATTTTCAGTTTGTGAAGCAAGTATATTTTATCTTGCTCCATTATGGCTGAAAATATTCCCAAGCCTTCTCCTATCCATATAACCTATCTCCAACAAATTTTGGCTCATTTCATGTAGCCAATATTTTCGTGGATTTTTCCAAAGTTTCTGGTCAGATCTGATGCTTGTGAAACAAGTACCAATTTGGCAAGTCCATTTGGTATGATCTTTTTGCAGCATATACATATGACCAAATCAGGAAGCTTTGCCAAGTTTTAGCCTAATCCAACACTCCTAGTGAGTACTTCTTCATCATTTGCTTTCTGGGTCAGATTTGGCATTTGAACTGCAGCTATGCTAAATCCTTGCCCAAATCCCTTCCAACTTCCCAGGACCGTAGTACTTGCTACCCTAAACCTCCTAGACATCCATTTTGCCACTTAGCCTCTCTGGTTTAGTCTCTAGGATGTGGCCAAGTTTGCAACAGCAAACTTGTCGAGCTTGGTTCCCTCTGCGCTCTACACCTTTGCTCGTGCCATCACCTCCGTCTTAATGAGCTTTGGAAGGACTATGCTGTAGATAAGGTTTGGCCCTTAGTTGACGACTAGAGAGCGCAATGTCGGTGGTGACCACGGGGCTATGCAGGCCAAATCGGTGGTCTCGCCACTGTTGGCCACAGTGGCCCAGCTCCGGCTGGCTCTGGCTCATCCAACCTTGTCAAACAGCTCAGCCTCATCGTCGTCGTGCGCCTTGGCCCGTTTCCCCCTTCGTTTGCTTCCTCGACGAGTCGTCGCCGTCGCTGAACCGTCCCTGTCCGTGAGCTCGTCGTCATTTCCTTGCTCCTGTCCGTTTCCCCCTCTTGTCCTCGACCTCCGCTCGATTCCGTGACCTCCTGGCTCTTGTCCGTGTCCCTCTTGTCGCCTTGCCGCTGCTTCCCGTGAGCTTTGGCCGTGCGTGCGCGTCGCCAGCGCACGGACACGTCGCATGCCGCGTGTCGCCTCGCCCCTCCCTCTAGAGCCCTCCCCCGCGGCTATAAGTAGCGACCCCGAGCCTCCTCAAAGTCCACAACGCCCCCGAACCACTAGCTCGAGCTCGAGGAGCTCTTTGACCCCTCCCCATTGCCACGGCCGCCGCCTCGGGCACCACTCGATTCCGGTGATGCCGCTCCCCTCTCGCCGTTCCTCCTCCACCATTGCCGCTCCCGGAGTCCGTAGAACCTCCCCGTAGCCTTGCCCACCCAGTTTGCCCACCGGAGCTCCCTGTTCGCTGGAGTCCGAAGACCATCTCCGCCGCGAGCCCTGCTGCTCCTTCTCCCGTACTCCTCGCCGGCAACGGACGCCACCACGGGTTGCGCCTCGTCCTCCTAAGCTCGTGGGTAGATCGCCTGTCGCCTGCCATGACCGGACGCGCCGGCGAGCGCCGTCGAGGCGGCCATCGCCCTCTGTCCGTCGCGCCCCGAGCGGGAGGAAGAAGAAGGGAGCTGACCTGGCCAGGCGGGCCCCGCATCGTTTCCCCGACCCCACCTGGCAGCGACCCAGTCGGCCGGCCCCACCGCTGCCGCGTTGACCGGTCCTACCAGTGTGGATAAGTGGCAGCGCCCCGCCACGAAGTCGTTTCCCCGCACCAAAAGCGTATTTCCGAAAATGCGCTTCCCTTAACCGAAAGCGTATTTGCTTCCTCTTCGGTTCAGAGTGCGCTTTCCTCTCTGGAAAGCGTATTTCTGAGAAAGGCGCGTTCAGTTTTTCCTCCAGGGTCTGTTTGCTGAAAAACTTTCACTGATAGGTCCCTGAACTTCAAACCTTCGTATCTCCACAACCGTAACTCCGATTGAGGTGAAACCAATGCTCATGTCTTCGTCTCGTCGAACTCTTTCCGTTGGTATCATTTTCATTATGTTTTCACATAGTGGAAATGACCACTTTTCCCTTGCCTGTAAACAGCCCCCTCCGAGAGAGAACTGTTTTCGACAAATCTTTTCGCGATCGTTCCACACTTTTTCCTGGAGTAATCCTCGACCCCAGGCAAGCCAACCTCTTATCATGAGCGTCGAACTTGCACGTTGACTTTGCTTGCACCTCACGTGTGTGCTTAGTTGCAGTAGTTTCTTGTCTGTTTCGTCTGCTATTATTTCAGTCGTGCTAACTAGTTTTGTTATCTGCCTTGCATGCTTGAGTTTTCATTAAATAAGTTGCCTTGCTAGTTTAATGTTGTTACTGATAATATCATGCCTCTGTTTAGTTTCATGTCAGTGGTATCGTTGTTATGTTGCACTGATAAGATTGCTAGTACTTGGTATTGCCATGTTTCATATGATATCACAGTTACTTGAAATGCTTGATGTTTTGTTACTGCATTGGTAGGTTGCATGTTAGTTGTTGCATTCCTGTTAATAATGCTTGCATGATGATTGATGATGGAGAAGTTAAGAATATGACTTAATAAAAAACCTCCTCCGTCATCACTAGGATATCATAGTGCCACTCCAATCGAGCTTTCTCCAGTGCAACCACGCTTACCTAATGGGAAGGTCCTTGCTGGGTCTATTGTCATGCCTCTCGCCGGTTCCTCCCGTGAGGGAAGGTTATGGGCGCGCGCTACCCTGATCAGGTAGGCGGACATAACCTTGTGTGCTCATTTTTGTTTTTATGGTACCTTGTCCCCGTTTGGGACCGTTTTGCCACGACGGTGGCCATTGGTGTCTTTGGTAGACACGGGGCCACCCAGGACTGAACCCCAAGAGGGTGTTGGTCGGAGTGGTCGGGAGAGCGTCATGGCAGTAGCTCGGTTTTGTCGGAGCGCCGTGTCCGCACGTATGGGAGTGCGAGGCTAGGGTTCCTTGGTGTGGGTACAGTGTGCTACCTCTGCAGAGTGTATTCAATCTATCGATAGCCGCGTCCTCGGTCATGGGAAAAAGTTCGTAGTAGGTCACACTATCCGGTCTCGATAGAAATGGAGGATAAACCTTAAATAACTAAGTGGATGAATAATGTGAAATAATGTGATGACTTGGACTGTGAGACAGTCGTGAGTAATCACGATGATGAGTTGGTATGATCACGAGACAAGGTCTCGGTGAGTATTGAACCAAGTGTGGTTCCGTTGGTGATCCGTGCATGATCATCGCTTGGTTGCGAGGCAACCCACTGGTAAGAGAGTCCGAAGGACTCGGTGCACATGTTTATTTGCATTGCATGAGTAGTAAGTTGTTGTTTGCATTTAAAGAACCATGGTAGAACGGTAGATGGTTGCATAAAGTTAACATGTTATGTTTGCATTGGATATGACGGGTAGTTTATTTTCAGCATAGTTTCATGATGGCATGCCATGTTTTGATTGAACTTATGCCATGCTTTGATATGCCATGTTCTGATTGAAATGTCATGCTATGTTTTGATGTTGCCATGTTATAAGTAAGTTTGATATGCCATTGCCATGCTTAGTTTCTGCTATGAGGTAGGTTATTGCAGACGCTTGGTTCTTGCTTTGTCATCTGTTTGTTTGCATGCTATGTATTTGGTTGTCTTGCAAGTACATTCAATGTACTGACCTGGCATGTCATGCCAGTTTTGTAGGTCGTGCCCAGATTGTTCGCTTGTTCCGTCGTGCTAGGCCGTAATCTTGCCAGTCCTGTGAGTTATGGAGCCCAGCCAGACTTGTAGCTGCCAAACCAAGACTTCCGCCGCCATTTCAATAGACTTCCACTGCCGTTTAAAATGCCTTAGGGCTATGCCAGATAATTGTATTCATCAATGATGTAATCTTATACACATGTATTTGATGAATATTATTGCACCTGGAATGCTGTATCATGGACCTGTCGTGCGTCAGGTGTTATCCTGGGCTGACGTGCGAAGGCCCCCTGCTCCATGCGGATCGGGGTGCCACAGCATATTGCCATGTTATACTTTGTGATGCTTTGATTGCTCTGTTATTTATTGTGTTCCCCTCTGTTACTTCTTTCCGGTAGACCCCGAGACAGCTGCCGATACCCCTGTGATCGACTACGGTGTTGACGATCCCTCCTTCTTGCCAGAGCAACCAGGCAAGCCCCCTTGATCACCAGATATCACCTATTCCTTCTCTCTACTGCTTGCATTAGAGTAGTGTAGCATGTTACTACTTTCGGTTAATCCTATTCTGCTGCACAGCCTGTCATTGTTGCTACAGTTGTTATCCTTACCTGCAATCCTAAATGCTTAGTATAGGATGCTAGTGTTCCATCAGTGGCCCTACATCCTTGTCCGTCTGCCATGCTATACTACCGGGCCGTGATCACTCGGGAGGTGATCACGGGTATATACTTGTATACATTATATGATACATGTGGTGACTAAAGTCGGGTCGGCTCGTAGAGTACCCGCAAGTGATTCCGATGTGGGGGCTGAAAGGACAGGTGGTTCCATCCCGGTAGTGGTGGGCCTGGGTTCCCGATGGCCCCCGACTGTTACTTTGTGGCGGAGCGACAGGGCAGGTTGAGACCACCTAGGTGAGAGGTGGGCCTGGCCCTGGTCGGCATTCGCGGATACTTCAATTAACACGCTTAACGAGATCTTGGTATTTGATCTGAGTCTGGCCACTGGCCTATACGCACTAACCAACTACGCGGGAACAATTATGGGCACTCGACATCGTGGTATCAGCCGAAGCCTTCTTGACGTCAGCGACTGAGCGGCGCGCGCCGGATTGGACCGTAAGCCTGCACTTGTATTAAGGGGGCTAGGTATGCTTCCGGCCGCGTACGTAACGTGCAGGTGTGCAATGGGCGATGGGCCCAGACCCCTGCATGCATAGGATTTAGACCGGCGTGCTGACCTCTCTGTTGTGCCTAGGTGGGGCTACGACGTGTTGATCTTCCGAGGCTGGGCATGACCCAGAAAAGTGTGTCCGACCAAAGGGATCGAGCGTGTTGGGTAATGTGGTGCACCCCTGCAGGGAAGTTTATCTATTTGAATAGCCGTGATCCTCGGTAACAGGACGATCCGGAGTTGTACCTTGACCTTATGACAACTAGAACCGGATACTTAATAAAACACACCCTTCCAAGTGCTAGATATAACCCGGTGATCGCTCTCACACAGGGCGACGAGGAGAGGATCGCCGGGTAGGATTATGCTATGCGATGATACTTGGTGAACTTACTATCTACTCTCTTCTACATGCTGCAAGATGGAGGCTGCCAGAAGCGTAGTCTTCGACAGGACTAGCTATCCCCCTCTTATTCTGGCATTCTGCAGTTCAATCTACCGATATTGCCCTTTTACACAGATACCCATGCATATGTAGTGTAGATCCTTGCTTGTGAGTACTTTGGATGAGTACTCACGGTTGCTTTGCTCCCCCTTTTCCCCCTTTCCTTTCTTCTCGGTTGTCGCAACCAGATGCTGGAACCCAGGAGCCAGACGCCACCGTCGACGACGACTCCTACTACACCGGAGGTGCCTATTACTACGTGCAGGCCGCTGACGACGACCAGGAGTAGTTTAGGAGGATCCGAGGCAGGAGGCTTGCGCCTCTTTCAATCTGTATGCCAGTTTGTGCTAGCCTTCTTAAGGCAACCTTGTTTAACTTATGTCTATACTCAGATATTGTTGCTTCCGCTGACTCGTCTATGATCGATCTCTTGTATTCGAGCCCTCGAGGCCCCTGGCTTCTAATATGATGCTCGTATGACTTATTTTATTTTTAGAGTTGTGTTGTGATATCTTCCCGTGAGTCCCTGATCTTGATCGTATACGTTTGCGTGTATGATTAGTGTACATTGAATCAGGGGCGTCACAAGTTGGTATCAGAGTCGACCGCCTATAGGAATCCCCCTTCCACACTCCTTGGCCGAAGTTGAGTCTAGTCAATGAAAACTGTTTTACTAACATGGCTGTGCGGCCCACGGGCACACGTCGCCATTGGGTGGTATTAGGATCTTTTATTCCTCGTCTATACTATGGGATTCTGTTCTCTCTTCTATTCGGGTTAAATGATTTTCTAAAATCTAACTTTAGGTTCTCGAAAACACTTTCTCCCGGAGAGCCCCTTCAGTCCAGAAGATCGCCGGCTACATCAGAAGATTTCGAAGTTACTCTCGGATACTCTTTCGAGACTTTGTGCCTGTTGCTTTTGCAATTCCCTTCCACCGTCAACCCCAATAGATAACTACATGCCCTTGCCATTCTTACATTCATCCCCAGCTGCTCTTGTTATTACAAGATGCATCGAATTATCCTTCGACTTTTAAGAATCTCTTGAGCCACTGCCTTACAGATCTTTGCCGCATGAATACCTCTACAGATAATTCTACACACTTATCGAGTATCTGCTCATTCCTAGTTGTTCATGTGTTTCGCAAAAGACTTCGAAATACCATTCGATCTTTCGAAAATCCTGAGCAGCCTATTGCTCTTGAAATTCTTGCTTGCTTGCATTATGGTTAATCCCATAAGTCTTGTAATCCTATTGGCATCCCTTGTCTTTATCATTTTAAGTCCTTTGATTCAATATGTTGAGGATGCTTGCATTCCTCAATCAAATCCTAGAATTCATCCTTCTGGCTCAGATGTCATTTTGAACAAGAGCTGGTTCTCGACTAATCAAATTACCGTCGATTGTATTCCTAAGTCTACTCAACTTATCCAACCTTAATCAGAGTGTTTGCTTCTGAGCCCTTGATTTGGAAATCATAAATTTCTTTGCATTGAGCTTTGAATTAGTCAGTTGTTTCTATAATCTGATGCCTTTCATTCCTTCTTCCTCTGATTGAGAACCGATACTCACATCAGCCCTGTTGTGGACCGCCATACCCATTGTCGGGTTATTATCCAACAATGTCCTTCACAACCAAAATGCTTGTGAGTTCTTTACATGATACATAATGCCTTTGGTAAATTGTATCCTCTACTTTTGTCAACCATGCTCTATTTTGAGCTTGTGTTATTTACTCCTGAAGTTCGTGGTATATGTTCCTAAGATGCCCCGATGGGTTGAACCTATACCTTCCCTAAAACCGTATGAACCCAAAAGTTTTCACAAGTTATACCCTTCTGGTGTTTTACCAGATAATTTTCTACCCTAGAACTTCTTTGAAGACGAGAAGTGAATGAAAGGTTATGCATTAAAGAAGTGGGAGTCGACCTTGAACTTTGTGTTCATGCCCATGGACCCGATGTGGAACTTATCATGGAAGCTTCTTGCAAAATATTTAATCATTTGGGTAATTCTTTAGGTGTCATTAAATTGGATCCCTTGCAGCTATGGTTCCGACCATATTGTTCTTCTTTGATCCCATTTCTCGGCCAAGTTTAAGCATTTGTCTTCTGCGGATCAATACCCAAGTCCAACCTGTACTTTGATCTACCATCGAGTATTACACTCTGTTATCTCGAGATTATCGTGGAACTGCATAACTTCTTATGGTTTCTTCATGAACTATTATTTCTCACCGATTCCAATTTTCCTGGGTTCTGGGTTGTCGTCAACCGAGAACACCAAATAGTGAATCGAGTCCGCACTCCGATTCAATAACTCTAAGTAATTTTCGTTGCTTACGAGTTCAATAATCCCTCAAGTCATCCCAAGCCTGATCGGCTATATCATTATCGTGCTAAATTTTAACTGTGCTACCTGGCCCTTCAACCCGTAGCAAAATTTTCGACGATGAGCTAAGCTTACGTCCATCTTCCTCGTCATATCATTTCTCCTTGAACAACAAACTCGATTTCGAGTTTGTGTCCTACCCATGGTTCCAATAACCTTTCGCTTCATCATTCCTTTGACTTGATGTCATCACCGATCAATTACATCTTCATGAAATCTCTCGACAAATGTGTCGTGATCATCATCAGCCTTCCGAGCTCTTCTAGGATACAATTGAATTCATGATGAAAAATACCATCCTTGACCTCGATGATTTGTGTTATCATTGACCACTTTATTGCCTTCCCTCGAACACAAACTTGTTCGTATTTTGTGTTATACCTTGAGTTCCTTGCTACCAAGCATTTGTTCTTCTTTACCTAGGAGTATTACCATCTTTTATGTCAGGAATGTCGTGAGAATTTCACCACCTCTCAAGAAATTCTTGATATAGTAATACTTATTGCCATCTCCATTCATTTCTTGGTCTCCGTGTTGTTTCTAACCGGAATACCGACAAATGGACTGTGAGCTGTAAAATTCAAAACTTCTAGCAACCCTATTGCTTGTAAGTTAATGAATGATAGTTTCATTCTTTGTGCATTGGTTATTGAATCACCATTCTAAACATTGATCATGCTACCTAAGCCCATATTATGGGTGCATCTTTCAATCAATGTTTAATTGTGTAGGTTTTCCTCGAGCATACATCATTATACCATTTGATCTGGCAAATGTTATCTCCTTCTTCACATAATTGTGGAAATCCATCCTTTGGAAATCTCGATGATTTGTCGCTGAGTCCATCAGCCACCTCCTCATCCTCTCCTTGGTTTACTGATGAACTCTTGCTTCGGAACTCGCTTCCATAGTTCATTTCCCGAGAATCTTATGATGTCTTCTCGTCAATTCGTGTCGCACCTTTTATCTCAGGATCCTGAGTGTGAGGTATCCTGACACCAATCAGATTTGAATCTCGGTCAGATATGATGGTTCGAACATATTTCCAAGAGTTGTAACATTGGTATTTATATGACCCGGTAAGGTGATGTCATGCCTAGCGCACCTGGCCGGAGGACCTATTGTTATAGTTGCCTTTTTTGGCAAGGTTAGTCATTCTTCAGTGAGGAAATTGTAAGACTTATTCTATAAGTTGTTCCTGATGGATCCTTTTTGTTTCCAAAGTCTGATCTTCCCCTGTTGACCATGTCAATGCTATCTCGAAGCATGTCTATGCTACTCTGATTTTCAACAGGAACATTTGAAGCCCAATGCTAAATGTTTCCTGCTCATTTATCCAAACACCGCTGTATGGGTAATGTCATGAAAATTCTCTCCCCTACCTAAAGAGTTTTCTACATTATATCCTGTCATGGATATCATGCTCTGCGTGTCCTTGGGAAGGATATACCCTTGAAATATGTGTTTAAACACATTTTCCTTTCCATTGTTCTATTTAATCTGATAATCGTGTTTTCCTTTCCATTGGTTGGTTTAACGTTTCTTGTGATCTATATGATCTAAGCAGTAATATTCTCCTACTTATGTAAACACCTCGGTGTACAACTCTATCAGTAAGACCTTGTTACTATTGTTGATGACATTCCGGTAACCACCGATGGACGAGAACTTTGCCTATTAGTCCGCCTCGTCCTAACTAGCAGGAAAATGGTTCTCTTCGTCCCTCGCCCTTGGTACCGACGTTGTTGCCGACATAATCGACGGGCTACCCTCTGACATCCCTTGCTTGCATGATCACGCAAGACGTCTCCGCCCTTCCTACTTTTAATCCACATGGTGGGCCCATAACCCACAGTTCCTTAGGATCGAAACCTAACTCTCCTATACCCCCTGTTTCCAAACATATTCCTCGCGCTTGACTTCGTATGTAGTTCACGAGCCACCTGCCTAGTGATCTATTCTGGAATCAGAGGCAATACTTATTCCCATTGCTCTAAACCCCTTTCACACTTCGTTTCAGGCAACGAACGATTGCCTGTGCGCTTGAAACTTCTATTTTTGCACCTTCTTACTTTTCTCTTGATTTTTTTCTTAAGATTAGATTTGAGAGTTACTTTCCACCACCTTCCCTGGTGTTATCTACCGGCTAAGCAACCTTGTAGAGGCCCGTTCTTCCGAAGTTGCCCCTTATCATTTTCGTAAGTACGATGGAGTTGCTGAAGGAAGGACGACAACCTCATCATGATGTATTGATGCATAGGAATGAAGAAATCAACGCTATGGATCTACCACTTCGAGAATAGCAACCAAGACCGAGAAGATTCGTTAGAATTTCGTAACCATACCTTCCCCTTTTTTCCACCTCTCAAATCTCGGGACGAGATTTCTTGTAGTGGAGGAGAATTGTGACGCCCGGATAATTAAGCTACAGTAACCCTCTACTAATGATGCCACATCACCTTGATTTCTGTTAATAAACTCACATTAGTTCAAAATGATTCAAATTTAAATTTTAATTATAGGCAAACAATAAAAGTTTTCAAATATTAAAACTAAAATGTTAGGAGTGAGCCAAATAAAGCATAGGTAATTATGGCGGAGAAATCACACTTTTATAAAATGTTTAAATACTCTAAAATGATTTAAACCATAGCAAAAACAATTATATAAATGCCTTTGGTATTTTATAAATTGATAAACTATTTTAATTCGGGGTAAACTTTTTATGACAGTGGGTTATTCTGGAACATTATTTTAGGGGCTATTGTTATATTTTACTGAACTAAAATTAATGTGTAACTAAAAGAAAAACAGAAAAGAAAAGAACACAAAATATGAAAATAAGGAAAAAGACCCCCTGGCCAACTGGGCCAAACGGCCCAGCCGGCCAGCCCACTAACCTAGCCGGCCCACCCCACTCCCTTAACCCCCTGGGCGACCAAACCCTAACCCAACTACCCCACACTCCTCCCCCCACATCTCACTCCCCCATCCCCGATCCAGATCAGGATCGGGGGAACGAAACCCCCATGGCGCCCCGACCCCGTCGCCGATCCCCGCCGCCCGGAGCCGCGTCGCCGACCTCCTCCTCGCCGGACTACCTCTCCGTCTCCGTCAACGTCGTCGTCCTCCCCACGCACCGCTGCCTTAGTCCCTACGCTCCCGCGGTGAGGCTCCGGCCTCTCCCCTCTTCCCTCTCCCCTCTCCCCGTGTCGGACGTCGCCGTGCCCACCGTCCCATGCCCATGCGCGCTCCCATGGCCGCGCGCGCGCCCGTGCGTCGCCTCTCTGCCGCAGCACCAGGCCCGCGCCCATCCGAGCTCCGGGCCCCGCCCCGCTTGTCGTTGTCATCGCCACAAGCCACCTCTGGCCAACCCGCCACCGCTGGCGCCGTTGACGCCCTGTGCGTGCGCCGCCCGCGCCTGGCCTCCCTCCCGTGTGTGTGCGCTGCTGCTTTTGCCGCGCCCCGCCTCCGTTTCTCGCCGCGCTGGCCGCGCCCAGCTGCTGCGGCAGTCGCCGCCCGTTTCTTTCCCCTCCCTCTGCGCTGGACTCGCCCGCTGTCGCCGCCCACGTCCCGCCTCGGCTCCCCGTCGCCCACTAGCGCGTTGTCGCCCCAGCACGGCTCCGGTGGCTCCTCTGGCCGCCACCTCAGAACGACCCCACCATGCTGTCTCTCCGGCACCTGCGTCGTTGGCCGCGGCCGGGGCCAATGCCCGGGCAACGCCCCACCGTGGCCGTCTCCCGGGTCCACCCCGACGGGTACCCCGCCCGCACCCGTTAAACGCCCGCTCCAGTGGCCTGATGGGCCACTGGCAGCCGGGGCCCACGCCCCTGGAACGGTTAAAAAAGAATTAATAATAATAGTAATATTAATTAATTAATTAAAAAATTAATTAACTTAATTAATCCTGATTAGATTAACCTAATCACTAATTAAACTAATTAACCTGTTTAGTTAATCTCAGTCAATGACATGCGGGACCCACACGTCAGCTTGACCCAGTCAGCACCTGTGTTGACTGGTGACGTCATGCTGACATCATGCTGATGCAGAATTGCTATTTTTGAATTAAGTTAATAATAATAATTTAGAAAATAATTAAAACTTTAAAATTAATATAAAATAATCTGTAACTCGGATGAAAATACTTTGTACATGAAAGTTGCTCAAAATGACGACACGAATCCGAATACGCAACCCGTTCGTCCGCCACACATCCCTAGCATAGCGAACATGCAACCGTTCCCCTCGGTTTCATCTATCTAAAAATACCAAACTTTGGGAAAATATTCCTGGATGTTTCCCCCTTTGCCAGTAGCACTTAGTACCGTGTTAGGCCGCCCCTAGCACCGCATATTGCCATGTTATGCTTTGTGATGCTTTGATTGCTCTGTTATTTATTGTGTTCCCCTCCGTTACTTCTTTCCGGTAGACCCCGAGACTGCTACCGATACCCCTGTGATCGACTATGGTGTTGACGATCCCTCCTTCTTGCCAGAGCAACCAGGCAAGCCCCCCCTTGATAACCATATATCGCCTATTCCTTCTCTCTACTACTTGCATTAGAGTAGTCTAGCATGTTACTACTTTCGGTTAATCCTATTCTGTTGCATAGCCTGTCATTATTGCTACAGTTGTTATCCTTACCTGCAATCCTAAATGCTTAGTTTAGGATGCTAGTGTTCCATCAGTGGCCCTACATTCTTGTCCGTCTACCATGCTATACTACCGGGTCGTGATCACTCGGGAGGTGATCACGGGTATATACTTGTATACATTTTATGATACATGTGGTGACTAAAGTCGGGTCGGCTCGTAGAGTACCCACAAGTGATTCCGATGTGGGGGCTGAAAGGACAGGTGGTTCCATCCCGGCAGTGGTGGGCCTAGGTTCTCGACGGCCCCCGACTATTACTCTGTGGCTGAGTGACAGGGCAGGTTGAGACCACCTAGGTGAGAGGTGGGCCTGGCCCTGGTCGGCGTTCGTGGATACTTCAATTAACACGCCTAACGAGATCTTGGTATTTGATCTGAGTCTGGCCACTGGCCTATACGCACTAACCAGCTACGCGGGAACAATTATGGGCACTCGACATCGTGGTATCAGCCGAAGCCTTCTTGGCGTCAGCGACTGAGCGGCGCGCGCCGGATTGGACCGTAAGCCTGCGCTTGTATTAAGGGGCTAGGTCTGCTTCCGGCCGCGTACGCAATGTGCAGGTGTGCAATGTGCGATGGGCCCAGACCCCTGCGTGCATAGGATTTAGACCGGCGTGCTGACCTCTTTGTTGTGCCTAGGTGGGGCTACGACGTGTTGATCTTCCGAGGCCGGGCATGACCCAGAAAAGTGTGTCCGGCCAAAGGGGATCGAGCGTGTTGGGTAATGTGGTGCACCCCCTGCAGGGAAGTTTATCTATTTGAATAGCCGTGATCCTCGGTAACAGGACGACCCGGAGTTGTACCTTGACCTTATGACAACTAGAACTGGATACTCACACCTTCCAAGTGCTAGATATAACCCGGTGATCGCTCTCACACAGGGCGACGAGGAGAGGATCGCCGAGTAGGATTATGCTATGCGATGATACTTGGTGAACTTACCATCTACTCTCTTCTACATGCTGCAAGATGGAGGCTGCCAGAAGCGTAGTCTTCGACAGGACTAGCTACCCCCCTCTTATTCTGGCATTCTGCAGTTCAGTCCACTGATATTGCCCTTTTACACAGATACCCATGCATATGTAGTGTAGATCCTTGCTTGCGAGTACTTTGGATGAGTACTCACGGTTGCTTTGCTCCCCCTTTTCCCCCTTTCCTTTCTTCTCGGTTGTCGCAACCAGATGCTGGAACCCAGGAGCCAGACACCACCAAGTGTAGGGGATCTATCGTAGTCCTTTCGATAAGTAAGAGTGTCGAACCCAACGAGGAGCAGAAGGAAATAACAAGCGGTTTTCAGTAAGGTATTCTCTGCAAGCACTGAAATTATCGGTAACAGATAGTTTTATGATAAGGTAATTTGTAAAGGTAACAAGTAATGAAAGTAAATAAGGTGCAGTAAGATGGTCCAATCCTTTTTGTAGCAAAGGACAAGCCTAGACAAACTCTTATATGAAGGAAAACGCTCCCGAGGACACATGGGAATTATCGTCAAGCTAGTTTTCATCACGCTCATATGATTCACGTTCGTTAGTTTGATAATCTGATATGTGGGTGGACCGGTGCTTGGGTACTGCCCTTCCTTGGACAAGCATCCCACTTATGATTGACCCCTATTGCAAGCATCCGCAACTACAAAAGAAGTATTAAGGTAACCCTAACCATAACATGAAACATATGGATCCAAATCAGCCCCTTACGAAGGAACGCATAAACTAGGGTTTAAGCTTCTGTCACTCTAGCAACCCATCATCTACTTATTACTTCCCAATGCCTTCCTCTAGGCCCAAACAATGGTGAAGTGTCATGTAGTCGACGTTCACATAACACCACTAGAGGAAAGACAACATACATCTTATCAAAATATCGAACGAATACCAAATTCACATGACTACTTATAGCAAGACTTCTCCCATGTCCTCAGGAACAAACGTAACTACTCACAAATCATATTCATGTTCATAATCAGAGGGGTATTATTATGCATAAAGGATCTGAACATATGATCTTCCACCAAATAAAGCAACTAGCATCAACTACAAGGAGTAATCAACACTACTAGCAACCCACAGGTACCAATCTGAGGTTTTGGAACAAAGATTGGATACAAGAGATGAACTAGGGTTTGAGATGAGATGGTGCTGGTGAAGATGTTGATGGAGATTGACCCCCTCCCGATGAAAGGATCGATGGTGATGACGATGGTGATGATTTCCCCCTCCCAGAGGGGTGTTTCCCCGGCAGAACAGCTCCGCCGGAGCCCTAGATTGGTTCCGCCAAGGTTCCGCCTCGTGGCAGCGGAGTTTCGTCCCGAAAGTTTGCTTGTGATTTTTTCCAGGGTAGACTTCATATAGCAGAATATGGGCATCGGAGGCCTGCCAGGGGGCCCATGAGGCAGGGGCGCGCCCCCCACCCTCGTGGCCAGGGTGTGGGCCCCCTCTGGTTGATTCTTTCTCCAGTATTTTTTATGTATTCCAAAACGTGCCTCCATGGAGTTTCAGGACTTTTGGATTTGTGCAGAATAGGTCTCTAAAATTTGCTCCTTTTCCAGCCCAGAATTCCAGCTGCCGGCATTCTCCCTCTTCATGTAAACCTTGTAAAATAAGAGAGAAAAGGCATAAGTATTGTGACATAACGTGTAATAACAGGCCATAATGCAATAAATATCGATATAAAAGCATGATGCAAAATGGACGTATCAACTCCCCCAAGCTTAGACCTCGCTTGTCCTTAAGCGGAAGCCGATATCGAAAATATGTCCACAAGTTTAGAGATAGAGGTGTCGATAAAATAAAATACGGACATGAGGGCATCATGGTCATTCTTATAACAACAGCATATATATATTGTCATATGATTTCTTATGCTCAAGTAACAATCTATTCACAATGTAAAGTATGAATCAGAAACTTCATTGAGAACCAACAAACTATAATCTCAGTCATTGAAGCAATTGCAATTTATCATAACATCGAAAAGAGTGAATATAAGAGCTTTTCAGCAAGTCCACATACTCAACTATCATTTAGTCTTTCATAATTGCTAACACTCACGCAATACTTATGGGTATGGAGTTTTAATCGGACACAGAGAAAGATAGGGGCTTATTGTGTTGCCTCCCAACCTTTTACCTCAAGGGTAATGTCAACAATAATAATTCATGCTAACTTACATCCAATTGGATATATATATCAGGATCTTTCCAACACAATGTGCTTGCCAAAGGATAAAATGTAAAAAGGAAAGGTGAAGATCACCATGACTCTTGCATAAGGTATAAGACAAGAATAAAAGATAGGCCCTTCGCAGAGGGAAGCAGAGGTTGTCATGTGCTTTTATGGTTGGATGCACGAAATCTTAATGCAAAAGAACGTCACTTTATATTGCCTCTTGTGATATGGACCTTTATTATGCAGTCTGTCGCTTTTATTGCTTCCATATCACAAGATCGTATAAAGCTTATTTTCTCCACACTAATAAATCATACATATTTAGAGAGAAATTTTTATTGCATACAGCAATGACAACTTACTTGAAGGATCTTACTCAATCCATAGGTAGGTATGGTGGACTCTCATGGCAAAACCGGGTTTAAGGATATTTGGAAGCACAAGTAGTATCTCTACTTGGTGCAAAGAATTTGGCTAGCACGAGGGGGAAAGGCAAGCTCAACATGTTGGATGATCCATGACAACATACTTTATTTCGGATATAGGAAAACATAACCCATTACGTTGTCTTCCTTGTCCAACATCAACTCTTTAGCATGTCATATCTTAATGAGTGCTCACAATCATAAAAGATGTCCAAGATAGTATATTTATATGTGAAAACCTCTCTTTCTTTATTACTTCCTATTAATTGCAACGATGACCAAACCTATGTTTGTCAACTCTCAACAACTTTTATTCATCATACTCTTTTATATGTGAAGTCATTACTCTCCATAAGATCAATATGACCTCTTTAATTCTTTTTATTCTTTCTTTTATTCCCTTAAGATCATAGCAAGATAACCAAGCCCTTGACTCAACACTAATCTTTATTATATATAGCTCACGGACTCGATTACATAGAAGGATCATAAAGCAAAACTCAAAACTAGATCATACTAAAACTTTATTCTACTAGATCAAGATATTACCAAAAGGATTGAACTAAGAAAAATGGTCAAGATAGAAGTGTGATGGTGATACGATACCGGGGCACTCCCCCAAGCTTGGCAGTTGCCAAGGGGAGTGCCCAGACCAGATACTCAGTTCTCCTTCTTCAGAGGTGAGGAGGTTGGTGATGATGACAATTGTGCCTTCAGCTTTTTCTTATTGTAATTGAGAAGAGCAATTTCCTCCTTTAAATTATCGACCTCCGATTCCAGCTTCAAGATCTTTTCACATAAATCTCCTTTGATTTTTTGATGAAAACAAGAAGGAATAGATCGGTTGTTAGACAATTTAGCCCTCTTAGGGAAACTGGACTTCTTGAACTTCACGTGCATATCCCCAGGTTGAGGTAGAGGGACGTCCTCCTCCTCTGAGCTTGAATCGTTGATCCTCATCAAATGAGCATCCTCCTCATCATCCGTAGTTCAACCACCAGGAGATATGTCCCCATAGGTCTTTGGGTCAGCAACGAGATGTGAGACATAGCTCTCTCCGTCGGAGTCTTGAGATGACAACTTCCTCTAGATTTGCAGCAGAGACAGCTCGAAACAAAAATAGGGGATATTTGCGTGGTACGGTGGTCAAAACCTTCGGGAGATTATATAATGAATTTTTACCGACCAAAAGAAGTATTGTGCAAGAAAACGGAGTCCGGAGAGTACACGAGGTGCCCATGAGGCAGGGGCGCGCCCAGGAGGGTAGGGCGCACCCTCCACCCTCGTGGACGCCTCTTGTCCTTCCCGGACTGCTTCTTATTTTCCTATTTTCTTAAATATTCCAAAACGGAGAAAATTTGCTATTAGAACTGTTTTGGAGTCGGTTTACTTACCGTACCACATACCTATTCCTTTTCAGAGTCTGAAACGTTCTGGAAAGTGTCTCTTATGTATTCCTCCGGGGTTATGGTTTGTAACATCCCAAAATTCTAAATTTTGGAATGTTATATTAAATAGATAGTTATGGTTGATTGTTTGATTGATTGTGTGAAATTGAGTGAAATTCGAAACTTTTTGAAAGTTAAATGAGAGGGGATAAAAGGACTTTCCCAAACTTTCATTTTTGCATTTATGATCTCCATGAATTCAAATTCTTTTCATCACAAAACCCTTGAGCGAAGATGATATGACTTCTTCCATTTAATTAAATGAAAAGGGTATTTGAAAATATTTGAATTTCATTTGGAACTATTTTGTAATTCAGAAACTTTAAGCGACTCAATGATTTTCATGAGAGAAGATAAAATGACTTCTTCAAAACATATGAAATATGAGTTGGAAGTTTTAAAATAATTAAATTTAAAGTCCCATTGGAATTATTTTCAATTTGGGGTTATTTGGTTTTTATTCAAATTATTTTTCTCCAAAATAAAATATATGGAAATTAGGGTAACATGATTCCCTACAATTGAAAATTGGAGAGAAATTAATTTGAAATCATTTTGGTATTTTTAAAATGATTTTTATTGGATTTTATTAGAGCTGTAGCATGGTTTGACTTTTGTGAATTTTGTGGATTTTATTTAAACTTGGAAAATAGTTCATGTCGTAGGAAATATTATTCTAAATTTTTTGATATATAATATGCCTATGAAAAAAATACGTTTTACTTTTCTTTTTCTGCTTATCCTTCCGTTTTATCTAAAAATATATAAAGAACTGGACATGTGGCCCATCACTAACTGTCGCCCACATGCGCATCATAGTAACAGCGAGCGCCCCATCATTTTTTTCCTATATGGGCCAGGCCCAATCGGCCATATTCTTTCCCCAGATTTTTTTTCACAAATGATTTTTTCTGTTGACCGAATAAAAAAAACTGCAGCCGCAGCGTACGCGCGCGCGGCCGGCCGAAGGCCTTTAGGCCCATGCGAGGCGCCTCTTTTCTTCTCTGTTTCTTATCTTTTCATCTACGCTTAGTCCCACATTGCCTAGCCTTTGACCTCTAAGCCTCTTTTCCACCAATAAATATAGACCCATAGAGCCTTCAAAAATCATCCGATTCGGATTAAATCAATATTTTGGTTTGACTAGATTCACTAAAGAATAATATATTTCTCCTCTCCGGCGGGACTTTTGGAAGTTGTCTCCTCACTCCGAAGTCATCTTTTCTATACCTTATAAAGGTATATTTATTCGTTCTCTATATTTATACGTTAGACCTAGAATTCTTTTAGCCGTAACTATGTTTCTTCTGTAAAACAACTTGGCCCTGATTTTTCAAATTACTCGTTCATCCAAATTAGATGAAACCAGCGCATATAGTTTCGTCTTGTTTTCACCTATCCAGTTAACCTGTCACGTCAACTTTTTGAAATTTTCAAATTTTGAAATTTGTTCAGATTCATATTCAAACTTCTTTTGTTCATAACTTGAGTTCCGTAACTCCGTTTGAGTTGATTCTTTTTGCAAAGCGAAGCCCTTGACCTAAACTTTTTGATAAGGCCAAATCCACCTAATTTTGGTACTGTTAGAAACTGTTTTATGTTGCAAGAGTTATTTTCTTGTTTTCAAAGTTTTCCGAGATCTTTTCTTCGATTCTTTTGCTTGATTGCTTATGTGTGGTTACTATTGCTTGCTCACGATAGATTGACCGGAGTGTGACGAGTAGAACTATCAGGAGTTATGAGTGTGAATCATTTTCATCATCAGTACGGGCAAGTTCACACTTTGATCATATCCCTTTATTACCCAGTTTTTATGCATTAGTTTCAACCCTCAAACATTGCATGGTCAGGATTTGATAACATGTGGGTATTGGGAAGTAGTTGATGAGGTAGGAACCTATTGTCCTGCATTCAAACCTTGGGAGTTACTACTATGTTATGCTTATACTACTATGCTATGCTCGTATACGTGGATTGGTTGAGTGATTCATGACAAATGTGAGAGTTATTATTTAATGGTTAACTTAAGGTGGCTACTTTAATACACATGTGGGTGGAATGGTAGGGGCACCCTGGAGCACCCAGTGGTTTGCCAGGGCACCTGGAGAACCCAGTGCTTGCCCAAGGGGATCCCGGAGGACCCGTGTGATCACCCTATGGAATGCCACCCAGGCTCAAAGGGATCATAAGATTATTCATGCTAGAAACTTCCGTGTGCAGCCACAAGCCATTATGGGCTCTGGCATAGTTAAGTAAGTTGCGTGAGCTCTTGAAGAGGTGGACTAGCAGATGTAGGGGGATTGTAGGTGTACCTGTCTGGCCGGAGTAGAGAGTTAATTCTTCTGAAAGACTGTGTCTCGGTCATCCGTTTCTCAAACATCATGTAGTGTGAGAAATCCAACGGAGGAGATCGAGTCTTGTGGGGAAAAGTGCGCAAACCTTTGCAGAGTGTACAAACTAATCATGGTTAGCCGTGTCCCCGGTGAGGGAGTCCTGGATTAGGGGGTCCTCGGACAGCCGGACTATATACCTTGGTCGGACTTTTGGACTATGAAGATACAAGATTGAAGACTTCGTCCCGTGTCCGGATGGGACTCTCCTTAGTGTGGAAGGCAAGCTTGGCGATTCGGATATGTAGATCTCCTCCCTTGTAACCGACTCTGTGTAACCCTAGCCCCCTCCGGTGTCTATATAAACCGGAGGGTTTAGTCCGTAGGACAACAACAATCATAATCATAGGCTAGCTTCTAGGGTTTAGCCTCTACGATCTCGTGGTAGATCAACTCTTGTAATACTCATATCATCAAGATCAATCAAGTAGGAAGTAGGGTATTACCTCCATCGAGAGGGCCCGAACCTGGGTAAAGATTGTGTCCCCCGCCTCCTGTTACCATTAGCCTTAGACGCATAGTTCGGGACCCCCTACCCGAGATCCGCCGGTTTTGACACCGACACCCGGTTATGGACATCTTGAGTATCTGGTTCTTGGATTATCATGTTGATCTCAACACTTTATTTAATTAATTTGATTGGGTTAATGATTATTATTTTGGGATTGAGTTGGACGAACCTTCTCAATATTTATCAACCAACTTTGTAGTTAAATAAAATATATTCCTTTGCATTAGGGAAAAATTGGCTTTTCGCAAAAACATTATAACCATAGAGCTTTTCCACCAGCCAAATATGCATGTAGTGATAGCTATTATTCATCATTATCCTATGGTGTGAATTTGCCAGTACATTCAATGTACTGACCCTTTGTTGCTGCAACGTCTCATGTTGCAGGATCTTACGACGAGTAAGTGATACGTTAGGGTTACGATTTCTACACTCAACTTTGCCATTGGTGTTGATGGGAATCCACAACCTTGTTGTTACTTCCGCTATTTGGATTGAGGTAATAGTATTTACGTTATTTTATACATGTGATTTACCTCTGTTATAAATCCTCGGGTACTGTGTGTGTCAGCATACCGATCCAGGGATGACACTTAAGCACAGAGACTTGACCGTCTGAGGTCGGGTCGCTACAAGATGGTATCAGAGCACATGTTAACTGTAGGACGTGACCCCTAGAAACTGACAAGCCCATAGGAAAAGATTTTTCTCTAAAACTTTATTTTCAAAAAGATCTCTTACCTCTCTTCTTTTTTGAGCTTTATCAAATTTCCCTTTTAGTTAGACCATACCCCGTTTCCCCTTTTGACCACACGAAGATTCGACTAATGAGACCACTTCAAGGAGTACAAGATATCGGACAACTAAGACCACTTCGGAACAAAGAGGATTTTACCGTGCATCTGAATAATGGAAACTACAACTGTTGAAGACTCCGAAGACTAGGAGAATCTGAAGGCTCCGAAGAAATTCCAGATTGGTATGACATAAGAAGGTTACCCTTATGGAACGTGTCAGACCCTTGAAGCTGCCAATACCCGAGATCAAGGTGTGTCGGAGAAAGACCGGAACATGGAGCATTAGAACTCAAAGATTTTGTCAAGACAACCCTAAGACAGGAGATATCAATTATGGAATGAAAGCTCATGGCAGTAACATGGGCATAGACACGGCTAACCATGGTGTTATTGCCCGCTTATGCTAGTGTCACCCTGCTGATTTAAGCATGCATTTCTTCGGGAGGATTTGGATGGTAGAAGGCTGACGGAGCACCTATCAGCAAAAGATGAAGTGTTAACCTTAGCTGGTGTATCACCGGGATCTGGAGTATTACATCAATAAGTTTAGGGTGGACCTTTAGGAAGCTGTATTTGACAAAGAAGTATTTCCTGAAGAACTCAGGACCCAGAAGCTAAAAGTAGCCAAGCTGGAGGAGCAAAACCTCGAGATACAAGAGAACTGTCAAGAACTGAAGGACAGTAGTACCATGGCTCATGCCAAGGATGTTGAAACCCTGAAGGTTGGAACGCAACTCCAGAATATTAAAGGACGTCATGAGAAAATTCGCATCAACAGAGATGATCTGGTCAAAGAACTTGAGAGGACAAGCACGATCGGAAGAAGCCATTGGAGGCATGAACAAGACTTGAAGAGTTTGGCGACTTTGAAGATTTATTGACCATTAGAAGACCAAACCCCTGTTATATACCTACGTTAGATGCGACGATTGTGAGCTGTCATTTGTGTGATGTTCCGACAACCACAATCAAAATTTTGTATTTTCAAAACTTTTGTTTGTATTGTGTGTATCCCTCTCTATCTCTCTTATCCCACCCCAAACCCATGGACCCAATAGAGGACGAATGGAGATGAGCTTATATTTTCTGAATCGATGAGTCAATTGGAGACAGACCGATGGATTCAGAACATGGAGGATCACATGAAGAATAACCCTATAGTCGAAAAGGATTTGACCCAACACGCTCTTCAGTGCTTTGAAAGAGGTGCTGCTACTTGGTGGAGGATGTACCAAACCATCAATGGATGGCAAGGAGTAACCACTTGGAAAGAATTTAAGTCGACTCTGCAAAGATCTCGTCTTGTGTCCCAGAAGTTGAGGCCTTATGGAAATAATATGAAGAAACCTTGCGCACGCAAGATTTGTGGAGAAATCAGACACACCCATAAAGAACACAAGGATGAATGCCCTAATTGTGAAGGAAGTCACAGAGCTGAAGAATGCCCAACTAGGCAAATCACTTGTTTCTTGTGTGAAGGGACTACCCACTACCCTGCTCAGTGTCACATTTACCCATGGTACAACGAACCATCCAGCAGAAGAAAGAAGTAAGGAAAGGATCCCTCATGGAAATTTTAGAAGAACCTGTGATGGAGAAAGAGGTGGAGGACACACCCAAGGAAGAACCAATTAAACCTTGCACCAAGTTATGCTATTCATGTAGAGAAGAAGGACACATCTCCCAGAATTGTCTGAATGGGGATTTAGTAGAATTCCCGACAGAGGAAGTAGAGTATGACCCACAGGAAATAGAAGCCCTAATTGGTACGGAAAAGCCTAGAAAGAGAAATAGATTGGATCCCAGAAACAACCCAATTTCTACAAAGAAGGACCTGAGTCATATCACATGTTTCAGGTGCAAAAATTCAGGACACTACTTCAATGATTGCCCAAAAGGGAAGATGAAGACACCAGGAGGCTATATAATCACAAGGAAACCTCGAGACTTGTCAGAAGTAATATGTTTCCGTTGTGATGAAGCAGGGCACATTGCCAGAGATTGTCCCAAGGAGAAGGAGGCTTGTGATAATTAGTTGTGCTTGTGAGAAGTATAGTAGTAGTAGTGAGAACATTTTCCTTTATATTGAGGCGATGAGTTGAGGCATGTAATGGAAAAGCAAGAGATTGTAATCATTGGAGAATCAATAAAGTTAGCACCGTTGGTACTGATTTCGATTTTTATGAGTTGTTACTCTGTGAAGAAAGATTTTGACCATTTTCGAGGATATGAGAAATATGGTCACTAGAAGAATTTTTGCATTTCAAGGGTGGTAGTACCCTGTGAGGGCACTTGACCCCTGGAAAGGATGAGGATATTCCACGAAGTGGACTTCGGACAAAATAAGTACGACTTTGTCTCGATATGTGGGGTATCCCAAGAGTATGAATGTATGAAGTACTATTGGATATAAAGGAGGTATAATGTTGGTAATATGGAGCAATTGTAACTCCATGATGAGCCTGAGTAATCACATCTTAGTTTGGTATCAATAGAAGGAAGAAGGATAATACAATTGGATGGATTTTAAGAATGCTGGGAAGCTGGATGTTAGAATAATGATCAGTTGCCCCGATGATGAGTTCAAGGTTTACAAGTGATGAGGTGGGCCATAACCCACATGCCCCAGGACCTGCCAAGAAGCAAGCACACTCTTGCTGAAGGAAAAACCCTGGAAGAAGATATGACTTTTATCGACAGACGATCCTATAGGAGTAACGTAAAACCTGAGAGTTGTGAAGAAACGATAGATGTTTGTTTGGGTTGCAGAATCCATGGATTTATCCGAACTTAGTTCGTCTACAAGAGAAATTCTGCAATGTTTGTGAGGATGACCGAGTGTTAGAATGCGAGATTCACTAAACCATATACAGGGTAATGATTTGGGTGCGGGATGGATTGATCACCATATCGACTTACTCTTATTATTCGCCTTGCTATATGGGATGGTAAATCTGAGTGACTTACCCATAGTAGAGCGACGACGATCAAAACTTCCTTTAAAGCCTTAGAATGGTATGACAATTTTCCCTTGTACAAGGCAGCTGATGCCAATCGCAGGATATACGATGAGGTTCAGCCCAGACCCATTTTCTGCAGGAAAAACAACAAATTGTTGACCACCATGAGATATCGATTAGTTGTTTAGTACTGGCGCCAGACCCGTTAGATAAGAAGACCCATTCACAGGAAGACCGTACCAAGATGAAAAGGACACAGGAATTGAGGAAAAAGGTTATGCCACTACCGGAAGAGCCCAGAGAAGGAATTTTCCCGAGATCTGAGAAGACCGACACTGTCAAACAATAAGAATGGAGTATATGAGTTTTGATGGAACCGTAACCATGCTTCTAAGGGTGGTAGCACCCCAGACCCCCGGAGACGATTGATGGATTTTTGAGGAGACCCCGAACCTAACCTATTTCTTGCTAGCCTCTCCGAATCTCGAGGACGAGATTCATTTTAAGGGTGGTAGGTTTGTAACATCCCAAAATTCTAAATTTTGGAATGTTATATTAAATAGATAGTTATGATTGATTGTTTGATTGATTGTGTGAAATTGAGTGAAATTCGAAACTTTTTGAAAGTTAAATGAGAGGGAATAAAAGGACTTTCCCAAACTTTCATTTTTTGCATTTATGATCTCCATGAATTCAAATTCTTTTCATCACAAAACCCTTGAGCGAAGATGATATGACTTCTTCCATTTAATTAAATGAAAAGGGTATTTGAAAATATTAGAATTTCATTTAGAACTATTTTCAAATTCAGAAACTTTAAGCGACTCAATGATTTTCATGAGAGAAGATAAAATGACTTCTTTAAAACATATGAAATATGAGTTGGAAGTTTTAAAATAATTAAATTTAAAGTCCCATTGGAATTATTTTCAATTTGGGGTTATTTGGTTTTTATTCAAATTATTTTCTCCAAAATAAAATATATGGAAATTAGGGTAACATGATTCCCTACAATTGAAAATTGGAGAGAAATAAATTCGAAATCATTTTGGTATTTTTAAAATGATTTTTATTGGATTTTATTAGAGCTGTAGCACGGTTTGACTTTTGTGAATTTTCTTTAAACTTGAAAAATAGTTCATGTTGTAGGAAATATTATTCTGAAAATTTTGATATATAATATGCCTATGGAAAAAAATACGTTTTACTTTTCTTTTTCTGCTTATCCTTCCGTTTTGTCTAAAAGTAAAAAAGAACTGGACATGTGGCCCATCACTAACTGCCGACCATATGCGCATCATAGTAACAGCGAGCGCCCCATCATTTTTTTCCTATATGGACCAGGCCCAACCGGCCATATTCTTTCCCCAGATTTTTTTTCAGAAATGATTTTTTTTCTGTTGACCGAATAAAAAAAACTCCAGCCGCAGCGTACGCGCGCGGGGCTGGCCGAAGGCCTTTAGGCCCATGCGAGCCGCCTCTTTTCTTGTCTGTTTCTTTCCTTTTCATCTACGTTTAGTCCCACATTGCCTAGCATTTGACCTCTAAGCCTCTTTTCCACCAATAAATATAGACCCATAGAGCCTTCAAAAATCATCCGATTCAGGTTAAATCAATATTTTGGTTTGACTATATTCACTAAAGAAAAATATATTTCTCCTCTCCGGCGGGACTTCTGCAAATTATCTCCTTACTCCGAAGCCGTCTTTTCTATGCCTTGGGAGAGTGTCGATATGAGTTGTACTACCCATTGAACCGCGCAGATCAGGGCAGTTCGGCGCATTGAATGCCATGTGCGCGATCTCCAGAAAATGGCGTAATTCGCGAGCGGGCCACCCACGGAGCCGGGATACGGTACGAATACGGGGGGTCACGTGGGTCGGATTGTCCAACTCCGCCAGCTCCCGTGTGTGGCAAATTTGACCTATAGACGAAATCAAATCACAGAATGAACTATCCGTGAAACTATTTCACGCGGCTGACCTTTTTGTGTGACGCCCGACACGAAGGCGCCACACTACACTGTGCAACGCCTCACAGATAGGCACTACACGGCCAGCGTTGCACCCGTCTGGTCAGAAAATTACTAAGTCAGTGTGCAACGCCTAGCTCCCAGGTGTTGTACTAGTGCAGCGCCTGAGAGCTAGGCGTTACGGGTCAGCCGCGTAAAATAGTTTCACGGACAGTTCATTCTGTGATTTGATTTCGTTTATAGGTCAAATTTGCGACGGACGGGAGCTGGCGGAGTTGGACCGCTGGGACAGAGCGGAAAGGGGCGCTGAATGGAGGCGGGTGCGTCCTGGGCGGCGACGAAAGCGGCCACCGCCGTGGCTGCCGACGAGGTTTTCCTGGTAGATCCGGTGTGCAGGTGACCACGGCCTCCCCCACCTTCCCTCCCGTTCGCCCGACCTGGTCCACCGATTTTTTCTGAATGTCGGTCCATGTTCTGTTTTGCATCTCAGGTTGCCCATCTTTCCCGGCGGCGGCGTGGCGTCGAGTGGGTCCGTCTAGGATGAGATTAGCGAGGGGGCCGGCTGGCGCCGTGCTGGGGTACCTGGTTCTTCTGTTGCTGGTCAAGATAACTGCGGCCAGCCACCGGACGAAGGCAGCAGCGATAGCGCTCCAGCGGAGTCCGGTCAGTCAGCAATAAAGCCTGATCCAAAGGCAGCCGGCTGGATAAGAAGGTACATCTCATATCATTCCCCGTAGACTGAAATTCATAGATGACAACCCAAACAAATGGGTAGTTCGTGGTGGATGCCCCCTCCAGTGTTGTTTACATGAATTTCCTTAGTACCGGCGCTGTATTTTTTTAGGAGAGTGTTCGTAAGTCGAAAAATTAGCTCTATGGTGTGAACTGCTAAATTTGGTGAGTGAGCAAGAAATCAAACAAAGCCAATGTGTGTTTCAGCCTGAGAGGGGGTGATGGTAAAAGAATATGACTTTGCCATCCAAACTAAAGAATTCCTATATCATTTGTTGGGCTGCGACGATATAGTTACGTATAGAAAATAATCTTGGCGAAAATTATCTTTTGTGTAACCAAAACGTGTGGCCCCAAAAAAGTGGTAGGATAAAATTGTGGTTCAGAGAGAGTTCTCCTTGTATTGAAAAAAATGTTTTACTCCTTACATTTCACCTTGATGTCTCGGTGGTGCAGGGTCCGTGTGGGCGCAAATCCGATAGAGCGAACACCATGCCCAGGAAGGATGGGGGGCGCTAGAGAAGACAATCAGGGGTTTTGCAGACGGAGAGGAGGTTGTGAAGCCAGAATTGGGTACAACCTTCGACTCGTTGACAGAGGCTTACGATTTTTACAATTTATATTCGTGGGAGCATGGTTTTGGGATTAGATACGGGAAAAGTCGGCTGAATCCAGACAAAAGGAAGTCCATGCAGGAGATCGTGTGTGGATGCTCGGTACAAGCACTAGCCATTATGTGATCGTCTGTGGGTAGAATTAATATGCTTTTCCACTAAAGGAACTGATCTATTTTTTTTAAATGATGTGGAACAGGGGAAGCCCTTGCATGGGAACACACGGTCCTGAGTGTCCGGCAATGATTAGGCTTTTGAGGGCATCAGATAATGGCTGGTACATAACAGAGTATCAAGTGAAGCATAACCAGGTGATGACCCCTAATTTTGGTGAGATGTTGCACTGACAGTCGCACAGGCACATTGATGCATACACTAGAGATCTGGTTTGCAACCTGCGGAAGAACAACATCAACATCAGCAAGGTGTACACCATAATTGGTGGGTTCTTTGGCACGGTTGAAAATGCGCCTTTCACGAAAAGATCGCTTTGGAACTTGTGTGGTCAAATAAGTCGGGGCGAGGCAGATGACGATGTGAGGAAAACAATCGAAGTTTTCGATGAGCTGGGCGCGAAGGACCCTGAATTCCTGTTCAGGGTGCAGCCTAATGGAGAAAGTAAGATAAGGAATTTGATGTGGGCAACAGGGGATAGCAAGCTGAAGTACAAGTTTTTCGGTGATTTTGTGACATTCGACACCACATATCGGACGAACTTGTGCAACATGCCATTTGGACTGTTTGTAGGGGTTAAGAACCATTTCCAGAGCATATTGCTGGCGGGGGTGCTGATCAGAGATGAGCAGGTGGAAAGCTTTGAGTGGGTATTCACGGAGTTTGTGAGGATGATGGGCGGTGTGGCCCCAAGAACAATACTGATAGGTGTGTAATCTACCCTGCCTCATATGCCCATATCTGTTCTGAAATTTTTGTTTTTGCCCCCGTGATTTTTTGTTGCGAAGCAGCAGGTTATTAATGTTATGTTTTCTGCTGGATTCCAGACCAGTGCGGAGTGATGGAGATAGCCATCAAGAAGACCCTTCTGGATACGGTCCATCGTTGGTGCAAATTGCATGTCGTGAAGAAAGCAAAAGAAAGTCTGGGAGCGCTATATGGCAAGAGGAATGAATTCAGGCAGGATTTGCAGGGTGGTGTTGTAGTACGAACCAACTCATCTATTGAACTGGATGCAAGCAAGATGTACGCTAGGTCCATGCTTGAGCAATTTCAGCTGATTCTTTACGAGGCTGGTAGGTACCGAGTGCAGGAATTAGAAAAAGATGCATTGTACAAAGAGATACACACTAGGCCTGATAAACGGGAGAAATGGAGCAGAGTTGTTTTCCTGGTGAGAATGCATGACAATGGTGAACACTTTGAGTGCGAGTGTGGGCTGTCTGAACACATGCCCATGTACTGAAGGTTGTTGACTATACTTTGCATTTTGGATCAAATCACAAAGCCGATGTTTGTAAAAATCCCAATTTGTTGACAAAAATATTCATGCGTTGCAGGTGATGGATTATCTTGGGATGACTGAGATACCAAAAATGCATATAGTAAAAAGATGGACAAAAGAGGCTCGTGACATACTACCAGAACACCTGCAACACTACCAGCGAGATAACATTGGTGCGACCACATTGACATTCAGGCATAACCAAATGTATGTTCAGGCGCTGGAGTTGGTGAGGCTAGGGGATGCTAGTGTGAAAGCTTACGAAACACTGATGGTTCTGTTCAATCAAGCACCGGTCCTGATGGCACCATTTGATATGGCGAGAGATGGCCTAGGACTTGAAGATTGCGTGAACAGCAATGGTCAGCGAAATGGAGACGAGGTTAAGTTCAGTGCATTGAAGATCAGGAAGACAAGATTTCTGGGCACGACAATTCGCTTGTCGAGTTGGCGCCTCCCGGTAAGAAGAGAAAGGCAGGGAGGCCGACGAACGGTAGAGACAAAGCTCCGTACGAGGGGATGACGAAGAGGAGTCGGTTCTGCAGCATCTGCAAGACTAAGGGGCACAAGCGCACGACTTGCCCGCAACGAGGTGATGCCCCAAAAATGCCTAGAAAAGAAGCAAAGTGCAGCAACTGCAATAGGAAGAACACATGCGGCAGAGCTGCTGGCCAAGGTGTTGACGGTGATGCGGTGTAGATTTAACCCAGAAATTCTGTTGTAACAAAACTTGTAAAAATGTTGCTTTGTGTTCCTAGCCAATAAGTTGGCCAGCTCGCCGGTGGACATAAATGAGTGTCACGCGGCTATCATTGACGAAACTGCACTAAAACACCACCATCCAGGCGGCTCAGGTGCTGTATACGTCGGTCCAAGAAAAACGCATGGAGCGAAGACCGTACTGGACCAAGTCAGATGAGCCTCATAAATGATATCAGACAAACGCGTTCGCCACTGTGCAGAAATGAATTCCCGAAGTGAATACGTCGGCCTTTACCTGCATGAGCGTGGATCTTGAGGAGGACCAACTGCCGGGATAATAGTACTATATGGCATTATGACCCATATCGAATTTCTATATTTATTCGTTCTCTATATTTATATGTTAGACCTAGAATTCTTTTAGCCGTAGCTATTTTTCTTCTGTAAAACAACTTGACTCTGATTTTTCAAATAGCCATAACTTTTTACTCATTCATCCAAATTAGATGAAACCAGCGTCTATAGTTTCGTCTTGTTTTCACCTATCCAGTTAACCTGTCACGTCAACTTTTTGAAATTTTCAAATTTTGAAATTTGTTCAGATTCATATTCAAACTTCTTTTGTTCATAACTTGAGTTCCGTAACTCTGATTCTTTTTGCAAAGCGAAGCTCTTGACCTAAATTTTCTGATAAGGCCAAATCCACCTAATTTTGGTACTGTTAGAAACTGTTTTATGTTGCAAGAGTTATTTGCTTGTTTTCAAAGTTTTCCGAGATCTTTTCTTCGATTCTTTTGCTTGATTGCTTATGTGTGGTTACTATTGCTTGCTCACGATAGATTAACCGGAGTGTGACGAGTAGAACTATCAGGAGTTATGAGTGCGAATCATTTTCATCATCAGTACAGGCAAGTTCACACTTTGATCATATCCCTTTATTACCCAGTTTTTATGCATTAGTTTCAACCCTCAAACATTGCATGGTTAGGATTTGATAACATGTGGGTATTGGGAAGTAGTTGATGAGGTAGGAACCTATTGTCCTGCATTCAAACCTTGGGAGTTACTACTACGTTATGCTTATACTACTACGCTATGCTCGTAGACGTGGATTGGTTGAGTGATTCATGACAGATGTGAGAGTTATTATGTAATGGTTAACTTAAGGTGGCTACTTTAATACACATCTGGGTGGAATGGTAGGGGCACCCTGGAGCACCCAGTGGTTTGCCCGGGCACCTGGAGAACCCAGTGCTTGCCCAAGGGGATCCCGGAGGACCCGTGTGATCACCCTATGAAATGCCACCCAGGCTCAAAGGGATCATAAGATTATTCATGCTAGAAACTTCCGTGTGCAGCCACAAGCCACTATGGGCTCTGGCATAGTTAAGTAAGTTGCGTGAGCTCTTGAAGAGGTGGACTAGCAGATGTAAGGGGATTGTAGGTGTACCGGTCTGCCCGGAGTAGAGAGTTAATGCTTCTGAAAGACTGTGTCTCGGTCATCCGTTTCTCAAACATCATGTAGTGCGAGAAATCCAACGGAGGAGATCGAGTCTTGTGGGGAAAAGTGCGCAAACCTCTGCAGAGTGTACACACTAATCATGGTTAGCCGTGTCCCCGGTTATGGACATCTTGAGTATCTGGTTCTTGGATTATCATGTTGATCTCAGCACTTTATTTAATTAATTTGATTGGGTTAATGATTATTATTTTGGGATTGACTTGGAGGAACCTTCTCAATAATTATCAACCAACTTTGTAGTTAAATAAAATATATTTCTTTGCATTACGGAAAAATTGGCTTTTCGCAAAAACATTATAACCATAGAGCTTTTCCACGAGCCAAATATGCATGTAGTGATAGCTATTATTCATCATTATCCTATGGTGTGAATTTGCCAGTACATTCAATGTATTGACCCTTTGTGGCTACAACGTCTCATGTTGCAGGATCTTATGACGAGTAAGTGATACGTTAGGGTTACGATTTCTACACTCAACTTTGCCGTTGGTGTTGATGGGAATCCACAACCTTGTTGTTACTTCCGCTATTTGGATGGAGGTAATAGTATTTACGTTATTTTATACATGTGATTTACCTCTGTTATAAATCCTCGGGTACTGTGTATGTCAGCATACCGATCCAGGGATGACACTTAAGCACAGAGACTTGACTGTCTGAGGTCGGGTCGCTACATGGTTTCAACAACATTGGTTTCAACATTTATGGGAGTACCTGAGATATAATGTTTGATTCTTTGACCGTTCACCACCTTCGGATTTGTGCCTTCGAAGTTGTTGATTTTTATGGCACCGGAACGATAGACCTCCTCGATAACGTAAGGACCTTCCCATTTAGAGAGGAGTTTCCCTGCAAAAAATCTTAAACGAGAGTTGTATAGCAAAACATAATCACCTACATTGAACTTACGCTTTTGTATTCTTTTGTCATGCCATCTTTTAACCTTTTCTTTAAACAGTTTGGCATTCTCATAGGCCTGGGTTCTCCATTCATCAAGTGAGCTAATGTCAAATAGCCTTTTCTCACCGGCAAGTTTGAAATCATAATTGAGCTCTTTAATGTCCCAATATGCCTTATGTTCTAGTTCGAGAGGTAAGTGACATGCTTTTCCATAAACCATTTTATATGGAGACATACCCATAGTATTTTTGTATTCAGTTCTATAGGCCCATAATGCATCATCAAGTTTCTTGGACCAATTCTTTCTAGATCTATTAACAGTCTTTTGCAAAATTAATTTAAGCTCTCTATTACTCAGTTCTACCTGGCCACTAGACTGTGGGTGGTAGGGAGATGCAATTCTATGATTAACATCATACTTAGCAAGCATTTTACGAAAGGCACCATGAATAAAGTGTGACCACCATCAGTCATTAAATATTTAGGGACTCCAAACCTCGAAAAAATAACTTCCTTAAGCATCTTAATAGAGGTGTTATGATCAGCACTACTAGTTGGAATAGCTTCTACCCACGTAGTAACGTAATCAAGAGCAACTAAAATATGTGTATACCCGAGGAAGGAAACGGTCCCATATAATCAAAACCCCAAATATCAAATGGTTCAATAACAAGTTAATAGTTCATAGGCATTTCTTGACGTCTACTAATATTACCAATTCTTTGACATTCATCACAAGACAAACTTACGGGCATCTTTGAAGAGAGTAGGCCAATAAAAACCGGATTGCAATACCTTATGCACAGTTCTATCTCCAGCATGTGTCCTCCATAGGCCTCGGAGTGACACTTGCGTAGGATCTGTTCCTGTTCATGCTCAGGCACACAACGTCTAATAACACCATCTACTCCTTCTTTATAAAGGTGTGTGTCATCCCAGAAGTAATGTCTTAAATCATAGAAAAACTTTTTCTTTTGCTGGTATGTGAAACTAGGTGGTATAAATTTAGCTACAATGTAATTAGCATAATCAGCATACCATGGAGCAGTACGAGAAGCATTTATGATAGCTAATTGCTCATCAGGAAAGCTATCATGAATAGGTAGTGGGTCATCAAGAACATTCTCTAACCTAGACAAGTTGTCCACAACGGGGTTCTCAGCTCCCTTTCTGTCAATAATGTGCAAATCAAATTCTTGTAGCAAGAGAACCCATCTAATAAGTCTAGGTTTAGCATCTTTATTTTCCATAAGGTATTTAATAGCAGCATGATCAGTGTGAACAGTTACTTTAGAATCAACAATATATGGTCTGAACTTATCACAAGCAAATACAACTGCTAAAAATTCTTTTTGAGTAGTAGCATAATTTCTCTGGGCACTGTCTAGAATTTTACTAGCATATTGGATAACATTTAATTTCTTATCAACTCTTTATCCTAGAACAACACCTACAGCATAATCACTAGCATCACACATAATTTCAAAGGGTAAATTCCAATCAGGTGGCTGAACAATAGGTGCAGAAATCAAGGCTTTCTTAAGTATTTCAAATGCTTCTACACAATCATCATCGAAGGCAAAAGGAACATCTTTTTGTAAGAGATTAGTCAGAGGCCTAGAAATTATAGAGAAGTCCTTAATGAACCTCCTATAAAAACCGGCATGACCAAGAAAACTTCTTATACCTTTAATGTCCTTGGGACACGTCATCTTTTCAATAGCATCAACTTTAGCTTTATCAACTTCAATACCTCTTTCAGAAATTTTATGCCCCAAGACAATACCTTCATTAACCATAAAGTGGCACTTCTCCCAATTCAAGACAAGATTATTTTCTTCACATCTCTGCAAAACTCGATCAAGGTTGCTTAAGCAATCATCAAAAGAAGTTCCGTAAACGGAGAAATCATCCATGAAAACCTCAACAATCTTTTCACAAAAGTCAGAGAATATAGCAGTCATACATCTTTGAAAGGTAGCAGGTGCATTACATAAACCAAAATGCATACGTCTATAAGCAAAGGTACCGAAAGGGCAAGTAAAAGTGGTCTTTTCTTGATCCTCTTTTGACACAGGTATTTGAGAGAAACCAGAATAACCATCTAGAAAGCAAAAATGTGTATGTTTGGATAATCTTTCTAGCATTTGATCAATAAAAGGTAAACGGTAATGATCCTTTTTAGTAGCTTTATTTAGTTTACGGAAATTAATTACCATTCTATAACCTGCAGCAATTCTTTGTGGGATCAATTCATCTTTATCATTAGGAACAACAGTAATACCTCCCTTCTTGGGGACACAATGGACAGGACTTACCCACTGACTATCAGCAACCGGATAAATTATACCTGCCTCCAGAAGCTTTAGTATTTCTTTTCTTACCACTTCCTTCATCTTAGGATTTAACCGTCGTTGGTGATCAACAAGTGGTTTAGCGTCTTTCTCCAATTTTATTTTGTGCTGACATAGAGTGGGACTAATGCCCTTAAGATCATCAAGAGTATATCCAATAGCAGCACGGTGCTTCTTCAGAGTTTTCAATAATTTCTTCTCTTCATGCACTGAAAGGTTAGCACTAATAATAACCGGATATATCTTCTTTTCATCAAGATAAGCATATTTAAGAGTATCAGGTAATGGTTTAAGCTCAGACACGGGATCACCCTTGGGTGGAGGAGGATCCCCTAGGATTTCAACAGGCAAGTTGTGTTTCAAAATAGGTCCCTATTTAAAAAATACTTCATCTATTTCCCTTCTTTCATTCATAAACATATCATTTTCATGGTCGAGCAAATATTGTTCTAAAGGATCATTAGGAGGCACGGCAATAGGAGCAAGACCAATAATTTCATCTTTACTAGGAAATTCTTTATCATGGGGTTGTCTATGAAATTTAGCAAAATTAAACTCATGAGACATATCCCCCAAACCAATAGTAACAACATCCTTTTTGCAATCTATCCTAGCATTAACAGTATTCAAGAAGGGTCTACCAAATATGATGGGACAAAAGTTATCTTGTGGGGAACCAAGAACAAGAAAATCAGTAGGATATTTAACTTTCCCACACAAGACTTCAACATCTCTAACAATCCCAACTGGTGAAATAGTGTCTCTATTGGCAAGCTAAATTGTAACATCAATTTCCTCTATCTCAGCAGGTGCAACGTCATGCATAATTTCTTTGTATAAGGAATGTTGTCTTGCACTTGCACTAGCACCCATATCACATAAGCCATGATAACAATGATCTCCTATTTTAACAGAAATAACAGGCATGCCTACAACAGGTCTATGTTTATTTTTAGTATCAGGTCTAGCAATTCTAGCAGCTTCATCACAGAAGTAAATAACATGCCCATCAATATTATCAGCCAAGAGATCTTTAACCATAGCAATACTAGGTTCAACTTTAATTTGCTCAGGGGGTGTAGGTGTTCTAGTGTTACTCTTACAAACCATAGTTGAAGCTTTAGCATGATCCGTTATTCTAACAGGGAAAGTTGGTTTCTCAATATAAGTAGGAACAACAAGATCAACATTATAAGTGATAGTCTTTTCTTCAACTTTGATAGGTGCAACTACTTTTACTTCAATGGGAGGATTACATTTAAACCACTTCTCCTTAGGGAGATCAACATGAGTAGCAAAGGATTCATAGAAAGAAGCTACTATCTCAGAGTCAAGTCCATATTTAGTGCTAAATTAACGGAAAACATCGGTGTCCATAAAAGATTTAACACAATCAAATTTAGGTGTTACACCTGACTCCTTACCTTCGTCGAGATCCCAATCTTCAGAGTTGCATTTAATTCTTTCCAATAAATCCCATTTGAATTGAATAGTCTTCATCATAAAAGAACCGGTACAAGAAGTATCGAGCATGGAGCGATTATTGAGAGAAAGCCGAGCATAAAAAATTTGAATAATAATTTCTCTTGAGAGCTCATGATTGGGGCATGAATATAACATTGACTTAAGCCTCCCCCAAGCTTGAGCGATACTTTCTCCTTCGCGAGGGCAAAAATTATATATATAATTACGATCACGATGAACCAGATGCATAGGATAAAACTTCTGATGAAATTCCAATTTCAATCGGTTGTAGTTCCATGATCCCATATCATCACATAGCCTAAACCATGTCAATGCCTTTCCCTTCAAAGATAAAGGGAAGACCTTCTTCTTGATAACATCCTCAGGCATACCTGCAAGCTTAAATAATCCACAAACTTCATCCACATAGATTAGGTGCAAATCAGGATGTAATGTTCCATCTCCTGTAAAAGGATTAGCTAGCAGTTTATCTATCATACCCGAAGGAATTTCAAAGTAAACATTTTCAGTAGGTTCAGTAGGTTGAGGAGCAACTCTTTGCTCTACTGGTCGGGGTGAAGATACCCCAAAAAGCCCCTCAAAGGATTATGTTCCATAGTAACAAGTGACAGTAAATTTCAGCACACTATATAAATTTTTCCTTACCAAATTCTACCTACCAAAGGCGCTTCACTCCCCGCCAACGGCGCCAGAAAAGAGTCTTGATGACCCACAAGTGTAGGGGATCTATCGTAGTCCTTTCAATAATTAAGAGTGTCGAACCCAACGAGGAGCAGAAGGAAATGACAAGCGGTTTTCAGTAAGGTATTCTCTGCAAGCACTGAAATTATCGGTAACAGATAGTTTTATGATAAGGTAATTTGTAACGGGTAACAAGTAATGAAAGCAAATAAGGTGCAGCAAGATGGCCCTCCTTTTTGTAGCAAAGGACAAGCCTAGACAAACTCTTATATGAAGGAAAACGCTTCCGAGGACACATGGGAATTATCGTCAAGCTAGTTTTCATCACGCTCATATGATTCGCGTTCGTTACTTCGATAATCTGACATGTGGGTGGACCGGTGCTTGGGTACTGCCCTTCCTTGGACAAGCATCCCACTTATGATTAACCCCTATTGCAAGCATCCACAACTACAAAAGAAATATTAAGGTAAACCTAACCATAGCATGAAACATATGGATCCAAATCAGCCCCTTACGAAGCAGTGCATAAACTAGGGTTTAAGCTTATGTCACTCTAGCAACCCATCTAGGCCCAAGCAATGGTGAAGTGTCATGTAGTCGACGTTCACATAACACCACTAGAGGAAAGACAACATACATCTTATCAAAATATCGAACGAATACCAAATTCACATGACTATTTATTGCAAGACTTCTCCCATGTCCTCAGGAACAAACGTAACTACTCACAAATCATATTCATGTTCATAATCAGAGGGGTATTAATATGCATAAAGGATCTGAACATATGATCTTCCACCAAATAAACCAACTAGCATCAACTACAAGGAGTAATCAACACTACTAGCAACCGACAGGTACCAATCTGAGGTTTTGGAACAAAGATTGGATATAAGAGATGAACTAGGGTTTGAGATGAGATGGTGTTGGTGAAGATGTTGATGGAGATTGACCCTCTGCCAATGAGAGGATCGATGGTGATGACGATGGTGATGATTTCCCCCTCCCGGAGGGATGTTTCCCCGGCAGAACAGCTCCGCCGGAGCCCTAGATTGGTTCCGCCTCGTGGCGGCGGAGTTTCGTCCCGAAAGCTTGCTTGTGATTTTTTCCAGGGTAAAAGACTTCATATAGCAGAAGATGGGCATCGGAGGCCTGCCAGGGGGCCCATGAGGCAGGGGGCGCGCCCAGGGGGTAGGGCGCGCCCCCACCCTTGTGGCCAGGGTGTGGCCCCCCTCTAGGTTATTCTTTCTCCAGTATTTTTTATATATTCCAAAACGTGCCTCCGTGAAGTTTCATGACTTTTGGAGTTGTGCAGGATAGGTTTCTAATATTTGCTCCTTTTCCAGCCCAGAATTCCAACTGCCGGCATTCTCCCTCTTCATGTAAACCTTGTAAAATAAGAGAGAAAAGGCATAATTATTGTGACATAACGTGTAATAACATCCCATAATGCAATAAATATCGATATAAAAGCATGATGCAAAATGGACGTATCACCACCGTCGACGACGACTCCTACTACACCGGAGGTGCCTACTACTACGTGGAAGCCGCTGATGATGACCAGGAGTAGTTTAGGAGGATCCCAGGCAGGAGGCCTGCGCCTCTTTTGATCTGTATCCCAGTTTGTGCTAGCCTTCTTAAGGCAACCTTGTTTAACTTATGTCTGTACTCAGATATTGTTGCTTCCGCTGACTCGTCTATGATCGAGCTCTTGTATTCGAGCCCTCGAGTCCCCTGGCTTGTAATATGATCCTCGTATGACTTATTTTATTTTTAGAGTTGTGTTGTGATATCTTCCCGTGAGTCCCTGATCTTGATCGTACACGTTTGCGTGTATGATTAGTGTACGATTGAATCGGGGGCGTCACAAAAACCAACTTAGGATTGCTAAGGCCTCTATGGATAACATGTTTTATGTTGTGTTTACAAAGCCTCACGATGAAAATACCTCTAAGAAAGTTAAGAAGAAGGATGGCAAAACTTACATCCTTGCTTTATGCCTAGCTAAGGGCGTAAAACTATAGCGCTTGTTGGGAGGCAACCCAATGAATAAATTTTATTTTTGCTTTTTACTTTCTGTTCTTGAGTGTTAGCAAAATTATGCTACTGTTATGATTGTGTTTTTTGTGTTTTAATTAGTGTTTGTGCCAAGTAGAACCGATAGGATCTTCTTGGGAGATAGTTGTTTGATCTTGCTGAAAAAGACAGAAACTTTGTGCACACGATTTTTTTTCATTTTTTAGCAGAAAGAGCTTTTGCCCTGATTCTTTTTGCAGAAGATTAACATACAAATTACCCAGGTCTTCCTAGTTTTTCAGAAATTTTGGAGTTCCAGAAGTTTTTGAAAAAGTCAGATGGCTATAGACTGTTCTGTTTTGACAGATTCTGTTTTCCTTGTGTTGTGTGCTTATTTTGGTGGCTCTATGGTTTTCTTTGCTAAGTTTTTGCCATAGAAAAGTTGGAATATAGTAGATATAATACAAAAACAAAATATGAATTGGTTTCATACAGTACTTACAGTAGTGGTTTGCTTTCTTATACTAATGGATCTCACAAAGGTTTTGTTGAGTTTTGTGTGATTGAAGTTTTCAAGTTTTGGGTTATCTTACGATGGATGAAGGAAGGATGGAAGAGCCTAAGCTTGGGGATGCCCCGGCATCCCAAGCTATTATCCAAAAATGAGCAACCAACTAAGCTTGGGGATGCCCCCGAGTGGCATCCCCGCTTTCTTCCAGTGATCATCGGTATTTTACTCGAAACTATATTTTTATTCGTCACATGATATGTGTTTTGCTTGGAGCATCTTGTATGATATGAGTCTTTGCTTGTTTTATTTTGTGTTTTAAATCTTGATCCCTTGCTGGACACACCTATTTGAGAGAGCCAAAATTATGTCATGACTTGTTAGAATTGCTCTCTATGCTTCACTTAAATTTTTATGAGCTATGGACTTGCTCTAGTGCTTCACTTATATCTTTTTTAGCACGGTGTGCTTAGTATTTTTGAAGAAGTGCTCTCTTGCTTCACTTTGATTTATTTGAGAGTTAGTAAAATTTTCAAGAAATTCTCTCTTGCTTCACTTAAATTAATTTGAGAGAAAGAAAAATTATGCTCATGATCTCCACTTATATTTGTTTGAGCTTATGAAAAGAAACACATGAAAATTAGTCCCAAAGTGATAGATATCCAAGAAGGATATAATAAAAACTTTCATGAAGATCATTGGACAAAATAAACTTGATTCTTAGTAATAGTTTTGAGATATGATGATGTGATATGTGAGTTATGTTGATGAGTAATTATGCTTTAGTAAGAATATAGGTGTTAAGGTTTGTGATTCCCTATGCAAGTACGAAAGTCAATAGTCATGCAATGAAAATTATATCCTACTTGCGGTGCATTATTCGGTGTTATTTATGCTTAATGCTTGCTTATGAGATTATCCGTTTCTTGGTTGGTCGCTTCTCAATCTTTTGCTAGCCTTCATTTTGCACCAAGTATGATCTCTACTTGTGCATCCAAAATCCTTTAAACCAGTTTTGCCACATGAGTCCACACATATCTACCTATATGCGGTATTCTTTTGCCGTTCTAAGCAAATTTTCATGTGACATCTCTAATTTTCAAAATAAACTTCTCTTTTGTGTGTTTGTTTCGAGCGGTGAGGGGTGGCTAATATTTTCCATGCTAGATGTGTTATTCTCACGATGAGTGTTTATTCACTTGTCATTGCACGAGATTAAGGAAAAGGTATTAGGGATGCCCAGTCCCGAAATGAAAAAAATGAATTTACTTTATGTTGTCAAATAATAAATTCCTTGAAAAGTGTTGGTATGGAGGGCATCCGGGGATACGGTTAGCCATGGAAAGTGAAAGTTTGGTGGAAAAAGGAATAAACTTTATTTTCTGTTTGGGAACCACCTATGATATATCTAGCATGGAAAGTGTTGGGAACTCTAAGTCGTTTTCGTTGGTGGGATGGATACACCTCCCAAAATGTTTTTATCTCTAAGTTTTTCGCTTTGAGCTCTCGCACCTCTACAAATCCCTACTTCCCTCTGCGAAGGGCCTTTCTTTTACTTTATGCATTTTTTATTTTTGAGTCTCCATCTTCTCTTACAAAAGCACCAACTAGGAGGCAATATGATCGTACTTAAGTATTGGGTGTAGCTAATATTCGAGTGTGTTTCATGAATGGATTAATGTTCGAGCATGATGGGCTAGGGATAAGTTATTTTAGTGTTGATATTTTGAAAGACATGGTTGCTTGTTGATATGCTTGAGTATCTAAATTATTATGTCAAAACTAGACTATTGCTTTGAACAATATAAAAGTCCAAATGTGCATGCTTTAAAGAAAAGAATATGATATGACATGTTAGGCAACATTCCACATAAAAAATTCTGTTTATCACTTACCTACTCGAGGACGAGCAGCAGTTAAGCTTGGGGATGCTGATACATCTCCAACGTATCTATAATTTTTGATTGTTCCATGTTGTTATATTATCAATCTTGGATGTTGTATAATCATTATATAGTCATTTTGTTTCATTTTTTGGTACTAACCTATTGACATAGTGCCAAGTGCCAGTTGCTGTTTTTCCATGTTTTTTACATCACAGAAAATCAATACCAGATGGAGTCCAAATGCCACGAAACTCCACGGAGAATTTTTATGGGCCAGAAGGAACACAACGGGCCCTAGCTGCGCCTCGGGGGTGCCCCGAGGGGGCACAACCCACCAGGGCGCGCCAGGAGGCCCAGGCGTGCCCTGGTGGGTTGTGCCCACCTCGGGTGCCCCCGGACTGCCTCTTTGCTCTATAAGTACCCCAATATTCCAGAAACCCTAGGGGGGTCGACAAAATATTCATCCAGCCGCCGCAGAGTCCAGAACCACCAGATCCAATCTAGACACCATCTCGGATGGGGTTCACCACCTCCATTGGTGCCTCTCCGATGATGCGTGAGTAGTTCTTTGTAGACCTTCGGGTCCGTAGTTAGTAGCTAGATGGCTTTCTCTCTCTCGCTGAATTCTCAATACAATGGTCTCTTGGAGATCCATATGATGTAACTCTTTTGCGGTGTGTTTGTTGGGATCGATGAACTTTGAGTTTATGATCAGATCTATCTTTTTATATCCATGAAAGTTATTTGAGTTTCTTTGATCTCTTATATGCATGATTATTTATAGCCTCGTATTTCTTATCTGATATTTGGGTTTTGTTTGGCCAACTTGCTCTATTGATCTTGCAATGGGAAGAGGTGCTTTGTAGTGGGTTCGATCTTACGGTGCTTGATCCCAGTGACAGAAAGGGAAACGACACGTATGTTTCGTTGCTACTAAGGATAAAACGATGGGGTCTATCTCTACATAGATAGATCTTGTCCACATCATGTCACCGTTCTTATTACATTACTCCGTTTTCCATGAACTTAACACACTAGATGCATGCTGGATAGCGGTCGATATGTGGAGTAATAGTAGTAGATGCAGGCAGGAGTCGGTCTACTAATCTTGGACGTGATGCCTATATAATGATCATTGCCTGGATATCGTCGTGATTATTTGAAGTTCTGTCAATTGCCCAACAGCAATTTGTTCACCCAGCATTTGCTATTTTTCTCGAGAGAAGTCACTAGTGAAACCTACGGCCCCCGGGTCTTATTTCTCATATATTTGCCTTTGCGATCTACTTTTCTCTTACATTTATTTTCAGATCTATTAATCCAAAAATACAAAAACACCTTGCTGCATTTTATTTCTATTTATTTTATTTGCAATCTATCTATCAATTTACTACAAATTTATCTCACGTCCGTTGGCCTATCTTGAGGCGCCGTACCCCGGAAGGGATTGACAACCCCTTTAACACGTCGGGTTGCAAGTATTTGTTATCTGTGTGCAGGGGTTGTTTACGTTGTGTTGCTTGGTTCTCCTACTGGTTCGATAACCTTGGTTTCATATCTGAGGGAAATACCTACCGCCGCTGTGCTGCATCATCCCTTCCTCTTTGGGGAAATACCGACGTAGCTTCAAGTGACATCACATTGTTCCGGAGAATGGAGTTTTAGTCATCTTGCCCATGAGGCATGGTTCGCAAGTATCAAATTATTCATAATCAATTGATTCCAAAAGCCCATCTGCATGGAGTTTCTTCATGCGCTTTACAACAATATGACCTAAATGGCAGTGCCACAAATATGTTACACTATCATTATCAACTTTGCATCTTTTGGCATCAATATTATGAATATGTGTATCACTACGATCGAGATTCAATAAACCATTCACGTTGGCTGTATGACCACAGAAGGTTTTATTCATGTAAGCAGAACAACAATTATTCTCTGACTTAAATGAATAACCGTATTGCAATAAACATGGTCTAATCATATTCATGCTCAACGCAAACACCAAATAACATTTATTTTAGGTTCAACACTAATCCCGAAGGTAGAGGGAGTGTGCGATGGTGATCGTATCAACCTTGGAATCACTTCCAACACACATCGTCACTTCGCTCTTAACTAGTCTCTGTTCATTGTGCAACTCCTGTTTCGAGTTACTAATCTTAGCAACTGAACCGGTATCAAATACCCAGGGGCTACTATGAACACTAGTAAAGTACACATCAATAACCTGTATATCAATTATACCTTTGTTCACTTTGCCATCCTTCTTATCCGCCAAATGTTTGGGGCAGTTCCTCTTCCAGTGACCATTTCCTTTGCAGTAGAAGCACTCAGTTTCAGGCTTGAGTCTAGCTTTGGGCTTCTTCAGGGAGTGGCAACTTGCTTGCCATTCTTCTTTAAGTTCCCTTTCTTTCCCTTGCCTTTTTTTGAAACTAGTGGTCTTATTAACCATCAACACTTGATGCTCTTTCTTGATTTCTACCTTCGCCGATTTCAGCATCACGAAGAGCTCAGGAATTATTTTCGTCATCCCTTGCATATTATAGTTCATCATGAAGTTCTAGTAGCTTGGTGATAGTGACTAGAGAACTCTGTCAATCACTATCTTATCTGGAAGATTAACTCCCACTTGATTCAAGCGATTGTAGTACCCAGACATTCTGAGCACATGCTCACTGGCTGAGCTAGTCTCCTCCATCTTGTAGGCAAAGTACTTGTCAGAGGTTTCATTCCTCTCGACACGGACATGAGTCTGAAATACCAATTTCAGCTCTTGGAACATCTTATATGCTCCGTGGTGTTCAAACCGTTTTTGAAGTCCTGGTTCTAAGCCGTAAAGCATGGCGCACTAAACTATCAAGTAGTTATCATATCGAGCTTGCAAAATGTTCATAACGTCTCCATCTGCTCCTGCAATAGGTTTGTCACCTAGCGGTGCATCAAGGACATAATTCTTCTATGCAACAATGAGGATAATCCTCAGATCACGGACCCAGTTCGTATCATTGCTACTATCATCTTTCAACTTATTTTTCTCTAGGAACATATCAAAAATAGGGGAGTGCGGGCTATTGATCTATAACATAGACCTGCAAAAACTATTAAGACTAAGTTCATGATAAATTTTAGTTCAATTAATCAAATTACTAATGAACTCCCACTTAAATTAACATCCCTCAAGTTATTTAAGTGATACATGATCCAAATCAACTAACCCATGTCCGATCATCACGTGAGATGGGGTAATCATCAATGGTGAACATATCTATGTTGATCATATCTACTATATGACTCATGTTCGACCATTCGGTCTCCATTGTTCCGAGACCATGTTTGTACATGCTAGGCTCGTCAAGTTTAATCCAATTATTCTACATGTGTAAAATTGTCTTACACCCGTTGTATGTGAACGTAGAGTCTATCACACCCGATCATCACGTGGTGTCTCGAAACAACGAACTGTAGCAATGGTGCATACTCAGGGAGAACACTTTTATCTTGAAATTAAGTGAAGGGATCATCTTATAATGCTACCACCATTCTAAGCAAAATAAGATGCATAAAGGATAAACATCACATGCAATCAAAATATGTGACATGATATGGCCATCATCATCTCGTGCTTTTGATCTCCATCTCCAAAGCAACGTCATGATCTCGCGCTTCAACCGATCAAGTACCGAATGCACGACACCTCCGCGTTCTGCACATGTTCAGCTCGGTGATGTCCCTCGCCTTCTTGATCCAGCAAGACGTCGAGGTAGTAGATGAGTTCCGTCAGCACCACGGCGTGGTGACGCTGATGGTGAAGTGATATCCGCAGGGCTTCGCCTAAGCACTACGAAAATATGACCGGGGGTGTAAACGGTGGAGGGGGCACCGCATACGGCTAGGCAATTGTCTGGTGTGTGCTAGGCGCCCCCTCCTCATATATATAGGTGGGAGGGAGAGGGGAGAGGCCATGGGGTGCCCCAAGTAGGTCCGAATCCTACTTGGGCTCCTGCCCTTGGCCACGCCCCCCTGCCATGTTTGTCGGAGGGGGAAGGAAAGGGGGGGAGAGGGAAGGAAGTGGGAATCCTAATCCATACTTACCTTTCCCTTCTCCCCTTTCCTTCTCCTCCTTAGGCCGGCCCATATGGGGGGTGCATGATGACCCATAATTATAGGGGTTCTATCTTAGTCCTTCCGATAAGTAAGAGTGTCGAACCCAACAAGGAGCAGAAGGAGATGACAAGCAGTTTTCAGTAAGGTATTCTCTGTAAGCACTGAAATTATCGGTAACAGATAGTTTTGTGATATGGTAATTCGTAACGGGTAACAAGTAACAAAAGTAAACAAGGTGCAGCAAGGTGGCCCAATCCTTTTTGTAGCAAAGGGCAAGCCTGGACAAACTCTTATATAAAGGAAAGCACCCCCGAGGACACATGGGAATTATCGTCAAGCTAGTTTTCATCATGCTCATATGATTCGTGTTCGTTACTTTGATAGTTTGATATGTGGGTGGATCGGTGCTTGGGTACTGCCCTTCCTTGGACAAGCATCCCACTTATGATTAACTCCCCCCCCCCCGCAAGCATCCGCAACTACGAAAGAAGAATTAAGGTAAACCTAACCATAGCATGAAACATACGGATCCAAATCAGCCCCTTACGAAGCAACGCATAAACTAGGGTTTAAGCTTATGTCACTCTAGCAACCCATCATCTACTTATTACTTCCCAATGCCTTCCCCTAGGCCCAAAAAATGGTGAAGTGTCACGTAGTCGACGTTCACATAACACCACTAGAGGAAAGACAACATACATCTCATCAAAATATCGAACGAATACCAAATTCACATGACTATTTATAACAAGACTTCTCCCATGTCCCCAGGAACAAACATAACTACTCACAAATCATATTCATGTTCATAATCAGAGGGGTATTAATGTGCATAAAGGATCTGAACATATAATCTTCCACCGAATAAACCAACTAGCATCAACTACAAGGAGTAATCAACACTACGAGCAACCCACAGGTACCAATCTGAGGTTTTGAGACAAAGATCGGATACAAGAGATGAACTAGGGTTTGAGAGGAGATGGTGATGGTGAAGATGTTTATGGAGATTGACCCCCTCTCGATGAGAGGATCGATGGTGATGACGACGGTGACGATTTCCCCCTCCCGGAGGGATGTTTCCCCGGCAGAACAGCTCCACCGGAGCCCTAGATTGGTTCTGCCAAGGTTCCGCCTGGAGACGGCGGCGCTTCGTCCCGAAAGCTTCCTTATGATTTTTTTCAGGGAAAAAGACACCTTATACCAGAAGATGGGCATCGGGGGGCTTCCAGGTGGCCCACAAGGCAGGGGCGCGCGCCCAGGGGGGTAATGCGCACCCTCCACCCTCGTGGATAGTGGGTGGCCCCCCTCTGGTGCTTTCTTCACCCAATATTTTTGATATATTCCAAAACTGACTTTTGTGGAGTTTCAGGACTTTTGGAGTTGTGCAGAATAGGTCTCTAATATTTGCTCCTTTTCCAGCCCAGAATTCCAGCTGCCGGCATTCTCCCTCTTCATGCAAACCTTGTAAAATAAGAGAGAAAAGGCATAAGTATTGCGACATAATGTGTAATAACAGCCCATAATGCAATAAATATCGATATAAAAGCATGATGCAAAATGGACGTATCAACTCCCCCAAGCTTAGACCTCGCTTGTCCTCAAGCGGAAGTCGATATCGAAAAATATGTGCACATGTTTAGCGATAGAGGTGTCGATAAAATAAAATACGGACATGAGGGCATCACGATCATTCTTAGAATAGCAACATATATATATATATATATATTGTCATATGATTTCTTATGCTAAAGTAACAATCTATTCACAATGTAAAGTATGACTCAGAAACCTCATTGAAAAACTAGCAAACTATAATCTCAGTCATTGAAGCAATTGCAATTTATCATAACATCGGAAAGATTCAATATAAGAACTTTTCAGCAAGTCCACATACTCAACTATCATTTAGTCTTTCACAATTGCTAACACTCAAGCAATACTTATGGGTATGAAGTTTTAATCGGACACAGAGAAAGATAGGGGCTTATAGTTTTGCCTCCCAACCTTTTACCTCAAGGGTAACGTCAACAATAATGCTTTATGAAAACCCACATCCAATTGGATATATATATATATCAGGATCTTTCCAACACATAGTGCTTGCCAAAGGATAAAGTGTAAAATGGACAGGTGAAGATCACCATGACTCTTGTATAAGGTATAAGACAAAAATAAAAGATAGGCCCTTCGCAGAGGGAAGCAGAGGTTGTCATGTGCTTTTATGGTTGGATGCACAAAATCTTAATGCAAAAGAATGTCACTTTATATTGCCACTTGTGATAGGGACCTTTATTATGCATTTCGTCGCTTTTATTTCTTCCATATCACAAGCTCGTATAAAGCTGATTTTCTCCACACTAATAGATCATACATATTTAGAGAGCAATTTTTTATTGCTTGCAACAATGAAAACTTACTTGAAGGATCTTATTCAATCCATAGGTAGATATGGTGGACTCTCATGGAAAAACTGGGTTTAAGGATATTTGGAAGCACAAGTAGTATCTCTACTTGGTGCAAAGAATTTGACTAGCATGAGGGGGGAAGGCAAGCTCAACATGTTGGATGATCCATGACAATATAATTTATTTCGGATATAAGAAAACATAACCCATTACGTTGTCTTCCTTGTCCAACATCAACTTTTTAGCATGTCATATTTTAATGAGTGCTCACAATCATAAAAGACGTCCAAGATAGTATATTTATATGTGAAAACCTCTCTTTCTTTATTACTTCCTATTAATTGCAACAATGACCAAAACTATGTTTGCCAACTCTCAACAACTTTTATTCATCATACTCTTTATAAGTGAAGTCATTACTCTCCATAAGATCAATATGATCTCTTTATTTCCTTTTATTCTTTTTTTTTCTTTTATTCCCTCAAGATCATAGCGAGATAACCAAGCCCTCGACTCAAGACTAATATTTATTATATATAGCTCACGGACTCGATTACATAGATAAGGATCAACACAAAAACTCGAAGCTAGACCATACTAAAGTTTATTCTACTAGATCAAGATATAACCAAAAGGATCGAACTAAGAAAAACGGTAAAGATAGAAGTGTGATGGTGATACGATACCGTGGCACCTCCCCCAAGCTTGGCAGTTGCCAAGGGGAGTGCCCATACCCATGTGTTTATGTCTCTTTCTTCGGAGGTAGTGATGTAATATTTTTGGCGATGATGCCCCTTAGGATACGGTTCTCTTCCTCGAGCTTATTGACTTGCTGCTTAAGATCCATTGTTTCCTTCCGGAGTTTACCCGCGACGGCTAAAGCTTCTTTCACCCATGGATGTTGCATAGCTGCGGGAGAACAAGTAACACTCTTTTTCATATTTTCATAAGAAAGAAATCTAGCATTGGGACGGATGACCGAATTTGGAATTGCTGAGCTCTGGAGTTCCTCCATCATAAATCTGGCTTGGAGATAAGAGGTAACTTCTTGATCTTCCTCCATGGCATCTATCCTTCTCAAGTCGGCCTCCATCTCTTCCTCAGTTGATGGCCCAAAGTGATTGGCATCGCTGTTTGCTTTTGCCCACAATGTCGAGTGAGATACCCGGCTCTCCCAGACTGACTCTTGAGAAGACATCTTGATCTAATTTGCGGCAGAATAAACTCAAAACAAAAACAGAGGATTTTGTCATGGTACGGCGGTCAAAACCTTCGGGAGATTATATAATGAATTTTTACCGACCAAAAGATGTACCGTGCAAGAAAACGGAGTCCGGAGGGCTCACGAGGTGCCCGCGAGGCAGGTGGGCACGCCCAGGGGGTAGGGCGCACCCTCCACGCTCGTGGATGCCTCATGTCCCTTTTGGACTACTTCTTATTTTCCTATTTTTTTAAATATTCCAAAACGGAGAAAAACTGCTATTAGAACTGTTTTGGAGTCGGTTTACTTACCGTACCACATACCTATTCCTTTTCAGAGTCTGAAACGTTCTGGAAAGTGTCCCTTATGTACTCCTCCGGGGTTACGGTGTCAATAACATTGGTTTCAACATTTATGGGATTACCTGAGATATAATGTTTGATTCTTTGACCGTTCACCACCTTCGGATTTGTGCCTTCGAAGTTGTTGATTTTTATGGCACCGGAATGATAGACCTCCTCGACAACGTAAGGACCTTCCCATTTAGAGAGGAGTTTTCCTGCAAAAAATCTTAAACAAGAGTTGTATAACAAAACATAATCACCTACATTAAACTCACGCTTTTGTATCCTTTTGTCATGCCATCTTTTAACTTTTTCTTTAAACAGTTTGGCATTCTCATAGGCCTGGGTTCTCCACTCATCAAGTGAGCTAATGTCAAATAGTCTCTTCTCACCGGCAAGTTTGAAATCATAATTGAGCTCTTTAATGGCCCAATATGCCTTATGTTCTAGTTCGAGAGGTAAGTGACATGCTTTTCCATAAACCATTTTATACGGAGACATACCCATAGGATTTTTATATGCAGTTCTATAGGCCCATAATGCATCATCAAGTTTCTTGGACCAATTCTTTCTAGATCTATTAACAGTCTTTTGCAAAATTAATTTAATCTCTCTATTACTCAGTTCTACTTGACCAATAGACTATGGGTGGTATGGAGATGCAATTCTATGATTAACATCATACTTAGCAAGCATTTTAAGAAAAGCACCATGAATAAAATGTGAACCACCATCAGTCATTAAGTATCTAGGGGCTCCAAACATCAGAAAAATAACTTCTTTAAGCATCTTAATAGAGGTGTTATGATCAGCACTACTAGTTGGAATAGCTTCTACCCACTTAGTAACGTAATCAACAACAACTAAAATATGTGTATACCCATTAGAGGAAGGAAACGGTCCCATATAATCAAAGCCCCAAACATCAAATGGTTCAATAACAAGTGAATAGTTCATAGGCATTTCTTGACGTCTACTAATATTACCAATTCTTCGACATTCGTCACAAGACAAACTTACGGGCATCTTTGAAAAGAGTAGGCCAATAAAAACCGGATTGCAATACCTTATGTGCAGTTCTATCTCCAGCGTGGTGTCCTCCATAAGCCTCGGAGTGACACTTGCGTAGGATATGTTCTTGTTCATGCTCAGGTACACAACGTCTAATAACAACATCTACTCCTTCTTTATAAAGGTGTGGGTCATCCCAGAAGTAATGTCTTAAATCATAGAAAAACTTTTCCTTTTGCTGGTATGTGAAAGTAGCTGGTATAAATTTAGCAACAATGTAATTAGCATAATCAGCATACCATGGAGCAGTACAAGAAGCATTTATGACAGCTAATTGTTCGTCGGGAGACAGCTAATTGTTCGTCGGGAAAACTATCAGCAATAGGGAGTGGGTCATCAAGAACATTTTCTAACCTAGACAAGTTGTCTGCAACGGGGTTCTCAGCTCCCTTCGTATCAATAATAAGCAAATCAAATTCTTGTAGCAAGAGAACCCATCTAATAAGTCTAGGTTTAGCATCTTTCTTTTCCATAACGTATTTAATAGCAGCATGATCAGTGTGAACAGTTACTTTAGAATCAACAATATAAGGTCTGAACTTATCACCAGCAAATACAACTGCTAAAAATTATTTTTCAGTAGTAGCATAATTTCTCTAGGCACTATCTAGAGTTTTACTAGCATATTGGATAACATTTAATTTCTTATCAACTCTTTGTCCTAGAACAACACCTACAACATAATCACTAGCATCACACATAATTTCAAAGGGTAAATTCCAATCAGGTGGCTAAACAATAGGTGCAAAAATCAAGGCTTTCTTAAGTATTTCAAATGCTTCTACACAATCATCATCAAAGACAAAAGGAACATCTTTTTGTAAGAGATTAGTTAGAGGCCTGGAAATTTTTTAGAAGTCTTTAATGAACCTCCTATAAAAACCGGCATGACCAAGGAAACTTCTTATACCTTTAATGTCCTTAGGACACGACATCTTTTCAATAGCATCAACTTTAGCTTTATCAACTTCAATACCTCTTTCAGAAATTTTATGCCCCAAGACAATACCTTCATTAACCATAAAGTGGCACTTCTCCCAATTCAAGACAAGATTATTTTCTTCACATCTCTGCAAAACTCGACCAAGGTTGCTTAAGCAATCATCAAAAGAAGTTCCATACACGGAGAAATCATCCATGAAAACCTCAACAATCTTTTCACAAAAGTCGGAAAATATAGCAGTCATACATGTTTGAAACGTAGCAGGTGCATTACATAAACCAAAAGGCATACGTCTATAAGCAAAGGTACCAAAAGGGCAAGTAAAAGTGGTCTTTTCCTAATCCTCTTTCGACACAGGTATTTGAGAAACCAGAATAACCGTTTAGAAAGCAAAAATGTGTATGTTTGGATAATCTTTCTAGCATTTGATCAATAAAAGGTAAAGGGTAATGATCCTTTCTAGTAGCTTTATTTAATTTGCGGAAATCAATTACCATTCTATAACATGTAACAATTCTTTTGGAATCAATTCGTCTTCATCATTAGGAACAACAGTAATACCTCCCTTCTTAGGGACACAATGGACAGGACTTACCCACTGACTATCAGCAACAGGATAAACTATACCTGCCTCCAGAAGCTTTAGTATTTCATTTCTTACCACTTCTTTCATCTTAGGATTTAACTGTCATTGGTGATCAACTACCGGTTTATCGTCTTTCTCTAATTTTATTTTGTGCTGGCATAGAGTGGGACTAATGCCCTTAAGATGATCAAGAGTTTATCCAATAGCAGCACGGTGCTTCTTCAGAGTTTTCAATAATTTCTGTTCTTTCTGCTCTGAAAGGTTAGCACTAATAATAATAGGATATATCTTATTTTCATCAAGATAAGCATATTTAAGAGTATCAGGTAATGGTTTAAGCTCAAACACGGGATCACCCTTGGGTGGAGGAGGATCCCCTAGAATTTCAACAGGCAAGTTGTGTTTCAAAATAGGTCCATGTTTAAAGAATACTTCATCTACTTCCCTTCTTTCATTCATAAACATATCATTTTCATGGTCTAGCAAATATTGTTCTAAAGGATCATTAGGAGGCAAGGCAATAGAAGCAAGACCAATAATTTCATATTTACTAGGCAATTCTTTATCATGGGTTGTCTACGAAATTTAGCAAAATTAAAATCATGAGACATATCCCCTTAACCAACAGTAACAATATCCTTTTCACAGTCTATCCTAGCATTAACAGTATTCAAGAAGGGTCTACCAAATATAATGGGACAAAATTCATCTTGTGGAGAAGCAAGAACAAGAAAATCAGTAGGATATTTAATTTTCCCACACAAGACTTCAACATCTCTAACAATCCCAACTGGTGAAATAGTATCTCTATTGGCAAGCTTAATAGTAACATCAATATCTTCTATCTCAGCAGTTGCAATATCATGCATAATTTGTTTATATAAAGTATAAGGTATTGCACTGACACTAGCACTCATATCTCATAAGCCATGATAACAGTGATCTCCTATTTTAACAGAAGCAACAAGCATGCCAACAACAGGTCTATGTTTATTTTTAGTATCGGGTCTAGCAATTCTAGCAGCTTCATCACAGAAGTAAATAACATGCCCATCAATATTATCGACCAAGAGATCCTTTACCATAGCAATACTAGGTTCAACTTTAATTTGCTCAGAGGGTGTAGGTGTTCTAGCATTACTCTTATGAACCACAGTTGAAGCTTTAGCATGATCCTTTATTTTAACAGGGAAAGGTGGTTTCTCAATATAAGCGGTAGGAAAATAGGACCAACATTATAAGTGATAGTATTTTCTTCAACTTTAATAGGTTCAACTACTTTTACTTCAATGGGAGGATGATATTTAAACCACATCTCCTTAGGGAGATCAACATGAGTAGCAAATGATTCATAGAAAGAAGCTACTATCTCAGAGTCAAGTCCATATTTAGTGCTAAATTCACGAAAAGCGTCGATATCCATAAAAGATTTAACACAATCAAACTTATGTGTTATACCTGACTCCTTACCTTCGTCGAGTTCCCAATATTCAGAGTTGCGTTTAATTCTTTCCAATAAATCCCATCTGAATTCAATAGTCTTCATCATAAAAGAACCAGTACAAGCAGTATCGAGCATGGAGCGATTATTGAGAGAAAGCCAAGCATAAATTTTTTGAATAATAATTTCTCTTGAGAGCTCATGATTGGGGCATGAATATAACATTGACTTAAGCCTGCCCCAAGCTTGAGCGATACGTTCTCCTTCACGAGGCCAAAAATTATATATATAATAACGATCATGATGAACGAGATGCATAGGATAAAACTTCTGATGAAATTCCAATTTCAATCGGTTGTAGTTCCATGATCCAATATCATCACATAGCCTAAACCATGTCAATGCCTTTCCCTTCAAAGATAAAGGGAAGACCTTCTTCTTGATAACATCCTCAGGCATACCTGCAAGCTTAAATAATCCACAAACTTCATCCACATAGATTAGGTGCACATCGGGATGTAATGTTCCATCTCCTGTAAAAGGATTAGCTAGCAGTTTCTCTTGTTGGAAATATGCCCTAGAGGCAATAATAAATTGATTATTATTATATTTCCTTGTTCATGATAAACGTTTATTATCCATGCTAGAATTGTATTGATAGGAAACTAAGATACATGTGTGGATACATAGACAACACCATGTCCCTAGTAAGCCTCTAGTTGACTAGCTCGTTGGTCAATAGATGGTTACGGTTTCCTGACCATGGACATTGGATGTCGTTGATAACGGGATCACATCATTAGGAGAATGATGTGATGGACAAGACCCAATCCTAAGCCTAGCACTAAGATCGTATAGTTCGTTTGCTCAGAGCTTTTCTAATGTCAAGTATCACTTCCTTAGACCATGAGATTGTGCAACTCCCGGATACCGTAGGAATGCTTTGGGTGTACCAAACGTCACAACGTAACTGGGTGGCTATGAAGGTGCACTACAGGTATCTCCAAAAGTGTCTGTTGGGTTGGCACGAATCGAGACTGGGATTTGTCACTCCGTATAAACGGAGAGGTATCTCTGGGCCCACTCGGTAGGACATCATCATAATGTGCACAGTGTGACCAAGGAGTTGATCACGGGATGATGTGAGTTACGGAACGAGTAAAGAGACTTGCCGGTAACGAGATTGAACAAGGTATAGGGATACCGACGACCGAATCTCGGGCAAGTAACATATCAATAGACAAAGGGAATTGAATACGGGATTGATTGAATCCCCGACATCGTGGTTCATCCGATGAGATCATCGTGGAACATGTGGGAGCCAACATGGGTATCCAGATCCCGCTGTTGGTTATTGACCGGAGAACGTCTCGGTCATGTCTGCATGGTTCCCGAACCCGTAGGGTCTACACGCTTAAGGTTCGATGACGCTAGGGTTATAGGGAAAGTATGTACGTGGTTACCGAATGTTGTTTGGAGTCCTGGATGAGATCCCGGACGTCACGAGGAGTTCCGGAATGGTCCGGAGGTAAAGATTTATATATGGGAAGTCCTGTTTTGGTCACCGGAAAAGTTTCGGGTGAAATCGGTAATGTACCGGGACCACCGGGAGGGTCCCGGGGGTCCACCAAGTGGGGCCACCAGCCCCAGAAGGCTGCGTGGGCCAAGTGTGGGAGGGGACCAGCCCCAGGTGGGCTGGTGCGCCCCCCACCAAGGCCCAAGGCGCATGGGAGAGTGGGATGGGGCAAACCCTAGGTCCAGATGGGCCTTAGGGCCCATCTAGTGGGGCGCCCCCCCTCTCCTCCCCTTGGCCGCCCCCCCTTGATGGGATCTAGGGCTGGCCGCCTCCTCTTGGGGGTGGAAACCCTAAGGGGGGCGCAGCCCCCTCCCCCCCTATATATAGTTGAGGTTTGGGCTGCCCAAGACACACGAGAACGTCTCTCTTTCGGTGCAGCCCTACCCCTCTCCCTCCTCCTCCTCTCCCGCGGTGCTTGGCGAAGCCCTACGGGATTGCCACGCTCCTCCACCACCATCACGCCGTCGTGCTGCTGCTGGATGGAGTCTTCCCCAACCTCTCCCTCTCTCCTTGCTGGATCAAGGCATGGGAGACGTCACCGGGCTGCACGTGTGTTGAACGCGGAGGCACCGTTCTTCGGTGCTTAGATCGGAATCAACCGCGATCTGAATCGCTACGAGTACGACTCCCTCATCCGCGTTCTTGCAACGCTTCCGCATCGTGATCTACAAGGGTATGTAGATGCACTCCCCTTCCCCTCGTTGCTAGATTACTCCATAGATTGATCTTGGTGATGCATAGAAAATTTTGAATTTCTGCTAAGTTCCCCAACAGTGGCATCATGAGCTAGGTCTATGCGTAGTTTCTATGCACGAGTAGAACACAAAGTAGTTGTGGGCGTCAATTTTGTCAATTTACTTGCCGTTACTAGTCTTATCTTGATTCGGCGGCATCGTGGGATGAAGCGGCCCGGACCGACCTTACACGTACACTTACGTGAGACAGGTTCCACCGACTGACATGCACTAGTTGCATAAGGTGGCTAGCGGGTGTCTGTCTCTCCCACTTTAGTCGGATCGGATTCGATGAAAAGGGTCCTTATGAAGGGTAAATAGAAATTGGCATATCACGTTGTGGCTTTTGCGTAGGTAAGAAACGTTCTTGCTAGAATCCCATAACAGCCACGTAAAACATGCAACAACAATTAGAGGACGTCTAACTTGTTTTTGCAGGGTATGCTATGTGATGTGATATGGCCAAAAGGATGTGATGAATGATATATGTGATGTATGAGATTGATCATGTTCTTGTAATAGGAATCACGACTTGCATGTCGATGAGTATGACAACCGGCAGGAGCCATAGGAGTTGTCCTAATTTATTGTATGACCTGCGTGTCAATGAAGACGCCATGTAATTACTTTACTTTATTGCTAACCGTTAGCCATAGTAGTAGAAGTAATAGTTGGCGAGACAACTTCATGAAGACACGATGATGGAGATCATGATGATGGAGATCATGGTGTCATGCCGGTGACGAAGGTAATCATGCCGCGCCTCGAAGATGGAGATCTAAGGCGCAAGATGATATTGGCCATATCACGTCACTTTATGATTTGCATGTGATGTTTGTCACGTTTACATCTTATTTGCTTAGAACAACGGTAGCATAAATAAGATGATCCCTCACTAAAATTTCAAGAGACGTGTTCCCCCTAACCGTGCACCGTTGCGAAGGTTCGTTGTTTCGAAGCACCACGTGATGATCGGGTGTGATAGATTCTAACGTTCGAATACAACGGGTGTTGACGAGCTTAGCATGTACAGACATGGCCTCGGAACACATGTGAAACACTTAGGTTGACTTGACGAGCCTAGCATGTACAGACATGGCCTCGGAACACAAGAGATCGAAAGGTCGAACATGAGTCGTATAGTAGATGCGATCAACATGGAGATGTTCACCGATGATGACTAGTCCGTCTCACGTGATGATCGGACACGGCCTAGTTTGACTCGGATCATGTATCACTTAGATGACTAGAGGGATGTCTATCTGAGTGGGAGTTCATTAAATAATCAGATGAACTTCATTATCATGAACATAGTCAAAAGTCTTTGCAAATTATGTCATACGCTTTAGTTCTACTGTTTAAGATATGTTCCTAGAGAAAAATTTAGTTGAAAGTTGGTAGTAGCAATTATGCGGACAGGGTCCATAAACTGAGGATTGTCCTCATTGCTGCACAGAAGGCTTATGTCCTAAATGCACCGCTCGGTGTGCTGAACCTCAGCGTCGTCTGTAGATGTTACGAAACATCTGACATACACGTTTTGATGACTACGTGATAGTTCAGTGCGTATTGCTAACGGTTTAGAATTGTGGCACCTAAGACGTTTTGAAACGTCGCAGAACATATGAGATGTTCCGAAGACTGAAATTGGGATTTCAGACTAGTGCCCACGTCAAGAGGTATGAGACCTTTGACAAGTTTCTTAAGCCTGCAAACTAAGGGAGAAAAGCTCAATCGTTGAGCATGTGCTCAGATTGTCTGAGTACCACAATCGCTTGAATTGAATGGGAGTTAATCTCCCAGATGAGATAGTGATGGTTCTCCATAGTCACTGCCACCAAGCTAGTAGAGCTTCGTGATGAACTATAACATATCAGGGATAGTTATGATGATCCTTGAGCTATTCGCGATGTTTGACACCGCGAAAGTAGAAATCAAGAAGGAGCATCAATTGTTGATGGTTAGTAAAACCACTAGTTTCTAGAAGGGCAAGGGCAAGAAGGGATACTTCAAGAAACGGCAAATCAGTTGCTGCTCTAGTGAAAAATCCCAAGGTTGAACCCAAACCCGAGACTAAGTGCTTCTTAATGAGGGGAACGGTCACTAAAGCCGTACTACCCTAGATACTTGGTAGATGAGAAGGCAGACAAGGTCGACAGAAGTATATTGGATATACGTTATATGAATGTGTACTTTACTAGTACTCCTAGCAGCACCAGGGTATTAGATACCGGTTCGGTTGCTAAGTGTTAGTAACTCGAAATAAAAGCTGCGGAATAAACGGAGACTAGCTAAAGGTGAGATGACGATATGTGTTGGAAGTGTTTCCAAGGTTGATGTGATCAAGCATCGCATGCTCCCTCTACCATCGAGATTTGGTGTTTGCGTTGAGCATGATTGGATTATGTTTATCGCAATGCGGTTATTCATTTAAGGAGAATAATGGTTACTCTGTTTATTTGAATAATACCTTCAATGGTCTTGCACCTAAAATGAATCTCGATCGTAGTGATACACATGTTCGTGCCAAAAGATATAAAATAGTAATGATAGTTCCACACACTTGTGGCACTGCCATTTGAGTCATATTGGTATAGAACGCATGAAGAAGCTCCATGTAGATGGATCTTTGGACTCAGTCGTTTTTGAAAAGATTGAGGCATGCGAACCATGTCTATTGGTATATATGCATGAAGAAACTCCATGCAGATGGATCGTTTGGACTCACTTGATTTTGAATCACTTGAGACATGCAAATCATACCACATGGGCAAGATGACTGAAAGTCCTCGTTTTCAGTAAGATGGAACAAGAGAGCAACTTGTTGGAAGTAATACATTTGATGTATGCAGTCCAATGAGTGCTGAGGCATGCAGTGGATATCATTATGTTCTTACTTCATAGATGATTTGAGTAGATGCTGAGTGTATTTACTTGATGAAACACAAGTCTGAATTATTGAAAGGTTCAAGTAATTTTAGAGTGAAGTTGAAGATCGTCGTGGCAAGAGGATAAAATGTCTGTGATATGATCATAGAGATGAGTATCTAAGTTACGAGTTTGGCATACAATTAAGACATTGTGGAAAGTGTTTCACAATTAATACCGCCTGGAACACCATAGTGTGATGGTGTGTCCGAACATCATAGCTGCACCCTATTGGATATGGTGCATACCATGATGTCTCTTATTGAATTACCACTATTGTTTATGGGTTAGGCATTAGAGATAACCGCATTCACTTTAAAAGGGGCACCACGCAATTCCGTTGAGACGACACCATTTAGAGAAACCTAAGTTGTCGTTTCTTAAAAGTTTGGGGCTGCGATGCTTATGTGAAAAAGTTTCAAGCCTCTCAAAGTAAACATTTTCAGTAGGTTCAGTAGGTTGAGGAGCAACTCTTTGCTCTACTGGTCGGGATGAAGATGCCCCGAACAAGCCTCTCAAAGGATTATTTTCCATAGTAACAAGTGACAGTAAATTTCAGCCCACTATATAAATTTTTCCTTACCAAATTCCACCTACCAAAGGCGCTTCACTCCCCCCGGCAACGGTGCCAGAAAAGAGTCTTGATGACCCACAAGTATAGGGGATCTATCGTAGTCCTTTCGATAAGTAAGAGTGTCAGACCCAACGAGGAGCAGAAGGAAATGACAAGCCGTTCTCAGCAAGGTATTCTCTGCAAGCACTGAAATTATCGGTAACAGATAGTTTTGTGATAAGGTAATTCATAACGGGTAACAAGTAACAAAAGTAAACAAGGTGCAGCAAGGTGGCCCAATCCTTTTTTTAGCAAAGTACAAGCCTGGACAAACTCTTGTATAAAGGAAAGCGCTCCCGAGGACACATGGGAATTATCGTCAAGCTAGTTTTCATCATGCTCATATGATTCACATTCGTTACTTTGATAATTTGATATGTGGGTGGACCGGCGCTTGGGTACTGCCCTTCCTTGGACAAGCATCCCACTTATGATTAACCCCCTCTCAAGCATCCGCAACTACGAAAGAAGAATTAAGGTAAACCTAACCATGGCATGAAACATATGGATCCAAATCAGCCCCTTACGAAGCAACACATAAACTAGGGTTTAAGCTTTTGTCACTCTAGCAACCCATCATCTACTTATTACTTCCCAATGCCTTACCCTAGGCCCAAACAATGGTGAAGTGTCATGTAGTCGACATTCACATAACACCACTAGAGGAAAGACAACATACATCTCATCAAAATATCGAACGAATACCAAATTCAGATGACTACTTATAACAAGACTTCTCCCATGTTCTCAGGAACAAACGTAACTACTCACAAATCATATTCATGTTCATGATCATAGGGGTATTAATGTGCATAAAGGATCGGAACATATAATCCGCCACTGAATAAACCAACTAGCATCAACTACAAGGAGTAATCAACACTACTAGCAACCCACAGGTACCAATCTGAGGTTTTGAGACAAAGATCGGATACAAGAGATGAACTAGGGTTTGAGAGGAGATGGTGCTGGTGAAGAGGTTGACGGAGATTGAACCCCTCCCGATGAGAGGATCGATGGTGATGACTATGGTGACGATTTCCCCCTCCCGGAGGGATGTTTCCCCGGCAGAACAGTCCGCCGGAGCCCTAGATTCATTCCGCCAAGGTTCTGCCTCAAGACGGCGGCGCTTCGTCCCGAAAGCTTCCTTATGATTTTTTCAGGGCAAAAGACACCTTATACCAGAAGATGGGCATCCGGGAGCTTCCAGGTGGCCCACGAGGCAGGGGGCGCGCCGTCCACCCTCATGGACAGTGGGTGGCTCCCCTCTGGTGCTTTCTTCGCCCAATATTTTTAATATATTCCAAAACTGACTTCCGTAGAGGTTCAAGACTTTTGGAGTTGTGGAGAATAGGTCTCTAATATTTGCTCCTTTTCCAGCCCAAAATTCCAGCTGCCGGCATTCTCCCTCTTCATGTAAACCATGTAAAATAAGAGAGAAAAGGCATAAGCATTGTGACATAATGTGTGATAACAGCCCTAGTGCAATAAATATTGATATAAAAGCATGATGCAAAATGGATGTATCAGTGCACCAGCCCCTTGTGGCTGGTGCGTTTCCCCTCTTGGCCCATAAGGCCCATATCTTTCGCCGGGGTGATAACCCACAAGTATAGGGGATCGCAACAATTTTCGAGGGTAAACTATTTAACCCAAATTTATAGATTCGACACAAGGTATTAGCAGCTGAGTTGTCAATTCAACCACACCTGGAGATTAATTATCTGCAGCAAAGTGATCAGTAGCAAAATAGTTTGACAGTTTTGATAGTAGTGACAGCAACAACGGTAATAGTAACAGTGATAGCAGTAATTTTGTAGCAAGTGTAACAATGATGATAGCAGTAGTAACTTAGCAGAAACAATATAGGATAAATTCCTAGGCTTTGGTTCGGTGACTTGTTGGATGATATTCATCATGTGGCAGTTATAACCTAGGGCGATACGGCACTAGCTCCAGTTCATCGATATAATGTAGGCATGTATTCCGTAAATAGTCATATGTGCTTTATTAAAAGAACTTGCATGACATCTTTTGTCCTACCCTCCCATGGCAGCGGGGTCCATATTGTAAACTAAGAGATATTAAGGCCTCCTTTTAATAGAGAACCGGAACAAAGCATTAACACATGGTGAATACATGAACTCCTCAAACTACGGTCATCACCGAGAGTGGGCCCGGTTGTTGTCAGTCCGGGGTTGTCGGATCATAACCGTAGTAGGTGACTATAACTTGCAAGATCGGATCTAAAACATGGATATAATGATGATTTCATAAACGGTTCTGATCTGAGTTCATGGCACCCGGGCCCAAAGTGACAAGCATTAAGCATGGCAAAGTCATAGCAACATCAATCCAAGAACATAGTGGATACTAGGGATCGGGCCCTAACAAAACTAACTCGATTACATGATGAATCTCATCCAACTCCTCACCGAACAGCAAGCCTACGAAGGAATTACTTACTCCCAGTGGGGAGCATCATGGAATTGGCGATGGAGATTGGTTGGTGATGACGAAGAACGAAGATTCCCCTCTCCGGAGCCCCAAACGGACTCCAGATCTGCCCTCCCATGGAAGAACAGGGCTTGGAGGCGGCTCCGTCTCATTGATCGCGATAATTCTTTCTCCCTGATTTTTTTCTGGAAATATGTGATTTTATAGTATTAGGGGGTCGCCAGCGGGGCCACCAGGTGGGTACAACCCACCCGGGTGCGCCAGGAGAGGGGGGCGCGCCCTGGTGGGTTGTGCCCACCCAGGGTCCCCTCTCTGGTGGGTCTTGGCTCCAGAAATTCTTATTATTGATATAAAAAATCCTCGCAAAGTTTCGTTCCATTCCGAGAACTTTCATTTCTGCACAAAACAACACCATGGTAGTTTTGCTGAAAACAGCTTCAGTCTGGGGTAGTTTCATCCAAATCATGCAAATTAGAGTCCAAAACAAGAGGAAAAGCGTGAGAAAAAGTAGATTCGTTGGAGACGTGTCAACTCCCCAAGATTAAACCTTTGCTTGTCCTCAAGCAATTCAGTTGATAAACTGAAAGTGAGAAAGAAAAACTTTTACGAACTCTTTTGCTCTTGCTTGCATAAACAAGCTTAAACAACACCCAGGTTTTCAGCCAACATTATAACTAACCATGTCAACAATAACTCTTAAAGATTATAATGATTCATATCAATGACATAATCAGCTAGCGAGCAATAATAAGATATCTCAAACGGCAACATGTTGTCAAAACAACCATGATATAATATGACAATAGTGGTATCTCGCTAGCCCTTTCTGAGGCCGCAAAACATAAATGCAGAGCACCTCCAAAGTTCAAGCAACGACTAAACATTGTAATTCATGGTAGAAAAGATCCAGTCATGATGCACCCAACATTAGCTACACACAACGCATAAATCATGACAGTTGTGCTCTACTCAGTTTCTGGCGCTTGTTTTTAGAAGGTGGTGACACAACATAAAAGTAAATAGAAGTCCCTTCACAGAGGGAAGCCATGATTTGCAGAGGTGCTAGAGCTCAATTTTTAAAATAGAGATAAATGATATTTTGAGACATGCACCCTTCTTATTCACTTCACGACCATCAGTTATCAACATCTTCCATGCTAAGCATGCTAGTGGCGGTTCCCAAGCGATAAAAGTAAAGGTTTTGACTCCGTTGGGAGTTTTTGTTTGATTATTTCAGAGATGAACTCTTTTTCATGTTTGCAGTTTGGGACTGGGCATCCCTACTACCGCCCATTTCCTCGTGCGATGGCGAGTGAATAAACACTCAACCTAAGGATAACCCGCTTAGCACGGAAGATATCGACCACCTCCTATCGTTCCATGAACGATCCAGGCACACAAAACGGATAATTTTTTAGAAGTTTTTAGAGGTGGCACATGCAAATTTACTTAGGACGGCAGGGTAATACCGTATATAGGTAGGTATGGTGGACTCATCTGGAATAACTTTGGGTTCAAGGTTTTTGATGTACAAGCAGAATTCCCACTTAGTACAGGCGAAGGCTAGCAATTAAGATTGAGAAGCGGCCAACTAGAGAGCAACAACGATCATAACCATGCATTATGCATAAGTAACATTGAACACTAGCATGAGTAGGATATGAACACCATGAACATAAATATTATAGAGGCTATGTTGGTTTTGATTCAACTACATGCATGAACATGTACCAAGTCAACCCACTCGAACATTCAGAGGAGGATACCATATCATCATACTACATCACAATCATTTTAACGCTATGTTGATATCCAAGATAAATCATTATCAACTCCCAGCTACTTATGCATGGCATGAGAAACTATAATCTCTAATTGTCATTGCAAACATGTTTAATCATAATGGGCCGAAGCCTGGATACCAGGTTAAACATATTTACACAGACAGAACAAGTCAAGTTCATACTAGTTTCTCTTTGCCAAGGCCAGTTCATCAGATGTCGCCATTATTGCCTTTCACTTGCACGACCGAATGATATGAAAATAATAATAGTGCAAGAGTGCCGTGGACTAAGCTGGAATCTGCAAACATTTTATTCAACAGGAGAAGACAAGGTAAAATGGGCTCTTTATTTATTCAACAGTTATTCATATGAGAGCCACTCAACATTTTCATCGTGGTCTTCTCCTCGGTAAGACTCGAATAAAAAGAAAAGGAATTCAGAGAAACACACTGAAATATTTTTGGAGTTTTTGGTTTTCTTCAACAAGCAAATAGAAAGCAAAAACGAGAAAAACTAGTTACACGGGAAAGCTCCCAACAAACAAAAGAAGAACAAGGAAATATTTTTAGGTTTTCTTTTTAATACTACTACTAAGCATGCATAGAAAGTAAATTACTACAACTAATTTTTTTGGTTTTTTCTAAGGTTTTTCAAACACACAAGAAGAAAGCAAGAAAATAAATCTAAGCATGGATAATACAATGAAAAAGTGTGAGCACCGACAGATAGAATGATATGTGAACATGAATAATATGTTGGTGAGAACACGTACTCCCCCAAGCTTAGGCTTTTGGCCTAAGTTGGTAATTGATCATTAGCCTGGAGGGTAGTAGGGATCGTGAGGACGGGCATCCACTCATCCCACTACGGAGGTGCTTGTGCAGCCTCTGCAGTAGCGTGAGCGTTCCAGTAGGCGATGATGTCTGCAGGCATAATCCTATATCCGCCCGTGGCAACAGAATCAAACAAAGCAGGTGCAGGCAAGGGGATAACATCACGAGTTCTAACGCTATAGACCAGGTTATAAGGAATGGCAATATCAGGACGATCATGTGCAAGTAAGTGATGGTGATCCATGGCTGCTTGGTCTAGGTAAACCGTAGTCAGAGGGTAATCATGAGGGCGTATCTCAACCTCGAAGTGAGCCGCCAACCGAGTAGCAAAAATCCTGCCATGTATTTTACCCTGGGATTTGTTAAGGTGCAGGTGATGAGCCACGATAGCTCCCAAGCTATACGTGTTGTCGCCCTCAAGTGCACGACGTAAAACAGCAAGGTCCGGTGAACTAAGTGCACCTACCTTCTCCCTAGGAAGCAAGCATTTGGTAATAAAAAGTGCAAAGTAACGAACAGCAGGAAAGTGTAAGCCAGCGACAGTGATGGCCGACACTCTTCTCTCATCACCCACTGTCAAAGTGCGACAAAAATCCTGAAACTCGGCCGGCCTAGGCTCAGCCAAGCTCCCATCAGACAGGATCATGCATATGTCACAAAATTCAGTAAGCGGTATATGATGGTTTTCAGCATATAAATCAAAGCTCACTTCAGGAGGATTATTTCTAGGCAAGAAAGTAAAGCTTTGAACAAAGATGTTCCTGAGGATTTGGTGCTAGTCACACTCATCTACGATGAAGTCGGTGAGACCGGCATTGGCAATGAATTGCATGAACTCCTCATGAATCCCAGCCTCTTACAGGAACGGGATGTGCGGCCATTCGCACGTCCGTACCTCTGCCAACCTCCGAGGGTGGAGATCATTGTCAGAAGACTCCCCAATAACACCCTTGGAGTTCTTCTTCGAGCCAAACTTCCTGAAGATATTCATGTCCACGTACAATATTTCCTATGAACAAAAATCTGAATTTTTAGTTCACAAAATTTTCTCAACAAAACTTCACAAAATTGATAGCAACTACTCATAGGGATACATAGAGGCCATAGCAAGCATTCAAACTACTTAGAACACTAAGAATTCAACATGCATGCACATCTACAGCAGCACCAAGAGTAGCTAATTATTCAAAGTATAAACCACTAAAACAAAAACTAATTGGACAAATGGTGGAGTCACATACCAAGCAACAATCCCCTGAAACAGTTTCAGAAACGGAGCTTCGAGCAAAGAGATCGAAATCTGCGGGTTTGAGCTCAAGAACACAGGAGAGAGAGCAATGGGGATTTTTTTTCTGAAGGTGAGTGATGATGTGGGCTAAAGAGATAAGTGAGGGGGGCCATGTGGGGACCACAACCCACCAGGGCGCGCCTGGGGGTCTTGGCGCGCCCAGGTGGGTTGTGCCCACCTGGTGCACCTCCCTCAGGTATTATTTGCACCAAAAATTCTTAAAATTCAGAAAAAATCGTATAAAATTTTCAGGGCATTCTGATAACTTTCATTTTTGGGTCATTTTTTATTGCACGGAAAATTCAGAAAACAAACAAAACATGGCATTTTATTTTATTTAACTAATAAAAACAGAACAAAAGGTAGGGACAGAAGGTAGTGCTTACTAAATTCATCAACTTCATACTGCTCAAAAATGATTCATTACTAAGGTTGATCAGGTCTTATTAACAACCACTTTCGATTAACATGAAACCAAAGAACTTTCGTAAATCACTAAGTTACCTCAATGGGGATATGCATTTCCCCAACAATAAGCATTTCATATTTCTTTTTGGCAGTAGGTAGACGTATTTGAAAACTTCCAATAGTGATTGTCGGTGATTTTTCAATAACATTAATACCATTCACTTGGAATTGTTTCTTCGGAAAATGCACTGATACGTCCCCAACGTATCTATAATTTTGATTGTTCCATGCTGTTTTATTATCAATCTTGGATGTTTTATAATCATTTTATAGTCATTTTATATCATTTTTTGGTACTAACCTATTGACATAGTGCCAAGTGTCAGTTGCTGTTTTTTCCATGTTTTTTACATCGCAGGAAATCAATATCAGATGAAATCCAAATGCCACGAAACTCCACGATGATTTTTTATGGGCCAGAAGGAAGGCAATGGGCCCTGGTTGCACCTGGGGGGTGCCCCGAGGGGGGGCACAACCCACCAGGGCGCGCCAAGAGGCCCAAGCGCGCCCTGGTGGGTTGTGCCCACCTTGGGTGCCCCCGGACCGCCTCTTTTCTCTATAAATACCCCAAAAATACCAGAACCCTAAAGGCGTCGACGAAATATTCATCCAGCCGCTGTAGAGTCCAGAACCACCAGATCCAATCAAGACACCATCTCGAATGGGGTTCACCACGTCCATTGGTGCCTCTCCGATGATGCGTGAGTAGTTCTTTGTAGACCTTCGGGGTCCATAGTTAGTAGCTAGATGGCTTTCTCTCTCTCGCTGAATTCTCAATACAATGGTCTCTTGGATATCCATATAATGTAACTCTTTTTGCGGTGTGTTTGTTGGGATCTGATGAACTTCGAGTTTATGAGTAGTTATATCTTTTTATATCCATGAAAGTTCTTTGAGTTTCTTTGATCTCTTATATGCATGATTGCTTATAGCCTCGTATTTCTTCTCTGATATTTGGGTTTTGTTTGGCCAACTTGATCTATTTATCTTGCAATGGGAAGAGGTGCCCGGTAGTGGGTTCGATCTTACGGTGCTCGATCCCAGTGATAGAAAGGGAACCGACACGTATGTATCGTTGCTACTAAGGATAAAAAGATGAGATCTGTATCTACCGCCATATAGATAAACGGATCTTGTCTACATCATGTCATCGTTCTTATTGCATTACTCCGTTTTCCACGAACTTAATACACTAGATGAATGCTGGATAGCGGTCGATGTGTGGAGTAATAGTAGTAGATGCAGGCAGGAGTCGGTCTACTAATCTTGGACGTGATGCCTATGTAATGATCATTTCCTGGATATCGTCATAATTATTTGAAGTTCTATCAATTTCCCAACAGTAATTTGTTTACCCACCATTTGCTATTTTTCTCGAGAGAAGCCACTAGTGAAATCTACGGCCCCGGGTCTTCTTTCTCATATATTTGCCTTGCGATGTACTTTTCCTTTGCATTTTTATCCAGATCTATTTAACCAAAAAATACAAAAATACATTGCTGCGTTTTATCTTTATTTATTTTATTTGGCGTTCGATCTATCAATCTACTACAATTTACCTCACGTCCGCTTGCCTATCTTGAGGCGCCGTACCCCGGAAGGGATTGACAACCCCTTTAACTCGTCGGGTTGCGAGGTGTTGTTGTTTGTGTGCAGGTGTTGTTTACGTTGTGTTGCTTGGTTCTCCTACTGGTTCGACACCTTGGTTTTATAACTGAGGGAAATACCTACCGTCGCTGTGCTACATCATCCCTCCCTCTTCGGGGAAATACCGACGTAGTTGCAGCTACCATCAAGGAGAATTTCTGGCGCCGTTGCCGGGGAGGATCTTCAACATAACCAGGTTCCTAATCACAAATCTCATCTCCTTGCAATTTAAATTATTTGCCATTTGCCTCTCGTTTTCCTCTCCCCCACTTCACAAAATTTCCCTATTTATTCGCCTCTTTTTTTTCGTTCGGCGTTCTCTTGCTTTCTAGTCTCGATGGCTAGCGTCCCTACTCCTTTGTCACCAGGTTTTGAAGTCTTATACTTCAAGCAAAGACAAGGAGAAAATTTGAAAGATGTCTGGTATGGGCTTATAGAATCGTATCGTATTTCCAACTTAAAGGGGGACGCCAAGGTTTTGCTTCGTAATTTTTACATAGGATTGGCTTTGCATCATAGACAACTTCTCGATTTTGCCACTAAAGGAAATTTTATTGAACTTGATGCCAATGCTGCCTGTGAAATATTAGAGGGGATTTTGGGAATTCTGCCTCAAAAGAAGGGGTTTCATTTTACCCCCGAGGGAGCTCAAATGCTGGACAAACTTGGTGATTTCCATAAACATATGGTTGAAATACAGAAATATAATGAACCCCTCAAACACCTCAATGATAGTATCAATCGCATGAATACTCTGATTACTCTTTGCAACAAGCGATTGGATATTTTGGATCTTAAGATGGCCTCTTTTCTGGAGAATTTAGGGAAGCGTAAAGAGCCTCCCGGGTTTTAGAAAACCCTAACAAAAGTTGCAAAAACTTCGGAAGACAAAACTTAGATCCTTGCTTTATGCCTAGTTAAGGGCGTAAAACTATAGCGCTTATTGGGAGGCAACTCAACGAATAATTTTGTTTTTTGTTTTCTGTTCTTGGGTGTTAGCACAATTATGCTACTGTTATGATTGTGTTTTTTGTGGTTTAATTAGTGTTTGTGCCAAGTAGAACCAATAGGATCTTCTTGGGTGATAGTTGTTTGATCTTGCTGAAAAAGACAGAAACTTTGTGCTCACGAAAAGAATTTTTAAAATTCACCAGAACGTGATAAAATTCTAATTATTTTGCAGAAGATCAATATACAGATTATCCAGGTTTTCCTAGTTTCTCATAATTTTTGGAGTTCCAGAAGTATTCGAACAAATCAGATTACTACAGACTGTTCTGTTTTGACAGATTCTGTTTTTTTTTGTGTTGTGTGCTTATTTTGATGGCTCTATGGTTTTCTTTGATGAGTTTTTGCCATAGAAAAGTTGGAAAACAGTAGATATAATAAAAAAATAAAATATGAATTGGTTTGATACAAAACTTATAGTAGTAGTTTATTTTTCTTACACTAACAGATCTCACGAAGGTTTTATTGAGTTTTGTGTGATTGAAGTTTTCAAGTTTTGAGTTATCTTACGATGGATGAAGGAAGGATGTAAGAGCCTAAGCTTGGGGATGCCCCGGCATACCAAGCAATTATCCAAGAATGAGCAACCAACTAAGCTTGGGGATGCCCCCGAGTGGCATCCCCGCTTTCTTCCAACAACTATCGGTATTTTACTCGAGGCTATATTTTTATTCGTCAAATCATATGTGTTTTGCTTGGAGCGTCTTGTATGATATGTGTCTTTGCTTGTTTTATTTTGTGTTTTAAGTCATCAATCCTTGCTGGACACACCTTTTTGAGAGAGCCAAAATTATGTCACGACCTGTTAGAATTGCTCTCTATGCTTCACTTAAATCTTTTATGAGCTAGGACTTGCTCTAGTGCTTCACTTATATCTTTTTGAGCACGGTGTGCTTTGTTATTTTTGAAGAAATGCTCTCTTGCTTCACTTAGATTTATTTTAGAGTTAGTAAAATTTTGAAGAAATTCTCTCTTGCTTCACTTAAATTATTTTGAGAGAAAGAAAATTTGTTATGCTCATGATCTTCACTTATATTTGTTTGAGCTTATGAAAAGCAACACATAAAAGTTAGTCCCAAAGTGATAGATATCCAAGAAGGATAAAGTAAAAGAAAATGGCATGAAGATCATTGGACAAAATAAACTTGATTCTTAGTAATAGTTTTGAGATATGATGATGTGATATGTGAGTCATGTTGATGAGTAATTGTGCTCTAGTAAGAATATTGGTGTTAAGGTTTGTGATTCCCTTTGTATGCACGAAAGTCAATAATCATGCAATGAAACTTATATCCTACTTGTGGTGCATTATTCGGTGTTAATTATGCTTAATGCTTGCTTATGAGATTATTTGTTTCTTGGTTGGTCGCTTACCAATCTTTTGCTAGCCTTCATTTTGCACCAAGTATGACCTCTACTTGTGCATCCAAAATCCTTTAAACCAGTTTTGCCACATGAGTCCACTATATCTACCTATATGCAGTATTCTTTTGCTGTTCTAAGCAAATTTGCATCTGCCATCTCTAATCTTCAAAATAAACTTCTCTTTTGTGTGTATGTTTCGCTCTCGGAACGGTATCGGGTGGCTAACATTTTCCATGCTAGATGTGTTATTCTCAAGATGAGTGTTTATTCACTTGTCATTGCACGAGAGTAAGGAAAGGTTTTAGGGATGCCCAGTCCCAAAATGCAAAAAATATTTACTTTATATTGTCAAATAATAAATGTAGCGACATAACCTCAAATAGTCTGTGCTGCTGTGCACCAGTGTCATCCCTGGATCAGTAATGCTGACACGCACAGTACAAATGGAGGATTTATAATAGAGTAGCAATCACACACTTATTACAACGAATATCTCCAAAGAGAATAAGTATGAAAAATATGGCTTAAGGCCATCTAAAACGATAACAGCGGAAGACTTGGAAGATAAGTGAGTCCATCAACTCCAGCGGCATCACTGAGTATAAGACCACGACCTAAGGCACCTTAATCGTCGTCTGAAAAGTCTGCAACATGAAACGTTGCAGCCCGAAAACGGGTCAGCACATGGAATATGCTGGCAATGTAACACATAGAGAAATAATGAACAGTAATAATACTATACTACATGCATATAAGGCTGGTGGAAAGCTCTATGGTTAAAGTTTTTGCGGAAAGCTAATTTTTCCCTACTGCAAAGGAATAAATTTTATTTAACTATCATGGTGGTTGTTAAACATTGAGATGGTTGACAGCATCTCAATCCCAATTAGGTGTCATCAATAACCCAACAAAATTAATTAAAAGTAACATGGTGATGAGATTCACATGATAATCCAGGTACTAGATACTCAAATTGTCCATAACCGGGGACACGGCTAACCATGATTAGTTTGTACACTCTGCAGAGGTTTGTGCACTTTTCCCCACAAGACTCGATCGCCTCCGCTTGATTCTCGCACTACATGATGTTTGAGAAACGGATGATCGAGACACAGTCTTTCAGAAGTGTGTGCACCTTACGTATGGGTAGACAGTTACACCTACTTTCCCCTACATCTGCTAGTCTACCACTGTAAGAGTTCACACAACTTAGTCAACTATGCTAGAGCCCATAATAGCTTGTGGCTGCACACGTAAGTTTCTAGCATGAATAATCTGATGATCCCTTTGAACCTGGGTGGCGGTCCAAAAGAAAAACAGGCAATCCTGGAATACCCAGGTACCTCAATCCACCCAGATGTGAGTTTTAGTTGCCACCTTAAGTAAACCATTATTAACAATCTCACATCTGTCATGAATATCACTCAAACCCAATCCACGTCTACGAGCATAGCATGGCAATATAATAGCAAACGTAGAAGTAACTCCCAAGGGTTTGATAAAAGAACAGGTAATAGGTACTACCTCAACTACTTCCCAATACCCACAATTTAATTAGATCCTAATCATGCAATGTTTGAGGAATAGATCTAATGCAATAAAAACTGGGTATGGAAGGTATATGATCAAAGTGTTACTTGCCTTGCTGATGATCCGCGAAACCTAGCGATTCGAAGTAACAAGCGGCACACTCCGGGTACTCTATCGCAAACAAACAAGCAAACAATAAGTACTCATCTAATGCACAGGTAAAACTCGAATGAAAGATCCAACCAGAAAGTTCAACTTAAGAACTCCGGTTTGCAAAAAGAATCAACTCGAACGAAGCAACGAAAGTCAAACGGCGAAAGAAACAAACTTCGTTTACTAATCTGGATCTAGGTCAAATTTTACAGTAGCAAAAACTTGTTTGAGTAGGTTAAATAGAAAGAGAATTTCGAGACGAAACTCTAGGCGCTTGAATCGCCTGATTCCGATAAACGAGCGAAAAATTAAACAGAAACGAAGATTCGATCAGAAATCGAGATCTGAGATAATCGCGGAAAAATCCGATGAAAAAGAAAAACGGACGAACGGTTAAAGAACGGACGTTCGTTAACAGAGAAAATCCGACGAACGCGTTCGTTAAAACAAACGGGTCGGTGAACGTTCACAAAATAACAAAACCGAAGAAATAAACCGATCTAGGGTTTTTTTTAAACGAACGGTTTTTTTAAACAAAACCGGCAACGACGGCGAGGTATACCTCGTCGGGGCAGGGCTCCGGCGGGGCTCCGGCTGGCTCCGGCGAGGGTGGCGGGGTGCGGCGGGGTGCGGCGGGGCTCAGGGGGCTCGGGGGTGGCGAGGGGCGGCTCCGGCGGCGGCCTTCGGGCTCCGGCTCCGGCGGCGGGGTGCGGGGCGGGTGCGGGGCGGCGGCGGGGTTTATAAAGAGGGGGGGAAGGGGTGCTTGGAGGAGGGGGCAAGGCGCGGCGGCGGGGTTTCCGTGACGGACACGGCGGCGGCGTCCGGCGTGCTCGCGGAGGAGAACGCGCAGATAGGCCGGCGGCTCGGCTGGGCCTCGGCCCGGTCGGGCGCGGCGCGAATTTTTTTTAAAACGTTCTGCCGAAAAATTCGTAGAAAAATAAATAAAAATCCAAAAAAGATAAAACAAATTTTCCCCGTCTAGTTAGAATATTTAGAACAGGGTGAACATTGTTTGACACAAAAATAAATTTTTGAAAACATGCAATATTTTTTTAATGCAATTAAAATTGCAAATAAAATCCGAATAAAATCCAATAAATGATTTTAACATTTTCCTCCAATATTTCAATTGTTTTGGAGAAGTCATATTTTCTCCTCTCATTTATTTTTAATGAAATATTTTTCCGGAGAGAAAAATAATTAAAACCAAAATCCTCGTTTTATTATTTGATGAAAATCAAATATGAAAATTCGAGAAAATCCCCAACTCTCTCCGAGGGTCCTTGAGTTGCTTAGGATTTATCGAGGATTTGTCAAAATGCAATAGAAAATATGATATGCAATGATGATCTATGTATAACATATCAAATTGAAAATTTGGGATGTTACAAACCTACCCCCCTTAAGATGAATCTCGCCCTCGAGATTCGGGTTGGCTAGAAAACAGGTGGGAGTGGTCCTTCCGTAGATCTTCCTCTCGCTCCCAGGTGGCTTCATCTTCCATGTGGTGACTCCACTGGACTTTGCAAAACTTGATAACCTTACTGCGGGTAACTCGGCTGGCATACTCAAGAATCTTAACTGGTTTCTCCTCATAGGTCAAATCACTTTCTAGCTGAATCGCTTCCAGCGGCACAGTATCGCTCAGTGGTATCTCAGCCATCTCTGCGTGGCACTTCTTCAACTGGGAAACGTGAAATACATCATGAACTCCTGACAATCCTTCGGGCAATTCCAGCTTGTAGGCAACTTCTCCCATACGTTCCAAAACTCTGTATGGTCCGATAAAACGGGGCGCTAACTTTCCCTTAACTCCAAAGTGCTTCACTCCTCGAAGTGGTGATACTCGAAGATAAACTCTGTCTCCAACTTCGTGAACTGTCTCCTTTCGTTTAGAATCAGCATAACTCTTCTGCCTGGACTGGGCTACCTTGAGCCTATCGCGAATCAACCTCACTTTCTGTTCAGACTCCTTAATCAAATCTGGTCCAAACAACTGACGGTCTCCAACTTCGTCCCATAACAACGGTGTTCTACACCTCCTTCCGTACAAAGCTTCGAAAGGGGCCATCTTCAAACTGGTTTGATAACTGTTGTTATACGAAAACTCTGCATATGGCAAATTGTCATCCCAACTAGATCCATAATCTAGTGCACAAGCTCTCAACATGTCCTCCAAAATCTGGTTGACTCTCTCGGTCTGTCCATCTGTCTGTGGGTGAAAAGATGTACTAAATTCTAGCCTGGTTCCCAAAGTTTCATGTAACTGCTTCCAAAACTTCGAGGTAAATTGGGTTCCTCTGTCTGATACAATGGTCCTCGGAACTCCATTCAAACATACGATCCTGGTCATGTATATCTTTGCCAACTTAGCACTGGTGTAAGTGGTCTTCACTGGAATAAAATGAGCCACTTTCGTCAAACGGTCGACTACAACCCATATTGATTCATAGCCTGAACGAGTCCTGGGTAATCCCGTGATAAAATCCATGCCTATTTTATCCAACTTCCATTCAGGTATCGGCAATGGTTGTAGCAATCCTGCTGGCTTCTGATGATCTGCCTTCACTCTCTGACATACATCACAAACTGCTACATACTCTGCAATATCCTTCTTTATTCCGGTCCACCAGAAAGTATTCTTCAGATCCAAATACATCTTGGTATTTCCTGGGTGAATCGAGTACGGTGAATCATGGGCTTCTTGCAAAATCAACTTCCTGATCTCCGGGTCTTTTGGCACATAAACGCGGTCCTCAAACCATAAGGTATCGTGCTCGTCCTCACGAAATCCCTTGGCTTTTCCTTTGCTCATCTTCTCCTTTAACTCTTCAATCTCCTTGTCTGTCTTCTGACCTTCTCTGATCCTTTCTATCAAGGTAGACTGAATCTCCAGTGTCGCTAAATAGCCTCTTGGGACTATCTCCGAACATAGTTCGCGAAGGTCCTCGGCTAACTTTTGAGGTAACTCTCCTGTCATGAGGGTGTTGACATGACTCTTGCGGCTCAACGCGTCTGCTACTACGTTAGCCTTTCCTTGGTGATAATGCAATCTCATAACATAATCCTTAATGAGCTCCAACCATCTCCTCTGTCTGAGATTTAACTCCTTCTGCGTGAAAATATACTTCAAACTCTTGTGATCCGTATACACCTCACAATGGTTTCCGACGAGAAAATGTCTCCATGTCTTCAACGCATGCAGCACGGCTGCGAACTCCAAATCATGTGTAGCATAATTCTTCTCATGGGGTTTAAGTTGTCGTGAAGCATATGACACAACTCTTCCTTCCTGCATAAGCACTGCTCCAAGTCCTCGACGAGAAGCGTCGCAATAAACTTCATAGTCCTTGCGTTGATCTAGCAGAATCAACACTGGTGATGTAACAAATCGTTTCTTCAACTCTTGGAAACTAGCTTCACAATCCTCAGTCCAATTGAATTTGGTGTCCTTTTTCAATATCTCAGTCATGGGCTTAGCAATCTTTGAGAAATTCTCGATGAATCTCCGGTAGTATCCTGCAAGTCCAAGAAAACTCCGGATTTCTCCAACTGTCGTGGGTGATTCCCAACTTGTCACTGTGTCAACCTTGGCAGGGTCTACTGCTATTCCTTCTCCAAAAATAACATGTCCAAGGAATCCAACTTCCTGCAGCCAAAATTCACATTTGCTGAACTTGGCATATAACTGATGTTCTCTGAGCTTCTCAAGTACCAATCGCAAATGCTCCTCATGCTCTTCCTCATTCTGGGAAAAGACTAAAATATCGTCAATGAACACCACGACGAACTTATTCAAAAACTCCATAAACACTTTGTTCATCAGGTTCATAAAATAGGCAGGTGCGTTAGTCAGACCAAATGACATAACGGTATACTCATACAATCCATATCTGGTGGTAAAAGCCGTCTTAGGTATATCCTGCTCTCGAATCTTTAACTGATGGTATCCTGATCGTAGATCGATCTTGGAAAATACTTTAGCTCCTTGTAGGCGGTCAAACAAATCATTGATCATCGGCAGTGGGTACTTGTTTTTGATGGTCACTTCATTCAATCCACGGTAATCAACAACCATCCTCAGCGATCCATCTTTCTTCTCCACTAGAAGTACTGGTGATCCCCAAGGTGACGAACTTGGGCGAATATAGCCTTTATCCAGTAACTCCTTAATCTGCTTCTTAATTTCCTCCAAATCTTTTGCGGGCATCCTGTACGGTCTCTTAGATATTGGCCCTGTGCCTGGCAAAAGTTCAATCAAGAACTCAATGTCTCCATCTGGTGGCATGCCTGGCAACTCTTCTGGAAATACATCCAGATAATCCTTCACCACTGGTACTTCCTCCTGTACAACTCCTGATAAGGAATTCACTTGAGTCCTCTTCGGCATATGCCGGGATACATACTTGATCCTTTTTCCTTCTGGGGTGGTAAGCAAAATCGTCTTGCTGGCACAATCGATGTTTCCTCCATACAACGATAGCCAATCCATTCCCAAAATCACATCCAAACCTTGCGACTCCAAAACTGTTAGGTCTGAGGGGGAAACATGCCTACCAATGGCCAATGGCATCTGAAAACATCCTTGGCTTGCCATATACTCTGCTCCTGGCGAGGTTACTAACATAGGGGTTCTGAGAACTTTGGTGGACAGCTTAAACTTATTCACAAATCCATTCATACATATCAAGGGGATTCAACCTCAAGGAACAGGCTAAGTGAGGTGGGTTGCTGTTGTTGTTGTTGCCTTGGTTTTGTACCAACACTTGCATCAGGGCATTCTGTTGCTGAATCAACTGGGTGATCTCGGGTGGGAAAACAAATCCGGTGTCGCGTCTCGGAGGCATCTGATGGGTCAGAAAAGATGAGAGTTAAGAATAGAATGAGGTCTAGAGGAAAACACTACCCATATGCTCATGAGACAAATACAATCAATATCACTCAATCAATTCAAACAAGGCATAACAATCGATCTAACTAGCGTTACAAAGTGCTTGAACTATACTATTAAATGGGGGAAAACTACTACTGATATGGTGGTCTACTTAGAAATTCTGACCAGTTGAAGACTCCATGATGTCTGCTCCAGCTTCATCAACAAAGTCATCTTCACTTGGTTCCGAGTCGGTGTCGTCGATGATGATGTAGTTATCCGGACAAGTGCATTCGTCATCTTTTGCTTTTGGCACTGGATTTCCCATGAATACTCCAATCTTCTTCTCCAGGTCGTCATTCTTCCCTACTAATGCGATGATTTCCTCCATATAATCCTCGCGTGTAGCCTTGAGTTCTTCCTCCAGTTCCTTGATCTTCGTCAATGCCTTCTTCAGTTCTTCCTTGTCCGAGCACATCTGGTTCTCCTGGCGACGAATGTGTTGGTTTTGCTCCTGGATGAAAGCTGTAATTGATCCATCCTTCTTGGTTCTGATCATCTCCCATTGCGCGTCTCGGCGTCCACAAATATGATAAATTGTATCCTTAAGCTCCTGGTGGTAGACTTCTCCAATGCGTCCCATAGCGATGTGGGCTGCCATGCTCTTCCCTAAACTCCAGGTTGGTGCTTCAAAAACCAATTTTATTGGCTCAGTAACTGGCACAAACGTCCTTCCTGGAACTTGAACTTGAATCTTCCAGCTCTCCTCTTCGGGAAATGTGGCGTTGTAGGTTCCGGTGATGCTTGGTATTCCTAAGTTCAAGTACTTAGTGACTTCCTTCAAGTGTCGTCCAAAAGGCGTGTCTTCATCTGGTTGCATGAACTTGCTCCTTGCATCCGCCATTCCTAAAAGAGTAGAAAGTGGAGAGGGGTCAGAAATGAGAAGAGAGAAGTGTTCTAGGGCTTAAGCTTAGTGGTCGTGTCCTACAGTCAGCGTGTGCTCTGATACCACCTTTGTAGCGACCAGACCTCAAATAGTCTGTGCTGCTGTGCACCAGTGTCATCCCTGGATCAGTAATGCTGACACGCACAGTACAAATGGAGGATTTATAACAGAGTAGCAATCACACACTTATTACAACGAATATCTCCAAAGAGAATAAGTATGAAAAATATGGCTTAAGGCCATCTAAAACGATAACAGCGGAAGACTTGGAAGATAAGTGAGTCCATCAACTCCAGCGGCATCACTGAGTATAAGACCACGACCTAAGGCACCTTACTCGCCGTCTGAAAAGTCTGCAACATGAAACGTTGCAGCCCGAAAACGGGTCAGCACATGGAATATGCTGGCAATGTAACACATAGAGAAATAATGAACAGTAATAATACTATACTACATGCATATAAGGCTGGTGGAAAGCTCTATGGTTAAAGTTTTTGCGGAAAGCCAATTTTTCCCTACTGCAAAGGAATAAATTTTATTTAACTATCATGGTGGTTGTTAAACATTGAGATGGTTGACAGCATCTCAATCCCAATTAGGTGTCATCAATAACCCAACAAAATTAATTAAAAGTAACATGGTGATGAGATTCACATGATAATCCAGGTACTAGATACTCAAATTGTCCATAACCGGGGACACGGCTAACCATGATTAGTTTGTACACTCTGCAGAGGTTTGTGCACTTTCCCCACAAGACTCGATCGCCTCCGCTTGATTCTCGCACTACATGATGTTTGAGAAACGGATGATCGAGACACAGTCTTTCAGAAGTGTTTGCACCTTACGTATGGGTAGACAGTTACACCTACTTTCCCCTACATCTGCTAGTCTACCACTGTAAGAGTTCACACAACTTAGTCAACTATGCTAGAGCCCGTAATAGCTTGTGGCTGCACACGGAAGTTTCTAGCATGAATAATCTCATGATCCCTTTGAACCTGGGTGGCGGTCCAAAAGAAAAACAGGCAATCCTGGAATACCCAGGTACCTCAATCCACCCAGATGTGAGTTTTAGTTGCCACCTTAAGTAAACCATTATTAACAATCTCACATCTGTCATGAATATCACTCAAACCCAATCCACGTCTACGAGCATAGCATGGCAATATAATAGCAAACGTAGAAGTAACTCCCAAGGGTTTGATAAAAGAACAGGTAATAGGTACTACCTCAACTACTTCCCAATACCCACAATTTAATTAGATCCTAATCATGCAATGTTTGAGGAATAGATCTAATGCAATAAAAACTGGGTATGGAAGGTATATGATCAAAGTGTTACTTGCCTTGCTGATGATCCGCGAAACCTAGCGATTCGAAGTAACAAGCGGCACACACCGGGTACTCTATCGCAAACAAACAAGCAAACAATAAGTACTCATCTAATGCACAGGTAAAACTCGAATGAAAGATCCAACCAGAAAGTTCAACTTAAGAACTCCGGTTTGCAAAAAGAATCAACTCGAACGAAGCAACGAAAGTCAAACGGCGAAAGAAACAAACTTCGTTTACTAATCTGGATCTAGGTCAAAATTTCCAGTAGCAAAAACTTCTTTGAGTAGGTTAAACGGAAAGAGAATTTCGAGACGAAACTCTAGGCGCTTGAATCGCCTGATTCCGATAAACGAGCGAAAAATTAAACAGAAACGAAGATTCGATCAGAAATCGAGATCTGAGATAATCGCGGAAAAATCCGATGAAAAAGAAAAACGGACGAACGGTTAAAGAACGGACGTTCGTTAACAGAGAAAATCCGATGAACGCGTTCGTTAAAACGAACGGGTCGGTGAACGTTCACAAAATAACAAAACCGAAGAAATAAACCGATCTAGGGTTTTTTTAAAATGAACGGTTTTTTTAAACAAAACCGGCAACGACGGCGAGGTATACCTCGTCGGGGCAGGGCTCCGGCGGGGCTCCGGCTGGCTCCGGTGAGTGCGGCGGGGTGCGGCGGGGCTCAGGGGGCTCAGGGGTGGCGAGGGGCGGCTCCGGCGGCGGGGTTCGGCGAGCGGCGGCGGCCTTCGGGCTCCGGCTCCGGCGGCGGGGTGCGGGGCGGGTGCGGGGCGGCGGCGGGGTTTATAAAGAGGGGGGAAGGGGTGCTTGGAGGAGGGGTTAAGGCGCGGCGGCGGGGTGTCCGTGGCGGACACGGCGGCGGCGTCCGGCGTGCTCGCGGAGGAGAACGCGGAGATGGGCCGGCGGCTCGGCTGGGCCTCGGCCCAGTCGGGCGCGGCGCGAATTTTTTTTTTAAAACGTTCCGCCGAAAAAATCATAGAAAACTAAATAAAAATCCAAAAAAGATAAAACAAAATTTCCCCGTCTAGTTAGAATATTTAGAACAGGGTGAACATTTTTTTGACAAAAAAATAAATTTTTGAAAACATGCAATATTTCTTTAATGCAATTAAAATTGCAAATAAAATCCGAATAAAATCCAATAAATGATTTTAACATTTTTCCTCCACTATTTCAATTGTTTTGGAGAAGTCATATTTTCTCCTCTCATTTATTTTTAATGAAATATTTTTTCGGAGAGAAAAATAATTAAAACCAAAATCCTCGTTTTATTATTTGATGAAAATCAAATATGAAAATTCGAGAAAATCCCCAACTCTCTCCGAGGGTCCTTGAGTTGCTTAGGATTTATCGAGGATTTGTCAAAATGCAATAGAAAATATGATATGCAATGATGATCTATGTATAACATACCAAATTGAAAATTTGGGATGTTACAAACCTACCCCCTTTAAGATGAATCTCGCCCTCGAGATTCGGGTTGGCTAGAAAACAGGTGGGAGTGGTCCTTCCGTAGATCTTCCTCTCGCTCCCAGGTGGCTTCATCTTCCGTGTGGTGACTCCACTGGACTTTGCAAAACTTGATAACCTTACTGCGGGTAACTCGGCTGGCATACTCAAGAATCTTAACTGGTTTCTCCTCATAGGTCAAATCACTTTCCAGCTGAATCGCTTCCAGCGGCACAGTATCGCTCAGTGGTATCTCAGCCATCTCTGCGTGGCACTTCTTCAACTGGGAAACGTGAAATACATCATGAACTCCTGACAATCCTTCGGGCAATTCCAGCTTGTAGGCAACTTCTCCCATACGTTCCAAAACTCTGTATGGTCCGATAAAACGGGGCACTAACTTTACCTTAACTCCAAAGCGCTTCACTCCTCGAAGTGGTGATACTCGAAGATAAACTCTGTCTCCAACTTCGTGAACTGTCTCCTTTCGTTTAGTATCAACACAACTCTTCTGCCTGGACTGCGCTACCTTGAGCCTATCGCGAATCAACCTCACTTTCTGTTCAGATTCCTTAATCAAATCTGGTCCACACAACTGACGGTCTCCAACTTCGTCCCATAACAACGGTGTTCTACACCTCCTTCCGTACAAAGCTTCGAAAGGGGCCATCTTCAAACTGGTTTGATAACTGTTGTTATACGAAAACTCTGCATATGGCAAATTGTCGTCCCAACTAGATCCATAATCTAGTGCACAAGCTCTCAACATGTCCTCCAAAATCTGGTTGACTCTCTTGGTCTGTCCATCTGTCTGTGGGTGAAAAGATGTACTAAATTCTAGCCTGGTTCCCAAAGTTTCATGTAACTGCTTCCAAAACTTCGAGGTAAATTGGGTTCCTCTGTCTGATACAATGGTCCTCGGAACTCCATTCAAACATACGATCCTGGTCATGTATATCTTTGCCAACTTAGCACTGGTGTAAGTGGTCTTCACTGGAATAAAATGAGCCACTTTCGTCAAACGGTCGACTACAACCCATATTGAGTCATAGCCTGAACGAGTCCTGGGTAATCCCGTGATAAAATCCATGCCTATTTTATCCCACTTCCATTCGGGTATCGGCAATGGTTGTAGCAATCCTGCTGGCTTCTGATGCTCTGCCTTCACTCTCTGACATACATCACAAACTGCTACATACTCTGCAATATCCTTCTTTATTCCGGTCCACCAAAAAGTATTCTTCAGATCCAAATACATCTTGGTATTTCCTGGGTGAATCGAGTACGGTGAATCATGGGCTTCTTGCAAAATCAACTTCCTGATCTCCGGGTCTTTTGGCACATAAACGCGGTCCTCAAACCATAAGGTATCGTGCTCGTCCTCACGAAATCCCTTGGCTTTTCCTTTGCTCATCTTCTCCTTTAACTCTTCAATCTCCTTGTCTGTCTTCTGAGCTTCTCTGATCCTTTCTATCAAGGTAGACTGAATCTCCAGTGTCGCTAAATAGCCTCTTGGGACTATCTCCAAACATAGTTCGCGAAGCTCCTCGGCTAACTCCTGAGGTAACTCTCCTGTCATGAGGGTGTTGACATGACTCTTGCGGCTCAACGCGTCTGCTACTACGTTAGCCTTTCCTGGGTGATAATGCAATCTCATAACATAATCCTTAATGAGCTCCAACCATCTCCTCTGTCTGAGATTTAACTCCTTCTGCGTGAAAATATACTTCAAACTCTTGTGATCCGTATACACCTCACAATGGTTTCCGATGAGAAAATGTCTCCATGTCTTCAACGCATGCACCACAGCTGCTAACTCCAAATCATGCGTAGCATAATTCTTCTCATGGGGTTTAAGTTGTCGTGCAGCATATGACACAACTCTTCCTTCCTGCATAAGCATTGCTCCAAGTCCTCGACGAGAAGCGTCGCAATAAACTTCATAGTCCTTGCGTTGATCTGGCAGAATCAACACTGGTGATGTAACCAATCATTTCTTCAACTCTTGGAAACTAGCTTCACAATCCTCAGTCCAATTGAATTTGGTGTCCTTTTTCAATAGCTCAGTCATGGGCTTAGCAATCTTCGAGAAATTCTCGATGAATCTCCGGTAGTATCCTGCAAGTCCAAGAAAACTCAGGATTTCTCCAACTGTCGTGGGTGATTCCCAACTTGTCACTGTGTCAACCTTGGCAGGGTCTACTGCTATTCCTTCTCCAAAAATAACATGTCCAAGGAATCCAACTTCCTTCAGCCAAAATTCACATTTGCTGAACTTGGCATATAACTGATGTTCTCTGAGCTTCTCAAGTACCAATCGCAAATGCTCCTCATGCTCTTCCTCATTCTTGGAAAAGACTAAAATATCGTCAATGAACACCACGACGAACTTATTCAAAAACTCCATAAACACTTTATTCATCAGGTTCATAAAATAGGCAGGTGCGTTAGTCAGACCAAATGACATAACGGTATACTCATACAATCCATATCTGGTGGTAAAAGCCGTCTTAGGTATATCCTGCTCTCGAATCTTTAACTGATGGTATCCTGATCGTAGATCGATCTTGGAAAATACTTTAGCTCCTTGTAGGCGGTCAAACAAATCATTGATCATCGGAAGTGGGTACTTGTTTTTGATGGTCACTTCATTCAATCCACGGTAATCAACAACCATCCTCAGCGATCCATATTTCTTCTCCACTAGAAGTACTGGTGATCCCCAAGGTGACGAACTTGGGCGAATATAGCCTTTATCCAGTAACTCCTTAATCTGCTTCTTAATTTCCTCCAAATCTTTTGCGGGCATCCTGTACGGTCTCTTAGATATTGGCCCTGTGCCTGGCAAAAGTTCAATCAAGAACTCAATGTCTCTATCTGGTGGCATGCCTGGCAACTCTTCTGGAAATACATCCGGATAATCCTTCACCACTGGTACTTCCTCCTGTACAACTCCTGATAAGGAATTCACTTGAGTCCTCTTCGGCATATGCCGGGATACATACTTGATCCTTTTTCCTTCTGGGGTGGTAAGCAAAATCGTCTTGCTGGCACAATCGATGTTTCCTCCATACAACGATAGCCAATCCATTCCCAAAATCACATCCAAACCTTGCGACTCCAAAACTATTAGGTCTGAGGGGAAAACATGCCTACCAATGGCCAATGGCATCTGAAAACATCCTTGGCTTGCCATATACTCTGCTCCTGACGAGGTTACTAACATAGGGGTTCTGAGAACTTTGGTGGACAGCTTAAACTTATTCACAAATCCATTCATACATATCAAGGGGATTCAACCTCAAGAAACAGGCTAAGTGATCAACAGGTGGTGGTGGTGGGTTGTTGTTGTTGTTGTTGCCTTGGTTCTGTGCCAACACTTGCATCAGGGCATTCTGTTGCTGAATCAACTAGGTGATCTCGGGTGGGAAAACAAATCCGGTGTCGCGTCTCGGAGGCATCTGATGGGTCAGAAAAGATGAGAGTTAAGAATAGAATGAGGTCTAGAAGAAAACACTACCCATATGCTCATGAGACAAATACAGTCAATATCACTCAATCAATTCAAACAAGGCATAACAATCGATCTAACTAGCGTTACAAAGTGCTTGAACTATACTATTAAATGGGGGAAAACTACTACTGATATGGTGGTCTACTTAGAAATTCTGATCAGTTGAAGACTCCATGATGTCTGCTCCAGCTTCATCAACAAAGTCATCTTCACTTGGTTCCGAGTCGGTGTCGTCGATGATGATGTAGTTATCCGGACAAGTGCATTCGTCATCTTTTGCTTTTGGCACTGGATTTCCCATGAATACTCCAATCTTCTTCTCCAGGTCGTCATTCTTCCCTACTAATGCGATGATTTCCTCCATATAATCCTCGCGTGTAGCCTTGAGTTCTTCCTCCAGTTCCTTGATCTTCGTCAATGCCTTCTTCAGTTCTTCCTTGTCCGAGCACATCTGGTTCTCCTGGCGACGAATGTGTTGGTTTTGCTCCTGGATGAAAGCTGCAATTGATCCATCCTTCTTGGTTCTGATCATCTCCCATTGCGCGTCTCGGCGTCCACAAATATGATAAATTGTATCCTTAAGCTCCTGGTGGTAGACTTCTCCAATGCGTCCCATAGCGATGTGGGCTGCCATGCTCTTCCCTAAACTCCAGGTTGGTGCTTCAAAAACCAATTTTATTGGCTCAGTAACTGGCACAAACGTCCTTCCTGGAACTTGAACTTGAATCTTCCAGCTCTCCTCTTCGGGAAATGTGGCGTTGTAGGTTCCGGTGATGCTTGGTATTCCTAAGTTCAAGTACTTAGTGACTTCCTTCAAGTGTCGTCCAAAAGGCGTGTCTTCATCTGGTTGCATGAACTTGCTCCTTGCATCCGCCATTCCTAAAAGAGTAGAAAGTGGAGAGGGGTCAGAAATGAGAAGAGAGAAGTGTTCTAGGGCTTAAGCTTAGTGGTCGTGTCCTACAGTCAGCGTGTGCTCTGATACCACCTTTGTAGCGACCAGACCTCAAATAGTCTGTGCTGCTGTGCACCAGTGTCATCCCTGGATCAGTAATGCTGACACGCACAGTACAAATGGAGGATTTATAACAGAGTAGCAATCACACACTTATTACAACGAATATCTCCAAAGAGAATAAGTATGAAAAATATGGCTTAAGGCCATCTAAAACGATAACAGCGGAAGACTTGGAAGATAAGTGAGTCCATCAACTCCAGCGGCATCACTGAGTATAAGACCACGACCTAAGGCACCTTACTCGCCGTCTGAAAAGTCTGCAACATGAAACGTTGCAGCCCGAAAACGGGTCAGCACATGGAATATGCTGGCAATGTAACACATAGAGAAATAATGAACAGTAATAATACTATACTACATGCATATAAGGCTGGTGGAAAGCTCTATGGTTAAAGTGTTTGCGGAAAGCCAATTTTTCCCTACTGCAAAGGAATAAATTTTATTTAACTATCATGGTGGTTGTTAAACATTGAGATGGTTGACAGCATCTCAATCCCAATTAGGTGTCATCAATAACCCAACAAAATTAATTAAAAGTAACATGGTGATGAGATTCACATGATAATCCAGGTACTAGATACTCAAATTGTCCATAACCGGGGACACGGCTAACCATGATTAGTTTGTACACTCTGCAGAGGTTTGTGCACTTTTCCCCACAAGACTCGATCGCCTCCGCTTGATTCTCGCACTACATGATGTTTGAGAAACGGATGATCGAGACACAGTCTTTCAGAAGTGTTTGCACCTTACGTATGGGTAGACAGTTACACCTACTTTCCCCTACATCTGCTAGTCTACCACTGTAAGAGTTCACACAACTTAGTCAACTATGCTAGAGCCCGTAATAGCTTGTGGCTGCACACGGAAGTTTCTAGCATGAATAATCTCATGATCCCTTTGAACCTGGGTGGCGGTCCAAAAGAAAAACAGGCAATCCTGGAATACCCAGGTACCTCAATCCACCCAGATGTGAGTTTTAGTTGCCACCTTAAGTAAACCATTATTAACAATCTCACATCTGTCATGAATATCACTCGAACCCAATCCACGTCTACGAGCATAGCATGGCAATATAATAGCAAACGTAGAAGTAACTCCCAAGGGTTTGATAAAAGAACAGGTAATAGGTACTACCTCAACTACTTCCCAATACCCACAACTTAATTAGATCCTAATCATGCAATGTTTGAGGAATAGATCTAATGCAATAAAAACTGGGTATGGAAGGTATATGATCAAAGTGTTACTTGCCTTGCTGATGATCCGCGAAACCTAGCGATTCGAAGTAACAAGCGGCACACACCGGGTACTCTATCGCAAACAAACAAGCAAACAATAAGTACTCATCTAATGCACAGGTAAAACTCGAATGAAAGATCCAACCAGAAAGTTCAACTTAAGAACTCCGGTTTGCAAAAAGAATCAACTCGAACGAAGCAACGAAAGTCAAACGGCGAAAGAAACAAACTTTGTTTACTAATCTGGATCTAGGTCAAATTTTACAGTAGCAAAAACTTGTTTCAGTAGGTTAAATGGAAAGAAAATTTCGAGACGAAACTCTAGGCGCTTGAATCGCCTGATTCCGATAAAAGAGCGAAAAATTAATAAGAAACGAAGATTCGATCAGAAATCGAGATTTGAGATAATCGCGGAAAAATCCGATGAAAAAGAAAAACGGACGAACGGTTAAAGAACGGACGTTCGTTAACAGAGAAAATCCGACGAACGCATTCGTTAAAACGAACGGGTCGGTGAACGTTCACAAAATAACAAAACCGAAGAAATAAACCGATCTAGGTTTTTTTTAAAACGAACGGTTTTTTTTAAACAAAACCGGCAACGACGGCGAGGTATACCTCGTCGGGGCAGGGCTCCGGTGAGTGCGGCGGGGTGCGGCGGGGCTCGGGGGCTCGGGGGTGGCGAGGGGCGGCTCCGGCGGCGGGGTTCGGCGAGCGGCGGCGGCCTTCGGGCTCCGGCTCCGGCGGCGGGGTGCGGGGCGGGTGCGGGGCGGCGGCGGGCTTTATAAAGAGGGGGGGAGGGGTGCTTGGAGGACGGGGCAAGGCGCGGCGGCGGGGTGTCCGTGGCGGACACGGCGGCGGCGTCCGGCGTGCTCGCGGAGGAGAACGCGGAGATGGGCCGGCGGCTCGGCTGGGCCTCGGCCCGGTCGGGCGCGGCGCGATTTTTTTTTTAAAACGTTCCGCCGAACAAATCGTAGAAAAATAAATAAAACTCCAAAAACGATAAAACAAATTTTTCCCGTCTAGTTAGAATATTTAGAACAGGGTGAACATTTTTTGACACAAAAATAAATTTTTGAAAACATGCAATATTTTTTTAATGCAATTAAAATTGCAAATAAAATCCGAATAAAATCCAATAAATGATTTTAACATTTTTCCTCCAATATTTCAATTGTTTTGGAGAAGTCATATTTTCTCCTCTCATTTATTTTTAATGAAATATTTTTCCGGAGAGAAAAATAATTAAAACCAAAATCCTCGTTTTATTATTTGATGAAAATCAAATATGAAAATTCGAGAAAATCCCCAACTCTCTCCGAGGGTCCTTGAGTTGCTTAGGATTTATCGAGGATTTGTCAAAATGCAATAGAAAATATGATATGCAATGATGATCTATGTATAACATACCAAATTGAAAATTTGGGATGTTACAAACCTACCCCCCTTAAGATGAATCTCGCCCTCGAGATTCGGGTTGGCTAGAAAACAGGTGGGAGTGGTCCTTCCGTAGATCTTCCTCTCGCTCCCAGGTGGCTTCATCTTCCGTGTGGTGACTCCACTGGACTTTGCAAAACTTGATACCCTTACTGCGGGTAACTCGGCTGGCATACTCAAGAATCTTAACTGGTTTCTCCTCATAGGTCAAATAAATTTCCAGCTGAATCACTTCCAGTGGCACAGTATCGCTCAGTGGTATCTCAGCCATCTCTGTGTGGCACTTCTTCAACTGGGAAACGTGAAATACATCATGAACTCTTGACAATCCTTCGGGCAATTCCAGCTTGTAGGCAACTTCTCCCATACGTTCCAAAACTCTGTATGGTCCGATAAAACGGGGCGCAAACTTTCCCTTAACTCCAAAGTGCTTCACTCCTCGAAGTGGTGATACTCGAAGATAAACTCTGTCTCCAACTTCGTGAACTGTCTCCTTTCGTTTAGAATCAGCATAACTCTTCTGCCTGGACTGGGCTACCTTGAGCCTATCGCGAATCAACCTCACTTTCTGTTCAGACTCCTTAATCAAATCTGGTCCAAACAACTGACGGTCTCCAACTTCGTCCCATAACAACGGTGTTCTACACCTCCTTCCGTACAAAGCTTCGAAAGGGGCCATCTTCAAACTGGTTTGATAACTGTTGTTATACGAAAACTCTGCATATGGCAAATTGTCGTCCCAACTAGATCCATAATCTAGTGCACAAGCTCTCAACATGTCCTCCAAAATCTGGTTGACTCTCTCGGTCTGTCCATCTGTCTGTGGGTGAAAAGATGTACTAAATTCTAGCCTGGTTCCCAAAGTTTCATGTAACTGCTTCCAAAACTTCGAGGTAAATTGGGTTCCTCTGTCTGATACAATGGTCCTCGGAACTCCATTCAAACATACGATCCTGGTCATGTATATCTTTGCCAACTTAGCACTGGTGTAAGTGGTCTTCACTGGAATAAAATGAGCCACTTTCGTCAAACGGTCGACTACAACCCATATTGATTCATAGCCTGAACGAGTCCTGGGTAATCCCGTGATAAAATCCATGCCTATTTTATCCCACTTCCATTCGGGTATCGGCAATGGTTGTAGCAATCCTGCTGGCTTGTGATGATCTGCCTTCACTCTCTGACATAAATCACAAACTGCTACATACTCTGCAATATCCTTCTTTATTCCGGTCCACCAGAAAGTATTCTTCAGATCCAAATACATCTTGGTATTTCCTGGGTGAATCGAGTATGGTGAATCATGGGCTTCTTGCAAAATCAACTTCCTGATCTCCGGGTCTTTTGGCACATAAACGCGGTCCTCAAACCATAAGGTATCGTGCTCGTCCTCACGAAATCCCTTGGCTTTTCCTTTGCTCATCTTCTCCTTTAACTCTTCAATCTCCTTGTCTGTCTTCTGAGCTTCTCTGATCCTTTCTATCAAGGTAGACTGAATCTCCAGTGTCGCTAAATAGCCTCTTGGGACTATCTCCAAACATAGTTCGCGAAGGTCCTCGGCTAACTCCTGAGGTAACTCTCCTGTCATGAGGGTGTTGACATGACTCTTGCGGCTCAACGTGTCTGCTACTACGTTAGCCTTTTCTTGGTGATAATGCAATCTCATAACATAATCCTTAATGAGCTCCAACCATCTCCTCTGTCTGAGATTTAACTCCTTCTGCGTGAAAATATACTTCAAACTCTTGTGATCCGTATACACCTCACAATGGTTTCCGATGAGAAAATGTCTCCATGTCTTCAACGCATGCACCACGGCTGCGAACTCCAAATCATGCGTAGCATAATTCTTCTCATGGGGTTTAAGTTGTCGTGAAGCATATGACACAACTCTTCCTTCCTGCATAAGCACTGCTCCAAGTCCTCGATGAGAAGCGTCGCAATAAACTTCATAGTCCTTGCGTTGATCTGGCAGAATCAACACTGGTGATGTAACCAATCGTTTCTTCAACTCTTGGAAACTAGCTTCACAATCCTCAGTCCAATTGAATTTGGTGTCCTTTTTCAATAGCTCAGTCATGGGCTTAGCAATCTTCGAGAAATTCTCGATGAATCTCCGGTAGTATCCTGCAAGTCCAAGAAAACTCCGGATTTCTCCAACTGTCGTGAGTGATTCCCAACTTGTCACTATGTCAACCTTGGCAGGGTCTACTGCTATTCCTTCTCCAAAAATAACATGTCCAAGGAATCCAACTTCCTTCAGCCAAAATTCACATTTGCTGAACTTGGCATATAACTGATGTTCTCTGAGCTTCTCAAGTACCAATCGCAAATGCTCCTCATACTCTTCCTCATTCTGGGAAAAGACTAAAATATCGTCAATGAACACCACGACGAACTTATTCAAAAACTCCATAAACACTTTATTCATCAGGTTCATAAAATAGGCAGGTGCGTTAGTCAGACCAAATGACATAACGGTATACTCATACAATCCATATCTGGTGGTAAAAGCTGTCTTAGGTATATCCTGCTCTCGAATCTTTAACTGATGGTATCCTGATCGTAGATCGATCTTGGAAAATACTTTAGCTCCTTGTAGGCGGTCAAACAAATCATTTATCATCGACAGTGGGTACTTGTTTTTGATGGTCACTTCATTCAATCCATGGTAATCAACAACCATCCTCAGCGATCCATCTTTCTTCTCCACTAGAAGTACTGGTGATCCCCAAGGTGACGAACTTGGGCGAATATAGCCTTTATCCAGTAACTCCTTAATCTGCTTCTTAATTTCCTCCAAATCTTTTGCGGGCATCCTGTACGGTCTCTTAGATATTGGCCCTGTGCCTGGCAAAAGTTCAATCAAGAACTCAATGTCTCCATCTGGTGGCATGCCTGGCAACTCTTCTGGAAATACATCCAGATAATCCTTCACCACTGGTACTTCCTCCTGTACAACTCCTGATAAGGAATTCACTTGAGTCCTCTTCGGCATATGCCGGGATACATACTTGATCCTTTTTCCTTCTGGGGTGGTAAGAAAAATCGTCTTGCTGGCACAATCGATGTTTCCTCCATACAATGATAGCCAATCCATTCCCAAAATCACATCCAAACCTTGCGACTCCAAAAATATTAGGTCTGAGGGGAAAACATGCCTACCAATGGCCAATGGCATCTGAAAACATCCTTGGCTTGCCATATACTCTGCTCCTGGCGAGGTTACTAACATAGGGGTTCTGAGAACTTTGGTGGACAGCTTAAACTTATTCACAAATCCATTCATACATATCAAGGGGATTCAACCTCAAGAAATAGGCTAAGTGATCAACAGGTGGTGGTGGTGGGTTGTTGTTGTTGTTGTTGTTGTTGCCTTGGTTCTGTACCAACACTTGCATCAGGGCATTCTGTTGCTGAATCAACTGGGTGATCTCGGGTGGGAAAACAAATCCGGTGTCGCGTCTCGGAGGCATCTGATGGGTTAGAAAAGATGAGAGTTAAGAATAGAATGAGGTCTAGAGGAAAACACTACCCATATGCTCATGAGACAAATACAATCAATATCACTCAATCAATTCAAACAAGGCATAACAATCGATCTAACTAGCGTTACAAAGTGCTTGAACTATACTATTAAATGGGGGAAAACTACTACTGATATGGTGGTCTACTTAGAAATTCTGATCAGTTGAAGACTCCATGATGTCTGCTCCAGCTTCATCAACAAAGTCATCTTCACTTAGTTCCGAGTCGGTGTCGTCGATGATGATGTAGTTATCCGGACAAGTGCATTCGTCATCTTTTGCTTTTGGCACTGGATTTCCCATGAATACTCCAATCTTCTTCTCCAGGTCGTCATTCTTCCCTACTAATGCGATGATTTCCTCCATATAATCCTCGCGTGTAGCCTTGAGTTCTTCCTCCAGTTCCTTGATCTTCGTCAATGCCTTCTTCAGTTCTTCCTTGTCCGAGCACATCTGGTTCTCCTGGCGACGAATGTGTTGGTTTTGCTCATGGATGAAAGCTGCAATTGATCCATCCTTCTTGGTTCTGATCATCTCCCATTGCGTGTCTCGGCGTCCACAAATCTGATAAATTGTATCCTTAAGCTCCTGGTGGTAGACTTCTCCAATGCCTCCCATAGCGATGTGGGCTGCCATGCTCTTCCCTAAACTCCAGGTTGGTGCTTCAAAAACCAATTTTATTGGCTCAGTAACTGGCACAGACGTCCTTCCTGGAACTTGAACTTGAATCTTCCAGCTCTCCTCTTCGGAAAATGTGGCGTTGTAGGTTCCGGTGATGCTTGGTATTCCTATGTTCATGTACTTAGTGACTTCCTTCAAGTGTCGTCCAAAAGGCGTGTCTTCATCTGGTTGCATGAACTTGCTCCTTGCATCCGCCATTCCTAAAAGAGTAGAAAGTGGAGAGGGGTAAGAAATGAGAAGAGAGAAGTGTTCTAGGGCTTAAGCTTAGTGGTCGTGTCCTACAGTCAGCGTGTGCTCTGATACCACCTTTGTAGCGACCAGACCTCAAATAGTCTGTGCTACTGTGCACCAGTATCATCCCCGGATCAGTAATGCTGACACGCACAGTACAAATGGAGGATTTATAACAGAGTAGCAATCACACACTTATTACAACGAATATCTCCAAAGAGAATAAGTATGAAAAATATGGCTTAAGGCCATCTAAAACGATAACAGCGGAAGACTTGGAAGATAAGTGAGTCCATCAACTCCAGCGGCATCACTGAGTATAAGACCACGACCTAAGGCACCTTACTCGTCGTCTGAAAAGTCTGCAACATGAAACGTTGCAGCCCGAAAACGGGCCAGCACATGGAATATGCTGGCAATGTAACACATAGAGAAATAATGAACAGTAATAATACTATACTACATGCATATAAGGCTGGTGGAAAGCTCTATGGTTAAAGTTTTTGCGGAAAGCCAATTTTTCCCTACTGCAAAGGAATAAATTTTATTTAACTATCATGGTGGTTGTTAAACATTGAGATGGTTGACAGCATCTCAATCCCAATTAGGTGTCATCAATAACCCAACAAAATTAATTAAAAGTAACATGGTGATGAGATTCACATGATAATCCAGGTACTAGATACTCAAATTGTCCATAACCGGGGACACGGCTAACCATGATTAGTTTGTACACTCTGCAGAGGTTTGTGCACTTTTCCCCACAAGACTCGATCGCCTCCACTTGATTCTCGCACTACATGATGTTTGAGAAATGGATGATCGAGACAGAGTCTTTCAGAAGTGTTTGCACCTTACGTATGGGTAGACAGTTACACCTACTTTCCCCTACATCTGCTAGTCTACCACTGTAAGAGTTCACACAACTTAGTCAACTATGCTAGAGCCCATAATAGCTTGTGGCTGCACACGGAAGTTTCTAGCATGAATAATCTCATGATCCCTTTGAACCTGGGTGGCGGTCCAAAAGAAAAACAGGCAATCCTGGAATACCCAGGTACCTCAATCCACCCAGATGTGAGTTTTAGTTGCCACCTTAAGTAAACCATTATTAACAATATCACATCTGTCATGAATATCACTCAAACCCAATCCACGTCTACGAGCATAGCATGGCAATATAATAGCAAACGTAGAAGTAACTCCCAAGGGTTTGATAAAAGAACAGGTAATAGGTACTACCTCAACTACTTACCAATACCCACAATTTAATTAGATCCTAATCATGCAATGTTTGAGGAATAGATCTAATGCAATAAAAACTGGGTATGGAAGGTATATGATCAAAGTGTTACTTGCCTTGCTGATGATCCGCGAAACCTAGCGATTCGAAGTAACAAGCGGCACACTCCGGGTACTCTATCGCAAACAAACAAGCAAACAATAAGTACTCATCTAATGCACAGGTAAAACTCGAATGAAAGATCCAACCAGAAAGTTCAACTTAAGAACTCCGGTTTGCAAAAAGAATCAACTCGAACGAAGCAACGAAAGTCAAACGGCGAAAGAAACAAACTTTGTTTACTAATCTGGATCTAGGTCAAATTTTACAGTAGCAAAAACTTGTATCAGTAGGTTAAACGGAAAGAGAATTTCGAGACGAAACTCTAGGCGCTTGAATCGCCTGATTCCGATAAACGAGCGAAAAATTAAACAGAAACGAAGATTCGATCAGAAATCGAGATCTGAGATAATCGCGAAAAAATCCGATGAAAAAGAAAAACGGACGAACGGTTAAAGAACGGACGTTCGTTAACAGAGAAAATCCGACGAACGCGTTCGTTAAAACGAACGGGTCGGTGAACGTTCACAAAATAACAAAACCGATCTAGGGTTTTTTTAAAACAAACGGTTTTTTTTAAACAAAACCGGCAACGACGGCGAGGTATACCTCGTCGGGGCAGGGCTCCGGCGGGGCTCCGGCTGGCTCCGGCGAGGGCGGCGGGGTGCGGCGGGGCTCAGGGGGCTCGGGGGTGGCGAGGGGCGGCTCTGGCGGCGGGGTTCGGCGAGCGGCGGCGGCCTTCGGGCTCCGGCTCCGGCGGCGGGGTGCGGGGCGGGTGCGGGGCGGCGGCGGGGTTTATAAAGAGGGGGGAGGGGTGCTTGGAGGAGGGGGCAAGGCGCGGCAGCGGGGTGTCCGTGGCGGACACGGCGGCGGCGTCCGGCGTGGTCGCGGAGGAGAACGCGGAGATGGGCCGGCGGCTCGGCTGGGCCTTGGCCCGGTCGGGCGCGGCGCGAATTTTTTTTTAAACGTTCCGCCGAAATATTCGTAGAAAAATAAATAAAAATCCAAAAAAGATAAAACAAATTTTCCCCGTCTAGTTAGAATATTTAGAACAGGGTGAACATTTTTGACACAAAAATAAATTTTTGAAAACATGCAATATTTTTTTAATGCAATTAAAATTGCAAATAAAATCCGAATAAAATCCAATAAATGATTTTAACATTTTTCCTCCAATATTTCAATTGTTTTGGAGAAGTCATATTTTCTCCTCTCATTTATTTTTAATGAAATATTTTTCCGGAGAGAAAAATAATTAAAACCAAAATCCTCGTTTTATTATTTGATGAAAATCAAATATGAAAATTCGAGAAAATCCCCAACTCTCTCCGAGGGTCCTTGAGTTGCTTAGGATTTATCGAGGATTTGTCAAAATGCAATAGAAAATACGATATGCAATGATGATCTATGTATAACATACCAAATTGAAAATTTGGGATGTTACAATAAATTTCTTGGAAAGTGTTGGCATGGAAGGCACCCGTGGATACGGCTAGCCATGGAAAGTGAAAGAATGGTGGAAAAAGGAATAAACTTTATTTTCTATTTTGGAACCACCTATGGCATATCTAGCTTGGAAAGTGTTCGTAACTCTAAGTCGTTTTCGTTGGTGGCATGGATACACCTCCCAAAATGTTTTTGTCTCTAATTTTTCGCTTTGAGCTCTGGCACCTCTACAAATCCCTACTTCCTTCTGCGAAGGGCCTTTTCTTTTTTACTTTATGCAATTTTTATTTTGAAATTTGGGTCTCCATCTTCTCTCATAAAAAGCACCAACTAGGAGGCAATATGATTGTGCTCAAGTATTGGGTGTAGTTAATATTCAAGTGTGTTTCATGATTGGATCAATGTTTGAGCATGATGGGCTAGGGATAACTTGTTTTAGCATTGATATTTTGAAAGACATGGTTGCTTGTTGATATGCTTGAGTATCTAAATTATTATGTCAAAACTAGACTATTGCTTTGAATCACATAAAAGTCCAAATGTCCATGCTAAAAGAAAAGAATATGATATGACTTGATGAACAACACTCCACATCAAAAATTCTGTTTTTATCACTTACCTACTCGAGAACGAGTAGGAGTTAAGCTTGGGGATGCTGATACGTCTCCGACATATCTATAATTTTTTATTGTTCCATGCTGTTTTATTATCAATCTTGGATGTTTTATAATCATTTTATAGTCATTTATATCATTTTTTGTACTAACCTATGCACATAGTGCCAAGTGCCAGTTGTTGTTTTTTCCATGTTTTTTACATTGCAGGAAATCAATATCAGATGAAGTCCAAATGCCACGAAACTCCACAATGATTTTTTATGGGCCAGAAGGAAGGCAATGGGCCCTAGTTGCACCCGGGGGGTGCCCCGAGGGGGGCACAACCCACCAGGGCGCGCCAGGAGGCCCAGGCGCGCCCTGGTGGGTTGTGCCCACCTTGGGTGCCCCGGGACCGCCTCTTTGCTCTATAAATACCCCAAAAATACCAGAACCCTAAAGGCGTCGACGAAATATTCATCCAGCCGCCGCAGAGTCCAGAACCACCAGATCCAATCTAGACACCATCTCGGATGGGGTTCACCACCTCCATTGGTGCCTCTCCGATGATGCGTGAGTAGTTCTTTGTAGACTTTAAGGTCCGTAGTTAGTAGCTAGATGGCTTTCTCTCTCTCTCGCAGAATTCTCAATACAATGGTCTCTTGGAGATCCATATGATGTAACTCTTTTTGCGGTGTGTTTGTTGGGATCTGATGAACTTCGAGTTTATGATCAGTTATATCTTTTTATATCCATGAAAGTTATTTGAGTTTCTTTGATCTCTTATATGCATGATCTCTTATAGCCTCATATTTCTTCTCTTATATTTGGGTTTTGTTTTGCCAACTTGATCTATTTATCTTGCAATGGGAAGAGGTGCCCGGTAGTGGGTTCGATGTTACGGTGCTCGATCCCAGTGACAAAAAGGGAACCGACACGTATGTATCGTCGCTACTAAGGATAAAAAGATGAGATCTATATCTACCGCCATATAGATAAACGGATCTTGTCTATATCATGTCATCGTTCTTATTGCATTACTCTGTTTTTTCATGAACTTAATACACTAGATGCATGCTGGATAGCGGTCGATGTGTGAAGTAATAGTAGTAGATGCAGGCAGGAGTCGGTCTACTAATCTTGGACGTGATTCCTATGTAATGATCATTGCCTGGATATCGTCATAATTATTTGAAGTTCTACCAATTGCCCAACAGTAATTTGTTTACCCACCGTTTGCTATTTTTCTCGAGAGAAGCCACTAGTTAAACCTATGGCCCCCAGGTCTTATTTCTCATATATTTGCCTTGCAATCTACTTTTCCTTTGCATTTTTATTCAGATCTATTAAACCAAAAAATACAAAAATACCTTGCTGTGTTTTATCTTTATTTATTTTATTTGGCGTTCGATCTATCAATCTACTACAATTTACCTCACGTGCGCTTGCCTATCTTGAGGCGCCGTACCCCGGAAGGGATTGACAACCCCTTTAACTCGTCGGGTTGCGAGGTGTTGTTGTTGGTGTGCAGGTGTTGTTTACGTTGTGTTGATTGGTTCTCCTACTGGTTCGATACATTGGTTTCATAACTGAGGGAAATACCTACCGTCGTTGTGCTACATCATCCCTCCCTCTGCGGGGAAATACCGACGTAGTTGCAGCTACCATCATGCACCGTATGCTCATTACCATTGATATGAAAAGTGACCTTGCTTTTATTGCAATCAATAACAGCCCCTGCAGTATTCAAGATGGGTCTACCAAGGATAATTGACATGTTGTCGTCCTCGGGCATCTCAAGTATAACAAAGGCAGTCAAAATAGTAACATTAGCAACAACAACGGGCACATCCTCACAGATACCGATAGGTATGGCAGTTGATTTGTCAGCCATTTGCAAAGATATCTCAGTAGGTTTGAGTTTATTCAATCAAGTCTTTTGTATAAAGAGAAAGGCATAACACTAACACCAGCTCCTAAATCACACAAAGCAGTTTTCACATAATTCTTTTTGATAGAGCAAGGTATAGTTGGTATTCCCGGATCTCCAAGTTTTTTAGGTACTCCATCTTTGAAAGTATAATTAGCGAGCATAGTGGAGCTTTCAGCTTCCGGTATTTTTCTCTTATTTGTGATGATGTATTTCATGCACTTTGCATAAGGAGGCATTTTTAAGATGTCAATCAAGCGAGTACGCAAAAAGACTGGCCTCAGCATTTCAGCAAAGCGTTCAAATTCTTCATCATCTTTCTTTTTAGTTGACTTGGGTGCAAAAGGCAAAGGTTTTTGAACCCACGGTTCTCTTTCTTTACCGTGTTCTCTAGCAACAAAGTCTCTTTTATCATACCTTTTATTCTTAGGTTGTGGGTTATCAAGATCAACAGGTGGTTATATCTCAACATCATTATCTGGTTCTTTTTCATTACTTGGTTGAGAGTCTTCATGAACCTCATCATTATCTTTTTCATTATCACTGGGTGAGTGCTCATTACCAGATTGAGTTTCAGCATCAGATATAGAAGTTTCATTTTCATTATCAGGAGGTTTCTCTATTTCAGGTTCACTAGAGGTGTGCAAAGTCCTATCATTTTTCTTTTTCTTTCTAGAAGGACTAGGTGCACTAGTGTTAGCTCTTTGTGAATCTTGTTCAATTCTTTTTGGGTGTCCCTTAGGATAAAGTGGTTCCTGAGTCATTTTACCTCCTCTAGTTGCAACTCTAACAACAAAGTCATGCATATTATGATTCATTTCATCAAGCAATTCTCTTTGAGATTTAGCAACTTGTTCTAACTGAGTTTGAACCATAGAAGCATGTTTTCCAACACCTCTAACATCATTTGATATTCTAAATAACAAGTCACTCAAGCGAGCAATCATATCAGAATTATATTTCAATTGTTTCATAACATTTGCATTGAAGTGATCTTGTTTTCTAATGTAGTTTTCAAACTCATAAAGGCTTTGACTAGGATGCATATTGTGAGGATTATTATTTTCATTGAACTTCATAAGAGAATTTACCTCTACCACCTTAGGTAGTGGTGGTGTATTAAGCCCATGTATTTCTTCAATAGAAGGTAAATTTTTAACATCCTCAGCTTTAATACCTTTTTCCTTCATAGATTTCTTTGCCTCTTGCATGTCTTCAGGACTAATATGTAATATACCCCTCTTCTTCGGAGTGGGTTCAGGCGGTGGTTCGGGAATAGTCCAATCATCATAATTTTTCAATATGTTATTCAATAATTCTTAGGCTTGTCCAATAGTTCGTTCCCTGAAAACACAACCAGCACAACTATCTAGGAAGTCCCTAGAAGCATCGGTTAGTCCATTATAGAAGATATCAAGTATTTCATTTTTCTTAAGAGGATGATCAGGCAAACCATTAAGTAACTGGCAAAGCCTCCCCCAAGCTTGTGGGAGACTCTCTTCTTTAATTTGCACAAAGTTAAATATTTCCTGTAAGGCAGCTTGTTTCTTATGAGCAGGAAAATATTTTTCAGAGAAGTAATAAATCATATCCTAGGGACTACGCACACAACCAGGAGCAAGAGTATTGTACCAAGCTTTAGCATCACCCTTTAATGAGAAAGGAAATAATTTGAGAATAAAGTAGTAGCGAGTTTTCTCATCATGAGTAAAAAGGGTGGCTATATCATTCAACTTAGTAAGATGTGCCAAAACAGTTTCAGTTTCATAACCATGGAAAGGATCAGATTCAACCAAAGTGATTAACCCTAGGTTGACAGAGAATTCATAATCCTTATCATCAATAAAAATAGGTGAAGTAGCAAACTTAGGATCACATTTCATTCTAGCATTCAGAGATTTTTCTTTATACTTTTATAGTAATTTCTCTAGATCATCTCTATCATTGCAAGAAAGAATATCTCTAGTTGCTTCTTCAGTCATAACATAACCTTACGGTACCTTAGGCAATTCATATCTAGGAAGGCTAGTTCTAGTAGGTGTTTCAGGAGTTTCAGTTTCAAGCTCATCATCAGATTCAACAACATCATGTTGTATTACTCTAGCAATTTGTTTATCAAGAAAATCACCAGGTGGCACATCATCATTATCAAGCAAGGTACTAGCATCATCATAAGCATTATCCATAGCAGAAGTAGCATCATCAATAACTTGCGACATATCAGAATTAATAGCATGTGGTGGTGTTGCAAGTTTACTCATAACAGAAGGTGAATCTAAAGCAGAACTGGATGGCAGTTTCTTACCTCCCCTCGTACTTGAGGGAAATATCTTAGTCTTAGGATCCTTCAGATTCTTCATAGTGATAATATGATAATAATCCCAAGTGACTCAACAAATATAGCTATGCTCCCCGGCAACGGCGCCAGAAAAAGGTCTTGATAACCCACAAGTATAGGGGATCGCAATAGTTTTCGAGGGTAATGTATTTAACCCAAATTTATAGATTCGACACAAGGGGAGCCAAAGAATATTTGAAGGTATTAGCAGCTGAGTTGTCAATTCAACCACACCTGGAGATTAATTATCTGCAACAAAGTGATTAGTAGCAAAGTAGTTTGATAGTTTTGATAGTAGTGACAATAGCAATAGTAACAGTAACAGTGATAACATTAATTTGTAGCAAGTGTAACAATGATGATAGCAATAGTAATGCAGCAAGATCAATATAAATAAATTCGTAGGCATTGGATCGGTGACTTGTTGGATGATATTCATCATGTAATAGTTATAACCTAGGGAGATACGACAGTAGCTCCAGTTCATCAATATATTGTAGGCATGTATTCCGTAAATAGTCATACGTGCTTTATTAAAAGAACTTGCATGACATATTTGGTCCTTCCCTCCCATGGCAGCGGGGTCCATATTGGAAACTAAGGGATATTAAGGCCTCCTTTTAATAGAGAACCGGAACAAAGCATTAACACATAGTGAATACATAAACTCCTCAAACTACGGTCATCACCGAGAGTGGGCCCATTTGTTGTCACGCTGGGGTTGTCGGATCATAATCGTAGTAGGTGACTATAAGTTGCAATATCGGATCTAAAACATGGATATAATGATGAATTCATAAACGGTTTAGATCTGAGTTCATGGCACCCGGGCCCAAAGTGACAAGCATTAAGCATAGCAAAGTCATAGCAACATCAATCCAAGAACATAGTGGATACTAGGGATCGGGCCCTAACAAAACTAACTCGATTACATGATGAATCTCATCCAACTCCTCACCGACCAGCGAGCCTACGAAGGAATTACTCACTCCCGGTGAGGAGCATCATGGAATTGGCGATGGAGAAGGGTTGGTGATGACGAAGAACGAAGACCCCCCTCTCCAGAGCCCCAAACGGACTCCAGATCTGCCCTCCCGAGGAAGAACAGGGCCTGGCGGCGGCTCCGTCTCATGGATCACGATAATTCTTTCTCCCTGTTTTTTTGGAAATATGTGATTTTATAGTATCAGGGGGGTCATCAGAGGGGCCACCAGGTGGGTGCAACCCACCTGGGCGCGCCAGGAGAGGGGTGTGTGCCCTGGTGGGTTGTGCCCACCCAGGGGCCCCTCTCTGGTGGGTCTTGGCTCCAGAAATTCTTATTATTGATATAAAAAATCCTCGCAAAGTTTCGTTCCATTCCGAGAACTTCCATTTCTGCACAAAAACAACACCATAGTAGTTCTGCTGAAAATAGTGTCAGTCTGGGGTTAGTTTCATCCAAATCATGCAAATTAGAGTCTAAAACAAGAGGAAAAGCGTGAGAAAAAGTAGATACGTTGGAGATGTATCACGGGGGTGTCCGGAACCCCTTCCGGTGACCCGATAAGTACCCGGTACCCCCCGAAACACTTTCGGTGTCCGAATACCATCATCCTATATATCAATCTTTAACTCTCGACCATTTCGACACTCCTCGTCATGTCTGTAATCTCATCCGGGACTCCGAACAACATTCGGTCACCAAATCACATAACTTATATAATACTATATCGTCTTCGAATGTTAAGCGTGCGGACCCTACGGGTTCGAGAACTATGTAGACATGACCGAGACACCTCTCCGATCAATAACCAATAGCGGAATATGGATGCCCATATTGGATCCTACATATTCTACGTAGATCTTTATCGGTCGAACCGTTATGACAACATACGTAATTCCCTTTGTCCATCGGTATGTTACTTGCCCGAGATTCGATCGTCGGTATTTTCATACCTAGTTCAATCTCGTTACTGGCAAGTCTCTTTACTCGTTCCGTAATACATCACCTCGTGACTAACTCCTTAGTCGTTTGCTTGCAAGCTTATGATGTGTATTACCGAGAGGGCCCAGAGATACCTCTCCGATACTCGGAGTGACAAATCCTAATATTGATCTATGCCAACTCAGCAAACACCTTCGAAGATACCTATAGAGCATCTTTATAATCACCCAGTTACGTTGTGATGTTTGATAGCACACAAGGCATTCCTCCGGTATCCGGGAGTTGCATAATCTCATAGTCGAAGGAATATGTATTTGACATGAAGAAAGAAATAGCAATAAAACTGAACGATCATTATGCTAAGCTAACGAATGGGTATTGTCCATCACATCATTCTCCTAAGGATGTGATCCCGTTATCAAATGACAGCACATGTCTATGGTTAGGAAACCTTAACCATCTTTGATCAACGAGCTAGTCTAGTAGAGGCTTACTAGGCACATGGTGTTTGTTTATGTATTCACACATGTATTTAGGTTCCGATCAATACAATTCTAGCATTAGTAATAAACCTTCATCATGAATAAGGAAATATAAAATAACAACTATATTATTGCCTCTAGGGCATATTTCCTTCAGTTGTAATTGATGCTACTTGGTTTATTTGTTGGAAGATTATATATCCAGATTGTTAATCATATATTTATATTCTCTGATCATGAACATGAATATGATCTGTGAGTAGTCCTGTTTGTCCTTGAGGATATGGGAGAAGTCTTATTATAAGTAATCATGTGAAGTTGGTTTTCGTTTAATGTTTTGATGATGTGTTGTCTTGTTCTTCCTTTAGTGGTATCGTGTGAACGTCAACTACGTGATACATCACCATGTTTGGGCCAAGGGGAAGGCATTGTGGGATTAGTCGGGTTGTGGGAGTGACATAAACCTAAACTGTAGTTTATTAGTTGTTCCGTAAGGGGCTCTTTTGGATCCATATGTTTCATGCTATGATTAGATTTATCTTAATTCTACTCTTGTAGTTGCGGATACTTGCGATATGGGGTAATCATATATGGGTTGTTTGTTCAAGTAATAACAACACCTTAGCTTTGGTCCATCCACATAACAACTTACTAAAGCAATTAATGAGAGCCAATGAATCATGATGAATGTAATTAGATAAAATTCCCGTGTGTCCTTGAGAAGGATTTAATCACTATAAGAAGTACTTTTGGCTTGTCCTTTGCAACAAAAAAGGATTGGGCCATCTTGCTGCACCTTTTTATTCTGGTTACTTGTTACCTGTTATGAATTATCGTGTTATCAAACTATATGTTACAACTAGTTTACAACACTTGCAGATAATACCTTGCTGAAAACCGCTGATTTATTCCTTCCGCTCCTCGCTGGGTTCTACGCTCTTACTCATCGAAAGAACTATGATTGATTCCCTATACTTGCGAATTATCAAGCTTCTCCAATGCTGGCCCCCAAAGCAGACATTGTATCCGTCCACAGACCGATGGGGACCAGTCCATGGACACTGATACGGGAGCCGACCATCCAAATCGATCCCCTAAATGTCCACCCAGGTACGGTTAATTTGAAATTCAAATCCACCCGATCAGATAGCACATGCCGAATCACATAGCACCCAATCACAACGAAAAACAGGCAACTATGCACATTTTTTAAATGCTCGATCACAAAAGATTAGCGGTTCGATAGTCCATGCAAAAAATTGTCCCGCTGGACTAGCCATCTGAGTCTCATCGCTCACGCTGCCGCGGCCGCGGTCTTGGCCGTCGTCTTCTCGGTCGCCTCCTTCTCCGCCTCCATGTCTTACTTTTGCCGCTTCAACATTTTGAAATAGATGGTTTGCGCGATCTCCTTGCATCGTCATCCAAATCATCCTCATCCAAATCATCCATCTTCAAGGTCAAAATATTTGCGTCCTCTGCAGTGGCTACGATCTCGACCTTCTTCTCTTTGATCATGGCCTTCTTCTCTTGGAATTTTATCTTCTTGTCGATCGCTGCAATTGATGTCTACTACACAACCTTCTTCTTGTAGACGTTGTTGGGCCTCCAAGTGCAGAGGTTTGTAGGACAGTAGCAAATTTCCCTCAAGTGGATGATCTAAGGTTTATCAATCCGTGGGAGGCGTAGGATGAAGATGATCTCTCTCAAACAACCCTGAAACCAAATAACAAAGAGTCTCTTGTATCCCCAACACACCCAATACAGTGGTAAATTGTATAGGGCACTAGTTTGGCAAAGAGATGGTGATACAAGTGCAATATGGATGGTAGATATAGGTTTTTGTAATCTGAAAATATAAAAACAGCAAGGTAACTAATGATAAAACTGAGCGTAAACAGTATTGCAATGCTAGGAAACAAGGCCTAGGGTTCATACTTTCACTAGTGCAAGTTCTCTCAACAATAATAACATAACTGGATCATATAACTATCCCTCAACATGCAACAAAGAGTCACTCCAAAGTCACTAATAGCGGAGAACAAACGAAGAGATTATTATAGGGTACAAAACCACCTCAAAGTTATCCTTTCTGATCGACCTATTCAAGAGTCCGTAGTAAAATAACACAAAGCTATTCTTTCCATTCGATCTATCCAAGAGTTCGTACTAGAATAACACCTTAAGATACAAATCAACCAAAACCCTAATGTCACCTAGATACTCCAATGTCACCTCAAGTATCCGCGGGTATGATTATATGATATGCATCACACAATCTCAGATTCATCTATTCAATCAACACAAAGAACTTCAAAGAGTGCCCCAAAGTTTCTACCGGAGAGTCAAGACGAAAAATTGTGCCAACCCCTATGCATAGATTCCCAAGGTCACGGAACCCGCAAGTGGATCACCAAAACATACATCAAGTGAATCAATAGAATACCCCATTGTCACCTGTAACATCCCAAATTTTCAATTTGGAATGTTATACATAGGTCATCATATGCATATCATATTATATTTGCATTTTGGTTTTGATCCTAGAAATTCTAAGCAACTCAAGGAGCCACGGAGAGAGTTGGGGATTTCGTTTATTTTCATATTTGAATTTTTCTCAAATTTGAAAAGAGGATCATATTGGTTTTAGTTATTTTTCTCTCCAAAATATTTCCAATATTAAAAATAACAGAGAGGAAATAAAATGACTTCTCCAAAATAAAAAAGAAATATTGGAGGAAAAATATTAAAATCAAATAAATAGTTTTATTTGGTTTTATAGCTATTTTATTTGAATTAGAAAAATATGCATTTTTTAAAATTGCATTTTTAGGCCAGAAAAATGTTCACTTTGTTCTAAATATTTTATTTAGACGGCGAAAATTGTTTTTGGCATTTTTAGCATTTTTTATATATATTTATTTAGGATTTTTCCTTTTGGCGGAATTTATTTTAAAAAAAGGTTTCCCGGACCGCACTGGGCCGAAGGCCCAGCCGGCCCGCTGCGCCACCGCCTCCGTAGCCGTGCCCGCGTCGGACACCGGCCGGAGTCCGGCTCCGAGCCGTGCCGCCCGCCCCCTGCCCCAAGCCACCGCGCGCTGATAACCCACAAGTATAGGGGATTGCAACTGTTTTCGAGGGTAGAGTATTCAACCCAAATTTATTGATTTGACACAAGGGGAGCCAAAGAATATTCTCAAGTATTAGCAGTTGAGTTGTCAATTCAACCACACCTGGATAACTTAGTATCTGTAGCAAAGTATTTAGTAGCAAAGTAATATGGAAGTAACGGTAACGGTAGCAAAAGTAATATTTTTGGGTTTTGTAGTGATTGTAACAGTAGCAACGGAAAAGTAAATAAGCGGAGAACAATATGTGAAAAGCTCATAGGCATTGGATCGGTGATGGAGAATTATACCGGATGCGGTTCTTCAGGTAACAGTCATAACATAGGGTGACACGGAACTACCTCCAATTCATTAATGTAATGTAGGCATGTATTCCGAATATAGTGATACGTGCTTATGGAAAAGAACTTGCATGACATCTTTTGTCCTACCCTCCCATGGCAGCGGGGTCCTGATGGAAACTAAGGGATATTAAGGCCTCCTTTTAATATAGTACCGGACCAAAGCACTAACACATAGTGAATACATGAACTCCTCAAACTACGGTCATCACCGGGAGTGGTCCCGATTATTGTCACTTCGGGGTTGCTGGATCATAACACATAGTAGGTGACTATAGACTTGCAAGATAGGATCAAGAACTCACATATATATTCATGAAAACATAATAGGTTCAGATCTGAAATCATGGCACTCGGGCCCTAGTGACAAGCATTAAGCATAGCAAAGTCATAGCAACATCAATCTCGGAACATAGTGGATACTAGGGATCAAACCCTAACAAAACTAACTCGATTACATGATAAATCTCATCCAACCCATCAACGTCCAGCAAGCCTAAGATGGAATTACTCACGCACGGCGGTGAGCATCATGAATTTGGTGATGGAGGATGGTTGATGATGACGACGGCGACGGATTCCCCTCTCCGGAGCCCCGAACGGACTCCACATCAGCCCCCCGAGAGGTTTTAGGGCTTGGCGGCGGCTCCGTATCGTAAAACGCAATGAATCCTTCTCTCTGATTTTTTTCTCCCCGAAAGTGAATATATGGAGTTGGAGTTGAGATCGGTGGAGCGTCAGGGGGGCCACGAGGCAGGGGGGCGCCCCCCCACCCTCGTGGACACGTGGTGGGCCCCCTGACGTGGATTCTTCTTCCAGTATTTTTAATATTTTCCAAAAATATGTTCCATGGAGTTTCAGGTCATTCCGAGAACTTTTGTTTCTGCACATAAATAACAGCATGGAAAGTCTGCTGAAAACAGCGTCAGTCCGGGTTAGTTCCATTCAAATCATGCAAGTTAGAGTCCAAAATACCGCCGCCCCACCGCCCTCTCCTCCTCGTCCCAAGCCGCCGCCGCCGCATCTGCCGCCGCCGCGTATTCGCCGCCCCGCTGACCCACGCCGGAGCCGTCGCCGCCCGCCGGTGTAACATCCCAAATTTTCAATTTGGAATGTTACACATTAGATCATCATTGCATATCATATTTTATTGCATTTTTGGTTTGATCCAAGAAATTCTACGCAACTCAAGGACCCACGGAGAGAGTTGGGGATTTCGTTATTTTCATATTTGGGTTTTCTCAAATTTTGAAAATAGGATCATTTGATTTTATTTATTTTATCTTCAATTATTTCATTTATAAAAATAAGAGAGAGGGAATAAAATGGCTTTCCCAAAAATAAGAAATATTGAGGATTTAATAAAAAATAATCAAATCTTATTTTATTTGGAGTTTTGCTATTTTATTTGAATTTAGGAAAATTGCACGTTTTTCAAAATTGCATTTTAGGGCCAAGAAAATGTTCATCTTGTTCTAAATATTTTATTTAGACGGTGAAAAAATTATTTTGGCATTTTTAGAATTTTATTCTATTTTCTATAATTTTTCTTAGTCTCGGCGGAATTGTTTTTTTTTTAAAAAAAAACTCCCGCGCGCCCAACTGGGCCGAAGCCCAGCCGAACCAGGCCGGCCCGCCCGCGCCACCGCCGCCCGAGTCCGGGAGGAGCACGCCTCCCGAGGCGCACCCTTCCCCAAGCCACGCCGCCCCCCTCCTTAAATAGCCGCCGCCGCCGCCCCTCACCCCGCCACCGAACCCGCAGCCCCTCCGCCGGAACCCGCCCAGCCGCCGGAGCCGCACCACCGCCGAGCCGCCCAGCCGCCCAAGGTCGCCGTCGCTGCCGACGCCCGCAGCCCCGCCGCCCCACGCCACCTCCCGTCGCCCCGCCGGAGCCGCCGGACTTCGCCGGAGCCCCGAGCCGAGGTAGCCGCCCGCCGCCCGGTTTTCTGAAGAAAACCGATTCGTTTTTTAGAAAACCCTAGGTTTTTTAGATCGGGTTTGTTTTTTTTCGGTTTTCTTATTTAGCGTGCGTTCGCTCGTTGGTTCGTTTTAACGAACGCGTTCATCGTTTAGTTATAGTTAACGAACGTCCGTTCGTTAAACTGTTCGTCAGTTTTTCTTTTTCTCGGATTTTCCGCGATTATTTCTGATCGCGATTTCTGATCTGTTTTTCGTTTTGGTTTAACTTTTCGCTCGTTTGTCGGAATCAGGCGATTCAAGCGCCTAGAGTTTCGTCTCGAAACCCTCTTTCTGTTTAACCAACTCAAACAAGTTTTTGCTACTGTAAAATTTGACTTAGGTCCAGATTAGTAAACGAAGCTTGTTCTTTCGCCGTTTGACTTTCGTTGCTTCGTTTGATTTGATTCTTTTTGCAAACCGGAGTTCTTAAGTTGAACTTTTTGGTTAGATCTCTTATTTGAGTTTTACCTGTGCATTAGACGAGTACTTATGGTATGCTTGTTTGTTTGTTTCTGATAGAGTACCCGGAGTGCGCCGCTTGCTACTTCGAATCCCTAGGTTTCACAGATCATCAGCAAGGCAAGTAACACTTTGATCATACCTCTTTTCATACCCAGTTTTATTGCATTAGATCAATCCTCAAACAATTGCATGATTAGGATCTGATTAAATTGTGGGTTGGGAAGTAGCTGATGAGGTAGAACCTATTGCCCTGTTTATTACCAAACCCTTGGGAGTTACTTCTACGTTTGCTTATATTGCTATGCTATGCTAGTAGACGTGGATTGGGTGAGTGTATCCATGACAGATGTGAGATTGTTAATTAATGGTTCAATTTAAAGTGGCTACTTAAACACACATCTGGGTGGATTGAGGCACCTGGGTATTCCAGCGATTGCTTGTTTTTTTATGGACCGCCACCCAGGCTCAAAGGGATCATGAGATTATTCATGCTAGAAACTTCCGTGTGCAGCCACAAGCTATTATGGGCTCTAGCATAGTTGATTAAGTTGTGTGAACTCTTACACTGGTAGACTAGTAGATGTAGGGGTTGTAGGTGGTACTGTCTACCCGATCGTAAGGTGCAAACGCTTCTGAAAGACTATGTCTCGGTCATCCGTTTCTCAAACATCATGTAGTGTGAGAATCCCAACGGAGGAGATCGAGTCTTGTGGGAAAAGTGCGCAAACCTCTGCAGAGTGTATAAACTAATCATGATTAGCCGTGTCCCCGGTTATGGACAACTTGAGTATCTAGTACTTGGATTATCATGTGAATCTCATCATGTTACTTTAATTAATTTTGTTGAGATTAATGTTGAAACTTAATTGGGCTTGAGATGGTGTCACCCATTCTCAATGTTTAACAACCACCATGATAGTTGAATAAAATTTATTCCTTTGCAGTAGGGAAAAATTGGCTTTTCGCAAAACTGTAACCATAGATCTTTCCACCAGCCAAATATGCATGTAGTATAGCATTATTCTGTTCATTACTCTCTATGTGTTACATTGCCAGCATATTCCATGTGCTGACCCGTTTTCGGGCTGCAACGTTTCATGTTGCAGACTTTTCAGACGACGAGTAAGGTGCCTTAGGCCGTGGTTCTATACTCAGTGATGCCGTTGGAGTTGATGGACTCACTTATCTTCCAAGTCTTCCGCTGTTATCGTTTTTAGATGGCCTTAAGCCATATTTACTGTATTAAGTTCTCTTTTGAGACATTTGATGTAATAAGTGTGTGATTGCTACTCTGTTATAAATCCTTTGAGTACTGTGCGTGTCAGCATTACTGATCCAGGGATGACACTGATGCACAGAGACTTGACCGTCTGAGGTCTGGTCGCTACAAGATGGTATCAGAGCACACGCTGACTGTAGGACACGAGCACTAAGCGTAAACCCTAGATCATTATTCTCTTCTCATTTCTGACTCCTCTACATTTTCCACTCTTTTAGGATGGCGGATGCCAGGAACAAGTTCATGCAACCAGATGAAGATACACCCTTTGGACGCCACTTGAAGGAAGTCACTAGATACCTGAACATCGGAATACCAAGCTTCACCGGAACCTACAACGCCACACTACCAGAAGAGGAGTGTTGGATGATTCAAGTTCAAGTTCCAGGAAGGACGTTCATGCCCATCACCGAGCCCATAGAGTTTTCCTTTGATGCACCAACCTGGAGTCTAGGAAAGAGCATGGCAGCCCACATCACCATGGGACGCATTGGAGAAGTTTACCACAAGGAGCTTAAGGATACCATTTACCAGATTTGTGGGCGCCGAGATGAGCAATGGGAGATGATCAGTACCAAGAAGGATAGATCAATTGCAGCTTTCATCTAGGAGTTAAACCAACACATTCGTCGCCAGGAGAACCAAATGTGCACAGGCATGATAGATCTGAAAAAGGCATTGACCAAGATCACGGAGTTGGAGGAAGAACTCAAGTCTACACGCGAGGATTATATGGAGGAAATCGTCGCACTGGTGGAGAAGAATGACGACTTGGAAAAGAAGATCGGAGTATTCAGGGGAGACCCCGCACCAGGAGGAGAAGACGATGATTGCGCTTGCCCGGATAACTACATCATCATCGACGACACCGACTCGGACGCTAGTGAAGATGACTTTGTTGATGAAGCTGGAGCAGATATCATGGAGTCTTCGACCGATCAAAATTTCTAGTAGACCACCATAATCAGTAGTAGTATTCCCCCATGTATATAGTATAGTCCGAGCACTTTGTGACGATAATTAGATCGATTGTATGCCTTGTTTGAATTGATTTGAGTGATATTGATTGTGTTTGTCTCATGTGCATATGGGTAGTGTTTTCTCTCTAGACCTCATTCTATTCTAAATTCTCATCTTTTCTAAACCCATCAGATGCCTCCGAGGAGCGGCACCAGATTTGTTTTCCCACCGGAGATCACTCAGTTGATTCAGTAGCAGAATGTCTTGATACAAGCACTAGTACAGAACCAAGGCAACAACAACAACAACCCACCACCACCACCACCTGTTGATCATTTGACCCGTTTCTTGAGGCTAAATCCGCCGGTGTATTCCAGTAGCACCGAGCCGATTGTTGCAGATGATTGGCTCCGCAAAGTTGGAAGGGAGTTGACCACTACAGGATGCACAAATGTGGAGAGAGTGTGTTTTGCCGCACATCAGCTTGATGGACCCGCAGCATCATGGTGGGAGAATTACACAGCCACTCACCCCATCGACACTGTCACATGGGACCAGTTTCAGCAAGCTTTCCGTACTGCCCATGTTTCAGCAGGAGCTATGGCCATGAAGAAGTGTGAGTTTCGCAACTTACGCCAAGGAGGACGCACCGTAGGCCAGTATGTGGAGGACTTTAGTAAGTTAGCACGTTATGCCCCAGATGACGTTGCTACAGATGCAGCCAAGCAGGAGAAGTTTCTGGAAGGGCTGAATGATGAGCTGAGCATGCAGTTGATGGTAGCAACCTTCAACAACTACCAGGAGTTGGTAGATAGAGCTCTCATGATTGAAGGGAAGCAGCAGCAGATTGAAAGCCGCAAGAGGAAGTATGGACAAGGGAAGTACAATTCTGGAGCTCATCAGAAGCCACATTTTACCCCGAAATCGGGAGGACCTTTTCAGCATACCCATGGAGTAGGAGGTTCGCACAACCATAGTGGACCCAAGAATGGTAATGGGAATGGAGGAAGCAATGGACATCACCGTACCAACCCATCGACCCCAGCTAAGAGAGATCTGAGCCAAGTCACTTGCTACAAGTGCCAGAAGACTGGACATTATGCTAATGAGTGTCCTGAAGCTAATAATGGAAATGGCAATGGAAGCTCTGGGAAGAAGCCCAACCCTTTCAACAAAGGACATGTGAACCACGTTAGCGTGGAGGAGGTTGAAGCCCAGCCAGATGCAGTAATACGTAACTTTTTGGTTAAGTCATTTACTGCACTCGTTCTTTTGGATACTGGTGCATCGCATTCATACATATCAAGGGGATTTGTGGATAAGTATAAATTGCCAACCCAAGCCCTTAGGTCACCCATGTTAGTAGCCTCGCCAGGAGCAGAGTATATGGCTAGTCTATGGTGTGATCAGTTACCATTAAGGATTGGTAACTACGTGTTTCCCTCGGACCTAATAGTATTGGAATCGCAAGGACTGGATGTGATATTAGGCATGGATTGGTTATCGAAGTATCAAGGGAACATTGAATGCGCTAGTAAGTCGATTTTGCTTACCACCCCAGAAGGAAGAAGGATCAAGTATGTATCCCGGCATGTGCCGAAGAGGACTCGGGTGAATTCTTTATCAGGAGTTGTACAGAAGGAGGTGTAGAACACCATTGTTATGGGACGAAGTTGGAGACCGCCAGTTGTTTGGACCAGATTTGATTAAGGAGTCTGAACAGAAGGTGAAGTTGATTCGCGATAGGCTCAAGGTAGCCCAATCCAGACAGAAGAGCTATGCGGATTCAAAACGTAAGGAGATAGTTTACGAAATCGGAGACAGAGTTTATCTTCGTGTATCTCCACTTCGGGGAGTTAAGCGCTTTGGAGTTAAGGGAAAGTTAGCTCCACGTTTTGTAGGACCATACAAAGTTTTGGAGCGTATGGGAGAAGTTGCTTACAAGTTGGAATTACCCGAAGGATTGTCAGGAGTTCACGATGTGTTCCACGTTTCCCGGTTGAAGAAGTGCCACGCGGAGATGGCTGATATACCGCTGAGAGATACAGTGCCACTGAAGGCGATTTAGTTGGATAGTGATTTGACTTATGAGGAGAAACCAGTCAAGATTCTTGAGTATGCCAGCCGAGTCACACGCGGGAAGGTTATCAAGTTTTGCAAAGTTCAGTGGAGCCACCATACCGAGGACGAAGCCACCTGGGAGCGAGAGGAAGATCTACGGAAGGACCACCCTCACCTATTTTCTAGCCAACCCGAATCTCGAGGGCGAGATTCATCTTAAGGGGGGTAGGTTTGTAACATCCCAAATTTTCAATTTGGAATGTTATACATTAGATCATAATTGCATATCATATTTTATTGCATTTTTGGTTTGATCCTAGAAATTCTACGCAACTCAAGGACCCACGGAGAGAGTTGGGGATTTCGTTATTTTCATATTTGGGTTTTCTCAAATTATGAAAATAGGATCATTTGATTTTATTTATTTTATCTTCAATTATTTCATTTATAAAAATAAGAGAGAGGGAATAAAATGACTTTCCCAAAAATAAGAAATATTGAGGATTTAATTAAAAAATCAAATCTTATTTTATTTGGAGTTTTGCTATTTTATTTGAATTTAGGAAAATTGCATGTTTTTCAAAATTGCATTTTAGGGCCAAGAAAATGTTCATCTTGTTCTAAATATTTTATTTAGACGGTGAAAATTTTATTTTGGCATTTTTAGAATTTTATTTTATTTTCTAGAATTTCTCTTAGTCTCGGCGGAATTGTTTTTTTTAACTCCCGCGCGCCCGACTGGGCCGAAGCCCAGCCCAACCAGGCCGGCCCGCCCGCGCCACCGCCTCCCACCGCCGTCTCCTGATCGGAGACCGCCGCCGCCGTCTCCTGATCGGAGACCGCCGCCGCCGCCCGAGTCCGGGAGGAGCACGCCTCCCGAGCCGCCCCCTATGTCAAGCCGCGCCGCCCCCCCTCCTTAAATAGCCGCCGCCGCCGCCCTCACCCCGCCACCGAACCCGCAGCCCCGCCGCCGGAACTCGCCCCGCCGCCGGAGCCGCACCACCGCCGAGCCGCCCCGCCGCCCAAGGTCGCCGCCGCCGCCGGGAAAGCCGCCGCCGCCGACGCCCTCAGCCCCGCCGCCCCACGCCGCCTCCCGTCGCCCCGCCGGAGCCGCCGGACTTCGCCAGAGCCCCGAGCCGAGGTAGCCGCCCGGCGCCCGGTTTTCTGAAGAAAACCGATTCGGTTTTTTTTAGAAAACCCTAGGTTTTTTTAGATCGGTTTTGTTTTTTTTTTTCTTATTTAGCGTGTGTTCGCTCATTCATTCGTTTTAACGAACGCGTTCATCGTTTAGTTACAGTTAACGAACGTCCGTTCGTTAAACTGTTCGTCAATTTTTCTTTTTCTCGGATTTTCCGCGATTATTTCTGATCGCGATTTCCGATCTGTTTTTTGTTTTGGTTTAACTTTTCGCTCGTTTGTCGGAATCAGGCGATTCAAGCGCCTAGAGTTTCGTCTCGAAACCCTCGTTCTGTTTAACCAACTCAAACAAGTTTTTGCTACTGTAAAATTTGACTTAGGTCCAAATTAGTAAACAAAGCTTGTTTCTTTCGCCGTTTGACTTTCGTTGCTTCGTTTGATTTGATTCTTTTTGCAAACCGGAGTTCTTAAGTTGAACTTTCTGGTTAGATCTCTTATTTGAGTTTTACCTGTGCATTAGACGAGTACTTATTGTATGCTTGTTTGTTTGCGATAGAGTACCCGGAGTGCGTCGCTATCTACTTCGAATCCCTAGGTTTCACGGATCATCAGCAAGGCAAGTAACACTTTGATCATACCTCTTTTCATACCCAGTTTTATTGCATTAGATCAATCCTCAAACAATTGCATGATTAGGATCTGATTAAATTGTGGGTTGGGAAGTAGCTGATGAGGTAGAACCTATTGCCCTGTTTATTACCAAACCCTTGGGAGTTACTTCTACGTTTGCTTATATTGCTATGCTATGCTAGTAGACGTGGATTGGGTGAGTGTATCCATGACAGATGTGAGATTGTTAATTAATGGTTCAATTTAAGGTGGCTACTTAAACACACACTGGGTGGATTGACGCACCTGGGTATTCCAGCGATTGCCTGTTTTTTTATGGACCGCCACCCAGGCTCAAAGGGATCATGAGATTATTCATGCTAGAAACTTCCGTGTGCAGCCACAAGCTATTATGGGCTCTAGCATAGTTGATTAAGTTGTGTGAACTCTTACAGTGGTAGACTAGTAGATGTAGGGGTTGTAGGTGGTACTGTCTACCCGATCGTAAGGTGCAAACGCTTCTGAAAGACTATGTCTCGGTCATCCGTTTCTCAAACATCATGTAGTGTGAGAATCCCAACGGAGGAGATCGAGTCTTGTGGGAAAAGTGTGCAAACCTCTGCAGAGTGTATAAACTAATCATGGTTAGCCGTGTCCCCGGTTATGGACAACTTGAGTATCTAGTACTTGGATTATCATGTGAATCTCATCATGTTACTTTAATTAATTTTTTTTGGATTAATGTTGAAACTTAATTGGGATTGAGATGGTGTCACCCATTATCAATGTTTAACAACCACCATGATAGTTAAATAAAATTTATTCCTTTGCAGTAGGGAAAAATTGGCTTTTCGCAAAACTGTAACCATAGATCTTTCCACCAGCCAAATATGCATCTAGTATAGCATTATTCTGTTCATTACTCTCTATGTGTTACATTGCCAGCATATTCCATGTGCTGGCCCGTTTTCGGGCTGCAACGTTTCATGTTGCAGACTTTTCAGACGACGAGTAAGGTGCCTTAGGCCGTGGTTCTATACTCAGTGATGCCGTTGGAGTTGATGGACTCGCTTATCTTCCAAGTCTTCCGCTGTTATCGTTTTTAGATGGCCTTAAGCCATATTTATTGTATTAAGTTCTCTTTTGAGACATTTGATGTAATAAGAGTGTGATTCCTACTCTGTTATAAATCCTTCGAGTACTGTGCGTGTCAGCATTACTGATCCAGGGATGACACTGATGCACAGGCACTTGACCGTCTGAGGTCTGGTCACTACAGCCGGAATCCCTCCGCCGCCATTGACTTCGTCGTCGCCGTTTTTTTTCGATTTTAGGTATAAACCGTTCGGTTTTTTTAAACACTAGATCGGTTTTTTTAGATCGGTTCGGTTTTCTCGGTTTAGATAATTTTACGAACGTTCGTTCGTTAGTTCGTTTTAACGAACGAATTCGTTCGTTTGCCTCTGTTAGCGGACGTTCGTCCGATAGATTTTTCTTTTTATTTTTATTTTCGGCCAAGGACCTATCTGCGATTACTTTTATCGCAGATTAGCCCCTGATTTTCAAACCCTCGCAACTTTTTAACCGTTCGTCCAAATCCAGTGAAACCAACGCCAAAATCTTCGTCTCAAACCCCTCTTTCTGGTTAAACAACTTGAACATGGTTTTGACAATTTGAAATTTGGTTTCAAGCAGATTTGATTTCAAAGTTCTTTTGATCGTAGTTTCAGTTCCGTAGCTCCGATTTGATCGATTCTTTTTGCAAATTGTAGTTCTTCGGTTGGACTTTCAGATTTGACTTTCTCATATGAGTTTTAACCCATGCATCTATGCTTGAGTGCTTATGTATGCTATTTTTTATTTGCAATAGAATTCCCGGAGTGCGAAGCATGCTACTACGAGTCTCTAGGGTTTGCAGATCATCAGCAAGGCAAGTAACACATTGATAATACCCCTTTATTACCCAGTTTTTATGCATTAGTTTCAACCCTCAAACAATTTCATGAGTAGGATCTCTTAACATGCGGGTTTTGGGAAGTAGATGATGAGGTAGAACCTATTGCTCTTTTATTATCAAACCCTTGGGAGTTACTTCTACGTTATGCTTAGGTTGCATGCTATGCTCGTAGACGTGGTTTGGTTTGAGTGATCCATGACAGATGTGTGATGGATAATTAATGGTTAACTTAAGGTGGCTACTTAAATACACATCTGGGTGGATTGGTTGCAGGCACCTGGGGATATACCAGTGTTGTCCTTTGGTTTGGCACCCAGGCTCAAAGGGATCATAAGATTATTCATGCTAGAAACTTCCGTGTGCAGCCACAAGCTATTATGGGCTCTAGCATATTGAGTATGTTGCATGACCTCTTTCAGTGGTAGGCTAGCAGATGTAGGGGAAAGTAGGTGCAACTGTCTACCCAGAGTAAAGAGTTAATGTTTCTGAAAGACTGTGTCTCAGTCATCCATTTCTCAAACACCATGTAGTGCGAGACATCCAACAGAGGAGACCGAGTCTTGTGGGGAAAAGTGTGCAAACCTCTACAGAGTGTACAAACTAGTCATGGTTAGTCGTGTCCCGGTTATGGACATCTTGAGTATCTGGTTCTTGGATTATCATGTTGATCTCATCACTCTAAATTAATTTGTTGGGTTGTTAACTACTGTTTAATTGAGATTGAGATGGGGTTACCATTCTCAATGTTTATCAACTACCATGATAGTTAAACAAAATATATTCCTTTGTTGTAGGGAAAAATTGGCTTTTCGCAAAACATTATAACCATAGAGCCTCCACCAGCCATATATGCATGTAGTGATAGTATTTACTTGTTCATTGCTCTAGTGTGTTATTTTGACATCATATTCCATGTGCTGACCCGTTTCGGGCTGCAACATATCATGTTGCAGACTTTTCAGACAAAGAGTAAGGTGCGCTAGGTCGTTTGTCGTGCACTCAGTTATGCCGTTGGAGTTGATGGACTCACTTTATCTTCCAAGACTTCCGCTGTTATCTTATTTAGATGGCCTTAAGCCATATTATTGTAATAAGTTCTCTTTTGAGACATTCAATGTAATAAGTGTGTGATTGCACTCTGTTATAAATCCTTCAAGTATTTATCCAGGGATGACACTTATGCACAGAGATTTGACCGTTTGAGGTCAGATCGCTACAAGATGGTATCAGAGCACACGCTGATTGTAGGACACGACCACTAAGATAAGCCATAGGTCACTCTTCTCTACTCATTTCTGACTCCTCTCCATTTTCCACTCTATAGGATGGCGGACTCAAGGAACAAGTTCGCACAACCGGATGAAGACACACCTTTTGGACGACACTTGAAGGAAGTCACTAGGTACCTAAATATCGGAATACCAAGCTTCACCGGGACCTACACCGCCACATTACCAGAAGAAGAGCATTGGATGATTCGAGTTCAAGTTCCAGGAAGGACATTCACGCCAGTTACTAAGCCCATAGAGTTTTCCTTTGATGCACCAACCCAGAGTCTAGGAAAGAGCATGGCAGCCCACATCGCCATGGGACGCATCGACGAAGTTTATCACAAGGATCTTAAGGACACCATCTATCAGATATGTGGGCGTCGAGACGAGCAATGGGAGATGATCAGCACCAGGAGGGACAGGTCCATTGCAGCTTTCATCCAGGAGTTAAACCAGCACATTCGTCGCCAGGAGAACCAAATGTGCGCAAGCATGATAGATCTGAAGAAGGTGATGACCAGGAACATGGAGCTTGAAGAGAAACTCAAGTCTACGCGCGATGGATATGTGGAGGAAATCGCAATCCTAGTGGAAAAGAATGACGACTTGACAAGGAAACTAGGAGTACTCATGGGAGACCCCGCGCCAGGAGGAGATGACGACCATCCCGAGGACTACATCATCATCGACGACACCGACTCCGACCCTGACAATAGTGATGATGACTACGAAGACGAAGCTGGAGTGGATATGATGGAGTCTTCCACCGATCAAAATTTCTAGTCGACCACCATATTATTAGTAGTATTCCCCCATGTATATAAAAGTAGTCCGAGCACTTTTGTAACGGTAGTTAGATCGTTTGTATGCCCTTGTTTGAATTGATTGGTGTGATATGATTGTGTTTGTCTCATGTGCATATGGGTAGTGCTTTTCTCTTTAGACCTCATTCTATTCTAATCTCTTCCCTCTAAACCCATCATATGCCTCCGAGACGTGACCCCGGATTTGTCTTCCCACCGGAGCTCACTCAGTTGATCCAACAGCAGAATACCTTGATGCAGCTACTAGTCCAGAACCAAGGCAACAACAACAACAAAAAAACAACAAAAACCCACCACCACCACCACCACCACCACCAGTTGACAACTTAGCCTGTTTTCTGAGATTGCAACCGCCGGTGTTTTCCAGTAGCACTGAGCCGATAGTTGTTGATGACTGGCTACGCAGGATTGGAAGGGAGTTGACCACCGCAGGTTGCACAGATGCTGAGAAGGTGCGTTTTGCCGCACATCAATTGGATTGACCTGCAGCCTCATGGTGGGAGAATTACACAGCCACTTTCCCCATAGCCAATGTCACTTGGGAGCAGTTTCAGCAAGCATTCCGCACCACACATGTCTCAACTGGAGCTATGAGCATGAAGAAGCGTGAGTTTCGCAACTTACACCAGGGAAACCGTACTGTGGGGCAGTACATGTATGAGTTCAGTAAGTTAGCCCGCTATGCCCCAGATGATGTGGCCACAGATGCCGCGAAGCAGGAGAAGGTTATGGAAGGGATGAATGATGAGATGAGTATGCAGTTAATGGTGGCAACATTTAACAACTACCAGGAGTTGGTAGACAAGGCTCTTATGATTGAAGGGAAGTAGCAGCAGATTGATAGCCGCAAAAGGAAGTATGGACAAGGAAAGTACAATTCAGGAGCTCAGCAGAAGCCTCGTTTTACCCCGAACTCGGGAGGATACACCCATAACCATGGAGGCCATACTCACAATGGAGGAAGTTCCCATAACCACAGTGGCCCCAAGAATGGAAATGGGAATGGAGCAGGTAGCAATCAGAACCGCTCTAACCCAGCCACACCCGTCAAGAAGGACCAAAGTCACATTACTTGTTTCAAGTGCGGGAAGACTGGACACTATGCCAATGAGTGTCCTGAATCAAAGAATGGAAATGGCAATGGAAGATCTGGGAAGAAGCCCAACCCTTTCAACAGGGGACAAGTGAACCACGTGAACTTGGAGGAGGTTGAAGAGCAGCCAGATGCAGTTATAGGTAAGTTTTTGGTTAAGTCAGTTACTACAATCGTTCTTTTTGATACCGGTGCATCACATTCATACATTTCAAGGGTTTTGTGGATAAGTATGAGTTGCCTACTAAAGTTCTTAGGACACCTATGTTAGAAAGCTCGCCAGGAGCGGAGTAAATGGCAAGCCAAGGATGTTTTCAGATGCCATTGACCATAGGTAGGCATGTTTTCCCCTCAGACTTAATAATTCTGGAGTCGCAAGGATTGGATGTGATACTAGGAATGGATTGGCTATCGATGTATGGAGGAAACATCGACTGCGCGAGTAAGTCAATTCTGCTCACCACCCCGGAGGGAAAAAGGATTAAGTATGTATCCAGGCATGCGCCAAGGAGGACCCAAGTAAATTCCCTCTCAGGAGTTGTTCAGGAGGAAGTGCATGTTGTGAAGGATAACCCGGATGTATTTCCAGAGGAATTACCAGGCATGCCGCCGGATCGAGACATTGAGTTTTTGATAGAGCTCTTGCCAGGCACCGGACCAATATCGAAGAGACCATATCGGATGCCCGCAAATGATCTAGAGGAGATTAAGAAGCAGATCAAAGAGTTATTGGAGAAAGGATACATTCGACGAAGTTCGTCACCATGGGGAGCCCCAGTGCTCTTGGTTGAGAAGAAGGATGGATCGTTGAGAATGGTTGTTGATTATCGTGCATTGAATGAAGTGACGATCAAGAACAAGTACCCACTGCCGATGATCAATGATTTGTTTGACCAGCTGCAAGGAGCTAAAGTATTCTCCAAGATCGATCTACGATCAGGATACCACCAGCTGAAGATCCGAGAACAAGATATACCTAAGACAGCCTTCACCACAAGGTACGGGCTATATGAGTATAGGGTTATGTCATTTGGATTGACTAACGCCCCAGCCTATTTCATGAGTATGATGAATAAGGTGTTCATGGAGTTCTTGGATAAGTTTGTCGTGGTGTTCATTGATGATATTTTGGTGTACTCGAAGAATGAAGAGGAACACAAGGAGCATTTGCGTTTAGTTCTCGAGAAGCTCAGGGAACATCAATTGTATGCCAAGTTCATCAAATGTGAGTTTTGGTTGAAGGAAGTTGGATTTCTTGGACATGTTATATCAGGAGAAGGCATAGCAGTGGATCCTACCAAGGTTCAGTCTGTCACTGATTGGCCAGCACCCACCTCAGTACTCTAGGACTAGCGGGATACTATCGGAGATTCATTGAGAATTTTTCTAAGATTGCGAAGCCTATGACGGAGTTGTTGAAGAAGGACACCAAGTTCAAATGGACAGATGAATGTGAGGCAAGTTTTCAAGAGCTGAAGAAACGATTGGTTACAGCCCCAGTGCTGATTCTGCCGGATATACGTAAGGATTTCCAAGTGTATTGCGACTCTTCTCGCTTAGGACTTGGAGGTGTACTTATGCAAGACGGAAGAGTGGTTTCATACGCCTCACGTCAACTTCGACCGCATGAGTTGAATTATGCCACGCATGATTGCTACCTCTTGAGCACTGCGTTGGTTTTTCCTTGAAGAGGAAAGGGTGATGCAGTAAAGTAGCGTAAGTATTTCCCTCAGTTTTTGAGAACCAAGGTATCAATCCAGTAGGAGATCACGCACGAGTCCCTCACACCTACACAAACAAATAAGAACCTCGTAGCCAACGCGATAAAGGGGTTGTCAATCCCTCAACAGTCACTTATGAGAGTGAGATCTGATAGATATGATAAGATAATATTTTTGGTATTTTTTATGATGAAGAGAAATAAAGATGGAAAGTAAAATAAAAGGCAATAGAAATAACTAAGTATTGGAAGATTAATATGATGGAAAATAGACCCCCGGGCCATAGGTTTCACTAGTGGCTTCTCTCAAGATAGCATAAATATTACGGTGGGTAAACGAATTACTATCGAGCAATTGATAGAATTGAGCATAGTTATGAGAATATCTAGGTATGATCATGTATACGCATCACGTCCGCGACAAGTAGACCGAAACGATTCTGCATCTACTACTATTACTCCACACATCGACCGCTATCCAGCATGCATCTAGAGTATTAAGTTCATAAGAACAGAGTAATGCTTTAAGTAAGATGACATGATGTAGAGGGATAAACTCATGCAATATGATATAAACCCCATCTTTTTATCCTCGATGGCAACAATACAATACGTGTCGTTTCCCTTTCTGTCACTGGGATCGAGCACCACAAGATTGAACCCAAAGCTAAGCACTTCTCCCATTGCAAGAAAGATCAATCTAGTAGGCCAAACCAAACTGATAATTCGAAGAGACTTGCAAAGATAACCAATCATACATAAAAGAATTCAGAGGAGATTCAAATATTGTTCATAGATAATCTTGATCATAAACCCATAATTCATCGGATCTCGACAAACACACCGCAAAAGAAGATTACATCGAATAGATCTCAAAGATGATCGAGGAGAACTTTGCATTGAGATCCAAAGAGAGAGAAGAAGCCATCTAGCTAATAACTATGGACCCGAAGGTCTGAGTTAAACTACTCACACATCATCGGAGAGGCTATGGTGTTGATGTAGAAGCCCTCCGTGATCAATGCCCCCTCCGGCGGAGCGCCGGAAAAGGCCCCAAGATGGGATCTCACGGATACAGAAGGTTGCTACGGTGGAAATAGTTTTTTGGCTCCGTATCTGATAGTTTGGGGGTACGTAGGTATATATAGCAGGACGAAGTACGTCGGTGGAGCAACGTGGGCCCCACGAGGGTGGAGGGCGCGCCTGGGGGGTAGGTGCGCCCCCTGCCTCGTGCTCTCCTCGTTGATTACTTTGCGTAGACTCCAAGTCCTCTGGATCATGTTCGTTCCGAAAATCACGTTCCCGAAGGTTTCATTCCGTTTGGACTCCGTTTGATATTCTTTTTCTACGGAACACTGAAATAGGCAAAAAACAGCAATTCGGGCTGGGCCTCCAGTTAAAAGGTTAGTCCCAAAAATAATATAAAAGTGTATAATAAAGCCCGTTAAACATCCAAAACAGAATATAATATAGCATGGAACAATCAAAAATTATAGATACGTTGGAGATGTATCAAGCATCCCCAAGCTTAATTCCTGCTCGTCCTCGAGTAGGTAAATGATAAAAACAGAATTTTTGATATGGAATGCTACTTAGCATAATTTTCAATGTAATTCTCTTATTTGTGGCATGAATATTCAGATCCGAAAGATTCAAGACAAAAGTCTAATATTGACATAAAAATAATAATACTTCAAGCATACTAACTAAGCAATTATGTCTTCTCAAAATAACATGGCCAAAGAAAGTTATCCCTACAAAATCATATAGTCTGGCTATGCTCTATCTTCACCACACAAAGTATTTAAATCATGCACAACCCCGATGACAAGCCAAGCAATTTTTTCGTACTTTTGGTGTTCTCAAACTTTTTCAATCTTCACGCAATACATGAGCATGAGCCATGGACATAGCACTATATGTGGAATAGAATGGTGGTTGTGGAGAAGACAAAAAAGGAGAAGATAGTCTCACATCAACTAGGCGTATCAACGGGCTATGGAGATGCCCATCAATAGATATCAATGTGAGTGAGTAGGGATTGCCATGCAACGGATGCACTAGAGCTATAAGTATATGAAAGCTCAATAAAAGAAACTAAGTGGGTGTGCATCCAACTTGCTTGCTCACGAATACCTAGGGCATTTTGAGGAAGCCCATCATTGGAATATACAAGCCAAGTTCTATAATGAAAAATTCCCACTAGTATATGGAAGTGATATCATAGGAGACTCTCTATCATGAAGATCATGGTGCTACTTTGAAGCACAGGTGTGGTAAAAGGATAGTAACATTGTCCCTTCTCTCTTTTTCTCTCATTTTTTTTGGCCTTTTCTCTTTTTTATGGCCTCTTTTTTTCTTTTTCTTTTTATTTTTCGTCCGGAGTCTCATCCCGACTTGTGGGGGAATCATAGTCTCCATCATCCTTTCCTCACTTGGGACAATGCTCTAATAATGATGATCATCACACTTTTGTTTACTTACAACTCAAGAATTACAACTCAATACTTAGAACAAAATATGACTCTATGTGAATGCTTCTGGTGGTGTACCGGGATATGCAATGAATCAGGAGTGACATGCATGAAAGAATTATGAACGGTGGCTTTGCCACAAATACGATGTCAACTACATGATCATGCGAAGCAATATGACAATGATGGAGTGTGTCATAGTAAACGGAACGGTGGTAAGTTGCATGGCAATATATCTCGGAATGGCTATGGAAATGCCATGATAGGTACGTATGGTGGCTGTTTTGAGGAAAGTATATGGTGGGTGTATGATACCGGCGAAAAGTGCGCGGTATTGGAGAGGCTAGCAATGGTGGAAGGAAGAGAGTGCGTATAGTCCATGGACTCAACATTAGTCATAAAGAGCTCATATACTTATTGCAAAAATCTACAAGTTATCAAAGCAAAGTATTACGCGCATGCTCCTAGGGGGATAGATTGGTAGGAAAAGACCATCGCCCGTCGCCGACCGCCACTCATAAGGAAGACAATCAATAAATAAAGCATGCTCCGACTTCATCACATAACGGTTCACCATACGTGCATGCTACGGGAATCACAAACTTTAACACAAGTATTCCTCAAATCCACAACTACTCAACTAACATGACTCTAATATCACCATCTTCATATCTCAAAACAATTATCAAGCATCAAACTTCTCATAGTATTCAACACACTCATAAGAATTTTTTTACTAATCTTGGATGCCTATCACTTTAGGACTAATTTCTCAATTTAAGCAAATTACCATGTTGTTTTGTAGGACTCTCAAAATAATATAAGTGAAGCATGAGAGAACAATAGTTTCTATAAAAGAAATCCACCACCGTGCTCTAAAAGATATAAGTGAAGCACTAGAGCAAAAACTATATTGCTCAAAAGATATAAGTGAAGCACATAGACTATTCTAATAAATTCCGAATCATGGGTGTCTCTCTCAAAAGGTGTGTACAGAAAGGATGATTGTGGTAAACTAAAAAGCAAAGACTCAAATCATACAAGACGCTCCAAGCAAAACACATATCATGTGGTGAATAAAAATATAGCTCCAAGTAAAGTTACCGATGGACGAAGACGAAAGAGGGGATGCCTTCCGGGGCATCCCCAAGCTTTGGCTTTTTGGTGTCCTTAGATTATATTGGGGTGCCATGGGCATCCCCAATCTTAGGCTCTTGCCACTCCTTGTTCCATAATCCATCAAATCTTTTACCCAAAACTTGAAAACTTCAAAACACAAAACTTAACAGAAAATCTCGTGAGCTCCGTTAGCGAAAGAAAGCAAAACACCACTTCAAGGTACTGTAATGAACTCATTATTTATTTATATGGGTGTTAAACCTACTTTATTCCAACTTCTATATGGTTTATAAACTATTTTATTAGCCATAGATTCATCAAAATAAGCAAACAACACACGAAAACAGAATCTGTCAAAAACAGAACAGTCTGTAGTAATCTGTAACTAACGCAAACTTCTGGAACTCAGAAAAATCTACCAAAATAGGAAGTCCTAGAAAATTTGTTTAGTGATCGGCTGCAATTGGAATCAGTGTTTTATCACGTTCTGGTGATTTTTAAAAATTGTTTTCGTGAACAGAAAGTTTCTGGAATTTTCAGCAAGATCAAATAACTATCATCCAAAAAGATCCTATAGGTTTAACTTGGCACAAACACTAATTAAAACATAAAAACAAATCTAACCAGAGGATAGATCAAATATTTATTCCTAAACAGAATCAAAAAGCAAAAAAACTAAAATAAAATTGGGTTGCCTCCCAACAAGCGATATCGTTTAACGCCCCTAGCTAGGCATAAAAGCAAGGATAGATCTAAGTATTGCCATCTTTGGTAGGCAATCCATAAGTGGCTCTCATAATAGATTCATAAGGTAATTTTATTTTATTTCTATGGAAGTGTCCCATGCCTTTCCTTAACGGAAACTGGAATCTAATATTCCCTTCCTTCATATCAATAATTGCACCAATCGTTCTAAGGAAAGGTCTACCAAGAATAATAGGACATGAAGGATTGCAATCTATATCAAGAACAATGAAATCTACGGGCACATAGTTCCTATTTGCAACATAAGAACATCATTAATTCTTCCCATAGGTTTCTTAATAGTGGAATCCGCAAGGTGCAAGTTTAAAGAACAATCATCAAAATCACGGAAACCTAGCAAATCGCATAAAGTTTTTGGAATCGTGGAAACACTAGCACCCAAATCACACAAAGCATAGCATTCATGATCTTTAATTTTAATTTTAATAGTAGGTTCCCACTTATCATAAAGTTTTCTAGGGATAGAAACTTCCAACTCAAGTTTTTCTTCATAAGATTGCATCAAAGCATCGACGATATGTTTAGTAAAAGCTTTATTTTGACTATAAGCATGAGGAGAATTTAGCACGGATTGCAACAAGGAAATACAATCTATCAAAGAGCAATTATCATAATTAAATTCCTTAAAATCCAAAATAGTGGGTTCATTAATATCTAGAGTTTTGATCTCTTCAATCTCACTTTTACCAATTTTTACATCAAGATCTAGAGACTCCGAATTTTTGGAACGCCTTCTAGGTAAAGGTGGCTCATATTCAGTCCCATCATTATCACGATTCATATTGAAAAACAAAGATTTAATAGGAGACACATCAATAACTTTTAGATCTTCATCTTTATTTTCATATAAACTAGAAGAACACACTTTCACAAAGCAATCTTTCTTAGCACGCATCCTAGCGGTTCTTTCTTTGCACTCATCAATGGAAATTATCATGGCTTTGAGAGACTCATTGCTATCATGCTTAGGTGGAATAGATCTAAGTTTCAAAGAATCAACATCAAGAGAAATTCTATCAACGTTCCTAGCCAATTCATCAACCTTGAGCAATTTTTCTTCAAGCAAAGCATTGAAATTCTTTTGTGAATTCATAAACTCCTTAACACTAGTCTCAAATGCAGAGGGCACCTTATTAAAATTTCCATAAGAGTTGTTGTAGGAATTACCATAATTATTAGAGGAATTACTAGGGTACGACCTAGGATTAAAGTTACCTCTATACGCGTTGTTACCAAAATTATTCCTACCAACAAAATTCACATCCATAGATTCGTTATTATTCTCAATCAAAGTAGACAAAGGCATATAATTAGGATCAGAAGAAACACTTTTAGTAGCAAATAATTTCATAAGTTCATCCATCTTTCCACTCAAAACATTAATTTCTTCTATCGCATGCACTTTTTTATTAGTAGATCTTTTGGTGTGCCATTGAGAATAATTAACCATAATATTATCTAGGAGTTTAGTAGCTTCTCCTAAAGTGATTTCCATAAAAGTGCCTCCCGCGGCCGAATCTAAAAGATTTCTAGAAGCGAAATTCAATCCAGCATAAATTTTTTGTATAATCATCCAAAGATTCAAACCATGTGTAGGGCAATTACGTATCATTAATTTCATCCTCTCCCAAGCTTGTGCAACATGTTCATGATCAAGTTGCTTAAAATTCATAATATCGTTTCTAAGAGAGATGATTTTAGCAGGAGGAAAATACTTAGAGATAAAAGCATCTTTGCACTTATTCCATGAATCAATACTATTTTTAGGCAAAGACGAAAACCAAACTTTACCACGATCTCTAAGTGAAAAAAGGAAATAGCTTCAATTTAACAATATCATTGTCCACATCTTTCTTCTTTTGCATATCACACAAATCAACGAAGCTATTTAGATGGGTAGCGGCATCTTCACTAGGAAGGCCGGCGAATTGATCTTTCATGACAAGAGTCAACAAAGCAGCATTAATTTCACAAGATTCAGCATCGGTGAGAGGAGCAATCGGAGTGCTAAGAAAATCATTGTTATTGGTATTGGTGAAGTCACACAATTTAGTATTGTCTTGAGCCATCGTGACAAGCAAGCAATCCAACACACGAGCAAAAAAGAAGCAAGCGAGAAAGAGGCGAACGGAAAAGAGAGGGCGAATAAAACGGCAAGGGTGAAGTGGGGGAGAGGAAAACGAGAGGCAAATGGCAAATAAGGTAATGCGAGGGATAAGTGTTTGTGATGGGTACTTGGTATGTCTTGACTTGACTTGACTTGGTGCGAATCTCCCCGGCAACGGCGCCAGAAATCCTTCTTGCTACCTCTTGACCACTGTGTTGGTTTTCCCTTGAAGAGGAAAGGGTGATGCAGTAAAGTAGCGTAAGTATTTCCCTCAATTTTTGAGAACCAAGGTATCAATCCAGTAGGAGATCACGCACGAGTCCCTCACACCTACACAAACAAATAAGAACCTCGCAACCAACGCGATAAAGGGGTTGCCAATCCCTCAACGGTCACTTACGAGAGTGAGATCTGATAGATATGATAAGATAATATTTTTGGTATTTTTATGATGAAGAGCAATAAAGATGCAAAGTAAAATAAAAGGCAATAGAAATAACTAAGTATTGGAAGATTAATATGATGGAAAATAGACCCGGGGGCCATAGGTTTCACTAGTGGCTTCTCTCGAGATAGCATAAATATTACGGTGGGTAAACGAATTACTATCGAGCAATTGATAGAACTGAGCATAGTTATGAGAATATCTAGGTATGATCATGTATATAGGCATCACGTCCGCGACAAGTAGACCGAAACGATTCTGCATCTACTACTATTACTCCACACATCGACCGCTATCCATCATGCATCTAGAGTATTAAGTTCATAAGAACAGAGTAATGCTTTAAGTAAGATGACATGATGTAGAGGGATAAACTCATGCAATATGATATAAACCCCATCTTTTTATCCTCAATGGCAACAATACAATACGTGTCGTTTCCCTTTCTGTCACTGGGATAAAGCACCGCAAGATTGAACCCAAAGCTAAGCACTTCTCCCATTGCAAGAATGATCAATCTAGTAGGCCAAACCAAACTGATAATTCGAAGAGACTTGCAAAGATAACCAATCATACATAAAAGAATTCAGAGGAGATTCAAATATTGTTCATAGATAATCTTGATCATAAACCCACAATTCATCGGATCTCCACAAACACACCGCAAAAGAAGATTACATTGAATAGATCTCCAAGAAGATCGAGGAGAACTTTGTATTGAGATCCAAAGAGAGAGAAGAAGCCATCTAGCAAATAACTATGGACCCGAAGGTCTGAGGTAAACTACTCACACATCATCGGAGAGGCTATGGTGTTGATGTAGAAACCCTCCGTGATCAATGCCCCCTCCAGCAGAGCGCCGGAAAAGGCCCCAAGATGGGATCTCACGGATACAGAAGGTTGCGGCGGTGGAAATAGGTTTTTGGCTCTGTATCTGATAGTTTGGGGGTACGTAGGTATATATAGGAGGAAGAAGTACGTCGGTGGAGCAACGTGGGCCCCACGAGGGTGGAGGGCGCGCCTGGGGGGTAGGTGCGCCCCCTGCCTCCTGCTCTCCTCGTTGATTACTTTGTGTAGACTCCAAGTCGTCTGGATCACGTTCGTTTCGAAAATCACGTTCCCGAAGGTTTCATTCCGTTTGGACTCCGTTTGATATTCTTTTTCTGTGAAACACTGAAATAGGCAAAAAAATAGCAATTCAGGCTGGGCCTCTTGTTAATAGGTTAGTCCCAAAAATAATATAAAAGTGTATAATAAAGCCCGTTAAACATCCAAAACAGAATATAATATAGCATGGAACAATAAAAATTATAGATACATTGGAGACGTATCAATGATTTGGAGTTAGCAGCTGTAGTTCATGCGCTCAAGACCTGGAGACATTTTCTTATTGGAAAATGTTGTGATGTGTACACAGATCACAAGAGTTTGAAGTACATTTTCACACAGAAGGAGCTAAATCTCAGGCAAAGGAGATGGTTGGAGCTTATAAAGGATTATGATATGAAGTTGCGTTATCACCCAGGAAAGGCCAATGTCATAGCATACGCTTTGAGCCGGAAGAGTTATGCCAATACCCTCGTGAGCGGAGGATTACCCAAGGAGTTAGTCGAAGATCTCAGGGAGCTTCGTTTGGAGATAGTCCCTAGAGGTTTTGTTGCAGCAATGGAGGTTCAGTCGACATTATTGGGAAAGATTCGAGAAGCTCAGAAGGATGATAAGGAAATTGCTAAGATAAAGGAGAAGATGAGCAAAGGAAAAGCCAAGGGTTTTCGTGAGGATGAGCACGGCACCTTATGGTTTGAGGACCGTGTTTATGTACCCAATAATGCAGAGATCAGGAAGTTAATACTTCAGGAAGCTCATGACTCGCCATACTCGATACACCCCGAAAACACCAAGATGTATTTGGATTTGAAGGAGCGTTTCTGGTGGACAGGAATGAAGAAGGACATTGCCGAGTATGTAGCCGTATGTGATGTATGTCAGAGAGTGAAGGCAGAACATCAGAAGCCAGCAGGATTACTGCAGCCTATGCCGATATCCGAATGGAAGTGGGATAAGCTTGGCATGGATTTCATCACCGGGTTACCCCGGACCCGCTCGGGATATGATTCCATCTGGGTAGTAGTGGATCGTTTGACCAAAGTAGCTCACTTTATCCCAGTGAAAACCACCTATACAAGTGCAAAGTTGGCCAAGATATATATGACCAGGATCGTATGTCTGCATGGAGTTCCGAGGACCATCGTATCAGATAGAGGGACACAGTTCACTTCAAAGTTTTGGCATCAGTTGCACCAGACTTTGGGGACCAGGCTAGAGTTTAGTACAACCATTCATCCACAGACAGACGGGCAGACCAAGAGAGTCAATCAGATTCTGGAGGACATGTTGAGAGCTTGTGCGCTAGATTATGGATCTAGCTGGGATGATAATTTGCCTTACGCAGAGTTCTCATACAACAACAGCTACCAGGCCAGTTTGAAGATGGCACTTTTCGAAGCTTTGTATGGAAGGAGGTGCAGGACACCGTTGATGTGGGATGAAGTTGGAGACCGCCAGTTATTTGGACCTGATTTGATTAAAGAGTCCGAAGAGAAGGTTAAGTTGATTCGAGATAGACTGAAGGTAGCTCAGTCCAGGCAGAAGAGTTATGCAGATTCCAAACGCAAGGAGGTACTCTATGAAATCGGAGACAGAGCATATCTACGTGTGTCACTGGAGTCAAAGGAAAGTTAGCCCCGAGATTTGTAGGACCATACCGAGTTTTGGAACGTATGGGAGAAGTGGCCTACAAGTTGGAGTTACCCGAAGGACTATCAGGAGTTCATGACGTGTTTCACGTTTCTCAGTTGAAGAAGTGCCATGCTGAGGTGGCCAATATTCCTCTGAGAGATACAGTGCCCCTGGAAGCAATACAGTTGGATAGCGATTTGACTTATGAGGAGAAACCAGTCAAGATTCTCGAGTTTGCTAGCCGAGTCACACGCAGCAAGGTTATCAAGTTTTGCAAAGTTTACTGGAGCCACCATACCGAGGATGAAGCCACCTGGGAACGAGAGGAAGACCTACGGAAAGACCACCCACACCTATTTTCTAGCCAACCCGAATCTCGAGGGAGAGATTCATCTCAAGGGGGGTAGGTTTGTAACATCCCAAATTTTCAATTTGGAATGTTATACATAGGTCATCATATGCATATCATATTTTATTTGCATTTTGGTTTTGATCCTAGAAATTCTAAGCAACTCAAGGACCCACGGAGAGAGTTGGGGATTTCATTTATTTTCATATTTGAATTTTTCTCAAATTTGAAAAGAGGATCATTTTGGTTTTAATTATTTTTCTCTCCAAAATATTTCCAATATTAAAAATATCAGAGAGGAGATAAAATGACTTCTCAAAAATAAAAAGAAATATTGGAGGAAAAATATTAAAATCAAATAAATAGTTTTATTTGGTTTTATTGCTATTTTATTTGAATTAGAAAAATATGCATTTTCCAAAATTGCATTTTTAGGCCAGAAAAATGTTCACTTTGTTCTAAATATTTTATTTAGACGGTGAAAATTGTTTTTTGCATTTTTAGAACTTTTTCTATATTTATTTAGGATTTTTACTTTTGGTGGAATTTATTAAAAAAAGGTTTCCCGGACCGCACTGGGCCGAACCGCTGCACCACCGCCTCCGCCGCTGTGCCCGCGTCGGACACCGGCCGGAGTCCGGCTCCGAGCCGCGCCGCATGCCCCCTGCGCCGAGCCACCGCGCGCCCCTCCTCCCCTTAAATACCGCCGCCCCGCGGCCCTCTCCTCCTCGTCCCAAGCCGCCGCCGCCGCCGCATCTGCCGCCGCCGCCGCGTAGCCGCCGCCCCGCGCCGCGCCGGAGCCGCCGCCGCCGATGACTTCGTCGCCGCCGTTTTTTTTCGGTTTTAGGTATAAACTGTTCGGTTTTTCTTAAACACTAGATCGGGTTTTTAGATCGGTTCGGTTTTCTCGGTTTAGATTATTTTACGAACGTTCGTTCGTTAGTTCGTTTTAACGAACGAATTCGTTTGTTTGCCTCTGTTAGCGGACGTTCGACCGAAAGATTTTTATTTTTATTTTCGGCCAGGGACCTATCGACGATTACTTTTATCGCAGATTAGCCCCTGATCTTCAAACCCTCGCAACTTTTTAACCGTTCGTCCAAATCCAGTGAAACCAACGCCAAAATCTTCGTCTCAAACCCCTCTTTCCGGTTAAACAACTTGAACATGGTTTTGACAATTTAAAATTTGGTTTCAAGCAGAATTGATTTCGAAGTTCTTTTGATCGTAGTTTTAGTTCCGTAGCTCCGATTTGATCGATTCTTTTTGCAAATTGTAGTTCTTCAGTTGGACTTTCAGATTTGACTTTCTCATCTGAGTTTACCCGTGCATCTATGCTTGAGTGCTTATGTATGCTATTATTTGTTTGCGATAGAATTCCCGGAGTGCGAAGCGTGCTACTACGAGTCTCTAGGGTTTGCAGATCGTCAGCAAGGCAAGTAACACATTAATCATACCTCTTTATTACCCGGTTTTATGCATTAGTTTCAACCCTCAAGCAATTGCATGAGTAGGATCATATAACTATCCCTCAACATGCAATAAAGAGTCACTCCAAAGTCACTAATAGCGGAGAACAAACGAAGAGATTATTGTAGGGTACGAAACCACCTCAAAGTTATCCTTTTTGATCGATCTATTCAAGAGTCCGTAGTAAAATAACACAAAGCTATTCTTTCCGTTCGATCTATCCTAGAGTCCGTACTAGAATAACACCTTAAGATACAAATCAACCAAAACCCTAATGTCACCTAGATACTCCAATGTCACCTCAAGTATCCGCGGGTATGATTATATGATATGCATCACACAATCTCAGATTCATCTATTCAACCAGCACAAAGAACTTCAAAGAGTGCCCCAAAGTTTTTACCAGAGAGTCAAGACGAAAACGTGTGCCAACCCCTATGCATAGATTCCCAAGGTCACGGAACCCGCAAGTTGATCACCAAAACATACATCAAGTGAATCAATAGAATACCCCATTGTCACCATGGGTATCCCACGCAAGACATACATCAAGTGTTCTCAAATCCTTAAAGACTCAATCTGATAAGATAACTTCGAAGGGAAAACTCAATCCATTACAAGAGAGTAGAGGGGGAGAAACATCATAAGATCCAACTATAATAGCAAAGCTCGCAATACATCAAGATCGTGCCGAATCAAGAACACGAGAGAGAGAGAGAGAGAGAGAGAGAGATCAAACACATAGCTACTGGTACATACCCTCAGCCCCGAGGGTGAACTACTCCCTCCTCGTCATGGAGAGCGCCGGGATGATGAAGATGGCCACCGGTGAGGGATCCCCCCGCCGGCAGGGTGCCGGAACAGGGTCCCGATTGGTTTTTGGTGGCTACAGAGGCTTGCGGCGGCGGAACTCCCGATCTAGGTTATGTTCTGGAGGTTTCTATATTTATAGGAATTTTTGGCGTCGGTCTCACGTCAGGGGGGTCTCCGAGTCGTCCACGAGATAGGGGCCCGCGCCCAGGGGGTAGGGCCCGCCCTCCACCCTCGTGGACGGCTCAGGACTCTTCTGACCCAACTCTTTTACTCCGGGGGATTCTTTTGGTCCATAAAAAATCCACAAAAATTGGCAGGTCAATTGGACTCCGTTTGGTATTCCTTTTCTGTAAAACTCAAAAACAAGGAAAAACAAAAACTGGCACTGGGCTCTAGGTTAATAGGTTAGTCCCAAAAATCATATAAAATAGCGTATAAATGCATATAAAACATCCTAGATGGATAATATAATAGCATGGAACAATCAAGAATTATAGATACGTTGGAGACGTATCAAGCATCTCCAAGCTTAATTCCTGCTCGTCCTCGAGTAAGTAAATGACAAAAACAGAATTTTTGATGTGGAATGCTACCTAACATAATTTTCAATGTAATTTTCCTTATTGTGGCAAGAATATTTAGATCCAAAAGATTCTAGACAAAGTTTTAATATTGACATAAAAATAGTAATACTCAAGCATGCTAACCAAGCAATTATGTCTTATCAAAATAACATAGCCAAAGAAAGCTTATCCCTACAAAATCATATAGTTTGGCCATGCTTCATTTTCATCACACAAAATGCTCCCATCATGCACAACCCCGATGACAAGCCGAGCAATTGGTTCATACTTTTTAACGCGCTTCAGCCTTTTCAACCCTCACGTAATACATGAGCGCAAGCCATGGATATAGCACTATAGGTGGAATATCATATGATGATGGGGGTTATGTGAGAAGACAAAAAAGGAGAAAGTCTCACATTGACGCGGCTAATCAACGGGCTATGGAGATACCCATCAATTGATGTCAATGCGAGGAGTAGGGATTGCCATGCAACGGATGCACTAGAGCTATAAATATATGAAAGCTCATCAAAAGAAACTAAGTGGGTGTGCATCCAACTTGCTTGCTCATGAAGACCTGGGGCATTTTGAGGAAGCCCATCATTGGAATATACAAGCCAAGTTCTATAATGAAAAATTCCCACTAGTATATGAAAGTGACAAAATAAGAAACTCTCTATCATGAAGATCATGGTGCTATTTTGAAGCACAAGTGTGGAAAAAGGATAGTAACATTGTACCTTCTCTCTTTTTCTCTCATTTTTTTCTCTTTTTTATTTTTGTTTGGGCTTCTTTGGCCTCTCTTTTTTATTTGGGCTTCTTTGGCCTTTTTTTTATTTGGGTTTCTTTGGCCTCTCTTTTTTTCGTCCGGAGTCTCATCCCGACTTGTGGGGGAATCATACTCTGCATCATCCTTTCCTCACATGGGACAATGCTCTAATAATGATGAACATCATACTTTTGTTTACTCATAACTCATATTACAACTCGATACTAGAACAAAAATATGACTATGTGAATGCCTCCGGCGGTGTACCGGGATATGCAATGAATCAAGAGCGACATGTATGAAAGAATTATGAGGGTGGCTTTGCCACAAATACGATGTCAACTACATGATCATGCAAAGCAATATGACAATGATGGAGCTGTCATAATAAACGGAACGGTGGAAAGTTGCACGGCAATATATCTCGGAATGACTTTGGAAATGCCATAATAGGTAGGTATGGTGGCTGTTTTCAGGAAGATATAAGGAGGCTTATGTGTGATAGAGCGTATCGTATCACGGGGTTTGGATGCACCGGCGAAGTTCGCACCAACTCTCGAGGTGAGAAAGGGCAATGCACGGTAGCGTAGAGGCTAGCAAATTGCGAAAAGGTAAGAGTGCGTATAATCCACGGACTCACATTAGGCATAAAGAACTCATATACTTATTGCAAAAGTTTATTAGCCCTCAAAGCAAAGTACTACAATGCATGCCCCTAGGGGAATAGATTGGTAGGAAAAGACCATCGCTCATCCCCGACCGCCACTCATAAGGAAAGCAATCAAAGAACACCCCATGCTTCAAATTTGTCACACAAAGTTTACCATACGTGCATGCTACCGGACTTGCAATCCTCAACACAAGTATATCTCAATTCCACAATTACCCAACTAGCATGACCCTAACATTACCACCTTTATATCTCAAAACAACTATCAAGTATCAAAATTATCATAGTATTCAATGCACTCTATATGAAAGTTTTTATTATACCCATCTCGGATGCCTATCATATTAGGACTAATTTCATAACCAAAGAAAATTACCATGCTGTTTAGGACTCTCAAAATAATATAAGTGAAGCATCAGAGATCAATAATAAAACCACCACCATGCTCTAAAAGATATAAGTGAAGCACTAGAGAAAACGACAAACTACTCCGAAAGATATAAGTGAAGATCAATCAGTAGTTGAATAATTATGTAACTATGTGAAGACTCTCTAACATTTAAGAATTTCATATCTTGGTTGTAACATCCCAAATTTTCAATTTGGTATGTTATACATAGATCATCATTGCATATCATATTTTGTTGCATTTAGACAAATCCTCGATAAATCCTAAGCAACTCAAGGACCCTCGGAGAGAGTTGGGGATTTTCTCGAATTTTCATATTTGATTTCCATCAAATAATAAAACGAGGATTTTGGTTTTAATTATTTTCTCTCCGGAAAAATATTTCATTTAAAAATAAACGAGAGGAGAAAATATGACTTCTCCAAAACAATTGAAATATTGGAGGAAAAGGTTAAAATCATTTATTGGAATTTATTTGGATTTTATTTGCAATTTTAATTGCATTAAAAATATTGCATGTTCTCAAAAATTATTTTTGTGTCAAAGAAATGTTCACCCTATTCTAGATTTTCTAACTTGAGGGGGATAATTTGTTTTATCTTTTTTGGACTTTTATTTATTTTTCTACGAATTTTTCCGCGGAACGTATTAAAATAAAAATTCGCCGCGCCCGACTGGGCCGAGCCCAGCCGAGCCAGGCCGCCGGCCCGCCCGCCGTCTCCTTCCCCGCGACGACGCCCGCCACCGCCCGGTGTCCATGGCGAGCACGGGAACCCCGGTGCCCCCTTCCCCAAGCCGCCGAACACCCCCCCCCTTCTATATATACCCCCTGCCTCCTCCTCTCACCCCGCCGCCCGCACCCGAACCCCATCGCCGCCCGCGCCGGAAGCCTGCGCCGCCGCCGCCTTGCGCCGTTGCCGCCGCTCGCCGACCCCGCCGCCGGAGCCGCCCCTCGCCGCCCGAGCCCCGCCGCCCTCGCCGCCCCTCGCCGGAGCACGGGAGCCCCGCCGGAGCTCTGTCTCGACGAGGTAGACCTCGCCTCGTTTTGCCGGTTTTGTTTTAAAAAAAACCGTTCGTTTAAAAAAAAACCCTAGATCGGTTTTTTCGGTTTTGTTATTTTGTGAACGTTCACCGACACGTTCGTTTTAACGAACGCGTTCATCGGATTTTCTCTGTTAATGAACGTCCATTCTTTAACCGTTCGTCCGTTTTTCTTTTTCGTCGGATTTTTCCGCGATTATCTCAGATTCGATTTCTGATCGAATCTTCATTTCTGTTTAACTTTTCGTTCGTTTATCGGAATCATGCGATTCAAGCGCCTAGAGTTTCGTCTCGATGTTCTCTTTCCGTTTAACCTACTCAAACAAGTTTTTGCTACTGTAAAATTTGACCTAGATCCAGATTAGTAAACGAAGCTTGTTTCTTTCGCCGTTTGACTTTCGTTGCTTCGTTCGAGTTGATTCTTTTTGCAAACCGGAGTTCTTAAGTTGAACTTTCTGGTTGGATCTTTCATTCGAGTTTTACCTGTGCATTAGATAAGTACTTATTGTTTGCTTGTTTGTTTGCGATAGAGTACCCGGAGTGTGCCGCTTGTTACTTCGAATCGCTAGGTTTCGCGGATCATCAGCAAGGCAAGTAACACTTTGATCATATACCTTCCATGCCCAGTTTTTATTGCATTAGATCTATTCCTCAAACATTGCATGACTAGGATCTAATTAAATTGTGGGTATTGGGAAGTAGTTGAGGTAGTACCTATTACCTGTTTTCTTATCAAACCCTTGGGAGTTACCTCTACGTTGCTATTATATTGCCATGCTATGCTCGTAGACGTGGATTGGGTTTGAGAGATATTCATGACAGATGTGAGATTGATAATAATGGTTTACCTAAGGTGGCAACTAAAACTCACATCTGGGTGGATTGAGGCACCTGGAGAATCCAGTGTTGTCTGTTTGTATAAGGACCGCCACCCAGGCTCAAAGGGATCATAAGATTATTCATGCTAGAAACTTCCGTGTGCAGCCACAAGCTATTATGGGCTCTAGCATAGTTGAGTAGGTTACATGATCTCTTGAAGAGGTGGGCTAGCAGATGTAGGGGAAAAGTGCACAAACCTCTACAGAGTGTACAAACTAATCATGGTTAGCCGTGTCCCCGGTTATGGACAACTTGAGTATCTAGTACCTGGATTATCATTTGAATCTCATCACCATGTTACTTTTAATTAATTTTGCTGGGTTATTGATGATTCTTAATTGGGATTGAGATGCTGTCAACCATCTCAATGTTTCACAACCACCATGATAGTTAAATAAAATTTATTCCTTTGAAGTAGGGAAAAATTGGCTTTTCGCAAAACTGTAACCATAGAGCTTTCCACCAGCCATATATGCATGTAGTATAGTATTTATTATTGTTCATTATTCACTATGTGTTACCTTGCCAGCATATTCTATGTGCTGACCCATTTTCGGGCTGCAACGTTTCATGTTGCAGACTTTTCAGACGACGAGTAAGGTGCCTTAGGTCGTGGTCTTATACTCAGTGATGCCGCTGGAGTTGATGGACTCACTTATCTTCCAAGTCTTCCGCTGTTATCGTTTTTAGATGGCCTTAAGCCATATTTATCATACTTAATCTCTTTGGAGATATTCGATGTAATAAGTGTGTGATTGCTACTCTGTTATAAATCCTCCATTTGTACTGTGCGTGTCAGCATTACTGATCCAGGGATGACACTGGTGCACAGCAGCACAGACCATTTGAGGTATGGTCGCTACAAAGGTGGTATCAGAGCACACGCTGACTGTAGGACACGACCACTAAGCTTAAGCCCTAGAAAGCTTCTCTCTTCTCATTTCTGACCCCTCTCCTTTTTCTACTCTTTTAGGAATGGCGGATGCAAGGAGCAAGTTCATGCAACCAGATGAAGACACGCCTTTTGGTCGACACTTGAAGGAAGTCACAAAGTATTTGAACATAGGAATACCAAGCATCACCGGAACCTACAACGCCACATTACCCGAAGAGGAGAGCTGGAAGATTCAAGTTCACATTCCAGGAAGGACGTTTGTGCCAGTTACTGAACCTATAAGATTGGTTTTCGAAGCACCAACCTGGAGTTTAGGGAAGAGCATGGCCGCACACATCGCCATGGGGCGCATTGGAGAAGTCTACCACCAGGAGCTTAAGGATACTATTTATCAGATTTGTGGACGCCGAGACGCGCAATGGGAGATGATCAGAACCAAGAAGGATGGATCAATTGCAGCTTTCATCCAGGAGCAAAACCAACATATTCATCGCCAGGAGAACCAGATGTGCACGGACAAGGAAGAACTGAAGAAGGCATTAACCAAGATCAAGGAGCTGGAAGAAGAACTCAAGGCTACACGCGAGGATTATATGGAGGAAATCATCGCACTAGTAGGGAAGAATGACGAGCTGGAGAAGAAGATTGGAGTATTCATGGGAAATCCAGTGCCAAAAGCAAAGGATGACGAATGCACTTGTCCGGATAACTACATCATCATCGACGACACCGACTCGGAACCAAGTGAAGATGACTTTGTTGATGAAGCTGGAGCAGACATCATGGAGTCTTCAACTGATCAGAATTTCTAGTAGACCCCCATATCAGTAGTAGTTTTCCCCCATTTAATAGTATAGTTCAAGCACTTTGTAACGTTAGTCAGATCGATTGTTATGCCTTGTTTGAATTGATTGAGTGATATTGATTGTTTTTGTCTCATGAGCATATGGGTAGTGTTTTCCCTCTAGACCTCATTCTATTCTTAACTCTCACCTTTTTCTAACCTATCAGATGCCTCCGAGACGCGACACCGGATTTGTTTTCCCACCAGAGATCACCCAGTTGATTCAGCAACAGAATGCCCTGATGCAAGTGTTAGTGCAGAACCAAGGCAACAACAACAACAACCCACCGCCACCACCACCTGTTGATCACTTAGCCCGTTTCTTAAGGCTAAACCTGCCGGTGTTTTCCAGTAGCACCGAGCCGATTGTTGCAGATGATTGGCTCCGCAAAGTTGGAAGGGAGTTGACCACTGCAGGATGCACAGATGCGGAAAGAGTGCGTTTTATATTGGTGTGAACTCATTCTAAATTCATATTGGTGTAATATCTACTGTATTCCAACTTCTATATGGTTCATACCCTCCGATACTACTCATAGATTCATCAAAATAAGCAAACAACACATAGAAAACAGAATCTGTCAAAAACAGAACAGTCTGTAGTAATCTGATTTGTTCGAATACTTATGGAATTCCAAAAATTCTGAAAAAACTAGGACAACCTGGATAATTTTTGTATTGATCTTCTGCAAAAAGAATTAGCATGTTATCACGTTCTGGTGAATTTTAATTTCGTGAGCATAAAGTTTCTGTCTTTTTCAGCAAGATCAAACAACTATCACCCAAGAAGATCCTATTGGTTCTACTTGACACAAGCACTAATTAAAATAATAAAACCACATCTAAACAGAGGCTAGATGAATTATTTATTACTAAACAGGAGCAAAAGGCAAAGGACAAAAATAAAATTGGGTTGCCTCCCAACAAGCGCTATTGTTTAACTCCCCTAGCTAGGCTTGATGATTTCAATGATGCTCACATAAAAGATAAGAATTGAAACATAAAGAGAGCATCATGAAGAATATGACTAGCTCATTTAAGTCTAACCCACTTCCTATGCATAGGGATTTTGTGAGCAAATAATTTATGGGAACAAGAAACAACTAGCATAGGAAAGCAAAACAAGCATAACTTCAAGATTTTCAACACATAGAGAGGAAACTTGATATTATTGCAATTCCTACAAGCATATATTCCTCCCTCATAATAATTTTCAGTAGCATCATGAATGAATTCAACCATATATCCAGCACATAAAGCATTCTTTTCATGATCTACTTGCATAGAAATTTTACTACTCTCCACATAAGCAAATTTATTCTCATCAATAGTAGTGGGAGCAAACTCAACAAAATAACTATCATGTGAAGCATAATCCAATTGAAAATTAAAATCATGATGACAAGTTTCATGGTTATCTTTATTCTTTATAGCGTACGTGTCATCACAATAATCATCATAAATGGGAGGCATGCTTTCATCATAATAAATTTGCTCATCAAAACTTGGGGGACTGAACATATAATCTTCATCAAACATAGCATCCCCAAGCTTGTGGCTTTGCATATCATTAGCATCATGGGTATTCAAAGAATTCATACTAACAACATTGCAATCATGCTCATCATCCAAGGATTTAGTTCCAAACATTTTAATACATTCTTCTTCTAACACTTTGGCACAATTATCGGAATCCTTATTTTCACGAAAGACATTAAAAAGGTGAAGCATATGAGGCAACCTTAATTCCATTTTTTGTAGTTTTCTTTTATAGACTAAACTAGTGATAAAAACAAGAAACAAAAAGATTCAATTGCAAGATCTAAAGATATACCTTCAAGCACTAACCTCCCCGGCAACAACGCCAGAAATTGCTTGATGTCTACTACACAACCTTCTTCTTGTAGACGTTGTTGGGCCTCCAAGTGCAGAGGTTTGTAGGACAGTAGCAAATTTCCCTCAAGTGGATGACCTAAGGTTTATCAATCCGTGGGAGGTGTAGGATGAAGATGGTCTCTCTCAAACAACCCTACAACCAAATAAAAAAGAGTCTCTTGTGTCCCCAACACACCCAATACAATGGTAAATTGTATAGGTGCACTAGCTCGGCGAAGAGATGGTCATACAAGTGCAATATGGATGGTAGATATAGGTTTTTGTAATCTGAAAATATAAAAACAGCAAGGTAACTAATGATAAAAGTGAGCGTAAACGGTATTGCAATGCTAGGAAACAAGGCCTAGGGTTCATACTTTCACTAGTGCAAGTTCTCTCAACAACAATAACATAACTGGATCATATAACTATTCCTCAACATGCAACAAAGAGTCACTCCAAAGTCACTAATAGCGGAGAACAAACGAAGAGATTATTGTAGGGTACGAAACCACCTCAAAGTTATCCTTTCTGATCGATCTATTCAAGAGTCCGTAGTAAAATAACACAAAGCTATTCTTTCCGTTCGATCTATCCTAGAGTTCGTACTAGAATAACACCTTAAGATACAAATCAACCAAAACCTTAATGTCACCTAGATACTCCAATGTCACCTCAAGTATCCGCGGGTATGATTATACGATATGCATCACACAATCTCAGATTCATCTATTCAACCAACACAAAGAACTTCAAAGAGTGCCCCAAAGTTTCTACCGGAGAGTCAAGACGAAAACATGTGCCAACCCCTATGCATAGATTCCCAAGGTCACGGAACCCGCAAGTTGATCACCAAAACATACATCAAGTGAGTCAATAGAATACCCCATTGTCACCACGGGTATCCCACGCAAGACATACAACAAGTGTTCTCAAATCCTTAAAGACTCAATCCGATAAGATAACTTCGAAGGGAAAACTCAATCCATTACATGAGAGTAGAGGGGGAGAAACATCATAAGATCCAACTATAATAGCAAAGCTCGCGATACATCAAGATCGTGCCGAATCAAGAGCACGAGAGAGAGAGAGAGAGAGAGAGAGAGAGAGGGATCAAACACATAGCTACTGGTACATACCCTCAGCCCCGAGGGTGAACTACTCCCTCCTCGTCATGGAGAGCGCCGGGATGATGAAGATGGCCACCGGTGAGGGATCCCCCCTCCGTCAGGGTGCCGGAACAAGGTCCCGATTGGTTTTTGGTGGCTACAGAGACTTGCGGCGGCGGAACTCCCGATCTAGGTTATTTTCTGGAGGTTTCTGTATTTATAGGAATTTTTGGCGTCGGTCTCACGTCAGGGGGGTCTCCGAGTCATCCACGAGATAGGGCCCACGCCCAGGGGGTAGGGCGCGCCCTCCGCCCTCGTGGACGGCTCGGGACTCTTCTGACCCAACTCTTTTACTCCGGGGCTTCTTTTGGTCCATAAAAAATCCACGAAAATTGGCAGGTCAATTGGACTCCGTTTGGTATTCCTTTTCTGTAAAACTCAAAAACAAGGAAAAAAATAGAAACTGGCACTGGGCTCTAGGTTAATAGGTTAGTCCCAAAAATCATATAAAATAGCATATAAATGCATATAAAACATCTTAGATGGATAATATAATAGCATGAATCAATCAAAAATTATAGATACGTTGGAGACGTATCATGTTAAACCTCCTGACTTTGCATGCCTCCTTGACGTCGGAGTGCTTGATGTATGCCTCCCCTTTCTTTGTCAAGATGTCCTTGAACCTCTCCGTCATCTTGGCCGCTGCCCCTTCTCGATTCACCTTCTCCTCCTCCCACTTCTGTCCCCGGAACCCTCTTCTAACCTTCTTGGATAGCTCTTTTGTTGGATCGGTTGGATCACTGGTTTCTTCCTCGGCGTCTGTGTCGACGGTCTTGGCAACAAAGAGATTCCACTTGGGTTGTCCATTCAACTTCAACCAACAACGTATGACGGTGAAGTTCTTCTTCTCCAACTTCAAGAACACATTGCACACACAGGAAGGCTACAAAATAAAACATTGCCAAATGATCAACACAACAATGCACATCCGGCCAAATGATCAACACAACAATGCATATCCGGCCAAATGATCAACACAACAATGCATATTCGGCCAATGTACAAGCTACAGCGATGTAGACTCGAAGAAAAGCAGTAGCGCCACGTAGACGTCCACACAGTAAGGCACGTGCTCGGCGACGGATGTCGGGGACTACCTACCGAGCTGCTTGGTGACATAGAAGTAGGACGCCTTGTACTGCTCCGGCCAGGACGACATCTGCACGGACAACGACGGCAGCGGCGCCCCGCATCGCAGGCTCCGCCCTGCACGACGGCCACCACCTGCTCGACCACCACCTCCGCCTCCGCCGACCTTCTGCTTCTTCGGCGCCGCCTTTGCCTTTGCTTTGAGGCAACGGTTTTGTTGTGTCTCTGAGTTGATCTTCCTTGCGAGCGTGATCGCCGGATACTCCACCACCGCCGTCTCCGGCTGCTTTTCGTGCGGGTCCATGCGGCGACGGTGAAAAATGGCAGGAATTGGGTGGAGAGCGGCGGGATGGGAGGAAAGAGTGTTTAGCAAGGGGGATTTTTGCTGCGAAAACAGTGCGGATATCTACAAAAGCACGGGCTCCGTCTCAGTTTTGGGTGGGCGGCAGGTGACGGAGTCCTACGTGTCTTGTGTCCGGTCTCCTGCCAAGCCCCTGGTTTGGTTCCGATTTGTGGAAAACCTTGGTCCGGACTGCTCCGTGAACCGATGGGAACGCCGTTGAATGGCTTGCGGAGTTCGGTTCGTGCGGTACGGACTGCTCCGTGAACCGATGGGGGACGCCATTGAATGGCTTGTGAAGTTCGGGACTGATGCGGACGGTTTGAGGATCCGTATTGGAGATGCCCTAATGTGTTTAGGGCTCCTTTGATTCAAAGGAATTGCATAGGATTTTTGGAGGATTTGAACCCTTAGGAATTTTTCTGTGATGCTCGTTTGATTCGTAGGATTGGCATCCTTAGAAATTTTTCCATAGGATCCATTTGTACTACATTTTGAAGGAAAATTTCCATCCACTTAAACCTCTTTATAGAATTCCTTTGTTTTTCCTGCGCTATCAAACATTATTTCAAATCCTGTAGGATACTATGAGACATGCCATCCTATTCCTGCATTTTTCATATTCCTTCATTTTGACAATCCTGCGAATCAAAGAGGCCCTTAACCGGATTGGTGAGGCCCATGATTGTCAACTTGGTAGTCCTATGAAAGTGTCCTTTCACTAAAGAAAGCCTGCTCTCGATCGAAGGAGTATATTGGTCTCATGGGCGGCCTTATTACTACTCTCTCGGCCCACACACACAAAGGAGTGCTTCCATGGAGTTGGACGCGCTGGCACTGGCACTTCCCTTGCCACTTGGCAGAGTGTTGAAGGGTGGCTTCTCGTGCTCACTCGGGGCTAGAGCCGCTTCACTGTTGTTTAACCTGAGGTACAGCTCATACCACGGGATGTCCGGACGTGACGGAGAAAAAGCTCCCCCTGTTTCATGCCTGCATCGGACAAAAAGCTTTCGTCCCCTTCCATACAACTCGACGCAATTTTGCGACTTGTTTTGACTGATTAGCAGCAAATTCTAGACAAGACCAGTGGAGACCGAGACCCTGCTTGGATTAGATGTATGTTTCGTGTGCTCCGGTATTTAGTTCACGCGGCAGCTAAATCTGAAGAAAATATGGGACAGGGATGAGCCACCCGGAAAAACCAACGGGAACCTGCCGTCCGGCTACTGATTACCGTGCGATGCAGGAAGTTTCTTGAAACCTTACTCCCTCCGTTTCAAAATAGATGACTCCACTTTATACTAACTTGTAAAGTTAGTATAAAGTGGAGTCATCTATTTTGGAGTTAGTATAAAGTGGAGTCATCTATTTTGAAACGGAGGGAGTATATATACAACTCATTGGAGGATGCATCAGAGATGAACAACGCACGTACTCCTGACAAGATTTGCTCAAAAAAATAAAACGTAATCCTGACAAGATGGACAACAAAATTGAATTTTCTGCTGAACTTTACTGGCTTCTTGTCATTACATCCGTAAAAAAAAAAAGCTTTTGCAGACTTGTTTTCTGCTTCTCCTGTTCTCTCTGCCATCGAGGGCAACCAAAACCCAACTACTCTCACTGCCTTCAAAGCAGCCCGATCTGGCCGGCAGTGAAGAGAGCGGGAAAAACACCGAGAGACTGAGAAAAACTACAAGGGAGAAGCAGCCGGCGGCGATCGCCGGCCTCTCACCTAAAACTGGACGACCCAAGGGCCATCACCGCCCACCACGTCACGCATGGCTACGCGGCGCCGTTCGGTCGTCCTTGTACGTGCACGGTACACCATGCACAACCAGACCCGTATGTACAACAGGGACCAAGCTAACACAGCAGATTTCACTCGAGAGCTTCTTCCGGGATGATCTGAAGATGCGGCCGCCACACCGTCGCGCGGACGCTCCGGCTGCGCTTGCACCTGGCCTTGCCCTCCGACAGCACCTCCGCCAGGTAGCTGTCGCCGGCGCCGCGGTCTTTCGTCACCTTATTGGCGCCGGCGCCGGCACTGCTCGGCACGCTCGTCGGCTTCAACGTGGGCGATGACCGCACCTTCTTCTGTTGTGGCTGCGACGACGGCTTCCTCTTCTTCTCCGGCACCGACGAGGTCGGCACCAGGAAGTAGAAGCAGCCCCGCTCTAGCTCCGAATCGGGGTCGACAATGAGGATCCGCCGCGCGCCGCCCTGGGAGCACGGCCGGCTCACCACGTGGCTGGGATGCGCCGCCATGACCTCGCCGGCGGTGACCGGGCGGGAGTACTCCTCGATGTGGCCGTTGAGGTGGACGATGCGGATCAAGTCGAAAGACCCGCAGGGGAGGACGCAGGCCAGGCAGCACCGCAGGCTGTTGCCCATGCTTTCTTGGCTTCTTGCCGCCCGGCTAAACGTTGCTTGATTAGCAATGGAAAAACTCTCCCTGCTGGCTGGTCTTGTGCCTTACTTTGGCTCTTGGGCATGTCTGTGTGCCACTGCCTTTATATAGGGGAGAGGTTCTAGTTGTTGCACAAGTGGAAGTGTTCTATTGTGCAGGAAAAAAATGTAGTAACAAAGTAGCAAATTTATTTCCCTAAAAACAGTACTGTATTAATTCCTCTAAAAATAGTTGCATATCAATTCCCCTAAAGATTAGTACTACTCCCTCCTTTCCAAATTAGATGACGCAGCTTTAGTACAACTTTATAGTACAAAAGTTATACTACTGTATTAGTTCTCTAAAACTAGTATTGTATTAATTCCTCTAAAAATAGTTGCATATTAATTCTCCTAAAAATTAGCACTACTCTCTGCGATCCAAATTAGTTGACGCGGCTTTCTCTAAGAATAGTACCATGTTAATTCCTCTAAAAATAGTTGCATATCAATTCCACACAAAAATGGTACTACTCCCTACGGTCCAAATTAATTGACGCGGCTTGAGTACAAGTAACATTTCTTTTCAAGAGTGCATAATTTGTGCCTCATAACAGCCTCTACTCCCTCGGTTCAAATTATGGAGTAGCGTGCTAGGTTTCGTTGGGACAAGCCTTTTCCGGACAATTGTGATGTTATGATGTAACTTTCGTGTTAACAAATCATAACCACAAATGAGTACTTTAAAATACAAATGATATCAACTTTATGTCACATTTTTTTCAAAAAGAGAACTTTATATCACATATATGGCGTTTGTATTAATATAGTAATTGTTGGTCAGATGCTTGTCCTAATGAACTCTTATACACTAGGTAATTTGGAATGGAGGGAGTAGTATAAACATAAACTCATAGATCCATTATCATAGGTGCGTGATTATTTTGAAACTCCTGCTATAGCTTAGGGGCGTATATATACCCTAGAATATTTCTACTAAGATATCAATACGGTTAATATATAGTTCCCTTTTCCAGAAATTATAAACATAAATACTTCAATGTATCACTTTGGTTGTAATCTTTTGCATGTGATATGCCTAAAAATAGTTAAGAGGGACATAATATAAAATTACCCTGCAAGATAAATACAATAATATTATTCTTACATGCTCAATCCATGCTTTTACACGTAGGACAAGGTTTGATGGGTGCAGCAAAATTATGCACTATATTGAGGAGTATACACTATATTACTTTGGGTATTGGACATACATTGTTGAAGGAAAACATAGCACCAACATATTTTGGACAACTTCAAGACTCTCCGAAGTTAGTACTCCCTCTATTTCTGTATACATGATCAATTTGTTTTTCATGTCAAACTTTGACTTCTAATTTTGATCAACAAAATATGGGTTATATGTCATAAAAATATATATCATCGGAAATTTCTTTGAAATGTGCATCCAATGACATACTTTTTGTGGCATATAACTCGCTTTTTGGTTGTAAAATTAACATAGTTTCAAATAGCCGGCTATAGCCCTGCTATAGCCTTTTCAGCAGGGTGCCGCTAAATGGTTTCATGTACAAAATAGCCCGCTATAGTCCGCTATAGCTGATTTGGATGTCCGCCGCTATTTAGCATAACCCGCTATTTAAAACACTGAAAAGTAACGGTTAAAGTTAGAAATAAAAATATGAAGTGACCTTGTGTATAGAAATGGAGGGAGTATTAGACTTAATTATGTGGCTGATACTACCTCCGTTTCAGTTTACAAGTCCTACGCGTATACCTAGGTTGCCAATTTTATCACCCTAATATAAACTATATAACATAAAAACTATACCTTTTGAAAGTAGAAACTCCGAAGTTTATGTTGGTATATTTTTTGTAATATATGACTTGTATTAGGTTGGTCAAATTGACGACCTAGGGATACGTGCACGCCCTGTAAACTGAGAGAGAGGTAGTATAATATTACATCTTGGTTGGTAAGAAACTATTAATGCCCTAATTTCTATGATCAGTATGGACTTTGCACTTCTTGCAAATAAGGAAGTAATACTGATGCCATTAACCTCGATGGGATGTAAGGAAACATATAAAAGCACTAACAAAATGCTTTTTATCTTCTGTTTTTGGCTTCATGGCATCCAGTAACTTTCTTTTTCTTCACCAAGATTGATTAAGTAATTGGTCTCAAAACTTAGCTGAATACAGTAAAACATGAACCAATAACTGTTTTGAGATACACATGCAAAAAAAGTAAAGTTATAACTAGACTAAAAATGCCTGTTTGCCTCTTTGGAGGTAATTAACTTGGAGTTTTTATTTCGAGGTAATTAACTTGGAGTTCCTTGAAGAACTTGTTTTGTTTCGTACATGCAAAATTGGCTAGTTATTATCGAGTGATCCGAGAGAAGTGGCATTTTGCATGCCCTTCCGAAATGATTAGCGGGTATGTGATCGAAGTGTACGTTGTTCATGAATCCGTACAAAGAGAGCTCTTGTGCCCATGGCCATGAATCGGAGTATGTGCGTGTACATAGAGATCTTATAATCTGTGTGAAAAGGAGAGCTTAGTAGCTTCAAACCCCAACCTTATCATCGGATTAATTTTTCTGGGTTCTGGGGACTACTTCTTTTTTACTCCCTTTGACTTGAACTCTACTCTCTCAAGGCATTCATTCTTTGAACTTGGATGCTAAAAGAACTGCATTCTTTTCAATAAATAATATTGTGGTGCATCCAAGTTGCCCTAAATTGTGGGGTTCACATTGCTTGTTTTTCGTTTATTTCCCAATATATTACTGCATCTCTCACTAATACACTTTCTTTGGGAAGCTTTTTTAAGTTCTCGATGAGTTTTGTAGTACGTACTACAGTACACTGCACGCAAAATTGGACGTGCTTTCAGTCCGGGAAGGCTTCTTGCTGGCAAGACCTTGTTTGCCAAAAGAAAAAGGAAAAAAGGACAAGACTGGACAGAGAGTACGTACAGGACAGTGTTGACTGGATGTTCATGCACGAAACGTACGTAGAAGACATTCACATTGTCTCCCTGTCTTTACTTAAACTCACAAGAAGAAGGTATTTGCACCTTGCCGGTTTATCACAAATATCGCAACAAAGATGATGGCTTCTTTTTTCTGAAAAAGAGGATAACTCGGACTCAACTACAAATCTGACGTCAGATTTTAGGCCATGACAAATCGAACAATTTTCATAGCAAATTATGTTCATTAAGGACGACAAATTTAGTTGGCGAGCATAACAAATCCGTCTAGGTTTGTATTTCTGTCAGAAATTTGTCATGCTTGCAAACTTAATTTGCATCATCATGCCAATATAAATTTTCATGAAAAACGTCAGATTTGCCATGCCTAAAAATCTGAAGCCAGATTTTTAGTGTTTCCGTAACTCTAGGTCTCTGCATCAAAAGATGTATACAGCCATATATTATTGAAGAAACAAAATCCTTCATTAGAAGATGACGGCTTCTTAGCACAAGGTAAGGCTAAGCAACCGAGACCTCATCACGAACAGCAGGAAAATCATAAACGCAACGCCTCCTCGAGGTGGCTAACCGCCGGCGCATTAGCGGAGGGCCTGAGAAGAAGGATCGCCGCCCTAAGATGTCGATCGGGCGGTCTGCAAGCCGGGGACATGCTCGTGACAGCCCTCCACCCTTTGGGGCTTTCTTTCTCCCCCGGTATGGAACGCAGCAACGCCAGTTCCATGTGTGCGATTAGAATACCTGATCGCCGGTGTCAAACTTGCGTGTACTTTGCCACTGTTGGCCGACTGGCAACTGCATTGCTTGCCACCAGGTGACGATGCCTTGTACAGTATATGCACCGCTAGTATTAGAAGTGCAATGATGTGAAAACTGTGCTAGACATGCATGTTGATCTTTTAAAAGTTGTGCAAGTTTGGTCCAGCTTTTGTGAATGGGGTGAACTTTATGTTAGTTTGTGTGGTGATGAAGTTCTACGTCTTGGTTTCGCTTTTCCCTAATCAGATCGGATTGTTCAATGATTAGGTGGTCCGAAGAGTGCGTGGGTCCGTGCATTGCCGGTTTATAGGTGTGATTGAAGGGAGCATACTTGATGAACAGGATGAACTAATTAAATTAAAATTATGGTAAGGGTCTCCACACTGCATGCTGCTCCTGCCTTCTTATTTCTGTTTCTTTTAGACAGTACATTAAATCCATTTATCATTTTATCTTTTTTCCTATTACTAAATGTTTATAATGTTGCAAATTAAAGATGCCCATATTCTTTTAGAGATGTATCTTTTGGTGAATGATCCTATTTTATGGATTAACTAAAAAAATACATATGACTAAAGATACTAAAACGAAATTGAACTATAAAGATCCTAATAAAACCAAATTTAAGACATACCAAGATAATTTGAAGTCTCCTGGCAAAAATAGATAATTTAAAGTCCGTTTCGCCACAATACAGTTACATAAGAAAAATGAGAGCATAGAAAACAAAATGGGAGGACCACCGACCAACACAAACTCGACATTGGCATATCACCGCCACCACAGTCGTCAAGTCGAACTGAAGCACCGGACAGTAAACCATCAAATCAAAACTCGTCATCCATGGGATCAAAACATCATGGACTCGTAGATATCAGTTACGACGATCACATCATTGCGAGGATGGGGCTATGGAGATTCTACTCCAATCTATGTTGTCTTCACATTCGAAACGTTGTCACTGAGTACACATAAAACCTAACAATAGAAGCAACTTAATCTGATTTCCAAGGGTTGAACCAGAAAGAAAGGTCACCATTGCTTCCCTGCCAAAAAAAGGGTCTCCTTGGCTGGGAGAACCTTGAACATGCTTTGTTGTTGCTGCACAATCCCTCGTTGCACTGGCAAGTGATGTCGGCAGCTAAAGAAAGAGCTTCACTGCATACGATAACCAGGCTCGGCCCTGAGCATGTGCATCAGGCGCAGCCAAACAGGGTCCCCAGACGAGGTTTATAAGTAGTGCATAGGCCCATCACCATAGGAGAAATAAACCTGAATGGCTAGACTAATTCAGCCACTAGGCTCTATACAATGCAAGTGCTTACACAGGCACATGTGCTTAGAAGTGGGACAAAAGCAAACGTTGGCTTCCGATGCCAGTCGATGTTTAGGGGAGATAACTGATCTCCTTCCCTCACGGGTTCTACATGTTTAAAGCAACTAAGCACCGATCTGAAGCACTCTCCGTTCGCGTGACAAAATTTCTTTGAGATGAAACAATACTCTCTTTTTTTAAGCACCCATCACTGTACAAGGCCTTAGAGGCTTACTAATACAACATGTAGGCGACCGAACTGCCAGCAGCTAGGCATTGTATTGCCTAGAAAAAAAGGCTAGGCAGCAAATCAGAACGATCGGAAATTTGGAGCGACGCATCATCTACGGTCTCCAGGCGTCTTCTCTTCGCTCAAGCTCGTTCCCCTTTTACTCAGTCACCTAACGATGGTGTGCCACCATGCTATTTCGATTTTTAGCCGTTTGGCTGGGATTAATGGAGATGAAGATCACAAATTTTTTATTCCTAACACCTTAATTTGCAATTGTCCACCTACATATTTCTTGGTTTATTAATTTCTCTCCATGCTCAATTTGATTTCATCCACGAAGCAAACAACGAAGCCGCGGGTCATTTTTTTTCAACTTCGTGGTATAGTTCACGTAATGTTTGTTTTCCATGTTTGTGTGCTAAGATGTCAATAAACAAATATGTGTTGTTTTGAAATAGAAAGTTATGTGTTATTTTTGGTATTGTACAGTGAATATACGTGCTATTTATAAGTTAAGCAATAAGATTGAAAGTTCACCTTACCGTCTCCCAAAATTCACTTTTGAAATCTTTGTCTAATACTCGTTGGGAGAGTAGAACTAAAAGTCATCATAAAGCTATTAGCCATTGAAATATATAAGCAAGCGCTTCTACAATTTTTTTTAGAGAATTCTACAAATATTTGTGTGTCTTTTTAGTCAATACAAATATTTTTGTGTCCCCGCAAAAAAAATATTGTGAAGGCCCGGGTTTATCAACTAGAACTAGGGCCCCTGACTTGTCAGGGCCGGCCCTGGCCATAACTGACATCCATTGAGTTAGTTTTTTTTTAGGGTAAAATCCATTGAGTTAGTTGTAAGGAGGCCGCTTCGTAAAGCCCGTTACTAGTTAATGAGGCCCACTGTGTAAACTCTTATATTCATATATAAATAAAAAGGAGGCCCGTAACGAAAACCTTGCCTTTTCTTTACAATTTCAAATCGAAAATCCAAATTACAATACCAAATTGGAATGGCAAACAGATAGCATCACAATTCACAACACGTAAGACGCACACAGACTCACGTTCCCCGCCATGTACAGAAAGTCACCAGGAAACCTCTACAGGCCACAGAGCGGCAGGTCGAGCGGCGGCGGCATCGTGGTCTGGAGCTCGGTCTTGCCGTCCTCCACCACCAACGCCATGGCGAGCCCGCCGGTGAGATGCGCGTCGATGTGGCAGTGCACCAGCCACACGCCCGGGTTGTCTGCCAGGAAGCGCACCACGGCCCACCCGCCGACAGGCACGCCGATGGTGTTCCGGCTGGGCGGGTCGACCATGTTGAACTTGGCCTCGTCCCGCCTGGGGTTGTAGTTGCCGAAGCCGGTGGCGAGCACGTAGAAGTGGTAGCCGTGGATGTGCATGGGGTGCTCCTCCGCGGCGAAGATGCCCGTGTCCTGGAACACCATCTGCACCACGGCGCCGTACTTGACGCGGTACAGCCGCGTGCCCTTCACGGGCTGCCACAGCGCTCGGGGGACGTTCTGCGAGGTGTAGTCGAAGACCACCGGCGGGCGAGCGGGGAAGTCCTCGGTGAAGACGCCGGGGATGCGGTGGTAGTGCGCCTGCAGCAGGGAGACGGTGTTGGGGAGCTGGAACGACACGTTGTTCATGCTCGCGCCGAACCGGGTGTTGTTGGGGCCCTGGCAGAACGGGCCCGGCTGGCAGTTGAACAGACCGAAGCCAATGGTGGTGAACACCTCCTGTGTCACCGGTCCCGGCACCTTCACCGGCCCCGGGCTCCGGATGAGGTTCGAGAACCCGGTCGCCGTGTTCGTGTCGTTGTTCGCTGGCAGCATTGGGAACATCGGCGCCGGCCCTGCGCGGCCGGGATTGCCAGAGGATCGGGGACGGCCTAGGCCGGTGTGGCCTCCAACGCCAGCGCCTGCCCCTGTGGGCGGGCAGCCGGCCGCGTTCTTGTACTGGAAGATGGCGGTGGCGGTGGTGTTGTCGAAGGGGACGTTCTGCGCTGAGGCGTAGACGCGGGCGCCGAGGTAGTAGCGGCCAGGGGCGGCGGCGTGGGCGGTGACGAGGACGTCGGTGGTCTGTCCGGGGCCAAGGAGCACGACGGTTGTCTCGAAGGGCTTGGTGTACACGGCGTCGGCGGCGACCACCGTCATCTTGTGGCCGGCGAGGGAGACGAAGAGCTCGGAGTTCATGGCCGCGTTGATGATGCGTACCAGGTTCGTCTCGCCAGCGACCACCGGAATGATACTTGTCTCTGTGTGGTGATGTACATGCACACCGCGCAAATGATTAGTTACTATATATTGTAATTGTACATGCACAGCGCCATTTTCCCCATTTCAATGTTGTATTGTGCTCCGGTCGTAGTGTTAGACAAGACCTATGCAAAGCTTCTCTGTACAAAAGAAGACCTATGCCAAGCTATGAGTTTTTTCCAAACCACTTTCACGTGCTGAGATGCTTTTTTTCAAACAAAAATTAAGTTCCTTTAGTCGGTTTAGCAATATCTGGAAATTTGTACTGCAAGGGAATGGCTCAAAAGAACACTGTTTGAAAACGTTTTAGTTTACTCAACAACCGCAATAATGAATCGATCTCCCGCACAACACAACCGAAGCGACTCTCACCTTGGCTGGAGCACGGGAGGAAATCCCCGGGCTGGCCGTTGATGAGGATGGTGTCAGAGACGTTGGGCGGCGCACCGGTGACCATGGACTGCCTGAGCACCGCGATCGGGTCCCTCCTCCACCACTCCGCTGCACATCCGTCGATGATCCAATCATCAGAAACCAAACAAACCAACTGATCGATCTCTCTCAGCAACAGCATTAGACTTAGACAGACAGTATGAATCGACATGCGTAGTATGTACCCAGGACGACGGGGAACTCCTTGTCGGGCTTGGGGAAGGGGTAGGGCATGCCGCGCTTGGGAAGGATGATGAGCGCGCCGTGCACGGTGGCGCGGAGCCAGGAGCTGTGCGCGTGCCACCACAGGGTGCCCTCCTGCTCCTGGATGGTGTAGCGGTACGTGTAGCTGGACCCCGGCCGGATGGGGCACTGCGTCACGAACTCCGGCCCGTCCGCCCACCCGTTCCGCAGCTGCCGGAGGCCGTGCCAGTGGAGGGTCACGTTGTACTGCGCCATGTTCACCGCCCTGATCGCCAGCGTGTCGCCGTTGTGCACCTCGATGGTCGGCCCCGGGAACTGCCCGTTCACTGTGATGATCCTGTTGGTCTGGCACAGCCGCTTCACCACCGTCTCCTGGACCTGCATGCCATATATTCATTGCCAACAACGTACAAGCAGATTGATTAAGCATTACTATTACGAACTAAGAAAATATATACGAGAAGAAAGAGAGAGAGAGACGGGCACGTACAACGAACTCGTAGAATCGCTCCTCCGCCAGTGCGCCGGGGAGCAGGAAGGAGAGCAGAAGAACACCAGAGAGGCAGCAGCAGAGCCCCATGAGGCGTTTCGTCGCCGTGGTCGCCTCCATTGCTCCTGCTAGCTAGCTCCTTCCAATGGGCTGGCTAGCTGGCTGCTCACTTAATTCTGCCAGGTGATGTTGTTGTTGCCTTGATGACAGATCCAGGTGCGAGACTGGCTATATATGGAGGGAGGTCAGTGCGGTTGTTTGAGGTTTGGAAGATTAGGTTACGATTCCGTGCGATTCGATTGCTCCTGCTCTTTTAATTCTTTCCCTTTAAGGACGGTCTGCCCATGGTTCAGAAACGGTGACGGGGAGTTGTTGCACCCACTGGCGCCATGCGTTGCGTTTAACTTTGCTCATGGAATTCTTCCTGCTCCCTGTGCAGAATGGTAGATAGGCTGGTGCTTTCCTGACCGCATTAACTCGGTGAATCGACAAGGTAGATAGATAGATCATCGAGCAAACGTTGAAAAGCAGTGATCTGCCTTAGAGCATCTCTTGCCGGTCCTTTAAAAGATTTTAACTCTTTTATTTTTCGTTTTGAGGAGTTAAATGTCCAACCCTTTTTTTCGCGAATACGCAAGCTGCGTATCTTTGTATTGATAGAAGGAGAGTACAAGCATGGGATTACAACGCTTACAATGCCATGTGCGCACTAGGCATGGTGAACAAGCGAAGGAGCACAACAGATAGGGGTGTGCTCAGCCCCACGGCTAGAAACTAGAGACTACGCGCCGGGGATAATGTTTTGCAGTCCGGTAGCGCCCGCCTTGGCCCATAGACGCGCCTCGTCCTTGATGGTGTCGGATGTGAAGGTAATCGATGCTTATCTTAACTCCTTCAAGTTTTAAGCGCGGGCTCGGCCGGCCCTCAAATATACTTGACCGACGTCAATTCTCAGGATAATTTTGGTCCTCTCATCCGCTCCCACTGCATCGACGCCGTGTTGCCTCCAGCGTCCACACGTAGCCTCAGCCACCGGCCTGCCGACACCCAGCAGCCTCCGCCACCCCTCCTGCCCCACTTCGCCGGTCACCTTCTGCCGCCGTCGTGGAAATTGACATATATCTCCGCTGCTGCAACCTCGATCCCATGGCCGAAAAAACCATCGGACGAGCTTCGTTTGTTCCAAAACAAAGCCGACGGACGACGGAGATGACGAGCACCCACTGAGGAGCTTGGCGGTGCCGTTATCGCGGCAAGACCGATGAGCTTTGTTAGTGGTCAGGGAGTTCAGTTTGAGGCTCGCCGTCTACTGCCTTGCCATTCACTGTCGGTCGTCTCACGCTGTTTTCATTATGTTTTGTTGTTTGTTAAAAAACAAATTCAACGTGGAATATTGCATATTGTAGATGAAGAGGTTGAGGGAGATGTTCTTTGATGACACTTCGTCGGACGAGGAGGAAGAAGATGATGATGATTTCAAAATGGCCATTGTCGTGATCGTCAATGAGGACTTTTGGTGGCCAACACTAGGATCGCAGTTCGACCGCTTGTACATCAATCGAGATAGAACAGAAGGCCACGAGAAGCTTATGAAGGATTGCTTCAAACCCAATGCAACCTATCTGGAGAAGTATTTTCGTCGGCGATCTCGGATGCACCAAAGTCTCTTCCTCACCATTGAAACAGTTGTGTAGAAGCATGATGAATAGTTTAAACCGAGGACGGATGCATCGGGTAGATAAAGGGCGAGCACATTGATGAAGTGTGGCATGGTTGTTCGAGTGCTTGCCTATGGATGTTTGGCCGTCGCCATTGATGACTATGTCACATTGGGGATGACTCAATCCTCGAGGCCGCTCGAAGATACACAGAAGTCGTACATTATTGAGATCTATGGGGCAGAGTACTTGAGGGAAACCAAAGATGAAACACCGAGAGACTCTTGGGGTTTGAGTGGAAAACGAGGCCGGCATGGAATGCTTGTATCAATTGATTGCATGCATTAAACATGGAAGAATTGTCCAGCGTTGAAAATCGGTACATAGGACACTCCAAAGATCCAACAATCGTTCTTGAGCATATTGCATAGGGTGGGTGGATTTGGCAATCATACTTTGGATTGCCTGGCTCCCGTAGTGACCTGAATGTGTTGTTGAGATCACCACTCTTTCGAAAGGTTTGTTGCAATCCTTGCAACTACATTGTCAATGGTCGTCAATATACGATGGGTTACTACCTCACAGATGCCATCTATCCTTCATGAGCCACATTTTTTAAGACAATCATGTGTCCTCAAGGCAACCAGAGATCCCACTTTGCAATGCATCAAGAGTCGGCAAGGAAGGGTGTTGAGAGAGCTTTCAGTGTGCTTCAAAAGCGCTTTGCCATTATTCGTGGCCATGCAGAGTATTGAAACCGACAAGTCTTATCGCTAATAATGACATGCTGCATCATTTTGTATAATATGATCACTGAAGATGAGAGAGGCATGGCAGGGAACTTTCGTACATCACCAATCAGGATCCTATTGAGCCGGAACACGATGCAAACATGATACAGAGATTCCTCGCAGTGCATCGAAGCATCGAGAACCGAGAAATTCATACTCGCCTCCAAGGTGATCTTGTTGAAACTTGATTGTTGTGCTTCTGTCATGTTCTGTACTTCATTGGACCCTTCCGTGTGTTTGAGTTTGAAAATTTTGATTTATAGACTTTAAATTTGTAATTCATGAATTGTGTGAACTTTCATTATTAAGTTTGAATTTAATATGTGTGCAAATCTGTAATTGAAAGTAGCACGTAAACAAAAACATAGAAGAATTGACGAAGAAATGTTTTTTAAAGAGTTAAGTTTTAGGAGTTTGGCTAGGAGTCTTTTTTATTCAACTCCTCAAATATAAGGAGTTAAGATATAACAGCCGTTTGAGGGGCTAAATTATGGAGTGTATTATAAGAGATCGGCTAGAGATGCTCTAAGTCAACTGTAGTAGTTATCTAGTGTCAATTTCACCTGACTCATCTAGCAACCGTTGGACATATTAGCACATCTTCGACTAATCTAATCCACGAGTAAATAGTAAACATGGCAAATACGATATGCATCTCATACCGATACCTAACCATGTGAGCACGTATAGTACATATAACCGAAACATCTATGAACATCATATATACGGCCAACACATGAACGAGCAAACAAGGGATGAACAAGTCATACCCTCCGGTTGGCCAGGCCAAAGCGGGGGCGGCAGCAGCAGCCTCGGCGTCGGCCGAGACCTTCTTCTTGGCGGCTTCGTCAGCCATGAAGTCGATGCAGAGGAAGTAGTGGAAGTAGAGGCGGTCGGTGACGGGGATGGAGGGATCGAGATTAATTAACCATTCCTGACCGGCAAAAATAAGCTTCGGCTCGGCACATTCCGCGATCGCGCGACGTTGCGAGGCGGGTGGAGGAGGAGCGCGCGTGTACAGTTTCCAAGCTCCCAATAGCAAATGGTGGAGCAGCCCTTATAAAGAGGTCTCACTCTTTTTACTGACTAAACTTCCCACACTGCCCACCACTTATCGTACACATGCATGGGCCTTAGAGATTAACCAGAGATTATTGTCTTATATGGGCCTAAGCCCATCCATAATCCATCAACATCCATAAACATGGATGGAAACACATTTTCAGTGAAAGAATCAAAAACATGTTCGGTGCATCACAAAGCCGATTGGACTGGGCTTGAATTCAAGATTTCAGAATCTGAAAGAGACTGAAAAACGAAACCAAAGAAAGTGCGTCGCTTCGGACACCAGTTCAGCTGGAAAGCGCACAACACCTTGACACTAGTAGTACAGACCTGCAAAGTAGATGGATCACTTTGAGTTTGAGGTGGCGAATCTCTCAACGCCGGAGCCATGCTGCAGCCTGCGGGAGCTAGTATAGGCTGTTTGACAAAGCGAGGTCAAACGGGATGGCCCTCTTTTCCCCACTCCAACCCAGCGATTCCTCAAGTTTCAGCGATTAGGTGGGCAGGAGGCGACGCAGGTGCGATGTGATTAGTTAGGGTCATTCAGCAGCTTGCGTACTATTTTCTCGCTGGTGACCATTAACTAATCGCGCGCCTTTTCGGAAACTGTTAACTAATCCATCGCCTGTCCAATCGTCGCACCTGGAGAAGAAAAACATACTGTGTTCGTTAGAGCAAGTCCAGCTAAAAGTGTCCCAGGCGATCCTATCAGTGAGATCCTTAATTTCCTCTGCACTATGAAGGACTCGAATGCTTATTTACTCTGTCTGTTTTTTACTGTAAACAAACTGCAAATTGACCAGGAGTGTGATATTTTTTTTACTTCTGACTTTCAGTAGGCAAGCTCTACACTTCAACTTCAGATAGGTTCTGCTTTTTGGACAAAAGATTATGGTAGCAAGCGATCTGTAAAGCATTGAACACGTGACAATGATATGGCTCGCCTTGACTAGCAGTTGAGACAGAAGAACAGAGCAAATCAACAGATATGCAGGTATGATTCAGACCTAATCCAAGGAGTAAAAGGTGACAGGGACTGCACGCTTGGGGGTTTGATTCACGTTACCGACTAACCAAAATTGGTTAACGCCGTCTTGCGACTTCCTTGCCAAACCCTGCAGCAGCAGGGAACTTCAAAAGTGGATGGGAGAAGAGTCCAACTGTCCAAGAGATTGGCGACAAAGGTTCGTACATCACTGCCCATACCAGCAAGAAACCTACAGTTCAAAGTAGCAGAAAGTAGGAAACTATCTGCCGCAATCCCGTGAAAGAATACAATCTGCCACTTACCAAACACGTTTTGCCGCCTTAGATTTTACTCCCTCCGTTACAAAATGTAAGACGTTTTTTATGCGCTATGCAAAACCGAAAAGCATCTTAACTTTTGGTACGAAGGTAATACCTCTAACGCCCCATTTGCGATTGCGCATCAGGCAGATGATAAACATCGTGTAACTTGGGTAGAAAGTGATGCAGAATCTTTTACCTGTCGTGCGTTCAGATTTGCATATGTAAGCTAACAACAAAGTGTGTCTATCACCAGGGCTTATTTTCTGATCATGTAATGGAAAAAAGTATACTCAAGAAGTTAAAAAGGCGGTTTTCCTAATGGAGCATGACAAAGCCTCGGCTCCGGATGATTTTCCCGCCGAGTTCTATCAAAACTTCTCAGAGGTCACCAAACCGGATCTCCTATTTTTGTTTAGCGACCTATATGCTGGTCAACTAGAATTATTTCGCTTAAACTTCGGTGAGATTATTTTATTACCTAAGGTTAATGAGGCTGAAAGGATACAACAATATAGACATATTTGCCTTTTTTTGGGCGATGCATGCAGCTACTTTATTAATTATTCACAAAGACCTTACAAAGAAAAACAACAGTAAATCTGAAGCCATCATCTAGGCAACAACTGTCGCTACTCCTATCCAGTTGATGCACGAATGCTGATAGTTTGGGCCTAATACCAAACAGACCTCGCAGCCAAACCTAACATTTAAGACCTGAGGCCCCAACCAAGCCACTTGTCGGGTATGGGGCACACACTGGTCCGGCGCGCTCTCAGAGGCCGCCGCCGCCAACTGCCACCATTCCATCTTTAGAGCTGTACTGACGCATCAACCTTGCCAGGTCTAGCTACCGTCGACGCCACCACGACGCCAAACGGCACCACCTCCCTGCGCGCGAACTGCTGAGCACGTCGCAGTCGCCGCCAGTACACCTCAGCACCATGCCGCCAAGTACCACCAGCCGACACAGCTTGAAGTCTTTGGAAGATCTGTCGTGCGTAGCACCTGCCGAACAGGCATGACAAAGCGTAGCACCTGTCGGCCAGGCATGACTTGACATTTCCACCGAAGCTCCGTGCAAGACGAAGTCGCTCCACCTCCTGCCTCTAACTTCCAGCGCTGCTCCACAAACGATGCTCCCAAGAGAGAAACGACACCGCAATGCCGCCATCGTCCGATCTGAAAGACCAGATCCTAGGGTTTCCCCCGGAGCAGTACGAGTGGGTCGACAGTAGTCACATGACGATGCCTTCATCAAGGTAACGACGCGGAACGCCGCCATCGCCCGCCCATCGGCTCGGTTTTCACCGGCAACTACGTCTCCCCGACTCGCAGCAGGTACTAGATGACGAATCCTGAGATCCGAACACCCAGCTTCAGGCCGACCACCTCTGACGGAAGAGATGACCACCACCGCCGGCTGCACCGGTCAGAACAGATCTGATCGGAGGTGCCGTCGACGAGGCCACCAGGCCTCCACGCCGCCGTCGCCGATCTGAAGGCAGCATTCATGCCACCGCAGCCAAGCTGCCGCCGCCGACTGCAACCGTCGTCGCCCCAAGGGCCAGCCGCTGCGCCCGCAGCCCTGGCCGCCGCCCGTGACTGGGTCGCCCGCCACGCCAAGCCATCACCGTCCGAAGACGAGCCGGCCTCCGGCCGCCTGCCGCAGATCCCAGATCGGCCGCGCCAACACACGCCTTGGGGTCCGCCCCACCACGGAGACGCGAGAGAAAGGAGATCCCCCGCCACCGCCATCGACCCCCGGGCTTAGCCCGGCGGCGTCCTCCGGCGGCGGCGGAGCGAGAGGAGGAGGGAGTTCGAGGTGGCGGCGGCTAGGTATCTGGGCTCCGCCCGAGTCGCCCTAGGGGGAGGGGGACGCGGGCACTAGCAAATCTTCGAGATATAAGATTGCCTCCTTAATGTTAGTTTTAGAATATTCACGAAGATTGCGACCATTAGGCTAAATTCGGTTGCTGAACATGTCATTCGGCCTTCACACACAACTTTTATGCAAGGCAGGCACTTTTGGGGAACATAGCATGCAATTTCAAAAAATATCCTACGATCACGCAAGGTCTACCTAGGAGATGCATAGCAACGAGACGGGGAGAGTGTGCCCACGTACCCTCGTAGACCGAAAGCGGAAGCGTTATATTATAGCAACGAGACGGGGAGAGTGTCCTTTCTCCACCGGAGGGAAAAGGAAGGAGAGGGAGAGGGAAAGGGAAGGGGGGCGCCACCCCCTCCTCCTTGTCCTATTCGGACTCCCTAGGAGGGGGGCGCGCGGCCACCCCCCGCGGGCTTCCCTCTCTCTCCCTTAGGCCCATGTTGGCCCAACACTTCCCCGGGGGGTTCCGGTAACCCCTCGGTACTCCGGAAAAATACCCAAATCACTCGAAACCATTCCGATGTCCGAATACAACCTTCCAAAATATGAATCTTTACCTCTCAACCATTTCGAGACTCCTCGTCATGTCCGTGATCTCATCCGGGACTCCGAACGAACTTCGGTCACCAAAACACACAACTCATAATACAAATCGTCATCGAACGTTAAGCGTGCGGACCCTACGGGTTCGAGAACTATGTAGACATGACCGAGACACATCTCCGGTCAATAACCAATAGCGGAACCTAGATGCTCATATTGGCTCTTACATATTCTACGAAGATCTTTATCGGTCAAACCGCATAACAACATACGTCATTCCCTTTGTCATCGTTATGTTACTTGCCCGAGATTCGATCGTCGGTATCCTCATACCTAGTTCAATCTCGTTACCGGCAAGTCTCTTTACTCGTTCCGTAAAGCATCATCCCGCAACTAACTCATTAGTCACATTGTTTGCAAGGCTTATAGTGATGTGCATTACCGAGAGGGCACAGAGATACCTCTCGGATACACGGAGTGACAAATCCTAATCTTGATCTATGCCAACTCAACAAACACCTTCGGAGACGCCTGTAGAGCATCTTTATAATGACCCAGTTACGTTGTGACGTTTGATAGCACACAAGGTGTTCCTCCGGTATTCGAGAGTTGCACAATCTCATAGTTAGAGGAATATGTATAAGTCATGAAGAAAGCAATAGCAATAAAACTAAACGATCATAATGCTAAGCTAACAGATGGGTCTTGTCCATCACATCATTCTCTAATGATGTGATCCCGTTCATCAAATGACAACACATGTCTATGGTCAGGAAACTTAACCATCTTTGATTAACGAGCTAGTCAAGTAGAGACATACTAGGGACACTCTGTTTTGTCTATGTATTCACACATGTACTAAGTTTCTGGTTAATACAATTCTAGCATGAATAATAAACATTTATCATGATATAAGGAAATATAAATAACAACTTTATTATTGCCTCTAGGGCATATTTCCTTCAGTCTCCCACTTGCACTAGAGTCAATAATCTAGATTACACAGTAATGATTCTAACACCCATGGAGCCTTGGTGCTGATCATGTTTTGCTCGTGGAAGAGGCTTAGTCAACGGGTCTGCAACATTCAGATCCGTATGTATCTTGCAAATTTCTATGTCTCCCACCTGGACTAGATCCCGGATGGAGTTGAAGCGTCTCTTGATGTGCTTGGTTCTCTTGTGAAATCTGGATTCCTTTGCCAGGGCAATTGCACCAGTATTGTCACAAAAGATTTTCATTGGACCCGATGCACTAAGTATTACGCCTAGATCGGATATGAACTCCTTCATCCAGACTGCTTCATTTGCTGCTTCCGAAACAACTATGTACTCCGCTTCACACGTAGATCCCTCCACGACGCTCTACTTGGAACTGCACCAACTGACAGCTCCAGCAGTCAATATAAATACGTATCCGGTTTGTGACTTAGAGTCATCTGGATCAGTGTCAAAGCTTGCATCGACGTAACCATTTACGACAAGCTCTTTGTCACCTCCATAAACGAGAAACATATCCTTAGTCCTTTTCAGGTATTTCAGGATGTTCTTGACTGTTGTCCAGTGATCAACTCCTGGATTACTTTGGTACCTCCCTACTAAACTTATAGCAAGGCACACATCATGTCTGGTACACAACATTGCATACATGATAGAACCTATGGCTGAGGCATAGGGAATGACTTTCATTTTCTCTCTATCTTCTGAAGTGGTCGGGCATTGAGTCTGACTCAACTTCACACCTTGTAACACAGGCAAGAACCCTTTCTTTGACTGATCCATTTTGAAATTTTTCAAAACTTTATCAAGGTATGTGCTTTGTGAAATTCCAATTAAGCGTCTTGATCTATCTTTATAGATCTTGATGCCCAATATATAAGCAGCTTCACCGAGGTCTTTCATTGAAAAATTATTATTCAAGTATCCTTTTATGCTATCCAGAAATTCTATATCATTTCCAATCAACAATATGTCATCCACATATAATATCAGAAATGCTACAGAGCTCCCACTCACTTTCTTGTAAATACAGGCTTCTCCAAAAGTCTATATAAAACCATATGCTTTGATCACACTATCAAAGCGTATATCCCAACTCCGAGATGCTTGCACCAGTCCATAAATGGATCGCTGGAGCTTGCACACTTTGTTAGCACCTTTAGGATCCACAAAACCTTCTGGTTGCATCATATACAACTCTTTTTTAAGATATCCATTAAGGAATGCAGTTTTGACACCCATTTGCCAAATTTCATAATCATAAAATGTGGCAATTGCTAACATGATTCGGACAGACTTAAGCATCGCTACGGGTGAGAAGGTCTCATCGTAGTCAACTCCTTGAACTTGTCGAAAACCTTTCGCAACAAGTCGAGCTTTGTAGACAGTAATATTACCGTCAGCGTCACTCTTCTTCTTGAAGATCCATTTATTCTCTATGGCTTGCCGATCATGGGGAAAGTCAACTAAAGTCCACACTTTGTTCTCATACATCGATCCCATCTCAGATTTCATGGCCTCAAGCCATTTCGGGGAATCTGGGCTCATCATCATTTCCTCATAGTTCGTAGGTTCGTCATGGTCTAGTAACATGACTTCCAGAACAGGATTACCGTACCACTCTGGTGCGGAACGTACTCTGGTTGACCTACGAGGTTCGGTAGTAACTTGATCTGAAGTTTCATGATCATCATCATTAGCTTCCTCACTAATTGGTGTAGGAATCACTGGAACTGATTTCTGTGATGAACTACTTTCCAATTCAGGAGAAGGTACAATTACCTCATCAAGTTCTACTTTCCTCCCACTCACTTCTTTCGAGAGAAACTCCTTCTCTAGAAAGGATCCATTCTTAGAAACGAATATCTTGCCTTCAGATCTGTGATAGAAGGTGTACCCAACAGTCTCCTTTGGGTATCCTATGAAGACGTATTTCTCTGATTTGGGTTTGAGCTTATCAGGTTGAAGCTTTTTCACATAAGCATCGCAGCCCCAAACTTTAAGAAACGACAGCTTAGGTTTCTTGCCAAACCACAGTTCATATGGTGTCGTCTGAACGGATTTAGATGGTGCCCTATTTAACGTGAATGCAGCCATCTAAAGCATCACCCCAAAACGATAGTGGTAAATCGATAAGAGACATCATAGATCGCACCAATCTAATAAAGTACGGTTACGATGTTCGGACTATTGGGGATCGTAGCAGAAATTAAAAAAAATTCTACGCATCACCAAGATCAATCTATGGAGTAACTAGCAACGAGAGAGAGGAGAGTGCATCTTCATACCGTTGAAGATCGTGAGATGGAAGCGTTGCAAGAACGCGGATGAGGGAGTCGTACACGTAGCGATTCAGATCAAAGCAGAATCGCGATCCAAGCACCGAACAACGGTGCCTCCGCGTTCAACACACGTGCAGCCCGGTGACGTCTCCCACGCCTTGATCCAGCAAGGAGGAGGGAGATGTTGAGGAAGAAGGCTCCAACAGCAGCACGACGGCGTGGTGGTGGTGGAGTGACAGTTCTTCGGCAGGGCTTCGCCAAGCACACGCGGAGGAGGAGAGGTGTTGGGGAGGGGAGGGGCTGCGCCTTGGATGTGGTGCTGCAGCCCTCCCCTCACCCCTCTATTTATAGGGAGAAGGGGGAAGGGGGGCGGCCCCTCTAGATGAGATCTAGAGGGGGGGCGGGGGCCAAGGGGAGGGAGCTTGCCCCCCAAGCAAGGGGGGCGCCCCCCTTTAGGGTTCCCCCCAAACCCTAGGCGCATGGGCCCTAGGGGGGTTGGCGCCCAGCCCACTTAGGGCTGGTTCCCTTCCACCTACAGCCCATAAGGCCCTCCGGGGCAGGTGGACCCTCCCGGTGGACCCCCGGAACCCCTCCGGTGGTCCCGGTACAATACCAGTATACCCCCGAATATTTCCGGTGACCGTATGATGACTTCCCATATATAAATCTTCACCTCCGGACCATTCCGGAACTCCTCGTGATGTCCGGGATCTCATCCGGGACTCCGAACAACATTCGGTAATCACATACAAACCTTCCTTATAACCCTAGCGTCATCGAACCTTAAGTGTGTAGACCCTACGGGTTCGGGAATCATGCAGACATGACCGAGACACCTCTCTAGCCAATAACCAACAGCGGGATCTGGATACCCATGTTGGCTCCCACATGTTCCACGATGATCTCATCGGATGAACCACGATGTCGAGGATTCAAGCAATCCCGTATACAATTCCCTTTGTCAATCGATACGTTACTTGCCCGAGATTCGATCGTCGGTATCCCAATACCTCGTTCAATCTCGTTACCGGCAAGTCACTTTACTCGTTCCGTAATGCATGATCCCGTGACTAACTACTTAGTCACAGTGAGCTCATTATGATGATGCATTACCGAGTGGGCCCAGAGATACCTCTCCATCGTATGGAGTGACAAATCCCAGTCTCGATCCGAGCAAACCCAGCAGACACTTTCGGAGATACCTGTAGTGCACCTTTATAGCTACCCAGTTACGTTGTGACGTTTGGTACACCCAAAGCATTCCTACGGTATCCGGGAGTTGCACGATCTCATGGTCTAAGGAAATGATACTTGACATTAGAAAAGCTTTAGCAAACGAACTACACGATCTAGTGCTATGCTTAGGATTGGGTCTTGTCCATCACATCATTCTCCTAATGATGTGATCCCGTTATCAATGACATCCAATGTCCATGGTCAGGAAACCGTAAGCATCTATTGATCAACGAGCTAGTCAACTAGAGGCTCACTAGGGACATGTTATGGTCTATGTGTTCACACATGTATTACGATTTCCGGATAACACAATTATAGCATGAACAATAGACAATTATCATGAACAAGGAAATATAATAATAACCATTTTATTATTGCCTCTAGGGCATATTTCCAACAGTCTCCCACTTGCACTAGAGTCAATAATCTAGTTACATTGTGATGAATCGTACACCCATAGAGTTCTGGTGTTGATCATATTTCGCTCGTGGAAGAGGTTTAGTCAACGGATCTGCGACATTCAAATCCGTATGCACTTTACAAATATCTATGTCTCCATTTTGAACATTTTCACGAATGGAGTTGAAGCGACGCTTGATGTGCCTGGTCTTCTTGTGAAACCTGGGCTCCTTGGCAAGGGCAATAGCTCCAATGTTGTCACAGAAGAGAGTCATCGGCCCTGATGCATTGGGAATAACTCCTAGGTCGGCAATGAACTCCTTCATCCAGATTGCTTCATGTGCTGCCTCCGAGGCTGCCATGTACTCCGCTTCACACGTAGATCCCGCCACGACGCTTTGCTTGCAACTGCACCAGCTGACTGCCCCACCATTCAAAATATACACGTATCCGGTTTGTGACTTAGAGTCTTCCAGATCTGTGTCGAAGCTAGCATCGACGTAACCCTTTACGACGAGCTCTTTGTCACCTCCATAAATGAGAAACATATCCTTAGTCCTTTTCAGGTACTTCGGGATGTTCTTGACCGTTGTCCAGTGTTCCATGCCGGGATTACTTTGGTACCTTCCTACCAAACTTACGGCAAGGTTTACATCAGGTCTGGTGCACAGCATGGCATACATAATAGACCCTATGGCCGAGGCATAGGGGACGACACTCATCTTTTCTCTATCTTCTGCTGTGGTCGGGCATTGAGCCGTGCTCAATCTCACACCTTGCAATACACGCAATAACCCCTTCTTGGACTGATCCATATTGAACTTCTTCAATATCTTGTCAAGGTATGTGCTTTGTGAAAGACCTATGAGGCGTCTCGATCTATCTCTATAGATCTTGATGCCTAATATGTAATAGACCCTATGGCCGAGGCATAGGGGACGACACTCATCTTTTCTCTATCTTCTGCTGTGGTCGGGCATTGAGCCGTGCTCAATCTCACACCTTGCAATACACGCAATAACCCCTTCTTGGACTGATCCATATTGAACTTCTTCAATATCTTGTCAAGGTATGTGCTTTGTGAAAGACCTATGAGGCGTCTCGATCTATCTCTATAGATCTTGATGCCTAATATGTAAGCAGCTTCTCCAAGGTCCTTCATTGAAAAACACTTATTCAAATAGGCCTTTAAACTTTCCAAGAATTCTATATCATTTTCCATTAATAGTATGTCATCCACATATAATATGAGAAATGCTACAGAGCTCCCACTCACTTTCTTGTAAACACAGGCTTCTCCATAAGTCTGTGTAAACCCAAACGCTTTGATCATCTCATCAAAGCGAATGTTCCAACTCCGAGATTCCTGCACCAGCCCATAGATTGAGAGCTGGAGCTTGCATACTTTGTCAGCATTCTTAGGATCGACAAAACCTTCCGGTTGCATCATATACAATTCTTCCTTAAGGAAGCCGTTAAGGAATGCCGTTTTGACGTCCATTTGCCATATTTCATAATCATAGAATGCGGCAATTGCTAACATGATTCGGACGGACTTCAGCTTCGCTACGGGTGAGAAGGTCTCATCGTAGTCAACTCCTTGAACTTGTCGATAACCCTTAGCGACAAGTCGAGCTTTATAGATGGTAACATTTCCATCCGCGTCTGTCTTCTTCTTAAAGATCCATTTATTTTCTATCGCTCGCCGATCATCGGGCAAGTCTGTCAAAGTCCATACTTTGTTTTCATACATGGATCCTATCTCGGATTGCATGGCTTCAAGCCATTTGTTGGAATCTGGGCCCGCCATTGCTTCTTCATAGTTCGAAGGTTCACCGTTGTCCAACAACATGATTTCCAGGACAGGGTTGTCGTACCACTCTGGTGCGGAACGTGTCCTTGTGGACCTCCGAAGTTCAGTGGTAACTTGATCATGATCGTCATCATTAACTTCCTCTCTAGTCGGTGCAGGCACCACAGAAACATTTTCTTGTGTTGCGCTACTTTCTGGTTCGAGAGGGGTCATCTCATCAAGTTCCACTTTCCTCCCACTTCTTTCGAGAGAAACTCTTTCTCCAGAAAGGACCCGTTCTTGGCAACGAAGATCTTGCCTTCAGATCTGAGGTAGAAGGTATACCCAATGGTTTCCTTAGGGTATCCTATGAAGACGCATTTTTTCTGACTTGGGTTCGAGCTTTTCAGGTTGAAGTTTCTTGACATAAGCATCGCATCCCCAAACTTTAAGAAACGACAGCTTAGGTTTCTTTCCAAACCATAATTCATACGGTGTCGTCTCAACGGATTTCGACGGAGCCCTATTTAAAGTGAATGTGGCAGTCTCTAAAGCATAACCCCAGAATGATAGCGGTAGATCAGTAAGAGACATCATAGATCGCACCATATCCAATAGAGTGCGATTAGGACGTTCGGACACACCATTACACTGAGGTGCTCCAGGCGGCGTGAGTTGTGAAACAATTCCACATTTCTTTAAGTGTGTGCCAAATTCGTGACTCAAATATTCCCCTCCACGATCTGATCGTAAGAACTTTATTTTCCTGTCACGTAGATTTTCAACCTCACTCTGAAATTCCTTGAACTTTTCAAAGGTCTCATACTTGTGTTTCATTAAGTAGACATACACATATCTACTCAAGTCATCAGTGAGGGTGAGAACATAACGATAGCCACCGCGAGCCTCAACGCTTATTGGACCGCACACATCAGTATGTATGATTTCCAATAAGTTGGTTGCTCGCTCCATTGTTCCGGAGAACGGAGTCTTGGTCATTTTGCCCATGAGGCATGGTTCGCACGTGTCAAATGATTCATAATCAAGAGACTCCAAAAGTCCATCTGCATGGAGTTTCTTCATGCGTTTGACACCAATGTGACCAAGGCGGCAGTGCCACAAGTATGTGGGACTATCATTATCAACCTTACATTTCTTGGCATTCACACTATGAATATGTGTAACATCACGTTCGAGATTCATTAAGAATAAACCATTGACCAGCGGGGCATGACCATAAAACATATCACTCATATAAATAGAACAACCATTATTCTCGGATTTAAATGAGTAGCCATCTCGCATTAAACGAGATCCAGATACAATGTTCATGCTCAAAGCTGGCACTAAATAACAATTATTGAGGTTTAAAACTAATCCCAGGTAAATGTAGAGGTAGCGTGCCGACGGCGATCACATCGACCTTGGAACCATTCCCGACGTGCATCGTCACCTCGTCCTTCGCCAGTCTCCACTTATTCCGCAGCTCCTGCTTTGAGTTAAAAATATGAGCAACCGCACCGGTATCAGATACCCAGGAGCTACTACGAGCGCTGGTTAGGTACACATCAATAACATGTATATCACATATACCTTTGGTATTGCCGACCTTCTTATCCGCTAAGTACTTGGGGCAGTTCCGCTTCCAGTGACCGTTTCCCTTGCAATAAAAGCACCCAGTCTCAGGCTTGGGTCCCATCTTTCTCTTCTTCCCGGCAGCTTGCTTACCGGGCACGGCAACTCCCTTGCCGTCTTTCTTGAATTTCTTCTTACCCTTGCCTTTCTTGAACTTAGTGGTCTTATTCACCATCAACACTTGATGTTCCTTTTTGATCTCCACCTCCGCTGATTTCAGCATCGAATATACCTTAGGAATGGTCTTTTCCATCCCCTGCATATTGAAGTTCATCACAAAGCTCTTGTAGCTAGGTGGGAGCGACTGAAGGATTCTGTCAATGACCACATCATCCGGGAGATTAACTCCCAGCTGAGACAAGCGGTTGTGCAACCCAGACATTTTGAGTATGTGTTCGCTGACGGAACTATTCTCCTCCATCTTACAACTGTAGAACTTGTCGGAGACTTCATATCTCTCGACCCGGGCATGAGCTTGGAAAACCATTTTCAGCTCTTGGAACATCTCATATGCTCCGTGCTGCTCGAAACGCTTTTGGAGCCCCGGTTCTAAGCTGTAAAGCATGCCGCACTGAACCAGGGAGTAATCATCAACACGTGTTTGCCAGGCGTTCATAACGTCTTGGTTTGCTGGGACGGGTGCTTCACCTAGCGGTGCTTCAAGGACATATGCTTTCTTGGCAGCTATGAGGATGATCCTCAAGTTCCGGACCCAGTCCGTATAGTTGCTACCATCGTCTTTCAGCTTGGTTTTCTCTAGGAACGCGTTGAAGTTGAGGTTGACATTAGCGTGGGCCATTTGATGTACAAGACATATTGTAAAGATTTTAGACTAAGTTCATGATAATTAAGTTCATCTAATCAAATTATTAATGAACTCGCACTCAGACAGACATCCCTCTAGTCATCTAAGTGATACATGATCCGAGTCAACTAGGCCGTGTCTGATCATCACGTGAGACGGACTAGTCATCATCGGTGAACATCTTCATGTTGATCGTATCTGCTATACGACTCATGCTCGACCTTTCGGTCTCTTGTGTTCCGAGGCCATGTCTGTACATGCTAGGCTCGTCAAGTCAACCTAAGTGTATTGCGTGTGTAAATCTGGCTTACACCCGTTGTATGCGAATGTTAGAACCTATCACACCCGATCATCACGTGGTGCTTCGGAACAACGAACCTTCGCAACGGTGCACAGTTAGGGGGGACACTTTCTTGAAATTTTAGCGAGGGATCATCTTATTTATGCTACCGTCGTTCTAAGCAAATAATATATAAAACATGATAAACATCACATGCAATCAAATAGTGGCATGATATGGCCAATATCATTTTGCTCCTTTTGATCTCCATCTTCGGGGCGCCATGTTCATCATCATCACCGGCATGACACCATGATCTCCATCATCATGATCTCCATCATCGTGTCTTCATGAAGTTGTCTCGCCAACTATTACTTCTACTACTATGGCTAACGGTTAGCAATAAAGTAAAGTAATTACATGACGTTTCAGTTGACACGCATGTCATAAATAAATTAAGACAACTCCTATGGCTCCTGCCGGTTGTCATACTCATCGACATGCAAGTCGTGATTCCTATTACAAGAACATGATCAATCTCATACATTACATATATCATTCATCACATCCTTCTGGCCATATCACATCACATGACACTTGCTGCAAAAACAAGTTAGACGTCCTCTAATTGTTGTTGCAATTTTTACGTGGCTGCTATAGGTTTCTAGCAAGAACGTTTCTTACCTACGCCAAAACCACAACGTGATATGCCAATTTCTATTTACCCTTCATAAGGACCCTTTTCATCGAATCCAATCTGACTAAAGTGGGAGAGACAGACACCCGCTACCAACATTATGCAACTAGTGCATGTCAGTCGGTGGAACCTGTCTCACGTAAGCGTACGTGTAAGGTCGGTCCGGGCCGCTTCATCCCACGATGCCGCCGAATCAAGATAAGACTAGTAACGACAAGTAAATTGAAAAAATCGACGCCCACAATAACTTGTGTTCTACTTGTGCATAGAAACTACGCATAGACCTAGCTTATGATGCCACTGTTGGGGATCGTAGCAGAAATTAAAACAAATTCTACGCATCACCAAGATCAATCTATGGAGTAACTAGCAACGAGAGAGAGGAGAGTGCATCTTCATACCATTGAAGATCGCAAGACGGAAGCGTTGCAAGAACGCGGATGAGGGAGTCGTACACATAGCGATTCAGATCGCGGTAGAATCCGATCCAAGCACCGAACAACGGTGCCTCCGCGTTCAACACACGTGCAGCCCGGTGACGTCTCCCGCGCCTTGATCCAGCAAGGAGGAGGGAGAGGTTGAGGAAGAAGGCTCCAACAGCAGCACGACGGCGTGGTGGTGGTGGAGTGACAGTTCTCCGGCAGGGCTTCGCCAAGCACACGCGGAGGAGGAGAGGTGTTGGGGAGGGGAGGGGCTGCGCCTTGGATGTGGTGCTGCAGCCCTCCCCTCACCCCTCTATTTATAGGGAGAAGGGGGAAGGGGGCCGGCCCCTCTAGATGAGATCTAGAGGGGGGCGGGGGCCAAGGGGGAGGGAGCTTGCCCCCCAAGCAAGGGGGGCGCCCCCCTTTAGGGTTCCCCCCCAAACCCTAGGCGCATGGGCCCTAGGGGGGTTGGCGCCCAGCCCACTTAGGGCTGGTTCCCTTCCACCTACAGCCCATAAGGCCCTCCGGGGCAGTTGGACCCTCCCGGTGGACCCCCGGAACCCCTCCGATAGTCCCGGTACAATACCGGTATACCCCCGAATATTTCCGGTGACCGTATGATGACTTCCCATATATAAATCTTCACCTCCGGACCATTCCGAAACTCCTCGTGACGTCCGGGATCTCATCCGGGACTCCGAACAACATTCGGTAATCACATACAAACCTTCCTTATAACCCTAGCGTCATCGAACCTTAAGTGTGTAGACCCTACGGGTTCGGGAATCATGCAGACATGACCGAGACACCTCTCTAGCCAATAACCAACAGCGGGATCTGGATACCCATGTTGGCTCCCACATGTTCCATGATGATCTCATCGGATGAACCATGATGTCGAGGATTAAAGCAATCCCGTATAAAATTCCCTTTGTCAATCGATACGTTACTTGCCCGAGATTCGATCGTCGGTATCCCAATACCTCGTTCAATCTCGTTACCGGCAAGTCACTTTACTCGTTCCGTAATGCATGATCCCGTGACTAACTACTTAGTCACATTGAGCTCATTATGATGATGCATTACCGAGTGGGCCCAGAGATACCTCTCCGTCATACGCAGTGACAAATCCCAGTCTCGATCCGAGCCAACCCAACAGACACTTTCGGAGATACCTGTAGTGCACCTTTATAGCCACCCAGTTACGTTGTGACGTTTGGTACACCCAAAGCATTCCTACGGTATCCGGGAGTTGCACGATCTCATGGTCTAAGGAAATGATACTTGACATTAGAAAAGCTTTAGCAAACGAACTACACGATCTAGTGCTATGCTTAGGATTGGGTCTTGTCCATCACATCATTCTCCTAATGATGTGATCCCATTATCAATGACATCCAATGTCCATGGTCAGGAAACCGTAACCATCTATTGATCAACGAGCTAGTCAACTAGAGGCTCACTAGGGACATGTTATGGTCTATGTGTTCACACATGTATTACGATTTCCGGATAACACAATTATAGCATGAACAATAGACAATTATCATGAACAAGGAAATATAATAATAACCATTTTATTATTGCCTCTAGGGCATATTTCCAACACGGACACACCATTATGTTGTGGTGTTCCAGGTGGCGTGAGCTGCGAAACTATTCCACATTGTTTCAAATGAAGACCAAACTCATCACTCAAATATTCACCTCCACGATTGGATCATAGAAACTTTATTTTCTTGTTACTATGATTTTCCACTTCACTCTGAAATTCTTTGAACTTTTCAAATGTTTCAGACTTATGTTTTTTTAAGTAGATATACCCATATCTGCTCAAATCATCTGGGAAGATTAGAAAATAACGATACCCGCCATGAGCCTCAACACTCATCGGACCGCATACATCAGTATGTATTATTTCCAATAAGTCAGTTGCTCGCTCCATTATTCCGGAGAACGGGTCATATATCCCATGAGGCATGGTTCGCAAGCATCAAGTGATTCATAATCAAGTGATTCCAAAAGCCCATCAGCATGGAGTTTCTCCATGCGCTTTACACCAATATGATCTAAACGGCAGTGCCACAAATAAGTTGCACTATCATTATTAATTTTCCATCTTTTGGCTTCAATATTATGAATATGTGTATCACTACAATCGAGATTCAACAAAAATAGACCACTCATCAAGGGTGCATGACCATAAAAGATATTACTCATATAAATAGAACAACCATTATTCTCTGATTTAAATGAATAACCGTCTCCCATCAAACAAGATCCAGATATAATTTTCATGCTCAACGCTGGCACCAAATAATAATTATTCAGGTCTCAAACTAATCCCGACGGTAGATGTAGAGGTAGTGTGCCGACGGCGATCACACATCAACCTTGGAACCATTTCCGACGCGCATCGTCACCTCGTCCTTAGCCAATCTTCGTTTAATCCGTAGCCCCTATTTCGAGTTGCAAATATGAGCAACAGAACCAGTATCAAATACCCAGGCGCTACTACGAGCATTAGTAAGGTACACATCAATAACATGTATATCAAATATACCTTTCACTTTGCCATCCTTCTTATTCGCCAGATACTTGGGGCAGTTCCGCTTCCAGTGACCAGTCCTGTCGTGGAATTGTCACGGCAGATGTCCTTGGGCTAGGACTTAGTCGTGGAGCCATCGCAACTAGGAAGCTTGAAGGGGTTATGCGGGACAAGGAACACGAGGGTTTATACTGGTTCGGCCCCTTACGGTGAAGGTAAAAGCCTACGTCCAGTTCAAGGTGTTATTGATTAGGGTTACGATCGCCAGGGAGCTAAACACTTATCCCGGCTCTCGGAGAGATTGTTGTCACCCTTGAACCGCTGCCGGGTCCTCCCTTTATCTAGGGAGGCTGACGCCCAGCAGCCCTTAGAGTCCCGGCCGGCTCATAAGAGCGTCCGGCTCGGACTCTAATCAATACTTGCCTTACACTACAAGTCTACTATAACAATGATTGTAACTACGGGCTTTAAGCCATATCCGGGTCTCAGCCCATCTCTAGCCCATTATCTTGAAACTTAGCTCCGGGCTTCTGGTAATGACCTTTAGAGTAACCCGGCCATCCTGGCGGGTGACTCCAAGGTCTATATCCTCAACATTAGGCCCCAGATTGACTTGAGCCGGCTCGGGTCAATCTTCAGCTCTGCAGAAAAAAATCCCCGGCTTCTATTCATGTAAAGGTCATAACCCGGAGTGATGTCATCCTCTGGACTCCGGGTAATCCGCCGTGACGTCATCCTCCATTAAGTCCGTTTTTTACTCCGCCAGATCCGCAACGGATCTTTGCTTTTACTGTCCTTCCGAGAATCGAGGCGCCGTAAGGGGGAGATAACCACGCCGTGGCCTCCTTGAACCCCGCGCCTACTTATGACTCACCTTATAAATAGGCCGGCCCGGCACTCTCTTCTCACACTCTCCTTCTTCTTCCTTGCGTTGTCGTTCCTCTGCCCGAGCTTCTGCCGCCGCCGTCGCCGTCGCCGTCGCGCCCCTGATCTTCATCAACCCGGCTGCTGCATCACCCTGACCCGGACCAGATAACGCCGGCGACCTCCTCTCTTCCTCAACCCCGGTGAGTCTTCTCTGCCTTGCTAGAATAGATCTGCGGTAGGGTTTCTTCAGTTCTTCGTGTTCGTTACCATTTCCCACAAACTCGGTAGTTCTTGTTGCCACCGTAGTTGGTTGATCCTTAACCTCGCGTAGAACCACTGCGGTAGAGGTTTGAGACCCATTTCATCTGTAAGAAACCCTCTTTTTACTGCATAAGAACTGTGTTCAACCTCAAAAACTTCTCCTGCCTCTGTTTTTTAGGTCTAGAAAACTTTCTATGCTCCGACTACTTTGATCCAAAAAAGTTACTGTAATATGTGAAATCTGTTTACCACACTTAGTAAAAACTGCAGTCCTTGAATTTTGGCGGCTTATATTTCCGACTTAGAGAAAACACGCGCCGTAGAACTTTCCGGTTTAAAGAGAATCATGCTCTGTAGCATCTTCCGACTTAACCGCAGTAAGCCGTAGACGACCAACTTATCCTGAAAGCCCCGACGGCTTAGATAACCCACCGTATCAATACATACCATTAGTCCCCTTCATAAGCCGTCATTGTAACTTGAATGATAAACTCCGGCTTATAATTAACCCGGACACTTTTCTCTTCCTCGTAGACCACCAACCGTCACCATGCCTCCCAAGGCTCCCATCACTTGCAACTGGATGAAATCCAGCGTCACCGAAGAGACCCTGGCCAACTTCGTTAAGTCCGGATATCTGCCTAAAAAAGAAGTGATGTCCTACCGTGCCCCTGACCCGTCCGAAGAAAGGCCACAGCCGAGAGACGGGGAGGTAGTGATCTTTGCCGACCATATGAGCCGGGGCTTCGCACCGCCCGGCTCAAAATTCTTCCGGGACGTGCTCAACTCCTTTGATCTTCGGCCTCAGGATATAGGACCCAATTCCATATCCAACATCTGCAACTTCCAAGTTTTTTGTGAAGTATATCTTGGAGAAGAGCCGAGTCTGCTGCTCTTCAGAGAGCTGTTCTATTTGAACCGCCAAACCGAGTGCGCAAACGGTCCAAGTCTAGAGTTAGGCGGCATCTCCATCCAACGGCGCAGGGATTGTCTGTTCCCTTACGCAGAACCGCCAAGTCACCCCAAGGACTGGAACATGACTTGGTTCTACTGCCAAGACACGTCCCCGGCTGATGAGAGCCCGCTGCCCGGCTTTCGCCCAACGCGCCTGGAGCCAACTCATCCATTATCCGACAAGCTGACTGCCGCAGAACGCCAGCCTCTACTTCCAACGATCAACAAGATCAAAGCCCTGCTAGGCAATGGTCTGAACGGAATTGACCTGGTCCGGGTCTGGATCTCATGGCGGGTGATCCCATTGAGCCGCCGCCCCGGCTTAATGTGTGAGTACACCGGGCGAAAGGATGACCCGCAGAGGCACAGTGGCAATGATCTTCCAGAAGACGTTGCTGAAGAAGAGACCAAGGCTCTTTTAAACGAGAGCCTGGTAGACTGTGGAAGAACCGGGCTAGCCCCGTTCTGCAAGACCAATCCAGCCCCAGCGGTAAGCCGCTGACTTTAACCTTTCCATTTTGTTTTACCTGTCATCTTACTAAGAACTCATTACTGTATTTCTCAGGCTGATGATAAATTCTGGCGGGTCAAGTATGACCATGAGGCGGCCAAGAAGGCCAGGAAGGCGAAGAAAGCCGCCAAGAGAGCCGCCCCTCGCAAAAAGGGAAACAGACCCACTGCTTCGGAACTGCTGCAATTAAGCGATAGCTCCGAGTCAGAGGTAACCCTTAATATTTTAAATTCTTGCAGTATATGTTGTCTGATGCTGTCCGCCTTATCAACACTTGCTTATTGACAGGATGACACCGGCGCCAGTAACCCGGTGGTCGAAGAGGTAACATCACTTTCCTCCGACTCGGAGCCTTTACCACAGCTGAAAGTCCGAAGGGTAACCCGGAAAGTAAGCTTTTCCCATCCATTAGCTCACCAAGACCCTCAATTTCTTTTGAAGCAGCAGGTTCACGAGAGCCGGCGTCACACCCGGGCCCGCAAGGACGCCGACCTCTCCACTGGGTTACCCGACGCAACGAGGAAACGCCGTACTGAGGTTTTTTCTCACCTGTACCCTTTTCATCCGTTGGCGGGTGTCATCCGTCAGCCACTCAACTCTTCTGACTCCAATTACCAGGAGACCTCCCCCTCCTCGGGTGACTCCATGCAGTCAAGTCTGCCGGCCTTCAAGACTGCCCCCGGGTAATAACAATCTCCTTACATTATCTGTCTGTACTTACCCTTTGTATGCCTAACACTTCTGCCTTTTCAGTGCCCAGGCAAAGCTCACCAAAAGAGCAAAGAAGACCAGGTCAGCCGGAGTGCCCGACTTGCCTGAGCCGGAGACGACGGCTCAAGAGCCGCCAGTCGCCTCCGCCCCTGAAGCTACCATTCCCATGGATACGGCGCCTGAAGCCCCTGACCCGACCACCAAAACAACGACCGAAGCATTAGCTAACCCGGAGGCCTCCGGCTCAGCCCCACCAGCTAACGACCCGGACGTGGTAATTACCCGGACGGAGTTTGTTGAGCCGGGGAGGCCGACCGCGCTGGCCAAATGCTCCGCGAGGGAGGAGTTGCTGCAACCCCACCGGGTGAATCTGGATCTCTCCAGCTACACTGACTTAAGTATTGGAGAACTCGTCTCAGGCTACATCAGCCAGGTTCACAAGAGCCGGGACGCCGAGATCGCCATGGTCAACCAGATCCGCCAAAAATCTGAGGTAACTTTCTGCTGTTCTCTTACTTTCCGCATAGTGATCCTTGCCATTCTAGCCCCCAAGTCTAGGACTTATACTTGAATATGTTGTAGACTTTAGATTCCGGCTTACTGAACTGAGCCGGCCGTACATAGATAGATACGTTCAATATGCATTAGCCCCCAAGTGCCAAGTGTCTTTGCTTGGAAAGCGCTTGGGACTTTATAGAATGACTGTTAATAACCCGGAAATATATGCAGGCTGTTGGCAAGAAATTAGAGTCGGACCTGGCGGATCTCAAGAGCCGGCTGAAGGCACAAGAGATGGAGACCCGGAAGGCAAATGCCAAGTTTGTCTCCAGCATCGCCGCTCAGGAGAAATTGAAGACTGAATTCGACGCTGGGCGGAAGGCCTGGGCTGAGGAGAAAACTGCACTGGTGACCCGGGCAGAACAGGCGGAGAAGGCCCTCACTGAGAAGACCGCTGAGCTCTCCGGTCTAAAGCGCCAAGTGTCCCAAATGGTAGCTTCCATCTTCGGTAAGTTGCCTCACCGGCTTTCATTCAAGTTGGAATGTTTACATCTCTTAACTCATCCTTATCACCGGGTCATCTGATGTTGTTAAACAGGTTCCAGAAGCGCCAATTTGAACCAGAGCGTGGTCACCAAGTTAAAGGCCGTGTACACCCTGGTGGAACAGCTCTACGCCGGGTCACAGCGGGCTTTAGCTGTGGTGGCCCTGTCAAATGAAGTGCCGACTCATCTGGCCGAAGTCCTGCGCCGGCTCGCAGTTCTGCCGCAGCGGATCCAGGAGCTACGACGAGCATCCGCGAGATCCGGAGCAATCGCCGCACTGAGCCGGGCCAAAGCCTTCTTGCCGGAGCTAGACCCGGCAGATATCGCCCTGGGTTACCCTAGCCTGAAAGAAGACGGCTCAGCGTTCGACCAGAAGGACTTCGCGGCTTGTGTGAAGGCTGTACGCCCGGTGGCCACCATCATCGGGAACGACACCGATTTAACCAAGTATCAGCCGGGATACAACGCGGAGAATCAGAGGATTCCAACCCCTCGCTATGAAGCTATCAATCTGATTCCCCCGGCTCGCCAGCACACCTTCGCCCCGGAGATTAACCCGGTCGGGTTAATTGACGAAGAAGCTCAGTTCGAAGCTCTCAGCGGCATCAACTGGAAGTCGTCGACCTTCGAAGCCTTGGGATCAGCCGAAGCAGAAGATGAGCCGGGGACTTCAACTCAGCAGGCGTCATAAACCGGCTAGCGGCTCACCAAACAACGCCCATCCTTGAAACTTTGAAAGATTTTTGTAATAGAGTAGGTGCAACAATTTATCTCTGCCGTGCCATCGTGCACGTAATGAATGCTGAAATCCTTTGAAGTCATTCTTTTGATGCTCCTCCGGGTCGGAATTATCCCTTTGTCCTTCTCAACCTTAAAAAGTGCCTTTAAATATCTGCATAGAAAGGCAAATTACAAGTCGCAAAGCGGCTTACCGCCCTGAGAATCAGGTGTTTGAGATGGATAACCCGGGATACGAACCAAAAAAGATCGGTCCTTAACTATACTCGAACATAGCTGTGATGACACACTTAACAGCCTGTAAGCATACTTCCGGGTTAAATAACCCGGGTAGCACGGTTGGTACCTTAACTCGAATTTATTTGTCTTGATGACATCCATGATGCTCAACTAACAAGATAAACCAAAATTAAACCAGCAAGTGAAACCCGGCAGTACATACTTTGACATGATCAAAGCAAGTTTGTGGTAAAATATAAAAACTTAAGGGCTTCCGGTTCGAATACGACCAGAAACTCGGTCCAAAGGGGTTAAGCTAAGATTCGGATACGATCATATAGCCCCCAGTGGGTTTGGCGATGCCAATCAAGAGGGTATCGACAGCTATGTTCTCTTTGGTTCGAATACGACCCATGTTTGTACAGGAAGCCCCCAAGTGATTCTGAAAATTTGTTTAACGACGCTGATTCGAATACGATCCACGTCGGTTCTCAGAGGGGTTACACTATGATTCAAATATGACCAGAGGCAACTTCCCAATGAGCTCGGCACTTTGCCAATCAAATGGGTATCGACAGCTATGTTCTCTTTGGTTCGAATACGACCCATGTGTGAACAGGAAGCCCCCAAGCGACTTTACTGCTTACAGCTAGATTCGAAGATGATCATAAGCCGGATCTTCTGTAAGTCAGCATGTAACAACACACATTTTTGGAAGAGAGCAAAGGACAGAGGTCCTGCTTTATTGCTTTATCATAATATATACATGGCTGAGATAAATATGTACATCACAAGAGTCGGAAGCTCAAGTGTAGTAAGGCCGAAGCTGAGCTATGTTCCACGGCCGACGGGTCTCCTCCTCAGATTTACGTGAGTCCTTATGCTCCCGGATATCAATGAGGTAATATGACCCGTTGTGCAAGTTCTTACTGACCACAAAAGGCCCTTCCCAAGGTGGGGATAACTTGTGTGCATCTGTTTGATCCTGGATGAGCCGGAGCACCAGGTCGCCCTCCTGAAAGACCCGGGATTTGACCCGGCGGCTATGATAACGGCGTAGGTCTTGTTGGTAAATCGCTGAACGGGCGGCTGCCACATCACGCTGTTCGTCCAGCAAGTCCAGAGCATCTTGGCGCGCCTGTTCATTATCCGTCTCAACATAAGCCGCCACACGAGGTGAATCATGACGGATGTCGCTGGGGAGAACTGCTTCTGCTCCATAAACCATGAAGAAAGGCGTGAAGCCTGTAGACCTGTTAGGAGTAGTGTTGATGCTCCATAAAACGGAGGGCAACTCCTCCACCCAACAACCTGGCGTCCGTTGCAAAGGGACCAAGAGCCGGGGTTTAATGCCCTTCAGAATCTCCTGGTTAGCTCTCTCAGCTTGACCATTGGATTGGGGGTGTGCCACTGAAGAGACATCAAGCCGGATATGCTCTCTTTGACAAAACTCCTCCATAGCGCCTTTGGACAGATTAGTGCCATTGTCTGTTATGATGCTGTGTGGAAAGCCGAAGCGGAAGATCACCTTTTTCATAAATTGAACCGCCGTGGCTGCATCACACTTGCTAACTGGCTCAGCTTCCACCCACTTCGTGAATTTGTCCACTGCCACCAAGAGGTGGGTCTTCTTATCCTTGGACCGTTTAAAAGGCCCGACCATATCAAGCCCCCAGACCGCAAAGGGCCAAGTGATCGGGATCATCCTCAATTCCTGAGCCGGCACATGAGCCCGTCGGGAGAACCTTTGGCAGCCATCACATTTACTGACCAAGTCCTCTGCATCAGCGTGAGCCGTCAGCCAATAAAAACCATGACGGAAAGCCTTGGCCACAAGAGATTTTGAACCGGCATGATGGCCACAATCCCCTTCATGGATCTCGCGCAAGATCTCTTGACCTTCCTCAGGGGAGATACAACGCTGGAATGCCCCTGAAACACTGCCATGATGCAACTCGCCATCGATAACAATCATTGACTTAGCCCGCCGGGTTATTTGCCTGGCCAGAATTTCATCCTCAGGCAACTCTCCCCGGGTTATATAAGCCAGATATGGCATTGTCCAGTCTGGTATGATATGAAGAGCCGCCACCAGTCGTGCCTCCGGGTCAGGGATAGCCAAGTCCTCCTCTGTAGGCAACTTAACCGAAGGGTTATATAGGACATCCAGGAAAGTGTTAGGCGGCACCGGCTTTCGCCGAGAGCCGAGCCGGCTTAAAGCATCAGCCGCCTCATTCTTCCTGCGGTCAATGTGCTCCACTTGATATCCCTGAAAGTGCCCGGCAATGGCATCAACCTTGCGGCGATAAGCCGCCATTAGAGGATCCTTAGAATCCCAGGTGCCTGATACTTGTTGAGCCACCAAGTCTGAGTCACCAAAACACCTAAGCCGGCTTAAGCTCATCTCCTTAGCCACCCGAAGACCGTGGAGCAAAGCCTCGTACTCAGCCGCATTATTAGTGCAAGGAAACATCAACCGTAGCACATAATGGAACTTGTCACCTTTAGGGGAAGCCAAGACCACACCAGCCCCCGAGCCATCCAGCTGCCTGGACCCATCAAAGTGAATAGTCCAGTAAGTGTTATCCGGATTTTGCTCGGGTACTTGTGACTCTGTCCAATCATTGATGAAATCTATCAAGGCCTGAGACTTAACAGCAGTGCGTGGCACATATTTGAGGTCATGGGGTCCAAGTTCTATAGCCCACTTAGCAATTCTCCCTGTAGCCTCTCTGTTCTGGATAATATCACCGAGAGGGGCGGAACTGACCACAGTGATGGGATGACCTTGAAAGTAATGCTTAAGCTTCCGGCTCGCCATAAATACCCCATATACGAGCTTCTGCCAATGCGGATACCGCTGCTTGGACTCAATGAGCACCTCACTGACATAATAAACCGGCCGCTGAACCGGATGCTCCTTACCTGCCTCCTTGCGCTCCACCACAATAGCCACGCTGACAGCTCGTGCGTTTGCCGCTACATACAGTAGCAAGGGCTCCTTATCAACCGGAGCAGCAAGGACGGGGGGCTCTGCCAGTTGCTTTTTCAAATCCTCGAAGGCGGTATTAGCTGCATCATTCCAGACAAAGTTATCAGTTTTCTTCATCAATTGATATAAGGGCATAGCCTTCTCACCCAAACGGCTTATAAACCGGCTTAACGCAGCGATGCGACCCGCCAAACGCTGAACGTCATTTATACATGCCGGCTTAGCTAGAGAAGTGATAGCTTTGATCTTCTCTGGGTTAGCCTCAATGCCCCTGTCAGAAACCAAGAAGCCCAATAGTTTGCCTGCAGGAACACCAAAAACACATTTGGCCGGGTTAAGCATCATCTTATAGACCCGGAGATTGTCGAAGGTTTCCCTTAAGTCATCTATCAGGGTTTCCTCCTTGATGGATTTAACCACAATGTCGTCCACGTAAGCGTGAACATTGCGCCCGATCTGCTTATGAAGGCAATTCTGCACACAACGCTGGTAAGTCGCCTGTGCACACTTGAGTCCAAAGGGCATAGACACATAGCAGAAGGCTCCAAAGGGAGTGATGAACGCCGTCTTCTCCTGGTCCTTAACTGCCATCTTAATCTGATGATACCCGGAATAAGCATCCAAGAAACTTAAGCGTGCACAACCTGCCGTGGCGTCAATGATTTGATCGATACGGGGGAGAGCAAAAGGATCAGCCGGACACGCCTTGTTCAAGTCCGTGTAGTCCACACACATCCGCCAGGTGCCGTTCTTTTTAAGTACAAGCACCGGGTTAGCCAACCACTCTGGGTGAAAAACCTCAACAATGAACCCGGCCGCCAAAAGCCGGGCCACTTCTTCACCAATAGCCTTCCGCCTCTCTTCGTTTAACCGTCGAAGGAACTGTCTGACCGGCTTAAATTTTGGATCCACATTGAGAGTGTGCTCAGCGAGTTCTCTAGGTACACCTGGCATGTCAGAAGGTTTCCATGCAAAGATGTCCCTATTCTCACGGATGAACTCGATGAGCACGCCTTCCTATTTCGGGTCCAGATTTGCACTGATGCTGAACTGCTGAGACGAGTCACCTGGAACAAAATCAACAAGTTTAGTCTCATCGGCTGATTTAAACTTCATTGCTGGTTCATTCTCCGTGGTTGGCTTTTTCAGAGAGGTCATATCTGTTGGGTCAACATTGTCTTTATAAAATTTCAACTCTTCTGTGGCACAAACAGACTCTGCATAAGCCGCGTCACCTTCCTCACACTCCAGAGCCACTTTCCGGCTGCCGTGAACTGTAATGGTCCCATTGTGACCCGGCATCTTGAGCTGTAAGTACACATAACACGGCCGTGCCATGAACTTGGCGTAAGCCGGCCGTCCGAATATAGCATGGTATGGACTTCTTATCTTGACCACCTCAAAGGTCAACTTCTCCACCCTGTAGTTGTTTTCATCACCAAAAGCCACTTCCAATTCGATCTTGCCGACTGGATAAGCCGACTTACCGGGTACCACACCATGGAAGATAGTATTTGACTGGCTGAGGTTCTTATCAACTAGCCCCATACGACGGAAAGTCTCATAATAGAGGATGTTGATGCTACTGCCTCCATCCATGAGTACCTTTGTGAACTTATAGCCTCCCACCTGAGGAGCCACTACTAAGGCCAGGTGGCCCGGGTTATCCACCCGGGGAGGGTGATCCTCCCTACTCCACACTATGGGCTGCTCCGACCACCGTAAGTAGCGTGGAACCGCCGGCTCAACAGCATTAACAGCCCTCTTGTGAAGCTTCTCGTCTCGTTTGCACAAACTAGTGGTGAACACGTGATACTGTCCACCGCTAAGTTGCTTCGGGTTGGTCTGATAGCCCCCCTGTTGCTGTTGATGACCCTGACCAGACTGTTGATTGAAGCCCCCTTGACCGTTCTGAGGACCGGAATTTGACCCGCCACCCGGGCCATGAAAGCCACCAGCGCCGGAGCCGCCTGCGCCTGGGCCGCCGCCCGGGCCATTGTAGTTTTTAAAGGCCTTCATGATGGCACAATCCTTCCACAGATGAGTCGCTGGCTTCTCTCTAGAGCCGTGTCTCGGACAAGGTTCATTCAACAGCTGCTCCAGAGAAGGTCCTGACCCGCCGCCTCGGGGAGGGGCCCTCCCCTTGCGTCGCTGGTTGTTGCCTTGGGTGTTGGCTACGAACGCCAGGCTGCCATCGGCCTTGCGCTTGCCTCCTCCTTGATTCCCCGGGTTAAACTGAGGGCCCTTGCCATTGCCGTTCTTCTTTCCCTTCCCTGTCCTTTCATCATCTGAAGGGGGATCCTTGGTACCATCGGAATCAGCATATTTGACAAGAGCCGCCATTAGTGTACCCATATCCGTGCAGTCACGTTTAAGCCGCCCAAGCTTCATCTTTAGGGGCACAAAACGACAGTTCTGTTCTAACATCAAGACTGCAGAGCCGGCGTCCATCTTATCTGATGAATGTATGATCTCCTTGACCCGGCGAACCCAATGGGTCGTGGACTCACCCTCCTGCTGCTTACAGTTAGTCAAATCCACAATTGACATAGACTGCCTACAGGTATCCTTGAAGTTTTGAATGAACCGGGCCTTCAGCTCAGTCCAAGACCCAATGGAGTTCGGTGGCAGCCCTTTTAACCACGTGCGGGCAGTTCCATCTAACATCATGGTGAAATATTTGGCCATGGCCGCCTCGCTGACCTCTAGCAGTTCCATAGCCATCTCATAACTTTCAATCCAGGCCGCAGGCTGTAAGTCAGCTGTATAGTTAGGCACCTTCCTAGGGCCCTTGAAATCCTTAGGTAGACGTTCATTACGGATGGCCGGCACCAAACAAGGGACACCCCCGGTCCTGGTAGAAATACCCACATCAACGGACGCCGTTGGATAAGCCGGGGGGGTCTGATAAACCGTCAATTGCGGCACCTGCTCCGCCTCTTGCCGTGCTTGGTCTGCGGCGTAGAAGGTTCCAACATGAGCCGGGCCATGGCGTCGGACATTACTTGAGCCGGTCGCCGAGACCATGTGCCGGCTGTAACTCGGGCTCTGGCCTGGGCGAGGAGTTGAGTGGATCCTGTCCCGGCTGTAGGAGTACGCCTCTTGCTGCGCTAGGGCCGTCTGCAGGAGTTCCCTGACCCGGCGGGTTTCAACGGCTGCCGGAGAATTGCCGTCAACGGGAAGAGCCGCCAGTCGTGCTGCCGCAGCTACCATGTTCTCCAGCGGGTTATCGTAATGACCCGGGGGTATTGGCACATACTGAGGCGGGGCAGGGGGCGCCTGGGGAGGCCCCATTACTAGTGGCTGAATAAGGGGTCCCGACTCGGGCGCAATGACCCCTGGTGGGTTACTGGATCCCGCACCCGGCGTGTTGAATAGATTGCGCGGATCGTAAACCGGCGGGAGTCGAGACTGGGCCTTCTGATGCCTCCTTCTTGTGACCTCGTTGGCCGCGTTCTGATCCATCGTGAGTTGGAAGGACTGCGCCTGAATCAACTGAGTCCGGGCGTCGAGAGCCGCCCGCTCCGCCGCCAGCCTGATCCCTTCTGCTGCAAGATCCTCTTTTGCTTTCATCAGATCCAATTTTAACTGTGCCACCTCCGCGTCATGCTGGGCTTGATCTGCCGGGTCAACCGTGGCAGTTAACAGGGCCGTCATCTTATCTGTGAGATCCATCAGCACCTGAGCCGGGGAAGGCTCCGGGTTTTCTGATCCGGTAGCGGGGTTCTGAATAGGCTGCGCACCAGCCATAAAAACTCCGACCTGACTTGGCGGCTCAAAAAGGTCTGGAATACTGTTGCCATCGGAATAACTCATGAGCCTGCCATCTTGAAGTTGGTACAGCGAGTTTGACTCATCAGCGGCCGACTCGCCGTCAGAGCCGGCGGCCGCCTCATCCCCAGACCCAGATGGATCGGAGGGCCTTCCATGGATGCATCCCACAAAAGCGCGTTTTAAGGCAGGCCGGGCCCGGGCGGGTCGTGCGCGCTGAGCCGTTTCGATGAGATCGGCGCAGAGACCCGGCTCGCGGCCCGGCTCACCAACCTTGCCAATGAAGACATGAATTCCGCCAAAGGGGACCCGGTACCCGTACTCCACTGAGCCGGCGTCGGGGCCCCAGTCCGCGTCGTCGATGTAGAGCCTGCCGCGACGACTCTTGGTCATCCGGCCCACAGCGTATCCCTTGAGCCCTTCGAAGCTGCCCTTCAAGAACTCAAATCCACCGTGCGCTCGCCCCACGGTGGGCGCCAACTGTCGTGGAATTGTCACGGCAGATGTCCTTGGGCTAGGACTTAGTCGTGGAGCCATCGCAACTAGGAAGCTTGAAGGGGTTATGCGGGACAAGGAACACGAGGGTTTATACTGGTTCGGCCCCTTACGGTGAAGGTAAAAGCCTACGTCCAGTTCGAGGTGTTATTGATTAGGGTTACGATCGCCAGGGAGCTAAACACTTATCCCGGCTCTCGGAGAGATTGTTGTCACCCTTGAACCGCTGCCGGGTCCTCCCTTTATCTAGGGAGGCTGATGCCCAGCAGCCCTTAGAGTCCCGGCCGGCTCATAAGAGCGTCCGGCTCGGACTCTAATCAATACTTGCCTTACACTACAAGTCTACTATAACAATGATTGTAACTACGGGCTTTAAGCCATATCCGGGTCTCAGCCCATCTCTAGCCCATTATCTTGAAACTTAGCTCCGGGCTTCTGGTAATGACCTTTAGAGTAACCCGGCCATCCTGGCGGGTGACTCCAAGGTCTATATCCTCAACAAGTCCCTTTGAAGTAGAAGCACTCAGTTTCAGGCTTAGGTCCAGACTTGGATTTCTTCCCTTGAGTAGCAACTTGCTTGTTGTTCTTCTTGAAGTTCCCCTTCTTCCCTTTGCCCTTTTTCTTGAAACTAGTGGTCTTGTTAACCATCAACACTTGATGCTCCTTCTTGATTTCTACCTCCGCAACCTTTAGCATCGTGAAGAGCTCGGGAATTGTCTTTTCCATCCCTTGCATATTATAGTTCATCACGAAGCCTTTATAGCTTGGTGGCAGTGATTGAAGAACTCTGTCAATGACACTATCATCAGGAAGATTAACTCTCTAGTCAAGTGGTTATGATACCCAGACATTTTAAGTATATGTTCACTGACAGAACTATTCTCCTCTATTTTGCAGCTATAGAACTTGTTGGAGACTTCATATCTCTTAACTCGGGCATTTGCTTGAAATATTAACTTCAACTCCTGGAACAGCTCATATGCTCCATGACATTCGAAACGTCTTTGAAGTCCCGATTCTAAGCCGTAAAGCATGGCACACTAAACTATCGAGAAGTCATGAGCTTTGCTCTGCCAGACGTTCATAACGTCCGGAGTTGCTCCTGCAGCGGGTCTTGCACCTAGCGGTGCTTCCAGGACGTAATTCTTTTGTGCAGCAATGAGGATAATCCTCAAGTTACGGACCCAGTCTGTATAGTTGCTACCATCATCTTTCAACTTAGCTTTTTCTAGGAACGCATTAAAATTCAAGGAAACGGTAGCACGAGCCATTGATCTACAACAACATAGATATGCAAAAACTATCAGGTACTAAGTTCATGATAAATTAAAGTTCAATTAATCATATTACTAAAGAACTCCCACTTAGATAGACATCCTTCTAGTCATCTAAATGACCACGTGATCCATATCAACTAAACCATGTCCGATCATCACGTGAGATGGAGTAGTTTTCAATGGTGAACATCTCCATGTTGATCATATCTACTATATGATTCACATTCGACCTTTCGGTCTCAGTGTTCCGAGGCCATATCTGCATATGCTAGGATCGTCAAGTTTAACCCGAGTATTCTGCACGTGCAAAACTGGCTTGCACCCGTTGTATGTGAACGTAGAGCTTATCACACCCGATCATCACGTGGTGTCTCGCCACGACGAACTGTAGCAACGGTGCATACTCTGGGAGAACACTTATACCTTGAAATTTAGTGAGGGATCATCTTATAATGCTACCATCGTACTAAGCAAAATAAGATGTATAAAAGATAAACATCACATGCAATCAAAATATGTGACATGATATGGCAATCATCGTCTTGTGCCTTTGATCTCCATCTCCAAAGCACCGTCATGATCTCCATCATCACCGGCATGACACCTTGATCTCCATCATAGCATCGTTGTCGTTTCGCCAACTATTGCTTCTACGACTATCGCTACCGCTTAGTGATAAAGTAAAACAATTACATGGCGATTGCATTTCATACAATAAAGCGACAACCATAAGGCTCCTGCCAGTTGCTGATAACTTTTACAAAACATGATCATCTCATACAACAATTTATATCTCATCACGTCTTGACCATATCACATCACAAACATGCCCTGCAAAAACAAGTTAGACGTCCTCTACTTTGTTTTTGCAAGTTTTACGTGGCTGCTACGGGCTTCTAGCAAGAACCGTTCTTACCTACGCATTAAAACCACAACGATTTTTCGTCAAGTGTGTTGTTTTAACCTTCAACAAGGACCGGCCGTAGTCAAACTCGATTCAACTAAAGTTGGAGAAACAGACACCCGCGAGCCACCTGTGTGCGAAGCACGTCGGTAGAACTAGTCTCATGAACGCGGTCATGTAATGTCGGTCCGGGCCGCTTCATCCAACAATACCGTCGAATCAAAGTAAGACGTTGGTGGTAAGCAGTATGACTATTATCGCCCACAACTCATTGTGTTCTACTCATGCATATCATCTACGCATAGACCTGGCTCTGATACCACTGTTGGGGAACGTAGCATGCAATTTCAAAAAAATTCTTACGATCACACAAGATCTATTTAGGAGATGCATAGCAACGAAACGGGGAGAACGTGTCCACGTACCCTCGTAGACCGAAAGCGGAAGCGTTATATTAACGTAGTTGATGTAGTCGAACGTCTTCACGATCCAACCGATCCAAGTACCGAACGTACGGCACCTCCATGTTCAGCACACGTTCAGCTCGATGACATCCCTCGAACTCTTGATCCAGTAGAGGGTTGAGGGAGAGTTCCGTCAGGACGATGGCATGGTGACGGTGATGGTGATGTGATCCGCACAGGGCTTCGCCTAAGTACTACGACGCTATGACCGGAGGAGTAAACTGTGGAGGGGGGCACCGCACACGGCTAAAAGAATTCTTGGTGTGCCTTTGGGGTGCCCCCCGCCCACGTATATAAAGGGGGAGAGAGGCCGGCGGCCAGGAGGGGCGCACCACGGGGGGAGCCTACTTGGACTCCTAGTCCAAGTAGGATTCGCCCCCCCTTTTCCTTTCTCCACCGAAGGGAAAAGGAAGGAGAGGGAGAGGGAAAGGGAAGGGGGGCGCCGCCCCCTCCTCCTTGTCCTATTCGGATTCCCTGGGAGGGGGGTACGCGGCCACCCCCCGCGGGCTTCCCTCTCTCTCCCTTAGGCCCATGTTGGCCCAACACTTCCCGGGGGGTTCCGGTAACCCCTCGATACTCCGGAAAAATACCCGAATCACTCGGAACCATTCCGATGTCTGAATACAACCTTTCAATATATCAATCTTTACCTCTCGACCATTTCAAGACTCCTTGTCATGTCCGTGATCTCATCCGGGACTCCGAACAAACTTCGGTCACCAAAACACACAACGCATAATACAAATCGTCATCGAATGTTAAGCGTGCGGACCCTACGGGTTCGAGAACTATGTAGACATGACCGAGACACATCTTCGGTCAATAACCAATAGCGGAACCTAGATGCTCATATTGGCTCCTACATATTCTATGAAGATCTTTATCGGTCAAACCACATAACAACATACATCATTCTCTTTGTCATCGGTATGTTACTTGCCCGAGATTCGATCGTGGTATCCTCATACCTAGTTCAATCTCGTTACCGGCAAGTCTCTTTAGTCGTTACGTAAAGCATCATCCCGCAACTAACTCATTAGTCACATTGCTTGCAATGCTTATAGTGATGTGCATTACCGAGAGGGCCTAGAGATACCTCTCTGATACACGGAGTGACAAATCCTAATCTTGATCTATGCCAACTCAACAAACACCTTCGGACACACCTGTAGAGCATCTTTATAATCACCCAATTACGTTGTGACGTTTGATAGCACACAAGGTGTTCCTCCGGTATTCGGGAGTTGCACAATCTCATAGTCAGAGGAATATGTATAAGTCATGAAGAAAGCAATAGCAATAAAATGAAACGATCATAATGCTAAGCTAACGGATGGTTCTTGTCCATCACATCATTCTCTAATGATGTGATCCCGTTCATCAAATGACAACACTTGTCTATGGTCAGGAAACTTAACCATCTTTGATTAACGAGTTAGTCAAGTAAAGACATACTAGGGACACTCTGTTTTGTCTATGTATTCACACATGTACTAAGTTTCTGGTTAATACAATTCTAGCATGAATAATAAACATTTATCATGATATAAGGAAATATAAATAACAACTTTATTATTGCCTCTAGAGCATATTTCCTTCAAGCACATCCTAGATGGAGTTGTTGTCCTACATGAAACAGTCCATGAATTACACCGGAAAAAGTTGAACGGGGTAGTACTCAAACTAGACTTTGAAAAGGCTTATGACAAAGTCAAGTAGCCCTTTCTTCAATAGACTCTCAAAATGAAAGGATTTTCTGCAGAGTGGCGCGCTATGATCTATACCTTCATTTCTGGAGGTAGTGTTGCCATTAGGGTCAATGATGACGTTGGACACTATTTCCAAATGAAGAAGGGATTGCGACAAGGTGACTCGATATCGCCCATGCTATTCAATATAGTGGCGGATATACTAGCGGCCATGATTGAGCGTGCCAAGGTTGATGGCCAAATTGATGGGATAGTTAATCATCTAGTTGATGGTGGTCTCTCTATACTTCAATATGCCGATGATACGATTCTCTTCATAGATCATGACCTCAAGAAAGCGAGAAATCTGAAACTGGTTTTATCAGCATTCGAGCAACTCTCGGGTCTTAAGATCAATTTTCATAAAAAATGAATTGTTTTGCTTTGGCGAGACTCAAGACGAGGCCCGCCTGTATGCTGATATGTTTGATGCGGGTTGGGACAGTTTCCGATCACATATTTGGGGATACCGATACATTATCGGAGACTCACACATGCTGAATGGAAACACGTCGAGGAGAGACTACAAAAACGACTTGACAGTTGGAAAGGTAAATTGTTGTCTCTGGGTGGAATATTGGTCCTCATAAATTCAGTACTGAGTAATATGGTACTATATATGATTTCCTTCTTCCAGTTGCCGAAAGGAGTTTTACATAGATTGGATTACTTCCGATCAAGATTCTTTTGGCAAGGAGATAGCGAGAGAAAGAAATATCGACTGGCTAAATGGAGTGTGGTTTGCCGTCCCAACGACCAAGGCGGGTTGGGCATTCATGACCTTGAGGTTAAGAATAGGGCCCTTCTCGGCAAATGGTTGTTTAAATTATTGACGGGAGATGGTGTATGGAAAACCCTCCTAAGCAGGAAATATGTGGGTTCCAAGGCGGTATCCCAAGTATACTGGAAGCTTAGGGATTCCCACTTTTGGGTGGGTCTAATGGCTACGAAGAAATATTTCTTCTGCTATGGATCCTTCTCTATTAAGTATGGTTCGGAAATTAGATTCTGGGAGGACAAGTGGCTAGGAAATGCCACACTCCGGGAACAATATCCAGCTCTATACAACATTGTGCGTCACAAGGGTGATACTATGGCCATGGTAATAGAATCATTTCCGCCGAATGTGTCGTTCAGAAGAGATTTAATTGGACCCAGACTCCAATCGTGGAATATCCTGCTACAACGCTTGTCCATGGTGCGATTATCACATGGGTCTGATGTATTTCGATGGATTCTCCATGGGAATGGACAATTCTCAGTGGAGTCTATGTATAGAGTGTTAATCCAATCTGATGTGCCAGTTGATAATAATAAGAAGATCTAGAAGATGAAGATACCTCTTAAGAATAAAATCTTTGCATGGTATCTTCGTCGCGGAGTCATTCTTACTAAAGATTGTTGGAAATATGCCCTAGAGGCAATAATAAAATGGTTATTATTATATTTCCTTGTTCATGATAATTGTCTATTGTTCATGCTTTAATTGTGTTATCCGGAAATCGTAATACATGTGTGAATACATAGACCATAACATGTCCCTAGTGAGCCTCTAGTTGACTAGCTCGTTGATCAATAGATGGTTACGGTTTCCTGACCATGGACATTGGATGTCATTGATAACGGGATCACATCATTAGGAGAATGATGTGATGGACAAGACCCAATCCTAAGCATAGCACTAGATCGTGTAGTTCGTTTGCTAAAGCTTTTCTAATGTCAAGTATCATTTCCTTAGACCATGAGATCGTGCAACTCCCGGATACCGTAGGAATGCTTTGGGTGTACCAAACGTCACAACGTAACTGGGTGGCTATAAAGGTGCACTACAGGTATCTCCGAAAGTGTCTGTTGGGTTGGCTCGGATCGAGACTGGGATTTGTCACTCCGTATGACGGAGAGGTATCTCTGGGCCCACTCGGTATTGCATCATCATAATGAGCTCAATGTGACTAAGTAGTTAGTCACGGGATCATGCATTACGGAACGAGTAAAGTGACTTGCCGGTAACGAGATTGAACGAGGTATTGGGATACCGACGATCGAATCTCGGGCAAGTAAAGTACCGATTGACAAAGGGAATTGTATACGGGATTGCTTGAATCCTCGACATCGTGGTTCATCCGATGAGATCATCGTGGAACATGTGGGAGCCAACATGGGTATCCAGATCCCGCTGTTGGTTATTGGCTAGAGAGGTGTCTCGGTCATGTCTGCATGATTCCCGAACCCGTAGGGTCTACACACTTAAGGTTCGATGACGCTAGGGTTATAAGGAAGGTTTGTATGTGATTACCGAATGTTGTTCGGAGTCCCGGATGAGATCCTAGACGTCACGAGGAGTTCCGGAATGGTCCGGAGGTAAAGATTTATATATGGGAAGTCACCATACGGTCACCGGAAATATTCGGGGGTATACCGGTATTGTACCGGGACCACCGGAGGGGTTCCGGAGGTCCACCGGGAGGGTCCACCTGCCCCGGAGGGCCTTATGGGCTGTAGGTGGAAGGGAACCAGCCCTTAGTGGGCTGGGCGCCAACCCCCCTAGGGCCCATGCGCCTAGGGTTTGGGGGGAACCCTAAAGGGGGGCCCCCTTGCTTGGGGGGCAAGCTCCCTCCCCCCTTGGCCGCCACCCCCCCTCTAGATCTCATCTAGAGGGGCCGGCCCCCTTCCCCCTTCTCCCTATAAATAGAGGGGTGAGGGGAGGGCTGCAGAACCACATCCAAGGCGCAGCCCCTCCCCTCCCCAACACCTCTCCTCCTCCGTGTGTGCTTGGCGAAGCCCTGCCGGAGAACTGTCACTCCACCACCACCACGCCGTCGTTCTGCTGTTGGAGCCTTCTTCCTCAACCTCTCCCTCCTCCTTGCTGGATCAAGGCGTGGGAGACGTCACCGCTCCGTACGTGTGTTGAACGCGGAGGTGCTGTCCGTTCGGCGCTTGGATCATCGGTGATTTGGATCACGACGAGTACGACTCCATCAACCCCGTTCTCTTGAATGCTTCCGCTCGCGATCTACAAGAGTATGTAGATGCATTCCTCCCCTCTCGTTGCTAGTAAACTCCATAGATTGATCTTGGTGATGCGTAGAAAATTTTCATTTCTGCTACGATCCCCAACAGTGGCATCATGAGCTAGGTCTATGCGTAGTTTCTATGCACGAGTAGAACACAAGTTGTTGTGGGCGTCGATTTTGTCAATTTACTTGTCGTTACTAGTCTTATCTTAATTCGGCGGCATCATGGGATGAAGCGGCCCGAACCGACCTTACACGTACGCTTACGTGAGACAGGTTCCACCGACTGACATGCACTAGTTGCATAAGGTGGCTAGCGGGTGTCTGTCTCTCCCACTTTAGTCAAATCGGATTCGATGAAAAGGGTCCTTATGAAGGGTAAATAGAAATTGGCATATCACGTTGTGGTTTTGGCGTAGGTAAGAATCGTTCTTGCTAGAAACCTATAGCAGCCACGTAAAAATTGCAACAACAATTAGAGGACGTCTAATTTGTTTTTGCAGCAAGTGTCATGTGATGTGATATGGCCAGAAGGATGTGATGAATGATATATGTGATGTATGAGATTGATCATGTTCTTGTAATAGGAATCACGACTTGCATGTCGATGAGTATGACAACCGGCAGGAGCCATAGGAGTTGTCTTAATTTATTTATGACCTGCGTGTCAACTGGAACGTCATGTAATTACTTTACTTTATTGCTAACCGTTAGCCATAGTAGTAGAAGTAATAGTTGGCGAGACAACTTCATGAAGACACGATGATGGAGATCATGATGATGGAGATCATGGTGTCATGCCGGTGACGATGATGAACATGGCGCCCCGAAGATGGAGATCAAAAGGAGCAAAATGATATTGGCCATATCATGTCACTATTTGATTGCATGTGATGTTTATCATGTCTTACATCTTATTTGCTTAGAACGACGGTAGCATAAATAAGATGATCCCTCGCTAAAATTTCAAGAAAGTGTTCCCCCTAACTGTGCACCGTTGCGAAGGTTCGTTGTTCCGAAGCACCACGTGATGATCGGGTGTGATAGGTTCTAACGTTTGCATACAACGGGTGTAAGCCAGATTTACACACGCAATACACTTAGGTTGACTTGACGAGCCTAGCATGTATAGACATGGCCTCGGAACACAAGAGACCGAAAGGTCGAACATGAGTCGTATAGCAGATACGATCAACATGAAGATGTTCACCGATGATGACTAGTCCGTCTCACGTGATGATCGGACACGGCCTAGTTGACTCGGATCATGTATCACTTAGATGACTAGAGGGATGTCTGTCTGAGTGGGAGTTCGTTAATAATTTGATTTGATGAACTTAATTATCATGAACTTAGTCTAAAAAACCTTTACAATATGTCTTGTAGATCAAATGGCCCACGCTAATGTTGCCCGCAACTTCAACGCGTTCCTAGAGAAAACCAAGCTGAAAGACGATGGTAGCAACTACACGGACTGGGTCCGTAACCTGAGGATTATCCTCATAGCTGCCAAGAAAGCATATGTCCTTGAAGCACCGCTAGTTGATGCACCTGTTTTCCCAGCAACTCAAGACGTTCTGAACGCCTGGCAGTCACGTAGTGATGATTACTCCCTGGTTCAGTGCGGCATGCTTTACAGCTTAGAACCGGGGCTCCAACAGCGTTTTGAGCAGCACGGAGCATATGAGATGTTCCAAGAGCTGAAAATGGTTTTCCAAGCTCATGCCCGGGTCGAGAGATATGAAGTCTCCGACAAGTTCTACAGTTGTAAGATGGAGGAGAATAGTTCCGTCAACCAACACATACTCAAAATGTCTGGGTTGCACAACCACTTGTCTCAGCTGGGAGTTAATCTCCCGGATGACGCGGTCGTTGACAGAATCCTTCAGTCGCTCCCACCTAGCTACAAGAGCTTTGTGATGAACTTCAATATGCAGGGGATGGAAAAGACCATTCATGAGGTATATTCAATGCTGAAATCAGCGGAGGTGGAGATCAAAAAGGAACATCAAGTGTTGATGGTGAATAAAACCACTAAGTTCAAGAAAGGCAAGGGTAAGAAGAACTTCAAGAAAGACGGCAAGGGAGTTGCCGCGCCCAGTAAGCAAGCTGCTGGGAAGAAGACAAAGAATGGACCCAAGCCTGAGACTGAGTGCTTTCATTGCAAGGGAAACGGTCACTGGAAGCGGAACTGCCCCAAGTACTTAGCGGATAAGAAGGCCGGCAATACCAAAGGTATATGTGATATACATGTTATAGATGTGTACCTAACCAGCGCTCGTAGTAGCTCCTGGGTATTTGATACCGGTGCGGTTGCTCATATTTGTAACTCAAAGCAGGAGCTGCGGAATAAGCAGAGACTGGTGAAGGACGAGGTGACGATGCGCGTCGGGAATGGTTCCAAGGTCGATGTGATCGCCGTCGGCACGCTACCTCTACATTTACCTATGGGACTAGTTTTAAACCTCAATAATTGTTATTTAGTGCCAGCTTTGAGCATGAACATTGTATCTGGATCTCGTTTAATGCGAGATGGCTACTCATTTAAATCCGAGAATAATGGTTGTTCTATTTATATGAGAGATATGTTTTATGGTCATGCCCCGCTGGTCAATGGTTTATTCTTAATGAATCTCGAATGTGATGTTACACATATTCATAGTGTGAATGCCAAGAAATGTAAGGTTGATAATGATAGTCCCACATACTTGTGGCACTGCCGCCTTGGTCACATTGGTGTCAAACGCATGAAGAAACTCCATGCAGATGGACTTTTGGAGTCTCTTGATTATGAATCATTTGACACGTGCGAACCATGCCTCATGGGCAAAATGACCAAGACTCCGTTCTCCGGAACAGTGGTGCGAGCAACCAACTTATTGGAAATCATACATACTGATGTGTGCGGTCCAATGAGCGTTGAGGCTCGCGGTGGCTATCATTATGTTCTCACCCTCACTGGTGACTTGAGTAGATATGGGTATGTCTACTTAATGAAACACAAGTCTGAGACCTTTGAAAAGTTCAAGGAATTTCAGAGTGAGGTTGAGAATCAACGTGACAGGAAAATAAAGTTCTTACGATCATATCGTGGAGGGGAATATTTGAGTCACGAATTTGGCACACACTTAAGGAAATGTGGAATTGTTTCACAACTCACGCCGCCTGGAACACCTCAGCGTAATGGTGTGTCCGAACGTCGTAATCGCGCTCTGTTGGATATGGTGCGATCTATGATGTCTCTTACTGATCTACCGCTATCATTCTGGGGTTATGCTTTAGAGACTGCCGCATTCACTTTAAATAGGGCTCCGTCAAAATCCATTGAGACGACACCGTATGAATTATGGTTTGGAAAGAAACCTAAGCTGACGTTTCTTAAAGTTTGGGGATGCGATGCTTATGTCAAGAAACTTCAACCTGAAAAGCTCGAACCCAAGTCGGAAAAATGCGTCTTCATAGGATACCCTAAGGAAACCATTGGGTATACCTTCTACCTCAGATCCGAAGGCAAGATCTTCGTTGCCAAGAACGGGTCCTTTCTAGAGAAAGAGTTTCTCTCGAAAGAAGTAAGTGGGAGGAAAGTGGAACTTGATGAGATGACCCCTCTCGAACCAGAAAGTAGCGCAGCACAAGAAAATGTTTCTGTGGTGCCTGCACCGACTAGAAAGGAAGTTAATGATGACGATCATGATCAAGTTACCACTGAACTTCGTAGGTCCACAAGGACACGTTCCGCACCAGAGTGCTACGGCAACCCTGTCCTGGAAATCATGTTGTTGGACAACGGTGAACCTTCGAACTATGAAGAAGCAATGGCGAGTCCAGATTCCAACAAATGGCTTGAAGCCATGCAATCCGAGATAGGATCCATGTATGAAAACAAAGTATGGACTTTGACAGACTTGCCCGATGATCGGCGAGCGATAGAAAATAAATGGATCTTTAAGAAGAAGACGGACGCGGATGGAAATGTTACCATCTATAAAGCTCGACTTGTCGCTAAGGGTTATCGACAAGTTCAAGGAGTTGACTACGATGATACCTTCTCACCCGTAGCGAAGCTAAAGTCCGCCCGAATCATGTTAGCAATTGCCGCATTCTACGATTATGAAATATGGCAAATGGACGTCAAAACGGCATTCCTTAACGGCTTCCTTAAGGAAGAATTGTATATGATACAGCTGGAAGGTTTTGTCGATCCTAAGAATGCTGACAAAGTATGCAAGCTCCAGCTCTCAATCTATGGGCTGGTGCAGGCATCTCGGAGTTGGAACATTCGCTTTGATGAGATGATCAAAGCGTTTGGGTTTACGCAGACTTATGGAGAAGCCTGTGTTTACAAGAAAGTGAGTGGGAACTCTGTAGCACTTCTCTTATTATATGTGGATGACATACTATTGATGGGAAATGATATAGAATTCTTGGAAAGTATAAAGGCCTACTTGAATAAGTGTTTTTCAATGAAGGACCTTGGAGAAGCTGCTTACATATTAGGCATCAAGATCTATAGAGATAGATCGAGACGCCTCATAGGTCTTTCACAAAGCACATACCTTGACAAGATATTGAAGAAGTTCAATATGGATTAGTCCAAGAAGGGGTTCTTGCCTGTATTGCAAGGTGTGAGATTGAGCACGGCTCAATGCCCGACCACGGCAGAAGATAGAGAAAAGATGAGTGTCGTCCCCTATGCCTCGGCCATAGGGTCTATTATGTATGCCATGATGTGTACCAGACCTGATGTAAACCTTGCCGTAAGTTTGGTAGGAAGGTACCAAAGTAATCCCGGCATGGAACACTGGACAGCGGTCAAGAACATCCTGAAGTACCTGAAAAGGACTAAGGATATGTTTCTCGTTTATGGAGGTGACGAAGAGCTCGTCGTAAAGGGTTACGTCGATGCTAGCTTCGACACAGATCTGGATGACTCTAAGTCACAAACCGGATACGTGTATATTTTGAATGGTGGGGCAGTCAGCTGGTGCAGTTGCAAGCAAAGCGTCGTGGCGGGATCTACATGTGAAGCGGAGTACATGGCAGCCTCGGAGGCAGCACATGAAGCAATCTGGATGAAGGAGTTCATTGCCGACCTAGGAGTTATTCCCAATGCATCGGGGCCGATGACTCTCTTCTGTGACAACACTGGAGCTATTGCCCTTGCCAAGGAGCCCAGGTTTCACAAGAAGACCAGGCACATCAAGCGTCGCTTCAACTCCATTCGTGAAAATGTTCGATATTTGTAAAGTGCATACAGATTTGAATGTCGCGGATCCGTTGACTAAACCTCTTCCACGAGCGAAACATGATCAACACCAGAACTCTATGGGTGTACGATTCATCACAATGTAACTAGATTATTGACTCTAGTGCAAGTGGGAGACTGTTGGAAATATGCCCTAGAGGCAATAATAAAATGGTTATTATTATATTTCCTTGTTCATGATAATTGTCTATTGTTCATGCTTTAATTGTGTTATCCGGAAATCGTAATACATGTGTGAATACATAGACCATAACATGTCCCTAGTGAGCCTCTAGTTGACTAGCTCGTTGATCAATAGATGGTTACGGTTTCCTGACCATGGACATTGGATGTCATTGATAACGGGATCACATCATTAAGAGAATGATGTGATGGACAAGACCCAATCCTAAGCATAGCACTAGATCGTGTAGTTCGTTTGCTAAAGCTTTTCTAATGTCAAGTATCATTTCCTTAGACCATGAGATCATGCAACTCCCGGATACCGTAGGAATGCTTTGGGTGTATCAAACGTCACAACGTAACTGGGTGGCTATAAAGGTGCACTACAGGTATCTCCGAAAGTGTCTGTTGGGTTGGCTCGGATCGAGACTGGGATTTGTCACTCCGTATGACGGAGAGGTATCTCTGGGCCCACTCGGTATTGCATCATCATAATGAGCTCAATGTGACTAAGTAGTTAGTCACGGGATCATGCATTACGGAACGAGTAAAGTGACTTGTCGGTAACGAGATTGAACGAGGTATTGGGATACCGACGATCGAATCTCGGGCAAGTAAAGTACCGATTGACAAAGGGAATTGTATACGGGATTGCTTGAATCCTCGACATCGTGGTTCATCCGATGAGATCATCGTGGAACATGTGGGAGCCAACATGGGTATCCAGATCCCGCTGTTGGTTATTGGCTAGAGAGGTGTCTCGGTCATGTCTGCATGATTCCCGAACCCGTAGGGTCTACACACTTAAGGTTCGATGATGCTAGGGTTATAAGGAAGGTTTGTATGTGATTACCGAATGTTGTTCGGAGTCCCGGATGAGATCCTGGACGTCACGAGGAGTTCCGGAATGGTCCGGAGGTAAAGATTTATATATGGGAAGTCACCATACGGTCACCGAAAATATTCGGGGGTATACCGGTATTGTACCGGGACCACCGGAGGGGTTCCGGGGGTCCACCGGGAGGGTCCACCTGCCCCGGAGGGCCTTATGGGCTGTAGGTGGAAGGGAACCAGCCCTTAGTGGGCTGGGCGCCAACCCCCCTAGGGCCCATGCGCCTAGGGTTTGGGGGGAACCCTAAAGGGGGGCGCCCCCCTTGCTTGGGGGGCAAGCTCCCTCCCCCCTTGGCCGCCGCCCCCCCCCCTCTAGATCTCATCTAGAGGGGCCGGCCCCCTTCCCCCTTCTCCCTATAAATAGAGGGGTGAGGGGAGGGCTGCAGAACCACATCCAAGGCGCAGCCCCTCCCCTCCCCAATACCTCTCCTCCTCCGCGTCTGCTTGGCGAAGCCCTGCCGGAGAACTGTCACTCCACCACCACCACGCCGTCGTGCTGCTGTTGGAGCCTTCTTCCTCAACCTCTCCCTCCTCCTTGCTGGATCAAGGCGTGGGAGACGTCACCGCTCCGTACGTGTGTTGAACGCGGAGGTGCCGTCCGTTCGGCGCTTGGATCATCGTTGATTTGGATCACGACGAGTACGACTCCATCAACCCCGTTCTCTTGAACGCTTCCGCTCGCGATCTACAAGGGTATGTAGATGCACTCCTCCCCTCTCGTTGCTAGTAAACTCCATAGATTGATCTTGGTGATGCGTAGGAAATTTTAATTTCTGCTACGATCCCCAACAAAGATAACCTTATTAAGAGGAATTGGCATGGAAGTTCACAATGTGTCTTTTGTCACCATGATGAGACAATAAAACATTTATTCTTCCAATGCAAATTGGCTCGTTCTATATGGTCAGTCATCTAAATAGCTTCCGGCTTCTATCCTCCCTGTAGTGTTGCTAATGTATTTGGCAACTGGTTACATGGGATTGATCACATGTTTAGAACTCTTCTCAGGGTGGGAGCGCTTGCCATTATTTGATCGCTTTGGCTATGTAGAAATGATAAGGTTTTTAATGATAAAAGTACTTCTCTGTTGCAGGTTATCTACGGATGTACCGGGACTCTTCGTTTATGGTCCTTTCTACAAAGCATGGAGAATCGAGACCTGTTTACGAAGGTGTGTACACGATTGGAGGCTACAGCGAGTGATACTTTTACCCAACATGGGTGGCAGCATGATCTTAGGATTGCCCCCCTCCACTTTAGGCGTTATATGGACTCTACATGTTTCTTTGTATTTCGTCTTTTTATTTTTCATTTTTGTAAGAGAACCTTGTTTGGCTGTGTGCATCTTAGTTATGCAGAGGCCCGGTGTAATACTTTTATAAGTAATAAAGCGCACCTTTTCAAAAATGGAAAAAAGTACCAAGGCATGCCATGTTACCTTGCTCTTCATGACTAGAGCGCAACTGTTAAAAGGATCCATAGTAAATCAAACGATGTATTGCTTTCAAGGAGTCGAATGGCATCCCTTTGAGGGTTCAGACAAGTACTGAAGCACTAAGGTTCATTGAAAGTGTAAAAAAGGCCAGCACTCCCGAATCATCTTCTGATAACAAGGAGTGCTTCTGCCAGATACAAATGAATTTAGGAATGAAAGAATGACACGGGTACCAAAATTCTGCTGCCCTCTAAGAACTCTATATACAGACTGAAAAATAGACTCTGGAGTCTACTTATTAATAGTCTGAAGTAACTAAGAGCTGGAATTTTCTTTCAGTCTGCAAGAGGCTGACTACTCTGTGGTGGTGGATCTTGTGTCATCGGTGATGGTAGTGGCGGTCGCAGTAGTATGGCTTGGCTCGCCGGTGAAGGACGAGGTAGCGGAGATCGCGATCGAGGGCCTGATCTGCTCGAGCTGCCGCAGTACCTGCTGCGCCTCGGGCCGTGCCACGGGCGAAGGATCGACACAATGCAATGCGAGCTTTAGCGTCTTCACGAGCTCCTCGCCAGTCTCCGAGCCCGTGGCCGCGTCCTTCATGAGCTCAAGGTCGAACACCTCGTTGGTCCACTCCTCCTCGACGACGGAGGCCACCCACTGCGGCAGGTCGAGCCCGTTGGTCGTGTCCCCTGGCGACTTGCCGGTGAGGAGCTCGAGCATGATCATGCCCAGGCTGTAGATGTCGGTCTTGGTGTTGGCCTTCTTCAGCTTGGAGAGCTCGGGCGCGCGGTAGCCGAGCGCGCCCGCCGCGGCGACCACGTTGTTGTTGGCCGCGGCGCTCATGAGGCGCGGCAGGCCGCAGTCGGCGATCTTGGCGTTGTTGTCCTCGTCCAGGAGGATGTTGCTGCTCGTCAGGTTGCCGTGCACCATGCTTGCATCGGTGTGCAGGTGGTGCAGCCCCCGCGCCACGCCCACGGCGATGTTCATCCTCGTCGGCCAGCTCACTGGTGGGCTGTCCGGCGCGCGAGCTGCAGTGCAAGAACAGTGGGCATTGCAGAGTTGTGGTCAGCACACAGAATGAAACAAGCCAAAGCTAATGGAGTAGTAAGAGAGCACCGAAGAAATGTGGTTACCATGGAGGAAAGAGGCGAGGTTGCCTTTGGTCATGAAGTCGAACACAAGGAGCTTCTCGCCCTTAGGCCCATGGTAGTAGGCCCTGAGGGAGAGGAGGTTGGGGTGCCGGAGCTTGCCGAGCGCGTTCACCTCCACCTCGAACTCCTTGCTGCTCTTGGCGATCTTCTCCCGGAGCCGCTTCACCGCCACGTAGCTGCCGTCCTCCATGGTCGCCTTGTACACCGTCCCGTACGTGCTCTTCCCCAGGATCTCCGCGGTGGCGCAAAGCAGGTCATCCGCCGTGAACGAGAGGGGGCCGTCGAAGTGGACTAGCTTGCCACCGCCGTCCCCGCCGGCGTCACTTCCCTTGCCAGCGACCGTGCCAGGCTTCCCGGCATCCTTGGTTGCCGTGCCCTTGGTGCCCTTCTGGGAAGGCGCGCTGTCCTTCTTATCTTTCCTCCAGAAGATGAAGACGCAGCAGAACAGGAGACCGAAGAGCAAGCAGATGCCTCCGACTGCAATGATGAGCTCCTTTCTGTTGAGCCGCCGGGTCGGCCGCTGCGACAAAGGGAGCGGTGGAGACGCCATGGTCGCCGGAGAAGAAGCGGAGGTGCAAATGTCCGAGCCATTGAACCCACAGAGCTGAAGGTTTCCTACGAAGGAGCTGGAATTGAACCTGTTGGAAAGAACCATAGGCACAGGGCCTGAGAGGTTGTTGTAAGACACGTTGAAAGAGTTGAGGTTGGCAAGGCTGCTCAGGGACTCTGGAATCCCTCCTGTGAGGTTGTTCTCGGAGACGTCGAGCAACGACAGCCTTGAGAGGTTCCCGGTCGCCGCCGGAATTTCCCCGACGAGGGCATTACTCCTCAGGGACAGATTGGTTAGGTTCTTGAGCCCGTCAATGGCTTCAGGAATGTGACCACCAATGCTATTGCCATCGAGCTTGATCTCTACCAACGAGGTAACGTTGCAGAGTGAGGCAGGGAGGGTACCACCTAACAGATTGTCAGAAAGGTCCAGAAATTGGAGCCTTGAGAGGTTCCCAATCCCATCAGGGATGCTGCCACTGATCAGATTGCTGCTTAGAGACAGATCACGGAGCATCCGGAGATTACCAATGGTGGATGGCATCTCTCCGCTGAGATTGTTATTGTTGAGGCTAAGGGACTCGAGGAAACGGAGAGAGGTGAGACTGGCCGGCACAGCACCGGAGAGGTTGTTGTGCGCGAGGTCGAGCCTGTAGAGCCTGGTTGCATTGGCGAGAGAGGAAGGGATGGTCCCGGAGAGCGAGTTGCCGCTGAGGTCGAGCGTCTGGAGGAAGGCGCACCCGCCGAGCGCCGGCGGCACGGCGCCGGCGAAGCGGTTGTTGAAGAGGTAGAGGCCGCGGAGGTCGCGGAGGAAGCCGATGGCGGCCGGCACCTGGCCGCCGAGCGCGTTGTCGTGCATGCTGAGCTTGCGCAGCGCGGTGAGCTGGCCGACCTTGTCGGAGAGCGCGCCGGCGAGGGCCTTGAAGGGCAGCTGCAGCGCGACGACCTTGCCGCGCGCGCACTTGACGCCGGCCCACTCCCCGGAGCAGGCGCCGAGGCCCGTGCCGTTCCAGCCGCGCAGGAACCCCCGCGGGTCGACCAGCGCCTGCCGGATGGCCTGCAGCCCCTGCAGGTCCGCCTGCGCGATCATCACGCCGTCCCACGACGACGACGCCTGCCCGCGCGCCGGCAACGCCGCGTGCAGCAGGAGGACCAGCAGCGACAGCGCGAGCATGTCGCCTCTTGACCCAACACTGCACCGGTTGCTCCTCCACACACCCATTGGGACTAACAGCTAGCTACGCAAGCTCTAGCACTACTAGCTCTAGGATCTAATCCAAAAGAAACGCAATGCAATGCAATGCAGCTGCACTATCTGTATCCTCGTACCTAGTAGCTCGCTAGCTAGGCGCTGTTTTTGACGAGTTGATGCTGCGGTAGGAAAAGCAATAGTGCTGGACTCTATATATGCAAAGCGGCCGGTGAGAGGAGGGAATATAATTAACAGAAGGGATTCAAGCATCCAGATGCGATGCGCTAACCAACGGCTAGCTCGTCGTGCTCCTGCCGCTGCCACGGCAGCGACCAAGACTAATTTAAATCAGCTCGTACTCCTCCTAGTCCTACGGCTACGGTGCAGCCTGAGGGGCAGACCGGCGCTACGGTGCGTGCGGGCCAGGGGCAGGGCCGGAAAGAATCCAATCTCTATGCCATTCAGTGCAGCAGCAGGGCCGTACCCTGCCTGCCTGCGACGCCAACGGCTATCTCTCCCCTCCCTCCCCGGCGGCAGCAGCGATCACGTGCGCCGGGGGTTTTAATACATCGAGAGCAGCGAGTGAATTTATTGGCAGTAAAGAGGGATTTGGGAGCGGCAGACAGCAAACGGGTGCATGGGGAAGGGGCACTCGGGGTGTCGGCCGGCGACGTGCCGCTGGACGTGGATCCCCACTGCCGCCATGGCCCGCCGCGTCAGCGGCCGCGCGGCACGGCGGGTTTGGCGAGACCGGGACGAGACACCATCATTTTATTCATTTCGTGCCCGGAGAGATTTTGCTGGATCTTTGCGCCCAGGCTTTTGTCAACTGCTCCCTGGTGGTGTACCAAGCCACTCGATGGACCATCATGTGGTGCACCACTGGAGGAATGTGCACAGCACGAGCACGGCTCAGGAGGAGGCCATGGCCGTGGGGTTGGTGCCCGCTGTCCCCATGGCCATCCTTCACTTCACTCTGCGCCTTCGACCCTGCCGGTGCTTCCCAACGGCCAGGTGCTGATACCTATGCATGCAGCATCCAACGGGTTCAAAAGATGACTAGAAAGGGTAACTGAAAGCGGCGCCTCACTGCACCGCAGAGGGTGTGGATCTGGCTCTGGCTCTGGGCAGAAACGGAAAAGCAAGAATGATTGGACAAGCAAGTCACATCCCCCGGTTTCGATGGGAACGCCGGAGCTGGATGAGATTCCTTCTAATTCTAGTAGTACCACTAGGATGTTGAAATGGCCATGGCCGTTAGCCACTATCACAAGTTTACATCTCGAAACAATATCACAGCTTCGTTCGTGTCAGTGCCAAGGGTATCATGACTAACCAATGGCTTCTTAGGTTCTTATTGCGCTCCGTAGCTTCACAGCTCTTGCATCAAATGAGGAACTAACAGGATTCACGAATGGTACGATCCATCATAAGGCAAGAGAGATGAAGGTAGCTCAGCAGGTGAGCATTCCAGTAGATCTTTCATAGTAGCTTCAAGCATAAAAGTATGCAAATATTTATACTGGATCAAAATCTGAATTCGTCGTCTATATCGGACAAGCTATCCGGGGGATCATACACAATCATATCAGGGAAAAGTTCCAGAAAATCTTGTTTTATCTTCTCCCTCAGCTCCGGATATGGGATCAGGCCTTTCAGTATAACCCGGAATGGCAACGAGAGAGGTGGCTCCGGGGAGCTCCTCATGTCTTCATAGAACTCCATTGCCAGGTCAATCAAGCCGGCATCGCAGAAGACTCGCACGATATCACCGTAAGTGTGCTGATCAAACAGCACTCCTTCAGACTTCAGATCTGCCCAGACCTGCCTTGTCTCGTCAACCTTCTTGTTCCTAGCTAGCATATGTAGCATGTCTCGGTACAAGTACATATCTGGCCGATACCAGATCTCTCTCCTCACAACGCCATATATCTGCAAAACACAAAAATGTTTAATCTTACACGAGCCTACGCAAGTTCAAATATAATTTTTTTTCTTCTACACTAATCTGCTCTAGGTTGCAGGTACATCCACCTACTAACCAAGGTAATAATGAGACGAGACCGTGTCCAATAAATGCACACCGCCCTTCTCGCAACAGAAATGCACACTGCGCAACTAAAATAGCTCAGCCTGTCCCCGGAAATGGGATGGAAATAAAGGGGCTAAGCTTCTCTATGATTGAGGAATTAGGATCTGAATAGATAATATAATAATTCTATTGCCAAGGCATCAAATATGCATTTTAACATCTATCAGTAAATGATTTGGTCGCTTATGCCTTACTTTGGTCGCTTTGGCTATGTAGAAATGATTTGGTTTTTAATGACAAAAATGCTTCCTGACGCTCAATGACTCTGGAGACGTGGAGTCCCACAAACATACCAAGGGCAACATCTTGTGCCTCCTGAGGTTCTTCAGCAATAGCTTGGTTGACTCGGCCACGCCTTGTTTGTCCTGGTGTGCAATCTGCATTCCTTGGTGTCTGGAGTATGCCGCGTCCTAGTCCTGCCTGTGGCCTTCTGCTTGCAGGCCCAAATTGAACTTCACCGGCGTGAGCCCTGCGTTTCTCTTGTTGTGGTCGGCACTAGCAAAGTGCCTCTCTAGCACACCTTCCCTGTAGTGTTGGAGTGATGACCTCCCGCTTTAGCTCTAGGAGACTGCGCATTGTTGTTGGGCCTCGGTTGTCTAATGTTCCGAACTTAGAAGCTTGGATGTTATTTGGTCTTCTGTTGGGAGCTACCCACCCCATGGTGACCCTTCTGTGGTGCTCCTCCAGCTTAATAACTCCCTTGAGGATGACCTTGTTAACGAGGTGCTGGAAGGTAGGGAAATCACGGGAGACCAATCGTTCCTTTAGTCTGGGATCCACCCCTTCAAGAACCTTGTTGTCTTATCCCTCTCAGTTGTGATGGGAGCTCCCTCATAGCGCACCAGTTGAGCTCACATACTCCGATACAGACATCTTTTCCCCGGGTTACAGCCTGAAACTCATCCCTCTTTAGATCCAGCATGCACGCAGGGAACTGCGTGGTATGCAAGGCACTGGAGAACTCATTCCACAGGATGCCTTTTGCGTCAGTATGTGAAATTCGGCAAGTTCCCCACTAGTCTTAGGCCACACCTTTGAGCTGGTGTGCCGCTAATTTGAGTTTGAACACAGCCTGGCCCATTGCAGTTGGCTACATTAAGCTTCCTTTGCATGTCCTTTGGCCAACTATCAGCATCCAAAGGGGCTTTCAATCCTTCAAAGGTTGAAGGCTAGGTCCTCCTGAACTCAGCCAATCTAGACAAGGAATCGGAGAGGGATGAGTTCCAGGCTCTGACCCAGAGAAAGATGTTACTCCAGAGTACTTGAGCCACTAGCCCACTACTAAAGTGGCGGCCATGGGAGAGCTGACACCCCAACTGAGGCAGACAATAACGGAAGATTCTTGAAGGGACTGAATCCCGGACTTACGGACACACAGGCGTCCAACTATTTCACCACCTTCCAGCACCTCGTCAACAAGGCCAGTCCAAGAGAGATTCTAGGAGATGGCTTGAGTACCGCAAGCGCAGAGCACCGTGGCAGGGTCACCACCATGGGTGGGTAGCTCCTGATAGAATACCAACCAGTGTCCAGACTACCAAGTGTAGAATACTAGATTGCCGAGGCACAATAACAACCCTCCGCACAATTAATATAGGCTCCAAGAACTGAAGGCATGCTACAGCTGCGGGGTAGAGGGGGGAAATACACTTGTGTTCCTGGTTGTATATGCACCCTATAAGGGGATTTTTTTTTTAATATTTTAATAAAAAGTCAAAATAGGTACGAACTATTTTGACAAAAAACTTGACTTACTTTTACACTAGTATATAAATTTTCACGAAAAAAAAAACAAAAGTTGACTTCACAGCAAAAAAGACAAAATTTATTTGCTATTATAGGTCACTATTCACACTATTTTAGCCAAAAATTTGTCTTTTTTGAAAAGAAGTCAAAGGGAGATTTTCTTTTTGTGGATTTTTTCTCACGAGTACAATAAAAGGTCAAGTTTATTTCAAAAATATTTTCAGGAATTTTTTACTTTTTGTTGAATTACTAATTTTTTCCCATATAGGGTGTAGATGTCCCCATAGACCACAAATCCACCTCCGGGTAGAGGGACACTAACTAATGCTTGCTCTCAACAAGTGAAACAACGAGCCCACACCGGCAAAGTTAAATTTAGGGTCTGCAACCAAGACGCCATAGGTGGGAAAGGGACAGACAGCAGTGAATGCATGTCGTGCACCAGGAAAAAGAGAACATGGCCGAGTCAGCCACATCATTGCCGAACAACCTTAGGAGGCACCAAATCTTTCATTCGTATGTTTCCAGGACTTTACAGAAGTTGTATCACAGTGGACACTCACGGTTACACAGGCACGTGCACATCTAGGGCACCAGCATATGGCACATGGATGCATGGTTGTGTACCAAGAGGGAAAGAAGATGGCCATTTTCCCAGGGTGGGTATGTTGGTGGTGCACCGGGCATCGGTTCTTTTGAAGGTGCGTGGGTGTGATAACCCGGCCCTTTTAAATAAGGCATGTGTAGGACAATAATCTCATATTGCTTAGGGAAATAGAACACCACCAACATATAAGGGCAAGAGTTCCACGGAAACTAACCATGGGTTAACCATTTGTTGAATTGACAAAAAAAGGTTACTTCCATAGTATGTCGCCAACCCTAGTAGGGTTAGGTCTACGCTAGTTTGGAACCTGGGCTATTACAAAAACTAGTTTGCCAAAATAAACCACCAAATCCTTGAATTATGTGAGATGTAAATATACAATCAAAAGTCATAACCCCAATAAATTCAAAGTTTGGGATGTCAAAAGCCAATACAATTTATTGTGAAGGAATGGTGAATATGTTTTCATTAGATGTACAATATATGAAAACCCAAAGTTCAAGTGAGAGGTGAGATCGCCACACCAAGACATGCTTGATATAAATGGTAAATAGCTCCCCATTGGGTTAATAAGAAGATACTGAACAATATCGCTTGAAGCTGACGAGACCCCCACCCTCCACCCCCCGGCGATCGTCTCCCTGAGGCGGCTCGGGCAGAAATCCCATCTCTAACCGCCGTGGCCGCCCCATCGTCGCCGTCGGCACATGGCCGCGGGGCAAAGCCCGATGGCGGCTGGCGGGACTCATTTTCCTCGTGAAGCACTGCTCATAGAGATTCCACCGCTCCCCTCAGATCCAAACCTCGCCCATGTCCTTCAACCCCCATCCTAGGATTTGGCGCCTGCTGGCTCCCTATCAGGGGCGAGCCCTACGACCTCGTACCTCGCTGCTACAGCTCCCTGGCCCAACAGTGCCCCTGCTCACCTGCACCGTCGCTAGCAAGCAGATCTTTGCAAGGTGCCTCGCCGCATCTTGCATCCTCAGCGACCTACTGGTGCCCGTTGCTTCCATCAACGCGCGGCGAGCTCTATCGCCTCTGAATCCCGTGTTGATTGCGTCAGTCCCTTCGTCTCCTATCCACGTTCGCCGCGGACCGCTGGTTCTGCCGGTCGTCCCCGTGTGACATCTCAGCCGGCAGCGAATCCCCTTGCTTTGGCAGTTCCCATGCCGAATGTGCTGATTTGCCTCATGTCCCCGTGCAGAGCACCGCGCTTCCCGCATCCACACCCTCCCCCAACACCTGACCACCCTCAATTGTGTGGTCACCATCGATGGTGCGGCTCTACCTCCCCTCCCCGCTCAAGACCTCCTCCACCTCTGCGCGCCCCCGTATGGCCACGTTGACGCTCCAGATGCTTCTGCTTCGCCAGCTTCACCACCCCAACATCTGGTCGACGTCGTGCCTCTTCATGGCACGCCAACAAAGGTGGCGCCGTGGCCCCCGCCTCCCAGTTCTCCCGTTGGGATACCGCCGTTCATGGCCCTGCCTGCCAGCCAAGGACGCTTTGCCGATGGTCCTCGTCGGCGCCCTCAACGCCAAGACGCTTGTCGGCTTCGGTCTGCCGGTAGGAATAGCTTGGATCTGGGGGCGACCATTCTAGCATTGCCTGACGCAATTGGCAGCTGAGCTGGATTGGGAGAAATCGATGGTTGGTTAGCTGTTGCTGGCCGAGATGGCGGCGAAACTTCGTGCCATTTTCCACCTGATGGCACTTTATTGATCCCGATCTGGTAGAGTTTAGGTGTACTCTGGGAGAAATCCCTGGTCGGATCTTGTATTTGAGCGACCACAGGGTCGCTCCCCTGTGTCGTAACCTCCCTGGAGGTGTGATCTAGAGTGCACCTTTACTCGTCTTGCCTCCGCTTGTACGACGATGACTGCTCCCCTTGCCCACTTCTCTTTGTGGTGCCTCGGCGTCGACTCCATGTTGATGTGCTTGTGCAGTTCCCTCCAATGGCGACTGTTGTGTTCCGGCGAGCTTCGTGCTCTTGGTGTACTATCGGTTAATCTTTGTTGAAAGTTGGCGCAAGGTGCCTCTCCAACTTGCTAATCATTCTGATTTCCTGTGGCAGAGCTCCCAGTCAAGGTTCATGTTCGCCGGCGCTCTCTCGGCTTGCATTACTCCAATTCTTGCCCTTTGTGGCAGAGCCTGCGGCCATGCTATGGCACTCACTGATTGTGGATGCTCATTTATCGCGGCGTGTGGATAACGCACGCGAGTGCTCTCGGCAACTCACAAAGTCTTGGTATTGTGCTACCCTAGACGACACCCCATATCTCTTGTGTCTTTTGGTGATATCTGTTGGCTGGGTTGTGCCTAGTCATGAACTCCATTTTTCTCTCTCGTCTTTCTTTTTTCCCTTCTTACTTGTATGGTTTTGAACCCGGTTTCCCTCATAAATGGGGTTAACTTGTTCAAAAAAATTATCCGGTTTTCCTTATAAGCTAGATCACTCTCTTGGCATAATGGACACTTTGAGTAATATATTCAGGTGGTACCCCCCCCCCCCCCCCCCGCACGCGTTTTGATTTCTCAAAAAAAAACACTAAATGTGAAATCTAAATAAACAGTATCAATCACTTTGTAACTGCATTGTTGCATGCCTCAAAGGATGTAGGGAAGAAAAGGAAGGAACAAGGCATTTTGTGCGTCTCAATTTTAGCCCCGGTCCACAAAACACCCTTTTCAACTCTAAACCATTCACATCACATCCTCAACTATCAAAATGGGTGCAAATCATCATCCTTAATGAACTTGGTTTGGCTTAGGATGTGTGTATACTCTTTCATGGCATATCTTTTCACTGAACAACAAATACTACTGTAGCAAATTAGCTAAGTTTTTCTTTAGCAAAAGGGGTCTCCTCCGATTTCCATTAGCAGAAACCATGAGCAGTGCATACAAAGTCTCCTTACATCACCTGCTAAACTAGATAGATCATAACGCTAGAACAAACAGCTCTAGCTAAGAGATCAGCTACCAAAAGGAGCTACCTCCAGCACCACAACCACAAACTCAATTACTCCCTCCGTTCCTAAATATAAGTCTTTTTAGAGATTCCAATATGGACTACATACGGAGCAAAATGAGTGAATCTACACTCTAAACTATGTCTATATACATCCGTATGTAGTTCATATTGGAATCTCTAAAAATACTTATATTTAGGAACGGAGGGAGTACAATGTTCTTAAGCCCCGAAATTAGCTAAGTACTACATTAGTTTATATGTTTATCCAGGGTGGTAAATTTGACCATGCAGACCGCCTCTTTCAGAGCATTGAAAGCAAATATAGGAACTGCCTATCAAATACAAGTGACGTCAAGGAGCTTACACCTCAATTCTTGTACATGGAGTTTCTTGTAAATTTAAATTCATAGCACTTTGGGGTAAAGCGGGACGGTGAACCTTTAGGCATGTTGGTCTCCCTCCATGGGCAAAGGTAATGATTGATAATTTCTACATTCTTTTATATTAACTTTCTGCGAATCTACTAATATAACCAATCTAAATATTTGGAAGAGTTACCAAACTAAATATTTGAAGCGTTATTATTGGTCAGAAGAAAAAAAAATCTGGGCCCGGGCTTTGTTTCAATCCTGGCTCTGCCACTGACAGGACGTACTCAGCTGTATATGCCATTTAAGACCACATGGCCTGAATATGCTGTTTACTTCAAATTGTCTTGTTATCGATAGGATACCCCATGAATCCAAACTTCCATATACACGCCACATTAGGCATCTCAAGACTGATGTGAACCTCCCACTCATGCAAATTGTTCTGCTATTGATTAGGATATCATCTCAATGTGAACTTCCATGTAGGCGTTACATTAGGCAGAAGCAAGGGGAGAGGGGGAGGGGTAGTGGTAAGAGTTTAAGTGTTCAGGTACAGACAAGCACAAAGAACCTAAAAATCATCAATGCTACAGAAGCATGTTCAAATGAAGACCACACTTCAGAGGTCCAATTCACTACATTGGATAGCATATATCACAAATAGCACCTGGCGACAGGCAAGAGTACCAAAAGCTTATGAAGTGAATCACAGGCACAGCTATTGAATTTCAGCACTTACTAACTCCAACAGCAAAAATAATCCTACATAAAACATATGCATGATATATTTCTGCATACAACAGCTTTATGAATCATGGTCCGTGATAAAAAAACCGCATATTCCCATTCATGCAACCCAAGAACTGTAGACTGAAAGCTATTTCGGTGTTGATAACATATCTGAAGTTCTGAACCACTAATTTCCTACATCGATATGCACATAACTTGACAATCAACACCACTGCAACCCCATATAGGACCCATTTGCCCCAAACAGCAGCATAATCATCTGTTTAACTCTCAATTAGGGCGAGAGTACTAGAGAAAAAGCAATAGCAAGCTAGATGTATTCGCAAAAGAAACAGAAACGCGAGCAGACTCGTCGGGGGTGGAAGCAGTACCTTCATGGAGAGGATGACGTGGTCCTGGCGGAGCAGTTCAGCGAGGACGGCGAGGAGGTCGGTGCGGAGGAGCCGAGACACATGCAATTTCATGTACTCCACCAGCCTCTGGTGGCCTCCGGCAGGGGGTAGCGCCGCGAGCCGCTTGAGCTGCGCGACCGCCATGAGGCCTTCCTTCCCCATCTCCTTCTTCCGCCGCCATATCGAAAGGCTTGGGCTCGATGCCGCCGCAGTAGAGCACAACCTCTGGTGGAGTTCACCCGCGGCGGCGGCTGCCGGTTGTAGGGTTTGGAGGAGGCGACGGTGGTGGCGGCGTGGGAGAAGGGAAAGCATTTGGGTGGGACCTGTGAGACAGAGTAGTTTTTTTTAGGCAAGTGAGACTCAAAATGACAATTTTCCTCGTGAGGGCGGGTATCCGTGGGCATTACCCGCTAAGAAGCGGTGATGGGGTCAAAATCTCCCCATGGGTATAACGGGGCGGGTATCCGAGAAGCGGAAGGGGGGGGGGGGGGGGCAAACTGGAGCCTTCATGGATATCCGGGACCCCACCTGTCAGTCAAACTAGCCACCTAGTACATATACAAGAAAACCCTAAATCGACTCATCTGCTCACCTTTCCACTCGGTTTCTCATACCCCGCAGCCGCCTCTCCCTCTCGCTCTCCCCAATCCCCACCCCTCCCGATCCATCCATCCATCCATCCCTAGATCGACAACCACCGGCGGCGCCCTGCACCGGCCGACGTCTCATCCGGCCGCCCTCCATCTGGTCCCGCGGCTCGTCGCCCTCTCCTACTCCTCGCCTCCTCCTCGTTCACCTCCTCGCCTCCTCGCGAGTCCACGACGGCGATTATGGCGAGCGACTGCCGGGCCAAAAGCTAACCGCGACGGTGATAGTGGCGACGACGACGAACGCCGGCGGCGCCCTGCACCGACCGCCCCTCCCATCTGGTCCCACGGCCCGTCGCCCTCTTCTGCTCCTCGGCTCCTTGCGAGTCCACGACGGCGATTGCTACCTCTTGAGCACTGCGTTTGTTTTCCCTTGAAGAGAAGGGTGGTGCAGTAAAGTAGCGTAAGTATTTCCCTCAGTTTTTGAGAACCAAGGTATCAATCCAGTAGGAGACCACGCCCAAGTCCCACGCTCCTACACAAACAAATAAGAACCTTGCAACCAACGCGATAAAGGGGTTGTCAATCCCTTCACGGCCACTTGCAAAAGTGAGATCTGATAGAGATGATAAGATAATATTTTTGGTATTTTTTATGATAAAGAGGAAAAAGTAAAGAAAGCAAAATAAACAGTAATAGAAATAGCTTGTTGACGGGAGATTAATATGATGGAGAATAAACCCGGGGACCATAGGTTTCACTAGTGGCTTCTCTCAAGATAGCATGAGTATTACGGTGGGTAAACAAATTACTGTCGAGCAATTGATAGAATTGAGCATAGTTATGAGAATATCAAGGTATGATCATGTATATATGCATCACGTCCGTGACAAGTAGAGCGACTCCTGCCTGCATCTACTACTATTACTCCACACATCGACCGCTATCCAGCATGCATCTAGAGTATTAAGTTCATAAGAACGGAGTAACGCTTTAAGCAAGATAACATGATGTAGAGAGATAAACTCATGCAATATGATATAAACCCCATCTTTTTATCCTCGATGGCAACAATACAATACGTGTCGTTTCCCCTACTATCACTGGGATCGAGCACCGCAAGATTGAACCCAAAGCTAAGCACTTCTCCCATTGCAAGAAAGATCAATCTAGTAGGCCAAACCAAACTGATAATTCGAAGAGACTTGAAAAGATAACCAATCATACATAAAAGAATTCAGAGGAGATTCAAATATTGTTCATAGATAATCTTGATCATAAACCCACAATTCATCGGATCTCGACAAACACACCGCAAAAAGAGATTACATCGAATAGATCTCCATGAGAATCGAGGAGAACTTTGTATTGAGATCCAAAGAGAGAGAAGAAGCCATCTACCTAATAACTATGGACCCGAAGGTTTGAGGTAAACTACTCACACATCATCGGAGAGGCTATGGTGTTGATGTAGAAGCCCTCCGTGATCAATGCCCCCTCCGTCGGAGCGCCGGAAAAGGCCCCAGGATGGGATCTCACGGGTACAGAAGGTTGTGGTGATGAAAATAGGGTTTTTTCTCCTCTTCTAATGTTTTCGGGGTACGTAGGTATATACAGGAGGAAGAAGTAGGTCGGTGGAGCTACGAGGGGGCCACGAGGGTGGAGGGCGCGCCCAGGGGGGTAGGCGCGCCCCCTGCCTCGTGGCCTCCTCGTTGATTGCTTGACGTCCACTCCAAGTCCTCTGGATCACGTTTGTTCAGAAAATCACGTTCCCGAAGGTTTCATTCCGTTTGGACTCCGTTTGATATTCCTTTCCTTTGAAACACTGAAATAGGCAAAAAACAGCAATTTGGGCTGGGCCTCCGGTTAATAGGTTAGTCCCAAAAATAATATAAAAGTGTATAATAAAGCCCATTGAACATCCAAAACAGATAATATAATAGCATGGAACAATCAAAAATTATAGATACGTTGGAGACGTATCAAGCATCCCCAAGCTTAATTCCTGCTCGTCCTCGAGTAGGTAAATGATAAAAACAAAATTTTTGATGTGGAATGCTTCTTAGCATAATTTTCAATGTAATTATTTTTATTGTGGCATGAATATTTAGATCCGAAAGATTCAAGATAAAAGTTTAGTGTTGACATAAAAACAATAATACTTCAAACATGCTAACCAAGCAACCATGTCTTATCAAAATAACATAGCCAAAGAAAGCTTATCCCTACAAAATCATATAGTCAGGCCATGCTTCAATTTCGTCACACAAAACGTTCTCATCATGCATAACCCCGATGACAAGCCGAGCAATTGGTTCATACTTTTTAACACGCTTCAGCCTTTTCAACCCTTACGCAATACATGAGCGCAAGCCATGGATATAGCACTATGGGTGGAATAGAGTATAATGATGGGGGTTATGTGAGAAGACAAAAAAGGTAGAAGGTCTCACATTGACGCGGCTAATCAATAGGCTATGGAGATGCCCATCAATTGATGTCAATGAGAGGAGTAGGGATTGCCATGCAACGGATGCACTAGAGCTACAAATATATGAAAGCTCAACAAAAGAAACTAAGTGGGTGTGCATCCAACTTGCTTGCTCATGAAGGCCTAGGGCATTTTGAGGAAGCCCATCATTGAAATATACAAGCCAAGTTCTATAATGAAAAATTCCCACTAGTATATGAAAGTGACAACATAGGAGACTCTCTATCATGAAGATCACGGTGCTACTTTGAAGCACAAGTGTGGAAAAAGGATAGTAACATTGTCCCTTCTCTCTTTTTCTCTCATTTTTTCTTTTTTTTGTTGGGCCTTCTCTTTTTTTTCCTCTTTTTTTTATTTAGTCCGGAATCTCATCCTGACTTGTGGGGGAATCATAATCTCCATCATCCTTTCCTCACATGGGACAATGCTCTAATAATGATGATCATCACACTTTTATTACTTACAACTCAAGAATTAGAACAAAATATGACTCTATGTGAATGCCTCCGGCGGTGTACCGGGATATGCAATGAATAAAGAGTGACATGTATAAATTTTTTATGAAAGGTAGCTTTGCCACAAATACAATGTCCACTACATGATCATGCAAAGCAATATGACAATGATGAAGCGTGTCATAATAAACGAAACGGTGGAAAGTTGCATGGCAATATATCTCGGAATGGCTATGGAAATGCCATGATAGGTAGGTATGGTGGCTGTTTTGAGGAAGATATAAGGAGGTTTATGTGTGATAGAGTGTATCATATCACGGGGTCTGGATGCACCGGCGAAGTTTGCATCAACTCTCAAGGCGAGAAAGGGCAATGCACGGTACCGTAGAGGCTAGAAAATTGTGGAAGGTTGAGAGTGCGTATAATCCATGGACTCACATTAGTCATAAAGAACTCATATACTTATTGCAAAAGTTTATTAGCCCTCGAAGCAAAGTACTACTATGCATGCCCCTAGAGGGATAGATTGGTAGGAAAAGACCATCGCTCGTCCCCGACCGCCACTCATAAGGAAAGCAATAAAAGAACACCTTATGTGTCAAGATCATCACACAACTTTTACCATACGTGCATGCTACGGGACTCGCCAACCTTAACACAAGTATTTCTCAATTTCACAATTATTCAACTAGCACACTCTAATATTACCACCTTTATATCTCAAAACACTTATCAAGTATCAAACTTCTCATGATATTCAATGAACTCAATATGAAGTTTTTATTATGCTCATCTTGGATGCCTATCACATTCGGATTAATTTCACAGTTAAAGCAAATTACCATGCTGTTTAAGACTCTCAAAATAATATAAGTGAAGCATGAGAGATCAATAATTTCTATAAAATAAAACCACCGTCGTGCTCTAAAAGATATAAGTGAAGCACTAGAGCAAAAACTATATAGCTCAAAAGATATAAGTGAAGCACATAGAGTATTCTAACAAATTCCGAATCATGTGTGTCTCTCTCAAAGGTGTGTACAGCAAGGATGATTGTGGTAAACTAAAAAGCAAAGACTCAAATCATACAAGACGCTCCAAGCAAAACACATATCATGTGGTGAATAAAAATATAGCCCCAAGTAAAGTTACCGATAGACGAAGACGAAAGAGGGGATGCCTTCCGGGGCATCCCCAAGCTTAGGCTTTTGATTGTCCTTGAATTTTACCTTGGGGTGCCTTGGGCATACCCAAGCTTAGGCTCTTGCCACTCCTTGTTCCATAATCCATCAAATCTTTACCCAAAACTTGAAAACTTCACAACACAAAACTTAACAGAAAATCTCGTGAGCTCCGTTAGCGAAAGAAAACAAAACACCACTTCAAGTTACTGTAATGAACTCATTCTTTATTTATATTGATGTTAAACCTACTGTATTCCAACTTATCTATGGTTTTATAAACTCTTTTACTAGCCAGATTCATCAAAATAAGCAAACAATACACGAAAAACAGAATCTGTCAAAAACAGAACAGTCTGTAGTAATCTGAATCAAACGCAAACTTCTGGAACTCAGAAAAATCTACCAAAATAGGACGACCTAGATAATTTGTTTATTGATCTACTGCAACTGGAATTAGTATTTTATCACGTTCTGGTGATTTTTAACAATGTTTTCGTGAACCGAAAGTTTCTGGAATTTTGAGCAAGATCAAATAACTATCATCCAAGAAGATTCTATAGGTTTCACTTGGCACAAACACTAATTAAAACATAAATACACATCTAACCAGAGGCTAGATCAAAGATTTATTGAATAACATCAAGTAAAAATATTGGGTTGTTTCCCAACAAGCACTTTTCTTTAAAGCCTTTTAGCTAGGCATTGATAATTTTAATGATGCTCACATGAAAGACAAGAATTCAAGCGCAAAGAGAGCATCATAAAACACGTGACAAACACATCTAAGTCTAACATACTTCCTATGCATAGGCATATTATAAGCAAACAAATTTGCAAGGCAAGCAAAAACTAGCATATGCAAGGAAGAAGAAAGTGACGATAGCAATCTCAACATGAAGAGAGGTAATTTAGTAACATGAAAACTTCTACAACCATATTTTCCTCTCTCATAATAATTACATGTAAGATCATATTCAAATTCAATAGTATAGCTATCACAAAACATATTCTTAACACGATCCACATGTATGCAAAGTTGACACTCTTCCAAACCACTTTCAATATTATTGCAAACACTATTATCAATCTCATATTCATCATGAGGCCTAAATAAAATTTCAAGATCATAAGAAGAATCACCCCAATCATGATCATTGCAACAAGTAGTAGACATAGCAAAACTAGCATCACCAAGCTTAGGGTTTTGCATATTATTAGCACAATTGACATCAAGAGAATTTATAGTACAATCATTGCAATCATGCTTTTTATCGAAGGAACTATCAAGTATGGGTGCAATAGCAACGATCTCATGTTTAACATAAGGAACTATAGCAAATTCATCTTCATAAATATTGGCATCATGGCCACAAGAATAGCAAGCATCATGTTCATCAAGGGATATTTCAATCAAATCATCGGAATCATAATTATCTATAGATTCATGCATATCATTATTTTCTTCCTCCATAGACTCCTGCGAAATATTAGCCTCTTCTTGGACAGCGGAGGAGTCCTCAGTATATGGTTTAACATAGGCATTGGAAGCATAATTATCATAACAATATTTAAGTATGGCAAAATTTTCATATTTGTAAAGAGTAGCATCATATGTTTCAATCAAAGAAGCAATTTCATAAGCACCCTTAAAAGCAACAAATTCTTCAATTTGTTGAACATTATAGTAACTATAAACACCCTTAGCATATGAAGATATGATTCCATTATCACTAAACTCACATTGGTAGGGAAGGTGTTTCTTAAGGTTTTCAGAGCAACAAGTAAAATCATAAATTTCACAAAGATTCCAAGCATAACACATCAATCTGTTTATTTGATCCCATAAGAGTCTCCCCTTTTCAGACAAACGGTGACGCACAAAATGAGCATGCTCATCTAAAGATTTCCCATCAACTAGACTAGTTGGGGTTTCAGCACGAGCGCATAAGGATCGAAGATGATCCAAGTAGAACACTTTAAGTGGATCCATATCAATAGATTTCTAGCAAGCAAAGATGCAAGCAAAAAGAAGGCACATGGTAACACAAGATCGAACGGAAGGAGGGTGAATAAAACAACAAGGGTGAAGTGGGGGAGAGGAAAACGAGAGGCAAATGGCAAACAGTGTAATGCGAGGGATAAAAGTTTGTGATGGGTACTTGGTATGTCTTGACTTGTGCATAAACTCCCCAGCAACGGCGTCAGAAATGGCTCGTTGTCGGGCAATCAAATCTTGACTTGACTTCGCGTAAGCCTCCCCGGCAACGGCGCCAGAAATCCTTCTTGCTACCTCCTGAGCACTGCGTTGGTTTTCCCTTGAAGAGGAAAGGGTGATGCAGTAAAGTAGCGTAAGTATTTCCCTCAGTTTTTGAGAACCAAGGTATCAATCCAGTAGGAGACCACGCTCAAGTCCCACGCTCCTACACAAACAAATAAGAACCTTGCAACCAACGCGATAAAGGGGTTGCCAATCCCTTCACGACCACTTGCAAAAGTGAGATCTGATAGAGATGATAAGATAATATTTTTGGTATTTTTTATGATAAAGAGTAAAAGTAAAGAAAGCAAAATAAATGGTAATAGAAATAGCTTGTTGACGGGAGATTAATATGATGGAGAATAGACCCGGGGGCCATAGGTTTCACTAGTGGCTTCTCTCAAGATAGCATGAGTATTACGGTGGGTAAACAAATTATTGTCGAGCAATTGATAGAATTGAGCATAGTTATGAGAATATCTAGGTATGATCATGTATATAGGCATCACGTCCGTGACAAGTAGACCGACTCCTGCCTGCATCTACTACTATTACTCCACACATCGACCGCTATCCAACATGCATCTAGAGTATTAAGTTCATAAGAACGGAGTAACGCTTTAAGCAAGATGACATGATGTAGAGGGATAAACTCATGCAATATGATATAAACCCCATCTTTTTATCCTCGATGGCAACAATACAATACGTGTCGTTTCCCCTACTGTCACTGGGATCGAGCACCGCAAGATTGAACCCAAAGCTAAGCACTTCTCCCATTGCAAGAAAGATCAATCTAGTAGGCCAAAACAAACTGATAATTCGAAGAGACTTGCAAAGATAACCAATCATACATAAAAGAATTCAAAGGAGATTCAAATATTGTTCATGGATAATCTTGATCATAAACCCACAATTCATCGGATCTCGACAAACACACCGCAAAAAGAGATTACAATGAATAGATCTCCAAGAGAATCGAGGAGAACTTTGTATTGAGATCCAAAGAGAGAGAAGAAGCCATCTAGCTAATAACTATGGACTCGAAGGTCTGAGGTAAACTACTCACACATCATCGGAGAGGCTATGGTGTTGATGTAGAAGCCCTCCATGATCAATGCCCCCTCCGGCGGAGCGCCGGAAAAGGCCCCAAGATGGGATCTCACGGGTACAGAAGGTTGCGGCGGTGGAAATAGGGTTTTTTCTCCTCTTCTGATGTTTTCGGGGTACGTAGGTATATATAGGAGGAAGAAGTAGGTCGGTGGAGCTACGAGGGGCCCACGAGGGTGGAGGGCGCGCCCAGGGGGTAGGCGTGCCCCCTGCCTCATGGCCTCCTCGTTGATTGCTTGACGTCCACTCCAAGTCCTTTGGATCACTTTTGTTCAGAAAATCACGTTCCCGAAGGTTTCATTCCATTTGGACTCCGTTTTATATTCCTTTCCTTCAAAACACTGAAATAGGCAAAAAAAACAGCAATTTGGGCTGGGCCTCCGGTTAATAGGTTAGTCCCAAAAATAATATATAAGTGTATAATAAAGCCCATTGAACATCCAAAACAGATAATATAATAGCATGGAACAATAAAAAATTATAGATACGTTGGAGACGTATCAGCGATGACGGCGAGTGACGGCCGGGCCAAAAGCTAACCGCGACCGGCGGTGATAGTGGCGACGACGATGCCGACAACTCCCCTCCTCTTCTTCCACCTGAAGCACAAGATGTTGGGGAACGTAGTATTTCAAAAAAAATCCTACGATCACGCAAGATCTATCTAGGAGAAGCATAGCAACGAGCGGGGAGAGTGTGTCCACGTACCCTCGTAGACCGAAAGCGGAAGCGTTAAGTAACGCGGTTGATGTAGTCGAACGTCTTCGCGATCCAACCGATCAAGTACCGAACGTACGGCACCTCCGCGATCTGCACACGTTCAGCCCGGTGACGTCCCTCGAACTCTAGATCCAGCTGAGGCCGAGGGAGAGTTCCGTCAGCACGACGGCGTGGTGACGGTGATGATTAAGTTACCGGCGCAGGGCTGCGCCTAAGCACTGCAACGATATGACCGAGGTGTGTTTCTATGGAGGGGGGCACCGCACACGACTAAGAGAAACTTTGGTGTGCCTTTGGGTGCCCCCTCCCACGTATATAAAGGGGGGAGGGAGGAGGAGGCCGGCCAAGAGGAGGAGGCGCGCCATGGGGGGGCAATCCTACTCCAAGTAGGATTCGGCCCCCCTTTCCTATTCCAACAAGGAGAAGGGGGAAGGAGAGGGAGGAGAGAAGGAAAGGGGGCCCGGCCCCCTAGTCCAATTCGGTTTGGGCTAGGGGGGGTGCGTGCCCCACCTTGGCCTGCCTCCTCTCTTCCACCAATAGGCCCATGAGGCCCAATAACCTCCCGGGGGTTCCAGTAACCCCGGGTACTCCGGAAAATACCCGATACACCTCAGAACTATTCCGGTGTCCGAATATAGTCTTCCAATATATCAATCTTCATGTCTCGACCATTTTGAGACTCCTCGTCATGTCCGTGATCTCATTCGGTACTCCAAACTACCTTCGGTACATCAAAACACATAAACTCATAATACCGATTGTCATCGAACGTTAAGCGTGTGGACCCTACGGGTTCGAGAACTATGTAGACATGGCCGAGACTCATCTCCGGTCAATAACCAATAGCAGAACCTGGATGCTCATATTGGCTCCCACATATTCTACGAAGATCTTTATCGGTCAAACAGCATAACAACATACGTTGTTCCCTTTGTCATCGGTATGTTACTTGCCCGAGATCCGATCGTCGGTATCACTATAACTAGTTCAATCTCGTTACCGGCAAGTCTCTTTAATCGTTCCGTAATGCATCATCCCGCAACTAACTCATTAGTCACATTGCTTGCAAGGCTTATTGTGATGTGCATTACCGAGAGGGCCCAGAGATACCTCTCCGACAATCGGAGTGACAAATCCTACTCTCGATATATGCCAACTCAACAAACACAATCGGAGACACCTGTAGAGCATCTTTATAATCACCCAGTTACGTTGTGACGTTTGATAGCACACTAAGTGTTCCTCCGGTATTCGGGAGTTGCATAATCTCATAGTCAGATGAACATGTATAAGTCATGATGAAAGCAATAGCAACAAACTAAACGATCATAGTGCTAAGCTAACGGATGGGTCTTGTCCAACACATCATTCTCTGATGATGTGATCTCGTTTATCAAATGACAACACATGTCTATGGCTAGGAAACATAACCATCTTTGATAAACAAGCTAGTCAAGTAGAGGCATACTAGTGACACTCTGTTTGTCTATGTATTCACACATGTACTAAGTTTTTGGTTAATACAATTCTAGCATGAATAATAAACATTTATCATGATATAAGGAAATATAAACAACAACTTTATTATTGCCTCTAGGGCACATTTCCTTCAGTCTCCCACTTGCACTAGAGTCAATAATCTAGATTACATAGTAATGATTCTAACACCCATGGAGTTTTGGTGCTGATCATGTTTTGCTCGTTAGAGAGGCTTAGTCAACGGGTCTGCAACATTTAGATCTGTATGTATCTTGCAAATCTATATGTCCCCTTCCGACACTTGATGACGGATGGAATTGAAGCGTCTCTTGATGTGCTTGGTCTTCTTGTGAAATCTGGATTCCTTTGCCAAGGCAATTGCACCAGTATTGTCACAAAAGATTTTCATTGGACACGATGCACTAGGTATGACACCTAGATCGGATATGAACTCCTTCATCCAGACTCCTTCATTTGCTGCTTCTGAAGCAACTATGTACTCTGCTCCACACGTAGTTCCTGCCACGACGCTCTATTTGGAACTGCACCAACTGACGGCTCCACCATTCAATATAAATAAGTATCCGGTTTGTGACTTAGAGTCATCCGGATCAGTGTCAAAGCCTGCATCGACGTAACCATTTACAACGAGCTCTTTGTCACCTCCATAAACGAGAAACATATGCTTAGTCCTTTTCAGGTATTTCAGGATGTTCTTGATCGCTGTCCAGTGATCCACTCCTGGATTACTTTGGTACCTCCCTACTATACTTATAGCAAGGCACACATCAGGTCTGGTACACAACATTGCATACATGATAGAACCTATGGCTAAGGCATAGGAAATGACTTTCATTTTCTCTCTATCTTCTGCAGTGGTCGGTCATTGTGTCTCACTCAACTTCACACCTTGTAATACAGGCAAGAACCCTTTCTTTGACTGATCCATTTTGAACTTCTTCAAAATCTTATCAAGATATGTGCTTTGTGAAAGTCCAGTTAAGCGTCTTGATCTATCTCTATAGATCTTCATGCCCAATATGTAAGCAGCTTCACCGAGGTCTTTCATTAAAAAAACTCTTATTCAAGTATCATTTTATGCTATCCAGAAATTCTATATCATTTCCAATCAGCAATATGTTATCCACATATAATCTACTACGCCTATAAAAGGAAGAGAAGGCAGATCTAACTCAGCATATTAGCCGTTTAATCTATGATCTAAAGGCCTAAAAGCATCGTTAACGAAATCCTCCCTCGCTCGATCCTCCCTCGCTAACGAAACTCTCTCAAAAAGAAAAACCGCACGCACCCGCAGTCCCGCACGCCCCTTTCCCCCAACCGCTCGACCCCGTCGCCGCCCCTTCACGCTCCGCGCCTGCCCTCCGCCCCGCCGCCGCGCCTGCCGCCGCCGCCAATCGCTCGATCCCGCCGCTCGGCCCCGCTGCCACTTCTCGCTGCCAAGCACAGCCGCCGCTCGGCCTGCTTAGCCTCGCCGAACCACACTCCGCCGACGCCGGCGGACAGGGGTTGGCGACCTCCAATTTGCCGCTCGCCAGGGGACAAGGGCGACACCGACGAGGCGCATAGCGACTGCAACAGAAGCAAGCGCCGCCGTGCCCCCCGCCTCGTGCGCCCGCCGTCCGCTGCCCCCATCCTCGCGCTCCTCCGCTCCGCTCCCTCGCCCTCCACCACCGGTCCTCTTCTCGGACACTGCCCCCAGTCCTCTTCTCTGCCGCCGCCCGCCAGTCCTCCTCTTCTCGGACACCGCCCGCCGGTCCACTTCTCTGCCGCCGTGCCCCCGGCCTCGTGCGCCCGCCGTCCGCCGCCCCCATCCTCTCCCTCCTCCGCTCCCGCTCCGCTCGCCCTCCACCGCCGGTCCTCTTATTGGACGCTGCCCCCCAGTCCTCTTCTCCGCCGCCGCCCGCCGGTCCTCCTCTTCTCGGATGCCGCCCGCCGGTCCTCTTCTCTGCCTCCGCCCTGCCGATCCTCTTCTCCGTCGCCGCCCCGATGGTCCTCTTCTTCGCGGCTAGCAACTCCATTAGTGTGTTAAATATCTTCTCATCATTTGATAGGTAGATTCTAACCGCTGCTCTGCGTAGGTTTTGCAAGGAAGAAGATAAATTGAACCGTGGGGAAGAGGAAGGCGCCGCTAAGCCACCCACTAGGAAGCGGATGGACAAGCTCGATATGGTCTTTTCCTGTCCATTCTGCAATCATGGGAGCAGCGTTGAATGCCGGATGTTAGTACCATCTTCACATATTTTTCCTGTTAGATGGTTGATACTGGATGGCTATCTATCCATTCAACATTGTGTCTCGCCTTCTTTTTTCTTCAGTGATACGAAAAACATAATTGGTGAGGCTAATTGTCCAAATCATACATAAAACTGCAGATTGTGCCTCCTAACATAGACGTAGATGCCATACTGATTGGCTCTCAGCTAGAAAATTATGCAGCAGACATCTCATTTGGTTTTGTTCCTTCTCAACCTAATGATTGCAACTCCGGAAATAGGGTATAGCTTATGTATAAATTTTGTACAGCCATACCCATTTCATATACTCTTGGGGTTTTAATCACTCTAATCAACTATCATAATAGAGCATAGCTGAGGTAGTAAATCATGCAGGGTTATATGTAGATTCGGTTGCCATTAAATGATGTCTGTATGACAGGCCGCTCCGGCGAGTCGGATGGGTGGCGGCGGCGGCTGAGCTTCTCCATGGCCTGCTGCAGTTCCAGGGAGAGAGAGCTTTGAAGGTGAGGAGGAGATATAGAAGAACAGCAGGAAGGGAGAGGAGGAAGGGCAGGGGTGTGGCAGCCTTGACGGTGAACCTCCGGTTGCGACAGTCTCCAGCGAGAGGCGGCGTGCGGCGCCGACGCGGGCCTACAGGGCGGCGGCGGCGGCTTGGAGCTGCGGGAGCTCGGGCGTTTGGATGCGTTTGGATCGCAGGCCAAAGGTCATGCATATTGGGTACGTTTTGATATCTATCAAACCTGTCCATACAAAATATTGGCATGATTTATCTTTCTGTTTTGAGGCCACATGCATGTTGATTCTGTCAACACACTGGGATCCCTGCAGATAGAACCATAAGAAGAGGACTGGTCCTCTGATCATTGTAGGACTTCAACGCCCATTTAGGAATTAGGACACACATGCTATGTTTTGTTACCAGCTGGTGGAGTTAATTCCGAAAGTCTACAATCTGCATGGTATACAGTTATCATCAGTTTAGTCGCTCGTTTGTACCATCGTTGAGCTTGTGATGTCATGGTACGAGATTTTGTACCATCTATATTTTCTATAGTTATTTTAATCTTTCATCGACATGGACGAGGATGGTAAAAGATTTTTGAGATTATGGTTCCCATTTTTGCATATTGCTTGGCTCTCGACTTAGTGCTTATCAATCAGAAGTTGAATTCTTGGTAATGTGACCTTCCTTTTAGATTTCAATTCTGTGGAACAGTAAAAGATGCTAGCCTTGTAATATAGAGCGAATGTAGAGAAAACATTTATACAGATGTATTATTTATGACTTGTTATAAATATGCCCCACCACCTATGTAATTCAAATTAGTTAAACTTTAAGGAGGGTGGATCAGAGTCAGGCTAAATTTATACTACAATATCCTTAATGTCTATAACTATAAGTGGTGTCCTCTTTTATGCGCGTTTCCGCTTTAAGAAATGATTTTAGAATCCTATTCAATAGAAATGAGAAAATATGTAAACAAAATAGAAGAAACAAAAGCATATAGGATATTTATTATATTATATTATATATTCCTAGGTTAGATTCATCATCTACAACATGTTTCTAATATAAGCAATATATTTTTCTGGGAACATTGTTTTTCATTAGCAATATATTTTCCCAATGTTGTTATGTACTCCCTCCGTTTCTTTTTAGTCTGCATATAAGATTTGGTCAAAGTTAAACTTTGTTAACTTTGACTAAGTTTATAGAAAAAATATCAAGATTCACAATATGAAATCAATATTGTTAATTGCGTCATGAAATTAATTTTCATACCATATAGCTTTAGTATTGTAGATGCTGATATTTTTTTCTACAAAGTTGGTCAAACTTTACAAAGTTTGACTTTGACCAAATGTTATATGCAGACTAAAGAGAAATGGAGGGAGTATCTTTTTTCTTTCACTCGATCATGTTATCACCAAGAAATCAGATTGGTATTACATGGAAAATAGATTGCACAAGAAATCAGAGCAAGGATATATAAAACCAGAGCATCCCAATGTTCATATTACTTGGATTAGTATTTGTCTATTTACCTTTTAAAATCTTCTGCATGTTCTGACAAGAATAAAATCCGGTAGACTACTGAATGTACATGTACGTATGTACTTCAATAAAAGTATGTACTGGTAATTCTGTTGGCATAGTTTAAATCTGCTTTTGTCATCTATGAAAGCAGTACTGACACTTTTGTGAATGTCAACACATGTTAAGATGTCTTCACTAAGCAGATTGAGTCTATATATAAGTTTGTGCATCTTGATTGTCTGATTATTGGAGCATTACACATGACACTGTCTGGTTTGTATCCTGTGAGAGCAGAAGAAGAGGCGCAATCAACTAAGAACCATGTCAGGTGGATGGTGCAAGTTGTTGTCATACGGACATATGGTGGTTATCCCGGGGAATGTTGTTTGTTTTGGTAGAAGAACTAAGGGAAAAGGATCCATTTGTGAAAAAACAAAGCCACTGGTTCGCATTACTGGGGTTATATCAAAGAGTCAGCAGGAAAATAAGGTCAACTTTTTATCTACCTACTGTCTATCTATTCATGTTGGATGTTGACTTCTCATTCACCATCCTAGCGGCAGTTTCATTGTTTCTTATTATAGGCCTTAGATGTGGATATATTGGTAATTGTTGGGGATATTACCACTGGGCGTAAACCGGCCAGGAGAGGCCGGGTTAACCCCATAAGTAGTCCATCTGTATCTGAAGTCCATAAAGACAGACGGTGACGCTTTATGAAGGCCCAGGGCCCAAAGCCAGTTTAAGGCCTGTAGACATAAATCGGCGTTGATATGTAAACTTGTGTTGTAAGGTAGAGGTAGCAGAGACCGAGCCGGACACGATTATGAGCCGGCCTCGGGATTCTGTAAACCGACGGGCGTCAACCCATGTATATAAGGGGACGACCCGGCGGCGGTTCAAGAACAACAGAGAACAACTCGAGACTCGGCAAAGCGTATTCGCTCCCTGGTCATCGAAACCCCAGCAATTCCATCACAACTAGACGTAGGCTTTTACCTTCATCGTAAGGGGCCGAACTAGTATAAAACTCTCTTGCGTCCCTTGTCCGCTTTAACCCCTTTAAGTTAATCCGTAGCGATGGCTCCACGACTAAGTCCTTTCTATAGGACATCTGCCGTGACAAAACCATGACAGTTGGCGCCCACCGTGGGGCTATCGCACGATGGTTTCAAGTTCTTGGAGGGCAACTTCGAAGGACTCAAGGGTTACGCTGTGGGCCGGATGACCAAGAGTCGTCGCGGCAAGCTCTACATTGACGATGCAGGCTGGGGTCCCGAGGCCGGCTCAATCGAGTACGGGTACCGGGTCCCCTTTGGTGGCATACACGTTTTCATCGGCAAGATCGGCGAACTGGGCCCTGAGCCGGACATCTGCACCGACCTCGTCGAAACGGCTCAGCGTGCGAGATCTGCCCGGGTCAAGCCTGTCATGAAGCGTGCCTTCGTGGGAGTTATCCATGGAGGGGAATCTGAGGATAGATCGGAATATGGTGGTGAGACCGTCGTTTATTCCGGCGACGAGTCATCGACCGAAGAGACCGAGTCGTTATATCAGTTACAAGATGGCCGGATTGGGGGCTGTTCCGATGGCGACAGTATTCCGGACCCCTTTGATCTACCAAACCGGGTTGCGATCTTCATGGCCGGTACGCAACCGGCGCTCCACTCTTCGACCGCAGCGGCGATGATTTCCGGATCGGCAGCGGCAACAGCGGCCGGGGCAGGAGGCCCTGTGCGACCGCCAGCTCAGGTTCTATCTGATTTGTTTGACGCGTTGGCAACGCTGATGGCGGAGGTTAACCCGGCGGATCAGGATGCACACAATGCGGAAATCGTGAAAGTGAAAGATCATATCACCCAGGCCAAAGCCGACTTAGCAGCTGAGGATACCATGATGGCCGCGGAGCGGGCCGCTTTGGATGCACAAGCTTACCGGATTATGCTGGATCAGAGTGCGTCGAACGAAGTCCTGAAGAGGAGGTACCGGTCTCGCCTGCCGCCGGTTTATAACGCTAGAAATCTCTTTAACACCCCAGGAGCAGGGACCAGTAATCCGACGGTGGTAAACCGGGCGGAGGCACCTGGAGCAGGGGCGCCAGTTCAGCCATGTTTGGTGGATCCGCCTCGTCAGAACAACATTGTAACACCGCATGTCCCCACGCCACCGGGTCATTACTCTAACCCGATGGACAACATTGTCGCTGCCGCTTCACGGCTGGCGGCCATCCCAATCGAAGGCGATTCTCCGGCGACGGTCGAGACGCGTCGGGTTAAGGAGCTTCTTCAGACAACCTTGGTTCAACAGGAGGCTTATTCATATAGTCGCGATCGGATTCATTCCACTCCCCGTCCAAGCCGGAGTTACAACAGACGTATGGATGAACCGGCAGTGTCAAGCAATGCGCGGAACCGTGATCCGCCCCATGGCAATAACCCGGCGGGTGGTGCTGGTGATGCTCAGGAGGTGGTGGACCGGGCTCGGGCACGCAGAGAGGCCGAGTTAGCGGCGCAGCATGAAGCCCGTCAGCTTACTCCGGTTCGTCCAACCACATCAGTGGAACCAGGAGTTACCTCTAGTTCTTTGGGAGTGCCGTGTCTCGTCCCGGCGTTGCGCAATGTGCGCCTGCCCAAGGATTTCAAGGGCCCGCGCAAGGTGCCGAATTACACCGCCGATTTATCCCCTGAAACATGGGTCGAAAGCTATGAGATGGCCATGGAGATGCTGGATGTGGATGATGCGGCATGTGCAAAATACTTCACCATGATGCTAGAAGGGACGGCCCACACTTGGCTAAAGAGCTTACCGGCTAATTCTATCAGGTCACGGGCCGAGTTGAGAGCCCGGTTTATTCAGAATTTCAAGGATACATGCAAGCAGCCCATGTCAATTGTGGACTTAGCTGCCTATGTCCAGGAGGAAGGAGAGTCAACAACCCATTGGGTGCGCCGGGTTTCGGAGGTTTTGCATTCATCGGACCGCATCAACGCTGACACCGCAGTTTTAACATTAGAAGGCAATTGCCGGTTTGAACCCCTGAAGTTGAAGTTGGGACGGCTCAAACGTCATTGTAATGACATGGGAACCCTCATGGCTGCATTGGTGAAGTATGCCGACTCTGATAGTACCAAGGATCCCGAGTCTGACGATGATAAGACAGGGAAGGGAAAAAAGAGCGGCAACGCCAAGGGGCAGCACCACAACCCGGCGGGTCATGGAAACGGCGGCAAGCGTAAGGCAGACCACGGTTTAGACTTTGTGGCTAATACTAATACACATGACAAGGGCCAACGGCATAAGGGTAAACCGCCCCAGCGCGGTGGAGGGCCAAGTCCTAATCCGGACCGTTTGTCTTATCTGTTGAACCAGCCCTGTCCAAAGCATGGGACGAAGGAGATCCCGTCCACGCACCTCTGGAAAGATTGTTACATCATGCAAGAGTTTAAAAATTCTGATTCTTTCTGGTATGATCATGGGCCAGAAGGCGGTTCGGGCCCCGGGTCTCATGGGCTGGGTTATGGTGGAGGAAATTCCGGTTCAGGCTTCCACAGTAATCAGGGTGGACATAACAGTCAAAGTAATCAGGGTAACCAAGGTGGCTATAATCATCAGGGCAATCAGCAGCAGCAACAGCAATCGGGTTACCAGAGCAACCCGAAGCAGTTGAATAGCGGACAGTATCATGTCTTCACCACTAGCTTGGACAAGCGCGATCAGAAGCTTCATAAAAGGGCGGTGAATGCCGTTGAACCGGCGGTGCCCCGTTATTTGCGCTGGTCCGAGCAGCCGATTGTGTGGAGTAGAGAAGATCATCCACCCCGGGTTGACAATCCAGGTCATCTGGCTCTGGTGGTGGCACCTCAGGTGGGAGGTTATAAGTTCACTAAGGTACTCATGGATGGAGGGAGTAGTATCAATATCCTTTATTATGAAACTTTCCGTCGCATGGGGTTAGCAGATAAAAATCTTAAACCGTCCAATACAGTGTTCCATGGTGTGGTGCCTGATAAGTCGGCATATCCTGTTGGTAAGATAGCTCTGGAGGTGGCTTTTGGAGATGAGCATGACTCGAGATCAGAAACCTTGGCCTTTGAAGTGGTGAAAATCAGAAGCCCGTATCATGCCCTATTTGGACGGCCAGCTTATGCTAAGTTTATGGCACGACCTTGTTTTGTCTATCTGTAGCTCAAGATGTCGGGTCACAAGGGAACTATAACCGTGCATGGGAGCCGCAAGATTGCTCTGGAGTGTGAAGAAGGTGATGCGGCTTATGCGGAGTCGGTTTGTGCAACAGAAGAGTTGAAGTTTTACAAGGACAATGTTGATCCGACAGATATGACTTCGTTGAAGAAACCAACTACAGAGCATGATCCGGCCCTGAAGCTTAAATCGGCTGATGAGACTAAGCTTGTTGACTTCGTGCCTGGCGATTCGTCGAAGCAGTTTAGCATCAGCGCTAACTTGGATCCGAAATAGGAAAGCGCGCTCATCGAGTTCATCCGTGAGAATCGGGACATCTTTGCATGGAAGCCTTCTGACATGCCAGGTGTACCGAGAGAACTCGCTGAGCACACTCTCAATGTTGATTCCAAGTATAAACCGGTCAAGCAGTTTCTCCGCCGGTTCAATGAAGAAAGACGCAAAGCTATTGGAGAAGAAGTAGCCAGGCTCTTGGCGGCTGGATTAATCGTTGAAGTATTCCGTCCTGTGTGGTTGGCTAATCTGGTGCTGGTCCTTAAAAAGAACGACACTTGGCGTATGTGTGTGGACTACACAGACCTTAACAAAGCTTGTCCAGCAGATCCTTTTGCCCTTCCCCGTATTGATCAAATTATTGATGCTACGGCGGGTTGCGAGCATTTAAGCTTTTTGGATGCATATTCTGGTTATCATCAGATCAAAATGGCAGTTAAGGACCAGGAGAAGACAACCTTCATAACCCCCTTTGGAGCCTTCTGCTATGTGTCCATGCCCAGGCGACTTCTCAACGGTGTGTGCAGAATTGTCTTCATAAACAGATCGGCCGCAATGTTCACGCCTATGTGGATGATATTGTGGTAAAATCAAGGAAGAAGGAGACATTGATTGATGACTTGAAAGAAACCTTTGATAACCTGTGGGTTTATAAAATGATGCTTAATCCGGCCAAGTGTGTCTTTGGTGTACCTGCAGGCAAGCTCTTGGGCTTTTTGGTGTCTAACAGGGGGATTGAAGCTAATCCGGAAAAGATCAAAGCCATCACCTCCTTGGCTAAACCGAAGTGTATCAATGACGTTCAACGCCTAGCAGGCCGGATTGCTGCGTTGAGCCAGTTTGTCAGTCGCCTTGGCGAGAAGGCCATCCATCCCTTTATATCAGATGCTGAAGAAAACGGATAACTTCGTCTGGAGTGATGCCGCTAATGAAGCATTTGAGGACTTAAAGCGGCAGCTGGCTAATCCGCCGATTCTCGCTGCTCCAGTGGAAAAAGAACCATTGTTGCTATATGTGGCAGCTAATGCTCGGGCTGTTAGTGTGGCTATTGTGGTTGAGCGCAAGGAGGCAGGAAAGGAATATCCGGTTCAGCGGCCGGTTTACTATATCAGTGAGGTACTTATTGAGTCCAAGCAGAGGTACCCTCATTGGCAAAAATTGGTGTATGGGGTTTTCATGGCAAGCCGGAAGCTTAAGCTGTATTTCCAAGGTCATCCCATCACGGTGGTCAGCTCTGCTCCGTTGGGAGATATAATCCAGAACAAGGAAGCAACTGGCCGGATTGCTAAGTGGGCTATAGAGCTCGGGCCTCACGGGTTGAAATACATACCCCGAACGGCAATCAAATCTCAGGCACTTGTGGATTTCATCAATGATTGGACAGAATTACAAGCGCGAGAGGAGAAGCCGGATCATACTTATTGGACTATTCATTTTGATGGGTCCAGGAAATTGGAGGGCTCGGGGGCTGGAGTCGTATTAACTTCCCCACGAGGTGATAAGTTTTGTTATGTTCTCCGTTTAATGTTCCCTTGCACTAACAATGCAGCTGAATATGAGGCTTTACTCCATGGTCTTCGGATGGCTAAGTAGATGAACCTAAGCCGAGTTAAGTGCTTCGGTGACTCGGATCTGGTGGCTCAACAAGTGTCCGACAGTTGGGATTCCAAGGACCCACTAATGGCAGCATATCATCGTGAGGTGGATATTGTTGCAGGTCACTTTAATGGTTATCAGGTGGATCATGTGGACCGGCGGAAGAATGAAGCGGCGGACGCTTTAAGCCGCCTGGGTTCCCAACGTAAACCGGTTCCACCTAATGTCTTCCTGGATGTTTTGCATAATCCGTCCGTCAAGTTCCCTGGTGAAGAGGATTTGGCTGTTCCTGATCCGGAGGCTCAGTTGGTGGCGGCTCTTCATGTTATCCTGGATTGGACGGTTCCATATCTGGCGTATATGAACCGGGGCGAGTTACCAGAGGATGAAACTTTGGCCAGGCAGATAATCCGGCGATCCAAGTCCATGCCTATTATCAATGGAGAGTTACATCATTGCAGTGTGATAGGGGCGTTTCAACGCTGTGATTCTCCTGAGGAAGGCCGTGAAATTTTGCGTGAGATCCATGAAGGAGATTGTGGTCACCATGCCGGTTCAAAGTCTTTGGTGGCCAAGGCGTTTCGTCACGGTTTCTATTGGTTGACAGCTCATGCTGATGCCGAGGACTTGGTCAAAAGATGTGATGGCTGTCAGAAATTCTCAAGGCGCGCTCATGTACCGGCTCAAGAATTAAGGATGATTCCAATCACCTGGCCGTTTGCAACTTGGGGGCTGGATATGGTTGGGCCTTTCAAGAGGTCCAAGGACAAGAAGACCCACCTTTTGGTGGCGGTTGATAAATTTACAAAGTGGGTGGAGGCAGAGCTAGTTAGCAAGTGTGACGCAGCCACGGCGGTTCAATTCATCAAAAAGGTGATCTTTCGGTTTGGCTTTTCACACAGCATTATAACAGACAATGGTACCAATCTGTCGAAGGGTGCCATGAAGGAGTTCTGTCAACGTGAGCACATCCGGCTTGACGTGTCATCAGTGGCTCACCCCCAGTCCAATGGTCAAGCGGAGAGGGCCAATCAAGAGATGTTGAGAGGCATCAAACCCCGGCTTATGGTTCCTTTGCAACGGACGCCGGGTTGTTGGGTTGAGGAGTTACCTTCTGTGTTGTGGAGCATCAATACCACACCCAACAGATCGACAGGATACACACCATTCTTCATGGTTTATGGAGCGGAAGCAGTTCTTCCTAGTGACACCCGTCATGACTCGCCTCGTGTAGTGGCATATGTTGAAGCTGACAACGAGAAGGCACGACAGGAAGCTCTTGACCTGTTAGATGAGGAACGTGACATGGCGGCAGCCCGTTCGGCGATTTATCAGCAAGATCTGCGTCGTTATCATAGCCGCTGGGTTAGAACCAGAACCTTTCAAGAAGGTGATTTGGTGCTTCGGCTCATCCAGGATCAGACAGATATGCATAAGCTATCCCCCCTTGGGAAGGACCCTTTGTGGTCAGCAAGAATCTGCACAACGGGTCATACTACCTAATCGATGTTCGAGAGCGCAAAGACTCACGTAAATCGGAGGAGGAGACCAACCAGCCGTGGAATATTGCTCATCTTCGGCCCTACTATACTTGAGCTATAGGCTCTGCTTATGTACATATTATGACATTGTATATATCAGGATCAATATAATAAACCAGAACCTCAGCTAAAGCGGGGTATCTGTTGTTTTTCTTACATCATGTGTGGTTACATGGAGCTTACAAAGCGGCGTCCGGTTTACCCCTTGATTTAGCTTCTCAAAGCTTTATATTACATCACTTGGGGGCTTGGTCGTATCCGAACCATAGCTACACCTCTTGATCGGCGCAATGCCACAGCATCACTTGGGGGCTTGGTCGTATCCGAACCATAGCTACACCTCTTGATCGGCGCAATGCCACAACATCACTTGGGGGCTTGGTCGTATCCGAACCATAGTCACACCTCTTGATCGGCTCAAAGCCACATCGATCCGGGGTCAAAGAGAGTGTTGTAACAACAACTCAAACATAGGCACCCACTGAGCACAGCTCACAATGTTGCTTGGGGATTCTTTGCTGTCGAAATGAACTAAGAATCTACACTTGTAACAGGCTATCAAGCCATGGCTTGGAAGCCTGGTGTATACACCTAAAACCCCGAGTTAACCTGCCTATTTAAGTAAGTCACTCCGCCCAGGTAAACCTGGTATGACCCTTCGAACTTTGGCAAGTTACTCTAAAATGAAGACCCTGAACTTGTCAAGTTAAAACGATGATTGGTTAAGGATTGAGGACCATCTTAAAAGGCTTTGCAAAAATGGTTTAACTCAGTGGCCTGGCAGCCCATGAAAAGCCTCGAATTTGGGGCCTGGCAGCCCGTGAAAAGCCTCGACTACAACGGTTTTTATTTGCCTTTTGCTAAGTTTTCTTTGTTTCATAAGATTTGTGATATTTTTTAAACCGGTGTTTATCAACCCGGTTAGGCTGTCAACTACAAGTTGTCAGTACACGATCAAATTATAATCCGGAGACTATTAGCCCGGTCTGGTTTTGACTCAAAGTCACCAGTATGGAATAAACCGGTGTTTCTCACAGCCCGGAACGGTTTTCTGATAAACCGGCATCATATAACAGGAGTTACTTCTACTCCGGATTAGGGTTATTACCCTCATTACAAAGTTGGTCAGCCAACACTATGCCTAAAGGTCACAGGTATCATATATTTCAATATTTGGTTATCTTTTACAACCTTGGTTATAAACCTTGGTCATATATATATTTGGGTATCATGACCGGCCCGGTGGTAAACCGCCAGGGCGCTTTAAGCTTCTTGTCTGCAGGAACAACTTGAATAAATAGCTATGGATTATGAACATCATGTCTTAAGCATGGCGGATTAGCACGCATCAGTTGCAGATAAATATGCACGAAGGCATAACAGACCAAGTGTTTTAACTAGCCTATTACAAGGCGTTTCAGTGCCCAAAGGGATAATTGTTTCTCAATAAGCATTGCAGCACGTGGAAGACTAAACCGGCCCCCGGATTATGATTGCTTATCAGCTTGACCTGACGGCTGCGGATTATCTTGCACCAGTTCATCTTCTTGGTCTCTACCTAGCGGCTGGAAGTCAACAGTTGTCCAGTCGATCCCAGTTAAAGCCTGGAACACAGCTTCATCGCTTATAAGGGTTGACGGTTCAATATCAGGGGCATAAGTGTGCTTACGGATTGGAGGGATCAGATTTTGCGCTTCAGGAGTCGGTGCAGCAACCCATTTGTTATTGGTGTCATAGCTCGCCTGGTAAAAAGAAAGATCAACTTCTTCAGCCAGTTGACAAGCCAGTGGACGTACTTCCCGGTTTATGGCGCGGAGATCCTCCTGATCAAATTCTGATCCGTCTTCTTTTAAGCTGGGATAGCCTTTAGCCACTTCCACCGGATCAAGGTCAGGTACCCATGCTTTTGCCCGGGTTAGTGCGGTCAAAGCACCCGCCCTTGCAGCAGATCTCTTTAGCTCTTCTACCCAGGCAGGCAGCATCGACAACCTTGATAAGGTTTCCTTAATTAAAGTGGGGGAGGCTTGTTGTGTGAAGCGGCACAGATGATCCGTTGTGCACCGGTATATAACTGCTCTATCAGCGTGTAGGCGGCCTTCAGTTTCTTCTGTACATCAGAGCCCAGGCGACTAATGCGAGTTCCTGCATCATTACAAATGTCAGTAAACCGGCAACACATGGGAAGGTATGTTGAAAGGATACAACAAGGATGCTTACCGAACACAGCAGCAGTCATGGCATGAATCTGCCGCTTTATGCCGGTCAGTTCATCAACCACCGGTTTAAGAGCGGCTTCTGCGTTTTTAGCCCTTTTTATCAAAGCGGATTTTTCGGTCTCCAATCCGCCCGCTCTTTGTTGAACCCCTCTTTCAGTTTCTCCATAGCGCCTAGAGCGCTGGTCAATTCTTCCTTCGCTTTGGAGGCTTCAGCTTGCTGGGATTTGAGGTTCTCTTGCAGATCAGCGGTTTGGCTTTCCTTCTTGCTCAGTTCAGCCTATAAAGAGACAGATATATAATGAGTTGACAGTACATATTTGAAGTACCAAGCACATAACAAGTTATGCCCTTAGTACTTGGGGGCTAATGCATATTTGCTCTTTATCAGAAATTTTTACAAGTCCCAAGCACAATACAAGTATTAAGCTTGGCACTTGGGGGCTAATGTGTATTTGCTCATAAAATGCTGATATGGGAATTCTTCTACAAAGTCCCGGTTTATCTTTATAAAGTTAAACCGGCCCTTGGGGGCTACATCAGTGAAGTTAAGATGCATTGTTGCAAACATGAAATTGTTACTATGTCCCGGTTTAAATTGGTATCTTAAACCGTCACTTGGGGGCTACTGGAGTTGATAAGCTGCAATTAAATATAAGAGAGAAACACTTATGAAGTTACCTCATATCGCTCCTTCATCATATTTACCAAACCGGCTTCATAGTCACGGCTGGTGTACAGACGGTTCAGGAAGCCAGAGTGAAGGTCTTGAGCATTCAGATGGGCATAATTTGACAAATCGGCGTTCCATTTGCTTTTGCCAATTGCAGAGAGCTCATCTTTGGCAGTATGCTTTGCAAAGCGACAGGATTGCCCGGAGCGGTATGGCCAGTGCCAGTAATCATAATGTCATCAGCGGCCGTTACTGGGGTTGGCGGTTTGTCAGTATTTTTAACTGGACTTGCCGGTTTATTGTCAGTTTGGACAGGGCTGGTTGGCTAGTCAGCATGGCTTGTGGTGTCAACTTCTGCCTGCTCAGCAACGAAGTCATGATCTTGAGGCGGTGGGTCATTCAGTATGGCATCAATGTTGGTCTCTTCAGGATCTGGAGTTTTCTCCGGTTCAACAGCCACGTCTTCATCAACCGGTTTATTCAACTGAGCTTTCTTGCTGGGTCTGGGCTTGGCGCTGAGAAAAGATAGACATGAGGATCAGTACAGTATGTAAAGATAACACATCAAGAATAAAGACACGTGCATAGCTCACCCAGGAACTGTTTTGAGGGGTGGAAGCTGTGTGGCCGATGACTCGCCAGAAGATGAGTGAGAAGTACCCTGATAATTTGAATCAGACGGGTTAAGAGGCTGGCGGAAACAACCCGCTTTGGGGCATGAAGTGTCAAGGGTTTAAGAGACCTCTGACCGGTGTTTCCGAACCGGAGTATTCGGTAAACCGGCGGAGGTAACTACCTGGCCGCTATGCCGGGTTGTGCGGCGAGCCTCGTGTTGCTGTGTCTTAAAAAGAAAGTTTGGGTCCAAGTAAGCAAGGGGGTGAGAAAATTTTACTTTCCGGTTTGCTTGACGGATTTTTGATGTTTGCAGAGGATCTGAATCGGAGGAAAGAATGGTTACCTCTACGTCATCAGCATGACTGCCTTTAGCGTTGTCCTGATAATAATCATTGTCAATGAGGTGTACGAAAAATGAACCAAGAGAGTCAAGTTCTACCTCTGATTCCGGATTACCCACATCGTCATCAGCTGGTAGATCGGAGGATGCAGTGGTCCTTTTCTTGGTAGGTTTTTTGATAACCTTGGTCTTTGGACAAACTGGCTTGACCGGTTTATCTTGCGGCTTGACCGGTTTGTCTTGTGGTGGTTTCTTGTTCCAGAATGGATCATCACCCTGTGAGAAAATAATCACACTTTCAGAGAATATTTGGACAAAAGCAACTTCAGATAAAAAGATTATATGATCCTTACAGCTGGCAGTTTGTTGAAAGCGCAGAAAGGGAGTAGTTCGGTTTGGGCACAGACAGCCTCCGGTTCGTTCAGCATTTTCTTTACAGCCTCAGTGACTTCTGCATCTGTAAGCTGAATGTCAATATGCCGCTGAGCATTCTTCAAACTCCTTGTATACTCACACATCAAACCGGAGCGCCGGCTTAAGGGCAGATTACTCCAGCTTATCCAACAACGAGCAAGATCAACTCCTGTCAAACCGTTTGCCATGAAGGCTCTAAGCTTTGATAATTGAGGAGCATAGTTGGCCCTTTCTTTTGCAGTCAACCTCTGAGGAAAAGGATGTGTGTTGCTCAGGCGTTCAGGGCGGTAACCCGGCAGGGGTTTTTCATCAGGTGAAGATGTATCCTTGCAATAAAACCAGGTCTGGTTCCACTCTTTGGGGTGACTATGGAGCTTGGGGTGAGGGAAAGTGGTTTCCTTCCTTTTCTGAATCGCCATTCCGCCCAGTTCCGTATTGGGTCCATCCGAGAACTCTGTCCGACGGTTTAAGTGAAAGAAATCCCTAAACAGTTCGACTGTAGGTTCCTCTTGCAGATAAACCTCACAGAAGACTTGGAAGTGGCAGATGTTGGTCACGGAATTGGGACCAATGTCTTGAGGACGCAGTTGAAAACTGGCCAGTACATCCCGGAATTTTTTTGAACCGGGAGGGCTAAACCCTCGTCCGAGATGATCAGCAAACACGACTACCTCTCCGTCCTTGGGTGTAGGAGGACTTTCCGGGCCAGGGACCCTCCAGTGGATGGCATCTTTTTTGGCTAAAGCGCCTGTTTTAACAAGATTGTTTAATTGCTCTTCGGTTACTCGAGAGGGAGCCCAATTGCATTCGTAGACTTGCTTGGCCATGGCAATGGAAATCTGAAACATGATTATTGCCGGTTTAAGATTTACAGTGGACAACTATACAGCAGTATAAGGATACATGCATATTGTTAAACCGGAATTGGTTATTCGTAAATCGGAGTCTGACAATGGAAACAGTATAATGATGAATGTATTGGCGGTTCAACAGGGGACTAATGGTATCTACCGGGTCATCATTTTATCTGTGAAGTTAAACCGCCTAATCTGGCATTAAAGGTATAAGTATAAAGATGTATAAGTGAAGGGAAAACAAGTTTCACAGTTTGGCATGAGAATTTCAGATCTGCCGTGCGTTGGATAATCAAAATATACTCTGGTCTAATATCAAGCGCTCAAAAAGTTCAGTGAGTTCAGATGAGTTGGATATCAAGCAGGTGCCTTAACAAGAAGAAAGGAGTCGAAACTACAAAAGGCGCTGAAAATAGTTAGATCTAACCGGCCATTGGTGCTACCGAAGGAAGAATAGCTTCAAGCTATGAAGAACACCGAACCCTAATGGCGGATCTAGGGCAAGAAGAAGAGGGACTTACTGGTGCAGGAGGGAACAACGGAGGATCACCGCTTTTCTCTGATACGATCAGGTTGATGCAGCGGCCTTTGTCGAAGCAGAGGCGAAGGACGACGGCAGCGGCAGAGCTTGAGGGTCTGTCGGCGCGAGGAAGACGACGACGCGAAGAGATACGGGGGGGGGGAATGGAAAGACCCCCTGGACCTATTTATAAGGGCAGAAAGATAAGCGTCAGGCGCGAAAATCGAGGAGCCTAAATTTTGGATATGAGGCGGAGCTGTCGCCTCGATTGTCGGAGGCTCATTAAAGAAGGTGGATTATACACAGTTTTAAATAACAGGTGACGTAACGGCGGTTTACCATGGTCCTAGAAGATGATGTCACGACGGTTTACAAGATTATGTGAAGATGTTGAAGAAGAAATTTTCTTAAGTATTGAGGATTGACATGAACCGGTTCAAATCAATCTGGGGCCTAATGTTGGGGATATTACCACTAGGCGTAAACCGGCCAGGAGAGGCCGGGTTAACCCCATAAGTAGTCCATCTGTATCTGAAGTCCATAAAGACAGACGGTGACGCTTTATGAAGGCCCAGGGCCCAAAGCCGGTTTAAGGCCTGTAGACATAAACCGGCGTTGATATGTAAACTTGTGTTGTAAGGTAGAGGTAGCAGAGACCGAGACGAACACGATTATGAGCCGGCCTCGGGATTCTGTAAACCGACGGGCGTCAACCCAAGTATATAAGGGGACGACCCGGCGGCAGTTCAAGAACAACAGAGAACAACTCGAGACTCACGCAAAGCGTATTCGCTCCCTGGTCATCGAAACCCCAGCAATTCCATCACAACTAGACGTAGGCTTTTACCTTCATCGTAAGGGGCCGAACTAGTATAAAACTCTCTTGCGTTCCTTGTCCGCTTTAACCCCTTTAAGTTAACCCGTAGCGATGGCTCCACGACTAAGTCCTTTCTCTAGGACATCTGCCGTGACAAAACCACGACAGTAATCATTCTTCACCTGTTATGACTGAAGTTTGAATTCCACATTGTATTGCCTTGATTTACAAATTGGTTTAAAAAATGAACGTAATTATTGCCTACCATTTGTCCAAAATTGGAAGTATATACATGTAACACCCCGTTTGTGACTTGCCATATTTGTAACTCTGACTCTTGCCATTTCCGACTATGTGTTATGTTTTTCCCTCCGTTGTCGGGTTTTGTCTTTCGTTTTGTATTTTTTCATGTCATGCATTTTCATATCATGTCATCATGTGCATTGCATTCGCATACGTGTTCGTCTCATGCATCCGAGCTTTTTCCCCGTTGTCCGTTTTGCAATCCGGCGCTCCTATCTCCTCTGGTGCACCCCTCTTGTTTTCTTTTGTGTGCGTGTGTCAAACTTTCTCGGAATGGACCGAGGCTTGTCATGTGGCCCTAGTATACCACCCGGAGACTACCGGTCAAGTTTCGTTCCATTCGGAGGTCGTTTGGTACTCCAACGGTTAACCGGGCATCCGCAAAGTCCATTTGAGTGTCCAGCAAAACCCCCCTCAAAAACCAGCCCAAAACCCACCAAACTCTCTTCCATGCTCTAGGTCGTTCGATCACGATCGTGTGGGCGAAAACCGCACCTCATTTGGAGTCTCCTAGCTCCCTCTACCTATAAAACTCCATCTCCCCCGAAAAACGGAATCGCAGACGAACCCTAGAAACTCCCTCCGCGCCGCGCCGGACGCGCCCGCTCCGGCCGGACAACGTCCGCCGCGCCGCCCGGCCAACCGGAGCGCGCCACGTCGCCTCCTCCCTCTCCCCTCGCCGCCGGCCCGCCGGGCCCAGGCGGGGCCCGCCCGGCCCGATCCGCCGCCCGTCGCCACCGCCGGCACGGGGCTCCGCCGACGCCGCCGCCATCCGCCCCCGCAGCTCCGCCGGCGCCGCCGCCTGCCTCGCCCGTCGCCGGCGTCGCCGCGCGCCGCCGCCCTCGGGTCGCCTCCTCCTCGCCGCGGCTCCCCGCCGGCCGGCGCCGCCCCGCCGCGGTCGGCCCCGCCGGCCCCTGCCTCGCCGTCGCCATCGGCAGCTCGAGCTCGAGGAGCTCGGCTCGATCCGATCCGGTAAATTCCCCCGTTGACTTTTCTCGCGACCCCGAAATTCTCGAAGTCCTCAGCTTTCATCAGCAAGTGCTCCTGTTCCCGATGCTATAACTCCGCGCTTGTAGCTCCGATTCGCGCCTGTAATATGTCAAATTGTTCGTCTCGTGATGCTCTTAATTTTTTTCAATTTCACCATGTTTATTAGAGGTCATCTTGATGCCCAAATATCTGTTGGAAGAGGGCTAGTTGCTGTTATTCTCTGGTTCTTATCAGAACTTGGAGATTTGTCATTTTTGTATCATTAAATCTGTGCATCTTTTGAGCATGAGCTCTACATGTGTTTTGAAGTATGCCATGCCATTTTTCCAGTGGTGTAGTCCACGTATTTTTGTGATCTCTGTCGTGACTAGCACAAGCATGCAAAGTAGGCCCCGTAATATTTCTGATTTCAGGGACAGTGAATTCTCCAAGTCCTTGTCTGCTGTAATTTTGTTGCCATGTAAACTTGATGCTACAGAGAGATCCATGCATATTTTGGAGATGTTCAGTAAGGATGTTTTGAAGCTATAGTTGTAATTGATCCATGCCTGCAATTGTGTGCAATTATAAAGTGCCATAGCATGACTCAATCTTGCTCTACGTTTGCTATAAAATATTTCTGGCAGATACTTAACATGAGATGCAATTTTGCCAAGCTTATTGTAGTTGATCCATACATGCTATGCAATTTTTCTTGCCATGGTTAGCTTCTTAAACATTCCATCTTGCTGTAGGTATGCTTGGTTTGTCATGCTTTGCTCTGTAGTGAGTGCATCAAGCTCACAAAGAGGCCTACATATTATTATTTCTGCCATGCTCTGTTTTCTGCCAAGTCTGAAACCTGATAACGAAACTTGCTATGTTTACATGCTTGCCATCATATCTTCTGGTCCTTTTTGGCTTATGGTCAGTAAGGGACTTTTGTCATGTGCATTTAGTAGAACACTTCCATGCCTTGTTTTGCTATGTTAAGTTCCTGTAGCATGTTTATTTCGTGCTCTGAACATTGCTACCTGATGCTGTTTTCTGCCATGTCCAGTTTTTCTCTTAAGTCTGTGAACCTGTAATCTTTTGCACTTTTGCCATGCTTGTTTGAGCTTGATATGTTGTGAACTAGCCATAGCTCAGTGTTCATCTTTTGTCAAGCATCTCCTGTAGTTTACTGTCATGTGCTTTTTTGCTATGTTGGGGTGCTGTAGCATTGTTACTTGTTGCATTTTAAGTGCTATCTTGCTGTTAATCGCAGATTCGTGTCATTCTTGTTTTGCTTGCCATTTGCAAACCGTGCATCCGATTCCGGTGATCTTTATATCGATTTCGACCGAAATCATCTCATCTTTCCAGTGGCATACTTGGTTTGCCAAGTTACTGCCATGTTCATCATTTTCCTTCCGGAGCACGCATACGCATCGCATATCATATCTTGCATATCATACATGTTTTGCATCATGTTGCTTGCGCTTTTCTCGTTGTTGATTGTGGTTCCGTTTGTTTGTGTTCTTGTCTTGGGTAGAGCCAGGAGACGAGTTCGTGAACGAGGAACCTGTCGAGTACGCTTACGAGGATCAAGCTTTCGACAACCCTGAGAACCTTGCAGGCAAGATGACCACCCTCGAAATCACTTCTATCTTTGCTATACTAGTTGTTCGCTCTATTGCCATGCTCCGCTACCTATCACTTGCTATATCATGTCTCCCATTTTAGCCATGTCAGCCTCTAACCACCCCTTCCTAGCAAACCGTTGTTTGGCTAAGTTACCGCTTTTGCTCAACCCTTCTTATAGCGTTGCTAGTTGCAGGTGAAGTTGAAGTTTGTTCCATGTCGGAACATGGATGTGTTGGGATATCACAATATCTCTTATTAATTAATGCATCTATATATATTTTGGTAAAGGGTGGAAGGCTCGGCCTTGTGCCTGGTGTTTTGTTCCACTCTTGCCGCCCTAGTTACTGTATACCGGGATTATGTTCCTTGAGTTTGCGTTCCTTATGCGGTCGGGTGATTTATGGGACCCCCTTGACAGTTCGCCTTGAATAAAACTCCTCCAGCAAGGCCCAACCTTGGTTTTACCATTTGCGACCTATACCTTTTTTCCCCCGGGTTTTCTAGAGCTCGAGGGTCATCTTTATTTTAAACCCCCGGGCCAGTGCTCCTCTGAGTATTGGTCCAAACTGTCAGTCGCCGGTGGCCACCAGGGGCAACTCTGGGCTGGCCTATCAGAAGCTTGGACAATCCGGTGTGCCCTGAGAACGAGATATGTGCAGCTCCTATCGGGATTTGTCGGCACATTCGGGCGGCTTTGCTGGTCTTGTTTTACCATTGTCGAGATGTCTTGTAAACCGGGATTCCGAGACTGATCGGGTCTTTTCGGGAGAAGGTTTATCCTTCGTTGACCGTGAGAGCTTATGATGGGCTAAGTTGGGACACCCCTGCAGAGTATTATCTTTTGAAAGCCGTGCCCGCGGTTATGAGGCAGATGGGAATTTGTTAATGTCCGGTTGTAGATAACTTGTCACTTGACCCAATTAAAATACATCCACTGCGTGCGTAGCCGTGATGGTCTCTTCTCGGCGGAGCCCGGGAAGTGAACACGTTCTGTGTTATGAATGACGTAAGTAGGTGTTCAGGATCACTTCTTGGTCATTGTTAGATGACATCCGTTCCTTTGCTTCTCTCCTCGCTCTCTTTTGCGCAAGTTAGCCACCATATATGCTTATTGCCGCTGCAACTCCACCTCTTTGCACCATCCTTTCCTTCAAGCTTAAATAGTCTTGATCTCGCGGGTGTGAGATTGCTGAGTCCCCGTGACTCACAGATTCTACCAAAACAGTTGCAGGTGCCGACGATGCCAGTGCAGATGATGGCGTCGATCTCAAGTGGGAGTTCGACGAGGAACGTGGTCGTTACTATGTGTCTTTTCCTGATGATCAGTAGTGGAGCCCAGTTGGGACGATCGGGGATCTAGCATTTGGGGTTGTCTTATTTTCATCTGGATTTTGATCGTAGTCGGTCTATATGTTTGTATTTTGGATGATGTATGATGATATTTATTTATGTATTGTGTGAAGTGGCGATTGTAAGCCAACTCTTTATCCCATTCTTGTTCATTACATGGGATTGTGTGAAGATAACCCTTCTTGCGACAAAACCACTATGCGGTTATGCCTCTAAGTCGTGCCTCGACACGTGGGAGATATAGCCGCATCGTGGGCGTTACAATACAGAAGATCAGAAATCATGGCATGGTTACTTGCCTGCTTTGTAACGCCCCGGGTCTGATGCGCCAGGTGTCTTTCGTTTATTCGTCGTCATTGCCATGTCATTTCTTGCGTGTTGCATTTTGCCATGTCATCATCTGCATTGCATCCTCATATTTTCAAAAGTTGCATCCGGCCTTTTTTCCTGTTGTCCGTTTCGCGATCCAACACTCTCACACGCACCCGTTGCACCTCTCAGTCCTCGTGTCATGAGTGGCATATAAATATTCTCGGAATGGGATGAAACTTGGCGTGCGGTGTTGTTCTAGAATAGGTAGCCCGCCTGTCAATTTTCGTTCCATTTGGAGTTTGTTTGACGCCCTAACGGTTAACCGCGTAGCCCGAGACCCCTCTCTCTTTGCAGCCCAGCCCCTCTTCACCTTAGCCCATGAGCCCATCCAAACCCCCTCCATGCTCTCGGTCGTTGGATCGTGATCGTGTGGGCGAAAACCGCTCCCCATTTGGACTCTCCTAGCTCCCTCTACCTATAAATATAGGTCCTCCCCCATTTTCACGGATGAAACTCTAGCAATCTTCCCCCTCGCGCCGCCGGACACGTCCGTCCGCCGCCGGACATGTCCACCGCCGCGCCCAGCCAATCGCGGTCTGCCATGTCACCCTCTCTCTCCCCCCACCGCAGCCCACCGGGCCCAGATCCGGCCCGCCCCCGGGCCGAACCGGGCCGCGCGCGCCGCCGCCCATCGCCGCTCCCCGCCGCCGATGCCCGCCTCCGCCGGTCGCCGCCTTGCTCCGCCACCGCGCCGCCGCCCCGCATCCCACCGAGCGCTCCGCCGCGGCTCCCGCGGCCCAGCCCAGCTCTGCCCCGGCCCGCCTGCCTCGCTCCCTCACCGTCTTGGGCCATGGCCCGCGAGGTGAGCAGCCCCTAAATCCCGCCCGAGCACCTCTTAGCTAATCTGCGCCCGTCCGTTTTTTTTTTCAAAATTTGGCTGTCCCTAAAAACTCATCATATGTGCACATATTCACCATGCCATAACTTCTTGCTCTGTGCTTCGATTGTTGCTTATAATATGTCAAAATGTTCCTTGTGAGATGCTCTTCATTTCGTTTCACTGTGCTGTGCTTGTTTGAGTCCATCTTGATGCCCTCATCATCGTTGCAAGAGTGCTATATGATGTTGTCTGTTGTAGTTTAACATAACTTGCTCATTTATCTTTTTTATATCATTTTGTGTGATTTTCTTTTGAGCATGATGTCTATATGTTTTGTGAGATACAACATGCCATCCTTGTTTTGGTGCAATCCACTCTTCATGATATGCCATGTGTTGATTGAAACAAGCTTGCAAAGTAGTCTCCATGATGTTTGCTGATTTCTGTGACTTCTGCCAAGTCTGTTATGTTGTGATGCTATGTAAACCTGCTTCTACTAGTCATTCTATGCATAATATGGAGATGTTCACTAAGGATGTGTTGTTATACATGTTATGCTCTATCCATCCATGCCCTTGGTTGCATTTATTCCCGGCTGTAGCTTGTTGTAATCTTGCTCTCAAATTGCTAAATAATGTTGCTGTCAGCCTGTTAACATTAAGTTCAGTTTTGCCATGTGTTTTGCTAGTGATCCATGCACCGTATGAACTTACTCTTGCCATTCTTAGCTTCATAATTATTCCATCTTGCTGTTGGTTGACTTCACATGCCATGAAATACTCTGTAGTGAGTTTTACAAGCTCACCAACATGCCTAGTTATCGTTGTTCCTGCCATGTACTGTTATTTTCACTAAGTCTAAATCTGTCATATCATTTGCCATATTTGCATGGATGCTACCATCTTTTCTCTTGATCTTTGGAACAAGTTCCATAAAGGAGTTTTGTTCTTTGTCTTTAGTTCTAGCATTCCATGCTCTAGTTTGCCATGATAGCTTGCTGTAACATGTTGTTTGATAGCTCTAAACATTGCAACATGATGTTATTTCTGCCATGTCCAGTGATTTCTACTAAGTCTGTGAAACTGTTATTATTTGCTATCTTTCCATGTCCTTTTGAGCATGTTCTAGTGAATTCTGAAGATAGCCCAGTGTTCATGTTTTGTCATGCTTTACCTGTACATCACGTCCATGCCATTAGTTTTCATGTGGAGGTGTTGTACCATGTTGTTTTGATGCTTGTAAGTTGCCTAGTTGCTGTTTTTGACAGCTTGTCCTTTAAACTTGTTTCATGTGTGTGTTGAACCGTTGCTCCGTTTTGAGTGCGCTCTATATGAAACTTTCTTAGTTTTGCATGTAGTTTCATGTTACCTTGTTGCACCCATGTTTTGAGTATGTTTGCTTGATGTTTGAATGCTTTTTGCATTAATGCCATGTTTAACTTGTTTTGCTCATATCTTCTAGACCGTAACTCTGAATTAAACGAACTTTATATGTAACTTGACTAGAAAGCTGTGTAGATCATCTTGATGCATATTAACTTGCTGTTTAACAACTTGAACATAAGGTTTATTCAGATCTGGATCAATTTCCAAATTTGCATATGAGGACTTACCGGAATTGTTATATATTGTTTCCGGCCTCATTTGAACTTGCTTTGATGTGTTGCTCTTGTATGCATCATCTCTTGCCATGAGTAGCTTCATGTAGCCTTGTTATGCATCATACTTGGTTGAGCATCATGTCTTGTTATGTGTTGTGTGTTTACTGTGTTGTTTGCTTCTTTCCGGATGTGCTTCTCCTCGTTAGTTCCTGTTTCGTTGCGATCATGAGGATTTGTTCGACTACGCTTGGTTCGTCTTCATGGCTTCATCTCCTTCATGGACTCGTTCTTATTCCTAGCGGGATTCCAGGCAAGATGACCGTCACCATGGATCTCACTACTATCATTGCTATGCTAGTTGTCTCGATGCTATCGCTATGTCGCGCTACCTACCACTTGTTGCCAAGCATCCCAAATTGCCATGAAAACCTCTAACCTTTTCACCCTTCCTAGCGAACCGTTGTTTGGCTATGTTACCGCTTTTCTCAGCCCCTCTTATAGCGTTGCTAGTTGCAGGTGCAGTTGCAGGTTGTTCCATGTTGGAACATGGATATCATGAACTTTGTTGGGACATCACAATATCTCTTATTTAATTAATGCATCTATATACTTGGTAAAGGATGGAAGGCTCGGCCTTATGCCTGGTGTTTTTTTCCACTCTTGCCACCCTAGTTTCCGTCATACCGGTGTTATGTTCCTTGATTTTGCGTTCCTTACGCGGTTGGGTGTTATGGGAACCCCTTGACAGTTCGCTTTGAATAAAACTCCTCCAGCAAGGCCCAACCTAGGTTTTACATTTGCCTAATAACCTATTACCCTTCCCTTGGGTTGGCCAACCCGAGGGTCATCTTTATTTTAACCCCCCAGGCCAGTGCTTCTCTAAGTGTTGGTCCGAACCGAGCAGCCTGCTGGGCCACCTCGGCGAAATTTGAGGGCTGGTTTTACTCGTATCTTGTCTCATCCGGTGTGTCCTGAGAACGAGATACGTGCGACTCCTATCGGGATTGTCGACACATCGGGCGGCTTTGCTGGTCTTGTTTTACCATTGTCGAAATGTCTTGTAACCGGGATTCCGAGACTGATCGGGTCTTCCCGGGAGAAGGAATATCCTTCGTTGACCATGAGAGCTTGTGATGGGCTAAGTTGGGACACCCCTGCACGGTATAAACTTTTGAGAGCCGTGCCCGCGGTTATGTGGCAGATGGGAATTTGTTAATATCCGGTTGTAGAGAACTTGACACTTGACGTATTTAAAATGCATCAACCGTGTGTGTAACCGTGATGGTCTCTTTTCGGCGGAGTCTGGAAAGTGAACACGGTTTTGGGGTTATGTTTGAACGTAAGTAGTTCAGGATCACTTCTTGATCATTTCTAGTTTGCGACCGTTTGCGTAGCTTCTCATCTTACTCTTGTATTCGTAAGTTAGTCATCATACTTGCTTAGCCGCTGCTGCAACCTCACCACTTTACCCCTTCCTTACCCATTAAGCTTTGCTAGTCTTGATACCCATGGTAATGTGATTGCTGAGTCCTCGTGGCTCATAGTTTACTACAACAACAGTTGCAGGAGCTGGGATTCGAACGAACATGGCCCGACGAAGAATTGATGCAACAACCAATGTACCAAGGTCACGTAGTTGTCTACAAACGGAAAACAAAGCTATTTAACACTTCATTTAGTACAACAATAACGTATATTTTGGACCCATATATATCATTCGGAAAAAGAAAACTTAAATTGAAAAAAAGCATAGAGTTGCTAAAAAAAGTTCACTAGTATGGAAAACCAGTTCAAATTTTTGTAGAAAAATTCACAAATTTGCAAAAATGTTCATCAATGAAAAAAAAGTTCATCTATTAGGAAATTTTATTCACAAATTTGTTAAAAAGTTCATCAATTTTAAAAAGGTCATAGAATTTAAAAAAAGTTCATCAGTTCGGATAAAAGTTCACAAATTCTAAAAAAATAATCGATTTCAAAAAATGTTCACAGAATTTGTAAAAAAGTTCATCAATTTGATAAGAAATTCATCGATTTTGAAGAAAGTTCAACGAATTTTTAAATAGTTTATTTGACTTTCAAACAAAAATCATCACTTTAGACAAATTTTTTTATTGATTCTTATAAAAAGTTCATCGAAAATTGAAAATAGTTCATCAAAATTGAAAAAAGTTTGTAGATTTAAAAAAAGTTCATCAAATTTGAAAAATGCTCAACAATTCTGAAAATACTCACCAAAATTAAAAATTATTCATTTTCTAGAGAAGTGCATAAATTTTAAAAAATCATCAACTTGAAAAAATGTCATTGATTTTTTTTCCAAAAAAATTATAAAAATCATCGATTTGAAGAAAAAGTGCACGTGTATGCAAAACATTATTCGAACCAGGAAAAAGAAAAAGGAAAACAAAAAAAATAAAAGAAAAAGGACAAAGGAAAGAAGGATAGAAGAAAAAAAATGGATCCAGCTATGTAGCGGGGTGGTTAGACCAACGTGCCTTGATGAGTGAGGTCGCTGGTTCGAATCACACATTGAGGCACTTGTTTTGCAAATTAAAACGCTGAAAAGAAAACTCTTTATGAGCCGGCCAAGTGGCGGGGCGCTTCAGGCGCCTGCCTACTTAGAGCATTTCCAACAGCCGCCCAATGTTACTTAGAGCATCTCCAACAGCCGCCCAACACGCGGCGCGTTAAAAAGTTCTTTGCAGCGCGTTCATCGTCTGGAAAAGCGCGACGGGCAGCGCTGGCTCCAGCAGCCAAGGTAAAATTTAGCGCGCGCGTAGCTCCAGCAGCCGCGCTAAAATGCAGCGCGCGCTATCGCACGAACATTGCATACATATTTTTAATAAATAAAAACGATACATAATAAAATTCATAGATAAAAACGATACATAGATATTTTACATAGTTCCATAGCATAGATAGATAAAACTACAGTGCAACGACATAAAAAGAATGACTAGATAGTGCAACTACAGCCTACTCCCAGTCGTCCTCATCATCATCATCATCATCCTCGCTGGTCTGGTCCGAGGTATCGAGCCACATGTCCTCCCAACGAGGATCATTATCCGTAAAGATCGACTGCCCACCTCCTTCAACGATATCGCACTGCGATAACGCCAGGGCCTTCCGCCGACGCCTGTCCAACCCATCCGCGCGACGCTTTGCCGTCTGCTCCGCCCAGTAGGCTTGCTCGTTGGCGACGTCCTCCGGGTGGCGCCGGCGCCACTCCGCCATGCCTCGCTCGTCCTCCTCGGTGATGAGGAGGCGGTGCTGCCGCCGAATGTGCTCCGCACGGTCCTAGTCTGTGATAAGACGAGGCGGAGGGGCGACATCCTGCGCTTGCTGGCGCATGTGGACGTCCTGGAAGTTCACCTGCGCGCGCGGCCTGTCTAGGCGCCACGCCGCCGCGTCGTACGCGCGGACGGCCTCGTGCGCAGTCTCGAAGGTGCCGAGGCCGAGCCGGACGTCGCCGGACCAGATCTCGGCGTAGTACCAGCCGTTGGGGTGCTGGCGGACGCCGCGGTAGCCCGATGCTCCTCGGCGGCGCGGCATGGTGGCGCGACGGTGGCGGGGCGCTGGAGCGGCGAGGAAGCAAAGGGAGGTACGAGAAAGCGGGAGAGAGCGCGCGTGGCAGTGTGGATAGCCGCTTGGCGAGCGCCGCAATTTCTAGGCGCGCCGGACGCGGCGCGCCAAATGTAGCGCGCGAGCTGCCGCCTTTTCCCGCGCGCGCAATTTCCCCGCCACCGCTGGAGCGCGCGAAAACGTCCCGTGCGCGCTAAAAAGCCAGTTTATCGCGCGCGCGTCTTTTGGCGCGGCTGTTGGAGATGCTCTAATGGGCTCCGAAGCGCCAAATAGGAATCGCCGCGGCTATGTGCCGCCTGGAGCGACGCCGACGTACGGCTCGCCTGCAGGGAGCCCAAACCAGGACGGCCTGGTAACCACTTGGAGCATCACACTGACGTTAAGATGACATCGTGCTTGTCTTTTAATATAACTTTTTGTTTTCCCGGCATATTTTTATTTTCATTTTTCAAAATTTATATATACACAATATTCTCATTATATATACATATATATTAAAAAATAATTTACAGAAAATTTAAAAAATGTTAATCTTGCACTTGAAAAATGTTAAACGTGTATATAAAAATGATTCTGATGTATACAAAAAATGTATGACGTGAATGAAAAATAAAATAAATGTTTAGTATGTATAAAAAATGTTAATCTTGTTCACGAAAAATGTTAATCGTATGTACAAAAATGTTAATCATCTGTAAAAAAATGTTAATCATCTGTAAAAAAATATAAAAAATGTCACACATCTATAAAAAATGTACGTGACATTTAAAAACAATGTTTATAAAATGTAGAAAACATGCTTGTGAAAATGAAACAAAATTTTACGTACATTCAGAAAAATGTACATCACATCTAACATAATCTTCACAAGTTTCAAAACTATGGTCGTAAGATTTCTAGAATATGTTTATGGAATGTACAAAAAATGTTTGCATACTTAAAAAAGGTATTTTATATTTGAAAAATGCTTCAAGATGTATTTGGAATATTGTTTAACCTGTATTTGAACAATATATTCAGAACATATTTTTCTAAAAAGATTAAACACGTATTTGAAAAATGTTAAATCTTTATAAAAACTGTTTTACATGTGGACAAAAAAGTACAAAAATATACGTGTCTACATATTTTGTACAAAAATAGACATGTCTACAAAAGATGTACAAAAATAGACATGTTTTGGAAAAATATAGCCATGTTTTAAAATAAAAAATAAAAAAGACAAAAACAAAATGAAAGCCGAAGAAACAAAAAGAGTAAAAAACAAACAAAGAAAAAAATGCAGTGAAGAAAAAGGAAACTCCATAGAATACTATAGGAATACAAAGAAAACTGAGAAAATAACGAAGAAAAAATGATTAAAAAACTGCAAAAACCCATAAAACCAAAGAAACCTATAAGGAAAACCCAAAATATAATGAAGAAAAAAGAAACTCAAAGAAAACCGAATAGAAAACAATAGAAAACGAAAGGAGAGAAAGGAAGAAAACCGGACTGAAGTGACGAACGCGGTGACTAGACGCGGTGCGAGCAAAGTCATCGAGCGCCGCAGCTAAATGGGGTAAGCCCACTCTTGTGTAGCCCGTAGGCAATTCCTATTACCACTCCTGTGTAGCACGTAGGCGATTCCTATTAGGAATCAGTATGGGCGAAACATAGTTCTGGCGGTAAGGGAGCAACTAATTAATAGGTTCCTAGAAAAACTAATTTATATCACTTGAAGGGCTTTCAGCCTCTCACAGAGGTTATTTGCCAGAGAGCGAGCCAAGTGATGCGCTCAGCAGTCGCCACGTGTCACGCGATAGGGGCATCCTCGGGATGTCGGTTTTTTTAGTTTTTGTACGCGTTTTCAGTTTTTATTTGGGTTTGTTTCTTTTTTTTGGCCTTTTGATTTTTGCTTGGTGTCCCTAGGTTTTCGCGTATTTTTTTTACGGCCGTGCTTATGTGAAAAGCATAGTTGTGTTTACGAAAAGAAAAAAAGCGCAGTTATGTTTACGAAAAGAAAAAATCACATCATATGTATCCTTGCTCCCATGATGTCTGAGTGAGACCGCGAGAGTAGTCAATCTCAGGTAGAGCTCACGAGGATCCTCGTCATCATTCATGACAAACTCATCGCCCTCATCAAGGACCACTTCAAAGTTTGAGCGTTGAATGCTTAAGCTTCCCTTGTACAAAGAGATAATATGTTCCCATGCATCTTTTGCAAGAGTGAATGGGCGCAAGTGTGCAAGCTCTTAGGGCGGCATATCGGCTTGAAGGATGAACAAAATGGAGTGGTTGAATTAGACTTGATAATGCGGGTAGAACCCTTGCTCAATGATTCTCCAAAGATGGGTTGAGCTATGATTCAAATAAGACTTGATATGAAAAATCCAATTAGAAAAATCATTTAACACAAGCTTAGGAAGAGGACCAAGATGGTTCATATGGGGTGTAGGGACCGGTCCTCCATAGGATGAGGGGAGGGCAACCGCGGCATGGGTGTCCGTCCCATTCTTTCCTTAGGGTGTAGTAGGCTTATCACTATTAGCTCCCTCCTTGCCGGAGTTGGCATCCGATTCCGAGGTAGTGGGTTTAACACTTGCAATGGATTGGTAGAAAGTTTGAGACCCTCAAGTAAATCCTTAAACAAGGATTTGACCTCGATCGTCATAGAGGATTAAAGTGAGGTAATTGCCTCATTTGAATCCTAACGGGTGACCGTAGTCACCGCCTCGGCCGCGGGTAAGTCAGTCGCCCTTGGCCCGTCGTCGACCATACTCTTTAGGCTGTAAAGCCCTTCAAAAGAGACGAGCCTCTGATACCAATTGAAATGATCGAAATGGTTTACTAGAGGAGGGGGGGGGGCGAATAGGCAACTATCAATTTTTAGCTCTTTTAATCAAATTAGGTTTAGTAGCAAATAGGTTGTTTAGATATACAACTAGGTGAACAACCTATATGATGCTAACAACAATCACAACACAAGAAAGCAAAGGATACAACACAATATTAGTTTGCACAAAGTAAAGGTGAGAAATAACCACGAGTGGAGTCGATGGAGACGAGCATGTGTTACCGTAGTTCCTTCCCTTTAGGGGGAATTACATCTCCGTTGGAGCGGTGTGGAGGCACAATGCTCCCAAGAAGCCACTAGGGCCATTGTATTCTCCTCACGCCCTCACACAATGCAAGATGCCCTGATTCCACTAGTGGTGCCCTTGAAGGCGACGACCGGACCTTTACAAACAAGGTTGGGGCTCTCTCCACAACTTAATTGGAGGCTCCCAACACCACCACGAAGCTTCACCACAATGGATTGTTGATCCGAGGTGACCTATTCCGTCTAGGGTGCCCAAAGACCCAAGAGTAACAAGATCCGCAAGGGATTAGTGGGGGAAATCAAATTTCTCTCAGTGGAAATGTAGATTGGGGCCCTCTCAACTCAAGCAAACCCTAGAAAATTGGTACTTGTGAGCTACGCTGGGATTTTTCCGAAGAGGAGAGGACGATGCAGTACAGTAGAGATAAGTATTTTCCTCAGTTAAGAACCAAGGTTATCAATCCAGTAGGAGAACCACGGAACACCTCGTTAGTAGCACCTACACACAAAATAACAAATACTTGCACCCAACGCAAACAAGGAGTTGTCAATCTCTTGGCGGTTACTTGCAAGGATCAAATCTCGCAGTGACAGAGAAAGGTATTTTTGGATTTTAATATATGATAAAGATAGACCCGGGGGCCATAGTTTTCACTAGAGGCTTTTCTCTTGAACATAGCATACGGTCACTACTGCAGGATGCTGCTAACACGACACTACGATCAGAGACCCTTTGATGAAACTGTGTGTGATGCATTAATCGCAAACGGTGCTGAAAAAACCATCAAAAAGATGTGTGATGGCAAATACATCAAACACGGTTCAGATTTTAGTTGCGTGTGTGATGCGGGGCATACGGTTTAGTTCAATGAACTGTTTGCGATGAGGCAAAAGAACAGAAGTGGGCAGCCAGATGAAGGGTGTGTGCGATATACGGCATACAGTTCACTCGGATTAACTGTTTGTGATTAGGCAACACAACAAAAATGGTCAGACAGATCAAGGTGTGTGCGATTGACGGCATACACTTCAGACGGATGAACTGTTTGCGATTAGGCAACACAACAGAAACGGTCAGCCAAATCAAGGTGTCTACGATTGACGGCATACACTTCACACGGATGAACTGTTTGCGATTAGCCACAACAAATAGAAATAGTTAGATAGATCAATGTGTGTGCGCTAGACGAACACACATTCTAAATAAAAGAAGTGTGCGCGATGGTAATAATGAGTGCGCACGATTGATGGTACAAGACATGTGCTGATATCGCCTATTGCGGTGCACCCTATGGTGCAAACGCCACGTACGCGACCGAGAACGCGTGCCCACATTACGCCATCCGGGAATAGTGCCGCACTTAGAAATTATAGAACCGTCAGTAAATTTTGAGCCTGCATCCCGTCACATTCCAAATGACTACCACACTATATTTAATTGCAAACCTGTTCACACTGATCAAAACCTAAACGGTTTCCCACTTAGGAGTGTATTAGTACTCGGTTATAAATACTACCTACTCCAAGATGACTGCACATCCCTTCTCAACTCCTCATCTATAAAAACAAACATGTCTTTAATCGTCATTCCCTTGCGTCTGCCATGGCCCGCATGAGTTCTGGGTCAAGAGATTACTACCAGGGAGAGGCGAGCATGGAAGCGGAAGCACGAGAGATGCCCCGCCTCGCCGCGAAAGCAGTCGACATGTCCCGCCGCGCCGCCGTAGTAGCACAGAGGTCCTGCCGTGCCGCCGAAGCAGCACAAAGGTCCAGCCGCGCCGTCGATGCAACAGACTGGTCCGGCCGTGCCGCAGAATCAGCAGAGATGTCCCGCCGCGCCGCGAATGGAGCAGAGATGTCCTCCCGCGCCACGGCGGCCTGGGAAAATGTCTCGCAGGCAGGCGAGGACTCTCACAGGCGCATGCGCGCTATGCTCGATGACCTGATGGGTCAGATCTCCGAATGGATGAAGCTGCAGGATGAGATGAATGCCTCGTTTGAAAATGCTACCAGCGTCATCCGGGGACTAGGGGAGGACAACGTGAAGCTCCGCACCGAGCGCGACATGCCGAGGGTGAAGATCGCCAGAACGACGAAGCAACACGAGGAGACCACTGCCTTGTTGAAGAGGACGGGCGTCATCGTCAAGAAACTTATGGACGAGAATGCCATGCTCCGCATCGAGCGCCAAAGGCTGGTGGAGGAATATGTGGATGCTCTCAAGTAGCGTATTGAGGACACGAAAGAGCTCATCGCCGCTCGTCATGAGAACTAGTCTACGCGGCCTGCAGCAACGCATCAAGAAAGTAGAGATCAAAGAGCTAGATCGTTCTCTGCTTCTTCTTTTCACCTTGTGTATTTTGGGCGTTGCCACATTTGGCTTTTTTATTTATCTTCCTAAATATGTAAGACAATTATTATCCACTGTCATCGTCCTTATATTCACCAGTCTTGCTATAAGTCGCAGTCGATGCTATATAGGTCAGTCGGATCTTACATCAAGATCTGTGCAAAACTTTATTTTATGATTTTTGTTTTTTCTATCTTAAATCTCAGCCGAGTGAGACATAGCCACGCCATTAAACAGGGGCTCGGGCGCCATTAATGAAGTTGTTGGGAGAGAGGTGGGCGGCGGATGGAGGTCAAGGGCTCTCCTCCCGATAAGCACACGCAGGGGTCTGATCGCACGCCTCCCGTACTCAAATAGCTACCCCGCACGGCACTTCCTAGCCAATAAAAAAGGGGGCGCGTGGCGGCACGTAAATGGTAAGTAGAACACCCACGGTTTCAATAATACTTGTGTTTCCGATTGTAATGTGACAGCACTAGTTCCAAAATGACTTTGTTGATTGTTAATGTGTGCGCCTTCGCAAATTGGACAAAAAAATTACCACGGCATGTTGGTGCCATGTCATGACACCATGCCAAGTTTCATGATTTTTAGGCGAGTTTTTGAATTCCATTCACATTTCTTGCATGGGACCTAGAAATTCGCCCAAGTACACATAAATGATTTTTCAACTAACTTTGGCGCACTAGAGCATGTGCTTGTAGTTCAAATTTGAATTATGTGCATTAAATGCCTGGAAGCTATATTACTGTATAAAAAGGCCAAACGAACCCGGAATAATTCCAAAATTTAGCATGAAACTCCTATTGATCTAAGCTGCCCATGTAAACAAATCAAGGCGGGAGAAGGCAGTGTATGTCGTTTCGCACACGAAGGTGACACGTTCCCTCTCGGAACCACGAGCCTTCTTGAGAGAAGCTCCGGTTTGCAAGAAGCTCATACCAAAGCTTGTCCCAATTCGGCTAAAAAATTTACCACAACATGTTGGTGCCATGTCATGACACCATGCAAAGTTTCATGATTTTCATGCGTGTTTTGGATTTACAGGAATTAAAAAACCAAGTTTCTCAACATTTTTGGCCGAGCCACGACGCCTAGATGTTTGAATTTAATTCCCATTTTTTGCATGGGACCTAGAAATTCACCCAAGGACACACATGTGATTTTTCAACCAACTTTGGTGCACTGGAGCATGTGCTTGTAGTTCAAATTTGAATTATGCACATTAAATGCCTAGAAACTCAATTAATGAATAAAACAGGCCAAACGAAGCCGGAATAATTCCAAATTTTAACACGACACTCATATAGTTCTATGTTGCCTCTGTAAAAAACCAAGGGGGGCAGCGTATATCATTTTCGCACACAAAGGTGACACGTTCTCTCTCGGAACCACGAGTCTTCTTGAGAGAAGCTCCGGTTTGCAAGAAGCTTATGCCAAACCTTGTCCCAATTCGTCCAAAATTTTACCATATCATGTTGGTGCCATGAAATGACACCATCCCAAGTTTCATGATTTTTAGGCGGGTATTGAATTTACAGAAATTAAAAAAAACCAAGTTTCTGAATGTTACCGGCCAAGCCATGACGCCCAGATGTTTGAATTTCATTCCATTTCTTGCATGGGACATATAAATTCACCCAAGGATACACATGTGATTTTTTCAACCAACCTTGGTGCACTGGAGCATGTGCTTGTAGTTCAAATTTGAATTATTCACGTTAAATGCCCAGAAACTCAATTAATGCATAAAATGGGCTAAATGAACCTGGAATAATTTCAAATTTTAACACGACACTCATATAGTTCTATGTTTGCTCTGTAAAAAAATCAAGAGGGGGGCAAGCGTATGTCGTTTCGCACACAAAGGTGACACGTTCCCTCTCGAAACCACACGCCTTCTTGAGAGAAGCTCCAATTTGCAAGAAGCTTATACAAAAACTTATCCCAATTCGGCCTTTTTTTTACCACATCATGTTGATGCCATGAAATGACACCATGCCAAGTTTCATGATTTTCAGGCGTGTTTGGGATTTACAGGAATTTAAAAACCAAGTTTCTCAATGTTTTTGGCCGAGCCACGACGCCCAAATGTATGAATTTCATTCCCATTCTTGCATGGGACCTATAAATTCACCCAAAGACACGCATGTGATTTTTCAATAAACTTTGGTGCACTGGAGCATGTGCTTGTAGTTCAAATTTGAATTATGCACATTAATGCCTAGAAACTCAATTAATGCATAAAAATGCCAAACGAACCCGGAATAATTCCAAAATTTAACACGACACTCATATAGTTGCATGTTCACTGTAGATAAATGTTCTAGCAATTCAAACATCATCCTTTCCCTCCGTAACACCATCTTGTCTTTCAAAACAGAATGAAAAAATCTGGTATGCCACAAACAGTTTACTAGCAAGAATCATGTGGGATGCGATATAAAATATCTTGGCACATCGTCTAGTCTGGTTTACGCAGGAAGCTTCGTCGTCTACAGTCCACCACCCGCGCTTGAACCACACTTGCGCGCCAGTTTCTCGCGGCACTGAGCGAAATTTTTCTGCCACCGTGGAAATATCTATCTCCCCGCGCGCCCCACCAAAAGCCACATTTCCACTGATCCTCCTTGCTTTCCAAATTCAAACCTTCATTGCCTCTTACTAGTAGCGCCGCCTCCTCGCCGGCAACCCTTCTTCTTGCAGTGCCGCCTCCTCACCGGCAACCCTTCTTCTTGTTGCGCTGCCTCGTCGATATGCTCAGGTAATTCACACCCCATCCACGTCATCCTCCTCCTTCCCCGTCCCACATGCCCCGACCGACGGTGCGACACCTTCCGCCCAAATCACTGGCCCCGTCCTCCAATTAAGTGCTACCCACAACCATTTTGCACATAGTATAATGTGGAGCTCAGTAGCATCTGGCAGCAGAGAAGGAAATCGCGGCTGCACGCGCGGACGAGGTTGCTATGGCTGCCATGCGTGCCGACCGGCAGATCTTGGAGGAGCACCTCGTCTTCGAGGCCACCGTCGACACCGCCACGCGGTTGTCTACTTTAAAATACAGTTAGTGCTGTTTTATCGAGGCCACCACCAGTGCCTTCTAGTGATTTGTCCTCTGTAATGTTAATATGCAATCTAATATTCTGAAATGTAATGTTCAGTTAACAGTTTGGTCCAACAATTGTTACATTTCCTAGTACCGTTCTCAAGCATTCTTGGTTTCGTTAACTGTCTTATCTTCTACTATATGTTCTATTGTGAAATATCGTGCTCAGTTAACTGTTTTGGTTCATTTCATCTGCTGTCCAGTTAACTGTTTGGTTCAATTCTGCAATTTGATTTTCATTTATTATGGGTACAATTTTGTATTGTTATGCATGTGAGAAATAAATCGAATTTGGCTATACTCAATACATATTCTACTGATAGTATGGCAACTCTCAGTTAACCTGATCAAGATCTTCCTTATATGTGTTGCAGGGAAACAATGGGAGGCACTGCGGTTTACTATAGATGTTTGCTCATGCATGTCCTTTCGCTAATAGCACATTATTGTGCAGTTCCAGGAATCATTCTAATATTTAGGTTTCTTACAGTTTGGTCTTGCACATGTATGTCCTGCTGTCAGAGGCTTAGACCCACTATTCGACCCATTTTGCATATGGGGAAATGAGATGTCCATGAATATCAGTTAAGTCAAGAAACTCAGAAAGATTGTTAGGATAAAGAAACTTGCGATGAATAACAGCAAGATCTTTGTTTGCACAATGAGGAAGACATGAGTCAACTATAGGATGGTACTAACTCTTTTACCTTGTTTTTACCCCTTGTGCCATTTCAAAATTTATAACAACGATTTATGCATATCTTTGTTTTCGGTACTTTTCAAAGCAGTTCACCAATGATTACCTCTCAAACCACCTACATGGTCAAGAGGCGAGGAAGGTGTTCATTCAACACCCACGGTACAATATTGAAGTCTTCCTGAAGAGGACGAAGGTTGGGCAGGCAATTATCCATAGCCACTGGCCTAAAGTTGCAAGGACATTCAACATCACTGAAGGCTCAACATTCGCCTTCCGCTTCTGCAGTTTCCCAGATGAGATTCATCTGTCTATTTACTGTGTATGATGCTACTTTCCAAAGGTTTTCGATGTTGCATGTGAAACTTGGTGCTGTTGTGTAATGGCGTAGCTAGCTATATCCCTCTTTGGTGTAACTAAGTGATGAATCTATCTGATGTAATTCGATTATGAAATTCTGGTTGCCGTTATACGGATATGAAATATTTGGTGTGTTTTATAAGAAATGTCAATTTGATTACTACATGGATTATCAATAATAGGCTCCTTACCCTGCTTATTGGGGTTTTCTATTGCAGATGGTTACTCTGACAACACCGTGGGCGATGAACTCAAACAACCCACACGGTTTCTAGAAAGTAGGCGTGTTGGATTGATGTCTACTATGCAACCTTCTTCTTGTAGACGTTGTTGGGCCTCCAAGTGCAGAGGTTTGTAGGACAGTAGCAAGTTTCCCTCAAGTGGATGACCTAAGGTTTATCAATCCATGGGAGGCGTAGGATGAACATGGTCTCTCTCAAACAACCCTGCAACCAAATAACAAAGAGTCTCTTGTGTCCCCAACACACCCAATACAATGGTAAATTGTATAGGTGCACTAGTTCGGCGAAGAGATGGTGATACAAGTGCAATATGGATGGTAGATATAGGTTTTTGTAATATGAAAATATAAAAACAGCAAGGTAGCATGTAATAAAAGTGAGCGAAAACAGTATTGCAATGCTAGGAAACAAGGCCTAAGGTTCATACTTTCACTAGTGCAAGTTCTCTCAACAATAATAACATAGCTGGATCATATAACTATCCTCAACATGCAACAAAGAGTCACTCCAAAGTCACTAATAGCGGAGAACAAACGAAGATATTATGGTAGGGTACGAAACCACCTCAAAGCTATTCTTTCCGATCAATCCATTGGGCTATTCCTATAAGTGTCACAAACAGCCCTAGAGTTCGTAGTAAAATAACACCTTAAGACACACATCAACCAAAACCCTAATGTCACCTAGATACTCCAATGTCACCTCAAGTATCCGTGGGTATGATTATACGATATGCATCACACAATCTCAGATTCATCTATTCAACCAACACATAGAACCTCAAAGAGTGCCCCAAAGTTTCTACCGGAGAATCAAGACGAAAACGTGTGCCAACCCCTATGCATAGGTTCATGGGCGGAACCCGCAAGTTGATCACCAAAACATACATCAAGTGAATCACGTGATATCCCATTGTCACCACAGATACGCACGGCAAGACATACATCAAGTGTTCTCAAATCATTAAAGACTCAATCCGATAAGATTACTTCAAGGGGAAAACTCAATCAATTACAAGAGAGTAGAGGGGGAGAAGCAACATAAGATCCAACTATAATAGCAAAGCTCGCGATACATCAAGATCATGCCAAATCAAGACCACGAGAGAGAGAGAGATCAAACACATAGCTACTGGTACATACCCTCAGCCCCGAGGATGAACTACTCCCTCCTCGTCATGGAGAGCGCCGGGATGATGAAGATGGCCACCGGTGAGGGTTCCCCCCTCCGGCAGGGTGCCGGAACAGGGTCCTGATTGGTTTTTGGTGGCTACAGAGGCTTGCGGCGGCGGAACTCCCGATCTATTCTGTTCCCCGAAGGTTTTAGGGTATATGGATATATATAGGCGGAAGAAATACGTCAGGGGAGCCACGAGGGGCCCACGAGGGTGGAGGGCGCGCCCTAGGGGGGTGGGCGCCCCCCTACCTCGTGGCTCCCTCGTTTCTTTCCTGACGTGCACTCCAAGTCTATCAGGTTGCTTTCCTTCCAAAATAACTTGTCTAGAAGGTTTCATTTCGTTTCGACTCCGTTTGATATTCCTTTTCTTCGAAACACTGAAACAAGGGAAAAAACAGGAACTGGCACTGGGCTCTAGGTCAGTAGGTTAGTCCCAAAAATAATATAAAAGTGCATAGTAAAGCCCAATAAACATCCAAAATGGATAATATAATAGCATGAATACTTCATAAATTGTAGATACGTTGGAGACGTATCAGCATCCCCAAGCTTAATTCCTGCTCGTCCTCGAGTAGGTAAATGATAAAAGAAAGAATTTATGAAGTGTGAATGCTAGCAGGTGCATAAGTTTGATCAATGATAATTTCAATCACCTTTTCTAGCATCATTATATGTCATAACAGTAGCTCAACTCATAGAACTTTGCATGATCAAGTAACAAACTATTCACATGTTAAAGTATAGATCATAAACTTTCTTGAAAACTAACAAACTGTGTTATTAGTCATCAAACAATTACAATTCATTTTATTTTTAGGAAGAGTCTATGTCAGAGCTTTGATTCAACAAACTTCACATACTCAACTATCATTTAGTCTTCCATGATTGCTACCACTCAAAGCATATTTTTAGAACAAATAGTATTCATCGAACACAGAGAAAGATAGGGGCTTAATGTTTCGCCTCCCAACCTTTTACCTCAGGGGTAATGTCAACAATAATAATTCATGCTCAAATATATTTGAATGGCCATATATGCTTAGATCTTTCCATCATATGATGCTTGCCAACTAAAGAGTAGGTTGGAATGAGAAGGAATCCTACTAACTCTTGCATAAAAGTAAAAGATAGGCCCTTCGCAGAGGGAAGCAGGGATTTGCAGAGGTGCCAGAGCTCGAAGCAAAAAAAGAGATGAAAATAATTTTGAGAGGTATGCTTTCATTGTCAACATAACGACCAAGAGTTCCCAATATCTTCCATACTACATACATTATAGGCGGTTCCCAAACAGAAAGGTAAAGATTTTTACTCCCCCTCCACCAACAATCATCAATCCATGGCTTGCCCGAAACAACGGGTGCCTCCAACTAACATCAAACCGGGGGGAGTTTTGTTTGCAATTATTTTTGATTTGATTTTGATCTTTTGATCATGGGACTGGGCATCCCAGTTACCAGCCATTTTCTCGTGAATGATGAGCGGAGTCCACTCATCGTGAGAATAACCCACCTAGCATGGAAGATACTGCTAACCCGTAGTCGCTACATGAGCGATTCGGGCATACAAAACATATTATTATTTGAAGGTTTAGAGTTTGGCACATGCAAATTTACTTGGAACGGCAGGTAAATACCGCATATAGGTAGGTATGGTGGACACTCATGGAAGAAACTTGGTTCAAGGAATTTGGATGCACAAGCAGTATTCCCGCTTAGTACAGATATTTTGGCTAGCAAAGGATTCTAAATAGCAAGCACCACATGTTAGAGGATCCAAAACCATATAACTTCTATACAAATATACCCAAGCATAACTCATTATGTTGTCTTCCTTGTCCAACTTCAACTAATTTGCTCAGGTTTGAAAATAATTAATGGGGATCACAATCATAGAAGATGTCCAAGATAGTATTTTTATATGTGAAATCTCTCTTCCTTCAATATTCTTTCATGAATTGTTCAAGTGACCAATACAATGATTGCTAACCTTCAATAAATTTACCACCTATACTTATTATATGTGAAGGCATTACTCCCCATGGGAAAGGCATATGAAACATATATAATTTCAGATTTATGACATTCAAATCATTCAACCATTTACTCATAGGATATAAGTGAAGCACACGAGTAAATGACAAACTACTCCAAAAAGATCTAAGTGAAGATTAATGAGTAGTTAAATAATTGTGTAGCTATGTGAAGACTCTCTCTCATTTAAGAATTTCAGATCTTGGTATTTTATTCAAACAGCAAGCAAAGCTAAAGAAAATAAAATGACGCTTCAAGCAAAACACATATCATGTGGTGAATAAAAATATAGCTCCAAGTAAAGTTACCGATGAACGAAGACGAAAGAGGGGATGCCATCCGGGGCATCCCCAAGCTTAGGCTTTTGGTTGTCCTTGAATATTACCTTGGGGTGCCTTGGGCATCCCCAAGCTTAGGATCTTGCCACTCCTTATTCCGTAGTCCATCGAGTCTTTACCCAAAACATGAGAACTTCACAACACAAAACTTAACAGAAAATCTCGTGAGCTCCGTTAGCGAAAGAAAACAAAACACCACTTCAAGGTACTGTAATGAACTCATTATTTATTTATATTTGTGTTAAACCTACTGTATTCCAACTTCTCTATGGTTTATAAACTATTTTACTAGCCATAGATTCATCAAAATAAGCAAACAACACACGAAAAAAAAGAATCTGTCAAAAACAGAACAGTCTGTAGTAATCTGTAACTAACGCAAACTTCTGGAACTCCAAAAATTCTAAAATAAATTGGTGGACCTGAGGAATTTGTCTAGTAATCATCTGCAAAAAGAATCAACTAAATAGCACTCTCCAGTAAAAAGTTTTAGCTAATCTTGTGAGCGCTAAAGTTTCTGTTTTTGACAGCATGATCATAAAGACTTCACCCAAGTCTTCCCAAAGGTTCTACTTGGCACAAACACTAATTAAAGCATAAAAACACATCTACACAGAAGCTAGATGGATTATTTATTACTAAACAGAACCAAAAAGCAAGAAACTAAAATAAAGTTGGGTTGCCTCCCAACAAGCGCTAACGTTTAACGCCCCTAGCTAGGCATGATGATTTCAATGATGCTCGCATAAAAGATAAGAATTGAAACATAAAGAGAGCATCATGAAGAATATGACTAGCACATTTAATTCTAACCCACTTCCTATGCATAGGGATTTTGTGAGCAAACAACCTATGGGAACAATAATCAACTAGCATAGGAAGGCAGAACAAGCATAACTTCAAAACTTTAAGCACATAGAGAGGAAACTTGATATTATTGCAATTCCTACAAGCGTATATTCCTCCCTCATAATAATTTTCAGTAGCATCATGAATGAATTCAACAATATAACCAGCACCTAAAGCATTCTTTTCATGATCTACTTGCATAGAAAATTTATTACTCTCCTCATAAGCAAATTTATTCTCATCAACAATAGTGGGAGCAAACTCAACGAAATAACTATCATGTGATTGAAAATTAAGATCAAGATGACAAGTTTCATGGTTATCATTATTATTTAAGGCATACGTGTCATCACAATAATCATCATAGATAGGAGGCATGCATTCATCATAGTAAATTTGCTCATCAAAGCTTGGGGGACAAAAGATATCATCTTCATCAAACATAGCTTCCCCAAGCTTGTGGCTTTGCATATCATTAGCATCATGGGTATTCAAAGAATTCATACTAACAACATTGCAATCATGCTCATCATTCACATATTTTATGCCAAGCATTCTATGTAATTCTTCTTCTAGCACTTTGGCACAATTTTCTTTTCCATCATACTCACGAAAGATATTAAAAAGATGAAGCGTATGAGGCAAACTCAATTCCATTTTTTTTGTAGTTTTCTTTTGTAGACTAAACTAGTGATAAAACAAGAAACTAAAAGATTCGATTGCAAGATCTAAAGATATACCTTCAAGCACTCACCTCCCCGGCAACGGCGCCAGAAACTGCTTGATGTCTACTACGCAACCTTCTTCTTGTAGACGTTGTTGGGACTCCAAGTGCAGAGGTTTGTAGGACAGTAGCAAGTTTCCCTCAAGTGGATGACCTAAGGTTTATCAATCCGTGGGAGGCGTAGGATGAAGATGGTCTCTCTCAAACAACCCTGCAACCAAATAACAAAGAGTCTCTTGTGTCCCCAACACACCCAATACAATGGTAAATTGTATAGGTGCACTAGTTCGGCGAAGAGATGGTGATACAAGTGCAATATGGATGGTAGATATAGGTTTTTGTAATCTGAAAATATAAAAACAACAAGGTAGCAAGTAATAAAAGTGAGCGAAAACGGTATTGCAATGCTAGGAAACAAGGCCTAAGGTTCATACTTTCACTAGTGCAAGTTCTCTCAACAATAATAACATAACTGGATCATATAACTATCCCTCAACATGCAACAAAGAGTCACTCCAAAGTCATTAATAGCGGAGAACAAACGAAGAGATTATGGTAGGGTACGGAACCACCTCAAAGTTATTCTTTCCGATCAATCCATTGGCTATTCCTATAAGTGTCACAAACAACCCTAGAGTTCGCAGTAAAATAACACCTTAAGACACACATCAACCAAAACCCTAATGTCACCTAGATACTCCAATGTCACCTCAAGTATCCGTCGGTATGATTATACGATATGCATCACACAATCTCAGATTCATCTATTCAACCAACACATAGAACCTCAAAGAGTTCCCCAAAGTTTCTACCGGAGAATCAAGACGAAAACGTGTGCCAACCCCTATGCATGGGTTCATGGGCGGAACCTGTCGTGGAATTGTCATGGCAGATGTCCTCGGGTTAGGACTTAGTCGTGGAGCCATCGCAATTGGGAAGCTTGAAGGGGTTAAGTGGGACAAGGAACACGTGGGTTTATACTGGTTCGGCCCCTTACGGTGAAGGTAAAAGCCTACGTCCAGTTGAGGTGGTATTGATCAGGGTTTCGATAACCAGGGAGCTAAACAGCTATGCCCGGCTCTCGATCAGATTGTTGTCGCCCCTAAACCGCTGCCGGGTCGTCCCTTTATATAGGGAGGTTGACACCCAGCGGCCCTTAGAGTCCCGGTCGGCTCATAAGAGTGTCCGGCTCGGACTCTAAACAATACTTGCCTTATACTACAAGTTCTCCTATAACAATAAAGATTGTACTACGGGCTTTAAGCCATATCCGGGTCTCAGCCCATCTCTGGCCCATTATCTTGGAACTTGGCTCCGGGCTTCTGGCAATGACCCTTAGTGTAACCCGGCCCTCCTGGCGGGTGACTCCCAGGTCTATATCCTCAACATTAGGCCCCAGATTGACTTGAGCCGGCTCGTGTCAATCTTCAACTCTGCCGACAGAAAAATCTCCGGCTTACCGTTCGTGTGAAGGCCATAACCCGGAGTGACGTCATTCTCCGGACTCCAGATAATCCGCCGTGACGTCATCCTCCATTAAGTCCGTTTTTTACTCCGCCAGATCCGCAACGGATCTCTGCTTTTACTGTCTTTGCGAAAATCGAGGCGCCGTGAGGGGGAGATAACCACGCCGTGGTCTCCTTGAATCTCGCGCCCACTTATGACTTACCTTATAAATAGGCCGGCCCGACACTCTCTTCTCACACTCTCCTTCTTCTTCCTCGCGCTGTCGTTCCTCTGCCCGAGCTTCTGCCGCCGCCGCCGCCGTCGCGCCCCTGATCTTCATCGACCCGGCCGCTGCATCACCCTGACCTGGACCAGATAACGGCGGCGACCTTCGCTCTTCCTCAACTCCGGTGAGTCTTCTCTGCCTTGCTAGATCTGTGGTAGGGTTCCTCCCGTTCTTCGTGTTCATCACCTTTGCCCAGAAACTCGGCAGTCCTCGTCACCACGGTAGTCGGTTGATCTTTATCCTTGCGTAAAACCACTGCGGTAGACGTTCGGAACTCATTTCATCTGCAAGAAATCCTCTTTTTACTGCATAAGAACTGTGTTCAACCTCAAGAATTTCTCCTGCCTCTGTTTTTTAGGTCTAGAAAATTTTCTCTGCTCCGACTATTTTGATCCAAAAAAAGTTACGGTAGTATGTGAAACCTGTTTACCACACTTAGTAAAAACGCAACCATTGAATCTCGGCGGCTTACATGTCCGGTTTAAAGAGAACCATGCTCTGTAAAATCCTCCGACTTAACTGCAGTAAGCCGTAGATGACCAACTTAACCTGAAAGCCCCGACAGCTTAGATAACCCACCATATCAATATATATCATTAGTCCCCTTCATAAGCCGTTACTGTAGTTTGAATGATAATCCCTGGCTTATAATTAACCCGGACACTTTTCTCTTCCTCATAGACCACCAACCGTCACCATGCCTCCCAAGGCTCCCATCACTTGCAACTGGATGAAATCCAACGTCACCGAAGAGACCCTGGCCAACTTTGTTAAGTCCGGATATCTGCCCAAGAAGGAAGTGATGTCCTACCATGCCCCTGACCCGTCCGAAGAAAGACCTCAGCCGAGGGACGGGGAGGTAGTGATCTTTGCAGACCATATGAGCCGGGGCTTCGCACCGCCCGGCTCAAAATTCTTCCGGGACGTGCTCAACTTCTTTGACCTTCGGCCTCAGGATATAGGACCCAATTCCATATCCAACATCTGCAACTTCCAAGTTTTTTGTGAAGTATATCTTGGAGAAGAGCCGAGTTTGCTGCTCTTCAGAGAGCTATTTTATTTGTACCGCCAAACCGAGTGCGCAAACGGTCCAAGTCTAGAGTTAGGCGGCATCTCCATCCAACGGCGCAGGGACTGTCTATTTCCTTACGCAGAACCGCCAAGTCACCCCAAGGACTGGAACATGACTTGGTTCTACTGCCAAGACACGTCCCCGGCTGATGAGAGCCCGCTGCCCGGCTTTCGCCCAACGCGCCTGGAGCCGACTCATCCGCTATCCGACAAGCTGACTGCCGCGGAACGCCAGCCTCTGCTTCCAACGATCAATAAGATCAAGGCCCTGCTAGGCAACGGTCTGAACGGAATAGACCTGGTCCGGGTCTGGATCTCATGGCGGGTGATCCCATTGAGCCGCCGCCCCGGCTTAATGTGTGAGTACACCGGGCGAAAGGATGACTCGCAGAGGCACAGTCGCAACGACCTTCCAGAAGACGTTGCCGAAGAAGAGACCAAGGCTCTATTAAACGAGAGCCTGGCAGACTGTGGAAGAACCGGGCTAGCCCCGTTCTGCAAGACTAATCCAGCCCCAGCGGTAAGCCGCTGACTTTAACCTTTCCATTTTTTTTACCTGTCATCTTACTAAGAACTCATTACTGTATTTCTCAGGCTGATGATAAATTCTGGCGGGTCAAGTATGACCATGAGGCGGCCAAGAAGGCCAGGAAGGCGAAGAAAGCCGCCAAGAGAGCCGCCCCTCGCAAAAAGGGAAGCAGACCCACTGCTTCGGAGCTGCTGCAATTAAGCGATAGCTCCGAGTCAGAGGTAACCCTTAAACCTTTAAACTCTTGCCATATTTGTTGTTTTCTGCTGTCCACTTTACCATCATTTTGTTTATTGACAGGATGACACCGGCGCCAGTAACCCGGTGATTGAAGAGGTAACATTACTCCCCTCCGACTCGGAGCCTTTGCCACAGCTGAAAGTCCGAAGGGTAACCCGGAAAGTCAGCTTTTCTCATCCATTAGCTCATCAAGACCCTCAATTTCTTTTGAAGCAGCAGGTTCACGAAAGCCGGCGTCTCACCCGGGCCCGCAAGGACACCGACCTCTCCGCCGGGTTACCCGACGCAACAAGGAAACGTCGCACCGAGGTCTTTTCTCACTTGTACCATTTTCATCAGTTGGCGGGTGTTATCCGTCAACCGCTTAATTCTTCTGACTCCAATTACCAGGAGACCTCCCCTTCTTCTGGTGACTCCATGCAGTCAAGTCTGCCGGCCTTCAAAACTGCACCCGGGTAATAACAATCACCTTACATTACCTGTCTGTATTTACTCTTTGTATGCCTAACACTTCTGTCTTTTCAGTGCCCAGGCAAAGCTCACCAAAAGAGCAAAGAAGACCAGGTCAGCCGGAGTGCCAGACTTGCCGGAGCCGGAGACGACGGCTCAAGAGCCGCCAACCGCCTCCGAAGCCACCATTCCCATGGATACGGCGGCTGAAGCCCCTGCCCCGACCACCAAGACAACGACCGAAGCGTCAGCTAATCCGGAGGCCTCCGGCTCAACCCCACCGGCTAACGACCCGGACGTGGTAATTGCCCGGACGGAGTATGTTGAGCCGGGGAGGCCGACCGCACTGGCCCAATGCTCCGCGAAGGGGAGCTGCTGCGACCCTACCGGGCGAATCTGGATCTCTCGGGCTACCCCGATTTGAGCATTGGAGATCTCGTTTCTGGCTACATCAGCCAGGTTCACAAGAGCCGGGACGCGGAGATCGCCATGGTCAATTAGATCCAACAAAAGTCTGAGGTAACCTTCTGCTGTCTTCTTACTTTCCGCATAGTGATCCTTGTCATGCTAGCCCCCAAGTCTATAACTTATACTTGGCATATGTTGTAGACTTAGAGTCCGGCTTACTTAATTGAACCAGCAGTACGTAGATAGACACGTTCAATATAAATTAGCCCCCAAGTGCCAAGTGTCTTTGCTTGGAAAGTGCTTGGGACTTATATAATGACTGTTTAATAACCCGGAAATATATACAGGCTACTGGCAAGAAATTTGAGTCGGACCTTGCGGGTCTCAAGAGCCGGTTAAAAACTCAAGAGATGGAGACCCGGAAGGCGAATGCCAAGTTTGTCTCCAGCATCGCCGCTCAGGAGAAATTGAAGACTGAATTCGACGCTGAGCGGAAGGCCTGGGCTGAGGAGAAAGCCGCACTGGTGACCCGGGCAGAACAGGCGGAGAAGGCCCTCACTGAGAAGACCGCTGAGCTCTCCGGTCTAAAGCACCAGGTTTCCCAAATGGTGTCTGCTATCTTCGGTAAGTCGCCTCACTGGCTTTCATCAAGTCTGCACATGTTACGATTCACCCTTGTCACCGGCTTACCTGACCTTTATTAAACAGGTCCCAGGAGTGCCAACCTCAACCAGAGCGTGGTCACCAAGCTAAAGGCCGTGTACACCCTGGTGGAACAACTCTACACCGGGTCACAGCGCGCCTTAGCTGTGGTGGCCCTATCCAATGAGGTGCCAACCCATCTGGCTGAAGTCCTGCGCCGGCTCGCAGTTTTGCCACAGCGAATCCAAGAGCTACGTCGAGCCTCCGCAAGATCCGGAGCAATTGCCGCGCTGAGCCGGGCCAAAGCCTTCCTGCAGGAGCTAGACCCGGCAGACATCGCCCTGGGTTACCCCAGCGTGAAGGAAGACGGCTCCACCTTCGACCAGAAGGATTTCGCGGCATGCGTGAAGGCTGTACGCCCGGTGGCCACCATCATCGGGAACGACACCGACTTAACCAAGTATCAGCTGGGGTACAACGCGGAGAATCAGAGGATTCCAACCCCTCGCTATGAAGCTCTTAGTCTGATTCCTCCGGCTCGCCAACACACCTACGCCCCCGAGATTGACCCGGCCGGGTTAATTGACGAAGAAGCTCAGTTCGAAGCTCTCAGCGGCATCAACTGGAAATCGTCGACCTTCGAAGCCTTGGGATCAGCCGGAGCAGAAGATGAGCCGGGGACTTTGACTCAGCAGGCGTCATAAACCGGCTAGCGGCTCACCAAACAACGCTCCACCCTTGAAACTTTGAAAGATTTTTGTAATAGAATAAGTGCAACAATTTATCTCTGCCGTGCCATCGTGCACGTAATGAATGCTGAAATCCTTTGAAGTCATTCTTTTGATACTCCTCCGGGTCATAATTATCCTTCGTGCTTCTCAAACTTTAAAAAAGTACCTTCAAGCATCTGCATAAAAAGGTAAATCACAAGTCTCAAGACGGCTTACCACCCTCCGGATTAAATGACCCGGGTAGCATGGTTGGTATCTTAACTCTAATGGACTTGTCTTGATGACATCCAGGATGTTCAATTAACAAGATAACTCCAAAATTAAGCCGGTCAAGCGAAAACCGGCCATGCACACGTTGTCATAATCAGAGTAGACTTTGCGATAAATCGGAACTTAGGGGCTTCCAGTTCGAATACGACCAGAGACCTGGCCCGAAAGGGGTTTAAGCCAAGATTCGGATACGATCATATAGCCCCCAATGGGTGTGGCGATGCCAATCAAGAGGGTACCGACAGCTATGTTCTCTTGGGTTCGAATACGACCCATGTTTGAACAGGAAGCCCCCAAGTGATTCTAAAAATTGTTTAACGACGCTGATTCGAATACGATCCACGTCGGTTCTCAGAGGGGTTACACTATGATTCAAATATGACCAAAGGCAACCTCCCAATGAGCTCGGCACTTTGCCAATCAAATGGGTATCGACATCTATGTTCTCTTTGGTTCGAATACGACCCATGTTTGAACAGGAAGCCCCGAAGTGATCTTACTGCTTACGGCTAGACTCAAATGCGATCATAAGCCGGATCCTCCTTTCAAATTAGTATGACACGTATATTTGGAGGAGAAAAAAGGACAGAGGTCCTGCTTTATTGCTTATCATAATATATATATGTCTGAGATAAACATGTACACCACAAGAGCCGGTAGCTCAAGTGTAATAAGGCCGAAGCTGAGCGATATTCCACGGCCGACGGGTCTCCTCCTCAGATTTACGCGAATCTTTACGCTCCCGAACATCAATGAGGTAATATGACCCGTTGTGCAAGTTCTTACTGACCACAAAGGGCCCTTCCCAAGGTGGGGATAATTTGTGTGCATCTGTTTGATCATGGATGAGCCGGAGCACAAGGTCGCCTTCCTGGAAGACCCGGGTTTTGACCCGGCGGCTATGATAACGGCGCAGGTCTTGTTGGTAAATCGCTGAATGGGCTGCTGCCACATCACGCTGTTCATCCAACAAGTCCAGAGCAACTTGGCGCGCCTGTTCATTGTCCGTCTCAACATAAGCCGCCACACGAGGTGAATCGTGACGGATGTCGCTAGGGAGGACCGCTTCTGCCCCATAAACCATGAAGAAAGGCGTGAAGCCAGTAGACCTGTTAGGAGTAGTGTTGATGCTCCATAAGACGGAGGGCAACTCCTCCACCCAACAACCCGGCGTCCGTTGCAAAGGGACCAAAAGCCGGGGTTTGATGCCCTTCAGAATCTCCTGGTTAGCTCTCTCAGCTTGACCATTGGACTGGGGATGAGCCACTGAAGAAACATCAAGCCGGATATGCTCTCGTTGACAAAACTCCTCCATAGCGCCTTTGGACAGATTAGTGCCATTGTCTGTTATGATGCTGTGCGGAAAGCCGAAGCGGAAGATCACCTTTTTCATAAATTGAACCGCCGTGGCTACATCACACTTGCTAACTGGCTCAGCTTCCACCCACTTCGTGAATTTGTCCACTGCCACCAAGAGGTGGGTCTTCTTATCCCTGGACCGTTTAAAAGGCCCGACCATATCAAGCCCCCAGACTGCAAAGGGCCAAGTGATCGGGATCATCCTCAATTCCTGAGCCGGCACATGAGCCCGTCGGGAGAACCTCTGACAACCATCACACTTACTGACCAAGTCCTCCGCATCAGCGTGAGCCGTCAACCAATAAAAACCATGACGGAATGCCTTGGCCACAAGGGATTTTGAGCCGGCATGATGGCCGCAATCCCCTTCATGGATCTCGCGCAAGATCTCTTGACCTTCCTCAGGGAAAAACAACGCTGAAATACCCCTGAAACACTGCGATGATGCAACTCGCCGTTGATAACAATCATTGACTTGGCCCGCCGGATTATTTGCCTGGCCAAAGTTTCATCCTCAGGCAACTCTCCCCGGGTTATATAAGCCGAGTACGACATTGTCCAGTCTGGTATGACATGAAGAACCGCCACCAGTCGTGCCTCCGGGTCAGGGATAGCCAAGTCCTCCTCTGTAGGCAACTTAACCGAAGGGTTATATAGGACATCCAAGAAAGTGTTAGGCGGCACCGGCTTTCGCTGAGAGCCGAGCCGGCTTAAAGCATCAGCCGCCTCATTCTTCCTGCGGTCAATGTGCTCCACTTGATATCCCTGAAAGTGCCCAGCAATGGCATCAACCTCGCGGCGATAAGCCGCCATGAGGGGATCCTTAGAATCCCAAGTGCCTGATACTTGTTGAACCACCAAATCTGAATCCCCAAAGCACCGTACCCGGCTTAAGCTCATCTCCTTAGCCACCTGAAGACCGTGGAGTAAAGCCTCGTATTCAGCCGCATTGTTAGTGCAAGGAAACATCAATTGTAGCACATACTGGAACTTGTCACCCCTAGGGGAAGCCAATACAACACCGGCCCCCGAGCCCTCCAGCTGCCTGGACCCATCAAAGTGAATAGTCCAATAAGTGTTATCCGGCTTTTGCTCAGGCACTTGCGACTCTGTCCAATCATTAATAAAATCCACCAAAGCCTGGGATTTAATAGCAGTGCGTGGCACATATTTGAGGCCATGAGGCCCAAGTTCAATAGCCCACTTGGCAATTCTCCCTGTAGCCTCTCTGTTCTGGATAATATCCCCAAGAGGGGCAGAACTGACCACAGTGATGGGATGACCCTGAAAATAATGCTTGAGTTTCCGGCTCGCCATGAACACACCATATACAAGCTTCTGCCAGTGCGGGTATCGCTGCTTGGACTCAATAAGCACCTCACTGACATAATAAACCGGCCGCTGAACCGGATGCTCCTTACCCGTCTCCTTACGCTCCACCACCATAGCCACACTGACGGCTCGTGTGTTTGCCGCCACATACAGTAGCAAGGGCTCCTTATCAACCGGAGCAGCAAGGACGGGGGGCTCTGCCAGTTGCTTTTTCAAATCCTCAAAGGCGGTATTAGCTGCGTCATTCCAGACAAAGTTATCAGTTTTCTTCATCAACTGATATAAGGGCATAGCCTTCTCACCCAAGCGGCTTATGAACCGGCTTAAAGCAGCGATGCGACCCGCCAAACGCTGAACATCATTTATACATGCCGGCTTAGCTAGGGAGGTGATAGCTTTGATCTTCTCCGGGTTAGCCTCAATTCCTCTGTCAGAAACCAAGAAGCCCAATAGCTTGCCCGCAGGAACACCAAAAACACATTTGGCCGGGTTAAGCATCATCTTGTAGACCCGGAGATTATCGAAGGTTTCCCTTAAGTCATCTATTAGGGTTTCCTCCTTGATGGACTTAACCACAATATCGTCCACGTAAGCGTGAACATTGCGCCCGATCTGTTTATGGAGACAATTCTGTACACAACGCTGGTAAGTCGCTTGCGCACACTTGAGCCCAAAGGGCATAGACACATAGCAGAAGGCTCCAAAGGGAGTGATGAACGCCGTCTTCTCCTGGTCCTTAACTGCCATCTTAATCTGATGATACCCGGAATAGGCATCCAAGAAACTTAAGCGTGCACAACCTGCCGTAGCATCAATGATTTGATCAATACGGGGGAGAGCAAAAGGATCAGCCAGACACGCCTTGTTCAAGTCCGTGTAGTCCACACACATCCGCCAGGTGCCGTTCTTCTTAAGTACGAGCACCGGGTTAGCCAACCACTCTGGGTGAAAAACCTCAACAATGAACTCGGCCGCCAAAAGCCGGGCCACTTCTTCACCAATAGCCTTCCGCCTCTCTTCGTTAAACCGTCGAAGGAACTGTCTGACCGGCTTAAATTTTGGATCAACATTGAGAGTGTGCTCAGCGAGTTCTCTAGGTACACCTGGCATGTCAGAAGGTTTCCATGCGAAGATGTCCCTATTCTCACGGATGAACTCGATGAGCGCGCCTTCCTATTTCGGGTCCAGATTTGCACTGATGCTGAACTGCTGAGACGAGTCACCTGGAACAAAATCAACAAGTTTAGTCTCATCAGCTGATTTAAACTTCATTGCTGGTTCATTCTCCGTGGTTGGCTTTTTCAGAGAGGTCATATCTGTTGGGTCAACATTGTCTTTATAAAATTTCAACTCTTCTGTGGCACAAACAGACTCTGCATAAGCCGCGTCACCTTCCTCACACTCCAGAGCCACTTTCCGGCTGCCGTGAACCGTAATGGTCCCGTTGTGACCCGGCATCTTGAGTTGTAAGTACACATAACACGGCCGTGCCATGAACTTGGCGTAAGCCGGCCGTCCAAATATGGCGTGGTAAGGACTTCTTATCTTGACCACCTCAAAGGTCAACTTCTCCACCCTGTAGTTGTTCTCATCACCGAAGGCCACTTCCAGTTCGATCTTGCCGACTGGATAAGCCGATTTACCGGGTACCACACCATGGAAGATAGTATTTGACTGGCTGAGGTTCTTATCAACTAGCCCCATACGACGGAAAGTCTCATAATAGAGGATGTTGATGCTGCTGCCTCCATCCATGAGTACCTTTGTGAACTTATAGCCTCCCACTTGAGGAGCCACCACTATGGCCAGGTGGCCCGGGTTATCCACCCGGGGAGGGTGATCCTCCCTACTCCACACTATGGGCTGCTCCGACCACCGTAAGTAGCGTGGAACCGCTGGCTCAACAGCATTAACAGCCCTCTTGTGAAGCTTCTCGTCTCGTTTGCACAAACTAGTGGTGAACACGTGATACTATCCACCGCTAAGCTGCTTTGGGTTGGTCTGATAGCCCCCCTGTTGCTGTTGATGACCCTGACCAGACTGTTGATTAAAGCCCCCTTGACCGTTCTGAGGACCGGAATTTGACCCGCCGCCCGAGCCATGAAAGCCGCCGGCGCCTGAGCCGCCACCCGGACCATTGTAGTTTTTAAAGGCCTTCATGATAGCACAATCCTTCCACAGATGAGTTGCCGGCTTCTCTCTAGAACCGTGTCTCGGACAAGGTTCATTCAACAGCTGTTCCAGAGAAGGTCCTGACCCGCCGCCTCGGGGAGGGGGCCTCCCCTTGCGTCGCTGGTTATTACCTTGAGAGTTGGTGTTGGCTACAAACTCTAGGCTGCCATCGGCCTTGCGCTTGCCTCCTCCTTGGTTCCCCGGGCTAAACTGAGGACCCTTGCCATTGCCGTTCTTCTTTCCCTTCCCTGCCCTTTCATCATCTGAAGGGGGATCCTTGGTACCATCGGAATCGGCGTACTTGACAAGAGCTGCCATCAGTGTACCCATATCAGTACAGTCACGCTTAAGCCGCCCGAGTTTCATCTTTAGGGGCACAAAGCGACAGTTTTGTTCCAACATTAAGACTGCAGAGCCGGCATCCATCTTATCCGATGAATGTATGATCTCCTTGACCCGGCGAACCCAATGGGTCGTGGATTCACCCTCCTGCTGCTTACAGTTAGTCAGATCCACGATTGACATAGATTGCCTGCAGGTATCTTTGAAGTTTTGAATGAACTGGGCTTTCAGCTCAGCCCAAGACCCGATGGAGTTCGGCGGTAACCCTTTCAACCACGTGCGGGCAGTTCCATCTAACATCATGGTGAAATATTTGGCCATGGCCGCCTCGCTGACTTCCAGCAATTCCATAGCCATCTCATAACTCTCGATCCAGGCTGCCGGCTGTAAGTCTGCTGTATAGTTAGGCACCTTCCTAGGTCCTTTGAAGTCCTTGGGTAGACGTTCATTACGGATAGCTGGCATCAAACACGGGACACCCCCGGTTCTAGTAGGGATACCCGCATCAACGGACATCGTCGGATAAGCCGGGGGGGTCTGGTAAGCCATCACTTGAGGCGCCTGCTCCGCCTCCTGGCGTGCTTGGTCTGCTACGTAGAAGGCTCCATTATGAGCTGGGCCATGACCAGGGGGCGGGTCATGGCGTCGGACATTACTTGAGCTGGTCGCCGAGACCATGTGCCGGCTGTAACTCGGGCTCTGCCCTGGACGAGGGGTTGAGTGGATCCTATCCCGGCTGTAGGAGTACGCCTCTTGTTGCGCTAGTGCTGTATGAAGGAGTTCTCTGACCCGGCGGGTCTCAATAGCCGTCGGAGAGTCGCCATCAACGGGCAGAGCCGCCAGCCGTGCCGCCGCGGCGACCATGTTCTCCAGCGGGTTATTATAATGGCCCGGGGGTATTGGCACATATTGAGGCAGGGCAGGGGGCCCCTGGGGAGGCCCCATCACTCATGGTTGAATAAGGGGTCCAGACCCGGGTGCCACGACCCCTGGCGGGTGACTAGACCCTGCACCTGGCGTGTTGAAGAGGTTGCGCGGATCGTAGGCCGGCGGGAGTCGAGATTGAGCCTTTTGATGCCTCCTTCTCATGACCTCATTGGCCGCGTTCTGATCCATCGTGAGTTGGAAGGACTGCGCCTGAATCAGCTGGGTCTGGGCATCGAGAGCCGCCCGCTCCGCAGCCAGCCTGATCCCTTCCGCTGCAAGGTCCTCTTTAGCTTTTATCAGATCCAATTTTAGCTGTGCCACCGCCGCATCATGCTGAACTTGATCCGCCGGGTCGACCGTGGCGGTTAACAGGGCCGTCATCTTATCCGTGAGATCCATCAGCACCTGAGCCGGGGAAGGCACCGGGTTTTCCGATCCGGCAGCGGGGTTCTGAACAGGCTGCGCACCAGCCATAAAAACTCCGACCTGACTTGGCGGCTCAAAAAGGTCCGGAATACTGTTGCCATCGGAATAACTCATGAGCCTGCCATCTTGAAGTTGGTACAACGAGTTTGACTCATCAGCGGCCGACTCGCCGTCAGAGCCGGCGGCCGCCTCATCAACAGACCCGGATGGATCAGAGGGCCCTCCGTGGATGCATCCCACAAAAGCGCGCTTTAAGGCAGGCCGGGCCCGGGCAGGTCGTGCGCGCTGAGCCGTTTCGATGAGACCGGCGCGGAGATCCGGCTCGGGGCCCGGCTCTCCAATCTTGCCGATGAAGACATGAATTCCACCGAAGGGGACCCGGTACCCGTACTCCACTGAGCCGGCGTTGGGGCCCCAGTCCGCATCGTCGATGTAGAGCTTGCCGCGACGACTCTTGGTCATCCGGCCCACAGCGTATCCCTTGAGCCCTTCGAAGCTGCCCTTCAAGAACTCAAATCCACCGTGCGCCAGCCCCACGGTGGGCGCCAACTGTCGTGGAATTGTCACGGCAGATGTCCTCGGGTTAGGACTTAGTCGTGGAGCCATCGCAATTGGGAAGCTTGAAGGGGTTAAGTGGGACAAGGAACACATGGGTTTATACTGGTTCGGCCCCTTACGGTGAAGGTAAAAGCCTACGTCCAGTTGAGGTGGTATTAATCAGGGTTTCGATAACCAGGGAGCTAAACAGCTATGCCCGGCTCTCGATCAGATTGTTGTCGCCCCTAAACCGCTGCCGGGTCGTCCCTTTATATAGGGAGGTTGACACCCATCGGCCCTTAGAGTCCCGGCCGGCTCATAAGAGTGCCCGGCTCGGACTCTAAACAATACTTGCCTTATACTACAAGTTCTCCTATAACAATAAAGATTGTACTACGGGCTTTAAGCCATATCCGGGTCTCAGCCCATCTCTGGCCCATTATCTTGGAACTTGGCTCCGGGCTTCTGGCAATGACCCTTAGTGTAACCCGGCCCTCCTGGCGGGTGACTCCCAGGTCTATATCCTCAACAGAACCCGCAAGTTGATCACCAAAACATACATCAAGTGAATCACGTGATATCCCATTGTCATCACAGATACGCACGGCAAGACATACATCAAGTGTTCTCAAATCATTAAAGACTCAATCTGATAAGATTACTTCAAGGGGAAAACTCAATCCATTACAAGAGAGTAGAGGGGGAGAAGCAACATAAGATCCAACTATAATAGCAAAGCTCGCGATACATCAAGATCGTGCCAAATCAAGAACACGAGAGAGAGAGAGAGATCAAACACATAGCTACTGGTACATACCCTCAGCCCCGAGGATGAACTACTCCTTCCTCATCATGGAGAGCGCCGGGATGATGAAGATGGCCACCGGTGAGGGTTCCCCCTCCGGCAGGGTGCCAGAACAGGGTCCCGATTGGTTTTTGGTGGCTACAGAGGCTTGCGGCGGTGGAACTCCCGATCAATTCTGTTCCCCGAAGGTTTTAGGGTATATGGATATATATATAGGCGGAAGAAATACGTCAGGGGAGCCACAAGGGGCCCACGAGGGTGGAGGGCGCGCCCTAGGGGGGTGGGCGTGCCCCCTACCTCGTGGCTCCCTCGTTTCTTTCCCGACGTGCACTCCAAGTCTATCAGGTTGCTTTCCTTCAAAAATAACTTCTCCAGAAGGTTTCATTCCGTTTTGACTCCGTTTGATATTCCTTTTCTTTGAAACACTGAAACAAGGGAAAAAACATGAACTGGCACTGGGCTCTGGGTCAATAGGTTAGTCCCAAAAATAATATAAAAGTGCATAGTAAAGCCCAATAAACATCCAAAATGGATAATATAATAGCATGAATACTTCATAAATTATAGATACGTTGGAGACGTATCATGGATCAACTAACAATCACACACGGCTTCCGGCAAAGAACTGTTTGCGTTATGCCTTGCACAAACGTTTCCACACAAAAAACTGTGTGTGATATACATACGAACGGAAACATTTTTCTGGGATTCACTGTGTGGGATGTATATACGAACGGGAACGATTGGGTTTCGATGCCTCCACTACTGCAGGATGTTGCTAATGCGACACTACGATCAGAGACCCTTCGACGAAACTGTGTGCGATGCAATATCGCAAACGGTGGTGTAAAAAACCCGTCAAAAAAGGTGCAAAACATTTGCGATGGAGGATGCATCAAACACGGTTCAGATTTTAGTTGCGTGTGTGATGCAGGGCACGTGGTTCAGTTCAATTAACTATTTGCGATGAGGAGGAATAAAAGAAACTGGTAGCCAGATGAAGGTGTGTGCGATATACAACATACGGTTCACTCGGATGAACTGTTTGTGATTAGCCAACATAAAAGAAATGGTCAGCCAGATCAAGGTGTGTGTGATATACTGATACGTCCATTTTGCATCATGTTTTCTTACTGTTATTTACAATATTTTTTATCCATAATGATGCTTTTTGGAGTAATTCTAATGCCTTTTCTCTCATAATTTTCAAGGTACACACCAAGTGGAGAATTCCGGCAGCTGGAAATCTGGTCCTGAAAAGCTACGTCAGGCTACCTATTCTACACAACTCCAAATGAGCTGAAACTCCACGAGAATTTTTGATGGAATATTTAAGAAATACTGGAGCCAATAAACACCAGAGGGGGGCTACCAGGTGGGCACAACCCACCTGGGCGCGCCAGGCCCCCCTGGCGCGCTCTGGTGGGTTGTGGCCTCCTCGGCCCACCTCCGGTGCCCATCTTCTGGTATATAAGTGATTTTGACCTAGAAAAATAATAAAGGGAAGGCTTTCGGGATGGAGTGCCGCCGTCTCGAGGCAGAACTTGGGCAAGAGCACTTTTACCCTCCGGCGGAGCGATTCTGTCGGGGGAACTTCCCTCCTGGAGGGTGAAATCATCGTCATCATCATCACCAACAACTCTCCCATCTTGGGGAGGGCAATCTCCATCAACATCTTCACCAGCACCATCTCATCTCAAACCCTAGTTCATCTCTTGTATTCAATCTTGTTACCGGAACTATAGATTGTTGCTAGGCGGTGACTAGTAGTGTTGATTACATCTTGTAGTTTATTGCTATATGGTTTATGTGGTGGAAGATTATATGTTCAGATCCATTATGCATATTAATACCCCTCTGATCATGAGCATGTTGATTATTTGTGAGTAGTTAGTTTTGTTCTTGAGGTCACGGGACAAATCATGTTGCAAGTAATCATGTGAATTTGATATGTGTTCGATATTTTGATGGTATGTATGTTGTGATTCCCTTAGTGGTGTCTTGTGAACGTCAACTACATGACACTCCACCATATTTGGGCCTAAGGGAATGCATTGTGGATTAGTAAATAGATGGTGGGTTGCAAGAGTGACAGAAACTTAAACCCCAGTTTATGCACTATTCCGTATGGGACCGATTGGATCCTAGAGTTTAATGCTATGGTTAGGATTTATCCTTAATACTTTTCTCGTAGTTGCGGATGCTTGCGGGAGGGTTAATCATAAGTAGGAGGTTTGTTCAAGTAAGAACAACTCCTAAGCACCGGTCCACCCACATATCAAATTATCAAAGTAGCGAACACAAATCAAACCAATATGATGAAAGTGACTAGATGAAATTCCCCTGTACCCTCAAGAATGCTTTGCTTATCGTAAGAGACCATTTTGGCCTGTCCTTTGCCTCAAAAGGATTGGGCTACCTTTCTGCATACTTATTTCTACCATTGTTACTTGCTCGTTACAAATTATCTTGCTATCAAACTACTTGCTACTTACAGTTTCAGCACTTGCAGACATTACCTTACTGAAAACTACTTGTCATTTACTTCTGATCCTCGTTGGGTTCGACACTCTTACTTATCGAAAAGAGCTACAATTGACCCCCTATACTTGTGAGTCATCAAGGCTATTTTCTGGCGCCGTTGCCGGGGAATGAAGCGCCTTTGGTTAGTGGAATTCGGTAAGGAAACATTTATATAGTGTGCTGAAATTTATTGTCACTTGTTACTATGGAAAACAATCCTTTGAGGGGTTTTTTCGGGGTATCTTCACCTCGTCTAGAAATATGATTAATTGCCCCTCAACCTACTGCACCTACTGAAAATATTGAATATGAAATTCCTTTGGGTATGATAGAACAACTGCTAACTAATCCTTATGCAGGAGATGGATCTGAACATCCTGATATGCACTTGATATATGTGGAACAAATTTGTGGATTGTTTAAGCTTGCAGGTTTACCCAGGGATGAAGTTATGAAAAAGTTTTTCCCTTTATCTTTGAAGGGAAAAGCATTGGCATGATATAGGCTACGCGATGATATTTGATCTTGGAATTGGAATCATTTAAAATTGGAGTTCCACCAAAAAATTTATCCTATGCATCTAGTTCATCGTGATCGGAATTATATATATAATTTTTGGCCTCGTGAAGGAGAAAGTATCGCTCTAGCTTGGGGGAGGCTTAAGTCAATGTTATATTCATGCCCCAATCATGAGCTCTCAAGAGAAATTATCATTCAAAACTTTTATGCTCGGCTTTCTCGTAATGATCAAACCATGCTGGATACTTCTTGTGCTGGTTCTTTTATGAAGAAAACTATTGAATTCCGGTGGGATCTTTTGGAAAGAATTAAACGCAACTCTGAAGATTGGGAACTCAATGAAGGTAAAGAGTCAGGTATAAAGCTTAAGTATGACTGTGTTAAGTCTTTTATGGATACCGATGCTTTTAAAAAGTTTAGCAGTAAATATGGACTTGACTCTGAGATAGTAGCCTCCTTTTGTGAATCATTTGCTACTCATGTTGAACTCCCTAAAGAGAAGTGGTTTAAATATCACCCACCTATTAAAGAAGAAATTAAAGAACCAGTACCAGCTAAAGAAGAAACTATACTCTATAATGTTGATCCAGTTGTTTCTACTGCTTATATTGAGAAACCACATTTTCCTGTTAGGATAAAGGAACATGCCAAAGTTTCAACTGTGGTTAACAAAAGCTTTGTTAGAACACCTTAACCTGATGAACAAATTAGAGTTGAACCTAATATTGCTATGGTTAAAGATCTCTTAGAAGAAGATGTGGATGGGCATGTTATCTACTTCTGTGCAGAAGCTGCTAGAATTGCCAAACCCAAGAAAGGGATAAAAATAGACCGGTTGTTGGCCTGCCTGTCATTTCAGTTAAAATAGGAGATCACTGCTATCATGGTTTATGTGACATGGGTGCTAGTGTGAGTGCTATTTCTTACAAGTTATATCAAGAAATTAGGGAAGACATAGCACCTACAAAGTTAGAAGACATAGATGTTACTATTAATTGCAAATAGAGACACCATATCACTTTGTGGGATTAGAGATGTTGAAATCTTGTGTGGGAAAGTAAAATACCCTACCGATTTTCTTGTTCTTGGTTCCCCACAAGATGACTTCTGTCCCATTATCTTTGGTAGACCTTTCTTGAACATAGTTAATGCTAAGATAGATTGCCAGAAACAAACTATGGGTGTTAGCTTTAGTGATGAGTCTCATGAGTTTAATTTTTCCAAGCTTAGTAGAAATCATCATGAAAAAGAATTGCCTAGTAAAGACGAATTAATTGGTCTCGCTTATATTGTTGTACCACCTACTGATCCTTTAGAACAATATTTGCTAGACCATGAAAATGATTTACATATGCATGAAAGAAATGAAATAGATAAGATTTTCTTTGAACAACGTCCTCTACTTAAACACAACTTGCCTATTGAAACTCCGGGAGGTCCTCCTCCACCTAAAGGTGATCCTGTGTTTGAATTAAAACAGTTGCCAGACATATTGAAATATGCTTATCTGGATGAAAAGAAAATATATCCTGTTATTATTAGTGCTAACCTTTCAGAACATGAAGAAGAAAGATTATTGAAAGTTCTAAGGAAGCACCGAGCTGCTATCGGATATACTCTTGATGATTTAAAGGGCATTAGTCCCACTCTATGTCAGCACAAAATTAATATGGAACCTGATGCTAAACCAGCCGTTGGTCACCAACGTCGGTTAAATCCGAAGATGAAAGAGGTGGTAAGAACGGAAATATTAAAACTTCTGGAAGCAGGTATAATCTATCCTATAGCTGATAGTAGATGGGTAAGTCATGTTCATTGTGTCCCTAAGAAAGGAGGTGTAACTGTTGTTCCAAATGATAAGAATGAACTCATTCCACAAATAATTTTTACAGGCTATAGAATGGTAATTGATTTCAGAAAATTAAACAAAGCTACAAGAAAAGATCATTACCCTTTGCCTTTTATTGATCAAATGCTTGAAAGATTATCTAAGCACTCACACTTTTGCTTCCTTGATGGATATTCTGGCTTTTCACAAATACCTGTTTCTCAACCTGATCAAGAAAAGACTACTTTTACTTGTCCTTTTGGAACCTATGCTTTTAGACGTATGCCTTTTGGTTTATGTAATGCACCTGCTACCTTTCAAAGATGTATGATGGCTATATTCTCTGACTTTTGTGAAAAGATTGTTGAGGTTTTCATGGATGACTTTTCTGTTTATGGCAAGTCTTTTGATGATTATTTAAGCAATCTTGATCGAGTTTTGCAGAGATGTGAACAAACAAATCTTGTCTTGAATTGGGAGAAGTGCCACTTTATGGTTAATGAAGGCATTGTCTTGGGTCATAAAATTTCTGAAAGAGGTATTGAAGTGGACCAAGCTAAGGTTGATGCAATTGAAAAAATGCCATGTCCTAAGGACATTAAAGGTATTCGTAGTTTCCTAGGTCATGCTAGTTTTTATAGGAGATTTATCAAAGAATTCTCTAAAATTTCTAGGCCTCTTATTAATCTTTTGCAAAAGGATATTCCCTTTGTTTTTGATGATGATTGCCTGGAAGCCTTTGAAACACTCGAGAAAGCTTTAATTACTGCACCTATAGTTCAACCACCTTATTGGAATTTGCCTTTTGAAATTATGTGTGATGCTAGTGATTATGCTGTTGGTGCTGTTCTAGGACAAACAGTTGATAATAAATTGAATGTTATTCATTATGCTAGTAAAACTCTAGACAGTGCTCAAAGAAATTATGCTATGATTGAAAAAGAATTCTTAGCGGTGGTGTTTGCTTGTGATAAGTTTAGACCTTATATTGTTGATTCTAAAGTAACTGTTCACACAGACCATTGGGTTCTCTTATGGAAAATAAAGATGCTAAACCTAGACTTATGCATTGGGTTCTCTTGCTACAAGAATTTGATTTGCATATTATTGATAGAAAAGGAGCTGATAACTTGTCTAGGCTTGAAAATGTGCTTGTTGACCCACTTCCTATTGATGATAGTTTTCCTGATGAGCAGTTAGCTGCAATAAATGTTGCTAATAGTACTCCTTGGTATGCTGACTATGCTAATTATATTGTTGCTAAATATATACCACCTAGCTTTACTTACCAACAAAAGAAAAAAATTCTTCAATGATTTAAGACATTACTTTTGGGATGACCCACATCTTTATAAAGAAGGAGTAGATGGTATTATTAGACGTTGTGTACCTAAGCATGAACAGGGACAAATCCTACAGAAATGTCACTCCGAAGCTTATGGAGGGCATCATGCTGGAGATAGAACTGCTCACAAGGCATTACAGTCTGGATTTTATTGGCCTACTCTCTTCAAGGATGCCCGTAAGTTCGTCTTATCTTGTGATGAATGTCAAAGCATAGGTAATATCGGTAAGCGTCAAGAAATGCCTATGAATTATTCACTTGTTGTTGAACCATTTGATGTTTGGGGATTTGATTACATGGGACCTTTTCCTTCCTCTAACGGTTATACACATATTTTGGTTGCTGTTGATTATGTTACTAAATGGGTAGAAGCTATTCCAACTAGTAGTGCTGATCACAACACCTCTATTAAAATGCTTAAGGAAGTTATTTTCCCAAGGTTTAGAGTCCCTAGATATTTAATGACTAATGGTGGTTCACACTTTATTCATGGTGCTTTCCATAAAATGCTTGCTAAGTATGATGTCAACCATAGAATTGCATCGCCCTATCATCCTCAGTCTAGTGGTCAAGTTGAACTTAGCAATAGAGAAATAAAATTGATTTTGCAAAAGACTGTTAATAGGTCCAGGAAGAATTGGTCTAAGAAATTAGATGATGCACTTTGGGCTTATAGAACAGCATATAAAAATCCTATGGGTATGTCTCCTTATAAAATGGTTTATGGAAAAGCTTGTCATTTGCCTGTTGAGTTAGAACACAAAGCATACTGGGCAGTTAAAGAACTCAACTATTTTCAAACTTGCTGGTGAAAAGAGGTTATTTGATATAAGCTCGTTAGATGAATGGAGAACCCAAGCTTATGAAAATGCAAAGTTATTCAAAGAGAAAGTTAAAAGATGGCATGACAAAAGAATTCAAAAATGTGAGTTTAAAGTCAGAGAATATGTTCTTTTGTACAACTCTTGTTTTAGATTCTTTGCAGGCAAACTCCTCTCCAAATGGGAAGGCCCCTATGTCATCGAGGAGGTTTACCGGTCTGGAGCCATCAAAATAAATAATTTCAAAGGCACTAACCCAAAGGTTGTCAACGGGCATCGAATAAAGTATTATATCTCAGGTACGCCTATTAATGTTGAAAGCAATATTATCCAAACTTTGATACCGGAAGAGCACATAAAAGAGTCCTTCCGGAAGACTCAAGAATCATCAAAATAAGGAGGTACGTGATACGGTAAGTAAATGGATTCCGAAAAATCCACAAAAATATTTTCTGCCAGTTTTGGAATATTTTAGAATTTTGAAAATAAAGAAACTTCCAGGAAGCGTCCCCTGGTGGGCACAAGACACCAGGGCACGCCTGGCATGTCTGGCCCGCCCAGGTGGGTTGTGCGCACCTGGGACACCTCCCGTACTCTGTTTTTCTTCTATGTACTTGTCCTCCAAGATAAAAAAAAAATCTATGTTTACCTCCCGAACCTGTTAACCACCGTATAGCGGAGAAATCCCCCGTTCTCTTTTCTTGCTGTTTTCTTTTAGATCCCATCTACCATGGCCTCTTCAGGTTCCTCCAAGGACAAGATCTCTTGTTCTTCACCACCATCACCTTCTTCGCCACCAAAGGAGAACTGAGTATCGGGTATGGGCACTCCCCTTTCACTACAAAAAATACACTTCCGTGATGATACGTGTTTGTCACAGTAGGTCACGTTTTCTGTCATGCATGTACATCCATGACAATTTTATGACAGAATCAAGATAGTCATACCTGTGCAGTCGTAGAAGTGTTCCATGACATTACGAAAATTATCATCACGGAAGTGTCCACTTCCATGACGATAAATGCCGCGTCATGGAAGTGCTTTCGTCAAGGGTGACCGACATGTGGCATCCACCGTAATGGGTCGCCGTTAAGCTATCGGGTCCGGTTTTGGATCCGATAACCCACTAACAACCCGGACCAATGAGGATTTTCCACGTGTAAAATTCTCATTGGCCGGAGGAAACATGTGTTGGCTCACCGTTGGGACAGATGTCATCCATTCATTGGACAGGAGGCGCCTATGATACGTCGACACGTGGCACGGCCCAACAGAGGCCCATATAGGTTAAAAAGGCCGGCCCAGTCAAAGGCCCGTAGTACTTACTCAGGTACTAGTGGGCCAGCCCAATAACGGCCTATTTAATAAAGGCCCATTTACGACCCGAAGCCAGATCTGGCCCGTTAATTGTTCGCTGAATTTTTGGGCCCAATTATAGCCCAATGACTTTTGGCCTGTTAGAGGCCTGATGTAGACATGGGCCCATTTCAGCCCGGTGTGTCTTTCGGCCTGGGAATGAACCATGCTGCCCATGGGCCATATATGGTCCAATGCGACATCCGGCCCACTAACGGCCCGTGATAAAGGTGGCAACAGTTTAGCCCAACGTGACTTTGGGCCTGTTAATGGCCTGTCGTATAATTCGGCTCGTTGATGCCTGTACTAAGCTTTTGACCTGTTAAAGGCCCATGATACCAGTGGGCTAACTAAGGCCTGAGATATGTTTCGGCCTGGTAACGGCCCGTCATATAACTGGGCCGAAAAAGGCCCGGTCTACATTTCAGCCTGCTGAAGGCCCGTCGATGACTAGTGAAAATTGAGGCCCAACATGCATTTCGGCCTGCTAAAGGCCCGTGGTTTCTTCTGGGCCGTAACAGGCCAGCAGAATATTCAGCCTGTTAATGGCCCAACGCTACATGGGCCAAACTAAGCGCTGGGTCCACAAAAGGCCCAACTAAAATTTGGGCCGAATATAGGCCGGAGTAAGTTGTGGGCCTGACGCAAAGTGTGAAGGCCCCGATGGCCATTCGGGCCCAAGAAAGATGCAGGCCGGCCCAATTGTGGCCCGCTAAAAACCAGGCCCATTAGAGGCAAATGTTTCGGCCCGGTCGACTACATCAGATTTTTTTTCAGATAGCGAATGATGGCAGTAACTAGTAGGAATTAAGAACAAACCTACTCTATACAATAATGAAATTACGGCATAGTAACTTAGAATAAACCTACACTATACAATAAAGGATTTATGGTATATTACATCCACTGGGCATCGAAGTTCGCCACCAGTGATCATAAAGCGCAACGAAGAAGCAGATTACAAAAACTAGGCACCATTGCAGCGTAACAAAATAATACTAAACCGAGACCACTTCCAAGATAGTTCAAGAAAGGTTAGGCTTGCGCGGGAACTGCTGAGCAAGGCTGTGAGACCGGCCTAGCATGTCGGTCATAGCTTCAAGGTGTAGCTGTTTAGCAATGAGGTTCTCATTGGTGTTCTCCGCAATCTTTCTTAGAGATAGGACTTCAAGTCGAAGTTGAGTTGCAGAATGCCTTTCTTCTAGAACTTGGGACTGAAGAAGTCGAACTGATTTAGACAACGAATTATGTGAGCTTGTCTGACTGCTAGTCTCAAGTAACTTGAACACTGCATCAAGACAAGACTTTGGGGTTGTCTCGCTATCTTCAAGATGTTTTGCCTTCTTTGCTGCAATATATGTTGGGTTTGTCTCACAGCCTTCAGCAGACTTGTTCATGCCATCAGGCATATCACCCTGAAACAAGCAAAGAGATGATAGGTTTTGCACGTGTATAAACAAAGATGATAACTGTGCTGTCAATTTCATCCAATTTGAAATTAGAAAATAAAGAGTAAGTTCAAAATATCAATAGAATAATTTGGCATTGTTCATAATGCGGGGAGCTTCCCCACACTACTAGATTACCATGTCAACATAACAAGCATAGATGAAGCGCAAAGACAATCATTGTATCTATTTTGGTTAATGTGCATGGCATGTTGTTCATATCATCAGCCACATCAGTAAGATAAAACAAGAGATGACAAGGTGCAAATGTGGGCTGCTTCACCACACACTGGATTATAGATCCACAAAAACAAGCATACATATAGGGAGTATTGAGTAATGTGCATGGTATGAATAAGGAATTTCGTTTTACAAGTAAAACTTGGAACTTACGGTTCTTGCGAACATGCATTTTGATAGAAACCGCAAACTAAACAGCAGTAAATGATAGGGAGTATGAGCAAATTAATTAGCAGTTGAGGATAAAGGCTTTAGAAGGACTGACTTACATTAACAGTTAACACCGGCTTTATAATGCCCTTCTTCATGTCAAGGCAAGGATAACTCAAGAATTTCAGCACAAAATCTTCTTCATAAGCATTGCCTGTACTCTGCATTTTGTAGAGAGTAATTATAGATATGATAATACTGGAAGGGATAGAGGATAATGAAGATAAGATGCAGATTGATGCTACATAATCAACTACCAATCCCTGGAAGTACAAGCGTTACAGGACAAAATGTACTGACAAGAGCAATGGGCTACACTTCTGCACTGGCATTGTCTGTGTATTCAACTTTTTGGTAAGATTAAATATAGATCTGATATTTTTAGTAAATGGTGGGCAAGGGAGATAAGATGTAGAATGGTACACAATGAAGCAATCCCTCTTCCCATAATACAAGAGTGTTTTGAACACTGGTGTACTGTACAAAACGTTCTTATATTATGGGACGGAGGGAGTAGCTGTTAATGTAAGTACAGTGATAGACGACGTTCAGTCCTTACAAGAGGACTGCAGAGCTAAACTTCTTCAAAAGCATTGGGTTGATTCTAAATTTATGTAAGAGTCCATACAGATCTTATAATGTCCACCAAATGGACGATAACGAGGCCAACATGTGCAGTGATGCTACATAATCAAACAACTATGAAAGTAAGTATGGTCATACAGGGAAAGAGGTACTCACAAGAGCAATGCACTGTGCAGTATAGTTGCGAGATTTTGTGGTCCCTTGAGAATTAGTGTTCTTCTGCTAATAGTTTTCGTACAAGTGAGACGTTAAGGCAAATGCAGAAATGTAGTTCAAATTGTGATGTGATATCATAGACAGTACCTTACGCTGCAGACGAGACCAATGTGTAACAAGATTATTCCAGTCACTGTCTGATAAATGTAGCATCGGGGACTTTACAGAAATTTCGTTTAGAGGCTTGCCATCGAAGTGCGCTTGCCTCAGGTAAGAATGACACTTCATCAACGAGTGCTTGAAAAGCGCAACTAACCCTTGCTCGTCTTGACAATCCAGCTTGGCCCTCGCCTATTTAAAAGAATGAAATCTTGTGTCTTCTGTCAGCAGAAACATATGCAGTAATTACCATGAATAACATTAGTACATTACTTACGCGTAATTTGTGGAGGAAGACTGGAAATTGTTCTGTGTCTGCAGTATAATCTTTCCATGAAGGAAAGATGCGCACAAAGTTCCTGACAACAATATAAGCTTCGTCTTCTAAACTGGGAAGAAATGGAACAGGGGTCCTATTTGCTGTAATTAGGGCTCTCTCTGGTTCGAAAAGGGATTTGGCAACTGGATTTGGTGTACTCTTTGCTGGAATGGGGGTTTTGCGTCGTAGAGCTGGTGCTATGTCTACTGGCATCATCATATTGTTTGCTGCAGTTGGGGTCTGCTGAGTTGGGGCATCAGAAATGACCAGTGTAGTAGGGCTAGAGTCTGCTAGAGTTGGGGTGTTTTGTGGGTTAGGTGATATTGCAACTACACCTAATGGGCTATTTAATTTATCAGGTGTCACTATCTTTTCCAAATACTTTGCTCGTGCTCCTCTGCGATCAGCAATCGCCCTCTTCCTTTTGAACGTCGGATACACAAGAACAACATTTCAATGGATAAATATGGTATGATGAAAGATGGAATATGTACTGAAAATGGATAGGCAGGGCGTATTCACATACACGATGTGTAAACTAAGCTAATGGCAATGCAACAAAGTAGAAGCAATGCAAAGCATCAGTTGCAAGATATGTGCGACCAATATAACCTTGGAAAGTTAGAGCAAGCACCTTGATGTGTGAATAAGATAGGGCATCTGCCTCTGACTCCTCCACTAGGGAGCTACATTGACTTAGGCATCCCTCTAGCTCAGAACCACTGTTAGGATCGTATTCTGAGCATGAATCTGTAGGTGGAGAGCGTTTGCATTGCATTGCATCCAGACTCGATTTCAGTCCCTTAATGCCAAGTTTGACAGCCATGGCATTGTTCTGCTTGATTCTTTTCATGCGCGCAAGCTCATAATCATTATGATGTTGTTCAGAATCTGAGATTCATGAAAACATAAAAAGTAGTCAGATTATATATGGAATGCATGGCGGATTCAACTCGAAGAGTGTCTCCCTATAAACCCCTGCATATGCAAAGTTCACCCCCAACCGTGCTGACCAGACCACACAGAAATACAAACCTCTTATGTCTCTATAACAGGCAGACAGACATTTCAAAACTGAAGTAGGAACATTAGAATCATATTAAATTCGTATTTGAACAAATAAACTAAGGACTTATGAGTGGCATAATGTTTAGCTTCAAGGGTGGAGTGCTGGTAGTGCGACGCATAGCAAGTAGGCAGATTGTATTCCATGTAAAAGATTGTAGTCTATGTAAAAGCTGGAAATGACACTTTCTTTCTATACAATGCAGTGTTCGTTGCCCACACATGATGGGAGAGATCACACAGAGAAATACTATTCACTCATGTCTACGGTTCCAGTATTTTGAAACAGGGTGGTCCACCCTAAAAGAATATTGACAACAAATATGACAAGGCAAGCATAGATGTAGTGAATCAATCATTTACTTGTGAGCTTACTAGGATAAGTATGCAGAATTGTAACTGCAGTAAGAGACCGTCCAAAATCTGAATCAAAAAGTTTGTCTAGCACTTATTGTTTGCACCTAATCGACGTGAATAATTGGATATCATATCGAATGAGTAAGAAAGACAAGTAAAATTGTCAACAAACCTGGCCTGCAGTAGTAATCTGGGTCAATGTCACTACGACCAACAATCCAAAATGACTAGTGTCTGTTCCTAGGGCCGGAATTTTGAAACCCTGTGAACTTTACAGGTACTAACGATTACTGAAATACATCTGAACCATTCAGTCTAGGTAGCACTCAGTACACAACAAACCCTAATGACAGTCCTGCCTAATGAGTAATGAATCAATTAGAAAATGGGTGATGAGGAGTTGCTGCTGAGTGTTGAGGACGTATCTCCGGATAAATCGGGTTGGCTTAGTGGGTGCTGCACGCCTGAGCCCTGAGCGGACTGGGAAGGTAGGCACGGCGGCGCGCCCGGGCAGCGGTGACGCTATTGGGCGAGTGGCTCGTGACCTCCTGTTAGTCCGGCATCTCCTCCTAGAGTCATGTCGTCCGGGGACGGCAAGTCGCCGGCGAGGTAGGCGACTGGGGGCGAGTAGAGATCGGAAGCGCTACAGAACAGAGGGGAATCGGGGCCTGGGCCGACCCAAAATCCCAGGGTGGGCCGCGGCCCACTCTGAGCACCCTGTAGAGATACACACCCGAGTGTTCTTCTGCTAGCATTTTTTTTAGCAAAAGAGGGTTTCCCCTCCGATTTCTATTAAAGAAACCACCACGGAACCAACATGATCAATTAAACCCTATTATGACTGTGCCATGGCAGATTTAAAGCTATAAACCGGAGAAATGCTATTTAGCATCCATTGTTTGTTTCGAACTAAGAACTAAATTCTAAGAGCTGAAAAGAAAGTACAGTAACCAAGTTACGATCTATTTTCTGGTTGAGATCAAAAAGTTGAGGAGATATGAAGTACCACCTCTCTTGCGGCGCCGTGTAGGCATCGAGGGTGCGATGGCTGTCGGTGGCGTTGAAGCAGATCTGCGAGCGTAGACGGGTGCATCGGGGGATAAATCCCGTTGCAGTGGAAGAGAAGGTCGTGTGAGCGGCCCCGGCAAAGAGGATGACGGCGCCGATGAAGCAAGAGGACGCGATGCAAGGCTCTTGGTCCGTCGCCGTGGATGAGAAACGTCCATCTCTAGCAGTGGACGACGCGGTCTTGGTAGGCGCTCAGGCATGGTGGAGGACAATGGCGACAGATGGGGTGGAGGACAGCGGCGATGGATGGGGTGGCGGACGGAGGAGGCTGGTGTGGGGATGGTGTTCTAGCACGGACGGTGTATGAATGGGAAAATGGAGGGAGAGGTACGGGGAACCATGTTTTTGGGACGCGCCTGTCTGAAATATGGGAAAGTTACGAACTTAGCCCCCATTTAAAATTTGGACGTCCCGTCGGTTGGGGATAGGACGGTAATCTCGCATCTCGCCAATATTTGCCTAGAGCGATTTCTGGCGAGGAGAAGGTGTTTTGGCGCCCATGGTTGGCGCCCACGGTGTATGAATGGGGCTGACAGGTAGGGCGGTTGTGTCACGTCTGAGTGAAGTTACAAACCTGCCCCTATTGAAAATATTTGCCTACATCGATTTTGGCCAAGGCGAGTTTGTTTTGCCGCCCATCGTGTATGAATGGGGAAATGGAGGGAGAAATCGAGGTCTTTCGGACGAGCTTGAATCAAATGTGTTTTTCCGCCCATGTTTGGTGCCCACCGTGTCGGAATGGGCTCAGAGGCGGTCGTGCCACATCTAATTGAAGTTACTAACCTACCCCTATTGAGAGTAGTGGAAATCGGGCCGATGGATTGTCTGTGTAAGGGGTAGACAGTAATTTCCATCTCCCAAACACTTGGCTTCGGGCAGCCGACGTGGGAGTGGACATTTTGCCGCTTCTTTCGAATTTTGGGACAATAAGCATCCACGTTTACCCTAGCAACTAAATTCGAATCCATTTTGTATTCTTATACGAATCTTTATAAATCATTCTATGTGTTTTTATATATCTTCAAAAGCACGACAAAGATGTATTCCACTGTCATATATGAATATGATTTACAAATGCCAATACTCGAATTCAGAAGGTAGAATCCAGTTTAAGGTGAATTCGAATATTTGGAACAGTTTATGTCCAACTCAAATGTCACATGCAGCATAATGTGTACTCCCATTTAGATATGTACAAAAGTGATGTATCAAGATTCAAATACGAGTCAATCAACCAAGAATGTACAAAACTAACAGACATATAAACACGTATAGATATGGATCAATAATATCAACTAACATACATAAGCCAGGCCGCTGTATTTTTTTTGCTAGAAGAGCATCCTTTTTCTAGCGAAGCTAGTACAACATCTTGGCCCTTTCCGATGCGTGCCACTTATGGTCCATCTATACTATTATTATTGCTGAATGCACATTCAGCTCGATTGGCATATTTGTAGGTCTGGCACAGCAATCAAAATGAAATGTCTCCGAGTCTTATCAATTAATACAAACTTGTGCTCAAATAAAATTACAAACCAAATAACAAAAAACAATTATTACATGATCTCTAAAACAAATGGTTTGATCAATTACATGAACAAACAACACAAAGGTTATTCAACGATGGAAACAACATTTCACCTATGATTTACCAAGTGGGAATTTAATTTCCTTTTTTTTCCTTCAGGACCTTAACAATGCGGTCAGTCTCAGCTTGCTTCGTTTTGAAATCCACCAAATATTTAATGGTTGTCTTGAGTACTTCTTGTGATTGTGTTGTTTGCTTCCTCAACATGTCAACTTCATCTCTAAGTGCAGAAGCAGAATCTCTTTCTACCACTAGTTTAGCCTCTAGAGCATCAGGAGTTGGCAATTCCTGATGCACGATTGGGCCGGTGCCACTGCTGTGGGATGATACAACGTCCATGGGGACCTCGCTCTTTGATCTTGGGCTAACCTGTTTTGCCATTAAAGTTCCGATTGGATTCTGAAAAGTTGAAGTTAGTAAAACATCTCAACTGGGAGTTATAACAACAAACTAGTTAAATAAACAAGGAATTAAAGAGTTTCAATTGGATGCTGAAAAGTAGTTATTAACATCATTGTAACTGGTTGTTGTAGCAGCAAAGCAGTTAAACAAACAAGTTTTCCAAAAGGTACCTGTTGTGGCATTGGAGTTTCTCTTGGATCATGAAAACTTGAGTAGCCAGTAACATGATTAGAGCAACCGGTTGCAGCAGCAAAGCAGTTAAACAAACAAGTTTTGCAAAAGGAACCTGTTGTGGCATTGGAGTTTCTCTTGGATCCTGAAAAGTTGAGTAGTCAGTAACTTGATTAGAGCAACAAGTTACAATAGCAAACCTGTTACACAAATATATTTTTGAAAATGTACCTGCTGTGCAATTGAACTTCCAATTGGATCCTGAAAACTTGAAGTTGGTAAGATGATTACAACAACAAGTTACAGTAGCAAACCAGGTAAACAAGGAAATTTTTGAAAACATACCTGTTGTGCCAACGGAGTTTCAGTTGGATCCTGCAAACTTGAATGTTAGCAATCAATAAATAAATTTTGCAAGAGCCATAAGAAACTAACATCAAACTACTAAAACTAACCAGTTTTGGCAACATATTTAATTACACATGAACTAGTAAAACTAACAAGTTCTTGGCAACGTATTAAAGTAACAAGTCGGTACCGTTTACCAGCAACACAGACATCTGTAAATTTGTTTGACGTAAGAAAAATGATTCCAACACATATATAAGTTAAAAAGACGGTGTCACTCATATAAACCTGACAGTTGTTTTTCTATGAACATGCAAACATTACTAGTGCAACAAGTGATAACAACAAACCATTTAAACAAACATGGTACCAGAATGTAAATTACACATGAATTCTGCTGCACCCTAGTACATATGACCAGCTATCTACGTGCTTAAGTAGCTATTTAAGTTCAGGCAAACATGTAATTCTTAACAGTAAGTATCAAACACATAGATAGGCGCAGTCTATAATAGGATTAACAAGCTATGGCATTATGTAATCAGTAGCAAACTAAATTAAGCCAATCAATGTAATTGAACAATTTTGCAATAAATGGCTAACTGAAATTCCGAGAAGCAGGTAACTGAACTTACGCTAGCTCTTTGTACAGGCACACTGCAACTTCTTTTTCGCTTACTGAAAGTGCGTTATATTGACTAGAGGGGGGGTGAATAGGTGATTTTTATGAATTCTTCACTGAGGAATTTGCCGGTGAGGAAATTCCTTGGTGAAGAATTACTTGCAGCGGAATAAGTACTCAAAAGTAAACATAACAGAATACAAGCATGGTCATCATGATGAAATGAAGACAGACATAGAGTACAAAAAGCGTAAACACATGATAACACAGGATGAAGACAAACAGACTGAAGAAATTGAACTGAGGAAATTGAGAAAGTCCTCAGTCAAGGTCTTCAAACACAGATATGACAAGCACACAACATAGTAATGAGGAAATGAAAGGGTTGAGGAAATAGAACCAGTAAGCTCGGTGAAGACAATGATTTGGTAGACCAGTTCCAACTGCTGTCTCAGTTGTACATCTGGTTGGAGCGGCTAGGTATTTAAACCTGAGGACACACAGTCCCGGACACACAATCCTCATCGTATTCTCCTTGAGCTAAGGTCACACAGGCCTCGCCCAATCACTCGTGGTAAGTCTTCAGGTGACTTCCGAACCTTCACAAACTCGGTCACTCGGCGATCCACAATTCCTCTTGGATGCTCTAGACCATGACGCCTAACCGTCTGGAAGAAGCACAGTCTTCAAAGGTAACAAGCGTCGGATCCACGCAGGATCAATCTCTTCAGTGATGCTCAACCACTTTGGGTTTGTAGGTGTTTGGGTTTGGGTTTTCCTCACTTGATGATTTTCGCTCAAAGTCCTCGGAGGATGGGATGCTCTCAAATGACAATTGTCAGTTTCTCTCGGAGCAGCCAACCAGCTAGTGGTTGTAGGGGGTGACTATTTATAGCCTAGGGAGCAGCCCGACATGATAAGACATAAATTCCCTTCAATGATATGACCGTTAGGTGGGTAGATATTTTGGGACAGCTGGCACAAGGCACAGCAACGGTCGGAAATTTGAGTATCAAATTCCTCAGGGCTATCATGTTCCTCACTGTGTAGGCAATCCGCACTGGCGAATTCCTAACTCCTCAGTCAGAACAAATTCCTCAGAGACCAGAAGAACTTCGTCTCTGTCACTGAAGAATATGATTGAACTGTATGAGATTTCCAATGGCTTCACTCGAAGGGATTGGTAGGTGTAGGATTTTGAGTTGAGCATCACATGGAAATTTTTCCTTAGTATTTCCTCGACCCCCTTTAACAGTACGGTGTTTCCTATGACTCAAGAAAGAGAAAATGAAACAACGAAAACAAAAGTCTTCACGCTTCATGTTCCTCAAATGAATACCAAGTCTTCAAGGTCACACCAATTTCTTCACTTTCAAAGTCTTCAGAAAGTCTTCAGAAATCCAAAGTCTTCAGTCGAAGAACTTCATTTTTGGGGTCGTCTTTCTCTGTAAATATCAAACTCCTCGTAGACTTATAGACCTGTGTACACTCATGAACTCATTAGTCTCTTAACCTATAAGTCTTCAATACACCAAAATCACTAAGGGGCACTAGATGCACTTACACTTACAAGGTTCTACGAAGGAGTCCATGGCATCAATTGCTTGGATACGCAGTCCCTATACTTCTTTTTTCCCACACTGCATTGGTAAGGCGAATGGTTAATCTGGTAAGATGGTGCGTCCTTGATATGTTATATGAGGACGTGTAGTCAGACTAGTTGTAGCCACACACATCACACTGGCTTTTATTGTATATTTCACGCGATTACATTTGACATATCGAGGTCTAAGCAATCTAAAATAGGATGAAAAGACTGGCATCCTTCACATTATTGGCAAACTCAGTTCAAAGAAACAAGAAATTCAACCATTATGTGGGTAAATCAAAAGCGCCACTGGAATATTTTTCACTACCCCAATCATACACGCAAAAAGGGGTGACACCACCATAGGGGCTGGTATGGGCGGCCGCCTCGGGTGGCTGGAAAGTGTGCACCTAGTTTGAGTCGTCCAGGTTGGCCCAGGCTAGTTTTGTTCGTCCCAACGCACGAGCAGGCAATGTAAAAAATGAAGAAAAACGTTTCAATTTGCATGGGCCAATAACATAAGTGCAAGGCAGGCCCTATAGCAGGCTCGCGACCCAAACGAGCGCCTCCCATATCGATCGACTGTAGGAAAAATCCCAATTCGTTCGCTCCAGCCTCCAGTCTGGTTCACTCCTAACCTAGCCGCCGCTGGACAGACCGACACAGTACTTCCTCGCGCCCTCGTTGGAGGGCGGTCGTCGGGCTTCAAGCGAATGGAAGGACAAGAAGATGAAGATCCAACCCTGGGTGTAGCCTGCGTGGGAGGCAGCGGTGGCAGCACGGGCATGGCATCGAGCTTGCGCAAACGGAGAGTCGCAGCTTGCAAGAGCAGCATGCGCAACGAGCAGGTACATCACATCCCTGATTATATCGAATTCAACTGTTCAATTTTTGGCCAATAGTTAAACCTTACGGTGTTGGAAAACTGCTTGTATGTAGGGAATCTATGAGAAAATGAAACCAATTTTTGCTTATTTTATAACTCCCCCAATCAATACTGAATTGATTGAATCTGATGTATCTAATCAAGTTTCCGGTGCAAACATACAAGCTCATGTTGTTCTTGAGCCTGAAGTGTCTAGTGAACAGACTGCTAATGAAGGATTTGATGCAAACATTTGACATGCTCCTGGTGACGAACATATAGTGTCTAATGAGGGATCTAATGCAAGCATTTTGCAAGCTCCCATTGAAGGATTTAGTGTCTAATGATGATCTGCTATGTTGAGAGAGACATAGAGATTTGCAGGCATTGATGAGAAGCAAATTACAGTACATTTTCATGGCTTGAGGAAACGTCGAGGCCATCTACCAGAAAGTCCCCATATCATGACAACGTAGCATAAATACTTTTCTAATCTGTTGTTTGAAACTATTGGCATACTTGTGCAGGATAGATATATTGATATGCAGTATGCGCACTGGTTATAGGTGCAATTACACTTCGATATTTTCAGCCAGAGAATGAATAATTCAAGCATGTGCTGACCATGTTAGTAGTCCTTGTACACCATGTTGCATTTTGTGTTTTTTGGTGCTTACATCATTTAGTGTTTTATAATCTGAACTACTTTGGATCATTAGCTGGTTTTCAAAGTGCATGTAGCTTCACATTTCTCAAGTTATGTTGATTTCCGGAGTGCAAGTGCCTTCATATTTTTTAAGTTAAATGTTTGCCCCTGGTAAATTGAATTCGTGGATCCGCCACTACACACAAATCATACACGCAGGCCAGTACGAATTAAATGAAATACAGGGACTTACGCTAGCTCATTGTAAATGCTCACTGTAGCTCTGCTTGCGCTTGGGATGTTCCATGTACAAGTCCATGTTACCACTTGCTTGGATGTGCAGGCCTTGTGCTCCTTGCATCCCCCTCTGCACTTTTGACACGGTGAATGATTGATCAAATAAGAGGAATCAACCTTGCTGTTGTACCGGAGGACAGATACTTACAAGGTTATACGGGTGTGCAGGATGTGTACCAGATCCCGTAGCACCGTCATGCTTCGCTAAAAAATGGTTTTGCTTGTTTCAGATGATATCTCCAGAAGAAATAAGAGTTGAAGTCAGAGTTGCATAGGCGTGTAAGCTAAGAGAGCAGTGAAAGGATATCCAAACATCGCCGAAACAGTGCACAAGGGAGTGATGTGTGGATACCTAGTTCAGGCCGGCGTTTGGGCATGCTCGCCTAGCTAGAGTGCGGGTCACTTCAGAGCCGTTGAGGGTGATACGCTGGCGTTTGCTGGCCACGCACGGATGCAGATCTTGAGTGGCAGCGGAGCGCTATGATGCGGTGGACGAGACCGTTGGTGAAGCCCCAACGACCTCAGGGGGCAGAGGTGCGACGATGTGCTCGGTGAAGTAGCCCCGGTGAGGTGGGAGACGGCGTCGGTGAAGCGCACCTTATGCGGTGGAAGTCGGTGTCTATGAGGCACGTCGGTTGCGGCGGCCGACGTTGTCGGTGGACCACCCAGTGCGGTGGACGAGGGTGTAGATGAGGTAGCTCCGGTGCGGTGGTGAAGCGCGACCGTCGTCTTCGTCGTCGTCATCCGGCACAGAGGTGGGGAAAGAGACGAGACGAGGGGCGATTCGAACTTTGCTTGGGTTGGCGGCGAATTAGGGATTTGAGCAATCTGGGCGCGGAAGGGGACGGTGGAGAAGGGATATTTTGCTTGGGGCCGCCAGGTATTTCAATCCGAAACGTGGAAGCGCGAACTTATTTTGTCGTCGTCCTTTTTTTGGGTGGGAGGGGGAGGGAGGGAGGGGGTGGGTGGCTGGGTGCTAAGCGTCCGTACGACACACGCGACCACCATGATATGACCCTGGTCTGCCTGGTGCGCCTACATTTGAGAATGCAAACGAATCTTCTTTCATTTGCAAACGAATCTGTATGTATTACCATGCCCGTGTTTTCCTTGCAAATAATTAGTCATTGGAAACGAGATACTATAAATTAATTAATGAGGAGTTATTTGAAAAAAATCGAAATGGTATCCACGCTAACATGGATTAGAGTGTGTGTCACATAATTAGTTATTTGAATTAGAGTGTGTGTCACATAGCGATCTCCAATTCTAACGTGGATTTCGCATTTCATGGTATCCACGCTACTTTTTTAATACAAATTCATATGTATATGTTGAACACCATGTTAGTGAGCAAACTTTGGATGGATTCAAACATATGACCTAATATCTACTCTTATAAAAAAACGAGTTGGTGATGATGGTGTGCCTGCATCCTGCAATATAGACCGTCCGATCTATATATGACGGATAGAAAGCAAACTATGACAATTTTGCAAAAAGATACCCACACCCCTCTCCACAGTTGCAGATAAGGACTTCCCTCGTTCATCTTCGTCTCCCACGAGATAAACAGCTCGTATAAATGCATCTTGATGTTCCATGCAATGCATTGGCCTCCTGCTAGTAAATAGCACAACAATCGAGTCAATGTCAACTTTTCCAAACCTAGTATGGCACGAATTCGAAATAATTACCCATATGCATGGTCCTCAGTTCAAATCTTACAATGTACACCAAATTGAAACATCGATATTAAGTCTCGTACTACCTACATTCAAATGTTGTTTTTAGCCCCACCCCCCGGCACACACGCTACATACTTCCTGTATCGGTCAATCTTCCTCTCCTAACCATATTAGGAAGCTATCGGTTTCCGACACACGTTCATTCTTTCTCTCCATGTTTCGATCTCTAACTCTCTCAACTACACAACCCCCTTTTTACACTCTGTTACCACATGTATTTACCTCACACACCCACCATTGCACCCCATGCCGAGCTCTCTCTCTCTCCCTCCCACCCTCTCTTGCTAGATACATGCACTGCCTATCTAGCCCCCAACCTCTCGTGTGCACGCATGCACTTTGTCTATCTAGGTCACTCCCTCAAGACTGTCTCACTCTTTCTTCTGCACGACGGGCCACACTCGCTCAATCTCGCTCACTTTATCTGAGTCTCGATTAACCTTGTTTTCTTTCACACACAAATGATATATCTCCCTGTTCGGGCCTCGATCGACACATTCTATACTCTCTCAAGTAGATTGTCTATCTAGGTGAGTCCATCCAAGCCGGCCCCGCTCTTTCGACCTCATTGCGGGCCACGCTCGCTCAATCTCTCTCTTTGTATGTCTCGATTGACCTCGCTCTTTCTCGGACACAAACGATATATCTCCATGTTTGAGCCCAATTCGACATATTCATATTGTATACTCTCTCACTCACATTGTCTATCTAGGTCACTCTCTCCAACCTGTCTCACTCTTTCGATCGCACGACGACTCACACTCGCTCAATCTCTCTCCCTTTATATATGTAATCGATTGACCTTGCTTTCTCCCACGCACAAAATATGTCTACATGTTTGTGACTGGATCATCTCTCAAGCTCTATCTTACAGCCCTCACTCTTCCCAAAAGCTCAATCGGACAATATCTCTCCAGAGCATATATATATCTTTTCAATGAATGTCGGACCACACTCACTTTGTCTCTCTATCTATATGTCTCTCGATTGACCTCGCTTTCTCACGCCGTATCTTCCACACATTGAAGCTACCTCTCCATACCTCGCAAAGCCGGAGCTATTTACATTGCGAGGGGGACTCCAACCTTGGATTAATTTGTGTAGGCATTTATTCCGGTGGGTTTAGATTATATTTTCGTAGCATTCGGCCCACAACTACTCCAAACACCATTGCAACCCCCGCACCTCCCCCCCAATTGATTTCCCTCTGGCTCGGTCATCGCTCTCTCACATGTCTTTTCTCGCCTTCAACGTCACACCATGGTATTATTGCAAAAAACTCTGTTGTTCTCTTTAATTATTACAAATAAGCTACAAAACTACACACCGATAGTCCACCTGGAATGGAACAAATTTTGACCCACAAATTAAAGTGCTACAAACTAAACACCGAGGGGCCCACCTGTCATGCAACAAATTTGGACCCATATACAAATTAAAAAATAAAGGATGAGGATCAACCATGCGACCAGGGCCTTCAAGCCGCACGTCAATAGGCAACATACTATTATTTTTAGATGAGGATCAAACATTGCTGTTCTAAGGGGAGTACGTAGAACAACAATGTTTGTTGTACCCCCCTTTGTTCATATAATGTTTTTATATTACCACAGCCTATTTAATGGATAACATGTAATATTATTTTTAGTACATTAGTGGGATCGGCTCATTAGCACGTACTATTCGCCTTCACTTACTGGTGGGTTCCATGTGTGCTCTCTCTCTCTTCTCCCCTTCTGCGTTTAGACGCACGGGCAAACATGAAGAACTTGCAGGCGATGTTGCCATTGACTATATCTGGACGCGTTCACAAGTTACGGCACCAGTTTCATGTACTAGTAGTACTAGTCAATGTGTACGTGCAATGCACGTTAATTTGGAAGTATATTAAGTGCATGCAGATATTAAGTAGGATATTATTTGTGTGTTATTATGTGATTAGCACTATTTTTGGCATGGAATTAACTGCACGCTAAACGTGTTGAGCGTTCGACATTGAAGTAGTCTAGGTCGTTGGATGAGAAGGAACATGTGGCTCGATGACGTTTTATATTTAATTTGATACGTCTCTAACAGAACATTCAATCGATCAAACCTTAGATTTCATTCAGTCTGACTCCATCTTTACATTCACACGACGATCGATCTAAAATAAACGGAAATGATAAATGTTCAGATTTTAAGCATGACAATCCGAACGTTTTTCATGGAAAATTTAGATTACGCAGAGGCGGCGGGGGCGTCTTGCGGTGGGAAACGGCTCCTCTGTCGTGCTGTGTGTGTCGTCGGGCCACTGACCGACGGCGACGGCGGCGTCTTGCGCCGTTGTTGGCGTACTCCTGGACGTTGGCCCTAGCTTCAAGGAAGGCCACAATGTTCTGGACTTCGGTCTCCAGGAGCGAGTCAACTGGCGGGAGGAGGCGACTGGCGTGGGTGCAAGGAAGCGGTCGACGGCGGCCATCCATGCCGCTGAGGGGGCACTGGCACCCGCGCGGGACAGGCGCTGGCAATGGTGCGGCACAGACATTCGTGTGCACATGAACCGGCACGGGTGCGCACATCAGTGCACGCGCAGGCGCATGCGCTGCCAGGTGCACGGGCACCGGCACGGGCGTGCGCGTCAGTGCACGCGCAGGCGCATGCGCTGGCAAGTGCACGGGCGCATGAAAGTCGGCGGGGACCTCGTGGAACCCCGTGGCATCAAGCTCGGCGACAATGTGCAGTTCCCAGCCCATCAATGCCACGGGGATGGGCGCTGCCGCAGACGGGGCGACGGGAGCCGGAACGGGAGCGGGGACAGGCGCGACGTCTTCCCGCAAGGCCGGTTGAAGCTCGTCCCACAACGCCTCATGTTCTTGAGACTCCGGCTGGGTGTCTTCCTCGGGAAACTAGAGGACTAAGGGCAGACCATCGTGATGCGGCATGGCATATGGTTAGGTCAGGCTGGTTGGAGGTAGACGACAGGAGAATCGGAGGGGAAGAGCGAAGATTGTAGCATTACTGGGTAGTGTGGGGTAGATTTTAAACTGCGGCGCCGGCGACATTAAAAGTGGGAGCATTTGGGAAGAAGGTGGGCGGCGGAGCCTGGTCAAAGGGCTCGCCTCCCGGTGAGCCCGCGCAGCAGTCTGCTCGCACGCCTCCCTGTCAGCCGGCGCAACGGTCTGCTCGCACGCATCCTGTCGACTCACACGCTTGCTCGGACGGCACCTGCCGATGAGAAGCGGGACTCGTGGCGGCACGTAAACACCTACGGTCTCAATAGTGAAAGCGTTCGCCTTAACGTGACAGGTCTTCGTTCCAAAATACCTTGGCTCTTCATTTGTGCAACTTCTCATAAGCAGCTTGTCTCAAATTGAAGAAAAACATTACGTAGGAATATTTGTGCCATATCACGTGACCATGCTCAGTTTCATGAGTTTCTGGTCACTTTTAGATTTTCTGAAATTTAAAATCCAGGATTTGAAACAATATCATAACCTGCATCATGCAATAAATTTTCAAGCGATACATCTTTCCTGTTGTATTTCATAAGAAAGGATTTGGTCAAACATTTTGCCTAGTTAGACTTCAGATAAGTTATATATGCAGAGTAAAAGGATAATCCCTCTGTACCAATGCATTGCCTGATATATTAACTCAAGTTTTTTTAGGGGTATATATTAACTCAAGTACTAGTAGGCACGAACAAACGGGCTCAATTCTGTGCTCATCCTGGTGTAGTAGTAGTACTAGGCAATGCAGTTGACGGGTGACCTTGGTAGCGGCGACCGAGGGAATTGAACAATGCTCGGCACGGTAGGTAACGTTGTCTAGTTACTAAAGCATCCCTCCATTGTTCATCGGTAGTCATTATGGACCGGGGACATGAAGGGAATTTCCTACGGCTGGAATTCTGGCCGCCAGATATTTCGACTCGAAACGCGGAGGCTCGACTGGTTGGGGTTGGCTAATGTGCGTACCACGCATGCCACTAGAAGGATACGAGCCCCTTTCTTTGAGGATCAACACGAACCAAGGTCTAGCTGGTACGCCATTGGGTCCTACCATTCGAGAATACGAAAGGATCCCTAAAAAAAGAATACGAAAGGAATCTTTTAAATTGCCGAACGAATCTATGTGTATTACAATGCCCGTATTTTCCTTGCAAATAGTAATCTCAACGTGGTAATTAGAGTGAGTTTGTGATATAGTGATCTCAACGTGGATTTCACATTTCATGGTATCCCTAGTAAGTTTTTCATTGCAAATTCAAATTTAAAAGATGAACGGTATGGTGGTGAGAAAACTTTGTATATATCAAGCATACGACCACACACACACACACACGAACACAACATCAATCCAATAAGTATAGTGCATCTATTTTTCCAAACCATGCATGTATGACACGAATTCAAAAATACTCCTTCTGTTCCTAAATATTACTCTTTTAGAGATTTCAACAAGTGACTACATACGGAGCAAAATGAGTGAACCTACACTCTAAAATATGTCTATATACATCTGTATGTGGCAGTCCATTTGAAATCTCTAAAAAGACTAATATTTAGGAACGAAGGGAGTAAAATGAAAGACATGCATGTTCCTCAATTCAATATTTAAAATGAACAGGAAACTGAAACATGAATATTAAGTCTAGTACTACAGTACATGCAAATGTTGTGTTTAAGCGAAGCTATGTAGATTGTCGGGGGTTAACCCCTCGACCCTAGATAAAATTGTGAAGCTCTGTTTAGGATTGTTTAGATTATATTTGTCCCCACCCTCCCAAACACCGATTGGTTGTGCACCCCCTCCTCCCCGGGAGAATATCATGTGCCCCCACACCTTAGATGCTATATGCTGATACGAGTTGCTTGGAGCTTGTTGATCTGAGATATAGCAGCTCACATGATGTCTTAATATTTTTACAAGAAACCTTAATGAGTTTAAGAATTGCACACAATTTGTACAAAAACTACTCAGCTGCCCTTGGATCCCATATCCAACTTCCTCGAAGCTCGTATCACCGTAGCATATAAGATTAAGGAGAACATCATATTCTCCTGTATGTAAGAATATCATGTGCTACCACATCTTAGATGCTTTGGTGATACAAGCTCTTCGGAGACGTTGGACTTGTGACCCAACAACTCCTCGGTGGTTCATTTTTTTGCAGAAAAGCCCCCAAAGAGTTCGGCCACTGCTTACAAGCACAAAGACTGCTCAGATGCCATTGGATCTAAGATCAAACGACCTCAAAGCTCGTATCACCGTACCATCCAAGCTACGAGAGCACCTGATGTTTTCTCGCACGGGAGAATATGTGGTGCTCCCGCACCGTAGATTCTATGGTGATACGAGTTCATGGAGATCTGACAGCTCACAGTAGGAGGTTTGAATGTTTTTGCAATATACGCCTGAGAGAGTTTGGGAATTGTGCAGAAAGTACAAGTACTACGCATGTGGCATCTGATCACAGATCATATGACCTAGATGCTCGTATCACCGTACGCTAATTAAGCTACGGGGAGCGCCTAATATGAGAAATGGGGAGCCGTTGGATCCAAGATGCAGCGGCACACACGAGGCCTGAATGTTTTATTTGCAAAAAACACCTTGGAGAGTTTGGAAATTGCGCATAATTACAAAGACTACTCCCAAGCCATTGGATCTCAGTTCCAACGATGTAAAAACTCGTATCACCATATCATCTAAGCTGCGGGGTGGATGTGATATTCTATGCCGCTGTCATTTTTGTTCATAAACTTGCAAAATACGTGTAACTCGTGCCGTTACTTGTCTAACCGCGCAAAGTGTTTGTTCAAAAAACCATCTTACACTGAAATATCGGAACAACACACGGGGGTACCACTTGTCATTGATCAAATTTGGACCTAAAACTAACAAATCTGAAAGACGAGATTTGAACTGGCAACCTGGACTACAAAGCGTAAGTCGATAGCCTGAAACAACAATGGTTGTTGGCTTTGTCTCATAACTTGATTTTATAGAGTAGTACGTTGAGTAGAGTAGAGGGAGTGCCCTGTCAACACGTGCATGACCGTTGACTCACTTACTGGTGGGTCCCAGGTCTGCGATCTCTCTCTCCTCTCCATCGTCTAACCTTTATATGCACGGGCACACACGAAGAGCGGCGCTAGCTTGCCGTGGTGTTATTATAACTAAAAAAAAGCTTGGAAAAATAGAAGAATCGCCTAGAACAAGAGACGTTGTGGCTGGTCGAGACGGAGGTAACCACACCTATCCTTCGTGCCACGTTAGCATGATGAAGCTGTGTGGATAGTGGGGTGTTTTCGACCGACTGGCTGGGTCTCGAGGTCGAACCATAGGTACTACTACGTCTGATATAGTATATTTTTACACGCACATTTTTCCTCCGTGCCGAGACACGGCACACCCCTACCGCGCGGTTTCGGGGTCCTCCTGGGTGGTGCACGCATATATTCTTCCTTGCCGAGCGTGGGATGCCCTACCACACGTTTTTTGGGTCCTCCTCGGTCGTAGCGCCGAAGCAAGTAAATGAGTCGTGAAATCACGAAAGACCACCTTTCCCGCCAAGTACATCAGTGAAGCAGGTGGCTAGCTAGTTGGGCTAGTGCGACCGATTAGCTAGGCCACCGCCACATTTGTTTTTCACCCTTTTTTTTCTCCTTGCCGGCAGGAAAATTTAAATATCCACCGCGGCGTTGCTCTAGTCTTTGGGTGCGGCAGGCGCGGTAAATTTTTTATTTTTTTGATTGACTGGAGCAGGCGCGGTAGGATTTTTAATTTTTTGATTGATGGGAGCAGGCGTGGTAGTAATTAGTCACGATGACTCCGCCTGTAAAACCCACTGCTCCCTGATGTGAGAAGTCGTCGACTGGTGTTTTCCCATGGCGAAAACCTAAAGATTCCCCGTTCCTCGGCTGGCTCCCTCCGCCTTCCCGTAGATTGCATTGCCGTTTCGCCCCCTTTGCTTCCTCTCCCCATTGCTTCTACCCGGTGCCATGGCAGCACAGCAGATCACGGAGTCTGAGGTGAGGCGCCTAACACAGGAGCTCCAGGCCAAGGATGCGGAGCTCAGGGCCAAGGACGTGGAGCTCCGAGAGCTCAAGGAGGATAGGTGTGCCATGCTCCTTCGTTATGTGCGGGAGTTCATGGAGCCTCAAAAGCGGCAGGCGTCCACCACAAAGATGTTCGAGGCGTCGGCGGCGTTGCTGCGGAAAGCGGGAGATATGATAGGCCGTCAGGGGAGCCGGCTGGAGCGCGAGCGGGCCGATCATGATGAGGTCCAGGATCACCTCAGCCACTTGGTGGACTAAGTTTCCACGCACGTGTTGCGGCTACACGATGCCTACCGTCGTGCCAGCGCGACCATGCCGGTCGTCGGGCTAGACCCGTTCGACCACCCCGTCGATTTCAACAAGCTGCGGCTTCCTGACCTGGTCTCCTTCTTCACCTATATCTCCGAGGAGTTGAGCCGTCTCCACGCGATGGTGGGGGCGGAGCTGGACAAGGAGGGGTTGCGGGCTGCCGTCGCCGTTGTCGGGCGAATCCTCTCAGGGCTCCGTCACCAGAATCCATTCGTGCCATTGGACGCCGTCTTTCACGAGCTGGTTCCCATCGACCGGGAGCGGGCTCTGCGGGCCGTTGCACCCTGCATCACCAACGTTGTGCACCTCGAGAAGCAGAGGGACTTCGGTGGTGTTTAGGCGTCCTCTGCATGGGCATGTCCATGTCTCGGCGCAACATGACCATTGGATCAAACTCAGACGGTGCAGATCAGTCACTGTAGCACAAAGCGTGTGGGTGTGTTTGGTTGCATTCTCATCTCAATATATTTGTTCCCTCTTCATGTATTTGTGTTAACCTACTAGTGTGGACTCATCACCCTTCATGCACTCTGCCAAACACCCAAAAGTGGGTCGAGAAGGGAACTTTTGCTCCCATCCCGTGCACCCTTGATACACCCTGCCTAACACTGAGTCATGCTTCATATGGTTCATGTTTCATGGAGTAATGTAGCACCGTACTCCCCGTGTGCTATAGACCTAGTTCTGTTAACATTGATCTCACCGTTCATTCTCGACCGGACAGTCGAAAAAGCGGTACTATGTTACATTACTGTTCATATAGTTGACATGCGCACAACATCATTTGTTATCGTCATATCTTACTACACTAGCAACAAGATTATGTAGTACTGACGTATGAACCGCTGCACATGCCTAGTAGTAGGAGCACTGTGTATGTTCAAGTGGCTACCATGTTTTGCACTCCTCCTTCGTAGGAGTGGAAACGCTTGCTGTAATCATTTTTTTCTTCAGAAAAAACAGTGGACTCGCTCTACCGTGCGGATCCTCCTCGATGGTCGTCGGGAACCTTGCTACTCACTTTTGCCGACGTGTGGGACAACCAGCATGGGGGTCCACCAACCATGCACTACATTACTCCGTAGTAGAGTGCCCAATTGCACGGTAGACTACCCCGATCGAAGCGCCACAATAATGCCAATGAGCCGTCAAATCACAAAACCCCCTCCTTTCCAACAGTAAGTTGGATGGACGAAGCTACCATCATTTCAGTCTTCTCTCTCAGCTTCCTCTACCCAACCCTCGCTTCTCCCTCATCTTGTTCCTCATTTCTTCAAGAAAACCCCGACCTGCTTCTGCCATTGTTCTTCTCTCCCAAAGAAGGAAAGGTGAGCGCATCAATGGTGTTGATTCTGGCCAAGGCTCGGTCTTGCAACCCCGAGACTGATCCTATAACTCCCTCTCTGTTCTTCTTTTGGGTTTGTGATTATGGTTTCTTTTCTTTTATTTCTATTCGACAGTTTCTTGATGGACGCTGGAGCACCGGCCGAAGTGATGTCTATGGCTCTGGCCAAAACCGTCGAGGCTCATGGTACGAAGAAGCGCAAGCACCCCGCCAAGACTACCGCAGACAAGCTCAAAGCCATCGCCCTGTCCAAGCCCCCCTCTCTGGGATCCCTCATTAAGCAAGTCCAGGTAATATCTCTTCTTGAAGATCTTTTTCTCGATCTTGATCGTGTTTTTTCATCTAACACGCAGTACTAGTACTAGTAGTACAACTTTCTGGGTGATCTTGCATGTGATTTTTGTGTGCCAAATGACGGTTCTAAATTCCTCTTTTGACCAAAACATGCGAGAGGTTGACACTGATTTCTTATAGATTACTTTCAACTACTTTATGAACATCGATGCTACCTTTGAAGAGGGTATATTTGCATCAGTAACTTGTGTTATGGATATTGCAAGTAATCCCTGTGCTCTCATGCCTTTGAAGTGTCTTTGTTCACTCATTTCTGTGCGTATATGTAGTCATATATGGAGTAAAATATCGAAAATCATCTTATATTTCTGAACGGAGGTAGTAATAAAATATTTGGTTTCTGCTTGAATTAGAACCAGGTCCGCGGTAGAGATGAAGTTCTCAAAGTCATGTCGTGTGAACTGGAAGACCTGAGGATGAGTTCTACTGCTAAACTATCCAGCTACTGTGTCCTTGTCGCCACATGTCCTGAACTAGTGTTTTCCTGTAGCATTGTTGTCAGGCATGTTCTCGAGGCTGTACTTGAGCACAACAATTTCCTGGTTGTGCCTTCGATTACGAAGTGTGTGGTTCTTGTAAAGCTTCCTGATAAATCTGATGCGGCCTGTCTTCATCGTCATGTTTATGAGTGGAAAGACCACTCTCTTAGGTTCTCCAAGGTTGAGGAGATGGTGATGGTGCCGGTAGACATCTCTCACGAAGTCCATGGCCTAGTCAGTTATGCGGGGTTCATCCCGTAGGTCGGTGGCAAGATTTAGTATGCAGAGTTTAATTAGTGCAACTTTGCTTGTCTGTAGTAAGTACTATTGTTCAGTACTTCATTTCTGTTTGTGAACCCTGTATTGTTTAGTACTGCCGCTTTTGGTGTGTAGTGAGTCCTGAGAACAGTCTATGTTAATGTCTGTCCACTCAATTTAGTTTGTATTTTTTGAAGTATCCAGATCATGTTTTTTTGTGAGGACGGTTTATCAATTATGGTTACACTCCAATATCTGTATGCATTCAAGGGTTTATCGCACCCACCAGGATTTCCAGTCCCATGGATGTTCGATCCATACGATTTGTCATGACCTTTGGACTGTCCTGCTCGTGGGAGTAGGCGGGGGCCCTGCATGCCACGTGTAGTTGGACGACCAATCTTCTGTTTAGTACTTCAACATAGTGATTTCCTGGTAAGGATTCACTCGTGTCACATCAAGTAAATCTTATTGATTTACTATCTAAATCTTATTGATTTAATGTCATGTTTTCTTTCTTTTGCTGCAATTTTACGATGCAGGTTTTGCCATGTGACATTCATCACAGAATAAACCGTTTGGTTTGCTCTACGATGGATATTTTTGCAGGTTTCACTTCTTATGTCGTGTCAGTAACGAAGGCACTGTCCATCACTTATATTACTGGAAAAAATTGGATCAGTCTATTGTCTGAGTACAAGCTGAATCCCTATGATGAACTGCAGTTTGGTTTAACAAACATGCCACAATTAGTCCTTCTCGTGTTTAAAAGAAATGAAGAAAAAGACTGGATCATGGTCACGGAGCCTAGTCAAGTTAGAAAGCTGATCATAGCAGACCAGTCACGATCGCCGCTGTCTCGCATATCGGTACCACCTTCAGCAATGGATCAAGCATCGACATTTGCTCTTGCACTAACAGTGACAACAACTCAGTTTGATCCAACTGAGGATTGGGCACCGACCACGTCAGCGGATCAGGCTGATCTACCGGAGGATCGGGCATCGACACCGGTGTCTGCTCCGACACCGGCACTAGCTCTACAAGGAGCACCATTTCCGGCAGCAGCAACGGCACTACCAGTCGCACCGGCACGGGCCCCAGCAACGGCTTCGGCACCTGCACCAACACTTGTACTTGCATCTGCTCCCACCCGTGTAGCGGCAACGGAACCAGCAGTTGCACCGGAAACAGACTGGGCTGCAGTTCGCACTTCATATACCAAAGTCCTTACAAAAACTGACATGTCCACCTTCTTGGTAAGCATTGGCCGCCCAAGTGCTTCGTTCTTTTTTCTTTCCATGTTGTTTCACATGATTCACTGTGTTGATCTAACTGTTTGTGTATGTCTTCTTGTTTGCAAACAGAGAATTCCTAGAGCAACGAGGGAGTCGTTCAACAATCCGGGTGACCGTAGCCAAGCTTCTCTTACCATGCACGGCCTTGGTGTGAATGAACCTGCTCAATATACTGTAAGTACAAAGGATGGTCGCATGATGATTGATGCTAAAGGATGATCAAGGTTCAAATCTAAATCATATCTTGCGGTAGGGGATGATGTCAAAATCAAACTTTCTCGGCAAGGAGAGCTGGTCCAAATCAACTTTGAAATGCCTCGGTAGCAGCACGCAACTGCCGAACTGATCTATCCTCCGAGAGATTTTGATGTAATACTCTGGCATGGTGAAACAAGTGTCCTGTGTGTATAAGTAGTACGACGGTATCGTTGATAGAATTGCAACTCTGATTGCTGGTTAGGAACTGCCGTTTGATTTCATTCCAACAGCTATCGTGCTTTATTCAATTTTGTGTATTCGCCTTGCGACATCATCTAAAACCAGCACCGTACCGACCGCTTGCAATATGAAAAGCGCTGAGGTAGAACACATGGGCCCCCAAACATGCAGGCCCATCGGCCTGTGGCCCAAATTCCAGAACCGTGAGCCTGTTTGAGTATTTCTCAGCTGAACCCCCATAATGCCCGTGCATTGCACGTAACATCAAGATGCATTTGTATGAGTATTTTATCTTGTGAGAGAAAAGGATGAACGAGGGAAGGCCTTATTTGCAAATGTGGAGAGGTGTGTGGGTACCTTTTTGCAAAATTGCCATAGTTTCCTTCCTATCCGTCAGATATAAATCGGACAGCCTATATTGCAGGATGTCAGGCACACCATCATCACCAACTCGTCTATACCATGTTAAAAAAACTCTGTTTTTTATAATTATATATGTTATATATATTCCCCTTGATTTTTCTTATGTATAAAGTTGTGATATAAAAGATCTTTATATTTCTTTACAGAGGGAGTATCTCTCTATCAAAAATATATTTATGTGTAACTAGTTACTCCTGTCTTTGTACTTCCTTTCGCTGATATGTGGGGCATCCGGCAACGGGGTACACTTGCCATATGCACCAAATTAGAGTGCACAACTGCACGGTAGACACACCCCGGTCGTAGCGCCGCAGTAATGCCCAATGAGCCGTCAAATCACAAAAAACCCCACCTTTCCAGCTTTAGCAGTAAGCTGGACGGACGAAGCGACAATATTTCACTGGGCCTGAATCCCCTTCTCCCTCGTCTGCTTGTTCAGAGAAAACCCCCGCTCGGCGATTGCATAGGGTTTTCTCATGGAGAACCTGGTACGAATTCTTCATCCATCCCCGATAAATCCAAGTCCCTTTGTCGCGGGTACTCCTAGGATGGCAGCCCCCGCCGTTGATGCATTTTCTTCCTACCGAATCTAGTCTGTTTCATTTGCAGTGCCCAAAGTGCGAGGGCCCTACAGGTTTCTGCGCCCTCGGCGAGACGCCACACTTGTTCCTTCTCATCCTAACACATGATTTTAAAACGCGCATAGTATGTTCCTAGAATCCTCTTTTCTATCTGGGAGGGTGGGTTTTTTTGAACATGCTGTCGACTAATTTGGAAATTTGGATTGCTATATTTGGATAAAAGGTACTAGTACCATGGTCAACACTGACGTGAAGGAGGAAATCATTTCTAGATTTGGATATAGGGAATATATTGTGTTCTCATATTAATTTTCCTCCAGTGCATTCCTTGCTCTGCCAGAACACATGTACTCAAGATGCTCGGCCTTGCCATAACTGAATACACCAGTTTAATGGTCACAGTGAAGACAAGCCATGGATATAAGTTTCGAGTTGGGTTCATGAACCAAGAGATCGCTGCTTTTTTATGGCCGAACTTGGATAAACTTTCTCAAGTGTTACAGACTGAAAGTTGGCACATGAATGTTGATGGAAATAGCAGAACCTGGTCTCATCTTCACTGCGATCTTCCACCCCGACGTCGTTCCAATTGTTCATCCATATTAGTTTTGTATCTGGTTCTTGCTTCTTGCCTCGATTACTTCTTAATCCACCTATTCCGTCTAACTAATCACAATTTAACTTTAGAAGTAGCAACGAATCTCTCACAAAGATGCTACTTCTAACTAATATTTTCTTATAATTGGTGGCACGTGTAGGTTTTTTCAGAGTTAAGCATGCTACTCGTTTGTTATTCTATAAGAACTCGGCTGTTACACCATGGCACTGAAGTTGACTTGGACGACATCCACAAGTTCCTACACTTTATTGATCATCTTGAGGTCCTTGTGGGGCGTTTCAATGGTGGAAGGCCACGTGGGATATGTGTGCCACTGCTGCACTCGTTGAACAGGTCCAACTGTGTTGAGAAACTTATGGTACGAGCTGTTTTCTGTTATATATGTTGTTCATAAACTCTTGCTTATGCATAGTTTTACAACTGTGATCTTCTTGAAACAGGAACTGCCCAGTTCTATTGTTCCTATACAGATGCCTGACCATGGTCGGGTCAGACTTGCGCTTGGTCACAACATGATGTTTATGTCGACCTACTCCATTCCCCTTGGAGGTGAAAATATAATTATTCATGGGTGGTCTCAAATAATGAAGGCCCGTCCATCTTGGAGAATAGGACAGAAGATTATGTTCGTGCTTTTCCATGGCTCTAAAGCGAATATCCTGTTTATTGACCACATTGCGAGATGAAGCCGCTTCAGAAGGTTGTGGATGCGCGGGGTGGCGCCTGGGCCTTGTCCTGGGGCTTGGCGGCCTCACCCTTTGGTTACCTGTAGGCAAAGTAGCACTGTTCGAGGCATGCTTTATACGGTTGAACCTGTATAAGTACTCATACTGCTTTTAGCTATGATTGTTAAGTGCCCTTGCTGGTTTCAGTTAAGGTTGTTAAGTACTCCTGCTGCTTTTACAGTCTGTCGTGTTTCTTTAGTCCTGTCTTCCTCCAGCCGCCAAAACCAAACCAGCGCCGGCGGGGCACCTGCTTCCGCCTCCCACGGCTGGCTGCGCCTCAGCGCACACATAGCCGCCCCACCGTCTCCTAAATCGTTAACGCCGACCTCCGAGGCCTCGCTGTCGTCCTCCGCGCGCTTTGCTATGCTCGCTGCGGCGCCGCCCTCTCGCGTTGTCAACATGGTCAACAAACAAGAGGAATCGGCAGAGGATTGTACGTGGAGAGGATGACAGTAGGGGCCCACCATGTCCATGGCCGGACGCAAGGAAGTTCCTCATTTTTTGTTATATATATACTCCATTGTCTGCGTATGGAAAAAGAAAATGCTTCCTGCTAGTGGTTTCCTGACATCTGGGACCCACGACATTGTCAGCGTATATAGTCAATAGACAAGAGAACAGCACAATATCGGCTAACACCTGGGACGTAGCTGCTTGAGCAGTATTTTTTTTGTTATTGTTGAGACGGAGCAGGGTTTCAACTGGGCTGTGTCCCGTCTAGCCCAGGCTTATATTTTATGTTCACCACATGACCAACCCAGCTATTTTTTTGTGAAAATGAGCCCAGTTTATTTTTTCTGAAGAATACCCAATCCAGGCCTACTTATTTTTCTACGCCCTGATGGGCTGCAACTCTTTCAAGACGCCTGCAAATCTTGAAAGTAATATGAAATGGGCTGTAAACATAAAAACAGATGACAAATTGGCAATTATTTTATAATTTCTTATTTTTTTCACATTTTCAGATTCCAATTTCACTAGGCTTTAACCTAATTAAAAAATATCTTCAAAGTACTTTAAATCTGGCTCGAGATTTCGGTATTAAAAATAGTTTGGAACCCACAAGAATATGCGAAATTTCGTTTAAATTTTTAACCTTGGCCCTGGCCAACAAAAAAGGACTGCAATAAATTGCATAAGAAGTTGCAATGAGCTATATATAAATTATTAAAAAAATAGGGAATGGTCTGACTTGTGGGCCTATTAAGTTGACGCGTATGCAAGATTTTTTTACTTATTATATACGACAACAAACGATTCTAGCAGACGTAACCGTTGGATGTCAATCCAAAGGCTGTCGTGTTTCTTCAATCTCTGATCTCCTTGCTCCAGCCACCAAATCCAGCGCCGGCGGGACCGCCTGCTCCGGCCTCCCGTGGCCGGCTGTGCTGCCGCGCAGGCCTCACCGCCCCCTACTACTCCCACCGCTGGCTAGGCCATCCCTCTACTCACCCACATCCCTCCACTGCTGTGGCTTCGCCGCCTCCGGGTCATTCCCTTACCGGGTCTCGCTGTCGTCCATCGCGCTGGTGTTCTCGGCACGGCGTGGTCAACCTTGTCAACAAACGACAACAGCGGAAGAGGGACGTACATGGAGACAGTTGGGACCCACATGGTCCATGGCCGCACACAAGCAAGTACCTCCTTATTACGCCAAAAAGAATGAATACTCCCACTGACAGCTCGGACCCACCAGCTATATCTTCGCACGCAAGAAAGTGCCTCCTTATTACGCACAAAAAATGAATACTCCCCCTACTAGCTGGACCCACCATAGTGGGAGGCTGACTTGTGGGCCTACTAAGTTGACGCGGATGGAGGGCTTTGTCAACTTAGTCAACAAATGATTCTATCACCAGTGACCGTTGGATTGTTAACATCCAACGGTCGTCCTGCTTCTTCAACCTCTGATTTTCTTGCTCCAGCCGTCCAAACCACCGCGTGCTCTTGCCTCCCGTGGCCGGCTGTGCTGCCGCAGAGGCCTCACCGCCCCTACTACTCCCACCGCTAGCTAGGCCCTGCGGTGACGGCACCCGAACCAGTGAACCCTCGTACTCGTCTCTGCGTGGGCATCCACTGCTGCGTCTTCCCCGGCTCCGCGTCGTTCCCTTCCTAGGCCTCGCCGTCATCCACCGCCTTGGTGCTCTCGGCGCGGTGTGATCAATGTGGTGAATGAACGACTTCCATCGGAAGAGTACTGTACGTTGAGAGGCTGACAGCTGGGTCCACGGCCGCAGCAAGGAAGTGCCTCCTTATTACGCGGAAAATAATGATTCCTCCACCTGACAGCAGGGACCCACCAGACGGGCCACCGTATTTCATGAAAAAAAGTTTCGCCCCTGACTGTTGGGACCAACCAGCTACATCTTCGCACGCAAGGAAGTGCCTGACAGTCGGGACCCACCTGGTCGAAGCGTACGTAGCGTTGTCATTCTGGTCGCGAACGTGTACGTACATACGATCGGTCTGTCTGCAGGCTGCAGCGATGAACCGTGGCCGTGTAAGGAAGGGCACGTGTCGTAGTAGAGGTGTGCACGTAGCATGTGCACATACATACAACGGCCATGGTGCAAGAAAGTAAATACGGCCACGTACGTACATACGGGCGGGGTCTCGAACGCCTACTCACGCATACGTACGGCTAGGTCTCGTGTACATGGCTGGGTCGGAACGGAGAAACTGCGTCGTCGTCGTGTTCATGGGGAGGCAACGGAATGCGTCGTGTTCATTGGGAGGCAACGGAATACGTCGTGTTCATCGGGAGCCAGCCGGCTTGGACGGAACAGCCGATGGAAACGAGGCCTAGCGTACTACAGAACGGAGGAAACGGCCTTGTGTTCGACCGTCCACGATCGAAACGGGATCCTGTTCATCGGGAGGGGTCTAGCATATCGCGAAACGGAGGAAATGGACCTCCTACGGTTGAAACGGGGTCCTGTTGATCGGGAGGGGTGTGGCTTACCGCAAAACGGAGGAAATGGACTTGTGTTGGAGCGCTACGGTCGAAACGGGGGTCCTGTTCATCGGGAGGGGTGTGGCGTACCGCGAAATGGGACTCCACGGGATACTGTTCATCTCCACCGTCGACTGCCTCCACGGGCTACTATTCATCCATCGTCGACCTCCTCTAGCCTCCACCTGCGACTGTTCATCCATGGGCTCCTGTTCATCCAGCCTCCACCGCGCGCTCCTCCACCGGCTACTGTCCAACCAGCCCTCTCCACGGGGTCCTGTTCAACCACCCCTCCACGCGCTACTGTTCATCCAGCCCTCCACGGGCTACTGTTCAACCAGCCCTCCACGGGGTCCTGTTCATCCAGCCCTCCACGGGGTCCTGTTCATCCACCCCCAACTGGCTCGATCGATCGGGGTCCTACTCATCCAGCGGCAACAGCCTCTACTACCATGGGGTCCTGTTCATCCAAACCCCATCGGGAACTGTTCGTCCAAACCCCCCCAACAACGCTCACTGTTCATCCAGAGGCAGCATCGATCAGCTTTAGTTAGCAGCAGTAGCGTAGGAATCACTGGGGTTTAGTTAACAGCAAGGGATCGATCGATCGCTCGGGTTCAATAACGCGTAGCCTGTAGTGCAATCGCTCGGGTTCAGTTAGAGCCCAATGCCTCGCTCGGGTTCAGTTAGAGCGCAACGCCTCGCACACACGCGCGTACGTACGAGAGAAACGCCCATCGCTTGGCCCCCGACCACCCACCGTAACCGGGAACTCCCCGATATTTTCCTCGCCCTTGCTTCTACCACGGTTTTTTCCGTCATGGACGGCCCAAAGAATGTCATGCAGCTGTGTCTCCGGCCCGCCCAGGACGAAAAGCCCATTTTTTGTCATGATTTTTTTGTCATAGAAGTAGGACCCCACCACATCTATGATGATACCGGGTTTTGTCACAATTATCGTCATAGAAGTGTCATAAGTATGACATAATTTTTTTTCATTCGGCCCAAAATGTCACGAATGTGTCTTTTTTTGTAGTGTTGGCTTCCACCAAGCTTGGGGGAGGTGCCCCGGTATCATATCATCCCACTATCTCTTTGCTTATCTTAGTTCAATCTTTTGCTTAGATGAATAAAGTTTTGTTCGATCTTTTCTTCTTTGAGAGTTTGCTTAGTGTTCTATCATTGTTATCGTGTGCAAGTTATATAATAAAGTTAGATTGAGATTTTACTTTCTTTACTTTCATGCTGCAAATAAAGAAAAGAAAAAGAGAAAGAAAGCAAATAAAAGAAAGTAAATAAATCAATAAGATCATATACTAATCCTATGGTAGGTGATAGCACCACATAAGGAAGCGTATAAGTAAGAAAATTTTATTAGAGATTGACAAACATAGCATTAGTCAATGATGCAACTCATGAAAGAATTAATAAAGGAAGGGAAGATTCACATATAAATATACTATCCTAGAAATCTTTTGTGATTGTGAGCCCTCATCAAAATATTATATGCCAAAATTGTTGATGTTAGACAAGGAAGACGACGTAATAGTTTATGTATGTTTATATTCACATAGAAGTCATATTGTCATAGATCCTTTAACATGTGATGCTTTCCCTCTATCTTTGCTAGCCAAAAAATTCTGCACTAAGAAGAGATACTACTTGTGCATCCAAAAACCCTTAAACTCAAATCTTTTTCAAGTGTCCACCATACCTACCTAGGGATTGAACAAGATCCCTCAAGTAAGTTGTCATCGGTGCAAAAAGGCAATAAAATTTGCTTCTAAATATGTGAGATCTTTTAGTGTATACTACTGCAGGATGCCGCTAACGCGATACTACGATCAGAGAGCCTTCGAGGAAACTGTGTGCGATGCCATAATCGCAAACGATGGTGTAAAAAACCGTCAAAAAAGGTGCAAAACGTTTGCGAGGGAGGATGCATCAAACACGGTTCAGATTTTAGTTGCGTGTGCGATGCAGGGCATACGGTTCAGCTCAATTAACCATTTGCGATGAGGAGGAACAAAAGTAACAGGCAGGCAGATGAAGGTGTGTGCGATGTACAACATACGGTTCACTCGGATGAACTGTTTGTGATTAGGTAACACAAAAGAAACGGTCAGCCAGATCAAAGGTGTGTGTGATATACGGCATGCGGATCACTCAGATGAACTATTTGCGTTGAGACATGAGAACAGAAACGGTTCAAATGAACAAGATGTGTGTGATACGAGGCAAACATGTCTGTAATCGGAAACGTGTGCGAAGACCGATAGCAACACAGACGATTACTAATAACAAGCCGTGTGTGTTGTGAGCAAACGATTGCTGGTATACAATTGTGAGTGATTGATGAAAACATCACCGACGGGTTCCATTGTTTAGTGTGTGTGCGATGTGATTTTCTTTGTCCGCACAACATCTACGCTCTATCTACAGAGCATCAACATATATACTTAAAAAGACAGCATTGAATAACCAAATTAAGCATACAATTACACAAGTGACTACACACATAACATTTCCACACACCAAAGAAAGCAATTACATGCATACTAAAGTAGGAGAAACGAGGATCTAATCATCTACTTATTGTTGCGACGACGCTTGCCATTGCTCTGCTTCCAGCTGGATCCCTGGCCGTTTTGGGGAAGGAGGCACTTCCTCATGTCAACGATCCGCCTGTACATGTCGTAGCTCGTGTATGCCTCCTCGGCCGCGTACACGACGTGAGCTTTGTCGAGTTTCTCCATCCAGGCCAAGTGCCAGGCACGCTTGTCCTTGTTGCATGAATCCTTCATGTCTCTGTAGTAGGGGTCGATCATGGCCTCGGCGAGGTGAACTAGTGAGTCCTTCTCATGCTCCTTGCTGCCCTAGATCTTGTATTGGCCCCGGATGTCGACAAGACTCTGGTAGGCAATGCCCGAATTCTCGAGCGCCTTTACATCGTTGGTGATGTCCACCGTAGTGAACATGTAGTGGGGGCTGTTGACAAACCTGGCGAAACGCTCGCAAGGCCTTTTGGCCAGGCAGTATTGGTAGACGAGGACGTGGTGGCGCACGCACATTTGGGCGACGATGACCTTGGGACGAGACCCGGCACGAGCGCGGGTGTACTCAAGGTCGAACCCGACCACCTTGTACTTCTCTGCGGCAAGCAACAGCTCCATGATGTGGATGGAGTGCTCCACCCAGACCGGGTCGTTGGTGTACACCACCGAGAGGTCCATGAATCTTTGTGGGTGTCCACCACGGCACGCATGGTGAACTGCTGCTCGTCGTCGGCAGCTGCTCGGAGCGCCATTGGAGCCGCGTAGGATACCCTTTAAGAATTTCTTGTGGTGCGTGTGCTTCTTGCAATGGTGGGGCGCGATCGAAAGGTTGAAGAGACACAAGGGTAGGTTAAATGGCCGCTGTAATAAATGGGGCCGGCTGGCCTGTAATCGTCACGTCTTGTCACGGTGTTCATAGCGGAGGATTCTAGTGCACGCTTGACAACACCGCACCGCACGCGTGGGCTCAAAGAGGCGCCAAATGTATCATCAGTGAGCCTGTTCCCGCGCTACCGCGCTGTTTACCACGCAAGCTTCCCGCACGGCTAGTTTGGCCACGCGTCGGCTAGAAGAGGGACAAATTGTGGGTGTTTATTGGCAAAAAGCTTTGTAAAAACAAAGTGTGTGGAATGACTTCGGTCATAAGTTTACCCTTGGGTGATGAGGTCAAAGTTACACAGAAGGGTGATGATGGACACTCGAGTGTGATGATTAATTCTGCGCTCTATAGTGCACACGATGGAAGAAACCAACTGTGTGCAATAATGTCGAAGATCGCAGTCGAGTTAGCTATACAGATCATGTGCTGTGAGATCAACAAGGTAAACTGATTCGAGAATGGTTAATAAAATCTAAGACCATTGCATATTTAGGTCAAAATAGTGCTAGCAATATACGAGTCTCATACGATGCCATTTCAACGATTGTACCACAAAAGCTCGAAATGTTATAAGGTTCAAATTCCAGAGTTATATGGCTCAAATTCGAAGATTACAAGGTCCAAACTGATATTAGAAATGAAATTCAGCTCATCAGCTGCAAACGCTCGCGCTGATCTGTTGAACATGGATATTAGAGAGGTTCAAACTAATATCACCGCTTTTATGTCTGGCTTCGAAACCTCACAATTTTTGCAAAGGGGTCAGTCACTGAGAAGTCATGTGTGGGGTTGACACGATGACTTCCGATTACTCTATCATCTGAAGTTCCAAAATGAAATTCAGCATTTTTGGAGCCTACTCCATTCTGCCGCAGGCACCGGCGCTGATCAACAAACCATTCATTTTTGTGAAATAAATGTAGGGCAAACCTCATTTCCTTCAGCACCCTTGCTCTGAGAACGAAGAACCTGGCGAATATAATCTGCGGTAAGGTCCCTCGGTAGGAGTTCAAAGTAATTATGAGAGATGCAGATCTAGGCATTCGACGTGATTGTTATATTGTATCACATTATCCACCACTGGGCCTAATCTTATCTGCAAAAGAAGAAAACGTGTTAGTGCCTACATGCAGTTTTGAACATTACTACAGGCCTAGCTATTTGGTTTGCAGGATTTGTAAAATGCACTAAGATGCCATCTTTGATCTGACATGATTAACATGGGCATTTGATTACATTCTAGAAAAATGTAGCCTTCTTCACAAGAGGTTGGAGTGGATGAAAAGTTCCCTAAGAAAACTAGTACAGATGAATCCAAAGGAGAAATGCTTATTGATTGTAACCATATGGATCAAGCAACCAATATGGGGGCGGGGCATGTATGTACTGAAATCCTCCAAAAGAACCTTCAGAAATCGTAGTACATTGTCATTGTAAACTTGGAAAAAGGTGTCACAAATTGAACTCCCTTATGGTTAACATTTAACAAGAAAGGAACATCACCTCAATATATAGCTGCTCCAGGCACGGAAAGCATCTCAGGAAACTGACAACTTGCTCTAGGTCGGGCCCGATAGATTCTAGTGCCAAGACCTTCACTGTGCGCAGTTTCGGGGTCAAGCTTGTCGGAATCATTTTCTGAATGACAGACGAACAAACATCTTCAAAACTAGAAATAATGTTAATTTGTAGAAGGAGAGGTAGAAGGCGGCTGTTGTACCTGAACGGGTGTGGATCCAATAACAAGTTCAGAGTATTTGTCAGACGAGTAGCCCACCACTGTCAGTTTTGGCGCAGAAATGACATTGATTCTTGTTGGACCTTCTTGATCAACTACAAGTAATCTCTAAAGTGCAGGTGTGTCCTGCATGAACATACCGTGGTTCACATCTTGTGATGTCTTCCTGCCGCACCAGCAACACACATAAATGGTCCGACGAGTCATGGAGGTGATGCGGAAGGTACTCAACCCATTGATCGCCTGAAGACGAAGGTACTCAAGTGCAGTACAGCCACGGAGCAGGCGCTCCATGTCACCCTTTGAGAGGCAGACGTCGACGAGCTCGAGGTGCTTCAGTCGTGATAGAATAAGAGCGGGAGCGTCATTAAGGGGCGGGAAATGGTAGTTCCTGAACTTGGCGATGCGCAGCGTGGGCGCGAGGCGGAGTGCGGACGTTGGCAGCGACCGCATATGCCCATCATAAAAAATGAGCTCCTCGAGCTGATCTAGGGCGGGGGATCGGAACCAGTCGTCAAGCTTGGCTCGGTCCTTGCCGTTGGAACGGAACTTGCCCATTCTAAGGCCTTTGGTTGGGCCAAGGTGACTGCCGAGGATCTTGGAGAACGCATCCAAGCTTTTGCGATAACCATGGCAGAGCTCATGAGTGTCGATGAGGTCGAGAGGGCTGGAGTTCCATAAGGGGCGCCACCACCGGGAAAGGAGGGTTGTCCATGCCCCATATTTGATTGGGAGGAGGGACATGATGAATCTCAACATATCATCGGGGAGGCTGCTGATTAAGTCTAGGCCTGCTAGAGTCGCTTGCGGTTCTAGCTCGCCTCGCCTCCGCTTGTTAGCAGCCCCGTTCTCCACCTCCGAAGTCTCCTTGTCAGCGGCGCTTTCTGATAGAAATGGGAGTACAGGGAATATTTAGTTAAATAGGGCAATAGAAAAGTGTATTGGTAACTAGAAGTTATTAGGTAGGAATATAGTAAGAAAAGGGAATAAGATAATAGGAGGGGAAATGATAGGCGCTCCCACCCCCACCCCGGCGATCGCCACCACCTCCGGTGTTCTCCTCCCCTAGCTACCAAATTTCATTTCCTCTCCAATAGATCTCTCCGGCGCACTGAGATCTACGTCCTAATACCCATCTCTATGGGTTCTGCTGATGGATCCACCCTTGGCTTGGACTTCTCCAAGGGTTTTGTTTTTGCGGAAAAGGTTTTTCAATCTACGGGTTTTCCGGTGCACCCCATGGATGACACGGGCTTCTTCACCATGGTAATTTCTTTTGGCCGACATGATTTTCGTTTGACTGAGGATTCGGTGGCAGCGGCACTTGAGGCGGCCATCGGAGGTTCTGCTATTGAGTTCATTGTTTTTATGATCACGGAGAGGGTTTTTTGGTTTTCAAGTTTCTTGCAAGGCTGTGGCTTTGATCATTCTCAAGCTCCGTTCTTTCTCTTGTGATCATTTTAAATGTTTCTTTCATCTTTGGGGTAATGGTGGCCCAAATTGGGGCCGTGAGTTCAAGCTTTGGAAATTGGAATGTGATGGCGAGTGGATCATTGTTAGTCCTTCCAAACGTCGAGCTACCCTTGGCATGTTGGCTATGCACACCAAGCCCCGTAAATCTACGATAAGATCATCGCATGCCCCTGCCAAGAAGCTTATATTTTCAAAGTTCCAGAATTATCCTGCTTGTCGTGGTTATCGTTATCCGGCCATGCAAAATTGCATTCAAACTGTTGAGGATGCGGGGTACATGCTTCCTGCGCATGATCGGGTGGTCATCCACCCTTCGCCGCTGGCTGAACTCCGGTGGACGACAACTACTACCTCCATTTCTTTTGGAACGGTTAGGGATCTTCAACCAGCTGCGAATGGGTCGCCGTCTATCTCGGGCGGAAATTTTGGCTCTCCGAATGTGGACGTGCCATCCCATGTTGGGCCGTCATCTTCACGTTCCACGGTCCAGATGGAGCCAGTGTTATCCTCTGGGCCTTCCATTCCATCCTCTCAGCAAGCAGACGAAGATTTTGATAAATTGGTTGCGGGCATGGTGGACGAAATTTTAACGTGTCAGATTTGCTTGTCTAAGGGTCATTTTGCTGCGGCGTGCACGTGTAAACTACGTTGTACCTCTTGTCTGCGGGTGGGACATGGTAAAAAGGATTGCAACAAGTTTGCAAGGATTTTGGGTCTGGTTTGGAAAACAAAACCCGGTAACGTTGCAACTTCCGTGGATCGCTCAGCTCCCACCGAGAATATCTCTCTGATACAGCTTTTACCAAACTTGGACTCCTCTTGCACTTCCGCATTTACTGCTTCGCCCTGTTCCATCAGTCCTGGTCCCAAAACGCCTTCGACCGCACCGCCTGTGACCCCTCCTCCGCCGGAGTTCTTGCCGTCTACTTCCAGCCCAGGTTGTACCCCTCCGATGGCCAACTTCCCTCTCGACCCCTTGTTGTATGTGCCGGCTGGCCATCACATTGTGGACGGCGGTGATGCTCGTTTGCCTCGGACCTATGTGACGCCACATACCCCACTTGTGCGCCGCCATGAGGAATTCATGCTTGCTGAGGTAATGCCCATCCCCCCTCCCGATCAGATTGGTGCTGCTAGAGAGGAAGTGGTCCAGTGGTTGCAAGCTCATGGGGTGTTGGTGAGGTCTGCTCAGCCTTGGATTAGATCGGTGGGTCTTTTTGAGCTTCGGGATGCTGCAGTCAGGTTTTCTCTTCTTCAGATGCCGCCCCAACCTCTTGGCAACGATCGTTTTGTGCGTTTTATGAAACACGATGAGGGTGAATCTTTTAGAGGTGCTCAGGGTTTCCGTCAGGGACTGCTCATGTTCTTGGGGATTCCGCTCGATCTTCGCAATGAGGATAGTATTCGGGCAGCGGTCAACACATTTGGGAAGTTTCATCATTGGATTAGTGAGGATCCATACCTTGTGCGCACTTTGGTCTTTGCGTCTTTTCCAGAAGATATTTTAGTGCCAAGAGATGTGGTGTTCATGGATTATGCTGCCTGGGGTGGTGCCAGGGTGTCTTGGACGGTGCCTCTGTATATCCTTGGGGCCAATTTTCCTGAACAGATGCCCCAAATGAAGACTGGATGCCCATCAATGGCAATCCTCATCCCATGCCTGGTGTACCCTTCCCGAAGATGCCACCTTTTATTCTGCCTCCATTCCCGGCTCTGGGGTGGAACGATGTGCCGCCACCTCCGCCTGAACCTGCACATAATGAGGTGCATGAGGACAATTGGGGCAACTGGGAGGAACCTGCTGCGGAGCCTGCTGTGGAGGATCAAGAATCTGTGGTGTTGAATGCCTCGGCTCAACCTAGTTCGGCTCACCAAAGTTCTGAAGCTCAACCTCAGGTGCCCCCTGCTCCTATCGTTCTCATTGATGGGGCTCCACCTGACAACCTGAATGATCTGATGGAGGTGGCACCGGACCTGGAGGATGCTAGTAATTGGGCAATTGTGGTCTATCAACCTCCTCCTTTTGATGTCCAGACTTTGGAACAGCCTGTGGTTAAGATCCCCTTTGGTCCCCCTCTGCCCCTCGAAATGATTTGGAGGCGCTCGTTTAAAAACCTGCTGAATGCTCCAATGGTGTTTGAGGTGCCAAAGCCTCTGCTGCCTAAACCCCTGTCGCCTGTCATTTTGACCAAGAGAAACTGGGACTTTGCTTTCCAGTAGGATGATCTCCCTTTGCTGACATGGAAGGAGCCGGTACCTGCTCGACCTGTGGCTAGAGCATTATTTGTGGATGAAGCTGACAGGGTTGTGCCTGTTGTCCCTTCTCCTCCTGAGCGTGCACCTACAAGGAGGCCACACAAAACTTTGGCGCCAACTCCTATTGTTGAAACATCTATTCGAAGGTGTACCAGAAGTTTGGCCCAGCGGGATGGGTTTAAGCCCACTTTCCATGAGTTGGTTCTGCAGCCCAAGAAGAAGAAGCCCAAGGCCAAGCCCCTTTCTGCAGAGATGTCTGAAGACCCTGCATTTGGAGATGTTCCTCCACCTACTCCCATCAGTCATCTGCAAGCTATTGGCAAGGAGCTGGAGATTGATGCAACTCTGCTCACGGAGGATGCACTTATGGTGGATCCTGCTGCTACTGCAAATCAAGCCTCCAATGAATAGTGTGCTCCTCTTTTGCTGGGTTTGGCAAGCCCATAAATCTTCTTTATGCGTTTGGTTTTCTTTTTCTGATCCTGGGATATGTAATAATGTTGGTTTGGAACTTTTATGTGCTTTTGGGCATCTGACACTGTGTGTCATGTGCATGGGAGACTTGCTTTTGTTATTCCTTTATGAATAATCTCTGTAGAAACTGGAATGTCCTGTGCTGGAATGTCAGGGGTTTAAATTCTGAGGCTAGGCAAAGAGTTGTTAGACAAAAGATTGACGAAAGTCACTGTGCTATTGCTTGTCTGCAAGAAACTAAATGTGCTTCATTCGATTCCCGAATGATTAAAAGTTTTTGCCCCAAGAGATTTGACAGCTTTGCTTTCTCTCCTTCCTTGGGGGCCTCTGGTGGAATTCTAGTTGTTTGGAACTCGTCTATATTTGGTGGGACTTTATTGCAAGTCCAACAATTTGCAGTGGTGATTGAGTTTGTTTCTAGGCACAACAATGAGCGGTGGACTCTTGTGGTGGTTTATGGACCTTGTCAGGGGGAAGCTAGGGATAATTTTGTAACCTGGTTGTATCACCTGAACATTCCTGTGGATGAGAATTGGCTGTTACTGGGGGATTTTAATTTCTTACGTTCTATGGATAACAGGAATCTACCTGGTGGTGATTTGAATGACATGTTCATCTGTAATGAGATTATTGGACACCTCGGCCTTTTGGAATTGCCCATCAAAGGCAGGTCCTACACTTGGTCCAATATGCAGGATGCTCCACTCCTTGAGCAGCTTGACTGGTTCTTCACTTCTGTTGATTGGATCTCTGATTATCCCATGACTGAGGTGCTACCTCTTGCCAGAACTGCTTCTGACCATGTGCCTTGTACGGTTACAATCAAAACTTCTATTCCCAAGTCTAATATCTTTAGGTTTGAGAATTATTGGTTGGAGTTGGAGGGTTTTATGGACTGTGTTGATTCCTCATGGCAGAAACAATCCAGAAAGGGCCATATTACTGCCAGGATAGCTGACAAATTTAAGTCCTTGAGAATGTGTCTAAAAAGATGGCAGAAGAACATTTCTAAACTGAAAACTCTAATTTGTAAATGCAATAGTGTTATCCTGCTCTTGGATGAGCTTGAGGAATATAGAACACTCTACAGACATGAATCAAATTTCAGGATTGTGGTTAAATCCCATGTTGAGAAATTGCTCCACCTTCAATGTCTCTATTGGAGGAAAAGATGTACTATCAGATACATAAAAGTGGGTGGTGAGAACACCAAGTTCTTTCATGCTATGGCCACGGAGAGATATTGAAGAAATTCTATTGCTAGCTTAAAATTGCCTGATGGTACGGTGGTGACTGATCATTCACAAATGGAGGGTATTATCTGGGATTGTTTTAAGAACAGAGTGGGTTCTTCCAGGGGAATTAACATGGGTTTTGATCTTTCTTCCCTCATTGAACCAGTTGTGGGATTGGATGTTCTCACTAAGCCTTTTGAGAAGGAGGAAATGGACTTGATTGTCAAGCATATGCCAGTTGATAAAGCTCCAGGTCCAGATGGTTTTAATGGTCTTTTCTTCAAAAGGTGCTGGCACATAATTTCTCAGGATTTTTATGAACTGGTCTAGGCTTTCTTTCAGGGTACTGCTCACCTGGAAAATATCAATACCTCTTACATAACTCTGGTGCCCAAGAAGCCCTCCCCTGAGGAGGTGGGTGACTTCAGACCTATCTCTTTAACAGGAATGGGTCTTAAGTTCTTGTCTAAGATGGCAGCCAATAGGTTTCAAGAGGTGATTATGCAGTGTGTCCACAAGGACCAATATGTTTTCATAAAAAGTAGAACAATTCAGGATTGTATTGGGTGGACCTTTGAGTATTTACACCAGTGCCACCAGTCCAAGAAACCTATTGTGATTCTAAAGTTGGATTTTGAAAAGGCTTTTGACTCCCTTGAGCATGAGGCCATTGTGCAAATTTTGAGATATAAGGGCTTTAATGAGAAGTGGATCCTTTGGATGAAGCAACTTCTCTCCACAGGTACCTCATCTGTTCTGCTCAATGGTGTCCCTGGTAGGAAGTTCAGGTGCAAAAAGGGTGTCAGACAGGGTGATCCAGTCTCTCCTCTCCTTTTTGTCCTAGCTGCTGATCTCCTGCAGACTGTAATTAATGACATGTTCAGAAGGGGCATTCTTCAGTTACCTATACCTTGTCATGATCAGGATTACCCTGTGATTCAGTATGCTGATGACACTCTTATTATCTTGCCTGCTTACAAGGACCATCTCCTAGCTCTCAAGGATATGCTCAGGGTCTTCTCTGAGTCCACTGGTCTGGATGTGAACTATCACAAATCCTTCATTATTCCCATCAATGTGGACACTGCTGTCATGTCTGAATTAGCTTCTGCATTTGGCTGCCAGATTGGGAAAATGCCATTTACCTACCTTGGGTTGCCAGTGGGAACTACAAGGCCTAAAATGCTGGATTTTATGCCATTGGTTGATTGCATGGAGAGGAGAATGACAGCTAGTTCATCTTTTCTGAATCAGGGGGAAAGGCTGCAGTTTCTTAACTCTGCTCTTTCATCTATGCCCAGTTTCTTCTTGTGCAGTTTGGCTGTCCCAGCTGGAATTCTTAAACAATTGGAAAGAATCCAGAGACAATGCCTCTGGAGGAGGAATAGGGGTCAGCCTGCCCCCTCCCTAGCTGCGTGGGACCTTATTTGCAGGCCAAAAAACAGGGGAGGTCTTGGTATTCTCAACCTTGGTTCTCAAAACGTTGCACTTCTGATCAAACATGCGAATAATTTCCTTAATAAAAAGGATCTCCCTTGGGTTTCTTTAATTTGGGATACCTACTATCATAATAGGGTTCCCCAGGGAACTTCTGATTGTGGCTCATTCTGGTGGAAGGATATTTGCAAGGTCATGCATCATTTTAGGGAGTGTGCTTGGGTTCAGATTAATGCAGGGAACACTGCCCTCATGTGGTCAGATAATTTGCAGTTTGATGGTCAGGTGTCTAGCCTTCAGCTCAGATTTCCCAGGCTCTATTCCTATGTTAAGGACCCCTGGGTTACTGTTCTGGAGTTCTTGGACTCTCAGGACATTTTCCAGCACTTCCACCTTCCTTTGTCCAGCCAGGCTTTTGATGAACTGACTATTCTCCAGTCCATGTTGGGTGGCCTTATTAGAGCACCTGGGTCCAAGGATATCTGGTTTTGGAAGGGCACTACCAAGGGATACTCACCAAAGTTGTTTTACTCACATACTTTTGTATCAGCATCTTTCAACCCTTTGACAGCTTGGATCTGGAAGTCCTCTTGTACAATGAAAATCAAAGTTTTTGCTTGGATGCTTATTATGGACAGGTTGAACACCAAGGACATGGTGGATAGGAGGCATTGGCATTTGGAGGATGGAGTGAACTGTGTCCTTTGTCCTTTGCAGACTAGGGAAACAAGGGATCATTTGTTCTTCAATTGCAACTTTAGTGTCAGAGTTTGGAACTATCTGCAAATTGATTGGTCTTCTGGTGACTCCATGGCTCATTTGGTTCTTACTGCTAGCAGGAGTTTTAGGAAGCCCTTCTTCACCGAAGTGGTGTTCATTGCTTGCTGGAATATCTGGATCATCAGGAATGCTAAGGTCTTCAGGCATGAGAGAGCTAGATTTAATAAATGGAGATCTGCTTTCATCCATGACATCAGCTTAATGCAATATAGAGTGAAAGCTGCCTACAAAGATGATCTTCTACACTGGATTTCATTCCTGCCACCTTGAGGCCATTAGTCTGTATCTTTTAACTTGTTTTTTCTCCTTCTTCCCCTAGACACTTTGATTACCTCTTGTAATCCCCCTTTGTACTTGTACTGTATCTCTTTTTCTCAATAAAGTTTTGATATGCTGTGGGGGTTTCCCCTACAGTTCCCAGTCAAAAAAAAGAGAAGGGAATAATAATTGGTTGCTTAAATACTACACAATTCATTTGACATTGCTGGGTAAGTCAACATATGCAAATAGTTGAAAAGAAAACTTACTTCGAACAAAGTCTGGACGGATGATTTTCTCGGGGAAGTTAGCATATATCTCATGACCAGGCCCTTTTATGTGCAGTGCAATTTTAGTGCCAGCTTTCAGTACATAAAACTTTGCAATTTCATTCCAAAAGCCAGTGCCAAAATAGGAGTCACCACGTTCATCAAGTCTTACAGTAGCAACGATTGTAAATCCATGGTTTGTGTGCAGTATGACATCCGTGGAGCCTTGATCTATGCAAAGGGAAAAATTGTGCACTACATAATCTGTTGCATAGCGAGGGGTGTCCTGCAGAAAATGGTAGGATTGTTAAAGAAAATATGGTAACATGCAAATATGGGCCCAAATTGAAAGAATTGTACAACAGTTGAAATCGAAGGACAAAAATCTATAATTAAACAGATAGGGTAAACATGATGTCATGGAAAAAGAGAGTAATAAGAACAATACATCATTAATTTGCCTAATATAGAAATAAGAGGGGGGAAATCCCCTTTGACGTATTTGGTGCATGTGGCACCTTTTATCCAAATGTAGCAATATTTAGAATATGTTCAGGAAAGTAGGCCATGCCAACCGATTTAGGGTGAGATTGAACATACCGTGCGCGTCCACAAGTTATCTGGTACAGAGAGATGGAATCTCTGGCGGCGGTCACAAAGTCCTGAAGTGTCGGCGCACTATACATTCTATGAATGAAAGAAAACCCTGAAATCAGCTTGAATAAAAATGAATTCACGGTGATTTCCGCCGGGTGATTAAAGGAGGCAGATGAACTGGGATAAGAGATGAGATAATATCTTGTTAAATTAGTTACCTTGTCATCCATGAGAAAGAACACTCAGTACGGCAGATTCCCCAAACGAGCGGAGCTGGGTCAACCGCGAGCAGCTCGAGAAAGTCGATGGAGATAGGCAGCGGAAAGCGGAAGTGGCAAAATGCTGTGGGCTTTGCCGGCAGCCTGGCGGCGGCAGGTGTCGAGCTATTTGTTTACCGCAATGATAGGCGGTGCCGTGGCATAGACGCGGAGGAGCTTGTGCAGGTGTGAATGGGGAACGTACCGGAGGGGCCGAGGGAGTGGCGGGCAGTGTCGTGGAATTGTCACGGCAGATGTCCTCGAGCTAGGACTTAATCGTGGAGCCATCGCAGCTAGGAAGCTTGAAGGGGTTAAGCGGGACAAGGAACACGAGGGTTTATACTGGTTCGGCCCCTTACGGTGAAGGTAAAAGCCTACGTCCAGTTTGAGGTGGTATTGATTAGGGTTTCGATAACCAGGGAGCTAAACCGCTATGCCTGGCTTTCGATGAGATTGTCCTCCTAAACCGCTGCCGGGTCGTCCCTTTATATAGGGAGGCTGACGCCCTGTAGCTCTCAGAGTCTCGGCCGGCTCATAAGAGTGTCCGGCTCGGACTCTCAACTATTCTTGCCTTACACTACAAGTTCTACCATGATAAAGATTGCAACTACGGGCCTTAAGCCGTATCCGGGTCTTAGCCCATCTCTGGCCCGCCGTCTTCAAGCTTGGCGCCGGGCTTCTGGCAATGACCATTATGAGTAACCCGGCCCCTCCTGGCGGGTGACTCTAAGGTCTATATCCTCAACATTAGGCCCCAGATTGATTTGAGCTGGCTCATGTCAATCTTCAATTCCTTCGACAGAAAACCTCCGGCTTACAATTGTGTGAAGGCCATAACCCGGCATGACGTCATCCTCTGGACTCCGGGTAATCCGCCGTGACGTCATCTTCCATTAAGCCCGTTTTTTACTCCGCCAGATTCGCAACGGATCTTTACCTTTACTGTCATCCCGAAAATCGAGGCGTTTCGTGGGGAGATAACCACGCCGTGGTCTCCTTGATTCTCGCGCCCGCTTTATGAGCTCGCCCTTATAAATAGGCCGGCCCGACGGGCCTTTCTGCCACCCTTCTTCCTCCTTGCGCCACTGTTCCTCTGCTCGAGCTCGAACTCTGCCGCCGCCGTCGCGCCCCCGGTCTTCGTCAACCTTGGCCGCTGCATCACCCTGACTCGGTCGAGACAAACGGCGGCAACCTCCGCTCCTCTTCAGCTCCGGTGAGTCCTCGCTACTCCATAGGGCAGATCTGCACTAGGGCTTCATAGTTCTTCCTCTGTTCTTCGTAGTTCATCGCGGCCCTCAGTAGATTTGAATTTTACTGCCCTTTTTTGATCTTAGCTCTGTATAGAATCACTGCGGTAGATGTTTAAGACCCATTTCACATGCAAATATCCCTCTTTTTACTGCATAAGAGCCTTGTTCGAGCTCAAGAACTTCCTCGCGTCTGTTTCTAGGTCTAGAAACCTTTCTTTTGCCTGACCATTTTGATCCAAAATATTTACTGCAATGTGTAAAACCTGTTTTACCACACTTAGTAAAAAAACTGCAATCATTGAATCACGGCGGTTTACATTTCCGGTTTAAAGAAACCACGCGCCGTAGAACCTTCTGGCTTAAAGAAAACCATGCGCCATAAAAATTTCCGGCTCAGCTGTGATAAGGTCGTAGACAATCAAATTACTCTCAATCCCTCGGCGGCTTAAATAGCCCGATGCACTTAGGTGTATACCATTAGTCCCCTTCATAAGCCGCCACCTTGACATTGAACTGTAGATTTCTTCCGGCTTATAATTAATCCGGACGTTTTCCTTTTATCATAGACTGCCGACTTTCACCATGCCTCCCAAAGCTCCCAAAGCCTCCATCACTTGCAACTGGATGAGGTCCAATGTCACCAATGAGACCCTAGCAGATTTTGTCAAGTCTGGATATCTACCCAAGAAGGACGTCATGTCCTACCGTGCCCCTGACCCGTCAGAAGAGAGACCACAGCCAAAGGACGGGGAGGTAGTGATTTTTGCGGATCATATGAGCCGGGGCTTCGCACCGCCCGGTTCAAAGTTTTTCAGAGACGTGCTGAATTTCTTCGATCTGCGGCCTCAGGACATAGGACCCAACTCAGTTTCTAATATCTGCAACTTCCAAGTGTTCTGTGAGGTTTACCTTGGAGAAGAACCTAGTCTGCTGCTCTTGAGAGAGCTTTTTTACTTGAACCGTCAGAATGAGTGCGCCAATGGGCCAAGTCTGGAGCTAGGTGGCATCTTCATTCAGCGGCGAAGGGACTGCCTTTTCCCCTACGCAGAGCCGCCCAGCCACCCCAAGGACTGGAATCTGACATGGTTTTACTGCCAAGACACGTCGCCGGCTGATGAAAGTCCGTTGCCCGGCTTTCGCCCCTCACGTCTGGAGCCGACTCACCCACTGTCAGACAAGCTGAGTCAAGCGGAGCGCCAACCTCTGCTCCCCACTATCAACAAGATCAAGGCTCTCCTGGGCAATGGTCTGAATGGAATCGATCTGGTCCGGGTCTGGATCTCGTGGCGGGTGATCCCATTGAGCCGCCGCCCCGGCTTAATGTGTGAGTACACGGGCCGAAAGGACGACCCTCAGAGACACAGCCGCAACGATCTTCCTGAAGACGTTGCAGAGGAGATGACCAAGGCTCTCTTCAACGAGAGCCTGGCAGACTGCGGAAGGATCGGGTTAGCCCCCTTCTGCAAGACCAACCCAGCCCCAGCGGTAAGCCGCTGATCTAAACATCTTATCTGTACATAACTTTCATCTGAATCATTTTAAGAAAACCTCATTGCATTTTTCAGGCTGATGATAAGTTCTGGCGGGTCAAGTATGACCATGAGGCGGCCAAGAAGGCCAGAAAGGCGAAGAAAGCCGCCAAGAAAGCCGCCCCTCGCAAGAAAGGAAACAGGCCTACTGCTTCAGAGCTGATGCAACTAAGCGACAGCTCCGAGTCAGAGGTAACCCCTGAGCCTGCAAGTCCTTGTTGTACTTTGTTGTTTACTTCTGTCCGCCTTATCAATACTTGTTCATCAATAGGACGACACCGGAGCAAATAACCCGGTGGTTGAAGAGGTAACGACACTTTCCTCCGACTCGGAGCCCTTGCCCAGGCTGAAAATCCGAAGGGTAACCCGGAAAGTAAGCTTTTCACATCCTTTAGCTTATCAAGACCCTCAATTTATTTTGAAGCGACAGGTGCATGAGAGCCGGCGGCACACCCGGACCGACAAAAGCACCGACCTCTCCTCCGGGTTACCTGACGCATCGAGGAAACGCCGGACCGAGGTGATCTCAAAATTGTACCCTTTTCATCCTTTGGCAGGTGTTATACATCAACCACTCAACTCTTCTGACTCAAATTATCAGGAAACTTCCCCCTCTTCCGGCGACTCTATGCAGTCAAGTCTGCCGGCTTTCAAGACCGTGCCCGGGTAATGATAACCATCTCATGTTGTACTTTTGTCTTCACTTACCCTATTGTGTTTAATCTTTTTGACCTTTCAGTGCCCAAGCCAAGATCACCAAGAGGGCGAAGAAGTCCAAGCCGGTCGATGAGCCGGAATTGCCTGAGCCAGAGGCAGCCGCTCAAGAGCCGCCAGCCGCCTCTACACCTGAGGCCGCTGCCCCAACCACCAAGGCAACTACAGAAGCTTCTGTTAACCCGGAGGCCTCCAGTTCGGCTCCACCAGCAGACGACCCGGACGTGGTAATCACCCGGACGGAGTTCGTTGAGCCGGGGAGACCTACCGTGCTAGCCAAGTGCTCCGCCAAAGGGGAGCTGCTAGAGTCGCGCCGGGTTAACCTGGACCTCACCGACTACTCCAACTTGAACATTGGAGAGATCGTCTCCGGCTTCGTCAGCCAAGTGCACAAGAGCCGGGACGCAGAGATTGCTATGGTGACCCAGATCCAGCAAAAATCTGAGGTAATATCCTTTTGTCCTCTTACTTACTGCTTAGTTACCTGTACCATGCTAGCCCCCAAGTCGACGACTTATGATTGAGTATGTTGTAGACTTAGGTTCCGGCTTACTCCATTGAACCGGCAATGTGTAGATAGAAACGTTCAATATGCATTAGCCCCCAAGTGCCAAGTGTCTTTGCTTGGAAAACGCTTGGGACTTTACATTTGCATAGTAATTGTTCATGCCATAACCCGGAAATCTATACAGGCTGCTGGCAAGAAGCTTGAGGCTGACCTTGCCGATCTCAAGAACCGGCTGAAGATGCAAGAGATGGAGACCCGGAAGGCAAACGCCAAGTTTGTATCCAGCATCGCCGCGCAAGAGAAGCTGAAGACAGAGTTTGACGCTGAGCGGAAGGCGTGGGCCGAAGAAAAGGCTGCATTGGTGAACCGGGCCGAACAGGCGGAGAAGGCTCTCTCCGAGAAGACCGCCGAGCTCTCCGGCCTAAAGCGCCAAGTGTCCCAGATGGTGGCCGCAATCTTCGGTAAGTCATCTCACCGGCTTTCATTAAGTTTAGAATTTTTATATCTCATAATTCATCCTTGTCGGCGGCTTATCTGACTCTGTTAAACAGGTCCCAGAACTGCCAACCTGAATCAGAGTGTGGTGACCAAGCTGAAGGCCGTATACACCCTGGTGGAGCAACTCTACACCGGGTCACAACGTGCCTTGGCTGTGGTGGCCCTCTCCAACGAGGTGCCGACTCACCTGGCGGAAGTCCTTCGCCGGCTCGCCGTTCTGCCTCAGCGGATCCAAGAGCTGCGACGGGCCTCTGCAAGAGCCGGAGCGATCGCTGCGCTGAGCCGGGCCAAGGCGTTCTTGCCAGAGTTAGACCCGGCGGACATCGCCCTCGGCTACCCAAGTCTGAAGGAAGACGGCACCGCCTTTGATTAGAAGGACTTCACAGCTTGCGTGAAGACCGTACGCCCGGTGGCCACTCTTATTGGCAACGATACAGATCTGACCAAGTATCAGCCGGGCTACGACGCAGAAAATCAGAGGATCCCTACTCCGCGCTATGAAGCCCTCAACTTGATCTCGCCGGCTCGTCAGCACACTTTCGCCCCGGAGATTGACCCGGCCGGGTTAATTGACGAGGAAGCCCAATTCGAAGCTCTCAGTGGCATCGACTGGAAGTCATCAACCTTCCGGATCTTGGGATCAGCCGGAGGAGAAGAGAGGAACGAGCCGGAGACTTCAACTCAACAGGCGTTGTAACTCAGCTGGCGGCTTATCAATCAATGCCTCACCCTTTTGGACTCAATGAGTCTTTGTAATAGAGTAGGACCAATACTTTTATCCTTGCCGTGCCATCGTACACGCCTTGAATGTTAAAGTCTGATAAAGTTGTCTCCTTTATGTTTCTCCGGGTCATAATCAATCCTTTGTTTTCCTTAACCTCAAAATAGTTGCCTTTAACTATCCTGCATAGAAGGGAAAATCACAAGTCTCGAGGCGGCTTACCATCCTGAGAATCATAAGTTTTAGATATATAACCCGTAATATGAATCAAAAAGGACTGATCTCCAATTATATCCTTAATACAGCCGTAATATCATACTTAGCGGCCTGCAAGCATACTTCCGGCTTAGGTAATCCGGGTAATAAGGTTGGTACCTCAACTCCGGTGTACCTGTCTTAATGACACCCATTGTGTTCAACTAACACTGTTAATCAAGTTTTAAGCCGGCAAAGTGAGACCCGGCTGTACACACGTTGAAATAATCAGAAGAAACTTGCTATAAAGCAGAAGAACTTAGGGACTTCCGGTTCGAATACGACCAGAGACCCGGCCCAAAGGGATTATGCTAGGATTCGAATGCGATCATATAGCCCCCAGTGGTTGTGGCGATGCCAATCAAGAGGGTACCGACAGCTATGTTCTCTTTGGTTCGAATACGACCCATGTTTGAACAGGAAGCCCCCAAGTGATTTTAAGAATTGTTTAGCGACGCTGATTCGAATGCGATCCACGTCGGTTCTCAAAGGGGTTAAACTGTGATTCAAATATGGCCAAAGAAAACCTCCCAATGAGCTCGGCACTTTGCCGATCAAATGGGTATCGACAGCTATGTTCTCTTTGGTTCAAATACGACCCATGTTTGAACAGGAAGCCCCCAAGTGACCTTATTACCTGCGGCTAGATTCGAATACGATCATAAGCCGGATCCTCCTTCAAGTTATCATGTTAATCTTGCAAAGAAAACAAACACATGCACATTTGGAGGAGAAAAAGGGCAGAGGTCCTGTTTTATTGCTTATCATAATATATACATGGCTGAGAGAAATATGTACATTGTGAGAGCCGGTGGCTCAAGTGTAGTAAGGCCGAAGCTGAGCTATGTTCCACGGCGGACGGGTCTCTTCCTCCGAATTACATGAATCTTTGTGCTCCCGAATGTCAATGAGGTAATATGACCCGTTGTGCAAGTTCTTGCTGACCACAAAGGGCCCTTCCCAAGGCGGGGATAACTTGTGTGCATCTGTTTGATCCTGGATGAGCCGAAGCACGAGATCGCCTTCCTGGAAGACCCGGGATTTAACCCGGCGGCTATGATAACAGCGCAGGTCTTGTTGGTAAATCGCTGAACGGGCTGCTGGCACATCACGCTGTTCGTCCAACAAGTCATAAGCATCTTGGCGCGCCTGTTCATTATCCGCCTCAACGTAAGCCGCCACGCGAGGTGAGTCATGACGGATGTCACTGGGGAGGACCGCTTCCTCCCCATAAACCATGAAGAAAGGCGTAAAACCTGTAGACCTGTTAGGAGTAGTGTTGATGCTCCATAATACGGAGGGCAACTCCTCCACCCAACAACCCGGCGTCCGTTGCAAAGGGACCAAAAGCCGAGGCTTGATGCCCTTCAGAATCTCCTGATTAGCTCTCTCAGCTTGACCATTGGATTGAGGATGAGCCACTGAGGAAACATCAAGTCGGATATGCTCTCGTTGAAAAAACTCTTCCATGGCGCCTTTGGAGAGATTGGTGCCATTGTCAGTGATAATGCTGTGCGGAAAACCAAAGCGAAAGATCACCTTTTTCATAAACTGAACCGCCGTGGCTGCATCGCACTTGCTAACTGGCTCCGCTTCAACCCACTTGGTAAACTTGTCAACCGCCACCAAAAGGTGAGTCTTCTTATCCTTGGACCTTTTGAAAGGCCCAACCATATCAAGCCCCCAGACCGCAAAGGGCTAAGTAATTGGGATCATCCTCAGTTCTTGAGCCGGTACATGAGCCCGTCCCGAGAACCTTTGGCAACCATCACACTTACTGACCAAGTCCTCTGCATCAGCATGAGCCGTCAACCAATAAAAACCATGACGAAAAGCCTTGGCCACGAGAGATTTTGAGCCTGCGTGATGGCCACAATCCCCTTCATGGATCTCACGCAAGATCTCTTGACCTTCCTCAGGGGAAACACAACGCTGAAATGCTCCCGTAACACTGCGGTGATGCAACTCACCATTGATAACAATCATTGACTTAGCCCGCCGGGTTATTTGCCTGGCCAAACTTTCATCCTCAGGCAACTCACCCCGGGTCATGTAAGCCAGATAGGGCATTGTCCAGTCTGGTATGATATGGAGAGCCGCCACCAGTCGTGCCTCCGGGTCAGGGACAGCCAAGTCTTCCTCTGTAGGCAACTTAACAGAAGGGCCATACAGGACGTCCAGGAAAGTGTTAGGCGGCACCGGTTTTCGCTGAGAGCCCAGCCGGCTTAAAGCATCCGCCGCCTCGTTCTTCCTGCGATCGATGTGTTCCACTTGGTAACCCTGAAAGTGCCCAGCAATGGCATCAACTTCGCGGCGATAAGCCGCCATGAGAGGGTCCTTGGAATCCCACTTTCCTGATACTTGTTGAGCCACCAAGTCTGAGTCGCCGAAGCATCTTACCCGGCTTAAGCTCATCTCTTTAGCCATCCAAAGACCATGGAGCAAGGCCTCGTACTCAGCCGCGTTGTTAGTGCAAGGAAACAGCAACTGTAGCACATAATGGAACTTGTCACCTTTAGGGGAAGCCAACACGACTCCAGCCCCCGAGCCCTCCAACTGCCTGGACCCATCAAAGTGAATAGTCCAATATGTGTTATCCGGCTTCTGCTCGGGCACTTGTGACTCTGTCCAGTCATTGATGAAATCCACCAGGGCCTGAGATTTAACAGCAGTGCGTGGCACGTACTTGAGACCATGAGGTCCAAGCTCTATAGCCCACTTAGCCACTCTCCCTGTGGCCTCTCTGTTTTGAATGATATCACCAAGAGGGGCAGAACTGACCACAGTGATGGGATGACCCTGAAAATAATGCTTAAGTTTTCGGCTCGCCATGAACACACCATACACAAGCTTCTGCCAATGCGGATACCGCTGCTTGGACTCAATGAGCACTTCGCTGACATAATAAACCGGCCGCTGAACCGGATGCTCCTTACCCTCCTCCTTGCGCTCCACCACCATAGCCACACTGACGGCTCGTGTGTTCGCCGCCACATATAATAATAAGGGCTCCTTATCCACCGGAGCAGCAAGGACCGGAGGCTCTGCCAGCTGCTTCTTCAAATCCTCAAAGGCAGTATTAGCTGCATCATTCCAGACAAAGTTATCAGTTTTCTTCATCAACTGATATAATGGCATGGCCTTCTCACCCAGACGGCTTATAAACCGGCTTAAAGCAGCGATGCGACCCGCCAAGCGCTGAATGTCATTTATACACGCCGGCTTAGCCAGGGAGGTGATGGCCTTGATCTTCTCTGGGTTAGCTTCAATGCCTCTGTCAGAAACCAAAAAACCCAAGAGTTTGCCTGCAGGAACACCAAAGACAAACTTGGCCGGGTTAAGCATCATCTTGTAGACCCGAAGATTATCAAAGGTTTCTCTCAAATCATCTATCAGAGTTTCCTCCTTTATGGACTTAACCACAATATCGTCCACATAAGCATGAACATTGCGCCCAATCTGTTTATGAAGACAGTTCTGCACGCAACGCTGATAAGTCGCCTGTGCACACTTGAGTCCAAAGGGCATGGACACATAGCAGAAGGCTCCAAAGGGAGTGATGAACGCCGTCTTCTCCTGGTCCTTAACTGCCATTTTAATCTGATGATATCCGGAATAGGCGTCCAGGAAACTTAAGCGCACAACCGGCCGTAGCATCAATAATTTGATCAATACGGGAAGGGCAAAAGGATCAGCCGGACACGCCTTATTCAAGTCCGTGTAGACTACACACATCCGCCAAGTGCCGTTCTTCTTGAGTATGAGCACCGGGTTAGCTAACCACTCTGGGTGAAAGACTTCAAAAATAAACCCGGCCGCCAAGAGCCGGGCCACCTCTTCACCAATAGCTTTCCGCCTCTCTTCATTAAACCGCCGAAGGAACTGCCTGACCGGCTTAAATTTCGGATCAACATTGAGAGTGTGCTCAGCGAGTTCCCTAGGTACACCTGGCATGTCAGAAGGTTTCCATGCGAAGATGTCCCTATTCTCACGGATGAACTCGATGAGCGCGCTTTCCTATTTTGGATCCAGATTTGCACTGATGCTAAACTGCTGAGATGAATCTCCTGGAACAAAATCAACAAGCTTAGTTTCATCGGCCGACTTAAATTTCATCGCCGGCTCATTTTCCGTAGTCGGCTTTTTTAGAGAGGTCATATCTGTTGGGTCAACATTGTCTTTGTAAAACTTCAGCTCCTCTGTTGCACAAACAGATTCTGCATAAGCTGCATCGCCTTCCTCACATTCCAAGGCCACCCTCCGGCTGCCGTGAACCGTAATGGTCCCATTATGACCCGACATCTTGAGCTGTAAGTAAACATAACACGGCCGTGCCATGAACTTGGCGTAAGCCGGCCGCCCAAATATAGCATGGTACGGACTTCTTATCTTGACCACCTCACAGGTCAATTTTCCACCCTGTAGTTGTTTTCATCTCCGAAGGCTACTTCCAACTCGATCTTGCCAACTGGATAAGCCGACTTACCAGGTACCACACCATGGAAGATAGTGTTTGACTGGCTGAGGTTCTTATCAACCAACCCCATACGGCGAAAAGTCTCATAATAGAGGATGTTGATGCTGCTGCCTCCGTCCATGAGCACCTTAGTGAACTTATATCCTCCCACCTGAGGAGCCACCACTAAGGCCAAGAGACCCGGATTGTCCACCCGGGGAGGGTGATCCTCTCTACTCCACACTATAGGCTGCTCAGACCACCGCAAGTAGCGTGGAACCGCCGGCTCAACAGCATTCACGGCCCTCTTATGAATCTTCTAATCTCGCTTACACAGACTAGTGGTAAATACATGGTACTGTCCACCGCTAAGCTGCTTTGGATTGGTCTGATAACCCCCTGCTGCTGTTGATGACCCTGGCCAGACTGCTGATTAAAGCCCCCTCGACCATTCTGAGGATTAGAATTTGAGCCGCCGCCCGGGCCATGATAACCGCCGGAGCCTGAGCCGTCACCCGGGCCATTGTAATTCTTAAAGGCCTTCATGATTGCACAATCCTTCCATAGATGAGTCGCTGGCTTCTCTCTAGAGCCATGCCTTGGACAAGGCTCATTCAACAGTTGCTCCAGTGTCGGGCCTGACCCGCCGCCTCGGGGAGGGGGCCTCCCCTTGCGTCGCTGGTTATTACCTTGTGAGCTGGCGTTGGCTACAAACTCTAGGCTGCCATCGGCCTTGCGCTTGCCTCCTCCTTGGTTCCCCGAGTTATGCTGAGGACCCTTGCCATTGCCATTCTTCTTTCCCTTCCCTGCCCTTTCATCATCTGAAGGGGATCCTTGGTACCATCGGAATCGGCGTACTTGACAAGAGCCGCCATTAGCGTACCCATATCACTGCAGTCGCGCTTAAGCCGCCCGAGCTTCATCTTCAGGGGCACGAAACAACAATTCTGTTCCAACATTAAGACCGCAGAGCTGACATCCATCTTATCTGATGAATGTATGATCTCCTTGACCCGGCGAACCCAGTGAGTCGTGGATTCACCCTCCTGCTGCTTACAGTTAGTTAAATCCACAATTGACATAGACTGCCTACAGGTATCTTTGAAGTTTTGGATGAACCGGGCTTTCAGCTCAGCCCAAGACCCGATGGAATTCGGTGGTAGCCCCTTTAACCAAGTGCGGGCAGTCCCATCCAACATCATGGTGAAGTACTTGCCCATTGCCGCCTCACTGACCTCCAGTAGTTCCATGGCCATCTCGTAACTCTCGATCCAGGCTGCGGGTTGTAGGTCAGCCGTGTAGTTGGGCACCTTCCTAGGGCCTTTGAAGTCCTTAGGTAGGCGTTCATTGCGGATAGCCGACACTAAACAAGGGACACCCCCAGTCCTGGTAGGGATACCCACGTCAACGGAAGTCGTCGGATAAGCCGGGGGAGTCTGGTAAGCCGTCAGCTGAGGCACCTGCTCCGCCTCTTGCCGCGCTTTATCTTGGTCTGCTGCGTGAAAGGCTCCGTTATAAGCCAGGCCATGGCCGGGGGGTGGGTCATGGTGTCGGACGTTACTTGAGCCGGTCGCTGAAACCATGTGCCTGCGGTAACTCGGGCTCCGGCCCGGACGAGGGGTCGAGTGGATCCTATCCCGGCTGTAGGAGTACGCCTCTTGCTGCGCCAGTGCTGTCTGAAGGAGTTCCCTGACCCGACGGGTTTCAATAGCCGTCGGAGAGTCACCATCAACTGGGAGAGCCGCCAGCCGTGCTGCCGCAGCGACCATGTTCTCCAGCGGGTTATTGTAATGACCCGGGGGTGTTGGCACATACTGAGGCGGGGCAGGGGGCACCTGGGGAGGATCCATCACTCGTGGCTGAATAGGGGTCCCAGACCCGGGCACTATGACCCCTGGCGGGTTACTAGACCCTGCACCTGGCGTGCTGAAGAGGTTGCGTGGATCGTAAACCGGAGGGAGCCGAGATTGGGTCTTTTGATGCCTCCTTCTCATGACCTCATTGGACGCGTTCTGATCCATCGTGAGCTGGAAGGACTGCGCCTGGATCAACTGAGTTTGGGCATCGAGAGCCGCCCTCTCCGCAGCCATCCTGATCCCTTCCGCTGCAAGATCCTCCTTAGCTTTCACTAGATCCAATTTTAACTGTGCCACCTCCACATCGTGCTGAGCTTGATCTGCCGGGTCAACCATGGCGGTTAACAAGGCCGTCATCTTGTCCGTGAGGTCCATCAGCACCTGAGCCGGAGAAGGTACCGGGTTTCCCGCTCTGGCAGCGGGGTTCTGAACAGGCTGCGCACCGGCCATAAAGATTCCGACCCGGCTTGGCGGCTCAAACAAGTCCGGAATACTGTCACCATCGGAACATCCCATGAGCCTGCCATCTTGAAGTTGATACAACGAGTTTGACTCATCGGTGGCCGACTCGCCGTCAGAGCCGGCGGCCGTCTCATCACCAGATCCAGATCGATCAGAGAGTCCCCCGTGGATACACCCCACAAAAGTATGCCTTAAGGCAGGCCGGGCCTAGGCGGGTCGTGCACGCTGAGCCGTCTCGATGAGATCGGCGCAGAGATCCGGCTCAGGGCCCGGCTCACCGATCTTGCCAATGAAAACATGAATTCCGCCGAAGGGGACCCGGTACCCGTACTCAATTGAGCCGGCGTCAGGGCCCCAGTTTGCATCGTCGATGTAGAGCTTGCCGCGACGACTCTTGGTCATCCGGCCCACAGCGTATCCCTTGAGCCCTTCGAAGCTGCCCTTCAAGAACTCAAATCGACCGTGCGCTGGCCCCACGGTGGGCGCCAACTGTCGTGGAATTGTCACGGCAGATGTCCTCGAGCTAGGACTTAATCGTGGAGCCATCGCAGCTAGGAAGCTTGAAGGGGTTAAGCGGGACAAGGAACACGAGGGTTTATACTGGTTCGGCCCCTTACGGTGAAGGTAAAAGCCTACGTCCAGTTTGAGGTGGTATTGATTAGGGTTTCGATAACCAGGGAGCTAAACCGCTATGCCTGGCTTTCGATGAGATTGTCCTCCTAAACCGCTGCCGGGTCGTCCCTTTATATAGGGAGGCTGACGCCCTGCAGCTCTCAGAGTCCCGGCCGGCTCATAAGAGTGTCCGGCTCGGACTCTCAACTATTCTTGCCTTACACTACAAGTTCTACCATGATAAAGATTGCAACTACGGGCCTTAAGCCGTATCCGGGTCTTAGCCCATCTCTAGCCCACCGTCTTCAAGCTTGGCGCCGGGCTTCTGGCAATGACCAATATGAGTAACCCGGCCCCTCCTGGCGGGTGACTCTAAGGTCTATATCCTCAACAGGCAGGGTGAGGGTTTTTGTGACGTGGGGATGGTGAGGGTTTTCTTTTTTATTTTTTGAATTGGGTCTTGAGGGTTTTCTGTCCCACAAAGAATTTTGGGGGCGACGGTTTGCTAGAGCGAACCGTGTGTGATTGACGCAGCAGGAAAAATGAAAGTCATTGCACACGGTTCCAATTTTGGGAACCATGTGTGATTGACGTACTACCTCCGTCCTGGTTTATTGGTCCCCCGTTGTAATTTTACCAAAATTTGGCGAAATATTTAACATACTCGGACATAGATAATAAGCGTACACGTACATAAGCATAGTTCAACCATAAGTACATAGTTCAACCGTCATTAAGCATACTCAAGCGTACATAGTTCGATCCATCCCACATCTCATCTCACATGCGGCCGACACGATCCTGAAGCTTCTCCAGGTACTCGGCGTAAGCGTCGTGCGCCACCCTGCGAGAATACTTCTGCTTGAAGGAGCCAACGGCCCGTCCTCTTGCACGCGCCAGAACTCTTAGATAAGCGTCATGAAGCTTGTGGTTGCAAAATGGGCATCCATAGCTGTCGTTCCAGGTCCTAATACGCCTGTTATGCATTCCCGCATAAAGCTCCCTCAGGATTCGCCTCTTGTACCTCCTCTGGGCATCTTCATCCCCGCTGTCCACATCGTCAGACATCACCTATACAAATAGTAAAACAAATTTGGCATCAAATCACTCATTACATGCCGTGAAGTAGGATTAGGAATTTATGGCTATTTATTTATACATATCCAGAGATTATGGTTCAATTTTTAAGCATAGTCGTCTGTGTACAAACCAATCTTGAAGAAAATAATTGCACAAACATATGTAGGTCATTCAAAATCGATTGTCAAGTCCTGCCTAGGAATTATTAGCACGAACACTAACCCTAGTCAGATTACTAGCAGAAATTATTTGCACAGATGAAACAACTAATCATTTATCACCTGTACCATTCAAACAATCAATACACTACACGGATCTAACGAAACTTACTCAGATTTCATGGATTGGGAGAACATAACTGTTGGGGAACGTAGTAATTTCAAAAAAATTCCTACGCACACACAGGATCATGGTGATTCATAGCAACAAGAGGGGAGAGTGTTGTCCACGTACCTTCATAGACCGAAAGCGGAAGCGTTAGCACAACGCGGTTGATGTAGTCGTACGTCTTCACGATCCGACCGATCAAGTACCGAACGCACGGCACCTCCGAGTTCGGCACACGTTCAGCCCGATGACATCTCTCGTACTCCGATCCAATCGAGTGTTGAGGGAGAGTTTTGTCAGCACGATGGCGTGGTGACGATGATGATGTTCTACCGACGCAGGGCTTCGCCTAAGCACCGCTATAGTATTATCGAGGTGGACTATGGTGGAGGGGGGCACCACACACGGCTAAAAGATTAAACGACCAATTGTTGTGTCTCTAGGGTGCCCCTGCCCCCGTATATAAAGGAGCAAGGGGGGGAGGAGCGGCCGGCCAGGAGGGGCGCGCCAGGTGGAGTCCTACTCCCACCGGGAGTAGGACTCCCTCCCTTTTCCTAGTTGGATTAGGAGTGGAGGGGGAAAGAGGAGGGAGAGAGGAAGGAAAGGGGGGGCGCCGCCCCCCTCTCCTTGTCCTATTCGGACTAGGGGGAGGGGCGCGCGGCCCTGCCCTGGCCGCCTCTCCTCTTCTCCACAAAGGCCCACTATGGCCCATTAAGCCCCCGGGGGGTTCCGGTAACCCCTCGGTACTCCGGTAAAATCCCGATTTCACCCGGAACACTTCCGATATCCAAATATAGGCTTCCAATATATCAATCTTCATGTCTCGACCATTTTGAGACTCCTCGTCATGTCCGTGATCACATCCGGGACTCCGAACAACCTTTGGTACATCAAAACATATAAACTCATAATATAACTGTCATTGAAACGTTAAGCGTGCGGACCCTACGGGTTCGAGAACTATGTAGACATGACCGAGACACGTCTCCAGTCAATAACCAATAGCGGAACCTGGATGCTCATATTGGCTCCCACATATTCTATGAAGATCTTTATCGGCTAGACCGCATAACAACATACGTTGTTCCCTTTGTCATCGCTATGTTACTTGCCCGAGATTCGATCGTCGGTATCTCAATACCTAGTTCAGTCTTGTTACCGGCAAGTCTCTTTACTCATTCTGTAATACATCATCCCACAACTAACTCATTAGTTGCAATTCTTGCAAGGCTTATAGTGATGTGCATTACCGAGTGGGCCCAGAGATACCTCTCCGACAATCGGAGTGACAAATCCTAATATCGAAATACGCCAACCCAACAAGTACCTTTGGAGACACCTGTAGAGCACCTTTATAATCACCCAGTTATGTTGTGACGTTTGGTAGGACACAAAGTGTTCCTCCGGTAAACGGGAGTTGCATAATCTCATAGTCATAGGAACATGTATAAGTCATGAAGACAGCAATAGCAAAATACTAAACGATCGTGTGCTAAGCTAACGGAATGGGTCAAGTCAATCACATCATTCTCCTAATGATGTGATCCCGTTAATGAAATGACAACTTATGTCTATGGCTAGGAAACATAACCATCTTTGATCAACGAGCTAGTCAAGTAGAGGCATACTAGTGACACTCTGTTTGTCTATGTATTCACACAAGTATTATGTTTCCGGTTAATACAATTCTAGCATGAATAATAAACATTTATCATGAAATAAGGAAATAAATAATAATTTATTATTGCCTCTAGGGCATATTTCCTTCAGTCTCCCACTTGCACTAGAGTCAATAATCTAGATCACATCGCCATGTGATTTAACATCACCATGTGATTAACACCCATAGTTCACATCGTCATGTGACCAACACCCAAAGGGTTTACTAGAGTCAATAATCTAGTTCACATCGCTATGTGATTAACACCCAAAGAGTACTAAGGTGTAATCATGTTTTGCTTGTGAGAGAAGTTTAGTCAACGGGTCTGCCACATTCAGATCCGTATGTATTTTGCAAATTTCTATGTCAACAATGCTCCGCACGGAGCTACTCTAGCTAATTGCTCCCACTTTCAATATGTATCCAGATTGAGACTTAGAGACATCTGGATCAGTGTCAAAACTTGCATCGACGTAACCCTTTACGACGAACCTTTTTTGTCACCTCCATAATCGAGAAACATATCCTTATTCCACTAAGGATAATTTTGACCGCTGTCCAGTGATCTACTCCTAGATCACTATTGTACTCCCTTGTCAAACTCAATGGTAGGGTATACAATAGATCTGGTACACAGCATGGCATACTTTATAGAACCTATGGCTGAGGCATAGGGAATGACTTTCATTCTCTTTCTATCTTCTGTCGTGGTCGGGCTTTGAGTCTTACTCAATTTCACACCTTGTAACACAGACAAGAAACTCTTTCTTTGACTGTTCCATTTTGAACTACTTCAAAATCTTGTCAAGGTATGTACTCATTGAAAAAACTTATCAAGCGTCTTGATCTATCTCTATAGATCTTGATGCTCAATATGTAAGCAGCTTCACCGAGGTCCTTCTTTGAAAAACTCCTTTCAAATACTCCTTTGTGCTTTGCAGAATAATTCTACATTATTTCCGATCAACAATATGTCATTCACATATACTTATCAGAAATGCTATAGTGCTCCCACTCACTTTCTTGTAAATACAGTCTTCACCGCAAGTATGTATAAAACTATATGCTTTGATCAACTTATCAAAGCGTATATTCCAACTCCGAGATGCTTGCACCAGTCCATAGATGGATCGCTGGAGCTTGCATATTTTGTTAGCACCTTTAGGATTGACAAAACCTTCTGGTTGCATCATATACAACTCTTCTTTAATAAATCCATTAAGGAATGCAGTTTTGTTTATCCATTTGCCAGATTTCATAAAATGCAGCAATTGCTAACATGATTCGGACAGACTTAAGCATAGATACGAGTGAGTAACTCTCATCATAGTCAACACCTTGAACTTGTCGAAAACCTTTTGCGACAATTCTAGCTTTGTAGATAGTAACACTACTATCAGTGTCCGTCTTCCTCTTGAAGATCCATTTAATCTCAATGGCTTGCCGATCATTGGGCAAGTCAATCAAAGTCCATACTTTGTTCTCATACATGGATCCCATCTCAGATTTCATGGCCTCAAACCATTTTGCGGAATCTGGGCTCATCTTCGCTTCTACATAGTTCGTAGGTTCATCATGGTCTAGTAACATGACTTCTAGAACAGGATTACCGTACCACTCTGGTGCGGATCGTACTCTCACTACTAGGAAAAGGCTTACTAGTGGTGCACCAGTTTTGCCTACTAATGGCGCACTACCGGTGCGCCACTAGCACCACGCCACTAGTATTTTTTACTAATGGCGCACCGCTGGTGCGCCATTAGTATCTGGTATACTAATGGCACACCAGGCAGTGCGCCATTAGTATAGGCCACGGTGCGCCATTAGTATGCCTCCCAGGGGGGCATATATACCCATGTGCTTTGCCATACTAATGGCGCACTGCGGGGTGATGCGCCATTAGTATCCTTTGGCATACTAATGGTGCACTGCTGGGTGATGCGCCATTAGTATCCTCTGGCATACTAATGGCGCACTGCGGTGTGATGCGCCATTAGTATCCTTTGGCATACTAATGGCGCACGTTGGTGTGATGCGCCATTAGTATGTATATTAGGGATTATTTTTTTTCTTTTCTGATTTTTGCACAGATTACAAAATATATTATTGGACAGAATATAAGCAGCACCACACAGCAACAGCAGATTCATCGAATACAATAGAAGATTAGTCTCCGAATACAATTCATCATATTAGTCTCCGAATTCAAAAGACCGAACAAAGATAGAACATTACAAGTCTCGAGACCGCGAGTAGCGAGTTTGTCTTCACATTACAAGTCGATATCGATCATCTAAACTACCATCACATAGAAGAGAGCTGCGGTCATCATGATGAGCATCATCGCGATGAAACTGGTCTTCATCCGGTTCCTCCAACGCTCCCTCCTCTCTCCCGCTAGATAGCGCGCGTATCTAGATTCCGCCTCTGCCCTAGTGGTGTACCCTTTGTAACTGTTACCGCTGAAACGGTGAACCTGTCTCCGACACTCCTCCCAGTCGTCGTAGACTCGGGGAACCTTACCCTTGTACACGACATACGACGGCATCTCTATGCACTAGCCAAACAACAGACAATACATAAGCAATATATAAGTATGCAACAAAAGAATCGGAAGAGAAAAGCAAGACATTAATAGCACGATTCATGGTCCTACTAATAAATAGCATCGATTACATCTAAGTTGAACGACTGTCCAAACCAAAGAGGCATACAAGTTCATTAAAGTTTAATTACAACATGAGCTAATCAATGTTTCAGATACACATAGCATCACTACTTTCGACTCGACTCATGGGACCGGAGCGTGGATGAAGCCGCCGTCTGTCGTGATGGTCATGAAGTCGCGGGCGTTGTCAGCCTGCATTTGTAGCGTTGTGTCTATCTCACTGTTGGACGGTTGAAATTTGAGGTAGAACTGCCCTGAGGTACGAAGGACATCTTGATGGATGATTTCTGCAAACTCCGACTGGATGCGAAAGAATTCTTGTCGGATGTCCGCGTCCTGGATTGCCGGCAAGCTTGCGGCCCAATCTTTGAGATTATTTGGTAGCAGAAGGTGATTATGGTCCCGTACGATCGCCCGCATGTGATGGAGGGCGTAGTAGGCATCCTTCTGACCGCCAGGCGGCTGCTTGACGCAGGGGAACGTCGTATTGTGGGTGAACACGTGCCTGCCGTACCTACGAGATGGCCTTTTAAAGGTGCCTCCAGATGCGGCGTAGCCGGGGAGAGCATCATCAAGAACTTTCTTGATATTTGTGTAGTCTATCTTGGAGTCACGGTCCGGGTCGAAATACGTGGCCATGGAATATTTCGGGCTTAAGAGGATGAGTGTGCAATGTGTGTCACTGCACAGAACACAGAATGTTAGAAAAAAAAGAACGATCGAAATCTAAGAAATCATATATTACGGGGCGGTTAGGAGATGACTTACTCGGGAAAGTAAGGAACGAGGAAGTTATCCTTATCTGGGTTTGCCAGAATGACGCCTTCGAGGTGTGAACTCGCGACTTGCCAGTCCCCAGCGCTGCCCAAGATCTTGGCACGCATGTAGAAGGGGTCGACTATCACAATGTCCGGGGTCTTGTCTCTAATGATCCGCATCTCCATACTCAGCGAAAACAGCCGAACGAAGGTGTAGTGCAGCGGATGAAGGTTAAGCATAGCAAAGATGTCATCAAACCACAGGACGATCGTACCCCCGACGGCGCTATCCACAAAGCCCTTGCCCTCTGGCACCTTGGCCACGAAAACCGGGTATGCCACATCATTCTCTCTGAGACGCCGCTTCTCCAAAGAAAGAACACTGTCATGGAGACTCCGCATAGCACCGGTTGCAGCATTGAGCATATTTGTTGGTAGCATCGGCCTACCCACCACATACACCCTCCTCGAGATATCCTTAGGTGAAGGTGGCCCGTCCTGAGCATGGATCGTACTCGGTGCTGGCTGGCTCGCGCTGGCGCCCTTGTTAGTCTTTCGTTTCCGTCCCTTCTTCCTGATCTGCTGTAATGGGATCGAGTTCTGCTCACAGACCGCCTTCTTGAGCGTGTTGGGGCTGATAATATTTGGCACCTCAGCTATCTGAGGCTCGGTGAAGGCGGCAGCTGGAGGCGTCTCCTAAGAACTGAACGCTAGACGACGCCTGTTGCAATTGGGTTTCTTCGCCATACCAGCTAGATCGCGGTCGTCTTTTTCAGGGTTGGGTTCTTGAGAAGGAGGCCCGCAGAACTCGTCACTGTACCCATGTTCGGCAAAGTACTTATCGACGTTGGAAAATGTACCGCCGTCGTTGTCGTCGTCGTTCGGATCCTGTGCCATATGCATGTCCGGATCCTGTGCCATAGGGATGTCCGGCATGTCCGGTAGCGTTGCGGTGTTCTTGCCATGGCTTGGCGCTGGCACGACTAGCGGTCTTGTCTGTGGGGTGGTGTCCCCCGCCCCCAAACGAATCTGGCTTTTCGGCCAAAGCAGGGGCCAGCTTACACAGGCGTTGAGGGTCATCACATCATCTTCGTCGGCCCCAGCGGGTCGAATCGGAGGTAACAACTCGTCGCAGCCTGGCAGCACCCGAACCAGTTCAACCCTATACAAGGTGGCATCAGATTACCGTGGAACATGCGGTTGCCCGGTTGAACGATTCTGCCCTTGGCGACATCGACCAACTCGCCGCGGACGATGTGCAGGAGAGTGCAAGGAACATCGGTGGCGCCCTGCGAAAACATGTAGGGCGTCAGGGATGCCCAGTCAAAGGCAAGGAGATGAAGTCATCGGCCGAGAGGCTTAGTTACCATGATGCCGTCGAGCTCGCCTAATGTCGAGGCACCGCCAACGGCAGGCGTGCGCGTGCAACTGACGGAGGGGCCGCTTGCTAGCGAGGTGCCGGCCGGCGTACACCCGTGTGCATTAAGCTCCAGTGCCCGTGCCGGCGCCGGAGACACGAATACCGCCTCCGCCGGAGACACCAATGGCGCCGCCTGCGCGTTGTGCGAGTTGCTGGCCGTGAAGCTGGGAACCGGGGGAGGCCCCTGTTGGCCGCCCGAAATCCACGTCGTCAGCCCCTGAATCAAGGTAGGCACAATGGCGGTGAGCGTCGTTCCCAGTTGTTGTTGCACTTGCTCTTGGACAATCTCCGGAATCCGCGCCACTTGTGCCTTGAGTTCTTGAACCTCGCGCGACTGGCTTTCCGAGCTGGTCTTTTTCTCCTTTCGCCCACCAGCGGTATACTATGATGACCATTTTGTGGACAAGCCTTTGCCGGCCACACGACCAGCTGATGACGGCTTACTGAGCTTATCCTTGTTTTTCATTACGTTCAACGCCCTATTTAAAGGGGTGTCAAAAGGGGAGCTCTGAGACGACCCCGCGCTACTGCTTTCAGCCTCCTGCGGAAGGAATGTGAACCATTTAGAAATTTGGCTTCATTAATTAGAATGCAACCATATGGAGCTAATTACGCGGGGGTGTATTCCTTACCAGAACAAGCTCAAGCGCCCTGGTCTTCGGATCCGTGGTAAGCTCCTATGTTACCGGGTCCTCCTTGTACCGGGCCCTGACAAAGTTCCTGGTCTGCTTGTCACGTAATTTCTCGAAGCGGGGCGGTAGGCCTTGCTCGGCATGCTCCGCGTCCTCCTTGTCCCATATAGGCTCCGCCACTCTGTAACCGCCGGGACCGAGTTGGTGGACCCCTAAGTTCAACTCCCGCATTTCTTTCCCCCACTGACTTGATTCGGAGGTTGCGCTGCTCTCGCACTTGATCTTGAACTCCTTGTAGTCATCTTCGCTCATCAAAGGATATTTCGCCTTGATCTTCTCATAACTATCACCTTTTTCAATCATTGCCTTCACCGTGCTTCTCCATGTAGACAAGGCCGTGCTCATCCTCGTGAGGGCGGCACTGTTCACTTTATTCCCTGAGAGGCGTGTGTTTGCAAACTCAGCGGGGAACTTGTATCGTTCGTGCAGCTTTGTGAACAGGAGGCTGCGCAAATTCCCTCGGTCCTTATGCCTTAGGTTCTCGGTGTTGATCGAGACGGTGCTCCGGAGAATGCACCCGAGCTGAACCGAGTACCCCTTGACTACATGTTTGGGCGCCGTTGGATGCCCGTCAGAGTTAACTTCAGTAAATTCCTCCTTGACGGTGCCGAGCACGTTCGGGCGCGGTCCTTCCGTTGCCTCTTCGGTTGGCTGCCATCTGTGCGTGCGCCGCCATCATCAGTGGTGGCATCCTCGGCGGCACCATCAGTGGTGTCATCCTCGACGCCACTAGGGTTTGTGTAGTCAGGATCGGTGTCTTCCGCGGCGGCGTCCTCATAGCGGTGAGGTTCTTCCTCCATCTCCTGGGACAGCTCCCAGAATTGCTTGCCGCCCGAACCGCCGGCCTCATCGTTGTGGGCCATGTTTCGCTCTAAATAGGAAAAAAGTTTGGTCAAAAAGTTGGTTATTGTCAAGGAACAAGATCATGGTCTCATCATTTAGGGTTTGTCGACACCGAGGCATCCTAAAAGCTAAGCTTTTATCATTTAGGGTTTGTCGACGCCGAGGCACCCTAAAAGCCTAAGCGTACATCATTTAGGTTCTCATCGACACCGAGGCACCCTAAAAGCTAAGCTGGGAAGGAGAATTCTAAGTTGGGCCTAATCACTTGGCTCTGTTGCCACCTATGGTTTAATGCAGCAAGAATAAAGGGGCAGTTGATCCTACTTAATTAAGTACTAAGATACCCCGGCCCATGCATTAGTCGCAAGTACCCCATATGTCCTATTTTTAGCAAAGTCATGCTAAAATTCACGGAAAATTTCAGCATGACCTTAGCTGAAAATAGGACATATGGAGTACCCGAATTTGCCGGAACGGAAGTTAATCGACATTCCGGCAAACTCAAGGGCCTCTCGGGGTACAACAGCAGCATCACAAGTCCTAGATTATGATGGTACAACAGCAGCATCACAGCAGCAACATCACAAGTTGAAAAAGCTGAAGTTCTCAGCATGAAGAATCACACAACACAACACCTACATTATGATGATACATTTGGAGATTGCACATACAGTTTTCACATAAGCATAATTGTTCTGGAGATTGCACATACAGTTTTTGACAGCACAACACCTATGACAGCACATACAGTTTTTCACATTTGGAGATTGCACATACAGTTTTCACATAAGCATGAAGAATCACACAACACAGCACCTATGGCAGTTTTCACATACATGAAGTTCTCAGCATAAGCATAATTGTTCTGGAGATTGCACATACAGTTTTTGACAGCAAAAATTCAGAAAATGCATTTTTGTCAGTAACACAGAAAACAAAAAAAAATCAAAAAATTTGGGTAAATATTTGGGTACCTCTATACAAGGTGGTGTATACAAGGTGGTACATATTTGGGTACACAGAAAACAAATACAATTTGGGTACATAAGTGTTATACATTTCTCTGAATAGTATACAAGGTGGTGTAGATCTCTAAGGAGCTGCATTAAAAGGGAAGGGCGTGCGGCAAGATGCCATCAAGCTCCCAGCAGCAATGGTCACAAGTGACAGGAGCTGTGCCTGCCACTAGAATGAGCACTTTTAATTTTTTGCTTCTTCTTTTTTTGAGATAAAAGCACTTTCAGTCTCAGAAACAAAGATCACACATCTTTATAAAATCTAAGTGTTCTAAGTGTAAGGAAACATTAATAAGTATCTAAGTGTTTTCAGTTCATTTTATACAAAAGACAAACAACAGCCCTTTTCTTTTGCACCGGAAGAAAATGCTAGTACTCTGTGATAAGCTTTAGAAAATGGAGTACTTACAGCAACTGTGCAGGCAATCAATCTAGGCTTCTCCTGGTGATCCAAAGCAACAAAGAATAGAAGAAAAGCACCAATATACCAGGGAATTGCAGCCAAGAAGAACCCTAGTAAGAACCTTCAAAATAAAACCAACCTAAAGTCTTTAATATGGATTGATTGTGCTTTCATTTTAAATTTGCAGGTAAGAACAATGAACTTATAGAAACTCCTTAATATGAATATTGTACCGATGATAAAAGAAGTGAGACAAGAAGTGTCTGCAGCCTTGAGTAGATTCCCGGGACCTGAGGGTTGTTCACCCTGCTCATATCAAATATTATGTTGTATTAGCAGCAAGTAGACAAGCCTCCATACATCAAGCCCTAGTTATCTTATGCCAGTAAATATAAAATAAACAAACTTAATAGGTGGTTTATTTTTACTCTGCTCTCACCCTTCCTATTGCGTAGTTACTGTGTTCCCAATGTCAGTGAATTTGCAGTCTTCAAAGATCAGAAAGTTGTGCTCTTCAGCAATCTTCAGAAAACAATTTAAGAATCATCAAATAAAAAACAAGCAATATGAACCAAAATCTATTGAGTAGTTCTTGTGCTCATCCAGTAGCAACATCTTTCATACATGATCAGTAGTCATGTACCAAATTTTTATTTAAACTGAATTTGCAAATCACCAAGAGCTCTACTAGTTTCAGACTAGATTTACAGAAACTAGCTGCCTTAAGATTGATAACAACAGAACGCACTAGCTGCCTTAAGCATCTCATCAAAAAAATAACAGGAGGGGATCCCTAACTACAAGTATGCTGATAACTAAAATCAAGCAGAAAACCTTGGATGGCTGCGGCGGCGGTTGCGGTCTGGCGGCAGGTGGGAGGAGACGGGGCGAAGGCGAGGGAGGGGGTGGGTGGGTGCGGCGAAGGGGAGGGAGGGGTCGGTGGGGGCGGCGGAGCCCGGGAGCTAGGTCGGCGTCGGTGCAGCGTCGTGCTCGCCGGAGGTAGCCATGGTGGGAGGAGGCAAGAAAACCTAGGGGGAAGGGGGGAGGGGAGGAGAGGGGAGGAATCACCTGTGGGAGAACGGCAGGCTGCCGTAGGAGAACACCGACGTCGAGGAGGCTGCGGGCAGCGGCGCGTCGAGGAGGCGGCGCAGTGGGTCGGGGGATGGGGGGGCGGCGGCGCGGGGGAGCTGCAGTGGTGGGGGCGGCGGGGGTCGGGGCGGCGGGGTCGTGGGTCGGGGCAGCGTGCGGGTGGATCTTGGCGAGGGAGAGGGACGAAGGGGGACTGGCGAGGGAGAGGGAGGAATTAGCTATAGGGGGGAAACTTACTAATGGCGCACCACGAAGCGGTGCGCCATTAGAATGTTTTTTATATAGCAATGGCACACCCACGATCGGTGCGCCATTAGTAAACTTTTTTTTATATAGCAATGGCGCACCAGCCAGAGGTGCGCCATTAGTAAACTTTTATTATTATTATTTTTTGTGAATATGAAAAAGTAATAATTTTTTATAAAAACAGTAATAATATTTATGAATATGAAAAAATCATCAAATTTATTATTTGAAAATATAATCAAATATTTGGGGAGGGTGGGGGGGTCGTCGGCGGCGGTGGAGCGGGGGGGGGGGGGGGGGGAGGGTGCGGGGGGTCGGCGACGGCGGCCGGTGGAGCGGGGTAGAGGGTGCGGGGGGTGCTCGGCGGCGAGGGGGACCGGATCTGGCGAGGGGGGATAGCGATCGAGATGGAGGGCGATCGAGATCGAGTGTCCATGAAATTTTAAAATATTCATGAGTTCAAAAAGTGCCCATGAAATACAATCGAGAAATGAAGGCTACAATTTAAATACAATCGATCTTAGCTAGCTATCTGTTCACAATCTTCTTGCCCTTATTTTTCATAAATGGAGTTCTTCTCTTGAACGGATGTCCTTTAGGTAGGGTGGTCCTGCTTCTTCTTGTGGTGTATGCTGATATTTCGTCGTCGTCGTCATGTTCCATCTTCGGGTCGCCGTACTTGTCGAAGTCTTGCTCATTGGAAACTCCATCCATTCCGATGATCTTACTTTTGCCTCTCCTCACGACAACACGACTGGGCTTTGACAGGTCGGTAATGAAGAAGCATTGGTCCACTTGGGAAGCCAGTACCCATGGCTCATTTTTCGCGGTGACGTTCGCGCCTGCGGTCTTGGATTTGGCTTCGGGTATAACCATGGTGGTGAAATGCCGGTTTTCTTTTATGACGCTCTTGGCCCATCTGACACGGAACATCGGGACCTTCTCTCGAGCGTAGCTCAGCTCCCAGATCTCCTCGATCCTTCCGTAGTATCTGTCCTTGTTGTTACCGGTGTAGGATTCCATTGTTACCCCGGAGTTCTGATAACCATCGCTCTTCATGTCCTTGTCCTCGGTGTAGAATGTGTAGCCGTTGATATCGTACGCCTCATACGTCATCAGGTTGTGCTCGGCGCCCTGTGACAAGGCGAATATGAGTTGTTCTTCCGCGGAAGAATCCTCATGTAAAGGGTGCGACAGAAGCTTCTTCTTGAACCAACGCGTGAAACATGAGTTGTGCTCTTTGATTACATCTCCGTCCGTCCTCTGTTGGCCTCGGTCATTGTACGTCTTCTCAATAAACGTTTTGTGCTCTACCACCCAAGGATCGACCACGTCTATGTGTTGTAGCGCGACTAGGTTTGCTCTTTCAAAGTCGGCGAGTCGACCATCGAAGTCGACATGCATTTCGCGGCGACCCTCATGGTGATCCCATCCAGCGAGCCTGCCGAGGTGCCTGTTGACGGGCAGACCAATGGGGTTCTCGATGCCTAGATAATTCGTGCAGTAGGAGATGCACTCTTTGGTCAGAAAGCCCCTGGCTATGCTTCCCTCTGGACGTGACATGTTGCGAACGTATCCTTTGATGACACCATTCATCCTTTCGAAAGGCATCATGCTGTGCAGGAACGTCGGCCCGAGTTGGATGATATCCTCCACGATATGGACCAGCAGATGCACCATAACGTCAAAGAATGCGGGCGGGAAGTACATCTCAAGCTCGCATAGTATCACCACGATCTCTTCCTGTAGCCTTCTGAGTTGCCTCACGCCAACCGACTTCCGAGAGATGACGTCGAAAAAGTTGCATAGGCCAAATAGCGTTTCACGGATGTGCGCGTCCATGATCCCACGGATTGCAACTGGAAGTATCTGCGTCATCAGCACATGACAGTCGTGAGACTTCATCCCGCTGAACTTCTGCTTCGCTGAGTCTAGGTATCTGCTTATCTTCCCCGCGTAACCGTAAGGAAGTTTTACTCCTACGAGGCAGGTGAAAAACTGATCGGTCCCCTCCTGACTTAGAGTGAAGCACGCGGGAGGGAAGTCATTTCCGGTCTTCTTCGCCTTTTTGCCTTTGCGACGACTTTCCGTGTCCTGCTTCGCCTCATCATCATCATCATCATCATGATTAGCGTGAAGCTCCTCCCTGATGCCCATTGATTTCAAGTCTGCCCTTGCTTTCGGCCCATCTTTGGTCCTCTCTGGCATGTTGAGCAGGGTACCAAGCAGACTCGCACACGTTCTTCGTGATATGCATGACATGAAGGCTGTGAGGCACACGGTGGATCTTCCAGTACGGCAAGTCCCAGAAAACAGACCTCGTTTTCCATACCTTCAGCAGTGGCTCTGGCGCCTTAAGCTTTCGCTTCTTTCCCGGCTCTGGCGCCTTTTGCTTCTTTCCCGGCAGTGGGCAATCTTTCCAATTTTTCAATAGCTCGTCTATTTCCTCGCCGCTCCTCGTACGCGTGCGTCTTCGGGGTTCGGTTTCACCATCGAACAGATCCTTGCGTTTCCTCCATGGGTCATCGTCGCGAAGCCACCTTCGATGTCCCATGAACACGGTTTTCGAAGACCCGGGATCTCTATCTAGCTGGCGATACGTTGTGTCATCCATGCACCTGACGCATCCAGAAAATCCGTGGACCACCTGCCCCACGAGATATCCGTAACCGAGATAGTCGTGCACCGTCGTGAGCAGTGCGGCTCTCATAGGGAAATATTCTTTCTCTGCGTCGTCCCACGTATTGGCTGGCATTTTCCACAGCGTGTCTAGCTCCTCTTTCAGCAGCCCCAGATACAGATTGATGTCGTTCCCTGGTTGTTTCGACCCTTCAATTAGCATACTCATGTGAATGTACTTCCCCTTCATGCACAACCAGGGGGGAAGGTTGTACATCCACACAAACACAGGCCAGGTGCTATGTGTGCTTCTCTGGCTGCCAAACGGATTGACTCCATCGGTGCTCGCGCCCAACACGATGTTCCTTGGATCGTTCCCAAATTCTGGGTGTTTGAAGTTCAACGCTTGCCACTGGCTCCCATCCTTAGGGTGACTCAGCATCTTGTCTTTTTTATTCATCTCCGGATCATTTGCGTCATCTTCTCGCTTCTTCTCCTCCCTATCCGCGTGCCAACGCAGGAGCTTTGCTACCTTAGGGTCCGGGAAATACCGCTGCAGACGAGGAGTGATCGGAAAGTACCACACCACTTTTCGAGGAGCTTTCTTCCTCTTCTTGTATTGAGTGACGCCGCACACCGGACATATGGTAGACTCCGCGTGCTTGTCCCGATAAATGATGCAATTGTTCATGCACACACGGTATTTCACGTGCGGTAAATCCAGAGGACACACGATTTTCTTCGCCTCCTCGAAACTGGTCGGGCACTTGTTCCCCTTGGGAAGACGTTCGTGCCAGAATGACATGTTCTCGTCGAAGCAGGCGTCGGTCATTTTGTGTTTTACCTTCATCTCCAGAGCCATGAGCGTTACTTTCAGGCGGGTATCCTCGGGCCTGCATCCTTCATACAATGGAGTAACCACGTCTATCTCCAGTTGATCCAGCTTGGCTTTCTCTCGGGCGGCAGCTCTTGCGTTATCCGTCTGCTTGAGAAGCAGCTCTTGAATATGAGGGTCCTGCACCCAGCCCATCGATGGTCCATCATCATCTGCTCCGCCGGCATCTTCATCTTCATGATCATGCCCTTCGTCTGCTCCCGCATCTTCCTCATCATCATGTCCGGCATCTTCTACATGATGACTGTGTACAGCATCACCATCGTGATCATGTCCTGGAGATTCTTCATCTTCTCGCCCGCCCGAGCCGCGGTGGTTGTCTTGCTGCCCATCCTCATTTCTTGCCCGACCCCCATGGACGACTTCATAGTCATCTTCATCACCCTGCCACGGATAGCCATCCATGAAACCACGCAAGAGCAGGTGGTCCCGCACCTGCCCGGAATCCGGGTCCGCAATAAGGCTCTTCAGCTTGCATCTTCGACACGGACATCTTATCTCCGTCTCGTTCTTTTCAAGCATCTCGGCCTTCGCGGAGCTGAAAAACCTATTCACGATGCCTTCGGTCATCGTGCGGACCATGGTCACCTGTGGGGTAGAGCAAAACGATATTTTAGAACCAAGAAAAAATTTGGCATGACTTTCCCTAAAAATAGGACCAAAAAGAATGCATAGTGCCAAAATTCTCGCTGAAACGGAAATGAATCAACATTCCGGCAAAATATTGGCAACTATCGCATTTCAAATACCGGTACCTGCAAACACAAACATATATGCAACACCACTAACATACATAGATCTAGCTAGGCCATAAAAAGTGCATGTGCAAGTTGTTCGAGAGGGAGAACAACATAAAGATAGCTCCCCCCTTACTTACCTATCAAAAAAAGGTAATTTAACCACTTAATTTGGATGAATTTATGGTGCAAATGAGGTGAGGAGGAGGAGGCAGCCGAGACAAGCTTGGAGGAGGAGGAGGAGAGAATGAAGTGGGGAAAGTGAGTGGGTAGGTGTGGCTGTCCAAAATATCTAGCTCGTCCCAGGTTACTAATGGCGCACCACCACCTAATGCGCCATTAGTAACCCTGGTTACTAATGGCGCACCTGCTGGTGGTGCGCCATTAGTAGTTTTGCAAAAAAAGAGACACTAATGGCGCACCATGGAACAGTGCGCCATTACTAGCTTAAACTAGTAATGGCGCACTGTCCCCAGGTGCGCCATTAGTAGTTTTGCAAAAAACTAAAAAATAAAAAAAATATTGTAGTGGCGCACTATGTGGCTGGTGCGTCATTACTAGTTAGAACTAGTAATGGCGCACTGTGCCCTGGTGCGCCATTAGTATGTCTGGAAAAAATTGTTACTAATGGCGCACCGTGTGTCTGGTGCGCCATTAGTGTATTTCACACTAATGGCGCACTAGCACATGGTGCGCCACTGCTACATAGCAATGGCGCACCACATGTCTGATGCGCCATTAGTGGCCATTCCATCTATAGCCCTTTTCCTAGTAGTGTCTGGTTGACCTACGAGGTTCGGTAGTAACTTGATCTGAAGTTTCATGATCATCATCATTAGCTTCCTCACTAATTGGTGTAGTAGTCACAGGAATAGATTTCTGTGATGAACTACTTTCCAATAAAGGAGTAGGTACAGTTACCTCATCAAGTTCTACTTTCCTCCCACTCACTTCTTTCGAGAGAAACTCCTTCTCTAGAAAGGATCCATTCTCAGCAACGAATATCTTGCCTTCGGATCTGTGATAGAAGGTGTACCCAACATTTTCTTTTGGGTATCCTATGAAGACGCACTTCTCCGATTTGGGTTTGAGCTTATCAGGTTGAAACTTTTTCACATAAGCATTGCAACCTCAAACTTTAAGAAACGATAGCTTAGGTTTCTTGCTAAACCACAGCTCATACGGTGTCGTCTCAACGGATTTATATGGTGCCCTATTTAACGTGAATGCAGCTGTCTCTAATGCATAACCCCAAAACGATAGTGGTAAATCGGTAAGAGACATCATAGATTGCACTATATCCAATAAAGTATGGTTATGACGTTCAGACACACCATTATGCTATGGTGTTCCAGGTGGCATGAATTTGTGAAACTATTCCACATTGTTTTAGTTGAAGACCAAACTCGTAACTCAAATATTCGTCTCCGCGATCAAATCGTAGAAACTTTATTTTCCTGTTACGATGATTTTCCACTTCACTCTGAAATTCTTTGAACTTTTCAAATGTCTCAGACTTATGTTTCATCAAGTAGATATACCCATATCTGCTCAAATCATCTGTGAAGGTCAGAAAATAATGTTACCCGCCGCGAGTGTCAACACTCATCGGACTGCATACATCAGTATGTATTATTTCCAATAAGCTAGTTGCTTGCGGAGAACGGAGTTTTAGTCATCTTGCCCATAAGGCATGGTTCGCAAGCATCAAGTGATTCATAATCAAGTGATTCCAAAATCCCATCAACATGGAGTTTCTTCATGCGCTTTACACCAATATGACCTAAACGGCAGTGCCACAAATGAGTTGCACTATCATTATTAACTTTGCATCTTTTGGCTTCAATATTATGAATATGTGTATCACTACGATCGAGATCCAACAAACCATTTTCGTTGGTGTGTATGACCATAGAAGGTTTTTATTCATGTAAACAGAACAACAATTGTTCTCTAACTTAAATGAATAACCCTATTGCAATAAACATGATCAAATCATATTCATGCTCAACGCAAACACCAAATAACACTTATTTAGGTTCAATACTAATCCCGAAAGTATAGGGAGTCTGTGATGATGATCATATCAATCTTGTAACCACTGCCAACACACATCGTCACTTCACCCTTAACTAGTCTCTGTTTATTCTGCAACTCCCGTTCCGAGTTACTAATCTTAGCAACTGAACTAGTATCAAATACCGAAGGTTTGCTATAAACACTAGTAAAGTACACATCAATAACATGTATATCAAATATACATTTGTTCCCTTTGCCATCCTTCTTATCCGCCAAATACTTGGGGTAGTTCCGCTTCCAGTGACCAGACCCTTTGAAGTAGAAGCACCCAGTCTCAGGCTTAGGTCCAGACTTGGGTTTCTTCACTTGAGCAGCAACTTGCTTGCCATTGTTCTTGAAGTTCCTCTTCTATCCCTTTGCCCTTTTCTTGAAACTAGTGGTCTTGTCAACCATCGACACTTGATGTTTTTCTTGATTTCTACCTTCGTTGATTTCAGCATCACGAAGAGCTTGGGAATCGTTTCCGTTATCCCTTGCATATTATAGTTCATCACGAAGTTCTAGTAACTTGGTGATTGTGACTAGAGAACTCCGTCAATCACTATCTTATCTGGAAGATTAACTCCCACTTGATTCAAGTGATTGTAGTACCCAGACAATCTGAGCACATGCTCACTGCTTGAGCTATTCTCCTCCATCTTTTAGCTATAGAACTTGTTGGAGACTTCATATCTCTCAACTCGGGTATTTGCTTGAAATATTAACTTCAACTCCTGGAACATCTCATATGGTCCATGACGTTCAAAACGTCTTTGAAGTCCCGATTCTAAGTCGTTAAGCATGGTGCACTAAACTATCAAGTAGTCATCATATTGAGCTAGCCAAACGTTCATAACGTCTGCATCTGCTCCTGCAATAGGTCTGTCACCTAGCGGTGCATCAAGGACATAATACTTCTGTGCAGCAATGAGGTTAATCCTCAGATCACAGACCAAGTCCGCATCATTGCTACTAACATCTTTCAACTTAGTTTTCTCTAGGAACATATCAAAATAAAACAGGGGAGCTAAACGTGAGCTATTGATCTACAACATAGATATGCTAATACTACCAGGACTAAGTTCATGATAAATTTAAGTTCAATTAATCATAATACTTAAGAACTCCCACTTAGATAGACATCCCTCTAACCCTCTAAGTGATCACGTGATCCATATCAACTAAACCATGTCCGATCATCACGTGAGATGGAGTAGTTTCAACGCTGAACATCACTATGTTGATCATATCTACTATATGATTCACGCTCGACCTTTCGGTCTCCGTGTTCCGAGGCCATATCTGTTATATGCTAGGCTCGTCAAGCTTAATCTGAGTATTCCGCGTGTGCAACTATTTTGCACCCGTTGTATTTGAACGTAGAGCCTATCACACCCGATCATCACGTGGTGTCTCAGCACAAAGAACTTTCGCAACGGTGCATACTCAGGGAGAACACTTATACTTTGATAATTTAGTGAGAGATCATCTTATAATGCTACCGTCAATCAAAGCAAGATAAGATGTATAAAAGATTAACATCACATGCAATCATAATATGTGACATGATATGGCCATCATCATCATCTTGTGCCTTTGATCTCCATCTCCAAAGCATCGTCATGATCTCCATCGTCACCGGCATGACACCATGATCTCCATCATCTTGATCTATATCATTGTGTCGTCACATGGTTGTCTCGCCAACTATTGCTCTTGCAACTATTGCTATCGCATAGCAATAAAGTAAAGCAATTATTTGGCGCTTGCATCTTATGCAATAAAGAGACAACCATAAAACTTTTGCCAGTTGCCGATAACTTCAAAAAAAACATGACCATCTCATACAACAACTTATATCTCATCACGTATTGACCATATCACATCACAACATGCCTTGCAAAAACAAGTTAGACGTCCTCTACTTTGTTGTTGCAAGTTTTACGTGGCTGCTACGGGCTGAGCAAGAACCGTTCTTACCTACGCATCAAAACCACAATGATAGTTCGTCAAGTTAGTGCTATTTTAACCTTCACAAGGACCGGGCGTAGCCACACCTGGTTCAACTAAAGTTGGAGAAACTGACACCCGCCAGTCACCTGTGTGTAAAGCACGACGGTGAAACCAGTCTCGCGTAAGCGTACGCGTAATGTCGGTCTGGGCCGCTTCATCCAACAATACCGCCGAACCAAAGTGTGACATGCTGGTAAGCAGTATGACTTGTATCACCCACAACTCACTTGTGTTCTACTCGTGCATATAACATCTACGCATAAAACCTGGCTCGGATGCCACTGTTGGGGAACGTAGTAATTTCAAAAAAATTCCTACGCACACACAGGATCATGGTGATGCATAGCAACGAGAGGGGAGAGTGTTGTCCACGTACCCTCGTAGACCGAAAGCGGAAGCGTTAGCACAACGCGGTTGATGTAGTCGTACGTCTTCACGATCCGACCGATCAAGTACCGAACGCACGGCACCTCCGAGTTCAGCACACGTTCAGCCCGATGACATCCCTCGAACTCCGATCCAGCCGAGTGTTGAGGGAGAGTTTCGTCAGCACGACGGTGTGGTGACAATGATGATGTTCTACCGATGCAGGGCTTCGCCTAAGCACCGCTACAGTATTATCGAGGTGGACTATGGTGGAGGGGGGCACCGCACACGGCTAAAAGATCAAACGATCAATTGTTGTGTCTCTAGGGTGCCCCCTGCCCCCGTATATAAAGGAGCAAGGGGGGGAGGAGCGGCCGGCCAGGAGGGGCGCGCCAGGTGGAGTCCTACTCCCACCGGGAGTAGGACTCCCTCCCTTTTCCTAGTTGGATTAGGAGTGGAGGGGGAAAGAGGAGGGAGAGAGGAAGGAAAGGGGGGGCGCCGCCCCCCTCTCCTTGTCCTATTCGGACTAGGGGGAGGGGCGCGCGGCCCTGCCCTGGCCGCCTCTCCTCTTCTCCACAAAGGCCCACTATGGCCCATTAAGCCCCCGGGGGGTTCCGGTAACCCCTCGGTACTCCGGTAAAATCCCGATTTCACCCGGAACACTTCCGATATCCAAATATAGGCTTCCAATATATCAATCTTCATGTCTCGACCATTTCGAGACTCCTCGTCATGTCCGTGATCACATCCCGGACTCCGAATAACCTTCGGTACATCAAAACATATAAACTCATAATATAACTGTCATCAAAACGTTAAGCGTGCGGACCCTACGGGTTCGAGAACTATGTAGACATGACCGAGACACGTCTCCGGTCAATAACCAATAGCGGAACCTGGATGCTCATATTGGCTCCCACGTATTCTATGAAGATCTTTATCGGTCAGACCGCACAACAACATACGTTGTTCCCTTTGTCATCGGTATGTTACTTGCCCGAGATTCGATCGTCGGTATCTCAATACCTAGTTCAATCTCGTTACCGGCAAGTCTCTTTACTCGTTCTGTAATACATCATCCCACAACTAACTCATTAGTTGCAATGCTTGCAAGGCTTATAGTGATGTGCATTACCGAGTGGGCCCAGAGATACGTCTCCGACAATCGGAGTGACAAATCCTGATCTCAAAATACGCCAACCCAACAAGTACCTTTGGAGACACCTATAGAGCACCTTTATAATCACCCAGTTACGTTGTGACGTTTGGTAGCACACAAAGTGTTCCTCCGGTAAACGGGAGTTGCATAATCTCATAGTCATAGGAACATGTATAAGTCATGAAGAAAGCAATAGCAGAATACTAAACGATCGTGTGCTAAGCTAACGGAATGGGTCAAGTCAATCACATCATTCTCCTAATGATGTGATCCCGTTAATCAAATGACAACTCATGTCTATGGCTAGGAAACATATCCATCTTTGATCAACGAGCTAGTCAAGTAGAGGCATACTAGTGACACTCTGTTTGTCTATGTATTCACACAAGTATTATGTTTCTGGTTAATACAATTCTAGCATGAATAATAAACATTTATCATGAAATAAGGAAATAAACAATAACTTTATTATTGTCTCTAGGGCATATTTCCTTCAATAACCATAGGATTTCTATTCCAAAAAGGGGGAGGCAGGAGTAATCAGAGAAACCCTATGATCTATTTGACACATAAGTGGGTATTGATGACTAACCAGCTGTCCGTCGTCGTCGGAGTCGTCGCCGGAGTGATCGTCGGAGTCGTCGCCGGAGTGGTCGCTGGAGTCAGTGTGGAACTCCGCCTCCGGCTGTGGAAGCTCGACGCCGTCGACGATGTCAGGGTGCAGCAATAACTCGCCGGCGGTGACGACAACCTCTGTCTCCATCTCCACGCCGTGCTCCGGTGCTTTAGCAGCCCCGGTGTCGCCACTCCCTCCGGTGGGGCGCTTCGGCGGCATCCTCATACACTGACGGCTTTGAGGACTGAGAGCGGCGTCGAGAATGCAAGCGAAGAGAGAGGATTGTGTGTGCATAGCGAGGATGGGGGTGCGGCCGCTTGGGCGCACCGTTAATATGGAGTAGTGGGGGTTGTGGGAGAGAGGCGGGCCGCGGTCAAACCGATGGCTCGCCTCCCGGCGAGCCTGCGCACCGGACTGCTGGCATGCCTACCGAAGTTTCACACAGCTACTCGCACGCCTCCCGATGACACTGCGCAACGAGCACGCCTCCGTAAATTCACACACCTACACGCACGCCTCCCCGTCTGCTTGCGCGGTGGACTGCTCGCATGCGTCCCGTCAACTTACGCCTGCTCGCACGCCACACTGGTCGCGCGGCGGCACGTATATTGTTTTTCTATTTGGATGATTAATGCTTCTGCTTTATTGCTTAACCGAAGCATGGCACGTATCCATTGTTGGTCTAATGCTCACGGTTTGGATAAATAATCCGTTTGGGATATTGGTTCCCAATTATTAATAATCTCCCGTCTGTAATTAGATAAAGATTACATCAAAACTGGTTTCAAATTTGACAAAAAAAGTACAATGCCACTTTGTATTGGTGTCCATATGACAACACGATAAGTTTTATGAACTTCAAATAAGTTTTGGATGTACTAGAATATAAAAATCAAGATTCTCAATGTTTGAAATTTGTTGCACGGGGAGTAAACATCCACCCAGTGAGACACATGTGTTTTTGCAATCCATTTAAGTGCACTGTCACGTGTGCATGTAGCTCAAATGTGATTTTTGCACATTATACCCATAGAAAATCAATCAATCAATGTACTAAAACGTCTTAATGATCTCTGTGATTTTTTTTGAAACTAAAACGTCCCTCCTTTGGTAACATGTATGTTCACCGCGGGACAATTAATTTAACATGCATCGTAGTTGCGATGGATTCGCGGTGTGTGGGTGGGTGTGTGCGTCTGGGGGTGGCGGGTGGCTCGCAGTACACTACGAGTTGTGAGCCACCGTGTGGGTTGGCCGTTTTGTTAGGCAGGTCGGTGCCACATCAGAGTCGTGAAATCGTTATTTAAAACATTACACAACCCTTTCATACATAAATGTTTTGGCCACATGCAGTCGATGGTTGTCCTACAAGACACTCGATACTTGCGTGTGACGCTTTCTGTGGGCCCGTGAGGTCCTCGTCCATCACTTTGACGAATAGCCGGCAGTGAGGTTAATTTGACCAGCAAGGTAGAATCTTTTTTGTTTGTGTTATGGTGGTATATAGTACGCGTCGAAGAGGTGGGAGGGGACTAGCATATATACTATACGTACACGTCTGTGAACAAGTACACCTCACTCAGTGTCGGGACTTTTTGGTTACCGAGGCACGTGCCAGATCAAAATTGTGAAATTGGTTATTCAAACATCACACAACACCTTTTTGGGCCACATGCATATCCTAGCTAGGACACTCACGTGTGACGCTTCCATCTGTGGCCCCACGAGGCCATCGTCGATTCATGCATGCATCACTTTGACCTACATAGGGAGAGGTTAATTAATTTCACCATCGATGAGGATTCTTTTGGGTTGTACATATATTACGGGAGGAGCATATAGTATGCGGTGAAGAGGGGGGAAGGGGACCATCATATGTAGTACGCTTAATATGAACCTCGCTCTGTGTGGGTGCATGGTTTACGGTTTTTGAGGCATGTGGCACATCAAAGTTGTGCATTTTGGGTATTCAACATATTTATATGTTTGGCCAACATGCAAAGCGGTGGTGGTTGTCCTCTCGAACCCACTTAAGCGGTTATCAGCGATGTCGATGCTTTCCATCTGTGGGCCCGCTTGGTCCATCACTACTTTTTGCCTAACAACAAGAGAGGTTAATTTGACTTAGGAGGGGATTATTATTTTTGCTCTGGGATGACATGCATGATACGGTTTGAGCACACACACATGCATGTGTATACATGAATCCCTCCCATCGAGTCGAAGTGGCTAGTACAACGACACATCATGAACCGATCTCGCTCTGTGTGGGGGAGCTAGTGTATGATTTTTGACACACGCGCCACATCAATGTTGTGTATTCAAACATGCATGCACACATCACCTCCATACATGTGCATGTAGTGGTTGCCTTCGAACGATACACTCCCTCGCGTGGTTGTCGGCGACAAGCCTATATATTCGTGGGCCCGCGTGGACATCCATGATCACCTTGACCAACAACAAGATAGGTTACCATGGCGGATTCTTCATTTGGTTCGTATTATCATAGTATAGGTCATGGTGAGATTCAGACCTAATTAAGTTTGAGAGCATATACTATGCACGCATGCATGCATGAATCCCCGTTGTTGGCTTGAAGTGTGGTGTAACATACATATGCATCGTCAACCTAACCCTCACTCAGTGTGGGGATTTCTAGTTTGAAATCACGGTGCCACATCAAAGTTGTTCCATTGTTACTCAAAAACACACCTCTCCATACATATGTTTGGGCCACACGCATGCAGTGGTTGTCTTCGGGGACTAGCTACTTGCATGATTATTGGCGAGCTAGCCCATCTCCGGCGTCGCATGGACGGACATCACTTTGACCAACAACAAGAGAGAGGTTGTAGGACCAAGGTGGATTATTCTAGCTTGGTCCGTTTTACGATCCATCTTGGTGAGATATATGCCTTTCTGGCCCGCCGACTGAAAGTGTCTGTGCGTGGGGGGGAGGGGGTTGCTACTTCGCACTTTGCTAGGTGAACCTCGGTTGGGGGGGCCATGCATTCATAGCTTAGGTTTCCCTTCGTGGCGACACGAGGGGGGTGGGGGGCTGCTAGCTACTTCGCACTTTGCTAGGTGAACCTCGGTTGGGGGGAGGGGGCATGCATATTCATAGCTTAGGATTCCCTTCGTGCCGACACGAGGGGGGGGGGGCGGCTGCTAGCTACTTCGCACTTTGGTAGGTGAACCTCGGTTGGGGGGCATGTATTCATAACTTAGGATTCCCTTTGTGCCGACACGAGGGAGGGGTGGCTGCTAGCTACTTCGCACTTTGCTAGGGTGAACCTCGATTGGGGTGGAGGGCATGCATTCATAGCTTAGGATTCCCTTCGTGCCGACACGAGGGAGGGGGCTGCTAGCTACTTCGCACTTTGCTAGGTGAACCTCGATTGGGGGGCATGCATTCATAGCGTAGGAATCCCTTCGTGCCGACACGAGGGAGGGGGCTGCTAGCTACTTCACACTTTGCTAGGTGAACCTCGGTTGGGGGGGCATGCATTCAAAGCTTAGGATTCCCTTCGTGCCGACACGAGGGAGGGGGGCTGCTAGCTACTTCGCACTTTGCTAGTGTGAACCTCGGTTGAGGGGGGTGCATGCATTCATAGCTTAGGATTCCCTTCGTGCCGACACGAGGGAGGGGGGCTGCTAGCTACTTCGCATTTTGCTAGGATGAACCTCGGTTGGGGGGGCATGCACTCATAGCTTAGGATTCCCTCCGTGCCGACACGAGGGAGGGGGGCTGCTAGCTACTTCGCACTTTGCTAGGTGAATGAACCTCGGTTGGGGGGCATGCATTCATAGCTTAGGATTCCCTTCGTGCCGACACGAGGGAGGAGGGGGGCTGCTAGCTACTTCGCACTTTGCTAGGTGCACCTCGGTTGGGGGGGAGGGGGCATGCATTCATAGCTTAGGATTCCCTTCATGCAGACACGAGGGGGGTGGGTGTCGGTGTCAAAACCGGCGGATCTCGGGTAGGGGATCCCGAACTGTGCGTCTAAGGTCGATGGTAACAGGAGACGGGAGACACAATGTTTACCCAGGTTCGGGCCCTCTCTATGGAGGTAATACCCTACTTCCTGCTTGATTGATCTTAATGAATATGAGTATTACAAGAATTGATCTACCACGAGATCGTAATGGCTAAAACCCTAGAAGTCTAGCCTGTATGACTATGGCTATTTCCGGACTAAGCCCTCCGGTTTATATAGACATCGGAGGGAGCTAGGGTTGTACAAAGTTAGTTACAGAGAAAGGAATCTTTATGTTTGGTCGCCAAGCTTGGCTTCCACGCCAAGGAGAGTCCCATCTGGACACGGGAGAGAGTCTTCGGTCTTGTATCTTCAAAGCCCATTAGTCCGGCCCATGTCCAACAGGCCGGACGCCCGAGGACCCTTAGTCCAGGACTCCCTCAGTAGCCCCTGAACCAGGCTTCAATGACGAGGTGTCCGGCGCGCAGATTGTCTTTTGCATTGCAAGGCGGGTTCCCATTTCCGAGTACTCCAAGATAGTCTTCGGAAGAAACGAACGTGTCCGGATCTGCAACACAGGTACCACACACATAGCCATAGAGAGTATAATATTTCACGAGTCCCATCCGCTGACAACTTTTTGCAAGATGACATCACGTCTGCCGGTCATTATTTTGAACCGTTTTCGTCTGCCGTTCCGCGTTTCGAGATGCGGTTTCCATTGGCACATCTTGTCAAAGCAGAGATCGTGTCCCCCTATTGCGGGATTCTCATCAATACGGGCGTGGGTAATCCAACCGTGCCGTTTGCACAACCCTTGGGAATAGGCGAGTTTCAAGGCGAGTGGGGAGGCGTTCGATATTCACTGCCTTTATAAGGGGATAAGGATTCCCTTTCTTTACCCACGCCTTCTTTGTTCCTCTGCCCTTCCATTCTCGAGCTCCAGCGCTCAAGTTCTCATCTTTTCCACCTCAAGCAAGCACCCAACCATGTCCGGATCCGAAGGTCAAGGCAAGTGGATGGCCTCCTCCGTTAAGGAGAAGGATATCGCCGAGCTTCGGGAGGTTCGGTATTTGGCGAAAGAAATCGTCCACCTGCTTCTGGCCAAGGGGCAAGTCGTCCCTACACCGAAGCGCAACGAGAGGGTGGTGTTCCTCCCTCATTTCGTCCGTGGGTCGGGGTTTCCACTCCACCCTTTCGTCTGCAGACTAATGTTCTATTACGGGTTAGATTTCCATGATCTAGCTCCGAACTCTTTCCTCAACATCTCGGCATTCATTGTCGTGTGTGAGGCTTTCCTCCGCATCCAACCCCACTTCAGATTGTGGCTCAAGATCTTCAACGTGAAGCCGAAGGTGGTGGATGGCCAACACGCGGAGTGCGGAGGAGCCATGGTGAGCAAGATGCCCAACGTCACATGGCCCAAAGGCACGTTTGTGGAGACTGTCAAGGAGTGGCAGAAGCTATGGTTCTATATCACAGAGCCCCGCGACGCCTCCTGGGCTGCGGCTTCCGAATTCAAGTCTGGGGCTCCAATGCGGCTTACCTCCTGGATGGATAAGGGCCCAAATTGGTCTTCGTCAGACGAGCTAATAGCGTTGCAAACGCGCATCCAAAGCATGGTGGACAAAAACATCAAGATCGTCGACGTGATCCAGGTGATGCTAGTTCGCCGGATCCTCCCCTGCCAAAGCCGAACCCCCCTTTATGGGAATTCGATCCGGAGAAGCACCAAACATTGGTGGGGCTCTTCGGAACCACTCACGAAGATGCCTGGAAGTTGCTCTTTAAGGGCGACGAGAAGCCGCCGGCCATAGACTTGGACCGCGGGCACGATCTTGCCCATCCCGTCAATGCGGTAAGTCCTTTACGTCTCAAAGCGTACCCCTGATACGTCTCCAACGTATCTACAATTTTTGATTGTTCCATGCTATTCTATTATCTGTTTTGGATGTTCAATGGGCTTTATTATACACTTTTATATTATTTTTGGGACTAACCTATTAACCGGAGGCCCAGCCCAAATTGCTGTTTTTTTGCCTATTTCAGTGTTTCGAAGGAAAGGAATATCAAACGGAGTCCAAACGGAATGAAACCTTCGGGAACGTGATTTTCTTAACAAAAGTGATCCAAAGGACTTGGAGTGGATGTCAAGCAATCAACAGGGAGGCCATGAGGCAGGGGGTGCGCCTACCCCCTGGGCGCGCCCTCCACCCTTGTGGGCCCCTTGTAGCTCCACCGACCTACTTCTTCCTCCTATATATACCTACGTACCCCGAAAATATCAGACAAAGAGCCAAAACCCTATTTCCACCGCCGCAACCTTCTGTACCCATGAGATCCCATCTTGGGGCCTTTTCAGGCGCTCCGCCGGAGGGGGCACTGATCACGGAGGGCTTCTACATCAACACCATAGCCTCTTCGATGATCTGTGAGTAGTTTACCTCAGACCTTCGGGTCCATAGTTATTAGCTAGATGGCTTCATCTCTCTCTTTGGATCTCAATACAAAGTTCTCCTCGATTCTCTTGGAGATCTATTCGATGTAATCTTCTTTTGCGGTGTGTTTGTCGAGATCCGATGAATTGTGGGTTTATGATCAAGATTATCTATGAACAATATTTGAATCTCCTCTGAATTCTTTTATGTATGATTGGTTATCTTTGCAAGTCTCTTCGAATTATCGGTTTGGGTTGGCCTACTAGATTGATCTTTCTTGCAATGGGAGAAGTGCTTAGATTTGGGTCCAATCTTGCGGTGCTTGATCCCAGTGACAGTAAGGGAAACGACACGTATTGTATTGTTGCCATCAAGGATAAAAAGATGGGGTTTATATCATATTGCATGAGTTTATCCCTCTACATCATGTCATCTTGCTTAAAGCGTTACTCCGTTCTTATGAACTTAATACTCTAGATGCATGCTGGATAGCGGTCGATGTGTGGAGTAATAGTAGTAGATGCATGCAGGAGTCGGTCTACTTGTCACGGACGTGATGCCTATATACATGATCATACCTAGATATTCTCATAACTATGCTCAATTCTATCAATTGCTCGACAGTAATTTGTTCACCCACCGTAACACTTATGCTCTTGAGAGATGCCACTAGTGAAACCTATGCCCCCCGGGACTATTCTCTATCATATTAATCTACCGTTATTTCTGGCGCCATTTATTTTGCAATATTTACTTTTAATCTTTATACCATAAAAATACCAAAAATATTATCTTATCATCTCTATCAGATCTCACTTTTGCAAGTGGCCGTGAAGGGATCGACAACCCCTTTATCGCGTTGGTTGCAAGGTTCTTATTTGTTTGTGTAGGTACAAGGGACTTGAGCGTGGCCTCCTACTGGATTGATACCTTGGCTCTCAAACACCAAGGGAAATACTTACGCTACTTTATTGCATCACCCTTTCCTCCTCAAGGGAAAACCAACGCAGTGCTCAAGAGGTAGCAACCCCCTACTTGCTTGTTCAAGGAAGGTAACTAAACTTTACTGATTTATTCTTTCAGGTATAGACAGAGAAAGCAGAGCGGATTCGATGTTCGGCTCCGCTGCCAAAAGAACCAGCCATCCCGCTCCTGGCGAAGATGCTGGTCCCGGCGCCCTATCAGCCGCCGGAGAAGAAGGCCAAGGGGGCCGGGGTGGCCCCCGCCGCAAGGGCACTTCGGATGTAATGTCCGAAGACAAGACTCACTCCTCTGCCACCGAAGATGACGAGGAGGAGGAAAGTAACTCTCCCCCTGATGGGGGGAGGAACACTACAGGAAACAGCTACTTTGCCGTCTGCCACGGCGGACGGCAAAGGCTCAAAAGGCGGACGGCAAAGACCTTTGCCGTCAGCCGCGGACGGCAAAAGGCTCCGGCAAAGAAGGCTACGGTAAACAGCTGCTTTGTCGTCTGCTTCCTGGAGGCGGACGGCAAAGGCTCTTTGCCGTCTGCGGCGGACGGCAAAGAGGGCGGACGGCAATAATTGCGTTGTCAGTCCGTTAAGTGGCTAACGGCAGACCTTTGCCGTCCGCCGCAGACGGCAAAATTTCTCTGGTCTTTGCCGTCCGCCTTATGATGTCATCTACACGTCACTAGATGGCAGGTTCTTTGCCGTCCGCCTTATGATGTCATCTACACGTCACTAGATGGCAGGTTCTTTGCCGTCTGCCACTGATGGCAAAGTGCAGGTTCTTTGCCGTCTGCCACGGACGGCAAAGTCTTTGCCGTCTACCACTGTAGGCAAACTGACCAAATGGGTCAGCTCCCAGGAAGCACAGTTGGCTGCCACGTGGCTTCTTTGCCGTCCGCGGCAGACAGCAAAGAGCTCTTTGCCGTCGGTGGCAGACGGCAAAGAGCCTGCATATTGTCTGTTTTTTCTGTTTTTTATTAAATCCCACAATTTGCATAGAAAATATATAAGTTTCATATCACATATCCAGCACATATCCAGCACATAAGTTTCATATCACATATCACATCAGTTTCATCCATACACATTGTTCATACATAAGCAAGTTCCATCCATACACATAGTTCCATCCATATATATATTACAATGCAAAGTTTCATCAACATAGCAAGTTAGATGAAATGATCCATATCACATAGTTCCATCCATCATAAGAAGCTAGATACAATGCAAAGTTTCATGAAAGGAAAAGCAAGCACTCCATCATAGCAAGCTAGCTTCCATGAAGTGAATGAAATCTGCAAAATGGTAAATAAGAAAGTTAGAAATAGGTGACTAGAACAAGAAGTATATGTCATTTATGAGCTAACTTAGGTGAAATGGATCATATATGAGCTAACTAAGTTGAAATGGGTTGTTTATGATCTAACTTAGTTGAAATGGATCATTTATGAGCTAACTTAGTTGAAATGGGTCGTTTATGAGCTAACTAAGGTGAAGGGCATCGTTTTTGAGCTAAGTAAGGTGAAATGGGTCATTTTGGAGCTAACCTAGGTGAAATGGGTCATTTTGGAGCTAATCTAGGTGAAATGGGTCATTTTGGAGCTAACCTAGGTGAAATGGGTCATTTTAAAGCTAACGTAGGTAAAATGGATCATTTAGGAGCTCATCTACGTAAAATGGGTCATTTTAGAGCTAATTTAGTTGAAATGGATCATTTAAGAGCTAATTTAGGTGAAATGGATCTTTTTTAGCTCACTTAGGTCAAATGGATCGTTTATGAGCTAAATTAGTTGAAATGGATCGTTTATGAGATAACCTAGGTAAGATGGGTCATTTTGGAGTTAACCTAGGTGAAATGGGCCATTTTAAAGCTAACGTAGGTAAAATGGATCATTTAGGAGCTAATCTAGGTAAAATGGGTCATTTTTGAGCTAACTTGGATGAACTGCATCATTTATAAGCTAACCTAGGTAAAATGGGTCATTTTGGAGGAAAATAAGCTAAGTCTAGGTCTTTATGCATTTGTTAAGCAAAACACTAGAGAAACTTACCGTGATCAGGGAGGTGTAGGAGCGGGGTGGCTAGTGCCGCTACCTGGAGAAGGATCGTGCGATGCGTTTCTGGAGTTAAGCTGCACCAAAGATCATTTCCAATGTCTCGTTAGCATTACGACACACAAATGTTAAGACTACCAAGTAATGTCCATTCAAACTAAACTCACCGAGCTCCCAGGAGCAATCACTGGCATCGGCGGAGCGGGCTGACCGGACTTCTCGCACACAGACTGCACATTTGGTTTTCAGAACAGAGTCATACTAGTTAGTAATGAGACTCAAATGTTAAGACTAGCAAGTAATCTGCAGAAGAAACTTACCACAAGGAGCTCGTACATGGCCCTTGCCTGCATGTCATTCCGTGCCCTCTCCTCCTCCATCATCTTTCTCGTCCTCTCCTCCATCTCCCACTGCCTCTCCGCCGCCTCCGCCAGAAGTTTCTCCGTTCTATCTCTCTCAGTCTGTATAGCAGCCTGCAACACCGCTCACATGACCATTTGTAATCATTGATGGAAGCGCACACAATGTAATGGAGAAAGATAACTGAGTACGTATCACTAACCTTGATGGCGAGTTGCACTGGCCGTTCACGAGGCCTTATCTCAGGAGCGGAGCTCGACTGGCGCGCCTTGATCTCCGGGAGAGTGCTAGGACAACGGATAAGTCCATCTCCAATGGCTATGGAGCCATGGGACCTCCCGCCACCAGATATCATCACCAGCTCTGGATCAATGGGACCCTGGCTCGGGTTAAAGTCCTCCCCTTTCCTCACCTTCCCCTCATCTCTATATCTCACGAGCTTGTTGTGGGAGGAGATGTTGGTGAAGTTGTTTGCATCATCGAGGTCAGACTGAGAGAAAGCCTTGACTTTCTTGAAAGAGCCAGTGTGGGCCATGGCATACAGGTCGTACACCTCTGGCACCTTATCCGCCTTATTGTGGCGTGCCTGAAAGAGAGAAACAATGCAAATTAGTAATTAAAGGGCTCAAGCTAGCATGATGAATGAATTGCATGAATCATGAAGCAAACCACATACCCAGTTGCGCCCGAACTGATATAAGTTGGAGCTGCCTTGATGGTGTGGCACACCTTCCATTTGGGCACGTTTGTCCTTGGCCTGGTTGTGGAGGGCTAGCCATTCTTGTGAGCACCACTCATCGACCAACACCTCCCAACAATCCATCCGATCCGCACACCATCTCGGAGGCGCCTATAAGTTAGCAAATAGAAACTTGAGCGCTACGGCTAAGAATTACTAAATGAAGGAACTTAAGTAGAAGGCCTTAAGAATTACCTTCATGTACTGCTCCTTACTCAGGAACTTATCGCGGCACGCCGGCTTGGTCTTCTTGATACCACGCAAGGCGTAGTAGTCTCGAACAGCCTGCACCCGAGCCTCGTGCCGTAAGTTCTGGAGTAGGCGCTTGCAGATGTTCTGGATAACATTTGCGCTGTCCTCCTCGTATCCCTCCTCACACCTGTAGAATGTCTGCAATCAAATGAGACAATATTGATTAGTACAATTAATAACTAGCTAGTTGAAGATTTTGAAATGTGTAAAGGAGAAATTACCCAGAACGTCCTGATCACCATGTCAGCCCTCGTGTCGCACACGACACCGTCGATAATGACATCCGGCGGGGCCGGGGCAGCCACGTAGTGCTCCCAGCTCAACCCAAGCTCTGGAAGCCGACCCTCACCAGGCAACGTGACAAACCCCGGGAAGTTTTGCCGGCAAAGAACTCCAAGGACGGAGTTGGGCCGGCGGACACTATGATGGTGGTCCCAACCCCTGCAGCATGACAAGGCCAACGCATTAGTTATTTCAAGAAACGTGAATGCAGAAGGTACAAAAATATTAAATGCACTTACGTACCTCTCCCCATCAGGGAAGATCAACCACCTCTGCTCGCGGGTCGCCGGCACGGACGGGAGCCGTGTAGCACCACGCTGGTAGACGGTGCCACCCTCCTCCTCAAGATCAGTCGGCTCCCCGCCATCATCAGCATGGCCACTCAGCTCCTCGGGCTGATCCGGCCAGGTACCCCATCCGGACGTGTGCTCCTCCGGGGTCTCGTGGGCCGAACTCTCGTGGGCCGAAGGCCAGTCGACCCAAGGCTCATGGGCCCAAGACCCGTGGACCGGAGGCTCGTGGACCGGAGTCCGTGTAGCCTCCTCCTCGGACGAGTCCACCCTAGCAGTCACGTGCACGGGTGAAACAGCTGGGGGTGGCGGCGAGGAAGGTGCCCTAGCAGTCACCCTACCTCCTCTCCCGCGACCACGTGTCCCACCTCCTCTCTTCCTACCTCGTCCCCTGCTGGGCACCGCGGTCGACGAAGAAGGGCCCGGCGGTGTGGACATACTGTCCAGCAACGCTCGGCGGAGAGGTACGTCTGGAATCGAAGACCTCAGACCACGCGCCGACGAAGAAGGGGCCTTGGCGCGCTCCCGACCAGCGCCCACCATCTTTCAACACCTGCCATGACAAACAGTAAACGAAATTAGTACAACATAAAAAAAAAGACCGACATGAATAATAATATGTGTATCACTTAAGTGTATCATCATCAAGTACAACATTAAAATTTTTAATACCTGACACTACTAATAATCTCGATCAGTATCATCAATAAATGCATAATCATCATCATCACTATAATCAATGACGGGCTCATAGGGTTCAGTGGCATCAACATGTGCAAGGCCACCTTGATGTAATCGGTCAAGCAATGACAGGTCATCCGCAGCAGTAACCTCTTCTTGTTCCGGCTCTTCTTGTTCCTCCTCTGGGGTGATGTCGGATTCACTGTCGCTGTCTACTTCAATGTTTTGGGGTGAAGTATAGCGGTTCTTGAAACGCTTTTTGGAAAGACGTGTCTCTTGGAAGAATTCTCCTTCATATGTGTCTGGGTTAATGTGAGGTTCATAATCCTCTTCCTTTGGGGGAGATAGTCTAGCACGTGGCGGCACTTCATAAACGACATCCCAACCTTTTAGATTTGGATTAGTTTGGTAGGCCCACGGTAGATAGAATACTTGGGTCGCCTGTTGAGCCGTAATATAGACATCAGGAACATCTAAATGGGTGCTTTGGTTGATTTCAACTAGCCCTATATGTTCATGAGTCCTTCTAGTCTCCTTCGGCTGGAACCAATAACATTTGAAGACTACGACATTCGGTGGGTTTTCACCATAGAATAGAAGTTCATAAATTGCTTCAACTCTCCCATAATACTCGGTACCTCCTTCGCCGATAGCAGATACACAACAATTTGTAGACTTTCGGTCGGCCATAGATAGCTCTTTGCCATAGGTAGGAAAGCGATACCCGTTGATGTCGTATTTGTCAAATGAACGGACCTTATAGTCAAAACCATTAGCCACTTGTCTCAATTCGGCGTCCATAGACTCTGAATTAGCCTACAAGTTTAATATGAAAGGATTGTTGCATTACGCACAAATTAGCGAATGAAACCGGGATAGCCGCCTACAAATTAGCCTACAAGTCTAATAGAAATTACCGTTTGTTTGAACCAAGAGATGAAACCGGGATAGCCGCCTCCTTGCTTTGCGAGAAGCTCATACTCTTCGACAGAATCCTTTTGGATCACCGCTCCATACGAGAATAAGGCGACGTATCGACTGTATGAAATATCCAGGAATAAGAGCAGTTCAAAGGAAATAGAAGTTGCGAAACTATGTACCGAGAACTTACTCGATGTACGGCCGCACTTCTATCAGGTTGTTGAAGATATACAACGAAATGGTCCGCCATTGTTCGTTATCCAAAGATACTGGATTTGAAACACTGGTTGGTGCGAGATTCCCTTTGAAAAGGCTGAGGTTGGATCCACCCTTTTTAGGGTCATCAGCATTGTACCGAGGCTTCGGATTATGCAAATGACGATTTTTGGCTTCGTAGTGTGCTGTCACGAAGTTTGCCGCCTCCTCAGTGATGAATGCCTCAGCCATCGATGCTTCAATTCTACGTTTATTTTTACATTTTTGTCGAAGCGTCTTTTGCATCCTCTCAGTTGGGTAGCACCAACGATTTTGCACGGGCCCCCCCAATCTTGCCTCGGTCGGGAGATGCAAAATCAAATGTTGCATTGGATTAAAGAAGCCCGGTGGAAAGATCTTCTCTAACTTGCAGATCAACTCCGGCGCCAACTCTTCCATTTCTTCTAGCACACCAGGCGATAGTTCTTTCGCACAAAGAACACGGAAGAAATAGCTGAGTTCTCCCAGTACTAGCCATTCATCCTCAGGGATGAAGCCACGCAACATCACCGGCATTACCCGCTCAATCCATATGTGCCAATCATGACTCTTGAGACCAAATATCTTCAATTTATCAAGACTGGCTCCCCTCTGTAGATTCGCTGCATACCCATCGGGGAACATCAACTGCATTTTCACCCACAAGATAATTTCCCTCATAGCTGGCCTTCCAAGATTGAACCATGCCTTTGGCTTCGTCCAGTTCTGCTTTCCTTTCGGTTCTTTCATGTTTTGTAACGGCCTATCACATAGCGCCTCCAGATCGACTCTAGCCTTAGTATTATCCTTTGACTTCCCATCTATGCCGAACAATGTACCAAAAAGTGCCTCGGCGATATTCTTCTCAGTGTGCATCACGTCGATGTTGTGTGGGCAAAGGAGGTCTTTGAAGTAAGGCAGATCCCATAAGCATGTTTTGTGAGTCCAGGCGTGCTTAGAATTATACCCCTTGAAGTACCCTGGACGCTCTGGATCTGGCTCGAGAGCGTTTAACTGATCCAGGGTCTGTTGGCCTGTCAATGCATGTGGTGCAGAGTTTTTGACAACTCTACCTCTGATGAAGTTCTTCTTGTCTTTCCTGAACTTATGGCGAGGATTCAAGAACTGTCTATGCATGTCGAAGCAAGAAAACTTGCGACCGGCCTGAAGCCAACGAAACTCAAGAGCTTCCTTGCATGTGGGGCACGGGAAACTTCCATGCACACACCAGCCAACGAATAGCGCATACGCCGGCAAGTCATGCGTCGAGTACATGTACCAGACATGCATTATGAAGTTCCGTTTGCTATAGGCATCGTATGTCTTGAACCCATTATCCCAGGCTTCTTGCAATTCGTCCTTAAGCGGTTGCATGTACACATTCATATTTTTCCCCGGATAGTTGGGCCCTGGAATTATCAACGTCAGGAAAATGTTCTTTCTTTGCATAATCTGTCCGGGGGGGGAGATTGAGTGGAAAGACAAATACGGGCCAACAACTGTATTGGGCTGCCGTCATACCAAACACACTGAACCCATCCGTGCTGATGCCGACTCGAGGATGCCTCGGATCTGCCGCTTTGTCACCATGTAATTCATCAAACTTTTTCCACGCAACACCATCCGATGTGTGTACAATCATCAGATTCCCATCTGCATCTAGTTCGGTTCTTTTGCCCGTTTTGTGCCATGTCATCTGTCTGGCCGTCTCTTCGACCATGAAAAGACGTTGAAGTCTTGGTACGATTGGCATATACCGAAGAACACTAACGGGGATTTTGGTCTGTGTCTTCTCACCCATACCGTTGTCTACCACAACATACCAGGAAGACTTGCAAATGGGACAATAGTTCAAGTCCGCATAGTCAAGCCTAAACAAGACACATCCTTTCTCACAGGCATGTATCTTATCATAGGGCATCTTCACTGCACGGAGGATTTTGTCCGACTGGTACAGGTTTGCAGGCATTACATGGCCTTTGGGTAGAAAGCGTCCAAATACTGTCATCATTGCATCGTAGCATTCTCTGCCCAAGTTGAACTGAGCCTTCAGAGCCATTACTTGTGAGATGGCATCCAACTGGCAAAGCTCAGTGTGCTCATGGAGCGGACGTTTTGAAGACTCCAACATTTCATTGAAGGCCTTTGCAGATTCCTCCATCTCCTCGTCCGAATCCCGAGCATCATCAAAGTCTTGCACCATGTTTTCCATCCCGGTACCATGCTCGTCGGTGCGACGACGATCCACCTCAGCTCGGTCACGTTGGGCAGACTCACCATGAAATGTCCACACCGTATAATCAGGCGTAAAACCACTCTTCTGCAGGTGTTTGCCCATTTCAGCCTCTGTCCTCTTTTCCCAATTGCCGCACCGTAAACAGGGGCACCAGGTTTTCCTCTGGCCATTTGCAAATGCGGCTCGCACAAACCCATTTGCACCAGGTTTTCCCAATTTGGTGGAGGAGGCGGCGGGGGGTGCGGGGTGGCGGGGGGCCGGGGCGGCGGTGGGCCGGGGCGGCGGTGGGGCGCGGGGCGGCGGGGGGCCGGGGCGGGGGGGCGACGGGGCGGTGGGGCGGCGGGGCGGCGGGCCGACGGGGCGGCGGGGGCGACGGGGCGGCGGGCGGCGGCGGCGGCGGGGTCGGAGGAGAAGGGCGCGCGAGGACGAAGTGAGTAACGGGCGGGGGGGCACTTGCCGTTAGTCAAGTGCCCTCTTTGCCGTCCGCCAGCCTTTGCCGTCCGCTTTTTTGCCTCTTTGCCGTCTGCTAGCGGACGGCAAAGAGGTGGGCCGTTAACATTTTTTCAAATGAGCGGGGGGTGGGGGCCACCACACTCTTTGCCGTCCGCCAGCGGACGGCAAAGATTCTTTGCCGTCAGCTGGCAGACGGCAAAGAGCTGGCAGATGGCAAAGAGCTTCTTTGCCGTCAGCCTTTTCTTTGCCGTCTGCTTATGCGTAGCTGATGGCAAAGAGCTGCTTTGCCGTCAGCTAGCAGACGGCAAAGAGCTGGCAGATGGCAAATTAGCTGATTCCAGTAGTGGAAGAAGAGGGTGGCCTCCACAAATCTGGAGGCGGAGGCGCCCAAGATGGGGAAGGCCCCCCTCGTGGATAACACCGCGTGGGACGTCGACAGCAGTCCAGAGCGGCGCCCCCGAAACAAGCCCCTGGCCGCATCGTAAGTACTAAAAACCTGTATACGTCCATATGTCTGCTTCATGGTACTAATATGTTAAATTATGCTATTACAGTCCGGCCCACGACAGTTCCCAGCGATCCTCATCAGGAGGTTCACTAGATTCAAAGGTGATGGCCAGCGAGTCACCGCCGGCCACTCACTCTCCCCCGGCCAAGGGCGACGACGAGGTGGTGTCCCAAAGGACCTTCCCAGGCCAGGGAGAGGTTCAGGAGGCCGTCAGGGTGGCGCTAGAGGATGACTCCTCGGCCGCCGGACACATGGGGAAGGAAGCCCCCATCGACACTGGCGATGGGGGCCATATCCAATTCGGCCCCCAGCCGAATACCATTCCGGAGACCTACACGGCTCCGGAGTCAAGCGAGCAGCCTTCCCTGAAAGGAGGAGCTGTGCCTGTTCCGCCGGTGACCTCTGTCCAACCAGAGGCACCGGATAATCTGCTGGAAGCGCTATGAGGCGCTTCCATTGTGGATGAACACCGTATCCTTATGGGTACGATGATTGAGAAGGTTCAGTCCATCAAGAGTGGACTGACCGAAGCCTGCAGCAGCCTGCTGACAGGTTTGAGGTAAGAGACACAAAAGAGAAAAGTCCCAATATAGACAGTAGCCCCTGAGACACTGTCCGGTGTTCGAAAAGAAAAGCCGGACAGAGGATCAATTAATTTTCGCAGGAAACTAACTAAACGTGTCTTATATGAATAAGCAGGCATCGTTGCTAGCCGCGACCTCTCATACTGCCGAAGTCTCCGGACTAAAGCAGAGTCTGGAGTGGGCCGAGGAGGAGCTCTGCCAGGCGAGGAAGCAACTAAAAGACCAGCAAGGTATGTAATGACTCGCTATAAATTCGGAAAGAATAAATAATGTGTATTGACCGTAGTGTCATGATATGTGTAGGAGCGACGACCGAGGTCGAGGCCCTTAAAAAGGCCCTGGCCGAAGCCAAGGAGAAAGCTGCCAAGGAGCAAGCCGCCCGTAAGAAGCTCAAGGCCAGGCTTAACGAGGTCCAGCAAGAGCTCCAGGATGCTGTGAAAAAATGCAAGACCTTGGAGTGCGATGTTTTGGCTCGAAAGACCGAACTCGCCAAGGCTCGCCAAAGCGCGGAAGAGGCCCGGGTTGAAGCCCAGGGCGCCCTCCAGGAGATCCAGGAGGCCAAGAAGATCGCGGAGGGTAAGACGTTTAGTATGCAGAGCAAGTATGTAAAGAAGAAGTATTTCTTACTAACCCGGATTCGGAGTTCTCCAGGGGCGTTTGCGGATCTGCCGCGCAGTGTGTCAGATGTTGCGGAGTTCTTCCGAGCTGAAGAAGGGAGCTGATGTCTACTACACAACCTTCTTCTTGTATACGTTGTTGGGCCTCCAAGTGCAGAGGTTTGTAGGACAGTAGCAAATTTCCCTCAAGTGGATGACCTAAGGTTTATCAATCCGTGGGAGGCGTAGGATGAAGATGGTCTCTCTCAAGCAACCCTGCAACCAAATAACAAAGAGTCTCTTGTGTCCCCAACACACCCAATACAATGGTGAATTGTATAGGTGCACTAGTTCAGCGAAGAGATGGTGATACAAGTGCAATATGGATGGTGGATATAGGTTTTTGTAATCTGAAAATATAAAAACAGCAAGGTAACTAATGATAAAAGTGAGCACAAACGATATTGCAATGCGTTGAAACAAGGCCTAGGGTTCATACTTTCACTAGTGCAAGTTCTCTCAACAATAATAACATAATTGGACCATATAACTATCCCTCAACATGCAACAAAGAGTCACTCCAAAGTCACTAATAGAGGAGAACAAACAAAGAGATTATTGTAGGGTACGAAACCACCTCAAAGTTATCCTTTTTGATCGATCTATTCAAGAGTCCGTAGTAAAATAACATGAAGCTATTCTTTCCGTTCGATCTATCATAGAGTTCGTACTAGAATAACACCCTAAGATACAATTCAACCAAAACCCTAATGCCACCTAGATACGATATGCATCACACAATCTCAGATTCATCTATTCAACCAACACAAAGTACTTCAAAGGGTGCCCCAAAGTTTCTACCGGAGAGTCAAGACAAAAACGTGTGCCAACCCCTATGCATAGGTTCATGGGCGGAAGCCGCAAGTTGATCACGAAAATATACATCAAGTGGATCACGTGATATCCCATTGTCACCACAGATAAGCACGGCAAGACATACATCAAGTGTTCTCAAATCATTAAAGACTCAATCCGATAAGATAACTTCAAAGGGAAAACTCAATCCATTACAAGAGAGTAGAGGGGGAGAAACATCATAAGATCCAACTATAATAGCAAAGCTCGCGATACATCAAGATCGTACCACCTCAAGAACATGAGAGAGAGAGATCAAACACATAGCTACTGGTACATACCCTTAGCCCCGAGGGTGAACTACTCCCTCCTCGTCATGGAGAGCGCAGGGATGATGAAGATGGCCACCGGTGAGGGACCCCCTCTCCGGCAGTGTGCCAGAACAGGGCCCTGATTGGTATTTGGTGGCTACAGAGGCTTGCGGCGGCGGAACTCCCGATCTCTTCTGTTCCCCGGTGTTTTTAGGGTATATGGATATATATAGGTGAAAGAAGTCGGTAAGGGGAGCCACGAGGGGCCCACGAGGGTGGAGGCCGCGCCCAGGGGGTGGGCGCACCCCCTGCCTTGTCCCTTCCTCGTTGCTTCCCTTACATATACTCCAACTCTTCTGGATCGCTTCCGTTCCAAAAATAACTCTCCCGAAGGTTTCATTCCGTTTGGACTCCGTTTGATATTCCTTTTCTGCGAAACACTGAAACAAGGAGAAAAACAGAAACTGGCGCTGGGCTCTGGGTCAATAGTTTAGTCCCAAAAATAATATAAAAGTGTTTAATAAAGCCCATAAACATCCAAAACAGATAATATAATAGCATGGAACAATCAAAAATTATAGATACGTTGGAGACGTATCAGCATCCCCAAGCTTAATTCCTGCTCGTCCTCGAGTAGGTAAATGATAAAAACAGAATTTTTGATGTGGAATGCTACCTAACATAATCATCAATGTAATCTTCTTTATTGTGGCAAGAATATTCAGATCCATAAGATTCAAAACAAAAGTTTAATATTGACATGAAAACAATAATACTTCAAGCATACTAATAAAGCAATCATGTCTTCTCAAAATAACATGGCCAAAGAAAGCTATCCCTAAAAAATCATATAGTCTGGCTATGCTCTATCTTCTTCACACAAAATATTTAAATCATGCACAACCCCGATGACAAGCCAAGCAATTGTTTCATACTTTTGATGTTCTCAAACTTTTTCAATCTTCACGCAATACATGAGCGTGAGCCATGGACATAGCACTATAGGTGGAATAGAATGGTGGTTGTGGAGAAGACAAAAATGAGAAGATAGTATCACATCAACTAGGCGTATCAACGGGCTATGGAGATGCCCATCAACAGATATCAATGTGAGTGTAACACCCCGCATGTAACTTGCCATATTTGTAACTCCGACTCTTGCCATTTTCGGCTATGTGATATGATATTCCCTCCGTGGTCGGGTTTTGTTTTTCGTTTTGTATTTTGTTCCTGTCATGCATTTCATATCATGTCATCATGCGCATTGCATTTGCATACGTGTTCGTCTCATGCATCCGAGCATTTTCCCCGTTGTCCGTTTTGCAATCCGGCGCTCCTATCTCCTCCGGTGCACCCCTCTTGTTTTATTTCGTGAGCGGGTGTCAAACATTCTCGGAATGGACCGAGGCTTGTCAAGTGGCCCTAGTATACCACCCAGAGACCACCGGTCAAGTTTCGTTCCATTTGGAGGTCGTTTGGTACTCCAACGGTTAACCGGGTATCCGCAAAGTCCATTTGAGCGTGCAGCAAAACCCCACTCTAAAACCAGCCCAAAACCCACCAAACTCTCTTCCATGCTGTAGGTCGTTCGATCACGATCGTGTGGGCGAAAACCGCACCTCATTTGGAGTCTCCTAGCTCCCTCTAGCTATATAAGTGCATCCCTCCCGAAAACGTTCGCAGATGAAACCCTAACTTCGTCCCCGCCGCGCCGCCGGACAAAAACCTCCACCGACGGACATGTCCGCTCCGCCGCCCCGACCAACCACAGCGTGACACGTCACCCGCCGCCGTCCCCGCGCCGCCGTGGCCCGCCGGCCCGTCCGCGGCCCTCCCGGGCCCGAGTCCCCGCGCCCTCGCCGCGCCTGCCCCGCCGCCTCGCCGGCCATCGCCGCCGCGCCCGAGCTCCGGCGAGCTCGCGCGCCAGCCGCTCCTCCACGGCGCCGCCCGAGCCTGCCGCGCCTCCCCGCCGAGCTCCTCCGGCCGGTCTCCTTCCCCGACGGCCCGAGCCCACGCCTGCCGCCCCTCCCTCCATCTTCTCCGGCGAGCCGAGCTGTTGCCCCGACAAACCTCTCAGCTCTCGATCCAGTTTCTCTTACGGTTGACTTTTCTTGATCCCAAATTTTTCCTAAGTCCCAGTATTTTCTCAGCAAGTGCCACTGTTCAACATTGCATAACTCTTTGCATATAGCTCCGTTTCACGCGTGTAATATATCGAATTGTTCGTCTCGTGATGCTCTACATTTTGTTCAATTGCACGATGTTCATTTGAGGCCATCTTGATGCCCAAATCTCTGTTGCAAGAGTGCTAGTTGATGTTATCTGCTGGTTCTTATCAGAACTTGGAGATTTGTTATTTTTGTATCATTTAATCTGTCCATCTTATGGGCATGAGCTCTACATGTGTTTTATTGTATGTCATGCCATCTTTCCAAGGGTGTATGCCATGTATTTTTGTGATCTCTGTGGTGACTAGCACAAGCATGCCATCTTTCCAAGTCCTTGTCTGCTGTTATTTTGTTGCCATGTAAACTTGATGCTACAGAGAGATCCATGCATATTTTGGAGATGTCCAGTAAGGATGTTTCGTAGATATAGTTGTAATTGATCCATTCCTTCCCTTGTTTGCAATTATGGAGTACCATAGCATGACTCAAGCTTGCTCTACTTTTGCTATAAAATATTTCTGGCAGATTCTTAACATGATATTCATTTTTGCCAAGCTTGTTGTAGTTGATCCATACATGCTATGCTTTTGTTCTTGCCATGGATAGCTTCATAAACATGCCATCTTGCTGTAGGTATGCTTGTTTTGTTATGAATTGCTTTGTTGTGAGTGCATCAAGCTCACCAAGATGCCCTCATATTATTATTTCTGCCATGCTCTGTTTTCTGAAGTCTGAAACCTGATAACGAAACTTGCTATGTTTACAAGGTTGCCATCATATCTTCTGGTCCTTTTTGGCTTATGGTCAGTAAGGGACTTTTGTCATATGCATTTAGTAGAATACTTTCATGCCTTGTTTTGCCATGTTAAGTTCTTATAGCATGTTGATTTCGTGCTCTGAACATTGCTACCTGATGCTGTTTTCTGCCATGTCCAGTAATTTCACCAAGTCTGTGAACCTGATATCTTTTGCACTTTTGCCATGCTTGTTTGAGCTTGTTATGTTGTGATCTATTCGTAGCTCAGTGTTCATCTTTTGTCAAGCATCTCCTGTAGATTACTACCATATGCTTTGTTGCTACGTTGGAGTGCTGTAGCATTGTTACTTGTTGCATTTTAAGTGCTATCATGCTGTTAATCGCAGATTCGTGTCATTCTTGTTTTGCTTGCCATTTGCAAACCGTGCATCCGTTTCCGATGATCTTTATATCAATTTTGACCGAAATCATCTCATATATCCAGTGGCATGCTTGGTTTGCCAAGTTACTGCCTTGTTCATCATTTTCCTTCCGGAGCACGCATATGCATCGCATATCATATTTTGCATATCCTACCTGTTTTGCATCATGTTGTTTGTGCATTTCTCGTGATTGACTGTGGTTCCGTTGCTTGTGTTCTTGTCTTGGGTAGAGCCAGGAGACGAGTTCATGAACGAGGAACCTGTCGAGTACGCTTACGAGGATCAAGCTTTCGACAACTCTGAGAACCTTGGAGGCAAGATGACCACCCCTCGAAATCACTTCTATCTTTGCTTTGCTAGTTGTTCGCTCTATTGCCATGCTACGCTACCTATCACTTGCTATATCATGTCTCCCATATTGCCATGTCAGCCTCTAACCATCCTTTCCTAGCAAACCGTTGTTTGGCTATGTTACCGCTTTTGCTCAGCCCTTCTTATAGCGTTGCTAGTTGCAGGTGAAGTTGAAGTTTGTTCCATGTTGGAACATGGATATGTTGGGATATCACAATATCTCTTATTTAATTAATGCATCTATATATTTTGGTAAAGGGTGGAAGGCTCGGCCTTATGCCTGGTGTTTTGTTCCACTCTTGCCGCCCTAGTTTCTGATATACCGGTATTATGTTCCTTGAGTTTGCGTTCCTTACGCGGTCGGGTGATTTATGGGAACCCCTTGACAGTTCGCCTTGAATAAAACTCCTCCAGCAAGGCCCAACCTTGGTTTTACCATTTTCTACCTAAGCCTTTTCCCCCGGATTTTTGCGAGCCCGAGGGTCATCTTTATTTTAACCCCCCCGGGCCAGTGCTCCTTCGAGTGTTGGTCTGAACTGAGTAGACTGCGGGGCCCCCTCTTGGAAACTCGAGGTCTGGTTTTACTCGTAGGATGTCTCATTCGGTGTGCCCTGAGAACGAGATATGTGCAGCTCCTATCGGGATTTGTCGGCGCATCGGGCGGCTTTGCTGGTCTTGTTTACCATTGTCGAAATGTCTTGTAAACCGGGATTCCGAGACTGATCGGGTCTTTCCGGGAGAAGGTTTATCCTTCATTGACCGTGAGAGCTTATGATGGGCTAAGTTGGGACACCCCTGCAGGGTATTATCTTTCGAAAGCCGTGCCCGCAGTTATGAGGCAGATGGGAATTTGTTAATGTCCGGTTGTAGAGAACATGTCAGTTGACCCAATTAAAATACATCAACTGCGTGTGTAGCCGTGATGGTCTCTTCTCGGCGGAGTCCGGGAAGTGAACACGGTTTGAGTTATGAATGACGTAAGCAGGAGTTCAGGATCACTTCTTGGTCATTGCTAGATGACGACCGTTCCGTTGCTCCTCTTCTCGCTCTCTCTTGCGTATGTTAGCCACCATATATGCTTATTGCCGCTGCAGCTCCACCTCATTACACCATCCTTTCCTATAAGCTTAAATAGTCTTGATCTCGCGGGTGTGAGATTGCTGAGTCCCCGTGACTCACAGATTCTACCAAAACAGTTGCAGGTGCCGACGATGCCAGTGCAGATGATGAAGTCGATCTCAAGTGGGAGTTCAACGAGGAACGTGGTCGTTACTATGTGTCTTTTCCTGATGATCAGTAGTGGAGCCCAGTTGGGACGATCGGGGATCTAGCATTTGGGGTTGTCTTATTTTCATCTGGTTTTTGACCGTAGTCGGTCTATGTGTGTATTTTGGATGATGTATGAATTATATTTATGTATTGTGTGAAGTGGCGATTGTAAGCCAACTCTTTATCCCATTCTTGTTCATTACATGGGATTGTGTGAAGATGACCCTTCTTGCGACAAAACCACTATGCGGTTATGCCTCTAAGTCGTGCCTCGACACATGGGAGATATAGCCGCATCGTGGGCATTACAATGAGTGAGTAGGGATTTCCATGCAACGGATGCACTAGAGCTATAAGTGTATGAAAGCTCAACAAAAGAAACTAAGTGGGTGTGCATCCAACTCGCTTGCTCACGAAGACCTAGGGCATTTTGAGGAAGCCCGTCATTGGAATATACAAGCCAAGTTCTATAATGAAAAATTCCCACTAGTATATGAAAGTGACAACATAGGAGACTCTCTATCATGAAGATCATGGTGCTACTTTGAAGCACAAGTGTGGTAAAAGGATAGTAGCATTGTCCCTTCTCTCTTTTTCTCTCTTTTTTTATTTGGGCCTTTCTCTTTTTTTATGGCCTCTTTTTTTTCTTTTTTTTTAATTTTTCGTCCGGAGTCTCATCCCGACTTGTGGGGGAATCATAGTCTCCATCATCCTTTCCTCACTGGGACAATGCTCTAATAATGATGATCACCACACTTTAATTTACTTACAACTCAAGAATTACAACTCAATACTTAGAACAAGATATGAATCTATATGAATGCCTCCGGCGGTGTACCGGGATGTCCAATGACTCATGAGTGACATGTATGAAAGAATTATGAATGGTGGTGTAACATCCCAAATTTTCAATTTGGAATGTTATACATAGATCATTCTTGCATATCATATTTTATTGCATTTTCGTTCGCGATCCTCGAAATCCTAAGCAACTCAAGGACCCTCGGAGAGAGTTGGGGATTTTCCGGTTTTCATATTTGAATTTTTTATCAAATATTGAAACGAGGATTTTGGTTTTAATTATTTTTCTCTCCGAAAAATATTTCATATTAAAATATATGAGAGGAGATAATATGACTTCTCCAAAATAATTGAAATATTGGAGGAAAATATTAAAATCAAATATTTGATTTTAGGGATTTTATTGCAATTTTATTTGCATTAGAAAATTTGCACGTTTTCAAAATTGCATTTTAGGGCCAAGAAAATGTTCATCTCGTTCTAAATATTTTATTTAGACGGTGAAAATTTGTTTTGGCATTTTTAGATTTTTATTTTATTTTCTAGGTTTTATTTTCTGTTCGGCGAAATGGTTTTTTTAAAAACTTCCTGCGCCCGACTGGGCCGAGGCCCAGCCGAGTCGGCCCATCTCCCCGGCACCGCCGTCTCCCACCTGGAGACCGCGCGTCGCCGCCATCGACTCGGACCGGAGTCCGAGCCGGACTCCTCCTCCCCCGCCGCCTTGCCCCCTCCTCCAAGCCACCCCCTCCCCCTCTTAAATACCCCCCGGACCCCCGCCACCACCACCAAGCCCGCCGCCCGCAGCCCCGCCACCGCAGCCGCGCCGCCGCCTCTGCCGCGCTTTGCCGCCGCCGCTACAGCGCCGCCGCCGCCGCCGCCCCTCGCCGGAGGTAACGCGCCGTCGCCCCGCCGTCGCAACCCCGCCGCCCGAGCCCCGCCTCGCCGGAGGTAACACGCCATTCGCCGCCGCCGGTTTTATTTAGAAAACCGATTCGGTTTTTTAGAAATCCTAGTTCGTTTTTTAGATCGGTTCGCCGGTTTTCTCGGTTTATCTATTTAGCGGACGTTCGTTCGTATGTTCGTTTTAACGAACGGTTTTCGCCCGATAGTTACAGACAACGAACGTTCGTTCGTTAGCCTGTTCGTCAGTTTTCTTTTCTTCGGATTTTTCTGCGATTATTTTCGATCGCGATTTCTGATCCGATTTTCGTTTCAGTTTATCTTTTCGCTCGTTTATCGGAATCAGGCGATTCAAGCACCTAGATCTTTGTCTCGAGACCCTCTTTCTGTTTAACCAACTTGAACAAGATTTTGGTACTGTAAAATTTGACTTAGGTCCAGATTAGTAAACGAAGCTTGTTTTGTTCGCCGTTTGAGTTTCGTTGCTTCGTTCGATTTGATTCTTTCTGCAAACCGGAGTTCTTAAGTTAGGTGAACTCTTAAAGTGGTAGACTAGCAGATGTAGGGGATGTAGGTGTACCGGTCTACCCATCGTAAGGTGCTAACGCTTCTGAAAGACTATGTCTCGGTCATCCGTTTCTCAAACACCTTGTAGTGCGAGAAATCCAACGGAGGAGATCGAGTCTTGTGGGGAAAAGTGCACAAACCTCTGCAGAGTGTATAAACTAATCATGGTTAGCCGTGTCCCCGGTTATGGACATCTTGAGTATCTGGTTCCTGGATTATCATATTGATCTCATCACGTTACTTAAATAATTTGTTGGGTTGTTAATGATTACTTTTAATTGGGATTGAGAGGGGGTTTACCTTCTCAATATTTTTTTCAACCAACTTTGTAGTTAAATAAAATTTATTCCTTTTTTGTAGGGAAAAATTGGCTTTTCGCAAAACTGTAACCATAGAGCTTTCCACCAGCCAAATATGCATGTAGTGATAGCATTATTTCTGTTCATTACTCTCTATGTGTTACTTTGCCAGCACATTCCATGTGCTGACCCGTTTTCGGGCTGCAACGTATCATGTTGCAGACTTTTCAGACAATGAGTAAGAAGCCTTAGGTCGTGGTCTTATACTCAGTGATGCCGTTAGAGTTGATGGACTCACTTTATCTTCCAAGCCTTCCGCTGTTATCATTTTAGATGGCTTTAAGCCATATTTATTGTAATAAGTTCTCTCTTGAGACAATTCGATGTAATAAGTGTGTGATTGCTACTCTGTTATAAATCCTTCAAGTACTGTGCGTGTCAGCATTACCGATCCGGGGATGACACTGATGCACAGAGACTAGACTGTTTGAGGTCTGGTCGCTACAGGTGGCTTTGCCACAAATACGATGTCAACTACATGATCATGCAAAGCAATATGACAATGATAGAGCGTGTCATAATAAACGGAACGGTGGAAAGTTGCATGGCAATATATCTCGGAATGGCTATGGAAATGCCATGATAGGTAGCTATGGTGATTGTTTTGAGGAAGATATATGGTGGGTGTATGATACCGGCGAAAGGTGCGCGGTATTAGAGAGGCTAGCAATGGTGGAAAGGTGAGAGTGCATATAATCCATGGACTCAACATTAGTCATAAAGAACTCACATACTTATTGCAAAAATCTATTAGTTATCGAAACAAAGTACTACCCGCATGCTCCTAGGGGGATAGATTGGTAGGAAAAGACTGTCGATCGTCCCCGACCGCCACTCATAAGGAAGACAATCAATAAATAAATCATGCTCCGACTTCATCACATAACGGTTCACCATACGTGCATGCTACGGGAATCACAAACTTTAACACAAATATTTCTCAAATTCACAACTACTCCACTAGGATGACTCTAATATCACCATCTTCATATCTCAAAACAATCATCAAGTATCAAACTTCTCATAGTAATCAATGCACTTTATATGAAAGTTTTTATTGTACCTATCTTGGATTCCCATCATATTAGGACTAAATTCATAACCAAAGCAAATTACCATGCTGTTTAGTACCCTCAAAATAATATAAGTGAAGCACGAGATTTCATCTATTTCTTCAAAATAAAACCACCGCCGTGCTCTAAAAGGATGTAAGTGAAGCACTAGAGCAAACAACAAACTACTCCGAAAGATATAAGTGAAGATCAATGAGTAGTCGAATAATTATGCAACTATGTGAAGGCTCTCTAACATTTAAGAATTTCAGATCTTGGTATTTTATTCAAACATCAAGAAAAGCTAAATAAAATAAAATGACGCTCCAAGAAAAACACATATCATGTGGTGAATAAAAATATAGCTCCAAGTAAAGTTACCGATGAACGAAGACGAAAGAGGGGATGCCATCCGGGGCATCCCCAAGCTTAGGCTCTTGGTTGTCCTTGAATATTACCTTGGGGTGCCTTGGGCATCCCCAAGCTTAGGCTCTTGCCACTCCTTATTCCATAGTCCATCGAATCTTTACCCAAAACATGAAAACTTCACAACACAAAACTCAACAGAAAACTCGTGAGCTCCGTTAGCGAAACAAAACAAAACACCACTTCAAGGTACTGTAATGAACTCATTATTTATTTGTATTGGTGTTAAATATACTGTATTCCAACTTCTCTATGGTTTATAAACTCTTTTACTAGCCATAGATTCATCAAAATAAGCAAACAACACGCGAAAAACAGAATCTGTCAAAAATAGAACAGTCTGTAGTAATCTGTAACTAACGCAAACTTCTGGAACTCAGAAAAATCTACCAAAATAGGACGACCTAGATAATTTGATTATTGATCTTCTGCAATTGGAATCAGTATTTTATCACGTTCTGGTGATTTCAAACAATTGTTTTCATGAACAGATAGTTTCTGGAATTTTCAGCAAGATCAAATAACTATCATCCAAGAAGATCCTATAGGTCTTGGCACAAACACTAATTAAAACGTAAAACCACATCTAACCAGAGGCTATATGATTTATTTATTACTAAGCACGAGCAAAAAGGCAAAGAACAAAACTAAAATTGGGTTGCCTCCCAACAAGCGCTAACGTTTAACGCCCCTAGCTAGGCATGATGATTTCAATGATGCTCACATAAAAGATAAGAATTGAAACATAAAGAGAGCATCATGAAGAATATGACTAGCACATTTAAGTCTAACCCACTTCCTATGCATAGGGATTTTGTGAGCACACAACTTATGGGAACAATAATCAACTGGCATAGAAAGGCAAAACAAGCATAACTTCAAAACTTTAAGCACATGATCCTCTCTCATAATAATTTTCAGTAGCATCATGAATGAATTCAACCATATAACCAGCACATAAAGCATTCTTTTCATGAGCCACAAGCATAGAAATTTTATTACTCTCCACATAAGCAAATTTCTTCTCATGAATAGTAGTGGGAGCAAACTCAACAAAATAACTATCATGTGAAGCATAATCCAATTGAAAATTAAAATCACGATGACAAGTTTCGTGGTTATGTTTATTCTTTATAGCATACATGTCATCACAATAATCATCATAAATAGGAGGCATGCTTTCATCATAATAAATTTGCTCATCAAACCTTGGGGGACTAAACATATCATCTTCATCAAACATAGCATCCCCAAGCTTATGGCTTTGCATATCATTAGCATCATGGGTATTCAAGGAATTCATGCTAACAACATTGCAATCATGCTCATCATACAAAGATTTAGTGCCAAACAGTTTATAGATTTCTTCTTGTAGTACTTGAGCACAATTTTCCTTTCCATCATTTTCACGAAAGATATTAAAAAGATGAAGCATATGAGGCACCCTTAATTCCATTTTTTTGTAGTTTTGTTTTATAAACTAAACCAGTGATCAAACAAGAAACTAAAAGATTCAATTGCAAGATCTAAAGATATACCTTCAAGCACTAACCTCCCCGACGACGGCGCCAGAAAAGAGCTTGATGTCTACTACACAACCTTCTTCTTGTAGACGTTGTTGGGCCTCCAAGTGCAGAGGTTTGTAGGACAGTAGCAAATTTCCCTCAAGTGGATGACCTAAGGTTTATCAATCCGTGGGAGGCGTAGGATGAAGATGGTCTCTCTCAAGCAACCCTACAACCAAATAACAAAGAGTCTCTTGTGTCCCCAACACACCCAATACAATGGTGAATTGTATAGGTGCACTAGTTCGGCGAAGAGATGGTGATACAAGTGCAATATGGATGGTGGATATAGGTTTTTGTAATCTGAAAATATAAAAATAGCAAGGTAACTAATGATAAAAGTGACCACAAACGATATTGCAATGCGTTGAAACAAGGCGTAGTGTTCATACTTTCACTAGTGCAAGTTCTCTCAACAATAATAACATAATTGGATCATATAACTATCCCTCAACATGCAACAAAGAGTCACTCCAAAGTCACTAATAGAGGAGAACAAACAAAGAGATTATTGTAGGGTACGAAACCACCTCAAAGTTATCCTTTCTGATCGATCTATTCAAGAGTCCATAGTAAAATAACATGAAGCTATTCTTTCCGTTTGATCTATCATAGAGTTTGTACTAGAATAACACCTTAAGATACAAATCAACCAAAACCCTAATGTCACCTAGATACTCCAATGTCACCTCAAGTATCCGTGGGTATGATTATACGATATGCATCACACAATCTCAGATTCATCTATTCAACCAACACAAAGTACTTCAAAGTGTGCCCCAAAGTTTCTACCAGAGAGTCAAGACGAAAACGTGTGCCAACCCCTATGCATAGCTTCATGGGCGGAACCTGCAAGTTGATCACCAAAACATACATCAAGTGGATCACGTGATATCCCATTGTCACCACAGATAAGCACGGCAAGACATACATCAAGTGTTCTCAAATCCTTAAAGACTCAATCCGATAAGATAACTTCAAAGGGAAAACTCAATCCATTACAAGAGAGTAGAGGGGGAGAAACATCATAAGATCCAACTATAATAGCAAAGCTCGCGATACATCAAGATCGTACCACCTCAAGAACACGAGAGAGAGAGATATCAAACACATAGCTACTGGTACATACCCTCAGCCCCGAGGGTGAACTACTCCCTCCTCGTCATGGAGAGCGCCGGGATGATGAAGATGGCCACCGGTGAGGGATCCCCCCTCCGGCAGGGTGCCGGAACAGGGTCCCGATTGGTTTTTGGTGGCTACAGATGCTTGCGGCGGCGGAACTCCCGATCTCTTCTGTTCCCCGGTGATTTTAGGGTATATGGATATATATAGGCGAAAGAAGTCGATAAGGGGAGCCACGAGGGGCCCACGAGGGTGGAGGGCGCGCCCAGGGGGTGGGCGCGCCCCCTGCCTCGTGCCTTCCTCGTTGCTTCCCTTACGTATACTCCAAGTCTTCTGGATCGCTTCCGTTCCAAAAATAACTCTCCCGAAGGTTTCATTCTGCTTGGACTCTGTTTGATATTCCTTTTCTGCGAAACACTGAAACAAGGAGAAAAACAAAAACTGGCACTGGGCTCTGGGTCAAAGGTTAGTCCCAAAAATAATATAGAAGTGTTTAATAAAGCCCATAAACATCCAAAACAGATAATATAATAGCATGGAACAATAAAAAATTATAGATACGTTGGAGACGTATTAGGAGCTCAATGGAGAAGCTATTCTGGTCGCAATACCTTGCGCCAGAACATCCAGTGCCCTTCACTGATCAGCTAAAATAGCTGGTCGAGCTGCATAGGGTGGCCGAACTGGCCATGAAGGATTTAATAATCCGGTTGTGGCTTGCCGAAGCTATACCCAGCAGCTACTTCAGACTCGTGAAGCGGCTGGTGAATGCCTGCCCTCGGCTGGACGCTGTCAAGCGTTCAGTCTGCATCGAGGGCGCGCGCATGGCCTTCGCCCGTGTCAATGTGTGGTGGGCGAAGATGGACGCCGTCAAGCTTGGGACCGAGGGGGCGCCTGAAGGCAAGGAGTACCGCACGCCCGAGCGATATTTTGGAGACGTCCTGGAGGGGTCTCGTATTGTGGCAACGCAATGTGCGCAAGACATTATTCTCGAATGAATACATTCGTGTTGTCTCTGCCTTGTATGATAAAACAAAGTTGTTATGTAATATAATGTTTGTTATGTTTTAAAAAATTTACCTCCTGTGCGGCCGTTTTGTATGAAATCTGAGAGTTGGCTAGTCGTTGGCTTCTGCCCCCATGTAGGTAGTATGGGGGTGTTCGGGATGGAATCTAAACACTCTTGATCCATTTTTTTGGTCCTTGACGGAGGTGTTTAGAACAACGAACTAGGTAATCAGACTATGCGACTTGAACACCCTCACTAAGCCATAGGAGTTTTACAATAAAAATATAGGTGCAGCCCCTAGTATCCGAACTAGGATGCTGTAAACACCTGATCGGGTAAATACCGATCCCTCGCGTAATGCGGAAAAAATCTCCAACGATTTAAGACCTCCGAAGAGCTGACCGGCTCTCGCCGCATCATGACAGTCAGTTTTCGGCTTTCTCTACTGAGGTGCTCCTTTGGATAAACCAGGGCACAATCACAGTAGTTCTCCCTTCACTACCTTAGCCGATATAGCGGAACGTAAGGTAGCAAGCACAGGAGCCAGGAAACCCAACTATTGACCAAAGACATGATTCGGAGCCAATGCACATAATGCTAAATTCGGGGTGCCGAACTATACTGTAAAAAGTGTTCGGACTTTGTTGCCGTAGTACGGGGCGCTATGAAGCCCCTGGCAAATACGAAGCGTACCAAAGAGTATGGGTTCTATCTGATAAAGCTATCAACAAACAAAGGAAAACAGAAAAGGAGCAAAGGTAATGAGCTGGTGCCCTAAAATTTGGGCCGCAAACTGTTTCCATTTATATTTTGGTTAATAGGTTAAGGCGCATTGATACAAATAGTGCGATAAGCAACATGCTATTTAACATGCCACAACCAAGGGAGTGTTGCGTGTGGGTCCTGAAAACAGGTAGAGTGATCGTTGAAGAAACCACCTAGAAATTTCCCCATGCGTCTGTGCTTCTTGCCATCTTGGTGTATGTGTCCTTCGAAAGGACCGGTGGTCAGACCGTTAGGGAAGGCCTGTGGAAAAGAAACCTAAAAAGGAGAAAAATTAAATAGTGGAAGTATATGTGTCTGGGAGCGGTCGAGCCGTATTGTGGATCACAAGGTAGGTATGCCTCCATCTATGCCCATGGTATTTTGAGTGTGTAGTTATGTACGCGTGGTGCGAATGCCACCACTTGATTGGGACAGGGACGGAGGCCAAATTGCTAGTCAAGCTCTTGACGAGCCGAGCTGTCCTGCTGCGGAATAGTCCGGACCCTCTTGATAGTGCCCGGGAGCTCGGCCGCCGAATTAAGGTTCTGCTTGAAAAGGCCGCTCTGTACTTCTGCTGCTAAGGCGGCGGTGCGCTCCTCGGTACGGAGGGAGCGTTCCGTGTTTCCATTAACTGTTATGATGCCGCGTGGTCCGGGCATCTTGAGCTTGAGGTAAGCATAATGAGGCACCGCATTGAATCGAGCAAATGCGGTTCATCCGAGCAGTGCGTGATAGCCGCTGCGAAAAGGGACGATATCGAAGATTAACTCTTCGCTTCGGAAATTGTCCGGAGATCCAAAGACAACCTCCAGTGTGATTGAGCCCGTATAGCGGGCCTCTACACCTGGTATGACTCCTTTGAAGGTAGTCTTTGTGGGCTTGATCCGTGATGGATTAATGCTCATTGAGGCTGCTGCCATCGTCCATGAGGACTCGCGTCAGGTGGAATCCATCAATGATTGGGTCGAGGACCAGTGCGGCTGAACCGCCATGAAGGATACTGGTCCGATGATCCCGATGATCAAAGGTGATCGGGCATGACGACCATGGATTGAATTTTGGGGCGACTGGCTCTATCGCACAGACGTCCCTGAGTGCGCGCTTGCGCTCCCTCTTGGGGATGTGTGTAGCATATATCATGTTCACCGTTTTGACCTGAGGGGGAAATTTCTTCTGTCCCCCTGTGTTCGGTTGCCGGGGCTCCTCATCATCGTCCTCACTTTGCGATCCCTTTTACTTGTTTTGGGCATTTAACTTGCCGGCCTGTTTAAAAACCAAACAATCTCTGTTGGTATGATTGGCTGGTTTGTCTGGGGTGCCATGGATCTGGCACGGACGATCGAGTATGCGGTCCAAGCTGGATGGTCCCTGGTTGTTTCTTTTATATGGCTTCTTCCGCTGACCAGACTTGGAGCCACTGAATCCGGCGTTGACTGTTGTGTCATCGGTGTTGTCACCATTGCTTCTGCGTTTGTGTGTGCTACGTCGGAGCTTGCGATTGCTATTTTTAACCTTGGAGGTGCCCATTTCACTTGTTGTGTTTTTGCTATGGGCCAGCCAACTATCCTCACCCGCACAAAACGGGTCATGAGTGCCGTGAGGGCTGCCATGGACTTCGGATTTTCTTGGCCGAGGTGGCGGGCAAGCCATTCGTCGCGGATGTTGTGTTTAAAGGCCGCTAGGGCTTCGGCATCCGGACAGTCGACGATCTGGTTCTTTTTAGTTAGGAACCTAGTCCAGAATTTCCTGGCTGACTCTCCAGGCTATTGTACTATGTGACTTAAGTCATCGACATCTGGTGGCCGGACATATGTACCTTGGAAGTTGTCAAGGAAGGCCTCTTCCAAGTCCTCCCAGCTGCCAATAGAATTTTCAGCAGACTGTTTAACTAGTGCCGAGCTGGCCCTTTGAGTTTTAGTGGGAGGTATTTAATGGCGTGAAGGTCGTCTCTTATGGATGTGGAGAATAAAATCCTCGAACCATACCGCGGGATCAGTTGTTCCATCGTATGACTCGATATTTAGGGGTTTAAACCCTTCTGGGAATTCATGATCCAGTACTTCGTCAGTGAAGCAAAGAGGATGTGCGGCTCCTCTATATCGGGCCGCATCACGACGTAGCTCCAATGGAGTCCGTCTGCGGTTTTCGGCCCGGGCGTGACTAGGTTTGTCACGTCCGAATAGACAGCCGACGCCGCGTGTCGAGGCATGTCCTCGCGATCCGTAGATCGATCTTGTATGCCCTGCCCAACTGTCTAGGTCCTTCCAAAGGTCCTATGTATAACCCCGAGCTATTTTATCCATTCCTTTACGGTGAGGTGGGGCAGCCTGGTGTTCGGCTTGAGTTGCCGCTTTATCCCGACCGCGTGATGGTCGGTCAGCCGCATTGCGCGATGATGGTACGAGCTCCGGCGCCTCGTCATCGAACTGGGGCAGCAATTTGCGCTTCGGGTAACTTTTGTCTGGGCGCTTAAGGCTGTATTCTTCGGCTGCTAGGACATCAGTCCATCTGTCGTTGAGCAGATCTTGGTCAGCTTGAAGCTGATGCTGCTTCTTTTTCAGGCTCCTTGCAGTGGCTATTAGCTGGCGTTTCAAGCACTCCTGCTCGAGAGGTTTCTCAGGAACGATAAAATCCTCGTTGCCGAGGCTCACCTCCTCCTCGGAGAGCGGATGATAACTACCGTCCTCTGAGTCTTCGTCTATGGCCTGTTCATTAGGGCTAACTTGCCCATCTTCCTGATTGTCTTGTTCGGCAGTTTGCTCATCGGGGTTTTCTGTGTCTTCGGCGCCATCCGGAGTGTTATCGTCTCCTGTGCCGGTGTTGCTATCTTTGCTACGGAGCGATTTAGAGCGGCGCCGCTGACGCCGGTGCTTTGGTTGTGTCTTAGGAGGGTCATCCTCCACTGGGTTTTCCTTATCATCGCCGCTATTGTCTTTTGGTGAATCCACCATGTATACGTCATATCAGGAAGTGGCCGTCCATCGTCCGGTGAACGCCGGGTTTTGGGCCTCCTCTTCTCCGGCATCGTCGTCCATACCGTCGATGTCTTCGGAGTCATAACCGAGCGTGTCGGCTAGGTCGTCGACAGTGGCTATGAAGTGGGCAGTGGGTGGGAAACAAAATTCTCCATCGTCAGCCTCCAGTTCAAACCGGATATAATTAGGCTGAGAGTCCCCCGCTAGGGATATATTTTTTAACGAGTTCGGCATGTCGCCTAAAGGCGAGTGCCGGAAGATGTCTGCGGCGCTGAATTCGGCGATCGATGACTGATCCTGCTCGATATACGCAGACGCACATGGCTCGGAACTTATAGCCGGAAACGACTCCGAGGTTCCGGTGACGCGGACATCACCCGAGATTAGGTCTGTGTGCGGCTCCAATGCCACGGAATCTACGGCTTCCATTGCGGGGTTGAGCTTCCCGTCCTCAGATGGCGCGATCTACTCCGAATCTAAGGCTAGAGCGGTTACAGGTGCAATTTCCTGGGCATGGCCCGATGACAGATTTAAGTCATGTTCATCGTGGCGACGGGGAGCGACTGCCGTGCTCTCGAATCCGTCGAAGATCAAGTCTCCGCAGATATCCGTGACGTAGTTCAAGCTCCCAAATCTGACCTGATGGCCAGGGGCGTAGCTGTCGATCTGCTCCAGATGGCCAAGCGAGTTGGCCCGCAGTGCGAAGCCGCCGAACACGAAGATCTGTCCGGGGAGGAAGGTTTTCCCTTGAACAGTACTGTTGTTGACGATTGAAGGAGCCATCAAACCTTTTGGGGACGGCACAGTGGAACTCTCAATGAAAGCACCAATGTCGGTGTCAAAACCGGCGGATCTCGGGTAGGGGGTCCCGAACTGCGCGTCTAAGGTCGATGGTAACAGGAGACGGGGGACACAATGTTTACCCAGGTTCGGGCCCTCTCTATGGAGGTAATACCCTACTTCCTGCTTGATTGATCTTAATGAATATGAGTATTACAAGAGTTGATCTACCACGAGATCGTAATGGCTAAAACCCTAGAAGTCTAGCCTGTATGACTATGGCTATTTCTGGACTAAGCCCTCCGGTTTATATAGACACCGGAGGGAGCTAGGGTTGTACAAAGTCGGTTACGGAGAAATGAATCTTCATGTTTGGTCGCCAAGCTTGCCTTCCACGCCAAGGAGAGTCCCATCCGGACACGAGAGAGAGTCTTTGGTCTTGTATCTTCACAGCCCATTAGTCCGGCCCATGTCCAACAGGCCGGACGCCCGAGGACCCCTTAGTCCAGGACTCCCTCAGTGCGGGCAAGAAATACCGTGCGCTTTGCAAGAGAGGTGCCACATCGAAGTTGCATTTGGTATTTGAAAATCAAACCACCCTTTTGATACATAAATTTGGTCCACATGCAAGTGTGTTTGTGTTCTGACCCTCTCCCGCGTCATTTTTCGCCAAATTTATGAGCATTAGACAAGTCGGATGATGCAACAAACACGGTTCACTCAAACTAACCGTGCGCCACGCTGGTGCACCTGTCACACACACATCCACACAGTACATTGGGCTCCACGAGGCTCCCCCTCTCAAAAATATCTGCCCGCCTCGTGGCTTTTTCTGTTTCATAACACACGGTTGTTATCTCCAGACCATGTGCAATGTTTCTTGTTCCCAATCCCGCCTGCATCCATAGAAAATATCTACCCGCCTCGAGGGTTTTTCTGTTTCATAACACACGGTTGTTTATCTCCGGACCGTGTGTGATGTTTCTTGTTCCCAATCCTGCCTGCATCCCTAGAAAATATCTGCCCGCCTCGAGGGTTTTTCTATTTCATAACACACGGTTGTTATCTCCGGACCGTGTGCGATGCACTATCATCAAAAATTTCAATAGCCCGACATTTCACTCCCGCATTTCACTCCCGTGTAGTAAAATTTTCAGTACCCGCGTCATTTCCTCAAACACTCCGCGCCCCCTTCCACACACACACACCAAAACCTCCTCGGGCGTGCGCGCGCGCACACACACACCCCCTCCCTCGCTCAAAACCCTAGCAAGGTCCCCGCGGCCGCCGCAAGGCCTCCATTCTCAACATCTGTCGGTTTGCCCGTGCATCTTACCCACTGATCTCCATACGCAGGCTGCCCTGAGTTTCTTAGATGACGCCTGCCAAGCGCCCCCTTTCCCACAGATCCCCATCCCCATCCCCATCCCCCACCCCAGAGCGTCGCAGCCTAAGCCCGGCTACGCTTCCCGTGGAGCCCGAGGAGCGACTGGCCCAAAAGAGGTGTATAGCGGTCTCTTCGCCCGATGTCACCGAGGAAGCTGACGACCATTACTAGAGGCAGGCACTCAAGCAGCGGGCAAGAGTATGCGGGCATGTCTCGGCCGCCGGCTACGACATTGAGGTCATCGACAGCGACGGCCTGAGGCTGGCTGTGTCACAGGTTAACTGGCCCACCCCAACCCCTCGGGTTCAACCATCGTCGATCTCATCCATGGCCCCGCCGCTGATCTCCTTTGGCTCGCTGTCAACAATTTGCCATTCTACATCGCCATCGAGCCCCTTTTTTCATTTCTGAAGGACACGTTCTGCGACGCTGGCTTGGGATCCACAGCTTCCAAGTCAGACCTCATCGACGGCGACCACGAGGAGGGCATCCTCTCCGGCTCTTCCAAGGGGAAAGAGCCCTTCTGCTCTCCCAAGGGGAAAGCGCCCGTTTGCGACATCAGGGAGGGCACCCTACAGCCGTGCTCTTCCAAGGGGAAGGAGCCCATCTGTGACAACATGGAGCACATCCAGGGTCCATGCTCTTCCCACGGGAACGAGCCCATCTGTGACAAGTGAGGAAACCCATGATTTGTTTTGCCGCGCCTCTTCACAGGGGGAAACCCATGATTTGTTTTGTCGAGTCCCTTTTGTAGTGTAGAAGATGTCCAGTTTTAATTGCTATATCTGGTTGTTTGTAGTATGCCTTGTTTATTTCAGTTGTTCACAATGTGATGCTCTATATGTGCAATTATTTACTGTGCAGTACATTTCATCAATCCATTTTTAAACATAGCGATAGGAATGCATATATTTGCTTGCTGTTAAGCCTGTTATAGCTAGCATATGCCTCTTTTAAAGTTTTTTGATTGTTCGGTTGTTTGTAGTTAGCATATGTTCAGTTTCAAATGCTATCTTTGGTTGTTCATAGTATGCCTTGTTTATTCCAGTTATTCGCAACGTGATGTTCTTTATGTGCAAGTATGAACTTTGCAGTTCGATTTCATCAGTACCAGTTTCAACAATACCACTATGAATGACTACATTTGGTTGCTGCATCTTGTAGTTAACACGCCTTTCCATTTTTATTTAACCATAACCAGCGTACTTAGACCGGCACAATACCAGTTTGAATGACTATGTTTGCTTGTTGTTAAATGTTAGGCCTATTGCAGTTAGCACACCTTTCCACTTGTTTTGCTTTACTAGCGTGCTTAAACCTGCACACTGAAGCTATCTTTTGGAGATTATTTTGGCTGCCATGTATAATTTTGGTTGATGTTTAGCCTGTTGTGCTTAACATGCTTCTCGATGTACCTACACAGGACAATTTTGGGAACGACTGCTGTTTTCCATGGAGGTTAGTTTCATCCCATGGCCTATATCTACTCACTGTTCAGGATATCGGTAGCTGGTACCATATAGGCTGGCGGCTGATAAGGGACTAATCGGTGAATCGGACTTTTAACTGAATATATCTGCAACCCATTTTTCATTAGGTTAACTGGGGCCATATGTAATATATCTGAGGCTACATAGCAACATGCACTGTAATTAATGTCTAAATAAGTAAATATGCAATCCTAGGCTACATAGCAACAAGGAAGTGTGTTACATTAATGTTCTAATGATGTCTAGATATACGTAGAAGAGCAGCAGCAGCAATGGCAACAACACATCCCTGTTTGGATACTCAAGTTAGCTAAAGGTTAGAGTTAGTTTCTAGTTCATTACTAACCCTGAACTAACTCCATCCAAAGAGTTGTTTGGATGGCAGGGTTAGATTGACAATAAATGCACTAGGGGAACTAGCTCCAATTAGCACCTCTTGGGTTGGATAGTTTTTTGGGGTGGGTTATAGATGCAACTAGCTCAAACTAGCCCTCATGTTTAGATATACTTAGGGCTATTTGAGCCCGAACTAGCTCAAACTAACTGTAACCCATGGATACAGCAGCAGTTAATCGCCGATAATTTGTAAGAATGAACTAAACTCCTTCCGGCCCATAATATAAGACGATGTTAATTCATCTAATATGTGAGTATATTGGATGTTATAAGATACTCCCTCCGTTCCTAAATATTTGTCTTTTAGAGATTTCAAATGGACTACCACATACGGATGTATATAGACATATTATAAAAGAGTGTTGTACTACATCGTTGTGCAATTGCTGTTTAGCTTCTAATATTAACTTGGTGCTTTTAGGTACATATGTCATTGGTAAAGATCTGCGTTTCGACCCTTTTTGCGTATGGGGCAATGAGATATCGATGAACCACCATCAAGTGAGGAAGCTGATAAAGATTGTTAGTAAAATGGGTCCAAAGATGGCAATTAAACTATTTGTTTACACTTTATCCAAGACAACAGCAAACTGCAGGATGGTAAGTAAGAACTCTACAGCCTTCTTTTTACTGCCCATAATGAGTTCTGTTAGATGATTATGTCTGAATCTTTTTCCTTTGCAGTGGTTGCCAAAGCAGTTTACTCAAGATTACATCTCAAAGTACATGATTGGTGGGCATGCAAAGGTTAAAGTATTTCTACCAGAACACGATGATTATCTAGATGTTTTCATGAAGACCGTGAAGGATGGGCGTTCGGCCATCACAAGGGGTTGGACTAGAGTCGTGCGTGCCTTCTGCATGAAGGAGGGCACAATATGGGCATTCCGCTTCACCTTGTTCAGCAACCAGAATATATTTCGCCTCTTTCTTTACCGTCTTTAATAGTACAAGTATATAACTGTGGTTCATCATTCTTTATTTGGTTCTTATGTAATTCTTGAACATATGTACCTATGCATTGAATAATGCATTGGTTGTTTGAACCTGATGGATATGAATAAATTTGTAGCATACATTCAAATTCAAATCCAAATCCGTTACAATTTGGAAAAGCAACAATTAAATTATGGTGAAATTACGCTCTCCAGGTTGTTACGGCACACACGGTTGGTAAAACACAAACGTTTGCGATATACACCATAATCCAAGACGGTTCACAGAGAGGAAACATGTGCAAGCATGCACACAGTTGACGTTTGCAAAGCGTGTGCGATGTCGGACAATACCACAAACGGTGTGGGCAAACTAAACGTTTGTGTTAGTTGCCTTATCGTACATGATTCGCAACCATGAACTGTTTCTAATGAAGTATCCATCGTAAACATTGCACCACAGAATAGCGTGAGCGACAGTTGTCGTGTACGACGATGTTACGACGGTCCGACGTTTCATAATCCTGTCCGGCACTCGTACGATGATTAGCTAATCTTCTTAATGGTGAACCGTTTGTGATGGGCCGCGCATCATACATGTTCTATAATAGTGAACCGTTTGTGATGGGCCGCGCATCGTAAACGTAGCACCACAGAATACCGACTGCGATGGCAATGCGAGCAAAAACGAGTAGGAGTACTGTAGGGACCCTATCCCCGACGGTTTCTGGGTTGTGTGGGAAGGACCCCCCTATCGCCCACACTCACTTGGTGGCGGTTTCAAATGCCGTCGGGGAAAGGGGTTAAAAACCTTTTGTTTAGGACCGACGCGTACCAGTGGTAAGAGAAAATTGAGCGTTGCACGAACTTGGATGACAAAGAATAAAAGCGACAGACTGCATAATGAAGGTTGTCATCTTAAGGGGCAATGTAACGTGAAGTTCTTTAGCACTAAGGGGTTGAGCATGCAAACAATTAAGCGCATGGCAACATCTGCTTCCCTCTGCGAAGGGCCTATCTTTTACTTTTATGTATTTACTTTTATGCAAAGAGTCAAAGTTTTCCTTCTATACCTTTTTAATTTTCTCCTTTGGCAAGCATCATGTGGTGGGGAAAGACCTAGGCACATATGTTCAGTTGCATATAGATAGCATGAGTTATTATTGTTGGCATCACCCTTGAGGTGAGTATGTTGGGAGGCAAAACTATAAGCCCCTATCTTTCTATTTGTCCGGTTGAAACGTTTTGCTCATGTGTACTCGGTGAGTGTTAGCAATCATAGAGGACTCTATGATGGTTGAGTATGTGGACTTGCTTAAGGGCTCCGACACGTGACCCTTCCTGAAAAGATGATGAATTGTAGTTGCAAAGTTGACTGAGAACATAGTTTGTTGGTTTCTAATAGAGTTTTTGCTTTATACTTTGATTGTGTGATGAATTGTTACTTATTCATGGTAAGTGTATGATAAAAGTTCTATGATAAAAGTCCTATGTTCAAATTTGTTGCTGTTATAATAATCAACATGATGCTTCTATGTCCGTATTTTGTTTTTATCAACACCTCTCTCTCAAAGCTTGTGGACATGTTTTTCGATTTCGGTTTTCGCTTGAGGACAAGCGAGGTCTAAGCTTGGGGGATCTGATACGTCCATTTTGCATCATGTTTTCTTACTGTTATTTACAATGTTTTTATCCATAATAATGCTTTTTGGAGTAATTCTAATGCCTTTTCTCTCATAATTTGCAAGGTACACACCAAGGGGGAGAATTCCGGCAGCTGGAAATCTGGTCCTGAAAAAGCTACGTCAGGCTACCTATTCTGCACAACTCCAAATGAGCTGAAACTCCACGAGGATTTGTTATGGAATATTTGAGAAATACTGGAGCCAATAAACACCAGAGGGGGGCCACCAGGTGGGCACAACCCACCTGGGCGCGCCAGGCCCCCCTGGCACGCCCTGGTGGGTTGTGGCCTCCTCGGCCCACCTTCGGTGCCCATCTTCTGGTATATAAGTGATTTTGACCTAGAAAAATATAAAGGGAAGGCTTTCGGGATGAAGCGCCGCCGTCTCGAGGCGGAACTTGGGCAAGGGCACTTTTGCCCTCTGGCGGAGCGATTCTGCTGGGGTACTTCCCCCCCGGAGGGGGAAATCATCGTCACCATCATCACCAACAACTCTCCCATCTTGGGGAGGGCAATCTCCATCAACATCTTCACCAGCACCATCTCATCTCAAACCCTAGTTCATCTCTTGTATTCAATCTTGTTACCGTAACTATAGATTGTTGCTAGGGGTGACTAGTAGTGTTGATTACATCTTGTAGTTGATTACTATATGGTTTATTTGGTGGAAGATTATATGTTCAGATCCATTATGCATATTAATACCCCTCTGATCATGAGCATGTTGATTATTTGTGAGTAGTTACTTTTGTTCTTGAGGTCACGGGATAAATCATATTGCAAGTAATCATGTGAATTTGATATGTGTTCGATATTTTGATGGTATGTATGTTGTGATTCCCTCAGTTGTGTCATGTGAACGTCGACTACATGACACTTCACCATATTTGGGCCTAAGGGAATGCATTGTTGAGTAGTAAATAGATGGTGGGTTGCGAGAGTGACAGAAACTTAAACCCCAGTTTATGCACTATTCCGTAAGGGACCGATTGGATCCTAGAGTTTAATGCTATGGTTAGTATTTATCCCTAATACTTTTCTCGTAGTTGCAGATGCTTGCGGTAGGGTTAATCATAAGTAGGAGGTTTGTTCAAGTAAGAACAACTCCTAAGCACCGGTCCACCCACATATCAAATTATCAAAGTACCGAACACAAATCGAACCAATATGATGAAAGTGACTAGATGAAATTCCCGTGTACCCTCAAGAACGCTTTGCTTATCATAAGAGACCGTTTAGGCATGTCCTTGTCCTCAAAAGGATTGGGCTACCTTGATGCATACTTATTGCTCCTATTGTTACTTGCTCGTTACAAATTATCTTGCTATCAAACTAATTGCTACTTACAGTTTCAGCAGTTGCAGACATTACCTTACTGAAAACTACTTGTCAGTTCCTTTTGCTCCTCGTTGGATTTGACACTCTTACTTATCGAAAAGAGCTACAATTGATCCCCTATACTTAGGGGTCATCATATACGGCATACGGTTCAGTCGATGAACTGTTTTCGATTAGGCATCCAAGGCTTCCAGCCGGTTGAAGAAGGCCAACATCGTAGCATCCTCACTGGCCTTGTAGATACCTATGTACACGATTTGCTTGTACACGTGGATGTGTAGGTCGACAAATTCTTGCAGGGCGAGGCGCCTCGCGGCGAGTGCGACCTCCAGGTGGACATTCTTCGTCGCATCAACGGGGAGTCACAGGGCCACCAGTGCTTGAAAGAGGTTTCGACCATGGAGGCCGATTAGGGTGGCAGGCAATGAGGAGCCCGGGCGCGTGGGCTGGAGGAGTACGGTGATGTCGTCCGTGAGCTTCTTGACGACGGTGTACTTGTTGGTGGTGGCAACGATCATCTGGTCCAACTGAGAGTCGTAGCCGGCGTCGACGGTGGCCATCCACCAGCCAATCGCCAACACCGTCTGGAGACGATCCTCGGTCCCATGCCACAGGATGGCGTCGTGGACCATCTGGCACAGCCGCTGGCCGCTCGCGTGCATCACCACCATGGGTCTGGAGTGAGCACTTTTGCGCTTATTAGTGTAGGTGCTTAGGCAAATGCATAGGTGCGTACAATGTGGTAGATGCATTGGAATAGAGGGGCGCCTTTATATGAGTGCAAACTGCGTTGCATTCACATCGTGCTGCCTCTTTTCCCGGTCCTCCTCCCATTACTTCCCTCATGCATCCACAAGATGCTAATTCAAGGAGGATGCATCATTGGCCGTTCAACATTTCGGGAACCGCTACCCTCTCCCTCGTCTACATTAAAGCCGTATCGGGAACTGTGCCGCCCACTGTCAAATCGAATTGTACTGCGCCACCCGCTGCACGCCCGGCTGAACACGCCTCCTCGCCTCCATCTATGCTTAATTACTGAATTTTAGTTGCAAAAATTAGATACTGCTAGTGATTTTTAGCTTCATATTCTGACAAATCGCAGTGTTACAAGGTTTGACAAATGGCAATCTTACTGGATCAACAAATGTCAATCTTTCCAGTTTAACAGATGGAAACATACCCAATATGACAGATGCAAATCTTACCAAATTGCTTGTAAGTGGTTGCACACGGGTCATCCAAAAGAACCGTTCATTTTCAAGAGATGCACAAATCCTGCTCACACTTTGCATTAAAACCAAGACACGTGGCGTCACATGAATGGTTAACAAAATGCACACGGTTTGAATTATACAAACGTTTGAGATATTAAAGTGGCATCTATTTTAGCAAAATGCCTTTGATGGCTGTTATTCTAGTGCGCCTTCTCTCATAATGGACACGAAAAATACCACAACATGTCGGGTGCCATTCCATGATAGCATGCCAAGTTTCATGAATTTTAGATGAGTTTTGGATTTACTAGAATTTAAAAACAAAGTATCTCAAGGTTTTGCCGGCAATCAATGGTGCCCTAGTGTTTGAAATTCATTCTCATTTCTTGCATTGGACCTAAGCATGCACCCAAGGACAAAGATTTGATTTTTCAACCAATTTATATGCTCTCGATCATGTGCATGTAGTTTAAATTGGAATTATGCACATAAATGCATTGAAAACTCAGTTAATGCATGAAAATGTCCAAACGAACCCGAAAAATCACAAAAATTGACACAACACTCCTGTTGTTCTATGTTGACACGAGAGAATTTTTGAAAGCAATAAGAGGCAATGGATATCGTTTCGTCCCCAAAGGTGGGATATTCCCCACCGAAACCATCATGATTGTTGTGAGAAGCATATACCCAAACCTGCCCCAAATGGGACAAAAAATTTACCACGGCATGTTGATGCCGCTCCATGATAGCAAGTTTCATGAATTTCAGACGAATTTTGAATTTACTAGAATTTAAAAACCAGGTATCTCAATGTTTGCGGCCGAGTGTCGGTGGCAGGGTATTTGACATTCATTCCCATTTCTTGCATGGGACCTAAATATGCAACCAAGGACACATATTTGAATTTTCAACCAATTTATATGCATTAGAGCATGTGCATGTAGTTCAAATTTGAATTATGCACATGAATGCATTGAAAACTCAGTTAATGCATAAAAATGTCCAAACTAACCCCGAAAAATCCCAAAAATTGACACAACACTCTTGTTGCTCTATGTTGACTCTAGGAAAAAATTGAAATTGAGAAGAGGCAATGGATATCGTTTTGTCCCCAAAGGTAGGACGTTCCCTACCGAAACCATCAGGCTTGTTGTGAGAAGCTCTGGTTTGTGAGAAGCATATCCCCAAACCTTCCCCAAATGGGACAAAATTTTTACCACGACATGTTGATGCCGCTCCATGATAGCATGCCAAGTTTCATGAATTTCTAATGAGTTTTGGATTTACTAGGATTTAAAATCCAGGTATCTCAATGTTTGTGGCCGAGTGACGGTGGCAGGGTGTTTGACATTCATTCCCATTTCTTGCATGGGACCTAAGCACGCAACCAAGGACACGGATTTGAATTTTCAACCAATTTATATGCATTAGAGCATGTGCCTGTAGTACAAATTTGAATTATGCACATGAATGCAAAGAAAACTCAGTTAATGTATAAAAATGTCCAAGTGAACCCCAAAAAATCCCAAAAATTGACACAACACTCCTGTTGTTCTATGTTGACACTAGGAAAAAAATTGAAATCGAGAAGAGGCAATGGATATCGTTTCGTCCAGAAAGGTGAAACGTTCCCTACCGAAACCATCAGGCTTGTTGTGAGAAGCATGTACCCAAATCTGCCCCAAATGGGACAGAAAATTTACCACGACATGTTGATGCCGCTCCATGACAGCATGCCAAGTTTCATGAATTTCAGTGGAGCTTTGGATTTACTAGAATTTAAAAACCAGGTATCTCAATGTTTGCGGCCGAGTGACGGTGGCAAGGTGTTTGACATTCATTCCCATTTCTTGCATGGGACCTAAGCATGCAACCAAGGACACATATTTGAATTTTGAGCTAATTTATATGCATTAGAGCATGTGCATGTAGTTCAAATTTGAATTATGCACATGAATGCATAGAAAACTCAGGTAATGTATAAAAATGTCCAAGCGAATCCCAAAAATCCCAAAAATTGACACAACACTCCTGTTGTTCTATGTTGACACTAGGAAAAAAATTTGAAATCGAGAAGAGGCAACGAATATCATTTCGTCCATAAAGGTGAAACGTTCCCTATCGAAACCATCACACTTGTTGTGAGAAGCTCTGGTTTATGAGAATCTTATACCCAAACCTGCCCCAAATGGGACAAATTTTTTACCACGGCATGTTGATGCCGGTCCATGATAACATGCCAAGTATCATGAATTTTGGATGACTTTTGGATTTACTAGAATTACAAAAGCAAGTACGTCAACGTTTGCCGGAGAGCCACGGTGCCGTGGTGTTTGAAATTCATCCCAATTTCTTGCATGGGACATAAGCATAAACCCATGGAAACATATATGATTTTACAACCATGTTGGTGCACCGGAGCATGTGCATGTAGTTTAATTTTGAATTGTGCACCTGAAATGGCTAGAAAACCAATTTAATGTATAAAATGTCCAAACGAACCCTGAATAATTCCAATTCTTTTACGACACACATATAGTTACATGTTCACTGCGGATAAATGGTCTAGCAATTCAAACACCATCCATTGCCGCTGTGACCCCATTATTGTTGGGTAACATAGTAATTTCAAAAATTTCCTACGCACACACAGGATCATGGTGATGCATAGCAACGAGAGGGGAGAGTGTTGTCTACGTACCCTCGTAGACCAAAAGTGGAAGCGTTAGCACAACGCGGTTGATGTAGTCGTACGTCTTCACGATCCGACCGATCAAGTACCGAACGTACGACACCTCCGAGTTCAGCACACGTTCAGCCCGATGACGTCCCTCGAACTCCGATCCAGTTGAGTGTTGAGGGAGAGTTTCGTTAGCACGATGGCGTGGTGACGATGATGATGTTCTACCGACGCAGGGCTTCGCCTAAGCACTGCTACAGTATTATCGAGGTGGACTATGGTGGAGGGGGGCACCGCACACGGCTAAAAGATCAAACAATCAATTGTTATGTCCTTGGGGTGCCCCCTGCCCCCGTATATAAAGGAGCAAAGGGGGCAGGTGCGGCTGGCTAGGGAGGAGGCGCGCAGGAGGAGTCCTACTCCCACCGGGAGTAGGACTCCCTCCCTTCCTTGTTGGAATAGGAGAAGGGGGGAAGAGGTGGAGGAGAGGAAGGAAAGGGGGGGGCGCCGCCCCCCTCTCCTTGTCCTATTCAGACTAGGGGGGAGGGGCGCGCGGCCCTTGCCCTGGCTACCTCTCCTCATCTCCACTAAGGCCCACTATGGCCCATTAATCCCCGGGGGGTTCCGGTAACCCCTCCGGTACTCCTGTAAAATCTCGATTTCACCCGGAACACTTCCGATATCCAAATATATGCTTCCAATATATCAATCTTCATGTCTCGACCATTTCGAGATTCCTCGTCATGTCCGTGATCACATCCGGGACTCCGAACAACCTTCGGTACATCAAAACATATAAACTCATAATATAACTGTCATCGAAACTTTAAGCGTGCGGACCCTACGGGTTCGAGAACAATGTAGACATGACCGAGACACGTCTCCGGTCAATAACCAATAGCGGAACCTGGATGCTCATATTGGCTCCCACATATTCTACGAAGATCTTTATTGGTCAAACCGCATAACAACATACGTTGTTCCCTTTGTCATCGGTATGTTACTTGCCCGAGATTCGACCGTCGGTATCTCAATACCTAGTTCAATCTCGTTATCGGCAAGTCTCTTTGCTCATTCCGTAATACATCGTCCCGCAACTAACTCATTAGTTACGATGCTTGCAAGGCTTATAGTGATGTGCATTACTGAGTGGGCCCAGAGATACCTCTCCGACAATCGGAGTGACAAATCCTAATCTCGAAATACGCCAACCCAACAAGTACCTTTGGAGACACCTGTAGAGCACCTTTATAATCACCCAGTTACGTTGTGACGTTTGGTAGCACACAAAGTGTTCCTCTGGTAAACGGGAGTTGCATAATCTCATAGTCATAGGAACATGTATAAGTCATGAAGAAAGCAATAGCAGAATACTAAACGATCAAGTGCTAAGCTAACGGAATGGGTCAAGTCAATCACATCATTTCTCCTAATGATGTGATCCCGTTAATCAAATGACAACTCATGTCTATGGCTAGGAAACATAACCATGTTTGATTAACGAGCTAGTCAAGTAGAGGCATACTAGTGACACTCTGTTTGTCTATGTATTCACACAAGTATTATGTTTCCGGTTAATACAATTCTAGCATGGATAATAAACATTTATCATGAAATAAGGAAATAAATAATAACTTTATTATTGCCTCTAGGGCATATTTCCTTCAGTCTCCCACTTGCACTAGAGTCAATAATCTAGATCACATCGCCATGTGATTTAACATCAATAGTTCACATCACCATTTGATTAACACCCATAGTTCACATCGTCATGTGACCAACACCCAAAGGGTTTACTAGAGTCAATAATCTAGTTCACATCGCTATGTGATTAACACCCAAAGAGTACTAAGGTGCGATCATGTTTTGCTTGTGAGATAATTTTAGTCAACGGGTCTGTCACATTCAGATCCGTAAGTATTTTGCAAATTTCTATGTCTACAATGCTCTGCACGGAGCTACTCTAGCTAATTGCTCCCACTTTCAATATGTATCCAGATTGAGACTTAGAGTCATCTGGATCAGTGTCAAAATTTGCATCGACGTAACCCTTTATGACGAACCCTTTTGTCACCTCCATAATCGAGAAACATATTCTTATTCTACTAAGGATAATTTTGACCGCTGTCCAGTGATCAACTCCTGGATCACTATTGTACTCCCTTGCCAAAATCGGTGTAGGGTATATAATAGATCTGGTACACAGCATGGCATACTTTATAGAACCTATGGCTGAGGCATAGGGAATGACTGTCATTCTCTTTCTATCTTCTGTCGTTGTCGGGCTTTGGGTCCTACTCAATTTCACACCTTGTAACACAGGCAAGAACTCTTTCTTTGACTGTTCCATTTTGAACTACTTCAAAATCTTGTCAAGGTATGTACTCATTGCAAAACTTATCAAGCGTCTTGATCTATCTCTATAGATCTTGATGCTCAATATGTAAGCAGCTTCACCGAGGTCTTTCTTTGAAAAACTCCTTTCAAACACTCCTTTATGCTTTGCAGAATAATTCTACATTATTTCCGATCAACAATATGTCATTCACATATACTTATTAGAAATGCTGTAGTGCTCCCACTCACTTTCTTGTAAATACAGGCTTCACCGCAAGTCTGTATAAAACTATCTTTGATCAACTTATCAAAGCGTATATTCCAACTCCGAGATGCTTGCACCAATCCATAGATGGATCGCTGGAGCTTGCATATTTTGTTAGCACCTTTAGGATTGACAAAACCTTCTTGGTTGTATCATATACGACTCTTCTTTAATAAATCCATTAAGGAATGCAGTTTTGTTAGCCATTTGCCAGATTTCATAAAATGCAGCAATTGCTAACATGATTCGGACAGACTTAAGCATAGATACGAGTGAGAAACTCTCATCGTAGTCAACATCTTGAACTTGTCGAGAATGTTTTGCGACAATTCTAGCTTTGTAGATAGTAACACTACTATCAGCGTCCGTCTTCCTCTTGAAGATCCATTTATTTTTCATGGCTTGCCGATCATCGGGCAAGTCAACCAAAGTCCATACTTTGTTCTCATATATGGATCCCATCTCAGATTTCATGGCCTCAAGACATTTCGCGGAATCTGGGCTCATCATCGCTTCCTCATAGTTCGTAGGTTCGTCATGGTCAAGTAACATGACCTCCAGAACAGGATTACCGTACCACTCTGGTGCGGATCTCACTCTGGTTGACCTACGAGGTTCGGTAGTAACTTGATCTGAAGTTACATGATCATCATCATTAGCTTCCTCACTAATTGGTGTAGGAGTCACAGGAACAGATTTTTGTGATGAACTAGTTTCCAATAAGGGAGCAGGTACAGTTACCTCATCAAGTTCTACTTTCCTCCCACTCACTTCTTTCGAGAGAAACTCCTTCTCTAGAAAGGATCCATTGTTAGCAACGAATGTCTTGCCTTCGGATCTGTGATAGAAGGTGTACCCAACTGTCTCCTTTGGGTATCCGATGAAGACACATTTCTCCGATTTGGGTTTGAGCTTATCAGGATGAATTTTTTTCTTATAAGCATCGCAACTGCAAACTTTAAGAAACGACAACTTTGTATTCTTGCCAAACCACAGTTCATACGGTGTCGTCTCAAACGAATTTAGATGGTGCCCTTTTTTTTACGTGAATGCAGCTGTCTGTAATGCATAACCCCAAAACTATAGTGGTAAATCGGTAAGAAACATCATAGGTTGCACTATATCCAATAAAGTACGGTTATGACGTTCGGACACACCATTATGTTGTGGTGTTCCAGGTGGCACGAATTTGTGAAACTATTCCACATTGTTTTAATTGAATACCAAACACGTAACTCAAATATTTGTCTCCGCGATCAGATCGTAGAAACCTTATTTTCTTGTCACGATGATTTTCCACTTCACTTTGAAATTCTTTGAACTTTTCAAATGTTTCAGACTTATGTTTCATAAAGTAGATATACCCATATTTGTTCAAATCATCTGTGAAGGTCAGAAAATAACGATACCCCCCGCGAGCCTCAACACTCATTGGATCGCATACATCAGTATGTATTATTTCCAATAAGTCAGTTGCTCTCTCCATTGTTCCGGAGAACGGAGTCTTAGTCATCTTGCCCATAAGGCATGGTTCGCAAGCATCAAGTGATTCATAATCAAGTGATTCCAAAAGCCCATCAGCATGGAGTTTCTTCATGTGCTCTACACCAATATGACCTAAACGGCAGTGCCACAAATAAGTTGCACTATCATTATTAATTTGCATCTTTTGGCTTCAATATTATGAATATGTGTATCACTACGGTCGAGATCCAACGATTTTCACTGGGTGTGTAACCATATAAGGTTTTATTCATGTAAACAGAACAACAATTATTCTCTAACTTAAATGAATAACCGTATTGCAATAAACATGATCAAATCATATTCACGCTCAACGCAAACACCAAATAACACTTATTTAGGTTTAACACTAATCCTGAAAGTATAGGGAGTGTGCGATGATCATATCAATCTTGGAACCACTTCCAATACACATCGTCACTTCATCCTTAACTAGTTTCTGTTCATTATGCAACTCCCGTTTCGAGTTACTACTCTTTAGCAACTGAACCAGTATCAAGTACCGAGGGGTTGCTATAAACACTAGTAAACTACACATCAATAACATGTATATCAACTATACTTTTGTTCTCTTTGCCATCCTTCTTATCCGCCAATTATTTGGGGTAGTTCCACTTCCAGTGACCAGTCCTTTTTGCAGTAGAAGCACTCAGTATCAGGCTTAGGTCCAAACATGGGCTTCTTCACTTGAGCAGCAACTTGCTTGCCGTTCTTCTTGAAGTTCCCGTTCTTTCCCTTTGCCCTTTTCTTGAAACTAGTGATCTTGTTAACCATCAACACTTGATGCTCTTTTCTTGATTTCTACCTTCGCCGATCTCAGCATCGCGAAGAGCTCGGGAATTACTTTCGTCATCCCTTGCATATTATAGTTCATCACGAAGTTCTATTAACTTGGTGATAGTGACTAGAGAACTTTGTCAATTACTATCTTATCTGGAAGATTAACTCCCACTTGATTCAAGTAATTGTAGTACTCAGACAATCTGAGCACATGCTCACTAGTTGAGCTATTCTCCTCCATCTTATTGGCAAAGTACTGTCAGAGGTCTCATACCACTCGACATGGGCACGAGTATGAAATACCAATTTCAACTCTTGGAACATCTTATATGCTCCGTGGCGTTCAAAACATTTTTGAAGTCCCGGTTCTAAGACGTAAAGCATGGTGCACTAAACTATCAAGTAGTCATCATACCGAGCTTTTGTCCAAACGTTCATAACGTCTGCATCTGCTCCTGCAATAGTTCTGTCACCTAGCGGTGCATCACGGACATAATACTTCTGTGCAGAAATGAGGTTAATCCTCAGATCACGGACCAAGTCCGCATCACTTCTACTAACATCTTTCAACTTAGTTTTCTCTAGGAACATATAAAAATAAAACAGGGGAGCTAAACGCGAGCTATTGATCTACAACATATATATGCTAATACTACCAGGACTAAGTTCATGATAAATTAAAGTTCAATTAATCATATTACTTAAGAACTCCCACTTAGATAGACATCCCTCTAATCCTCTAAGTGATCACGTGATCCATATCAACTAAACCATGTCCAATCATCACGTGAGATGGAGTAGTTTCAATGGTGAACATCACTATGTTGATCATATCTACTATATGATTCTCGCTCGACCTTTCGGTCTCAGTGTTCCGAGGCCATATCTGTTATATGCTAGGCTCGTCAAGGTTAACCTGAGTATTCCGCGTGTGCAACTGTTTTGCACCCGTTGTATTTGAACGTAGAGCCTATCACACCCGATCATCACGTGGTGTCTCAGCATGAAGAACTTTCGCAACGGTGCATACTCAGGGAGAACACTTATACCTTGATAATTTAGTGAGAGATCATCTTATAATGCTACCGTCAATCAAAGCAAGATAAGATGTATAAAAGATAAACATCCCAAGCAATCAATATAAGTGATATGATATGGCCATCATCATCTTGTGCTTGTGATCTCCATCTCTGAAGCACCGTCATGACACCTTGATCTCCATCGTAGCATCGTTGTCGTCTCGCCAACTATTGCTTCTATGACTATCGCTACCGCTTAGTGATAAAGTAAAGCATTACAGGGCGATTGCATTGCATACAATAAAGCGACAACCATATGGCTCCTGTCAGTTGCCGATAACTCGGTTACAAAACATGATCATCTCATACAATAAAATATAGCATCATGCCTTCACCATATCACATCACAACATGCCCTGCAAAAACAAGTTAGACGTCCTCTACTTTGTTGTTGCAAGTTTTACGTGGCTGCTACGGGCTGAGCAAGAACCGTTCTTACCTACGCATCAAAACCACAATGATAGTTTGTCAAGTTGGTGCTGTTTTAACCTTCGCAAGGACCGGGCGTAGCCACACTCGGTTCAACTAAAGTTGGAGAAACTGACACCCGCTAGTCACTTGTGTGCATAGCACGGCGGTAAAACCAGTCTCGCGTAAGCGTACGCGTAATGTCGGTCCGGGCCGCTTCATCCAACTATACCACCGAACCAAAGTATGACATGCTGGTAAGCAGTATGACTTGTATCGCCCACAACTCACTTGTGTTCTACTCGTGCATATAACATCTACGCATAAAACCAGGCTCGGATGCCACTGTTGGGTAACGTAGTAATTTCAAAAATTTCCTACGCACATACAGGATCATGGTGATGCATAGCAACGAGAGGGGAGAGTGTTGTCTATGTACCCTCGTAGACCGAAAGCGAAAGCGTTAGCACAACGCGATTGATGTAGTTGTACGTCTTCATGATCCGACCGATCAAGTACCGAACGTACAGCATCTCCGCGTTCAGCACACGTTCAGCCCGATGACGTCCCTTGAACTCCGATCTAGCCAAGTATTGAGGGAGAGTTTCGTTAGCATGACGGCGTGGTGATGATGATGATGTTCTACCGACGCAGGGCTTCACCTAAGCACCGCTACAGTATTATCGAGGTGGACTATGGTGGAGGGGGCACCGCACACGGCTAAAAGATCAAACGATCAATTGTTGTGTCCTTGGGGTGCCCCCTGCCCCCGTATATAAAGGAGCAAAGGGGGGAGGTGTGGCTGGCCAGGGAGGAGGCGCGCCAGGAGGAGTCCTACTCCCACCGGGAGTAGGACTCCCTCCCTTCCTTGTTTGAATAGGAGAAGGGGGGAAGAGGTGGAGGAGAGGAAGGAAAGGGCGGGCGCCCCCCTCTCCTTGTCCTATTCGGACTAGGGGGGAGGGGCGCGCGGTCCTTGCCCTGGCCGCCTCTCCTCATCTCCACTAAGGCCCACTATGGCCCATTAATCCCCGGGGGGTTCCGGTAACCCCTCCGGTACTCCTGTAAAATCCCGATTTCACCCGGAACACTTCCGATATCCAAATATAGGCTTCCAATATATCAATCTTCATATCTCGACCATTTCGAGACTCCTCGTCATGTCCGTGATCACATCCGGGACTCCGAACAACCTTCGGTACATCAAAACATATAAACTCATAATATAACTGTCATCGAAACTTTAAGCGTGCGGACCCTACGGGTTCGAGAACAATGTAGACATGACCGAGACACGTCTCCGGTCAATAACCAATAGCGGAACCTGGATGCTCATATTGGCTCCCACATATTCTACGAAGATCTTTATCGGTCAAACCGCATAACAACATACGTTGTTCCCTTTGTCATCGATATGTTACTTGCCCGAGATTCGACCGTCGGTATCTCAATACCTAGTTCAATCTTGTTACCGGCAATTCTCTTCACTCGTTCGGTAATACATCATCCCGCAACTAACTCATTAGTTACAATGCTTGCAAGGCTTATAGTGATGTGCATTACTGAGTGGGCCCAGAGATACCTCTCCGACAATCGGATTGACAAATCCTAATCTTGAAATACGCCAACCCAACAAGTACCTTCGGAGACACCTGTAGAGCACCTTTATAATCACCCAGTTACGTTGTGACGTTTGGTAGCACACAAAGTGTTCCTCCGGTAAACGGGAGTTGCATAATCTCATAGTCATAGGAACATGTATAAGTCATGAAGAAAGCAATAGCAGAATACTAAACGATCAAGTGCTAAGCTAACGGAATGGGTCAAGTCAATCACATCATTCTCCTAATGATGTGATCCCGTTAATCAAATGACAACTCATGTCTATGGCTAGGAAACATAACCATGTTTGATCAACGAGCTAGTCAAGTAGAGGCATACTAGTGACACTCTGTTTGTCTATGTATTCACACAAGTATTATGTTTCCGGTTAATAAAATTCTAGCATGAATAATAAACATTTAGCATGAAATAAGGAAATAAATAATAACTTTATTATTTCCTCTAGGGCATATTTCCTTCAATTATGTACTTCAAATAAAGACGAAAAATGAAGTAGATCCCACACAGTTTATTATAACCAACAGTGTGAGATGCAGCTCAAAATATCTTGGAGCACCGTCGGAGTATAGTACGCATACGGCTTACGCGAGAAGGTGCGACGGCTACAGTCCACAGCCCGCTCTAAATAAGGGACTGTGTCTGATGACACTTTGAACGCCAGTTTTTTCGCTGAAGCGATTCCAAATTTTCGGCTTCCGCGGAAATATCTACCTCCCGCCCCCTCCTCTTACCAAAAGCCACATTTCCCCTGTTTGTGCCTTCCTTTCCAAGTTGAAACCTTCACTCCTTGCTTGCAGCGCCGCCTCCTCGCCGGCGACCCTCCTTCACGCTGCTCGGCCTCACCTATCCAGGCAGGTAATCCACACCCCACCCCCATCCTCCTCCTCCTTCCACATCCCACATGCCTCGACCGCCGGCGCGAGCGCGACACCTTCCACCCAAATCACCGACCCCTCCACCAAATAAGCGCCGCCCTAAGCCATGGTGCACGTAGTATAGCCAGGATCTCAAGGAGCATTTGGCAGCGGAGAAGCAAATCGCGGCCGCACACGCGGATGAGGTCACGATGGCTGCCATTCCTGCCGACCCCCAGATCTTGGAGGAGCACCTCGCCGTCGAGGTCACCGTTGACGCCTCGCACGCCGATGCCGCGGCGCGGTTGGCTGCTATAAACGATAGTTCATGGCATTTTCTCAAGGTCACCGTCGGTGCCTTCGACAAAGACTACGAGGTGTTTTCTCAACGTGCATGTGCTTACCTCATCTTGAGAGCCAGAAGGTTGGTGCCCGGAGAGGCTCAAGCAACTCACCACTATGACGAGGGCACCCACGAAGCGGAGGCCTCGCCCTCTTCCATGTACAAGGAGCCAATCATCATTGATATCTCCGACAATGAGGAGTAGCTTGTCTTATTAGCTCACTATAAGGACCCATGTTCATTTTGCTAGCTACTGCCTTTCCTTAACAAATTCTAGTGAATTGTGCTATCTACTTTTACCATGAAATCTTCTGCTCTAGAGTATATGTTCTATATGTCGTGCAATGTGGTGTTCAGTTAACTGTTTGGTTCAATTCTGCAAATGTGATGTTCAATTATTTAGGGTGCAATTTTCCAAGTTGTCAAGCATGTTTGGTTTGGTTAACTGTCTGATCTTCTATTAAGCGTATGTTATGTTCTACAATGTGGTGCTCAGTTAACGTTTGGTTCATTTGTTGTGGTGTTTAGTTAATTGTTTGGTTCAATTTTGCAATGCGATGTTCAATTGTTGTGGTTGCATTCTGTTATTGTATACCATGTGAGAAATAAATCAAATTTGGCTGTACTAAATACATGAGAAACAAATACAATTGATATATTTCCAAGTTGTTAAGCATGCTTGGTTTGGTTAACTATCTGATCTTCTATTAGGAGTATGTTATATTGTGCAATGTGGTGCTCAGTTAATGTTTGGTTCATTTGTTGTGGTGTTTAGTTAACTATTTGGTTCAATTCTGCAATGCGATGTTCAATTGTTGTGGCTGCATTCTGTTATTGTATACCATGTGAGAAATAAATCGAATTTGGCTGTACTAAATATATGAGAAACAAATACAATTGCTATATTTCCAAGTTGTTAAGCATGCTTGATTTGGTTAAATATCTGAACTTCTATTAGGAGTATGTTATATTGTGCAATGTGGTGCTTAGTTAACATTCGGTTCATTTGTTGTGGTGTTTAGTTAACTGCATGGTTCAATTCTGCAATGCGATGTTCAATTGTTGTGGCTGCATTCTGTTATTGTATACCATGTGAGAAATAAATCGAATTTGGCTGTATTAAATACAAGAGAAACAAATACAATTGCTATATTTCCAAGTTATTAAGCATGCTTGGTTTGGTTAACTATCTGATCTTCTATTAGGAGTATGTTATATTGTGCAATTTGGTGCTCAGTTAATGTTTGGTTCATTTGTTGTGGCGTTTAGTTAACTGTTTGGTTCAATACTGCAATGCGATGTTCAATTGTTGTGGCTGCATTCTGTTATTGTATACCATGTGAGGAATAAATCGAATTTGGCTGCACTTAATACATGAGAAACATATACAAGTGCTATATTTCCTAGTTCTTAATCGTGCTTGGTTTGGATAAATGGGTTTTCCATGTGGCTTGAATTAATCTGATGAATCTCCAATGTGCTTATTTATCATCAACATATTTTACTGATAGCATGCGAACCCTTACTTAACCTGATGACTAACTACCTTATATGTGTTGCAGGGAAACAATGGGAAGCACTGAGGTTTACAAGATGGTACTAACTATTATACCTTGCCTTTTTTTATTCCTTAGCCCCATTTCCAATATAGAGAAGATATTTATGCACATCCTTGTTTTCAGGCCTTTCCAAAGTAGTTCATTGATGATAACCTCTCAAACCACCTCTGTGGTCAGGAGGCGATGAAAGTTTTCATACAACACCCACGGTTCAATATTGAAGTGTTCCTGAAGAGGTCAAAGGATGGATGGTCAATCATCCACAGGCACTGGCCTAAAGTTGCAAAGACCTTCAACATGAATGAAGGCTCAATATTCGCCTTCCGCTTCAACAATTTTCCAGATGAGATGCATCTGTCTATGTACCGTCTATGATGCTAATTTTGAAAGGTTCTAGATGTTGCATGTGAAACTTGGTGTTGGTGCAGTTGTGTAATGGGGTAGCTGAGTGCTGAAGCTCTATCATGTTGTACTCAGATGTATTTCAATTATGAAATCCTGCTTCCTTAATATGTAAATGAAATATATTATGTGCTTAATATGAATGTCAATTAGATTAGTAAATGGATTATTAATAATAGGGCAATTAGCCTGCTAATTGGGTTTTCTATTGCAAACGGTTATTGAGAAACACCATGGGCGATGACCTCAGGCAAGGCACACAGTTTCGAGGAATAAACCGTGTTGGATCAATGAACAATCACACACGACATTCTCTTGAAAACTGTTTGCGTTACGCCACCTTGCGCAAACATTTTCCTTGGAGTGACTGTGTGGGATGTATATACGAACGGAAACCTATAGCGGGGACTGACTGTGTGGGATGTACTTATGACCGGAAATGATTTCGCCTGTATTATTTTGTTTTTTTAGCACTACTGTATGTAGAACCGTATTTGGTCGCTCGCCGGTCGCACACGACCTCATTTTGCCGAGCGTGTGTGCCAGGAGGGCATATCCCCGACGGTTTCAGGGTCGTGTGGGAAGGACCCCCTATCGCAGTCACTCACTAGGTGACGGTTCCGAACGCCCTCGTGGGAAGGGGTTAAAAACCGTTTGTATAGCACCGACGCGTACCAGTGCTCGCCCGATCGCACACGACTAATTTTGCCCTGCGTGTGTGGCCAGAGGGCCTATCCCCGACAGTTTTTAGGTCGTGTGGGAAGGACCCCCTATCGCACACACTCACTAGGCGATGGTTTAAAACTCCGCTGCGGAAAGGGGGTAAATGCCGTTTGTATAGCACGTCTCTGTACCAGTGGGTGGTAAACAAATTACTATTGGGCAATTCATAGAAAAGCGAATAATCATGATGATATCCAAGGCAATGATCATGTATATAGGCATCAAGTCCGAGGCAGGTAGAACGACACCTGTCTGCATCTAATACTATTACTCCACACATCGACCGCTATCCAGCATGCAATTAGAGTATTAAGTTCATAAAAACGGAGTAGCGCCTTAAGCAACATGACATGATGTAGACAAAGTAAATCCAATTAATATGAATAAACCCCATCATTTTATCCTTAATGGCAATGATACAAATACATGCCATGTCCCCTTCTGTCACTGGGATTGAGCACCGCAAGATTGAACCCATCACAAAGCACCTCTCCCATTGCAAGATAAATCAATCTGGTTGGCCAAACCAAACGGATAGATCAGAGAGAAATACAAAGCTATAACAGTCATGCATAAAAGAGTTCAGAGAAGACTCAAATAATATTCATGGATAATCTGATCATAAACCCACAATTCATCGGATCCCAACAAACACACCACAAAAAGAATTACATCAAATAGATCTCGAAGAACATCGAGGAGAACACTATATGGAAGATCAAAGAGGGAGAAGAAGCCATCTAGCTACTAGTTATGGGCCTGTAGGTCTGTGGTAAACTACTCACATATTATCGGAGGGGTAGCAAGGTTGATGTAGAAGCCCTTCGTGATCGATTCCCCCTCCAGCAGAGTGCCGGAAAAGGCCTCTAGATGGGATCTTGCGAGAACAGAAGCTTGCGGCGATGGAAAAAGTATTTTGGGTGGATCATTGTTGCTTTCTCGATTTTAGAGAATTTATAGAGGCGGGATTAGGTCAAACGGAGCAACAGGGGGCCCACGAGGCACCAGGGCACGCCCTGGGGGCTCGTGGCCACCACCTTCGTCTTCTGACTTCCTCCCGAAGCAGCTAGTGGAATTTGGACTTCGTTTGGTACTGGTTTCCTGGAAAACCAAAAACAGGCAAAAAAATAACATCTGGCACCTGGAACTAAGTTAATAGGTTAGTCCCAAAAATGATATATAATGGCATATCATTGCATATAAAACATTCAATATTGATAGTATATTAGCATGGAACAAAAAAAATTATAGATATGTTGAAGACGTATCTGTTGGGGAACATAGTAATTAAAAAAATTACCTACGATCATGCAAGATCTATCTAGGAGATGCATAGCAACGAGCAGGGAGAGTGAGTCCACGTACCCTCGTAAACCGAAAGCGGAAGCGTTTAGTAATGCAGTTGATGTAGTCAAACGTCTTCCCGATCCAACCGATCCAAGTACCGAACGTACGGCACCTCCGCGTTCAGCACACGTTCAGCTCGATGACGTCCCTCGGGCTCTTGATCCAGTTGAGGAAGAGGGAGATTTCCGTCAGCGCGATGGCGTGTCAACGGTGATGATGAAGTTACCGGCGTAGGGCTTCGCCTAAGCACTACGACGATATGACCAAGGTGTGCAACTGTGGAGGGGGCACCGCACACGGTTAAGAGAAACTTGTGTGTCCTTGGGGTGCCCCCTTATATAAAGGAGGGAGGAGGAGGCCGGTGGCCAGGGAGGACGCGTGCCATAGGGGAGTCCAACTAGGATTCCCAATCCTAGTTGGAGTCCCCTTCCTTTTCCAAGAGGGACAGAGAGGAAAGGAGGAAGAGGGGAGAAGGAAAGAGGGGGCGCCGCCCCCTTCCTAGTCCAATTCGGACTGGCCAGGGGGGGGGGGCCTCCCTTGTGGCCCTCCTCTCCTTTCCACTAAGGCCCATGAACTTCCGGGGGGAGGGGGTTCCGGTAACCCCAGGTACTCCGAAACTCATCCGAAACAACCCGAACCTTTCCGATGTCCGAATGTAACCTTCCAATATATGAATCTTTATGTCTTGACCATTTCGAGACTCCTCGTCATGTCCATGATCTCATCCGGAACTCCGAACAAACTTTGGTCATCAAATCACATAACTCATAATACAAATCGTCATCGAACGTTAAGCGTGCGGACCCTACGGGTTGGAGAACTATGTAGACATGACCGAGACATATCTCCGGTCAATAACCAATAGCGGAACCCGGATGCTCATATTGGCTCCTACATATTCTACGAAGATCTTTATCGGTCAAACCGCATAACAACATACGTTGTTCCCTTTGTCATCGGTATGTTACTTGCCCGAGATTCGATCGTCGGTATCATCATACCTAGTTCAATCTCGTTGCCGGCAAGTCTCTTTACTCATTCCGTAATGCATCATCCCGTAACTAACTCATTAGTCACATTGCTTCCAAGGCTTATAGTGATGAGCATTACCGAGAGGGCCCAGAGATACCTCTCCGATACACGGAGTGACAAATCCTAATCTTGATCTATGCAAACCCAACAAACACCTTCGAAGACACCTGTAGAGCATCTTTATAATCACCCAGTTACGTTGCGATGTCTGATAGCACACAAGGTGTTCTTCCGGTATTCGGGAGTTGCATAATCTCATAGTCAGAGTAACATGTATAAGTCATGAAGAAAGCAATAGCAATAAAACTAAACGATCATTATGCTAAGCTAACGTATGGGTCTTGTCCATCACATCATTCTCTAATGATGTGATCCCGTTCATCAAATGACAACACATGTCTATGGCTAGGAAACTTAACCATCTTTGATGAACGAGCTAGTCAAGTAGAGGCCTACTAGGGACACTCTGTTTGTCTATGTATTCACACATGTACTAAGTTTCTGGTTAATATAATTCTAGCATGAATAATAAACATTTATCATGATATAAGGAAATATAAATAAAAACTTTATTATTGCCTCTCGGGCATATTTCCTTCAGTATCAAGCATCCCCGAGCTTAATTCCTGCTCATCCTAGAGTAGGTAAATGATGAAAACAATTTTTTGATGTGGAATGCTACCTAACATGTTCATCATATAATCTCTCTTTTGTAGAATGAATATTAAGATCCGAATGATTCAAAGCAATAGTCTATAATTTGACATAAAAACAACAATAATAAGGCATACCAAAAAATAATCATGCCTTTCAAAATATCAATGCTGAAGAATGATATCCCTATAAAATCATATAGCCTTGTCATGCTCCATCTTCTTAACACAAAGTACTTATCATGAAAAACCCCGATGACAAGCCGAGCAATTGGTTCATACTTTTTAACGCGCTTCAGATTTTTCAACCCTCATGCAACACATGAGCGCAAGCCATTGATATAACACTATGGGTGGAATAGAGTATGATGATAGAGATAATATGGAGAAGCCAAAAAAGGAGAAAGTCTCACATTGACGAGGCTAATCAATTGTTGCACTAGGAGCTATAAGTGTATGAAAGCTCAAAAGGAAAACTAAGTGGGTGTGCATCCAACTTGCTTACTCATGAAGACCTCGGGCATTTGAGGAAGCCCATCATTGGAATATACAAGCCAAGTTATATAATGTAAAATCCCCACTAGTTATATGAAAATGAAAGCATAGGAGACTCTCCATATGAAAAACATGGTGCTATTTTTAAGCACAAGTGTGGAAAGGATAGTAACATTGTCCCTTCTCTCTTTTTCTCTCATTTTCTCTTTTCTTTTTTTCTTTATTTTCTTGGGCTCTTTTTGGCCTTTTTTTATTTTTCCTCACTTGCGACAATGCTCTGATAATGAATATGGTGATCATCACACTTCTATTTACTTACAACTCAAAGTTGCAACTCGATACTAGAACAAAATATGACTCTATATGAATGCCTCTAGCGGTGTACTAGGATGTGCAATGATCTAGCGTAACATGTATAAAAAAGGATGAACGGTGATTGAGCCACAAATACTATGTCAGCTATATGATCACGCAAAGCAATATGACGATGATGATGTGTGTCATAAAAACGGAATGGCGGAAGTTGCATGGCAATATATCACAGAATGGCTATGGAAATGCCATAATAGGTAGGTATGTTGGCTGTTTTGAGGAAGATATGAGGAGGCTTATGTGTGATAGAGTGTATCATATCACGGGGTTTGGATGCACCGGCAAAGTTTGCATCACATCTCGAGGTGAGAAAGGGCAATGCACGGCACCAAAGAGACTAGCAAATTGCGGAAAGGTGAGAGTGCATATAATCCATGGACTCACATTAGTCATAAAGAACTCACATACTCATTGCAAAAGTTTATTAGCCCTCGAAGCAAAGTACTACTAGGCATGCCCCTAGGGGGATAGATTGGTAGGAAAAGACCACCGCTCGTCCCCGACCGCCACTCATAAGGAAGACAATCAATAATAAATCATGCTCCAACTTCATAGCATAACGAGAGACTATATGTGCATGCTTCGGGAATCACAAACCTTAATACCGATATTCTTACTAAACCACAATTACTCACTAGCAACCCACATATTACCACCTTTATATCACAAAACTATTGCAAGGAATCAAACTTAGCATATTCAGTGATCTACATGAAAGTTTTATTATATCCCTCTTGAATACCTATCATATTAGGACCAAATTCATAACGTGTGCATGTTCCCATTACTATTATGTAATGCCCCAAGTGTTAAGCTACAGTGATCCCTTGCTAATGATGCCATGTCATCATGTTCTACTAAGCCAAACTGCCACTTGATAAAAATCAAAGTTAAATTCAAATTCTCATTGCAAGTCAAAATAATATTTCTTCAAATAGTAAAGCAAAAATGTTGGTAGTGTTGAAAATATTCCCTAAGTAATTGAAATGAAGAAACCAATTCCATTTGGATCCCCAATTTGACCCTAGCAACTATTTTGTGGACCAGTAGCAATAAGTAAGCCCAGTTACATTCAAACCAAAAATATATACTTTTCCAAATGGTCCGGAAACTTGTGTATGGCTTTATCATATTGCCTGGTATTTGTGTGCAAAGTTTGAACTAAAAAAATTGATTTGCTATGTAAACTAAATAGAAAATAGTAGGTAAAACGAAAAGAGAAAAAGAAAAAGAAAATAGGAGAGGCCCCATTGTTACACTGGGCTCTATGCAGCCATAGTGCATCTGGCCCAGCCCACCCTGGCTTTCCCCTATCTCACGTACACGAGAAGGCAGAGGCCATGGTGTGGCAGACATCCCACGGTCCCGTGGATAGCCCCCAGGTCGCCTCCCTCGGCCTATAAAGGCGTCCACCGAAACCCTAGCCCTCCTCTCGCTCATTGCCCCCTCGATCCCCATCGTCCCGCCTCCTTTCTGGCTCGACTCGAGCTCATGAGCTCGTTGTGGTGACCGCACTCGTCATTGTCATTACCGCGGCTACAGTAGTCGTCTTCGCGCGGGAGGACGTCCAGGAGGACCGACGAGCTCGTCTTCATCAACTACACCACCAGATCGATGCCGGGAAGCTACGCCGCCGTCGTGCGCACCGTCTTCCCCAACTAACGTAGCCACGCCTCGCCATTGATTGCCGCCACTCTCATCCACCTCCGGCCTCTCCGAGCTCTCCATCCACCCCGCGGCGAGCTCCTCTCCCCATCGCACTATTTCCCCCTTCGATCTGTTGCCGTAATCTGCCGCCCGCGACCTCCTATAGTCGCGCCCGGAGCTGGCTCCTATGCACACGCTGCCACGCTCCTGTGAGCGCCCTACGGCGCCCATGCACGTCCGCGCGTGCACCCATGCTCCCACGCACGCCTGGGCTGCGCCCCGCTGTTGCTTGCTGCGCTGTGCTGTTGCCGTAGCCGCCTGTTACTTGCCTGCTGCCGCTGCTCGCCACTGTTGCCACCTGTTGCTCGCTGCTGATTGCTAGCTGCCGCTGCTCTGCCACCGCCGCTGCTACTGCTGGCCATGTCCGAGTGACCGTATGTGTGTGTGTGTGTTGTGTGTGCGTGTGTGTAGGGCCGGCCCAGATTAATTACGACTAACCCCCCTGTTAAGACTAATTGTAATACCCCTTTGTGTCACTAACATATGGGCCCAACCGTTCTAATTAATATTTGCTTAGAAAATAAAGTTGTTAAAATACTAGTCTATGACATGTGTGGCCCTTTGACCCTGTTGACCAGTCAACATTGACTGGTCAACTACTGACTATGCATGCTCACTCAGCCACTGGACCCCACTGCAAGCCACATGAGTGCATTGCTGGGTACACTCTCTTTGTACCCATAGCTATTATATTATTGTATTTTTGAATTAATAAAAATCCAAAAATTCATTTAAACTTTGAAAAATTATATAAAATAAACCGTAAGTCAGATGAAAATAATTAATATATGAAAAAATCATAAAAATATAACGACTCTAAATATGTCATCCACATATCTACCACATGCCTCTAACATAAGAAACATGGAACCTTCCCCTCTGGATCAATACCGAAGAAATTGCCTGGAGCCGGGAAAATATTCCCTGATATTTTGCCGCTCCATCTAAAATACTTAGTAATGCATTAGAGCACCCCTAGCATAGCATACTGCCATGTCATGAATCGTGTTTCATTTGTATGCTTTATATTTATTGTTTCTTCCCCCTCTTCTTCCCCGTTAGACCCCGAAACCGCTACCGCTGCCAAGTACGACTGCACTCCAGACGACCCAGACCCTCTCAGCAGAGTTTCCAGGCAAGCAAAACCCCCTTGACCATTCCTATATCTCCCATTCTTTCTCTCTCGTGCTTGCATTAGAATTTTCTACTGTATTTGATAGCTCATATTCTGATGCATAGCCTGATATCCCGCTATTGATACTTTACCTATTTTCCTATATGCTTAGTATAGGATGGTTAGTGATCCATCAGAGGCCCTACACCCTTGTCCGTATTGCCATGCTCTACTATCGGTGATTTGATCAAGGTGATCGATGTACAGAGACCGAACACACCACCAACACCCCCCTTAGTTGTATGACTCTACAGAGCTTGTATCGAGTGCCGAGGGTGATGCCTCGTATCTCACTTTCGATGATACATCTGTAGTGTAGCACATTGAGTGTGGATAACAGAGGGTGATTCCTCACTCACGACTCCCGATGATGTCTTTGTCGTGCAGCTCCTCAAGCGTGAACCCATCGAGGGTGATTCCTCCAAGTTCACCTTGACATTTTACCTCAGGTGTGAACCTACCGAGGGTGATTCCTCTAAGTTCACCTTGATGGTATGGACCCACAACTACTTTAATTATTCCCCGTCAACTGTTACTGCGAGACTAAAGGGACAGGTGGTACCGCCCCGGTAGAGGTGGACCTGAGTTCCCGACAGTCTCTTGATAGGTCGAGTCGGCCCCAAGGGTACCCGTGAGAGTTATTGACGCGACACGACTGGGCAGGCAGAGAACACCCCAGGAAAGGGATGGGCATGGCCCTTGTCATAAGACCGCGAGACGGGGCGACAGGAGCACTGATCGTCACCACGGGCTCCCAATACACTAACGGGTTTGGATATGTGATCTGAGTAGGCCTCTGGCTTTTTTGCACTAACCACCACGCGGGATAAGTTATGGGCACTCGGCGTCGTATGATTCTCCTAAAAGCACTTCAGATGTCACAGTTCAGAGATGTGGACTGATTGTTGGGGTGGACGGTAACTACCTGCGCTTGTATAAGGAGGTGGGTCTGGTCCCCAGCCAGTCGTGCAACACTCAGGAGTGATTAGGACGATTGGCCCATGACCCCTTCGCACTTAGCATATAGACCGGCATGCTGACCTCTCTATTGAGCCTAGGGAGGACTACAGTGTGTCGATCAGCTGAGGCCGGCCATGACCCAGAAAAGTGTGTCCGACCGGAGTTAATCGAGCGTGATATGTAAGTTGGTGCACCCCTGCAGGGAAGTAATCTATTCGAATAGCCCTGTCCACGGTAACAGACGCTCGAAATTGTATCCCAATCTACTACAACTAGAACAGGATACTTGTTACACTAAACTGATATGATGGCTCTGTAGGAGATATGCCCTAGAGGCAATAACAAATGTTATTATTTATCTCCATGTTCGTAATTATGTTTATATTCCATGCTATAACTGCTATGGTTCTCGAGTCTGCAATAACCACGAGGCTCGGAGGAAAAGTCATATGCATGTGTGGAATAATAAACGGCGAAATGTATTCCTATTCAAGCCTCTAATACTAGCTCAAGTGTTGCATGATTATTACGTTTTCCTAATCATGGGCATGTCTATGCCACCAATTTTGAGGACACAATGTTAGAAGAACACTTGTGTTGAGTTGAACCGATTGATGTTCTGCCATGAGATATGTTTGTCATGAGTTAATGGTAAGTAACACAGATAAAGTTAACATTTGCATAATTTCTTAGACCATTAGAGTATCGAGTTCCTTCATGCTTGCTTCATGAAGTTTGGGGTTTATTAAACGTCATCCGTAAAAGGGTGGCTATTACGGCGGCTTACGGGTTCATGAAAAAGTATGACAAGGAACTAGATAGATCAAGATTGGGATTTGCTCCACCAACAATGGAGAGATATTCTTTTTGTCCCTCTTGGTGTTACGGTATCCATCATCCCCTAGCCAGGCACAGCGTGATTTGATCACGGGGATGTCGGAACGCAGGAACGAGAAGAGAAAAAAATGGTAACGAGGTAACTGGCATAGTGGACAAGGTTGTTGATCCACGAGGATGCTGATAAATGTCACCTCAGGTTTTTATAACATATCGCGAAGCAACATGACAACATTCGGTAATTACAAGTTCGCTCAAATATTCATTTGCGTGGGTATAGGGATCAATATGGATGTCCACCGTTCCGCTATTGATCATTGATTAGGAAACTTCCGATCATGTCTATACTTCACCAAACCTACAGGGTCACACACTTAAGGGTCATCTATCTGCTAAGTAATAGACAGGGAATCCGGGAGATTGTTTCCGGAAAATTTCGGGGACAACAAAAAAGTTTCAGAGAGTAAATCCGGAAAAGTTTCAGAGACAAACAACATACCAGAAATGTTTCAGAATGAGTCAAGATTTTTTTAGTGGGTGCCGAAAATGTTCTGGACCATCCAGAATTTTTCAGACACTGAAAATATTTCATGAAAAAGCTATCATGAATAGTACAGTGAATAGTGTAACACTATTAGGGTACAACCCCCTTTTTGGTGGATTTTTGGAAAGCCGCCTGATACGTCCATTTTGCATCATGTTTTCTTACTATTATTTATGATGTTTTATGCATAATAATGCTTTTTGGAGTAATTCTAATGCCTTTTCTCTCATAATTTGCAAGGTACACACAAAGAGGGAGAATTCCGGAAGCTGGAAATCTGGACCTGAAAAAGCTACGTCAGGCTACCTATCCTGCACAACTCCAAACAAGCTGAAACTTCACGGAGAATTTTTATGGAATATTTTATGAATATTGGAGCAAATAAGTACTAGAGGAGGCCCACCAGGTGGGCACAACCCACCTGGGCGCGCCAGGGAGCCCAGGCGCGCCCTGGTGGGTTGTGCTCACCCAGGCCCACCTACGGTGCCATCTTCTGGTATATAAGTCCTTTTGACCTAGAAAAAAATAAGGAGAGGACTTTCAGGATGGAGCGCTGCCGTCTCAAGGCGGAACTTTTGCCCTCCGGCGGAGCGATTCCGCCGGGGGATCTTCCCTCCCGGAGGGGGAAATCATTGTCATCATCATCAGCAACAAATCTCCCATGTTGGGGAGGGCTATCTCCATCAACATCTTCAAGAGCACCATCTCATCTCAAACCCTAGTTAATCTCTTGTGTTCAATCTTGTTACCGGAACTATAGATTGGTGCTTGTTGGTGACTAGTAGTGTTGATTACATCTTGTAGTTACTTACTTTATGGTTTATTTGGTGGAAGATTATATGTTTAGATCCAATATGCTATTTAATACCCCTCTGATCTCGAGCATGATTATCATTTGTGAGTAGTTACTTTTGTTCTTGAGGTCACGGGAGAAATCATGTTGCAAGTAATCATGTGAACTTGATATGTGTTCGATATTTTGATAGTATGTATGTTGTGAGTCCCTTAGTGGGGTCATGTGAACATCGACTACATGACACTTCACCATATTTGGGCCTAAGGGAATGCATTGCGGAGTAGTAATTAGATGATGGGTTGCGAGAGTGACAGAAGCTTAAACCCCAGTTTATGTGCTATTCTGTAAGGGACCGATTAGATCCAAAATGTTTAATGCTATGGTTAGAATTTATTCTTAATACTTTTCCCATAGTTGCGGATGCTTGCGAGAGGGTTAATCATAAGTAGGAGGTTTGTTCAAGTAAGAACAACACCTAAGCACCGATCCATCCACATATCAAATTATCAAAGTAGAGAACACAAATCGATCCAACATGATGAAAGTGACTAGATGAAATTCCGTGTACCCTCAAGAACGCTTTGCTTACTACAAGAGACCGTTTTGGCTTGTCCTTTGCCTCAAAGGATTGGGCTACCTTGCTGTAATTTTGTTACTACTATCATTACTTGCTCGTTACAAAAATATCTTGCTATCAAACTACTCTGTTACTTACAATTTCAGCACTTGCAGACATTACCTTGCTGAAAACCACTTGTCATTTCCTTCTGCTCCTTGTTGGGTTCGACTCTCTTACTTATCGAAAAGAGCTACAATTGATCCCCTATACTTGTGGGTCATCACCGCCATTTTCTGGCGCCGTTGCCGGGGAGTGAAGCGCCTTCGGTAAGTGGAATTTGGTAAGGAAACATTTATATAGTGTGCTAAAATTTATTGTCACTTGTTACTATGGAGAAACATCCTTTGTGGGATTTTTTCGGGGTATCTTCACCTCGAACGCAACCACAATTAGCTGCCCCTCAACCTACTGCACCTACTGAAAATATTGAATATGAAATTCCTTCGGGTATGATAGAACAACTGCTAGCTAATCCTTATGCAGGAGACGGAACCGAACATCCTGATATGCACTTGATATATGTGGAACAAATTTGTGGATTGTTTAAGCTTGCAGGTTTACCCAGAGATGAAGTTATCGAGAAGGTTTTCCCTTTATATTTGAAGGTAAAAGCATTGGCATGGTATAGGCTATGCGATGATATTTGAGCTTGGAACTGGAATCGATTGAAATTGGAGTTTCACCAAAAAAATTATCATATGCATCTAGTTCATCGTGATCGGAATTACATATATAATTTTTGGCCTCGTGAAGGAGATAGTATCGCTCTAGCTTGGGGGAGGCTTAAGTCAATTTTATATTCATGCCCCAATCATGAGCTCTCAAGAGAAATTATTATTCAAAATTTTTATGCTCGGCTTTCTCGTGATGATCAATCCATGCTCGATACTTCTTGTACTGGTTCCTTCATGAAGAAGACTATTGAATTCTGGTGGGATCTTTTGGAAAGAATTAAACGCAACTCTAAAGATTGGGAACTCGACGAAGGTAAAGAGTCAGGTATTAAGCTTAGTTAAGTATGATTGTGTTAAATCGTTTATGAATACCGATGCTTTTCAAAAGTTTAGCACTAAATATGGACTTGACTCTGAGATAGTAGCCTCCTTTTGTGAATCATTTGCTACTCATGTTGATCTTCCTAAAGAGAAGTGGTTTAAATATCACCCACCTATTAAATAAGAAATTTAAGAACTGGTACTAGCTAAAGAAGAAACTATACTTTATAATGCTGATCCAGTTGTTCCTACTTCTTATATTGAAAACCCACCTTTCCCTGTTAGGATAAAGGAACATGATAAAGTTTCAACCGTGGTCAACAAAAGTTATATTAGAACACCTAAACCAGATGAACAAATTAAAGTAGAACCTAGTATTGCTATGGTTAAGGATCTCTTGGAAGAAAATGTAGACGGGCATGTTAATTACTTCTGTGAAGAACCTGCTAGAATTGCCAAACCTGATAAAAAGGATAAACACAGACCTGTTGTTGGCATGCCTGTTGTCTCAAATAAAATAGGGGATCACTGTTATCATGGTTTATGTGACATAGGTGCTAGCGTGAGTGCTATTCCCTACTCCTTATACCAAGAAATTATGAATGACATAGCACCCGCAGAGCTAGAAGACATAAATGTTACTATTAAACTTGCTAATAGAGATACTATATCACCAATTGGGATTGTTAGAGATGTTGAAATCTTCTGTGGGAAAATAAAATACCCTACTGATTTTCTTGTTCTTGGTTCCCCACAAGATGACTTCTGTCCCATTATCTTTGGAGACCTTTCTTGAACACCGTTAATGCTAGAATAGATTGTGAGAAAAAACTTTCGGTGTTAGTTTTGGTGATGAGTCTCATGAATTTAATTACTCCAAGTTTAGTCAAAAGCTTCATGAAAAATAATTGCCTAGTAAGGATTTAATAATTGGTCTTGCTTCTATTGTTGTGCCTCCTACTGATCCTCTAGAACAATATTTGCTAGACCACGAAAATGAATTACATATGCATGAAAGAAATGAAATAGATGATATTTTCTTTGAACAACATCCTTTGCAACACAAATTGCCTATTGAAACTCTAGGAGGTCCTCCCCCACCTAAAGGTGATCCTGTGTTTGAATTAAAACAATTCCCAGACAATTTGAAATATGCTTATCTTGATGAAAAGAAGATATATCATGTTATTATTAGTGCTAACCTTTCACAACATGAAGAAGAAAGATTATTGAAAGTTCTAAGGAAGCACCGAGTTGCTATTGGATATACTCTTGATGATTTAAAGGGCATTAGTCCCACTCTATGTCAGAACAAGATTAATATGGAACCTGATGCTAAACCCGTTGTTGATCACCAACGTAGGTTAAGTCCAAAGATGAAAGACTTGGTAAGAACGGAAATATTAAAACTTTTGGAAGCATGTATAATCTATCCTATAGCTGATAGTAGCCGGGTAAGTCTTGTTCATTGTGTTCCTAAGCAGGGAGGTATTAATGTTGTTCCTAATGATAAGAATGAACTTATTCCACAAAGAATTGTTACAGGCTATAGAATGGTAATTTATTTTAGAAAATTAAATAAAGCAACTAGAAAAGATCATTACCCTCTGCCTTTTATTGATCAAATGCTAGAAAGATTATCTAAGCACACACACTTTGGCTTCCTTGATGGATACTCTGGTTTTTCGCGAATACCTGTTTCTCAAGCTGATCAAGAAAATACCACTTTTACTTGTCCCTTCGGAATTTATGCTTATAGATGTATGCCTTTTGGTTTATGCAAGGCACCTTCTCCCTTTCAAAGATGTATGACTGCTATATTCTCTGACTTTTGTGAAAAGATTGTTGAGGTTTGCATGGATGAATTTTCTGTTTATGGGAAGTCTTTTGATGATTGTTTAAGCAATCTTGATCGAGTTTTGCAGAGATGTGAACAAACAAATCTTGTCTTGAACTGGGAGAAGTGCCACTTTATGGTTAATGAAGGTATTGTCTTGGATCATAAGATTTCTGAAAAGGGTATTGAAGTGGACAAAGCTAAGGTTGATGCAACTGAGATAATGCCATGTCCTAAGGACATCAAAGGTATTTGTAGTTTCCTAGGTCATGCTGGTTTCTATAGGAGATTTATCAAAGCGTTTTCTAAAATTTCTAGGCCTCTTGCAAACCTTTTGCACAAGGATGTCCCTTTTGTTTTTGATGATGATTGTTTTGAAGCCTTTGAAACACTCAAGAAAGCCTTAATTTCTACACCTATTGTTCAACCACCTGATTGGAACTTGTCTTTTGAAATTATGTGTGATGCTAGTGACTATGCTGTTGGTGCTATTCTAGGACAAAGAGTTGATAAGAAACTGAATGTTATTCATTATGATAGTAAAACTCTAGATAGTGCTCAAAAAAATTATGCTACTACTGAAAAAGAATTCCTAGAAGTGGTATTTGCTTGTGATAAATTTAGATCTTACATTGTTGATTCAAAAGTAATTGTTCACACTGACGATGCTGCTATTAAATATCTTATGGAAAAGAAAGATGCTAAATCTAGACTTATTCGATGGGTTCTCTTGCCACAAGAATTTGATTTGCATATCACTAATAGAAAAGGAGCTGAGAACCCCATAGCTGATAACTTGTCTAGGCTTGAAAATGTTCTTTGATGACCCACTACCTATTGATGATAGTTTTCTTGATGAGCACTTAGCTGCAATAAATGTTGCTCATAATACTCCTTGGTATGTTGACTATGCTAATTATATTGTTGCTAAATATTTACCACCTAGCTTTATATACCAACAAAAGAAAAAATTCTTCTATGATTTAAGACACTACTTTTGGGATGACCCACATCTTTATAAAGGAGTAGATGGTATTATTACACGTTGTGTACCTGAGCATGAACAGGGACAAATCCTTCGGAAATGTCACTTCGAAGCATATGGAGGGCATCATGCTAGAGATAGAACTGCTCACAAGGTATTGCAATCTGGATTTTATTGGCCTACTCTCTTCAAGGATGCCGGTAAGTTCGTCTTATCTTGTGATGAATGCCAAAGAATAGGTACTGTCGGTAAGCGTCAAGAAATGCCTATGAATTATTCACTTGCTGTTGAACCATTTTATGTTTGGGGATTTGATTACGTGGGACCTTTTCCTTCCTCTAATGGGTATACACATATTTTGGTTGCTGTTGATTATGTTACTAAATGGGTAGAAGCTATTCCAACTAGTAGTGCTTTTCACAACACCTCTATTAAAATGCTTAAGGAAGTTATTTTCCCAAGGTTTGGAGTTCCTAGATATTTAATGACTGATGGTGGTTCACACTTTATTCATGGTGCTTTGCGTAAAATGCTTGCCAAGTATGATGTTAACCATAGAATTGCATCACCTTATCATCCTCAGTCTAGTGGTCAAGTTGAGCTTAGCAATAGAGAAATAAAATTAATTTTGCAAAAGACTGTCAATAGGTCCAGGAAGAATTGGTCTAAGAAATTAGATGATGCACTTTGGGCTTATAGAACATCATATAAAAATCCTATGGGTATGTCTCCTTATAAAATGGTGTATGGAAAAGCTTGTCATTTGCCTGTTGAATTAGAACATAAAGCATATTGGGCAATCAAGGAACTCAACTATGATTTCAAACTTGCCGGTGAAAAGAGGTTATTTGATATTAGCTCATTAGATGAATGGAGAACCCAAGCCAATGAAAATGCCAAGTTGTTTAAAGAAAAAGTTAAAAGATGGCATGATAAAAGAATCCAAAAGCGTGAGTTGAAAGTTGGAGAATATGTTCTTTTGTACAACTCTCGTTTCAGGTTCTTTGCAGGAAAACTCCTCTCAAAATGGGAAGGACGCTATGTTATCGAGGAGGTTTATCGCTCTGGAGCTATCAAAATAAATAATGCCGAAGGTACTAACCCGAAGGTTGTTAATGGGCAACGAATAAAACATTATATCTCAGGTACGCCCATTAATGTTGAAAGCAATATTATCCAAACTTTGACACCGGAAGAACACATAAAAGAGTCCTTCCGGAACACTCCAGAATCGTGAAAATAAGGAGGTACGTGATACGGTAAGTAAATGGACTCCGAAAAATCCGCAAAAATATTTTTTCAGTTTTGGAAAACTTAGAAAATTAGGAAAATAATAAACTTCCATGAAGCGTGCCCTGGTGGGCACAAGACACCAGGGCACGCCTGGCTTGCCAGGCATGGGTTGTGCCCACCTGGGGCACCTTCCGGACTCCGTTTTTCTTCCGTTTGCTTGTTTCCCAAGTTAAAAAAAATCTTTATATACCCCCCGAACCTATTGACCACCTCGCAGAGAAATCTTCTGTTTTCTTTTCCTTGCTGTTTTCTTGTCAGATCTGAAAATATGTCATCCCATGACTCTGAGGGTGAGATCTATGCTGCTGATTTCATCTCAAACCCCAAGTCCTATGGGATGTGGAGCACTATGGCTGGACTACGGAGGAAGATGAAGATAATTATCCTAGGGAGGAGGAGACGAGCTCAGATGAAGACGAAAACCCGCTGCCTCAACCTGGGGACATGCATGTGGAATTCAAGAAGTCAAGCCTCCCGAACAAACCAAAGAGGCCTAAGGTTCAGTTTATACCCTTCCGCCTTTTGCAGGATATTAAGCAAGATTTATGCAAGAATGTACTGGAGCTTGAACAGGAGATCGGAGAATTGAAGGAGGAAAATTCTATCCTCAAGCGTAAGTTGAGGAAGGAGGGCAAACCCTCTACTTCTTTATCACCACCACCATCTTCTTCATCACCGAAAGAAAATTGAGTTACGGGTATGGGCACTCCCCTTGGCGTCCGCCAAGCTTGGGGGAGGTGCCCCGATATCGTATCATCCCCACTATCTTTTGCCTTTACTTATTTTAGTTCGATATTTTGCTTTAGATGAATAAAAGTTTAGTTCGATCCTTTCTTTTCGAGAGTTTTTCTTAGTGATCTATCCTTGTAATCATGTGCGAGATATATAATAGAGTGAGTTTGAGTTTTTGCTTTCTTTACTTTCATGTTGCAATATAAGGAAAGGAAATAAATCAAGAAGATCATATGCTAATCCTATGGTAGGTGATGACACCACATAAGGAAAAGTATAAGTAGAAAATTTTATTAGAGATTGACAAACATAACATTGGTCAATGAAGCGACTCATGAAAGAATTAATAAGGGAAGAGAAGATTCACATATAAATATAGTTTCCTAGAAATCTTTCGTGATTGTGAGCCCCCATCAAAATATTATATGCCAAAATTGTTGATCTTGGACAAGGAAGACAACTTAATGATTTATGTTTGTTCATATTCACACAGAAGGCATATTGTCATAGATCCTTTAACATGTGGTGCTTGCCCCTATGTTTGCTAGCCAAAAATTCTGCACCAAGTAGAGATACTACTTGTGCATCCAAAAACCCTTAAACCCAAATCTTATTTTCAAGAGTCCACCATGCCTACCTACCGATTGAGCAAGATCCCTCAAGTAAGTTGTCATATGTGGAATAAGGCAATAAAAATTGCTTCTAAAAGTGTGAGATCATTTAGTGTAAGAGAAAATTGAGCGTTGTACGAACTTGTGATGGTGAAGAATAAAAGCGACATACTGCATAATAAAGGTTACCATCACAAGGGGCAACACAACATGACGTTATTTTGCACTAAGGGGTTGAGCATAGAAACAAATAAGCGCATGGTAACCTGCTTCCCTCTGCGAAGGGCCTATCTTTTACTTTTATGCAAGAGTCAAAGTTTTCTCTCTATTCCATTTTATTTTTCTTCGTTGGCAAGCATCATGTGGTGAGGAAAGATCTAGGCACATATGTCCAGTTGAATATGGGTGGCATGAGTTATTATTGTTGACATCACCCTTGAGGTGAATAAGTTGGGAGGCGAAACTATAAGCCCCTATCTTTCCATGTGTCCGGTTGAAACGTTTTGCTCATGTGTATGAGGTGAGTGTTAGCAATCATAGAAGACTATATGATGCTTGAGTATGTGGACTTGCCTAAAGGCTCCGATACGTGACCCTTCCTGAAAAGATGATGAATTGTAGTTGCAAAGTTGACTGAGAACATAGTTTGTCAGTTTCTAATAGAATTTATGCTTTATACTTCAATTGTGTGATGAATTGTCACTTATTCATGAGAAGTCTATGATAAAAGTTCTATGATAAAAGTTCTATGATAAAAGTCTTATGTTTAAATTTGTTGTTGTTATAATAATCTACAAGATGCTTCTCTGTCCATATTTTGTTTTTATCGACACCTCTCTCTCTCTCTCTCTAATCATGTGGACATGTTTTTCTATTTCAGCTTTCGCTTGAGGACAAGTGAGGTCTAAGCTTGGGGGAGTTGATACGTCCATTTTGCATCATGTTTTCTTACTGTTATTTATGATGTTTTAATGCATAATAATTCTTTTTGGAGTAATTCTAATGCCTTTTCTCTCATAATTTGCAAGGTACACACAAAGAGGGAGAATTCCAGCAGCTTGAAATCTGGACTTGAAAAAGCTACGTCAGGCTACCTATTCTGCACAACTCCAAACAAGCTAAAACTTCACGGAGAATTTTTATGGAATATTTGATGAATATTGGAGCAAATAAGTACCAGAGGAGGCCCACCATGTGGGCACAACCCACCAGGGCACACCAGGGAGCCCAAGCGCGCCCTGGTGGGTTGTGCTCACCCAGGCCCACCTCCGGTGCCCATCTTTTGGTATATAAGTCATTTTAACCTAGAAAAAATAAGGAGAGGTCTTTCGGGATGGAGCGCCTCCATCTCGAGGCGGAACTTGGGCATGAGCACTTTTGCCCTTCGGCGGAGCGATTCCGCCGGGGGAACTTCCCTCCCGGAGGGGGAAATCATCGTCATCATCATCACTAACAACTCTCCCATCTTGGGGAGGGCTGATTACTATATGGTTTATTTGCTGGAAGATTATATGTTCAGATCCAATATGCTATTTAATACCCCTCTGATATTGAGAATGATTATCATTTGTGAGTAGTTACTTTTGTTCTTGAGGCCACGGGAGAAATCATGTTTCAAGTAATCATGTGAACTTGATATGTGTTCGATATTTTGATAGTATGTATGTTGTGATTCCCTTAGTGGGGTCATGTGAACGTCGACTACATGACACTTCACCATATTTGGGCCTAAGGGAATGCATTTTGGAGTAGTAATTAGATGATGGGTTGCGAGAGTGACAGAAGCTTAAACCCCATTTTATGTGCTATTCCGTAATGGACCGATTAGATCCAAAAGTTTAATGCTATGGTTAGAATTTATTCTTAATACTTTTCCCGTAGTTGCGGATGCTTGCGGGAGGGTTAATCATAAGTAGGAGGTTTGCTCAAGTAAGAAGAGCACCTAAGCACCGATCCACCCACAAATCAAATTATCAAAGTAGCGAACACAAATCGAACCAACATGATGAAAGTGACTAGATGAAATTCCCGTGTACCCTCAAGAACGCTTTGCTTACTATAAGAGACCGTTTTGGCCTGTCCTTTGCCTCAAAAGGATTGGGCTACGTTGCTGCACTTTTGTTACTACTATCATTACTTGCTCGTTACAAATATATCTTGCTATCAAACTACTTTGTTACTTGCAATTTCAGCACTTGCAGACATTATCTTGCTGAAAACCACATGTCATTTCCTTCTGCTCCTCGTTGGGTTCCACACTCTTACTTATCGAAAAGAGCTACAATTGATCCCCTTTACTTGTGGGTCATCACCGCCTTTTGGGGCTTTATCCCACAAGTCAAGGGGATGACATGGGGTGGTGGGACCCCTATTTGGGGGGATCTACATGTGGTGAGCAGCCATGGGAGGAGCTCCTCCATCACTACAAAAAAATACACTTCCGTGATGATACGTGTTTGTCACAGTAGGTCGCGTTTTTTGTCATGCATGTACATCCATGACGATTTATGACAGAATCAAGATAGTCATACCCGTGCTATCATAGAAGTGTTCCATGACATTACCAAAATTATCATCACGGAAGTGTCCACTTCCATGACGATAAATCGCGCGTCACAGAACAGGTCCACGGTGACTCTAGCCCATAATGAACAGTAATTTTCTTTATACCCGTTAAAGGCCCGTGATTTACATGGGCCGTTTCCAGCCCGTGTTAGCTTTTGGCCTATTGACAGCCCATACGTTCTTGGGCTCCTTTTCGGCCCTCGATTACTTCCGGCCCATTACTGGCCTGTTCCCCTAATGGGCCAAATTCGGCCCATGGCAAGAGTCGGCCCGTTACTGGCCTGTTCCCCTGATGGGCCAAATTCGGCCCATGGCAAGAGTCAGCCCGTTACTGGCCTGTTACCCTAATGGGCCATATTCGGCCCATGGCAAGAGTCGGCCCGTTTCTGGCCTGTTAACCCGTTGCGCTGTTTCCAGCCCATCCTATATTCTGGCCCATTAACGACCCGTTATGCCTGTGACAAAATTAAGCCTTTGCTGTCCTACGGCCTGTTAACGGTCTGTTACCGTGCTGGGCCAATACCAATTACGCCCGATTACGGCCCATGTAGACCCATTTATCCGACGGCCCGAGGCCCACCAATTACAGGCCCATTTATCGACGGCCCGTAGGAGACCCATGGATCCTACGACCCGTATATGGCCCATGGTAGTTGCGGCCACTAGCAAACCAGGGAAAAAGAAGACTAGGAAATAAATAAGGCCGAAACTAACGCTAGGCTATTAAGGCGATTGCATATATTACATCCACTCGGCATCAAAGATCGCCACCAGTGCAAATATAGGGAACACCCTACACTGTACAAAAATGGCTTGCTGTTTTCTTCAGCCGGTGGCTGCACATTAAGAATAAATTTTGTATCGCACCAAAACAAATTACAATTATATCACAAAAGGAAGGTTGGCATAAAACATAACAGTCTAGCAGATAAATGCACCACCAGAAGTTCAGAAACTCAGTTCATTTGACCTGACTGTTACGTTTTCATGTTGTATTGTCCGATGGAGCACCATAACCCTCGCCTTCATTTCCCCTAGGCTCCTGAACAACATAGCAAATGTCTGATAGTCTGGTTTCAAAACCATGCATATCTTGACGACATTGAGCAATGTTTCTCCTTGTTTCACAACGGGTCTCTGTAATGGAATGGATTTGTGTCTGGAGCACAGATACAACATTGCTTTGAGCTTGCATATCTTGATCATGAGGCAGTTTGGACGATATTGCCTTAACAACCAACCCAGTATTACGCAGGAACGTGCTTTTGGCACTGTTAGTGGACAGGTACTGACCCACTGCAGCAAGAGCTTAGTTGCCTCGCCACCTTCAGAAGGTGGCGGTTCCACCATTTTTTCCATAGCTCGCTGAAAAGTTGAGGTTTTACATTAGTAGTACCAGAACAAAAGATATTAAGGAGGCAGCAAAACCAAACAAAATAGCTTTGGTCTATATACAGAACTTATTCTGGTGAACACATGCAAAGTACATAATAAAACCAGGTTCCAAACATATGACCATGTACCATCGCTAACGTATTGTCTATTTCTTCACATTGTATTGAGGGCTATCGATAAAGAGATGAAGTTTATAATACGGTAAGCATAGTATGACATCATTCATATCACAAAACAACTGAGAACAGACAAACAGGCAATTGTAACGTTGTGTGGGCAAGTCCAGCACGGAACTAGATTACGGGTCAAGATCAAAGGAACATCACTCCTCTTTTTTAAACCTTGTAAGGTGCAATGATACGCTAAGACAATTGTGTATAAAATTGAAAAGAGTAATAGACATTGGCTGCAAACCATGCAGTTCAAGGCACAAGTCAGAGTAAGTAGTAGTTAAAAGGCATGAGGATTAAGGACTTACAACAGCGGCTTTGACTGGTGTAGTCATGCCCTTCTTCTTGCTGGTGTGACAGTCCTTGAAGATTTCCACAGCATTTGGTTCAGGTACTTTTTGGTCCTTGCGGGCTTTCCTCTGCATTTCGAACAAGTCAATATAGATCTGATAATATGGTACAGCGAAAAGAGTGAAACAGCAGCTAATTACAAGAGCCTCGCAGTGTGCAATATAGCTACGAGATCCTGTCGTCTGTTGGAATTTCAGTTTCGTACGGTTGGCCTTGTTCTTTGAACAGTTCACCTACAAGAAGATAGATTTGTGTGGCACATGCGTAAATAGGACTTCAACATGTGATCTGATCACATATATATAATGTACCTGATACTTCGGATCAGACCAGTGTTTAACAAGGCCCCTCCAGTCTTCATCCGATATATTTTCCACTGGAGATGTTTGGGAAAGTTCACTCTTAGCCTTGCCTTCAAAGTGAGTTTTCCTCAAGTTATACCGATACTGTCGCAGAGCAAACTTGAAAACATGGGTGCAAGCTTGTCTGGTTGCATCATCTTGGCTATCCAACTTGAACCTCATCTATTGAAAATTATGTGAGTCTCATTATCAGCAACCTAGAAAGTATGGGACAGAGCAAGACGATATTACTAGTTTCCATACATAACCATACTTACCGATAAATGCTTGAGGAAGGTGTTGAACTGGGTTTCGTCTTTGTCATTCCTGTACTGAATCCATGTTGGGAGGATACGTACATGACACCTAACGGCAACCGCTGGCTCTGATACTAACTTGGCTGACTCTGTAGCATCACGTGGCCTTTTTAAACCTGCCTCAAAACGGATTTCCATTCTTCCTCCTCTAGATTTAGTTAACCTATCGAGCATTAACCCTAATGTTTGTTTCCTCTTGCGCCTAGGTGCTAGTCCAACAACGAACATAGGAAGTGTTAGTGTACATCAAACTGTGAGACTACATATAAAGAAGCATGCAACTGTCACTTGACTCCAGCAACTACCTTCTTGCTGTTGAAGCTCACAAGGTTCATCTGATATTGCCAACTCGTCTTGTGTCAAGAGTGCTTGGGAAGTAGTGTCAGGTGGCAAGGGAGCTTGGGAACGTGCTGCTAGCTCAGTTGACGCACGAGTAAGTCGTGCAGCTGGTAGTACTGTGGTAGGTGTTGCAAGAACTAGGGCTGTCTCAGCTTGTTTGGTGGCAGCTATTTGTTTCTGTTTGGCTTTTTTTGCAACTCGTGTAGCATGGGATGCCGTGTTTGTAGAATTTTCCGCTGGACTTTGACCTTATATTGCACCATCAGTACCAACAGAATCTGCAGGATTCATCCGCTTCTCATTCTCTGCCATTCTGTGTTTCTTCCTCTTTCTCTGTGCCATGTTAAGTCAAGCTGACAAGAAAAACGAATAAAAATGTAGTTCTTCAGAACAAATTGATGCGTGATGCAGACGAACTAAACTTTGATGTTAGACAACCACATGATAGGAGGATGTAATATGTATGAAAAACAGGACGGAAGAGATAACCAGAACTATGATGTGTAAACTAAGAAGAAGACATTTCACCAAATTAGAAGCAATGCAATGGAAGGTAGACACCATATGAAAGATGCTACAAATATCGCTCTGCCAAGTTAACAGTGTCTCATCATAAATGGCGTTTAAACAAATGTGAAGCAGTACAAGAAATAAATCATATGCAAGATGCAAACAACATCACACTACCATGTTAGAGGTCTCTCGTCATTAGTGCCATTGCATATTCACAGCATTGCATATTCACAGCTTATGATGTGTAAACTAAGGAGAAGGCATTTCAACAAATTAGAAGCAATGGAAGCTAGACACCATATGAAAGATGCAACGAATATCACTCTACAAAGTTAAAACTGTCTCGTCATAAGTGCCATTTCAACAAATTAGTAGTACAAGCTAGAAAAGAATGTGAGATGTAACCTATATCACACTCCGAAGTCAAACGTGTCTTATGATAAGTGATTGTTGCAGGTTACACAACAGTAGTAATTTGATGTAAGAACATGGTGTGATAGACGTATATTGTATGTTCTAGAAACAGGAACACGTGTCTTATTCAAGTATAATGTGTAAAGTAAGCAGATGGAATTCAACAAAATTTGAAGCAATACAAGCTAGACATCACACATAACATGCAACCACATATAACAGTGCCAAGTTAGAGGGAGCACCGGTGATGCTGCACTAGGGGAGACGTGCTCATCATAAACACAGCTTTGTTGAGTGTCTATGCATGTGTTGTCTTGGAAATCATCTTGGGGGTGTGGAGGAGTAGAAACTATAGAGGCCCTCCGTTCGGAAGGAGCACCTTTATCCGCTGCCTTGCTAACTTCCTTCCGCTTTATTGATTTTGAATTGTCAAGTAAAACCAACAAGAAAAAGCAATAAAATTCTCTCTTCAGAACTCATTCATGCATGATACTGACAATCACTACTTTGATGTAAAGCAAACACATGATATCAGGATGGAACATGTACGAAAAACAGGATGGCATGGCATATTCACAACTGTTTGTGTAAACTAAGCAGAAACCATTCCAGCAAATAAGAAGCAATGCAAGCTAGACACCACATGAAAGATGCAACAAATATGACTCTACCAAGTTAAAAGCGTCCCATCATAAATGGAATTTCAACAAATTAGAAGTAGCGCATGCTATAAATCATATGGAAGATGCAACTAATATCGCACTGCATATACTAAAGGTGTCTCGTCATGCTGATTGATGCGGGATACAAAAAAACAATAGTTTTATGTAAGGACATGCTTAATAGACAGATGTACTCTGTACTAAATACAGGAAGGCATGTCACATTAACAGGTATAATGTATAAGCTAAGCAGACTAGCACATGCAGTTTAACCAGATTGGAAGAATTACAATCTAGACACCATATGCAACATGCAACCACATATCACGCTGCCTAGTTAGAGCAAGCACCTGCGATGCTAGTGTAGGGGAAATGCTGTAATCAACTACAGAGCTACATTCACTATTTTCATCTAGCATTTCTGTTTCTTGAGAATCATGTCGGGAGGCTGATGCTGCATTCTTTAAATGAGGAGTAGTCCCCTTGCCTGCCTGCCTCGTCATAAGTGATTGATGAGGGATACACAAGAACATTAGTTTGATGTAAGAACATGGTTAATACACAGATGTACTAGTATGTACCAAAAACAGAAAGGCATGTCATATTCAAAGGTATAATGTGTAAACTAAGCAGATGCAATTTAACCAAATTGGAAGCAATACAAGCTAGACATCCGACTGGAGTGGTGAGCATGATCATCTAGGACCTGAGAGCCTGGTGGGAGGCGGGCTGCTTCGCCACCATCGCAGCTTTTTAGTTGGGTTCCAGGTGATGCCTATCTTTGCTGGGCTTGTCACTGGCTCGGCCAGTGCCCTGACTAGCTATTTGTCTTCTGGTGCTCACGGGATGGTGGTTCATGTAGAAAAATATCTTTCCTTATCTTACCGACTTCGGCCTTTCGAATATAAGCTAGACACCATATGGAACATGCAACCACATATGACACCGTGAAGTTAAAGCAAGCACCTGGGATGGTGGTTCATTGCGAGCGAGGTCATCAACTCCAGAGCTACGTTTACCGTCTCCATCTGCTGACACTGCACCCTTTATAGCGCTGTAACGTGTCTTGCCTACCCGCATACGAAGCTGGAGCGACTTCTCTCTTTTATTTTTGGCTTCTCTCATGGCAGCAGAGTCTGAAATACCCTTGCATAAAAACACAATAGTGAGAGTAAGGGTTAAGTGTGTGCAAAACTAGTGCACTGTAAAAGTAGCAGATAGCAGGTGGCTGAAAAATAAATGACAGGAGACATATGATAGCTCTACAACATTGCATGGCAAACAAAATTAGATTCTACTCCGTATGATTTTGTAATATATGAGCACAGGAAATGCAGGTACTCCTCCAGCACACCACCACATGTGGTCATATCTAAGATAACAGTCGACTGAAAATAAATAGGCCAGTCGATTTTTTTAATGAACCGTCCGATCTATAAGGAATGGGCAGATGGCCTTCGTCTATCTCCCGCCAGTCACTGTTGACGATCTTTCTCGAACCACCAGCGACCACCGGCCCAGACCCCTGCCTCCGCCGCCCCGCCCTGCCATCGACCTCACACCACCGCCGTGCTTGGCAGCGCCCCCAGGCCATCCCTTTAATCCCGGCCGACCTCCAGATCGGGCTCCAGTAGCTCTAGGCCGCACACGCCCCTAAGATAAACAACAAGGCGCTGCTTCCCCGGCGTAATAGGCATACTAGCGCCTGCTACGCTGGGGAATGCTTCCGTTAATTGGGAATCAACTGGCCAGAAATTGAAATTCAGGGGTGCGACAGACCTCTAGCTAAGGTGAAATAGTATATGAGGAGAAATCTTGTGCATCGCGAGTTACTAGGAACATCTAGTATCAAGAAGAAGTGGTCAACTAGTGTCTTCTATGGGATGAATACCGTGCAAGCAGGGACATAAGATTTGCACGAATAAGGGAAGAGGAGTACCTTTTTCGGTTGCCGGTGTGGTCACCTCCACATGTCGCGCCGATCTTCTTCTTTTTACCGGGGAAACCGATGTTCTGGAGGGTGCAGGCTTGGACGAACCCATGGCCAAATTGTTGACTGTGTTGTCGTGGCCGTATGTCGGCGGAGGGGAAGCAGATCTGAGGCGGCGAAGGATGGCGTAGCAGGAATAGCTCCGGTGCGGTGGAGGGTGGTGAAGTTGGAGCGGCAGCGTTGAGGCGTAGGACGGCGTGGTTGAACAGTCTCGGGTACGTACGGCTCGGCCTCGGCTTCAACTACTAGCCGTGGAGGGCGTTGCGGTTGAGGTTGCGGTGGACGGCGACGTCAGGGTATCGGCTCCGGCGTGATGGAGGAGGGCGGCGGTTGATGGGTGGGATGGGGTGGCGGACGGAGGACGCCAGGGTTTCGCGGCTGGTGGAGAGGTAGTTTTGGCGCCCACGGAGTACGAATGGGGAATCGGACGGGTGGGGGGAACCATGTCTCGGTCTGGGACACGCTTGTTTTTGGCTTTTTTGAACAGAAGATGGGACGCGCTTGTGTGAAATTTGGGGAAAGTACAAGCTTTGCCCCCCTCTTAAATTTCGGACCTACTGCGGGTCGGGGATAGGATGGTAATCCCAGGTGTCCCAAATAGTGGGCGGGAGCGATTTCGGCCGCGCGCATGTGTGCTTAGGCGACCATTGTGTATGAATGGTTTTCGGATGCGGTTGCGTGGCGTCTAGATGAAGCTACAAACCTACCTCGGTTTAGACCTTTGGACGTCGGGCCGGTAGGTTTCACGGGTCGGAGTTATTAGAAAAGTAATTTCCTTGTACTACCAAACATTGGTCTCACGCGGTTTTGGGCGAGTAGAGGCTCTTTTGGCGCTTCGTTCGAAATTTTGAAACACAAGCATTCACGTTTAGAGTACTCTTGAACTATGAGGATTGACCTAAATAGACAACGTTATATTTGACCTTGTATGTTTGAAAACCTCATTAAATTATCCGCTTCTTTTTGAAATTTTGACACTTGAAAATCCTATAACTACGATTATTTTGGAATGGAGGAGCTAAATTTGAATCTATTTTGTACACGACTACATATGCTATTATGTACAAAATCAGAGCAAAGATTGGTGCCCCCCATAATTTAGGTATGGTTTACAAATGCCATGATATCAAATTCAAATAATTGAATGGACTTCATGTTGAATTCGATTTTTTTAAACCACCTTAAGTTGAATTCAAATGTATGCTAGTTCATAGGTAGCTATTTATAATGTCCATTGTGTAACTTTCGTATGTATAATGTGCTTTACACACACAACATGAACTATACTCACGTTTATATTTGATTGCTAAAGCGATGCATTGTCTGGAGTTCAAAATACTAACTATGTGGATCAATTGTGTCGAATAATAACATAGACATGCTCAAATTCGATAGAATCTAGATGTCTGATGGATCAATGACCGCTCCATACGCGAATTGCAAATATCATGATCCCATCCTAATATTTGGATACAATTTATATCTTTAATCAGTGTGTAGAGCAGTCTTTTACGAGTAGTTTCACTCTCCATCGGTGGTCTCTCACACATGCTCACACACTCTCTCTCCCGAGGTGTCTTTCTCGCACACATACTCTAGATATAACCCTCCCTCCCTCTCGTAACCATTTACAACTGTTTTCACTAACCTTTATCACAAGCACTCTTCCTCTCGCAAACATACACACGCACAATCCTCATCGACCCTTTCTATATACATGGACCTGCCTACGTGTCTCATGTACACACATTATCTTTATGCCTGTCTCTCACGCATTGTCTCACACCTCTCTTCCTAATCGACGAGTATGATTCTAGCAGAGCATTCTGTAGGATGCCCCTTAAAGTTAGGTTGGATGAATAGTAATATCAGAGATAAAGGGGTTACCTTAGTCCAAGAACCTAGGGTTACAAATCCAAGCCGGCTTTGTCAGTGGACACAGAGTCCTTCACAATTCTGCTATCTTTGTCTTGTACGACTAGTCATCCATGGGTCTTCCTAAATGCGTCACGGGCCGACCAATGTGGCGCAGGACGGAACCGAACGAAGGGCCTCACCTCGACCCACCGGACCTCACGCGGTGACACACCCTCTGCCCCCACGTCTCATTATCTTCTCACACCCACACATACCAACACAAACACCACACACACAGAAAATTTCTCCTGGTGCCTCTATTCCCTCCCCCCTTGCATATACACACTCAAGGGAATGGAATCTCTTGTCGTGACGTCATATTCGTCTCTCTCTCTAGACCACTCTCATTTCTCGTGCTATCTCTCCCACGCCCCCCCCCCGCCCGTCGGCCCCTCTATCCATGCCTCTCTCGAATACGTAATACACACACATACCTCTCTAGGCCCCGCCAAATGCATCAACTACACATTCACACATGTTACATCACGTACCCCATTGATCTAAAAAGCCCTCCCTTCACGTTTATTTCGCATACAACATTCCTTTTGAATAAAGTGTGGCCAAAAAATTATTTTAGAGTTTCTACATATATACAACATTACAAAGTTATATGGAGGAGTACGAACGCTAATTTGCATTGCATGGTGCCCACAATGATATTTATTCCGCACTGTGAATTTGTATATTTTTATACTATATACAAAGTTAGTCATAATAAAGAGAAATGAAGAGCATCTCTCTCTCTCCATCGCATACCCCCCCTGTATGCCCCTTTCACGTATGCACACAAAACTATCTCCAGGTCCTCTAAAAGTAAGCCCCCAGAAAATTCACGCATGTTTCATCTTTCTCTCGCGATATATGCAATGACGATCATTGTATTTGAAGCGAAAGCACGATACGTACATTGGACTTCAGAATCCACTCATTACGGTCACCATTTACGTTTAGTGGTTATTATACAGTCACGGGCTCACCGTACAACTCTGTATTTTCTCATGACATGACTAGTTGACCAGTTAAACGCTCCACGTGGCACCTCTAGTGTTGCATCACATTATCTCACTACCATCGTGCCCACCTGTCGACTTGTATCTACTCTACATCTACACTCTTATAAAGTACATAAAATACACTCTTATAAAAACACAGAGTTGGTGATGATGGTGTGCGTGCCATCCTGCAATATAGGCCGTCCGATTTATATCTGACGGATAGGAAGGAAACTACGGCAATTTTGCAAAAAGGTACCCACACACCTCTCCACATTTGCAAATAAGGCCTTCCCTCGTTCATCCTTTTCTCTCACAAGATAAACAAGTCATACAAATGCATCTTGATGTTACATGCAACGCACGGGTATCTTTCTAGTAAGAATGAAAACAAACGACAAAAAAAATATTTGGACGGTGGTTCAAAGTCATGACCGCGGGCACAGCGGACAAGGTGGCCTTGTATTGGTATGCTGAGCCGTCTGTTTTAACACACAGGAGCTGGTGTGGTGATTATACACACACGCACACATGCACACGAACTGCATCCATGCAACTCTCACACAAACACATGCACCCACGCACGCACGCAACACTCACACGTACACACGCAGTCACGCACGCACGCAACACTCACACGCACGCATGCAACACTCACACGTACACACGCACGCATGCATGCACACACCAGTACACCACACGACCAACACACACTCTCACGCTCAAGTGCTCAACCTACACGTGCATGCGCACACATCAGGCCCTGATAGACACATACACAACCAGGTGATTCCCGCGCAAGGGTTGGAGCCTTGTCGCGCCTGCGTAAATTTGTGTTTATTTGACCTTTTGCCTATGCGAACTAACAGGTGGGACCCACAAGGAACGTGGTCAATTTAACTAGTCAACATGGCACCATGCAGACTATTTGGCCGGTCAACAGAGTGCAATCTGATGCTGAACTATGAGTAAGTGACCGTATAATCACCGCAAAACGTATATAGTGACCGTAATCAGCTTATTCTGAAGTTCGGTGACCGTATTACACTTTTCTCTCTGTAGGCCCTCCAAAACTACATCTCTACACATTCTCGCATGTTACATCTAACTATGCAATACAGCACTACTACTACACTCTAACACAATAAATCATATGTGTTTTTAGTTTTACTAGATATCATATTGTTACTTATAATTATTCAGTTTGCATACATTAAAATTGCCTTTGAAATGTATGGCCAGTATCATCTACCGCGCGGGAAAAATCCCGCCCTTTCCTGTTTAATTGGGTTTGTATCAATGGATCGTGCGAAACAGCAAAACTATAGTACTATACAGTACTACAAGTGACAGTTCACTGGGCCGTCGTGTCGTCTACTCCTCCGTCGTAAGAGTGGAGCGCTTGCTTTCATAAATCTTCTAGTCCCTTTCGCCGAGATGTGGGACATCAAGCTACCGGGTCCACGTGCCATACCGGAATACAGTGTAGAGCAGCTGGGGTGAAGCACCCCAGTCATGGTGCCGGCGTAGTAATGAGCAATGAGGCGTCAAATCACAAAGCTGCACCTTTTCCGCAGTTAAGTTCGAGGGACGAAGCAACCATCATTTCACTCGTTGCTGCATCCGTTTCTCCCTCATCTTCTTCAACTTAACCACGTGTTGCTTCTGCCGTTGTTCTGCCTCATGTGGGACGCGGATCGGCTTGGTAAAGCACTGACACATGGGACCGCATGTTAGCAAACCGCCAGGACAACGTCCTCCGAAAATAAGAAGCCTAATCCTAGACTTACAAAGGGCTACGTAGCTGCTACGTATACTTTCCATCTAATCTATATATGCCCCCCTGATTTTCAGGTGGGGTGGGCCAAATCCTTTCCTTTAATCCAATCAAATAGTCCCACATCACATCAGTTCGTAACTTTACGTAAACCATTACGTGGATGTAGCATCGCTCAAATAAGAAACCTCTCCCGCCATCCGCGCGACAAAATCGCCTCCTTTTTACTAATCTTGATTCTATAATTTTTTAGATCAATATAATTGAGAGTTGTATAGATAGCACACAGGAGCAAAACCAAGTGGTACGGTTAAGGGCATCCACAATGTGTAGCCAAATGTGAAAATAGCTTTTGGCATCGTGGGAACCATTGTGGACGGTGTTGCCAAAGCCAAAAAGATGGAACCGAAGCTCCGTGATTAATTGATTGAAGGAATAGAAAAATGCAACGTCTCTCCTCTTTCTCCCATGCTTGGATGCATGTAGTACAGTATAGAGCACAGAGTCTACTCCCCTGTCCCTTCTATCACAAATCACAAAGCAGTGAGGCGTCAAATCACAAAAGCACGGACGAAGCAACCATCATTTCACTCTTCGCTGACGCCGCTTCTCCATCGTCTTCTTCGAGAAACCATCTCACCGTACTAGTACTCCTAATAGTACTAGTAAAGGACTTCCTGGATGCAAATAAGGCGGTTGTCTCGGCTTGCAGGCGGCACTTGCGAACGACTTACCGTGGTCTCCCTCAATGGCGTTCTCCGTCGAACGCACTTCACCAAACCACCAAAAAAAAGATATCGTCAACGTCACCGCAATGGGGAAGGAAGTCAAATATAGTTACTACCTCCATTTTTTTGTACACAAGGCCAGTATATCAAAATTACAATTTGCAAAGGGCCACTAACACTAATCGAGGCAAAATTGATGGGGTTAGCAACCAAGGACATTAATATCCCCTGCATGCATGCGGAAGTGAGAAGGTTGGTTTGCATGGCGCTGCATTAATCAAGCGATGAGGAGTGAGATGGTTAGCTCTTTGGTCTTTGGAGAAAAAAATACGCATTAATTGACACGTGAAACGAGGATTTGTATCGATTAAATCCCGCGAAGGAAAACCCCGCCTTTCTTTTTTAACACTAGTACTCCTAGTACGTACGTACTTATCCTGTTTGGGTCTAGGCCTTGCATTGCCAAACTTCGCCACACATTTTTGCCAAGCTTGCCTAAAGTTTTCAAAATGAGAAGGAGGTACACTTGCGCACGGCTATCGCGGTCGCACCGCACCCTCACACGGTCGCTCCTGCACGCCGCGGTCGCATCGCACCCTCACACAGTCGCTCCTGCACGTCGCAAACCCAACCAAGGGAACGCACCCTCACTGACACGTGCTGTCGCATGTGAACAAACCAAACTCAGCCATCCTATCGCTGACACATAATTTTCGTTCATAGAGTATGTTTATCCAACCGCATGTTGGGGAGTATCCGTACGGCCCGTGCGGTGGTCTGTTGGGGAAGAAGAAGAGGTGAGGAAGAAGGAAAGAAGGGTTAGGAGACTTAGGATATTCATCCAACCGCCTGAAATGGTAGACTGACCCAATTCAGGCGACTTGCATAACAAATATATGTTTTTACACAACAAAAGATCCATAAAAACAACAACATAAAGAAAAACTATCACTGCTCGTGGAAAGAGACGGCCTCGTCATCTTTGGCTGCCGGCGCGAACTAGCCGTCGGTGCCGACGTGTGTCTCCGCACCGTGGTTGTCCTCGGCCTCCAGCTACTCGTTCAAGCGGAGCGTGCGGGCGCTCTGCACGGATGAGAGCACAACCCGGTTCAAGTCGAGGACGTCCGGTTCCGCCTGCAGGAGGGCCTCGATGGCAGCGGCATCCGCACGCTCCGCGTCGAGTCGAGCCTCCGCCGCCCGGTTCAAGTCCAGGACGTCCGGTTCCGCCTGCAGGAGGGCGTCGATGAGAGCGGCATCCGCGCGCTCTATGTCGAGTCGAGCCTCTGCCACCCAGTTCAAGTCCAGGATGTCCGGTTCCGCCTGCAGAAGGGCCTCGATGGCAGCGGCATCCGCGCGCCCCGCCTCAAGTTGAGCCTCCGCCGCCGGTTCACATCCACGACATCCGGTTCCGCCTGCAGGTGAGCCTCGATGGCAGCGGCATGCGCGCGCTCCGCGTCGAGTTGAGCCTCTGCCTCCTGGTCCTCCTTTAGTATCGCCATGTTGAACCGCTGGTCCGCCTGCACCATGGCGGACTCGGATGCCGGCACGAAGTCGACGTCCATCGTCTCATACCCATCGGGGGCCTTCTGCGCCGCGACCTCCGCCATGAACATTGGATCGGCTTCCTCCTCCTCATAGCTTGGCTCCAGAGAACTCGGGGATTGGCCCGCCGCAAAGCGAGCTTGGGAACGGAGGTCTATGGCGCCGACCGCCGCCGCGATTTCTGCGCGGCGCTCCGGCGTCAGCATCTTGTAGTAAGTGATCTTGCGGCGCACCATGGCTTTCCGGCGAACTAGGGGACGCTTGATGCGGGCTAGGGGATCGAAAGGTGGGGGAATGGGCTGGAGATTTTGTGTGGTTTTAGGGCAGTGGCTAGCGTAGGCCGAGCAGCGAAGGTTCTGGTGTGAATAGTGGTTCCGGTGACGACCGGTCAATCAGTTTTGACTGTACATCGCTCTTGTCGCGTTCGCGTTGCAGCCCGGCACACTGGACCCTCCACGTCGCTCACCGAATGGAACACGCTTCGTCTTGCGTTTTCGCTCGCTTGTGGGACCGCAGTTGAGAGCAAACCGACGTCCCTCCCCCTCCCCCGCCGACGTCATTTATTATACCACCACTCCCTCCATTTTTTGCGGAGTTAATAAAAATAGAGGGAGTATACTACGGATGAGGATCCCCTGACGTGGCCGAACCCATTGAGTAACTGACATGCGGGGCCTAGCAAGCATGGGGTCCGCCAGTAAGTGACCGAAAGGGAGGGTAAGGCAGGGATACCTATGTCAGAGGATCCACTTCCACTATACTACTTTGACCAAATGTTAGAGTAATAATATATGACATGAACTTACACAAATGTTAGAGTAATAATATATGACATGCAACTTACACAAAGCATACAGGGTCTAATGCGTTTTTCGAGGCTAACTTTGACCAAATGTTAGAGTAATAATATATGACATGCAACTTACACAAAGCATACGGTCAAATTCGTATGTGAAAGGAGTTTCCAATAATATAATTTTCACATTATACATCTCATGTACTATTAATCTTGTCAATAGTCAAATTGGAAACCATCTCGAGTACAAATCTAGGAGTACGTACGAATCTAACAATATTGATTGGGCGTTGTTGAATGTTGATACCTTTTTGATCAAAGTAGAGATACTTTGACTACACATAAAACTTATATGTAAACTAGAAAGGATAGGGGGAGTATATTGTACGTTCAAAAACGAAACGAACATTGAATACCCTTTATATATGATTTGCGGATGCTATGATCACCGGTTCAAAATTTTGAATCCGCCTTAGGTATCACGTGCCCCCACTCGTTCCCTCTCGATTTCATCTCGGGGTCCGGAGATCTATTGAAAGAGGACTAGGGTGGGTACATGCGAATGATACTCGGCGGAATGTTCAAATGAGGCATGCGGGAGGATGGACTCGACTGGAGGGCGACATGATCGATGGAGAAAAGGGTTGGAGAGGAATGAGAAATAAGCAAACGCCACATGATTATACTTGAACGGCTCAAATAAACAATAAGTTGTCTCGCTTGGCCTACATAGTGAAAGGCCTAATGTGCAACGCGGAGCACTCACGCTCGAATATGGCCGGGAAAACAGGGAAACCGACATGTGGGGCACACCCGTCGGGACGACGTAGCGCAGACTAGTCCAATGGAGGAGCTAGCCCATGACATCCTCGCCACCGACAACCGTTCATGTGGGTCGTTTGGGCCAACAATGGGGCGCAGCTCCAGCACCGCCTCTGGACACGGCGACCGCGGTGAGCGACACGCTCATATCGTCGCTAGACACGGTCGGTTTCAGTGTGCCGAGGGTGGCGTTAGTGCTGTGGCACGACCAACGGTATGTTTGGTTTGTGCCCAAGGTTGCCCCATCAAAGCATTGGGTAGCCAAAATTTTGGTTGAGGTATTGGTTGCCCATGATTTGGCCGACATTGGAAAGAAAAATGAACTAGAGTTGGCTAGAGTTCACTGGCACGCCAAAGAAATGGCAACCGTCCAAACAAAGACCAATCTTTGGGTCATGACCAAAATTTTGGTTCAGGTATTGGTTGCCCATGATTTGGCCGACATTGGCAAGAAAAATGAACTAGAGTTGGCTAGAGTTCATTGGCATGCCAAAAAAATGGCAACCATCCAAACAAAGACCAATCTTTGTGTCATGACCAAAATTTTGGTAAGGTGCACTTTGGCCACAATCCAAACACACCCCAACACCCGGCTCGTCGAGGATGCACGGGGCGCCGCGACGCGTCCGCAGAGTGGTGTAGCGCGGCCAACTGCATCCTCTGGACCTGAGACCATGCCGGGTCGTCTTGCTTTTTCAATGACATGCGGGGATCGCATGTGAGCAAAGGGCATCTCCAACGTTGCCACGACCACAGCTGACTACCCTGGCACACCAAAACCCTCGTCCCTCGCGCCGTCGCGCGGTGCATTCCCAGCTGGCGCCAGCTGCCTGCATTCATGCCCTCCGTTCGTATGTCGTCGTTAAGAGGCTCAGTGCCCGAGGAACCAACTCTGGCGACTTAATGACACACCCGGACGCTTGGCCTCACCGGAATGCGCTACTTAAAGCGGCAACGCCCAGCTAACCTCCACACCATAGCGCATCGTCCTCCTACCTGGCACCACATCCGCCATGACCGCAAGTGTGAACGCTCTGCGGGAGAGCTTGTCTTCGGGGATGAAGCTCGAGGTCGCCGCCCTCGCTCAAGTCGCCTCTCGCGACGCAATAGCGGCGTAGCCGGACGCGGACGCGACCACACAAGCGGTGGCCACGCTGGCGGCCGACGACGGGAGCACCGTCAGCCACGCGTCCTACTTGCCGCCGTCCAACATCCGGCACCGCCGAGGTCGGGGACTCCTCCGAGGATGAGTAGGGCATGGGAGGCGGCAGGGCATGGTGTGCCAACTGGCCGGTCTGTATCCTGTGTTCTACTCTTCCTCGCCAGAGACCGCACCTTCACTTCACGGGTCTTGAACCCCGCCCTCGTACATAGAGATCGCAGATGGAGGACGTCCGTCGCCGCCGTAGAATAGGTTTAGGGTCGGGTTTCTTTTATTTTTCTGTCCTATAAAAGTTCGAAATGTAATGAAAAGCTGCCGTGTTTGCATTAATCTTGGCCGGTGTATATGAACTTTCGCAATAATATACATATTGTAGGAGTAGTAGCAAGATGCCCGTGCATTGCACGGAAGATCAAGATCTTGTGGGAGAAAAGGATGAACGAGGGAAAGCCTTATCTGCAAATGTGGAGAGGAGTGCGGGTAAATTGTCATAGTTTCCTTCCTATCCGTTAGATATAGATCGGACGACCTATATTGCAGGATGACAGGCACACCATCATCACCAACTCTGCTTTTTATTGAACCGAGACAAATCTAACATGCGAAGTAAAATAAACACATAGGGTCTATACATACACAAATTATCTTAGGCACTCCAATAGTATGTCCACTACACATTCACGCATTTCACATCTTTCTACATCTACGGGAACCTATGAAAGGGTTAACGTAAATTGCCTCTCTCTCTCCTCCCCTGATTTTCATGGTGGTGGGCCCCTCCCTCCCCCCAATCTACAATCAACAGTTCACACGTTTCACATTACGTTAACTACGTAACTGGGATTACGTAGGTGTAGCATTACTCGTCCTAAAAAACCCAACTAAGCCAACCTCCCAGCATATCACGCGGGAAAAGACCCGGCCGCGCCGTTTTAGTCGGGATTACCGGATTACTAGTGGTAGTATCGATGGATCGCGCGAAGCAACAAATTTTTTTTTGAGGGGGCGAAGCACCTAGTTTAAAAGGAAAAAGGCGGTACACTCACAGCACTCCTGTCGCGGTCGCATTGCACCCCACACATGTTCGGTCCTGCACACGGCTCACGCAAACGGAACGCGCTTCGGCTTGCCTCTTCACTGACACGTGGGACTCCAGTTGGAGAAACCGACCATGCGCCAAACTCCCCCCGCCCACCGCGCGAAAATCCTCCCCCCCCCCCACACCCAAAAATTCCCCCCAAATCCGACTCAACCGCCCTTCGGCCAACTAGCCAATAATATTCCCCAAACCCCCCTCCCCCTGTCCCCCTCCACTCCATTCGCTCCGCCAAAGCCGCCCTCCCCGCCGCGCTGATATGTCGGCGCCGCGGTTTGGCGATCCTCTCGGTCCCACAGTACGCTCTTGTAGACTGCCATCCTCTAGCCGCGCCGCCACCTCTGGCTACGTTCTTGTGGAGGCGCACTGCGGTCAGCGCCGCCACCGCTGGCAACGTTCGTGTGGAGACGCACGGCGGTCAGCTTCTCCCACGGTACGCGCATTCTAGACTGAGGCCCCGTCCATGTCGGTGTAGCGCTGAATGTTAGCTGATAGACGCTGTTAATCTCACTGTTTGCCGAAGTAGTTTACTGTCAATATGCTCTGCTTAAGAAGCTTCCTTGCCCAGTTCTGCACTCAATCTGCTTAGCTAAGATGGCATGCCAAGGCCGATTAGTTGCTAAAATATCCTGCCATATATTTATTGTGACGTAGATTGCCATGGTCTAGTAGCCAATCTGTTAGGTGAAATAGATCTACACCGTTTTATACTCGATCTTTGTTGCTGCGATGGCCTTCGATAGTTTGATGGTTGTGTGCTCGGCCTCATTGACTGCTGAAACAGCCTGCCATAATTTGGCACTCAAATCTGTTTGCTGAATTAGCTTTACACATATTTCGTTACTTAGATCTGCTCATCCAGATATCTTGCCATAGCTTTAGACATCGACCTAGGTATTTTTTTCTGGAATTCATAAAAAAGCATATATGTTTTTCCTGTAATATCTAGTAGAAGAACTAATTTGTATGTCTAACAGATGGACAGGACTTGGATAACTTCTGCTCGAAGATTCTCCGCTGCATATGTCGAGGGGGTTGAAAACTTCATGAACTTTATCAGAGCTGAGTACGGTGGTCCGAAATCAGATGTGCTCTGCCCGTGTAGCAGTTGTATGAATTCAGTTACAAGACCCCAGTCAACTGTGCAAAATCATCTACACTTGTATGGAATGTCGGTCACATATACTAGGTGGGTTCATCATGGTGAAGCAGTGAACGTCAATGTTATTGACTACGTGGAAGCAGCAGATCACCATCTTGATCTGCCTGATGCTCAGGTGGAAGAGGAGGAGGAGGTGGTGGTGGCGGAGCCAGTGAGTTTGACCAACATTGAAACAATGCTACGAAATGATCGTGCATTCCGTGAACTTTCACCTGCAGAAGAAAAATGGTGGGCCCGCATGTTGGAACAATGCAACGTTGCTGTCACCCCAGGAAATAAGCTGTCAGTATTCTCAGCTATGGTCACCTTTCTTCAGGTGAAGACATCTGAGCGGATGACCAACAAATCATTCGATGCGATGTTGGCTGCTTTCTGCAAATCTTTCCCAGATGCGTCTGAGCTGCCACACACCTACAGTAAAATGAAGAATTTCCTTCATTCAGTTGGAATTGGATATGATATGATCCATGTTTGTAAGAATAATTGTGTTCTGTTCCGGAAGGATTATGGCAACTTAAGTGAATGACCAAAATGCAAATCATCAAGATGGAAAGATGGCGATGTTGTGAAGAGGATTCCTCATAATGTTCTGAGACATTTTCCAATTACACCAAGATTGCAGAGGTAGTTTCATGATGCTGAAACAAGAAAGGATGTACTGTGGCATTCTAGGAACTAGGAGTACAGAGATCAGAATGTAATGAGCCATCCATATCATGGTAGTGAGTGGAAAAGCTTCAATGATAAACACAAAGAGTTTGCTGCTGACCCGAGAAACATTAGACTTGGCTTAGCTTCATATGGATTTAATCCATTTGGCCACCAGAGCGCCACATATAGCATGTGGCCAGTGCTTGTCTTGTTATCCCTTACAACATGCCTCCAAATGTCTGCACCAAAGAATCAAACTACATGATGGCCTTGCTCATCCCAGGTCCAAAAAGTCCTAGAAAGGATTTTGATTTGTTCATGGAGCCTCTTGTGGAGGAACTTCAACAGCTATGGAAGGGTGTTCTCACTCGAGACCTATATAGCAGCCCACTAGCTGATTTCTTTCTGCGTGCTGTTATAATTTGGTGCATCCATGATTATACGGCTTTGGGCACTATGTCAGGGCGAACGACACATGGTTACAATGCATGTGTTCGCTGTGACAGGAATCTGTTGTCATACGCAATACTTAGCAAGATCTGTTACATCGGACACCGCCGTTTCCTTGCCGAGGACAAGCCGCATCCTAGAAAATACCGAAGACATGTGTTCAATGCAAATCATGAAAACCGTGATGCGGCAAAGAGGCTCACCGCCGATGAGTTGCAAGTGGAATTAGAGAAGGTCAGGCATATTACACCAGGAAACCATCCTAGTAATGGTAGCGGGAAAAGGAAGCGTGGCAGGGTAGAAGAGAGATTATTGTTTACCCGCAGGTCCACTTTGTGGGACTTGGAATATTGGAAAGATTTGGATCTGCGGCATAATCTTGATGTGATGCACATCGAGAAAAATATATGTGACAGCATTATCGGCACACTTCTTAATATTGAAGGCAAGACGAAAGATACCTTAAAATCTAGGATTGATTTGACACACCTGGGTATCTGAAAGGATTTGCAGGTGCAAGATGAAGGTAAACCACGGGATATGGCACCAGCTGTGTACGTCTTGGACAAGGTAAAAAGAAAAGAATTATGCGAGGTCCTGTCACGTGTGAGATTCCCACATGGATTTGCTTCCAACCCTGAAAGGAGAGTTAGTGCAGATGGAAACAAGGTACAAGGGTTGAAAACTCATGACTGCCACATTCTACTTCAAAGGGTTTTACCTGTTATCCTTAGAGGATTGGGCCGCCCTGACTTATACAGAGCAGTTGCAGAGTTGGGACAATTCTTCAGGGAACTCTGCAGTAGGAATATCAGGATAGATGCTTTGGAGCATCTTAGAGACAAGATACCAACTATCCTATGCGACCTTGAGAAGATATATCCTCCAGCCTTCTTTGATGTGATGGTGCATTTGGTTGTTCATCTACCTGATGAGGCACTACTTAGAGGTCCAGTACAGTATGGCTGGATGTACCCTATTGAAAGGCGGCTAGGCACTTTCAAGGGCTATGTTAGGAACAGAGCTAGACCCGAGGGTTCCATTGCAGAGGCCTACATTGCTACAGAAGCGTTGACATTCTGCTCAAAATACATTGAAACAGCTGATCAGCTTAGCAAAGAGGTGGGTGAAGACAATCCCGGGCTCAATGTTTTCGATTATTCTGTTCGAGTTACAGGGAAGAGTCGACAAGAGGACAAACCTAAATATTTGGACAAAATGGTTTGGTATGTGTTGAATAACTGTCCTGAGATACTACCTTATATCAAGTAAGTGCAGTACTGCAGCTTATACATCGTAATCTACTAAACTTGCAGCACATTCTTATATATTTAGATGTTTGATGCGATCACTATGTTGTGCAGCATCTACAAAGAGGAGTTACTGCAGCAAAATCCAAGAAACATTGACAAACTGGTTATGGCAGGATTTGCGAAATGGTTCAAGAACCATGTAAGCTTTTGAAGTGCACTGTCAGTTTTTTAATATATTGAGTACATAAGATGATCAGCTTGTCTATTTTCTAACCATAGGTTAAGAAGATGCGGGAGGATGGGCAGGCAGTTGATGATGCCCTTTACTCACTAGCAATGGGTCCTAATACTCGGGTAAGACATTATGAATCTTGTGTTGTTGGAGATGTGCGCTACAACACCCTTGCATGAGACGAAGGCAGGAAGACACAAAACAGTGCCATCATGAGCACGGATACGTATGACAAAGAGACAACTGAAATGTATGCTAACATAACAGACATTGTTCAGTTGCAGTATATCTCCAGTTTCGAGGATCATCGGTGTGTGGTTCTGTGTGCTATCGTTGGTATAACCTGTTTTCCAGGATCGCAAAACCCAGAGCTGATGATTATTTCAAATCCATCAATGTCAAGGCGGCGTACCAGACCAACGAGCCTTTTATTTTGGCAAATCAAGCAACACAGATATTTTTCTTGGAAGACACATTTGCACGTAGCGATGACTGGAGAGTATTGCAAAGGTTTGAGCAGAGGAATTCGTTTAATGAAGTTGCACAACAAGATGATGCTTACACTGCTCCTGATGTACAAGATAACACATATGTTCCTAATATCTTTGAGAACCATCACGTCAATGACGCTGGCGAAAAGATTGCATGTCGTGTTGTGGACATACAAGAGTTGATCAAGAAGAAGCCAACATTCAAGGACGTTGAGGACGAAGAAGAAGATGACACCGTGGGGAATTACGATTCAGACTGATACACATGGCGAAGATGTTGACGCTGCTGCTGCGGATGATGATTACATTGCTTTTGTCGTATTTGCCTGTCAGAAGACATTTTTTTATCTACTATGTGAAATTGTGTTTGCTATGACAACTGAAACCTGATGAACATCACTTGTTATGTATGTTGATTTGTGTTTGGTGATGGTATGACAACTAAAACATGATGACATTGTTGTTTAGTTGTACTCATATTTGGCTGTGAAACTTGAATTTGATGACATAGTTTGCTATTGGACTACAATTTGCTCGACGTCTTCGAATGAGAACAAAACTGACCCGACAGGGCCTTTGCTATTTATTTATTTATATGAGCAAAAGGGGATACCCCCTGATTTCCGTTAATAGAAATCATTAGATGTTCACAACACTACGCCCAGCCTGCTACACAAGTTTCATTCATTACTAGTTTCAGCAAAGTGCTCATGTCGTAGCCAGTGAATACATCACAAGTGCTACATACACTGCAAATAAAGAGACAATCATCCTACAGAGCACATCGATTTTGCCCATTATCTTCACAAGCTCTTTCGTCTCCTCATTGCTGTCAAGGCCGTTCAGCAGCTGTTGCTTGGCCATGATCAGAGGAACTGCGTCTTTAACCTTCTGCTCTGCATCTTCCTCTTCTACCGTTCCTTCAGTTACTTGTCCAACACCCCAACCTGCTGGTATTGGGATTCATCGGCTAACCAAATAATCAGCGTAGTTGCATTCCCCCACATCAGCAACTTCCCAGAAATACAAATCACAATCTTCCCTTTTCTGCACGAATCAAATTGGAATATCATCAACCAAACTATTAAAAAAATCAGCAACTGAAAGCAGCAGAACAACACTTAAACATATTATTACCCCATGATTCAGGCATTTGTAGAAGACTCGGCCAGGGTTGCGGATTGTGGTTGAGACGCGACGGATGACTCTGCGTGATTTGCAGCAGTGGCACCACACCAACGGCAGCGGGTTGCGATGAGCAATCGGCTGCGGTGCGCGTGCCGACGAGGGTGTGATGAGACCCACATGCGATGGTACGGGTGGCGACTTGGCGCATATCTGGTTGTTGCCTGCTGAAGAGCAGGTGGACGAGCAGCCAGCGGACATGGTTGCTGCGGCCAGAGCTTCTGATGCTAGGCAGAGTAAGTAGAGAAGAGGAGAAGCGAACGTTGGATATGTCAGTTTCATTACTTGCAGAGTAGCATAGCACCATATATAGTCATAGTCTAGGTTTGGATTCGAACCAGCTACAGGAGCACGTCTTTCTTTTTTTCTAAAACTCGGCAACGTCTCTTTACTGGTACACTAGCTTGTTCTGTACGCCTTCCCAAGTCTTTGATTTTCTTTCCCTTTTTTGCGAGGAAGGAAGGAGGACAAAATTGAGAGTTCCTGGGACTCGAACCCAAGACCTCTCAGTTGAAAACCAAGGGTGCTAGTCACTTATGTGGCGAACGTTCCCTGTGAGGAGGACGGCAGACGAATGCATTTTCCTCGCAGTTTTCTTCCTATATAAAAAAAGTATGCTACTTGGTGTCCGCTTAGTCAACAAACGATTGTGCCAACCTTGACCGTTGGATTGACATTCAACGTCTGTCGCGTTTCTTCAGTCTCTTCTTCCTCGAGCCGCCAAAGCCAAACCAGCGCCGGCGGGACCGCCTGCTGCCGCCTCCCACAGCTGGCTGTGATCTTTCCCGGCTCCTGTTCGTTCCTGTCCGAGGCCTCACCATCGTCCTCCGCCTTGGTTCGCTCGCCGCGGCGCCGCCCTCCGGTGTTGTCAACATGGTCAACAACTGAGAGGAATAAGGAGATGACTGTACATGGTGAGGATGACAGTAGGGACCCAGCAGCGCGCGCAGTAATTTTGTTTTTTTGGGATGGAGAAGGGTATCAACTGGGTTGTGCGGGACCCGTGGCCCGTCTAGCCCAGGCTCTTATTTCATATGTTTAGCACATGACCAGCCCATTTTGTTTTTTTTCCTTTCTGAAAATGGCTAGCCAGCTATTTTGTTTTTTGCAGAATAACCAACGTAGGCCTACTTGCTTTTCTACGCCCTGCTGGGCCGGAAATCTTTCAAGACGAGGAGGGATGCATTTTGCCTAGAAAATGGGCTATAAGTAATAATAAATGGGCTGTAAAATGAAAAAATACAGCAAACAGGCAATTAGTTCCAAAATACTGTTTTCTTTCGGATTTTGATATTTAAATTTCATTGTTTTTGTGCAGGTAAAATTTCATTGAATTTAAATTAAGGTATATTTAGATTTAAAATTAATTTGAATTTGGCTAGAAATTTTGGGCCGTATGCTGTTTGGGACAGATTTGGAGGCTGACTTGTGGGTCTACTAGGTTGATGTGTACTTTGGCTTTGTCAACTTAGTCCACAAACGATTCTAGCAGCAGTGACCGTTGGATGTTAATCCAACGGTCACTGCTGCTTCTTCAATATCTGATCTTCTTGCTCCAGCCGCCCAAACCAGCTCCGGTGGGACTGCCTGCTCCCGCCTCCCGTGGCCGGCTGTGCTGCCGCACAGGCCGCACTGCCCCACCCTACTTCATTGCTGGCCAGGCCATTCCTCTACTCACCCACACCTCCTGTTATTTTCCGGCGACGGCAACCGGAACAATAAACCCTTGTACTCCCCACTGTGTGGGCAACCATTGCCGAGTCTTCCCGGCTCCGTGTCGTTCCCTTCCTAGGCCTCGCCGTCGTCCACCGCCATGGTGCTCTCGGCGCGGCCTGGTTAATGTGGTCAACGAACGACATCCATCGGCCATGGACTGTACGCGCAAAATAATGATTCCTCCACCTGACAGCTGGGACCCACCGGAAGGGCCTCTGTATTTCGCGAAAAAAAGTTCCCCCGCTGACATGTCAGACCCACCAGCTATATCTTCGCACGCAAGGAAGTGCCTCCTTATTACACACAAAAAAATGAATACCCCCTGCTAGCTGGGACCCACCATAGTGGGAGGATGACTTGTGGGCCAACTAAGTTGACGGGGACGGAGGGCTTTGTCAACTTAGTCAATATGAACGATTCTAGCTCCAGCGACCGTACGATGTCCATCCAACGGCCGTAGTGCTTCTTCAACCTCTGGTCTTCTTGCTCCAGCCGCCCAAAGCAGCGCCGGTTGTGCCGCATGCTCCTGCCTCCCGTGGCCGGTTGTGCTACCGCGGAGGCCTCACCGCCCCCTACTATTCCCACCACTGGCCAGGCCCTGCGGCGACGGCAGCCTCACACCGCAGCTGAACCAGTGAACCCTCGTACTCCTCTCCGCGCGGGATTCCACTGTCGCGTCTTCCCCGGCTCCGCGTCATCCCCTTCCTAGGCCTCGCCATCGTCCACCGCCGTGGTGCTCTCGGCGCGGCCTGGTCAACGTGGTCAAGGAACGACTTCCATCAGACGTGGACTGTACGTGGAGAGGCTGACAGCTGGGTCCACGGCCGCAGCAAGGAAGTGCCTCCTTATTACGCAGAAAATAATGATTCCTCCACCTGACAGCTGGGACCCACCGGACGGGCCACTGTATTTCACGGAAAAAACGTTTCCCCCTGACTGATTGGACCCACCAGCTTCATCTTCGCACGCAAGGAAGTGCGTCCGGGCAAAAAAATGATTCGCCCCCCTGACTGCTGGGACCCACCAGCTACACCTACGCACGCAAGGAAGTGCGTCCGGGCAACAAAAATGATTCGCCCCCCTGACTGCTGGGACCCACCAGCTACATCTTCGCAGGCAAGGAAGTGCCTCACAGTCGGGACCCACCTGGTCGAAGCGTACGTAGCATTGTCATTCTGGTCGTGAACGTGTACGTACATACTGGTCGATGTAGAGGCACACACGTGTCGTAGTAGAGGCGCGCACGTGTCATAGTAGAGGCGCGCACGTAGCATGTACACGTACGTACAGCGGCCAGGGTGCAAGAAAGAAAATACGGCCACGTATGTGTACATACGGGCGGGGTCTCGAACGCCTACTCGCGCATACGTACGGCCATGGCTCGTGTACATGGCTGGGTCGAAACGGAGAAACAACGTCATCGTTGTGTTCATGGGGAGGCAACGGAATGCGTCGTGTTCATGGGGAGGCAACGGAATGCGTCGTGTTCATGGGGAGGCAACGAAATGCGTCGTGTTCATGGGGAGGCAACGGAATGCGTCGTGTTCATCGGGAGGCAACGGAACGCATGGGAGCCAACCGGCTGGGTCGGAACGGAATGCGTGGTCGTGTTCATCGGGAGGGCTTGGACGGAACAGGTGATGGAAACGAGGCCTGGCGTACCGCAAAACGGAGGAAACGGACCTCCTACGTTCGGAACGGGGTCCTGTTGATCGGGAGGGGTGTGGCGTACCGCAAAACGGAGGAAACGGACCTCCTACAGTCGAAACGGGGGTCCTGTTGACCGGGAGAGGTGTGGCGTACCGCAAAACGGACGAAATGGACCTCCTACGGTCGAAACGGAGGTCCTGTTGATCGGGAGGGGTGTGGCGTACCACAAAACGGACGAAACGGACCTCCTGCGGTCGAAACGGGGGTCCTGTTGATCAGGAGGGGTGTGGCGTACCGCAAAACGGACGAAACGGACCTCCTACGGTCGAAACGGGGGTCCTGTTCATCGGGAGGGGTGTGGCGTACCGCAAAACGGGACTCCACGGGATACTGTTCATCTCCACCGTCAACCTCCTCCAGCCTCCACGGGCTACCGTCAACCTCCTCCAGCCTCCACGGGCTCCTGTTCATCCAGCCTCCACCGTGCGCTACTCCACTGGCTTCTGTTCAACCACCCCTCCACGGGCACCCCTCCACCGTCTACTGTTCATCCGGCCCTCCACACCACGGGGTCCTGTTCAAGCACCCCTCCACGGGCACCCCTCCACCATCTACTGTTCATCCAGCCCTCCACACCACGGGGTCCTATTCATCCAGAGGCAACGCCACCGCTCACTGTTCATCCACCCCCCCCCCCCCCCCCGCAACGCTCACTGTTCATCCAATCGATCGGCTTCAGTTAGCAGCAGTAGTGAAGGAATCGCTCGATCGGGTTCAGTTAACAGCCATCGATCGATCGCTCGGGTGCAGTAACGCGTAGCCTGCAGTGCAATCGCTCGGGTTCAGTTAGAGCCCAACGCCTCGCTCGGGTTCAGTTAGAGCCAACGCCTCGCACACACGCGCGTACGTGTACGAGAGAAACACGCATCGCTCGGGCCCCGACCTCCCACCGTAACCGGGAACTCCCCGAAATTTTCCTCCCCCTCGCTTCTACCACGGTTTTTTCCGTCATGGATGGCCCAAAGAATGTCATGCAGCTGCGTGTCCGGCCCGCGCAGGACGAAAAACCCATTTTCTGTCATGATTTTTTGTCATAGAAGTAGGAGCCCACCACATCTATGATGATACCGGGTTTTGTCACAATTATCGTCATAGAAGTGTCATATGTATGACAGGAAAAAAATTCGTTCGGCCCAAAATGTCACGGATGTGTCTTTTTTTTTGTAGTGCATGAGGCTCCACTAGCCACCCCATTTTGCCCTTATGAAGGACATTTTTATAGGCATTTTGGTATTTCCAAGTGGCCTTCTACCCCTTGCCTCCTACTATAAATAGAGGTGGAGAGAGCTATCCATTTCACTCAATCTCTCTCAAACACAAGGAATGCATGATCTGCCATCTCTCTCTCCCTCACACGAAATAGTTTCGTAGAGTCGTAAGGGTGTGTAGTTTTCGGTAGGGCCTAGTTCTGGACGGCGAAGCCATGCCAGATAACTGACACCATATGTGCGCAACCCGGTAGAGTGGTCGTAGTTTCGATCTTTGTTCAAGAGATAGGCTGAGGTTTTGTCCGTGGTTCTGTCCAGGGATCTAAGCATGTGCCTCCCGAAGGGCTGTCCGAGGGACTGATCGAGTTTCTATCCGAGAGCCCCCCGAAGGGCTGTCCAAGGGACCACCCGAGGGACTATCCAAGACAGAACATCCTCGCGGTTGGAAGGTTGTAAAATCCTAGCTGCGGGAATCTGCACCGATGTTCTCCACCGACTCTCCTTCCGCTGCGCTTCGAGTCAGTAACGATTATATCAAACCTTGTATGCATCTTCATAGTGGTCCTGGGCTAGTGCGTAGGTCATTTTTTTGTTTTCTGTTGCGTTACCCTACAGTGGCATCAAGAGCCATTCTATGCATAGATGCAGGTTACGCTCTATCATACATGAGATGTATGGGTGTTGCACAATATAATTTTGTAGTAGCTGAGTTCTATTGCTGAAAATTATTTGTGCGGTTAGTAGATGAAATCTATTACCCGATGTTCTTATTGCTTCCCTTGAATTTGCGTAGTTCTGATGTTGACGGCACGATGGAGTTTTGCTTTGCTTCAAAGTTCTAGCAATCCCCGACCCTTCCATGCTGCTCCTGAGTATGCGGGTTGACAGATCAACGAAGTGCTTTAGTTCTTTGGGTTCCACCATAATTAATAAAGATGAATGTTTCGCAGACTAAAGGGCAACGCAAATATGATCTGCATGGGGATCATGCGTAGGACGAAGTTCAACATGGGGCTCGAGATTTTTTATCTCGTGTTTCATACACCCCGGTAAGTTAATCTAGTGACTTGAATAATCATAATTGATGATCGACATTGGTAGCTGCGGTTTGTTTCAAAACCTTAGAAGCCACATAAAATAAAATTTTGCATGAACCGATTAGAGGCATTTGATTTGGTTTTGCAGGATGCATGTGCATGAGATGTCTTATAGTCTTCATCATATTTAATTTGGTTATGTATGAGATGACTATATGATGTAAATAAATTAAACATGACCTCCGGTCATGATTCGGCATGATGGCTAGAGCCATATGATTGTCATTTTAAATGACCTGTGTGTAAACCTTGTTGTAATGCATTATTTTATTAGGTATAGAGATAACAATATTATCTGGTGCATTGACAAGGCCATGAGAAGATCTACGAAGGTGGAGACTGATGCAAAAGTCGAAGACAGATAAAAGAAAAGAAACAGGCCTAGGCAGAAAAGTTCTACCACGGCCACAATTTTCGAAACTACTGCCACGACAATGTTTTTTCGGATTTTCACGAAGACGACGAATCCTTCTCCGAAAGAAGGGGCTATACCATATCATGCTATTATGAATTGCCTGAGATGTTTATCCCTTATATTTGCACCCTTTTTGATGGCATGGTAGTCGCTTTTATTAGGGTGATCTCTCACTAAAAATATCAAGTGGTTAGTGTTATCCCAAGTGTAGCACCGTTTGAAATATGTATGTTTTCGCGGTATCACATGGTTGCATGGGTACGAACAAATCAAGAGTATGAGGCGGCTGACGGTCAGACCTCACTGTGAGATCACTTGGTTGTCTTGACGTTCGGGCAAGATCGTCCTTAGCTCGGAACACGCGCATTTGAAAGATGAACAAGAATCACATAGAGATGTGATCGACAAGTTGGCCTAACGATTGAAATTCCCATCATGAGATGATGATTCTATGGCGATGAATTGAAATGTGGAACTTGAATCATTCACAATCAATTATGAGAGATATTGATTTGAGTGGGAGTGCACTTTAAAATTAAATTGTTTAATCGCTAAGTGCAAATTAATTACTGGACATTGTTCAAGTGTAAATTGCATTATTAGTTGTAGAATAATGGCTTGCATTTCCACCTTCCCAATTAAAATTGAATAGTTGTTAAATATCTTTACGGTTGGTAACGTAATGTGAGGACTATCCTCAAGAGTGCTGAGAAGGACTTTGTCCTATCACATGCTTTCGGTATTCTCCCACTAATGCTATGGATGATGTGACCCATGTCCTTCGATCCAAAAGCTAGAATTATGTTGTGGTCAAGCAATATGTTTGCTTCCATAATACTCAAACTTCAAAAGTTCGCGATAGTTATTCATGGAATTGAAAATTAGTTTCAGATACAAAAAAGGCTAAAAGATATGAGATATCTAAAGCAATGTTTGTTTGCAAAATATTAGTAAAGTGTTTACTATGCATTAGACTAATAAGAGAGGGATCCATAAGAATGCATGTCATGTGATGATTGTGAAGAAAACATCAACTTAAAGAGAAAAGATAAGTCCAAAGGGTGTTAGTAAGACTTACACGCGTAGTAAGTCTGGGGCTAACGCCACTCTTAAATTTGGGTGCTTCTTCTGAGAGTAGGAGAAATGTTAGAAGTAAAACGTTTAGAAGTATAAAGGCAAAAGGAAAGAACACTGGAATGTCCAGCTCCGGTATGAATGGCATACGACTTATAGATGTTTAGAAGGCTGGTCAAAGTAGCAATTCTTGGGAATTCTGATTAAACTGTTAGTAGTTGATTCTTGGGCATTGTGATTAAAAGTTAATCACAATGATACCTATTCGATTGCATTCTGATGCAACTCAAGGCAAGAACTACTACGGCCTAAAACACTAGCTGAAATGAGGTTGAGATACGCGTTGCGAACATAGTAAGAGTTACCATACCTCTTCCGTAGGAATATTACCTCTGGAATTATTTTCATATTTCATTTTAGATTTTTGTACACTCTATCTCATTGCATAAAGTTTAATGCAAGGAGGTTGTTCATAATAGAATAATTGTTGTTCGGTGTTATGAATAACATAAGGGCCATACTTCCATTATGAATGAGATGTATGTTGCGAATATTGATGATAATCTAATACATCCATAATGCTAACGCTAAATGTCGTGAGACTAAAAGAATACCACATATGTGTGGCACTGCATTTGGTCACATTGGAAAGACACGCATGGAGAAATTCCATTATGATGAATTTTGAAGTCATTTGATTATGAATCATCTGACACTTGCAACTTTCGTCCAGAAATGAAGTGACTAAAATAACGTTCACAAGCCATAAGGAACAAGCAAATAAACTTATTGGTGATCATACATTTTGATGTGTGTAGTCCAATAAAGGTTGTTGCTAGCAGTGGGTTTGTTTATCTTCTTAAATGACTAAAGTAGATATATGGATATTTACTTAATGAGACATAAGTTTGGATCTCTTGAAATCATTCAAAAGGTTTTCAAAATGAAGTAAAAATTATTGTAACAAGAAAAATTATGTTTCTGCAAATTAGATTGCAGAAAGGAATTTTTGAGTTACAAGTTCAGCGAATGTTTGATGAATTGTGAAAAGAGTTTCATAACTTACACCTCTCGGAACACCACAGTAAGTGGAATGTTCGTGATGATGTAATCAAACCATTTATGACATGGTAAGATCAAAGATGACATAAATCAATTTGCCACTACCCCTTTTAAAGTAATACTTTAGAGACTGTGGCTTTTACATAGAAAAGAGCGTGATAAGATCTGTTGAAATGGCGCCATGGTATGGTACACCCAACCATCACTGGTACAACGAGCTGCTATACAAACGGGTTTTAACCCCTGTCTGCGACGGCATTCTGAACCATCGCCTATTGAGTGTGGGCGATAGGGGGGGTCCTTCCCACATGACCTAGAAACCGTCGGGGATAGGCCCTCCGGTCACACACGCTCGGAAAAATGAGCTCGTGTGCGGCGGGCGAGCGATCAAATACGATTATACGTACACGTGTGTTTAAAAAATACAATTATACATGAATAATCGTTTCCGGTCGTAAGTACATCCCACACAGTCAGCCCGAGACAAACGTTTCCGTTTGTATGTACATTCCAAAAAATCAATCCAAGGAATACTCTCCTGCTCTTATGTACATCCCACACAGTCAATCGAAGAAGTACGTTTCCGTTCCTATGTACATCCCACACACTCAATCGAGGGAATACGTCTCTGTTCGTATATACATCCCACTCAGTTTTATGTATAGCCTCGTGTGTGATAGGTGTAATGATCACACACGCTCTGCCTCCATTAACCATTTGCTTTTATTCAACTACATCACACACGATTTGATGAAAAACCTATATGGCATTGGGCTATCCATCACAAGCGCTTTTACTGCTAGAACCGTTTGCAAAGTTCCATGACCCATTTAGCAGGTTCATTAGTTTACAATTAATAATTCCTATATTACGCAAATCACATTTCATATCGAACAGCTGTTTGCCAATTTCATATCAGGCACATAAATATATTTTAACATCACAGTACGATAGCTACCTGAAAACAACACAGTACAACATATAACTAGTTCACCTTCATAAGAACAATATATTCATTTCCCTAATCAAGATCAGCCAGGCTCGTCTTATCCACCTATGCTTTCAGTTCAATAAGAACCTGTTTTGCACTGACCAGCTGGGAAAGTGCTTCCTCCTTTGCCAACACCATCTTAGAAAGTCTAATTTAAAAAATCTGAGCTCATTCTCCATCTTCCTCGTTTTTTCCTGCATCTTGAAATATTCTTCAGCGTTGACAACACTTTCTCTAAGCCTATCTCTGTTCTCTTCCTCATACATGCTCCAGAGCTTTGCTAGGCACATGTTCAAAGACTGTGGCCACTCTTGATCAACCCACTTCAGATAAGAACACTTTTGTTCATCCTATAATATTTAAAACTAGATTAGTAACAATTGTAGGGGAACTGGGTTTCTAGCAACAAACAATATCACCAAATACATATTTTGAAAAACTAAAGAAACAGGTTAATTATGACATATCTTCTCAAAAAGATCAATGTGCAAATGAATTAATTGCTACTGAGACAACAACCAAATTCTGAAACATCAGAAGCTATAATTAACTACAACAACGCCACAAGTTCTTAGTCATGTACTTATAAATAACACATTGAACATTTTATGAGGAAGCTAAATATAACTGCAACAACATAGTGTCAGTGTTTGGATGGCATCAAATTGATACTAACAGGTGTGTACATGCACAAATTTAGTAACATAGAACTAATAACACTAAGGCCGTCCACTATATATGCCAAAACCAGTGTCAAGACAACTGTTGCTACATTTCGCACCGGTGCCCTGCACTGGCGAGCCGATGCAGAGGAAAAGAATCAGGGAACCGGACTCCAGAGCACCTAGTTGCTCCGATGCCCAGTTCCTTCATGCCATAAAGTTTTTAGTATTTTACTGCTTGGCTGCTCGGATGTGTGGACCAAAGTTGGCTGCACAAACTGCTGAAGCAGTGCCAAATAATTTTCTAATGGCACCACTGGTGAGATCGCAACCTTTTTTAGATACTAGGTAGAAACTGTGACACGGTCTTAATCACATCCATAATAACATAGCATAGTGACAGTGTCTGAATCACATCTAATAAATGATTTGTAACAACGATAGTGGGTCTAACCTTCTCTGCACATGCCAGAACCTTCCTCCCACTGTCCAAATGCAACTGACTTCATGCATGGAGATTGATGGTGACAACGAGCAGGCAGATCTTCAGCCACCCCGCTCCATTCATTGCAACTGATGGTCCTAGGAAGCAACAAGAGGAAAAATGACTCAAATCGACCATCGGGTTAAGATCCTTCATTCCAAATCATAACCCTAGAGAGAGAAGAGAGTCATACCTGTGTGGTGAAAGAGTCGTCATCGGAGGAGGAACCGTTGGAGAGGTTAACGATGAAGACCATGGCGACCGCGGCGGTCGGATGCGAGACGGCGAGAGCGAGGAAGCAAGCGAGGAAGCGGCTATAGCTTGGGAAGGAAGGAAGGAGGTAACAAGGGAAATGTGACTTGTGGTGGGGGAGAAAAGGGGGTGGGGAGGGGGGTAGATATTTTGGCGGTAGGCCAAAGTTTTCGAAAGGTGGAGGGAAACTTTGCGCGCGGTGCCACCGGACACCATTCACTTTGAACGAATGTGTGCATCACAAACGATTCTTCTACTTTAGGTGCATGCGATGAGTTTGATCATTCAAATATTGGTGGAAATTTCCCTGGGTACTGTCCTCATCCACGTCATTGCATAATTTAACATCGCTTGCTAATTTGGGCACAGAAAAGAGCCTACAGCACACAGACCAAAGTTACTGAATCGAGCAATTTTAGCAATTAAACAGAGCCAGTTGACCTAAACATTACTCTAACAAAAGACCGACATTATAAACAAAGGCTAAGTACGCATAATTTTAACAAAGCCGCCGCCACGTCGCCCTACGCCTCGCCGGTGTAAGATGAGACATCGATGGCTTGTCCTGGCGACATGCCACCGTTGGTGGACTCCGTGACCCCCGGCTGAAGTCGGCCGCGTCATCGTCCTCCTCCTCGTCCTTAACGCCGCCCTCAAGTTTGTAGTACTCATAGTAGTGTTGGTTGAATAGATGAATCTGAGATCGTGTGATGCATATCGTATAATCATGCCCACGAATACTTGAGGTGACATTGGAGTATCTAGGTGACATTAGGGTTGTGGTTGATTTGTGTCTTAAGGTGTTATTCTAGTATGAACTCTATGATAGATTGAACGGAAAGAATAGCTACGTGTTATTTTACTATGGAATCTTGAATAGATCGAGCAAAAAGAGTAACTTTGAGGTGGTTTCGTACCCTACCATAATCTCTTCGTTCGTTCTCCGCTATTAGTGTCTTTGGAGTGACTCTTTGTTGCATGTTGAGGGATAGTTATATGATCCAATTATGTTATTATTGTTGAGAGAACTTGCACTAGTGGAAGTATGAACCCTAGGCCTTGTTTCAACGCATTGCAATACCGTTTACGCTCATTTTTATCATTAGTTACCTTGCTGTTTTTATATTTTCAGATTACAAAAACCTATATCTACCATCCATATTGCACTTGTATCACCATCTCTTCGCCGAACTAGTGCACCTATACAATTTACCATTGTATTGGGTGTGTTGGGGACACAAGAGACTCTTTGTTATTTGGTTGCAGGGTCGTTTGAGAGAGACCATCTTGATCCTACACCTCCCACGGATTGATAAACCTTAGGTCATCCACTTGAGGGAAAATTGCTACTGTCCTACAAACCTCTGCACTAGGAGGCCCAACAACGTCTACAAGAAGAAGGTTGTGTAGTAGACATCAAGCTCTTTTCTGGCGCCGTTGCCGGGGAGGTGAGTGCTTGAAGGTATATCTTTAGATCTTGCAATCGAATCTTTTTGTTTCTTGTTTTATCACTAGTTAGGCTATAAAAGAAAACTACAAAAAATGGAATGGAGTTTGTCTCATACGCTTCATCTTTTTAATATCTTTCGTGAGTATGATGGAAACGAAAATTGTGCCAATGTGTTAGAAGAAGAATGCATTAGAATGTTTGGCACTAAATATTTGAATGATGAGCATGATTGCAATGTTGTTAGTATAAATTCTTTGAATACCCGTGATGCTAATGATATGCAAAGCCACAACTTGGGGATGCTATGTTTGATGAAGATGATATGTTTAGTCCCCCATGTTTTGATGAGCAAATTTATTATGATGATAGCATGCCTCCTATTTATGATGAATATATTGATGAAAGTGGGTTTGGAAGAGTGTCAACTTTAGGAAGTAATGATCCCACTATTTTGGAGGATGTTGGATCTTATTGTGATAATTATGAAAGTGGATTGGGAGAGGTCATGACTTTATTTAGTGACGAATCCACTATTTCAGAAGAGGTTCCAATTGATTATGAGAACAAAGTTGCTATATGTGCCCAGTCAAAAAAAAGTTGCTATATGTGATGATTATTGTGATGACTTGTATGCTATTAAGAATAAAGATAACCATGAAACTTGTCGTCATGATTTTAGTTTTCAATTGGATTATGCTTCACATGATAGTTATTTTGTTGAGTTTGCTCCCACTACTATTCATGAGAACAAATTTGCTTATGTGGAGAGTAATAAAAATTCTATGCTAGTAGATCATGAAAAGAATGCTTTAGGTGCTGGTTATATTGTTGAATTAATTCATGATGCTACTGAAAATTATTATGAGGGAGTAATATATGCTTGTAGGAATTGCAATAATATCAAGTTACCTTTCTATGTGCTTAAAGTTTTGAAGTTATGCTTGTTTTGTCTTCCTATGCTAGTTGATTATTGTTCCCATAAGTTGTTTGCTCAAAAAATACCTATGCATAGGAAGTGGGTTAGAATTAAATGTGCTAGTCATATTCTTCATGATGCTCCCTTTATGTTTCAATTCTTATCTTTTTTGTGAGCATCATTGAAATCATCATGCCTAGCTAGGGGCGTTAAACGTTAGCGCTTGTTGGGAAGCAACCCAATTTTATTTCAGTCTCTTGCTTTTTGGTTCTGCTTAGGAATAAATAATCCATCTAGCTTCTGTTTTGATGTGGTTTTATGTTTTAATTAGTGTTTGTGCCAAGTAAGACCTATAGGATCTTCTTGGATGATAGTTATTTGATCCTGCTGAAAATTCCAGAAACTTTCTGTTCACGAAAACAATTGTTAGAAAACACCAGAATGTGATAAAATACTGATTCCAATTGCAGAAGATCAATAAACAAATTATCTAGGTCTTCCTATTTTGTTAGAATTTTTTGAGTTCCATAAGTTTGCGTTAGTTACAGATTACGACAGACTGTTCTGTTTTTGACAGATTCTGTTTTTCGTGTGTTGTTTGCTTATTTTGAAGAATCTATGGCTAGTAAAATAGTTTATAAACCATAGAGAAGTTGGAATACAGTAGATTTAACACCAATATAAATAAAGAATGAGTTCAATACAGTACCTTGAAGTGGTGTTTTGTTTTCTTTCGCTAACGGAGCTCACGAGTTTTCTGTTGAGTTTTGTGTTGTGAAGTTTCAAGTTTTGGGTGAAGATTCGATGGACTATGGAATAAGGAGTGTCAAGAGCCTAAGCTTGGGTATGCCCAAGGCAGCACCACCAACAACAACAAAGCCTTTAGTCCTAAACAAGTTGGGGTAGGCTAGAGGTGAAACCCATAAGTTCTCGCAACCAACTCATGGCTCTGGCACATGGATAGCAAGCTTCCACGCACCCCTGTCCATAGCTAGCTCTTTGGTGATACTCCAATCCTTCAGGTCTCTCTTAACGGACTCCTCCCATGTCAAATTCGGTCTACCCTGCCCTCTCTTGACATTCTCCGCACGCTTTAGCCGTCCGCTATGCACTGGAGCTTCTGGAGGCCTGCGCTGAATATGCCCAAACCATCTCAGACGATGTTGGACAAGCTTCTCCTCAATTGGTGCTACCCCAACTCTATCTCGTATATCATCATTCCGGACTCGATCCTTCCTCGTGTGGCCACACATCCATCTCAACATACGCATCTCCGCCACACCTAACTGTTGAACATGTCGCCTTTTAGTCGGCCAACACTCCGCGCCATACAACATTGCGGGTCGAACCGCCGTCCTATAGAACTTGCCTTTTAGCTTTTGTGGCACTCTCTTGTCACAGAGAATGCCAGAAGCTTGGCGCCACTTCATCCATCCGGCTTTGATTCGATGGTTCACATCTTCATCAATACCCCCATCCTCCTGCAACATTGACCCCAAATACCGAAAGGTGTCCTTCTGAGGTACCACCCGGCCATCAAGGCTAACCTCCTCCTCCTCACACCTAGTAGTACTGAAACCGCACATCATGTACTCGGTTTTAGTTCTACTAAGCCTAAACCCTTTCGATTCCAAGGTTTGTCTCCATAACTCTAACCTCCTATTTACCCCCGTCCGACTATTGTCAACTAGCACCACATCACCTGCAAAGAGCATACACCATGGTATATCTCCTTGTATATCCCTTGTGACCTCATCCATCACCAATGCAAAAAGATAAGGGCTCGCTGACCCCTGATGTAGTCCTATCTTAATCGGGAAGTCATCGGTGTCGACATCACTTGTTCGAACACTTGTCACAACATTATCGTACATGTCCTTGATGAGGGTAATGTACTTTGCTGGGACTTTGTGTTTCTCCAAGGCCCACCACATGACATTCCGCGGTATCTTATCATAGGCCTTCTCCAAGTCAATGAACACCATATGCAAGTCCTTCTTTTGCTCCCTATATCTCTCCATAAGTTGTCGTACCAAGAAAATGGCTTCCATGGTCGACCTCCCAGGCATGAAACCAAACTGGTTTTTGGTCACGCTTGTCATTCTTCTTAAGCGGTGCTCAATGACTCTCTCCCATAGCTTCATTGTATGGCTCATCATCTTAATTCCACGGTAATTAGTACAACTCTGAACGTCCCCCTTGTTCTTGAAGATTGGTACTAATATACTCCGTCTCCATTCTTCTGGCATCTTGTTTGCCCGAAAAATGAGGTTGAAAAGCTTGGTTAGCCATACTATCGCTATGTCCCCGAGACCTTTCCACACCTTAATGGGGATACAATCAAGGCCCATCGCGTTGCCTCCTTTCATCCTTTTTAAAGCCTCCTTCACCTCAGACTCCTGGATTCGCCGCACAAAACGCATGCTGGTCTCATCAAAGGAGTCGTCCAGTTCAATGGTAGAACTCTCATTCTCCCCATTGAACAGCTTGTCGAAGTACTCCCGCCATCTATGCTTAATCTCCTCGTCCTTCACCAAGAGTTGGCCTGCTCCGTCCTTGATGCATTTGACTTGGTCAATATCCCTCGTCTTCCTCTCTCGGATCTTGGCCATCTTATAGATGTTCCTTTCACCTTCCTTCGTGCCTAACCGTTGGTAGAGGTCCTCATATGCCCGACCCCTTGCTTCACCAACAGCTCGCTTTGTGGCCTTCTTCGCCATCTTGTACTTCTCTATGTTGTCTGCACTCCTATCCAGGTATAGGCGTCTGAAGCAATCTTTCTTCTCTTTAATCGCCTTCTGGACATCATCATTCCACCACCAGGTATCCTTATCTTCGCTTCTCCTTCCCCTGGACACTCCAAACTCCTCCAAGGCCACCTTACGAATGCAAGTCGCCATCTTCATCCACACATTGTCTGCATCCCCTCCTTCCTCCCAAGGGCCCTCCTTAATGACCCTCTCCTTGAACACCTGAGCTACCTCCCCCTTGAGCTTCCACCACTTCGTTCTAGCAACTTTGGCACGCTTATCCCGCTGGACACGAATCCGAAAGCGGAAGTCAGCAACCACCAGCTTATGCTGGAGTACAACACTCTCTCCAGGTATCACCTTACAGTCTAGGCACGCACGCCTATCTTCTCTTCTCGAGAGGATGAAATCAATCTGGCTAGAGTGTTGGCCACTACTAAAAGTCACCAAATGTGATTCTCTCTTTATAAAGAGGGTGTTAGCTACAATCATGTTGTAGGCTAGAGCAAAGCTTAAGACATCTTCTCCTTCTTGGATCCTGATGCCATAGCCAAAGCCCCCATGCGCCCCTTCAAAACCTGTGTTAGATGTACCCACGTGGCCATTGAGGTCTCCTCCTTTGAAGAGCTTCTCACCAATCGGTACACTCCTAACCATGTCTTCCAGGCCTTCCCAGAACTCCCTCTTGGTGTTCTCATTGTGGCCTACTTGCGGGGCATACGCACTGATAACATTGAGAACCAAGTCCTCAACTACCAGCTTGACCAGGATAATCCGGTCCCCACGTCTCTTGACGTCTACCACTCCATACTTGAGGCCCTTGTTGATCAAGATGCCTACGCCATTTTTGTATGCCCAAGGCACCCCAAGGTAATATTCAAGGACAACCAAGAGCCTAAGCTTTGGGATGCCCCGGATGGCATCCCCTCTTTTGTCTTCGTTCATCGGTAACTTTACTTGGAGCTATATTTTTATTCACCACATGATATGTGTTTTGCTTGGAGCGTCATTTTATTTTCTTTTGTTTTGCTTGCTGTTTGAATAAAATAACAAGATCTGAAATTCTTAAATGTTAGAGAGTCTTCACATAGTTGCATAATTATTCGACTACTCATTGGTCTTCACTTATATCTTTCGGAGTAGTTTGTTGTTTGCTCTAGTGCTTCACTTATACCCTTTTAGAGCACGGCGGTGGTTTTATTTTGAAGAAATAGATGAACTCTCGTGCTTCACTTATATTATTTTGAGAGTCCTAAACAGTATGGTAATTTTCTTTGGTTATGAATCTAGTCCTAATATGATAGGCATCCAAGATGGGTATAATAAAAAATTTCATATAAAGTGCATTAGATACTATGAGAAGTTTGATTCCTTATGATTGTTTTGAGATATGAAGATGGTGATATTAGAGTCATGCTAGTGGAGTAGTTGTGAATTTGAGAAATACTTGTGTTAAAGTTTGTGATTCCCGTAGAATGCACGTATGGTGAACCGTTATGTGATGAAGTCGGAGCATGATTTATTTATTGATTGTCTTCCTTATGAGTGGCGGTCGGGGACGAGCGATGGTCTTTTCCTACCAATCTATCCCCCTAGGAGCATGCGCGTAATACTTTGATTCGATAACTTATAGATTTTTGCAACAAGTATTGAGTTCTTTATGACTAATGTTGAGTCCATGGATTATACGCACTCTCACCCTCCCACCATTGCTAGCCACTCTAATACCGCGCACCTTTCGCCGGTATCATACACCCACCATATACCTTCTTCAAAACAGCCACCATACCTACCTATTATGGCATTTCCATAGCCATTCTGAGATATATTGCCATGCAACTTTCCACCGTTCCGTTTATTATGACACGCTCCATCATTGTCATATTGCTTTGCATGATCATGTAGTTGACATTGTATTTGTGGCAAAGCCACCGTTCATAATTCTTTCATACATGTCACTCATGAGTCATTGCACATCCCGGTACACCGCCGGAGGCATTCATATAGAGTCATATTTTGTTCAAAGTATCGAGTTGTAATTCTTGAGTTGTCAGTAAATAAAAGTGTGATGATCATCATTATTAGAGCATTGTCCCAGTGAGGAAAGGATGATGGAGACTATGATTCCCCCACAAGTCGGGATGAGACTCTAGACGAAAAATAAAAAAAAAAGAGAAAAAAAGAGGCCATAAAAAAAGAGAAAGGCCCAAATAAAAAAATAAAAAAATAAAAAAATGAAAAAGAGAGAAAAAGAGAGAAGGGACAATGCTACTATCCTTTTACCACACTTGTGCTTCAAAGTAGCACCATGATCTTCATGATAGAGAGTCTCCTATGTTGTCACTTTCATATACTAGTGGGAATTTTACATTATAGAACTTGGCTTGTATATTCCAATGATGGACTTCCTCAAATTGCCCTAGGTCTTCGTGAGCAAGCAAGTTGGATGCACACCCACTTAGTTTCTTTTTGAGCTTTCATATACTTATAAGCTCTAGTGCATCCGTTGCATGGCAATCCCTCCTCACTCACATTGATATCTATTCATGGGCATCTCCATAGCCCGTTGATACGCCTAGTTGATGTGAGACTATCTTCTCCTTTTTGTCTTCTCCACAACCACCATTCTATTCCACATATAGTGCTATGTCCATGGCTCCCGCTCATGTATTGCGTGAAGATTGAAAAAGTTTGAGAACATCAAAAGTATGAAACAATTGCTTGGCTTGTCATCGGGGTTGTGCATGATTTAAATATTTTGTGTGATGAAGATATAGCATAGCCAGACTATATGATTTTGTAGGGATAGCTTGCATTGGCCATGTTATTTTGAGAAGACATGATTGCTTTGTTAATATGCTTGAAGTATTATTATTTTCATGTCAATATTAAACTTTTGTCTTGAATCTTATGGATCTGAACATTCATGCCACAATAAAGAAGATTACATTGATAAATATGTTAGGTAGCATTCCGCATCGAAAATTCTGTTTTTATCATTTACCTACTCGAGAACGAGCAGGAATTAAGCTTGGGGATGCTGATCCGTCTCCAACGTATCTATAATTTTTGATTGTTCCATGCTATTATATTATTTGTTTTGGATGTTTATGGGCTTTATTAAACACTTTTATATTATTTTTGGGACTAACCTATTAACCCAGAGCCCAGTGCCAATTTCTGTTTTTTCTCCTTGTTTTAGTGTTTCACAGAAAAGGAATATCAAACGGAGTCCAAACAGAATGAAACCTTCGGAAAAGTTATTTTTGGAAAGAAAGCAATACGGGAGACTTGGAGTGCACGTCAGGGGATCATCGAGGAGGGCACGAGGCAGGGGGCGCGCCCACCCCACTTGGGCGTGCCCTCCACCCTCGTGGGCCCCTCATGGCTCCCCTTACCGACTTCTTTCGCCTATATATTCCCATATACCCTAAAACCTTCGGGGAACAGAATAGATCGGGAGTCCCGCCGCTGCAAGCCTCTGTAGCCACCAAAAACCAATGGGGACCCTGTTCCGGCACCCTACCGGAGGGGAGATCCCTCATCGGTGGCCATCTTCATCATCCCGGCGCTCTCCATGACGAGGAGGGAGTAGTTCACCCTCGGGGCTGAGGGTATGTACCAGTAGCTATATGTTTGATCTCTCTCTCTCTCTCGTGTTCTTGAGGTGATACGATCTTGATGTATCTCGAGCTTTGCTATTATAGTTGGATCTTATGATGTTTCTCCCCCTCCACTCTCTTGTAATGGATTGAGTTTAACCTTTGAAGTTATCTTATCGGATTGAGTCTTTAATGATTTGAGAACACTTGATGTATGTCTTGCATGGGATAACCGTGGTGACAATGTGTTATTCTATTGATTCACTTGATGTATGGTTTGGTGATCAACTTGCGGGTTCCGCCCATGAACCTATGCATAGGGGTTGGCACAAGTTTTCGTCTTGACTCTCCGGTAGAAACTTTGGGGCACTCTTTGAAGTACTTTGTGTTGGTTGAATAGATGAATCTGAGATTGTGTGATGCATATCGTATAATCATGCCCGCGGATACTTGAGGTGACATTGGAGTATCTAGGTGACATTAGGGTTTTCGTTGATTTGTGTCTTAAGGTGTTATTCTAGTATGAACTCTATGATAGATTGAACGGAAAGGATAGCTACGTGTTATTTTACTATGGACTCTTGAATAGATCGAGCAAAAACAATAACTTTGAGGTGGTTTCGTACCCTACCATAATCTCTTCGTTCGTTCTCCGCTATTAGTGTCTTTGGAGTGACTCTTTGTTGCATGTTGAGGGATAGTTATATGATCCAATTATCTTATTATTGTTGAGAGAACTTGCACTAGTGAAAGTATGAACCCTAGGCCTTGTTTCAACGCATTGCAATACCGTTTACGCTCATTTTTATCATTAGTTACCTTGATGTTTTTATATTTTTAGATTACAAAAACCTATATCTACCATCCATATTGCACTTGTATCACCATCTCTTCGCCGAACTAGTGCACCTATACAATTTACCATTGTATTGGGTGTGTTGGGGACACAAGAGACTCTTTGTTATTTGGTTGCAGGGTTGTTTGAGAGAGACCATCTTGATCCTACACCTCCCACGGATTGATAAACCTTAGGTCATCCACTTGAGGGAAATTTGCTACTTTCCTACAAACCTCTGCACTTGGAGGCCCAACAACGTCTACAAGAAGAAGGTTGTGTAGTAGACATCAGGCGCGGTCGACAGCTCAAGCGCTCTCAGCATTTGCAGCCGTCGTCGCAGCAGCTGCTCCAACCATCTCGATTGCTGCAGATGCCCTGTCGGCTGCCATAGACGCCCTCTTGGCGGATGCGGCTGCGCTAAATGCGGATGCGGCCGCGCTCTCGCCGCAGGCGGCGGCGCTCGGGGAGGACGCGACCACCGTACGGGCCCTCCCGAAGTGTTTCCACGGCTTGATTTTTAGTAAGAAGGGGTTGCAATGGGGATTTGGGATTAGTGGATTCGGGGGTGACCGGCACTAGAGCAGACGAAGCCGGCGAAGATTATGGAGGAAGACTTAATGTAACACCCACGATGCGGCTATATCTCCCACGGGTCGAGGCACGACTTAGAGGCATAACCGCATTGTAGGTTTTGTCGCAAGAAGGGTCATCTTCACACAATCCCATGTAATGAACAAGAATGGGATAAAGAGAGTTGTCTTATAATCGCCACTTCACACAATACTTAAATAAATCATACATCAATCAGAGTACACAAATAGACTGACTACGGTCAAAGCCAAAAGAAAAGAAGATAACCCAACTGCTAGATCCCCGATCGTCCCAACTGGGCTCCACTACTGATCAACAGGAAACGAAACATAGTAACGACCAAGGTCCTCGTCGAACTCCCACTTGAGTTCGGTAGCATCACCTGCACTGGTATCGTCGGCACCTGCAACTGTTTTGGTAGAATCTGTGAGTCACGAAGACTCAGCAATCTCACACCCGCGAGATCAAGACTATTTAACCTAATAGGAAGGATGGGGTAATGAGGTGGAGCTGCAACAAGCACTAAGCAAATATGGTGGCTAGAATACGCAAATAAGAGCGAGAAGAGGAGCAACGCTACGGTCAAGAAGCTAGAAGTGATCCTGAAACTACTTATGTCCAAACATAACCCAAAACCGTGTTCACTTCCCGGACTCCGCCGAAAAGAGACCATCACGGCTACACACGCGGTTGATGCATTTTAATTAAATCAAGTGTTAAGTTCTCTACAACCGGACATTAACAAATTCCCATCTTCCACATAACTGCGGGCACGGCTTTCGAAAGATAATACCCTGCAGGGGTGTCCCAACTTAGCCCATGATAAGCTCTCACGATCAACGAAGGATATTCCTTCTTCCGGGAAGACCCGATCAGTCTCGGAATCCCGGTTACCAGACATTTTGACAATGGTAAAACAAGTCCAGCAAAGCCGCCCGAATGTGCCGACAAATCCCGATAGGAGCTGCACATATCTCGTTCTCAGGGCACACTGGATAAGTCATGCTACTAGTAAAACCAGGCCTCGAGTTTCCTCGACGTGGTCCCGCAGGCTGCTCGGTTCGAACCAACACTTAGAGAAGCACTGGCCCGGGGGGCTAAATAAAGATGACCCTCGGGTTGGCCGACCCAAGGGAAGGGGTAATAGGTTGTTAGGCAAATGTAAAACCAAGGTTGGGCCTTGCTGGAGGAGTTTTATTCAAAGCGAACTGTCAAGGGGTTCGCATAACACCCAACCGCGTTAGGGACGCAAAATCCGGGAACATAATACCGATATGACGGAAACTAGGGCGGCAAGAGTGGAACAAAACACCAGGCATAAGGCCGAGCCTTCCACCCTTTACCAAGTATATAGACGCATTAATTAAATAAGAGATATTGTGATATCCCAACAAAATCCATGTTCCAACATGGAACAAACTTCATCTTCACCTGCAACAAACAACGCTATAAGAGGGGCTGAGCAAAGCGGTAACATAGCCAAACAACGGTTTGCTAGGAAGGGTGAAAGAAAGGTTAGAGGCTATCATGGCAATATGGGAGGCATGATATAGCAAGTGGTAGGTAGCGCGGCATAGCAATAGAGCGAACAACTAGCAAGCAAAGATAGAAGTGATTTTGAGGGTATGGTCATCTTGCCTGAGATCCGGCAAGGAAGAAGAACGAGTCCAAGAAGAAGACGAACGGGCATAGTCGAACGAATCCTCACAACTCCGGAACGAAACCGAAGGTAACGAGAGAAGCAAACCGGAAAGAAGCAAACAACATAGTAAACAACCATCACATAAACATGGCATGATGCGCAACCAAGTATGATGCATGTCCGATTTAAGAAGGCATGGCATGGCAAAATGCACAAACAATACTACAAGTTAAGTGGAGCACAATATGCAACGAGTTGCATACTGACGAAACACCACATTTCAAACATTTAGTTCACTCTCGTTTATGTACCCAACAATTTTAAATGTTTTTAAACATGGCAAGAGGTGAAGCATAATTAAACTAACTATTTAGGCAAGTTTAAATGAGGCCGGAAATAAGAAACAACAATTCCGGAAAATCCTCATATGCATATTTCGAATTTGCTACTGTTCTACCCTAAACCATATTTTAGAGTTGTTAAACATGCAATGCCACCATGTTAAACTAGGCATTTTTCCGAGCAAGTAACATATATAGTTTATTTAAATCTGAGTTACGATTAATTAGTTATGAATTAAATCATTTTAACATGGCATTTAAGCAAATTAAATCAAACAGCACATTTAAACAATTTTAACATGGATGAAAGTGGCATATTATGAAACTAGATCAAATTCTAGGCATTTTACATGTTTAAATCCTTTTAATCCGATGCATGGTTGTGAAGTTATTAAATGCATGAACAAAGAGGGTTTTCTGAAAACTGGCGTTCTCTGGATTATTAGACAAATTCGCAGACAGGAAAAAAACACAATCGGGCTGAAACTGCTGGCCCAACAGTGCACAGGAGAGGGCACTGGATCTGCGTGCTCACCAGGCCGCATGGGCCAGTTGGTGGAGGAGCTGGCAGGCCGCGGCTGGACCTTGGAGCGCTGTGGCTGGAGAGGCGTGGTCAATGCGAGGCGCGGGCGAGCGGGCGCCTCGTCCTGGAAGAAGCAGAGGACGCAGGCAGAGGCAGGCAGCGGCGATGCAGGGGAGCGACGACGGCGAAACTTGGCGCGCGAGGCGAGGGACTTGGCGGCGGCAACCTGCTCGGGTGATGACGACGGTGGGACGGACTTGAAGCGCAGGGACGGCAACAGCACGGGATCCGGTCGGGAAGGGTCGTGGCTGGAGGATTCCGGCCGGACCTGGAGGAAGTCGTCGGCGAGCTTGGCTCCTGCGAACCTGGCGGTTCAGGGACTTGGCGAGGCGGAGGGAGGCAGACACGGCAGTGACGGCGTCGAAGCCCTGTCCATGGCGGAAGAGAGGGAGCAGAGAGATTAGAGACAGAGAGGGAAAGGGAGACGGTCAGGGGAGTGGCTTCACTGGCCTGGTTTGGTCGCCGGTGGCACTCGGCGGAATGCAGGTCCGGTGAAGGAGAAGAAGACGGCAGGGGCGGAGCTCTCCGGTGGCTTGCGTGCTCGGGGACGGGAGGACACCGGAGGCGGGGAAGCTTTGGATCGGGAGCTCCTCTCTCGATCGTGCAGCAAGGCGGGGAGGCTGCGGGCGATCCGCGGGTGAGGTGGGTCGAGGGGTGCTGGTTGGGTTCGCTGCAGAGAAGAGGAGAAGGTGGTGGCTTGCTGGAATCCAGTGGCGCCGGAAATCAAGGGAGCTGGTCAGAGCGATCCAGTTGGAGGGGAGTTTGGATCGGGAGGGATCCCAAGGAGGAGGAAGACAGTCGACTGGCGGCGCGGCGGAGGATGGATGGGACATTGCTCCTAAAATTTAGGGTTAGGGTCTATTTATAGGAAGGGGTTAGCTTAGGGGTATCCGGTCCCTCCGATCGTAATCGGACGGCCCGGGAAAAATACGCTAGAAGAGTCTATATAAGAAACGATGATGTTTTATAGATGTTTGGGGATGACCCGGACCCATCGGTAGCGATAGTCCGGGTCGGGTTTAGGGAAGTTTCGGACACCCGCGCGAGGGGTCTGAGAGAGATCGACAATGACAAAGGGGCATGTCAAAAGGTCAACGGAGACAAGCGAGGAGCGGCAACTATGAACGATTGCAGTTTTAAAAATAATGACGGCAACGAGTACCGATGCAATGCGGATGATGCATTGATGAAATGCAACAAACAAATAAAACACACGGCAACAACGAAATAACTGGAAGGCTTCTGAAGTGTCGGTCTTGGGGCGTTACAACACTTCTCCACTTACAAGAGATCTCGACCCGAGATCTAAGGATGGCACCGGAGAGAAGCGGAAGAGGAAGAGGTAAAACTAAGTTGGTTCTTTGACAAATGAGTGAAACCAGCGAACCTCGAGAGGTTGAAAACTTGAAAGAAAGAATACAACGGAGATGAACGAAGTTGAAAACACTCCGTTAGAAAAGAGGAACAAGGAACATTACGAGAACCTTGTAGGTTGAAAGACATAAGAAAAAGGGTTGCAATGGCCAAGAAGTGCATGCAAGCACTCCGGTTGAAACGAGATGTACAAGGAACGATAAAGATCAATTACGACAACACTCCGGTTAAAACAAGATAGAGAAGGAATAAGAGTGATATAATTTGGACAGCACTCCGACTATAAATGGAAGGAATTGAACATGAACTTGACAAGATGAGAGGATACTTCATGAAATCAACAACACCCTGCCTCTGGAACTATTGAAAGAATGACACAAGGGGTAAGAAAGATTTCAGACAGCACTTCGGTTGAGAAGGGAGGCAAAACTTGATAAGATGAGAGAACTTGAATGGAGGACATGACACTCCGGTTGAATGTATAAGCAAAGTAAAGAACATGATCTTTGACAAAAATGGGATGATGTGCCGAAGAGTGCAACATCACAATGCTTCCGGAATGAACGAATAGAAGCTAGATCGTTAGGAAGAAAGAAAGTAGAAGAAAATGATAACTTCTACCACCAATGAGTTTGAAGGCATCCTTAGAAACAACGATTGAATGGATTTGGTGAAAATTAAACAACAAAAGAATAAGGTTGTTGTGGGCTTATGGAAAACGTCTCACAATTATGAGGTGAAATTCTGCCACTAACGGAAACAATAGATTGGATTGATATCAACAAGGAGACGAGAAACTTATTTCACCGGGAGGATAAATGAAGAACTTGGGTCATTTATAAGCACCGTAAATAGCAACAATCCTTAGAGAAAGCTTAAGGTGAAATATAACCCAAGATAACTCCAACGAAGAGATTGACGGGTACAAAAGTTCTCCTGGACGAAGAGATAAAAATTATGGGTTTACAATATCTCATTCTTGACTATGTGTGAACCATGAAACACAAAGGTAAATTATCAAGAATGGCATAGCACCACCTCAAAAGATATTGTATAAAGAATTGCACTTTGGAATGCAAGATGAAGAATACTTGAACTCCTCAAAACAAACATGTGTTGAGCACCATGTTTATTTTAGAGTATGGCTTGACAGATCTTAACTCCGAGAGAAATCTTGAAGAACAATTGAAGAACGAAAGGAATCCTTGACGAACCACCATGTAGAGCCTCCATGAAGAACTCCGGTAATAAAAGGGTGATAAAAGAAGGAGATGTAGAAAAAACAAGGTGAAGTCTTGCAATGATTTAGATGGACCTTCAGGCCGAGATAATGCGGAAAACTTGGAACTCCGGAAAAGAAAAGATGAAGGATCTCGAACCAAAAAGTGTGACATGATGCACAACTCTCGAAAGAAGAAACTAGATCACTTGGAAGAAACAATAATAAGAATTACGTTATGCGTATCCTTCACCAATTTCAATTGATGACAAGTAACATATTTGGCATACTACTTATTCTCGTAGAAAGGATTGAAGAGAGATATTGCTCAACTTGGGAAGGTCTTCAACGAACCACCGGTAGGATTGAAACAACGAATACATTAATATGAGAACATAGGAAGAGGAATCTTGAACAAACCACCGTAAGAACTTGAAACACACCAAGGAAACAGCACGAATTACCAGGAAGAATTGGAAAATGAACGAAGATACTTGAGGGGATTTAGATACATGGGAACGAAGAGATCATGAACTGATTAGAGGATATTTGAACGATGCACCGGTAAGATTTGGAGAACGAGAGCTGAAAGCTGAGAATGAGGAATTATGAAATGATGGCCTTCGGAGGAAAGAAGTGGAAACAACTAATGAAATGCTCCGGATGGGTATGAAAAGAATTCTCGCAATAGAAAACAATTATGAGAGGATGGCATAAAGCTAGAACTATGAATCTTCAAGAGAACGGATATGATTTGGAGGAAACTCTTCCTCGGTCTTCAAAATCCGAGAATGACGACGAGAAACACCACCATGAATTGTTGAGGCACTCTGTAATGAAAATTAGAAAGGTTGAACCAACGATGAAAAGAATATGAAAGCGAACTTGGAGGATACATTTGACTGATGAGAAATCATTCTGATGTCAAACTTTGAAAGAATTTGGGAATTGCTCCGCATAAATTAGAAGAGTTAGGTAAGATTCTGGAAAAGACCTGTGGGTTAGGATCCACTCAAAAGAAACACCGTTGAATGATTGCTTAGGAAGAGATAATGCACCGGTTGATTTGAACATTTTGAATGAGGTAACAACCTCGAAATAGCTTGAACGGATTAGGAATGAAAACACGAATCTCCTGAGGCAGCTTCCGCACTCCGGAACAATTGAATAGCACGAGAAGAATGATTAAGAGTTGCACCGCCATGAGAAAACATTTGAAATGAGAAAAGGAATATGATCAACACCGAAAGCTTGAATTGAATCCATCGGAGAAGAAAAAGAACGAAGAATAATAAACTTGAAGCTCCGTTAGTATCTTCATGGGAAATCACCGGATAAGAACATTGAAAGAAAAGAATGAAGAGACTTCGCATCAATAAAAAGGATACATGATTGAGCAATCTGAGTCCTTGAAGAAAAGGGTGGGAGGGAAGGAAAACAAAGGCAACTTGGGCAGATGGAATGGATACCCTTGAGAAAACTTAGAATTGATCTTGCGAATGTTGGGATGACTGGATGCACTTGAAGAGAAGCACGCCGGTTGGAAAGAATTGGGATGACAATCTCGATGATCAAGAAGGATTGGTATTCACATAGAAGTATGAGAACACCGCTTAGGAAAGGTAGGGAATCAACACCTGACAATGAAGCAACTCGAATACCACAACTTAAAACAAAACAAAGGATTGGCTCGCAGAATAAGCGGGAAACAAACATATGATAGAGATTTCACCCAAAGTGTTCGTGATGAGGCCCCACGGGCACGACGTACAGCGGACGTCACGAATGACAAACAAGACGTCCCCGAATCGGCATAGCCAAGGATTCTTTAAGACGCCTCACGACCACTGTAAATCGACCGTGAAAAGCGAACCACTAGACGTTGGACCCCAATCTCAAATCATACATATGTCGAAAAGATATTCTAGGAGCTACTTGAATTCCCACCTATAAACTCCCAAAACTTTCTAGTTATGCAATCTGGTGTTGGGGATACAGGGGACGCAATATATCTCACCCAAACTAACAATACCTAGATCCAGCTGTATCCATCCGTCAACACATAACCAAGAAAACTCCGAAAATTGTGTACCTCAACCTTCGAAAAGCATCCATTATACGAGTTATGGAAATACTCCTGAACTCCCGCCCCAATACTGGGTGGCGTCGAGGTGATCTCACCAACAATTGCATAAAAGAGATTTTCGATGTCGGCGAAACTCAGGTATTCCAGAACTGCAACGATAAAATTGTGACGACAACACCTCGGAGCTCAACTCCCCGGGACACTGCCACAACCCCTAAATGTCAGGAGGCACCAAGAACAATGTTCTCGTCACAAGACTATCGGAACGATTCTAAGATACCCGTGTGATCCTAAAAAAGAAAAATTTAGTGAAATTTGAGGAGAGGAAAGTCAAAACATCTACATCAGGAGGCCTCACCAGAGCGACGAAGGGACTGAGGAGTAAAAAGAATCCTACTCTCCGATATATATAATCCTAAGACTCAAAACATTTTTTTTCTAGACTCAACAACGTCAGCAATTCGATCAAGCAGGGGGCTCCTAAGTCGGGGATGGCTCTGATTACCAACTTGTAACACCCACGATGCGGCTATATCTCCCACGTGTCGAGGCACGACTTAGAGGCATAACCGCATTGTAGGTTTTGTCGCAAGAAGGGTCATCTTCACACAATCCCATGTAATGAACAAGAATGGGATAAAGAGAGTTGGCTTACAATCGCCACTTCACACAATACTTAAATAAATCATACATCAATCAGAGTACACACATAGACCGACTACAGTCAAAGCCAAAAGAAAAGAAGATAACCCAACTGCTAGATCCCCGATCGTCCCAACTGGGCTCCACTACTAATCAACAGGAAACGAAACATAGTAACGACCAAGGTCCTCGTCGAACTCCCACTTGAGTTCGGTAGCATCACCTGCACTGGTATCGTCAGCACCTGCAACTGTTTTGGTAGAATCTGTGAGTCACGAGGACTCAGTAATCTCACACTCGCGAGATCAAGACTATTTAAGCTTATAGGAAGGATGGGGTAATGAGGTGGAGCTGCAACAAGCACTAAGCAAATATGGTGGCTAACATACGCAAATAAGAGCGAGAAGAGGAGCAACGCAACGGTCGAGAAGCTAGAAATGATCAAGAAGTGATCCTGAAACTACTTACGTCCAAACATAACCCAAAACCGTGTTCACTTCCCGGACTCCGCCGAAAAGAGACCATCACGGCTACACACGCGGTTGACGCATTTTAATGAAATCAAGTGTCAAGTTCTCTACAATCGAACATTAACAAATTCCCATCTTCCACATAACCGCGGGCACGGCTTTCGAAAGATAATACCCTGCAGGGGTGTCCCAACTTAGCCCATGATAAGCTCTTACGATCAACGAAGGATATTCCTTCTTCTGGGAAGACCCGATCAGTCTAGGAATCCCGGTTACAAGACATTTCGACAATGGTAAAACAAGTGCAGCAAAGCCGCCCGAATGTGCCGACAAATCCCAATAGGAGCTGCACATATCTCGTTCTCAGGGCACACCGGATAAGTCAAGCTACGAGTAAAACCAGGCCTCGAGTTTCCTCGAGGTGGCCCCGCAGGCTGCTCGGTTCAGACTAACACTTAGAGAAGCACTGGCCCGGGGGGGCTAAATAAAGATGACCCTCGGGTTGGCCGACCCAAGGGAAGGGGTAATAGGTTGTTAGGAAAATGTAAAACCAAGGCTGGGCCTTGCTGGAGGAGTTTTATTCAAAGCGAATTATCAAGGGGTTCCCATAACACCCAACCGCGTTAGGGACGCAAAATCCGGGAACATAATACCGATATGACGGAAACTAGGGCGGCAAGAGTGGAACAAAACACCAGGCATAAGGTCGAGCCTTCCACCCTTTACCAAGTATATAGATGCATTAATTAAATAAGAGATATTGTGATATCCCAACAAAATCCATGTTCCAACATGGAACAAACTTCATCTTCACCTGCAACTAACAACACTATAAGAGGGGCTGAGCAAAGCGGTAACATAGCCAAACAACGGTTTGCTAGGAAGGGTGAAAGAAAGATTAGAGGCTATCATGGCAATATGGGAGGCATGATATAGCAAGTGGTAGGTAGCGCGGCATAGCAACAGAGCGAACAACTAGCAAGCAAAGATAGAAGTGATTTCGAGGGTATGGTCATCTTGCCTGAGATCCCGCAAGGAAGAAGAACGAGTCCAAGAAGAAGACGAACGGGCGTAGTCGAACGAATCCTCTCAACTCCGGAATGAAACCGAAGGTAACGAGAGAAGCAAACCGGAAAGAAACAAACAACATAGTAAACAACCATCACATAAACATGGCATGATGCACAACCAAGTATGATGCATGTCCGGTTTAAGGAGGCATGGCATGGCAATATGCACAAACAATACTACAAGTTAAGTGGAGCATATTGACGAAACACCACATTTCAAACATTTAGTTCACTCTCGTTTATGTACCCAACAATATTAAATGTTGTTAATCATGGCAAGAGGTGAAGCATAATTAAACTAACTATTTAGGCAAGTTTAATTGAGGCCGGAAATAAGAAACAACAATTCCGGAAAATCCTCATATGCATATTTCGAATTTGCTACTGTTCTTCCCTAAACCATATTTTAGAGTTGTTAAACATGCAAAGTAATGCCACCATGTTAAACTAGACATTTTTTTAAGCAAGTTACATATATAGTTTATTTAAATCCGAGTTACGGTTAATTAGTTATGAATTAAATCATTTTAACATGGCATTTAAGCAAATTAAATCAAACAACACATTTAAACATTTTTAACATGGATGAAAGTGGCATATTATGAAACTAGATCAAATTCTAGGCATTTTACATGTTTAAATCCTTTTAATCCGATGCATGGTTGTGAAGTTATTAAATGCATGAACAAAGAGGGTTTTCTGAAAACTGGCATTCTCTGGATTATTAGACAAATTCGCAGACAGGGAAAAAAACACAATCGGGCTGAAACTGCTGGCCCAACAGTGCACAGGAGAGGGCACTGGATCTGGGTGCTCACCAGGCCGCATGGGCCGGTTGGTGGAGGAGCTGGCAGGCCGCGGCTGGACCTTGGAGCGCTGCGGCTGGAGAGGCGTGGTCAATGCGAGGCGCGGGCGAGCGGGCGCCTCGTCCTGGAAGAAGCAGAGGACGCAGGCAGAGGCAGGTAGCGGCGATGCAGGGGAGCGACGACGGCGAAACTTGGCGCGCGAGGCGAGGGACTTGGCGGCGGCAACCTGCTCGGGTGATGACGACGGCAGGAGGGACTTGAAGCGCAGGGACGGCAACAACACGGGATCCGGTCAGGAAGGGTCGTGGCTGGAGGAGTCCGGCCGGACCTGGAGGAAGCCGTCGGCGAGCTTGGCTCCTGCGGACCTGGTAGTTCTGGGACTTGGCGAGGCGGAGGGAGGCAGACACGGCAGCGGCGGCGTCGAAGCCCTGTCCATGGCGACAGAGAGGGAGCATAGAGATTAGAGACAGAGAGGAAAAGAGAGATGGTCAGGGGAGTGGCTACACTGGCCTGGTTTGGTCGCCGGTGGCACGCGGCGGAAGGAAGTTCGGTGAAGGAGAAGAAGACGGCAGGGGCGGAGCTCTCCAGTGGCTTGCGTGCTCGGGGACGGGAGGACACCGGAGGCAGGGAAGCTTTGGATCGGGAGCTCCTCTCTCGATCGTGCAGCAAGGCGGGGAGGCTGCGGGCGAGGTGGGTCGAGGGGTGCTGGTTGGGTTCGCTGCAGAGACGAGGAGAAGGTGGTGGCTTGCTGGAATCCGGTGGCGGCGGAAATCAAGGGAGCTGGTCGGAGCGATCCGGTTGGCGGGGATTTTGGATCGGGAGGGATCCCAAGGAGGAGGAAGACAAACGACTGGCGGCACGGCGGAGGATGGATGGGACATTGCTCCTAAAATTTAGGGTTAGGGTCTATTTATAGGAAGGGGTTAGCTTAGGGGTATCCGGTCCCTCCGATCGTAATCGGACGGCTCGGGAAAATATGCTAGAAGAGTCTATATAAGAAACGATGATGTTTTATAGATGTTTGGGGATGATCCGGACCCATCGGTAGCGATAGTCTGGGTCGGGTTTAGGGAAGTTTCGGACACGCACGCGAGGGGTCTGAGAAAGGTCGACAACGACAAAGGGGCATGTCAAAAGGTCAACGGAGACAAGCGAGGAGCGGCAACTATGAACGATTGCAGTTTTAAAAATAATGACGGCAACGAGTACCGATGCAATGCGGATGATGCCATGATGAAATGCAACAAACAAATAAAACACACGGCAACAACGAAATAACTGGAAGGCTTCTGAAGCGTCGGTCTTGGGGCGTTACACTTAAGTACACCCACGAATATTCATCGCAAACGGTCCCTACAACAAACTATGTGTGATGTTGTTGATATTTTGTATTAGCTGTGAAAGACGAATTTGGGGTACAGTGGCAACGGATGGTGTTTTAAATGTACGAGAAAATTTGGAGTACTAACACAACTGTCATGTCAAAATTTGGAAACCTTCAGGGGTCATTGACTTTTTTAAGACATTTAAGTGGTTTTCTAGCCATTGAATTACCGTAATTCAAATTTGAACTACATGTACATGCAACAGCTAACCATAACGGTTTGAAAAGTCATATTTGAATGCTTGTGTGCGAGTTAATTCCATGTGCAGTAAATTGCACGGAATTTTCAAACATATTGGTGTCACGCCTTGGACATAAAGCATCGAGTGCCATGGCATTGAAATTCCAAAAAATTGAAAAATGACTGGAAACACGTGAAACCTTGCTTGACGTAATGGCATGGCACCAAGATGGTGTGGTAAAAAAATTGGCCTGTTTGACAAAATTTTGGACACACACCCCTCACAAACCAGAGCAACTAACTAGAAGGCCCGTGTTTCCGAGAGGGCACAATGCATGTTTGATGATGAACCGATGATAGCTTCCTCTTATGGACTTCCAATTTTTTTACAGTTAATGTGCACTAATACAGCTGTCATGTCAAAATTTGGAAAATTTCAGGGGTCATTTGACCTTTTTAAGACATTTAAGTGATTTTCTAACCATTTAATGACCGTAATTCAAATTTGAACCACATGTACATGCAACAGCTAACCATAATGGTTTGAAAAATCATATTTGTGTAATTGTGTGCGAGTTAATTCCATGTGCAGTAAATTGGAAGGAATTTTCTAACATATTGGTGCCACGGCTTGGACACAAGCATGGAGTGCCATGGCATTTAAATTCCAAAAAATTAATAATGATCAGAAATACATGAAACCTTGCTTGACTTAATGGCATGCCACCAGGATGATGTGGTAAAAAATTGGCCTGTTTGATGAAACTTTGGACACACACCCCTCACAAACCGGAGCTACTCACTAGAAGGCTCGTGGTTCCGAGAGGACACAATGCATCTTTGATGACGAACCGACGATAGCTTTCTCTTATGGCCTTCAAAAAAATTCTACAGTTAATGTGCACTAATACAACTATCATGTCAAAATTTGGAAAGTTTCAGGGGTCATTTGACCTTTTTAGGACATTTAAGTGATTTTTTAGCCATGGTAATACAAAATAAGAATTCCTCGCTTTTATGAGGAAAGAAAATGTAAATATCTGGCAAGACAAAAACAGGCCCCACATGATTGACACTCTATTTCACGCCTTGGGGTTTGGAAGGTGAGTGGCGCGAGATATTAATCAGACGCGGTTCTGTATTGGAAACCGACAGCTATTAAGTTCACACACGGCTTTTGCTACGGGAATCGCGTGCAATTCAAACTACAGTACTCGTAAATTCCGGCGACCGGCATGTGTACTGTTCCCGTCGATCTAGATTCCGGCCGCCAATAAATACTACCTTGCTCATGTCGTCCCGCTTGCATTCTTATCAACATCCACCTCTCGCTCGCCCTCTCACACACACACAAATCTCTGCCATGGCACCGCTGATCTGCCCACGCACTACCGAGGAGGCACCGCGCCCGAGGACGTTCAGTCGAAGAGCAGCGATGAGGAGGACCCCTACGGGCCGGCGGCCGAGGTTGCGCCGGATCACCCAACTTTGGAGTGGTTTTGGGGCCAGTACAATCTTTGTCTGTGGAAATCATTGCCGCCGGCTGAGAAAGCCAGGAAAGTGGCGTTCAAGAAGGAGATGGCGGAGGAGGAAGCCAGGTACCAGGCGGCCTGTGAAGCCCATGAGGCCGCCTGGAAAAAGGAGGCGGTGGAGCTTTGGGGGTGGGTGCGTCGTCGTGCGGAGGAGGTGTACGAAGATGGGTACTTCGCGAGGAAGGTCAAAGGAGCTTAGCGCCTCATCGCTGCATGGAGGTGGGCCGATAAGCTCCAGCGTGCCACCGACAAGGAGCTCGGGTGGGCACCCAACGAAATGGCAAGATCGTTCACGCTCGTCCGCCAGCAAGAGACAGATCGGTACGTCAAGCGCTGCGAGGCGGAATACTACCTCCGCACTGGGAAGACGCCGCGCACCAGGGAGCTGCTGGCAAGGGGCTGCTAGAATACTGCCCCCCAGGAGGGATTATTAGTTTTAGTATTGTTCGTTTTCAATTTTATGCATTGTACATGGTTGTTAAGTATCATCACGTATAAGTGATGATATTATATATATTCTGTGTTGAACTAATGAACAACAAATATATATTATGAATTCCATTTTTCTATCTGTTTTCATATACTAATTTGTATCTAGCTGTTATCATCCACATATACAGAATCGAAAGAGTATATACACACACACACACATTGAAACAGAACATATAAGAACGGGAAACATAGTGCACACATTGAAACAGAGTAATAAACAGAGCAATATTATGATTGTTGTGAATACATAGCGCTCCACGTCGAAATGAGTCAACAAAATAAATGTGTCCATGACCAGCAGCCCTTGCCTACGGTAGCTATTGGCTCTGCTTGAACTCCTGTTGGCGTTCGTCCAACCGGTCGACACGCTCGCGGTACATCTAGAGCGCGATCTCGAGCTCCAAGTTGGCTATTTCACCGGGATCACCAGCTCGAGGATGCGACGGCCAAGTTCCTCTACTGCGCCCAGGTGGACATCTGGGCCAAGGAGGCGGTCGAGCCTAGCGACCAGCGCGTTGGCATCGAGCGGGCCACGGACAAGGCGAACGGCGCGACCATGCGAATGGCGCGGCGGGCGCCCGGTGCAAGTACGACACGGCCGACCTATGGTGCAAGTATGGTGCAGACGACCTCTACCAACTCCTGACAAGGAATAGGGATACTGGCAGGACGTGTACCCAACAGTGACGCCCTGTCGACAGCAGGCAAGCGCCGATGGATCCTCTCATGTTGTGCGGCGCGCCACGCCTCTCGCTCTGCAGCGCTCCAATGACCTCGCTGTGCGGCGAGCTGTAGCCTATCGGCGCGGACGCGCCTAGCTTGCTCTGCGGCGCACCATCGATCATGTTGTGTGCCGAGCTGCAACCCCTCGGCGTTGACATGCCTATCTTGATGCGCGGCGCTGAAGCGCCATGCACCAAGGGTTTGCTCAACCCTGGTGATGACGCGCATCACAGTGTCGTCCATCGTGTTGCCTGGGAGCGCCTCGGCCTTGACGGGCCGTGCCGCCTTCTCGTTTTCCTTATCGAGAAGGTTGATGGCAGAGGCGGCGCTTTGGTGGGTTGGCATGCTTGGAAAAGGTGGTGTGCTACAGGCTGCGCTTGTTGCCTCGGTGTGTCGCACACCGCCTAGGTTTATGCGCAATATCGCTGGGTGGCAGCGGGAAACCGAGGAGGAAATGGTGGAAAACGGTGACGTGTTCATAAAACGCCATCGATTAATGGAAACTTAGCATTGAAGGAACATCGAGCTAGCACGACAAGTGCGGGCACATTGCTCGCCCAAGGCTATGATCCATATACTTGGGTGCCCAACAGAGCACACTATTCACAGTAGGGAATACTGTTCCGTTTATCCTAGTAGAGCAGTGGCGGCAAGTGTCACAAGAAGTAGATGATGATCAGATGATCGTTTATCCTAGTTAATTATACATGTAATAGTTTACTTTGGTGTGTGGAAATGTCATGTGTGTGTTGGGGAACGTAGCAATAATTCAAAATTTTCCTACGTGTCACCAAGATCAATCTAGGAGATGCTAGCAACGAGAGAGAGGGAGTGCATCTTCATACCCTTGAAGATCGCTCAGCGGAAGCGTTACAAGAACGCGGTTGATGGAGTCGTACTCACGGCAATTGAAATCGCGGAAGATCCGATCTAGCGCCGAACGGACGGCGCCTCCGCGTTCAACACACGTACAGCCCGGGGACGTCTCCTCCTTCTTGATCCAGCAAGGGGAGAGGAGAAGTTGAGGGAGAACTCCAGCAGCACGACGGCGTGGTGGCAATGGAGCTCATGGTTCTCCGGCAGGGCTTCGCCAAGCACTACGGAGCAGGAGGAGATGTATGAGGAGGAAGGGGCTGCGCCAAGCAAGGGGTGCGGCTTCCCTCTCTCTCCCTCACTATATATAGGGGAAAGGGGGGTGGAGGAGGCGCCCTAGGGTTCCCTAGGGGAGGGGCGGCGGCCACAGGGGAAACCCTAGATGGGTTTGGGCGCCCCCACCCCTGGGAAACTTGCCCCCCAAGCCGGGAGGGGTGGCTGCCCTAGGGGAGGCGCCCCCACCTCTCCACGTTACGTGAGAGGGCTTGGGAGGGGTGCACAGCCCCTTAGTGGGCTGGTGTGCCCCCTCCCCTTGGCCCATAAGGCCCCCCAACGCTTGTTGGGGCCTCCGAAACACCTTTCGATCACGCTGGTCGTCACCCGGTACTCCCAGAACAATTCCGGACTCCAATACCCTTCGTCCAATATATCGATCTTCACCTCCGGACCATTCCGGAGTTCCTCGTCACGTCCGGATCTCATCCAGGACTCCGAACAACCTTCGGTAACCACATACTATTTCCCATAACAACTCTAGCGTCACCGAACCTTAAGTGTGTAGACCCTACGGGTTCTGGAACCATGCAGACATGACCGAGACACCTCTCCGGCCAATAACCAATAGCGGGATCTCGATACCAATATTGGCTCCCACATGTTCCATGATGATCTCATCGGATGAACCACGATGTCGGGGATTCAATCAATCCCGTATACAATTCCCTTTGTCTATCGGTATGTTACTTGCCCGAGATTCGATCGTCGGTATCCCAATACCTCGTTCAATCTCGTTACTGGCAAGTCTCTTTACTCGTTCCGTAACGCATGATCCCGTGGCTAACTCATTAGTCACATTGAGCTCATTATGATAATGCATTACCGAGTGGGCCCAGAGATACCTCTCCGTCATACGGAGTGACAAATCCCAGTCTCGATTCGTGCCAACCCAACAGACACTTTCGGAGATACCTGCAGTGCACCTTTATAGCCACCCAGTTACGTTGTGACGTTTGGTACACCCAAAGCATTCCTACAGTATTCGGGAGTTGCACAATCTCATGGTCTAAGGAAACGATACTTGACATTAGAAAAGCTCTTAGCAAACGAACTACACGATCTTGTGCTATGCTTAGGATTGGGTCTTGTCCATCACATCATTCTCCTAATGATGTGATCCCGTTATCAATGACATCCAATGTCCATGGTCAGGAAACCCATAACCATCTATTGATCAATGAGCTAGTCAACTAGAGGCTTACTAGGGACATGTTGTGGTCTATGTATTCACACATGTATTACGGTTTCCAGTTAATACAATTATAGCATGAACAATAGACAATTATCATGAACAAGGAAATACAATAATAACCATTTTATTATTGCCTCTAGGGCATATTTCCAACAGTCTCCCACTTGCACTAGAGTCAATAATCTAGTTCACATCACTATGTGATTGTAATGAATCCAGCACCCATGGGGTTTGTTCATATCTCGCTTGTGAGAGAGGTTATTAGTCAACGGGTCTGAACCTTTCAGATCCGTGTGTGCTTTACAAATCTCTATGTCATCTTGTAGATGCAGCTACCACGCGCTACTTGGAGCTATTCCAAATAACTGCTCTACTATACGAATCCGGTTTACTACTTAGAGTCATCCGGACTAGTGTCAAAGTTTGCATCGAGGTAACCCTTTACGACGAACTCTTTTACCACCTCCATAATCGAGAAAATTCCTTAGTCCACTAGTTTCTAAGGATAAGTTCGACCGCTGCCATGTGATCCATTCCTGGATCATTATTGTACCCCTTGACAAACTCATGGCAAGGCACACTTCAGGTGCGGTACACAACATAGCATACTATAGAGCCTACGTCTAAAGCATAGGGGACGACCTTCGTCCTTTCTCTCTCTTCTGCCGTGGTCCGGTCTTGAGTCTTACTCAATACTCACACCTTCTAACACAGCCAAGAACTCCTTCTTTGCTGATCTATTTTGAACTCCTTCAAAATCTTGTCACGGTATGTATTCATTTTGAAAGTACTATTAAGCGTTTTTGATCTATCCTTATAGATCTTGATGCTCAATGTTCAAGTAGCTTAATCCAGGTTTTCCATTGAAAAACACTTTTCAAATAACCCTGTATGCTTTCCAGAAATTCTACATCATTTCTGATCAACAATATGTTAACAACATATACTCATCAAAAATCTATAGTGCTCCCACTCACTTCGTTGGAAATACAAGTTTCTCATAAACTTTGTATAAACCCAAAATCTTTGATCATCTCATCAAAGCGTACATTCCAACTCCGAGATGCTTACTACAGTCCTTAGAAGGATTGCTGGAGCTTTGCATACTTGTTAGCATCTTTCAGGATTGACAAAACCTTCTGGTTGTATCACATACAACCTTTCCTCAAGAAAATCGTCGAGGAAACAATGTTTTGACATCCTATCTGCAAGATTTCATAAATAATGCAGTAACTGCTAATATAATTCCAACAGACTCTTAGCATCGCTACGAGTGAGAAAGTCTCATCGCAGTCAACTCCTTGAACTTGTCGGAAAACATCTTAACGACAAGTCGAGCTTTCTTAATGGTGACACTTACCATCATTGTCCATCTTCCTTTCAAAATCCATCTGCACCCAACAGCCTTACGACCATCAAGTAGTTCTTCCAAAGTCTATACTTTGTTTTATACATGGATCCTCTCTCGGATTTTATGGCCTCGAGCCATTCGTCAGAATCCGAGCCCACCATCGCTTCTCCATAGCTCGTAGGTTCATTGTTGTCTAGCAACATGACTTCCAAGACAGGATTATGTACCACTCTGAAGTAGTACGCCTTGTCGACCTACGAGGTTTGGTAGTGACTTGGTCCGAAGTTTCATGATCACTATCATAAGCTTCCACTTCAATTGGTGTAGGTGCCACAGGAACAACTTCCTGTGCCTGCTACACACTAGTTGAAGTCATGGTTCAATAACCTCATCAAGTCTCCACCATCCTAGCACTCAATTCTTTCGAGAGAAACTTTTCCTCGAGAAAGGACCCGTTTCTAGAAACAATCACTTTCGCTTCCAGATCTGAAATAGGAGGTATACCCAACTGTTTTGGGTATTCTATGAAGATGCATTTATCTGCTTTGGGTTCGAGCTTATCAGCCTGAAACCTTTTTTACATAAGTGTCGCAGCCCCAAACTTTTAAGAAACGACAGCTTAGGTTTCTCTAAACCATAGTTCATACGGTGTCGTCTCAACGGAATTGCGTGGTGCCCTATTTAAAGTGAATGCGGTTGTCTCTAATGCCTAGCCCATAAATGATAGCGGTAATTCGATAAGAGACATCATGGTATGCACCATATCCAATAGGGTGCAGTTATAATGTTCGGACACACCATCACACTATGGTGTTCCAGGCAGTATTAGTTGTGAAACAATTTCCTCAATGTCTTAATTGTGTGCCAAACTCGTAACTCAGATATTCATCTCTATGATCATATCACAGACATTTTATCCTCTTGTCATGACGATCCTTAACTTCGCCCTGAAATTACTTGAACCTTTCAATAATTCAGACTTGTGTTTCATCAAGTAAATATACTCAGCATCTACTCAAATCATCTGTGAAGTAAGAACATAACGATATCCACTGCATACCTCAGCACTCATTGGACTGCGCACATCAAAATGTATTACTTCCAACAAGTTGCTTTCTTGTTCCATCTTACTGAAAGCGAGGCCTTTCAGTCATCTTGCCCATGTGGTATGATTTGCATGTCTCAAGTGATTCAAAATCAAGTGAGTCCAAACGATCCATCTGTATGGACTTTCATCATGCATATATACTAATAGACATGGTTCGCATGTCTCAATCTTTTCAAAAACGAGTGAGTCCAAAGATCCATTAACATGGAGCTTCTTCATGCGTTTTATACCAATATGACTCAAGTGGCAGTGCCACAAGTATGTGGTACTATCATTACTATCTTATATCTTTTGGCATGAACATGTGTATCACTACGATCGAGATTCAATAAACCATTCATTTTAGGTGCAAGACCATTGAAGGTATTATTCAAATAGACAGAGTAACCATTATTCTCCTTAAATGAATAACCGTATTGCGATAAACATAATCCAATCATGTCTATGCTCAACGTAAACACCAAATAACAATTATTTAGGTTTAACACCAATCTCGATGGTAGAGGGAGCATGCGATGCTTGATCACATCAACCTTGGAAACACTTCCAACACATATCGTCATCTCACCTTTAGCTAGTCTCTGTTTATTCCGTAGCCTTTTATTTCGAGTTACCAACCCTTAGCAACCGAACCGGTATCTAATACCATGGTGCTACTAGGAGTACTAGTAAAGTACACATTAATATAATGTATATCCAATATACTTTTGTCGACCTTGCCTGCCTTCTCATCTACCAAGTATCTAGGGTAGTTCTGCTTCAGTGACCGTTCCCCTCATTACAGAAGCACTTAGTCTCGGGTTTCAGTTCAACCTTGGGTTTCTTCACTAGAGCAGCAACTGATTTGCCGTTTCATGAAGTATCCCTTCTTTCCCTTTCCCTTCTTGAAACCAGTGGTTTTACTAACCATCAAAAATTGATGCTCCTACTTGATTTCTACTTTCGCGGTGTCAAACATCGCGAGTTGCTCAGGGATCATCATGTCTATCCCTGATATGTTATAGTTCATCACGAAGCTCTAATAGCTTGGTGGCAGTGACTATGGAGAACCATCACTATCTCATCTGGAAGATTAACTCCCACTCGATTCAAGCGATTGTAGTACTCAGACAATCTGAGCACATGCTCAACGATTGAGCTTTTCTCCCTTAGTTTGCAGGCTTAAGAAACTTGTCAGAGGTCTCATACCTCTTGACGTGGGCACTAGTCTGAAATCCCTATTTCAGTCTTTGGAACATCTCATATGTTCAGCGACGTTTCAAAAACGTCTTTGGTGCCGCAATTTTAAACCGTTAGCATTACGCACTGAACTATCACGTAGTCATCAAAATGTGTATGTCAGATGTTTCACAACATCTACAGACGACGCTCGAGGTTCAGCACACCGAGCGGTGCATTAAGGACATAAGCCTTCTGTGCAGCAATGAGGACAATCCTCAGTATACGGACCTAGTCCGCATAATTGCTACTGTCATCTTTCAACTAAATTTTCTCTAGGAACATATCTTAAACAGTAGAACTAAAGCGTAAGCTATGACATAATTTGCAAAGACCTTTTGACTATGTTCATGACAATTAAGTTCATCTGATTATTTATTGAACTCCCACTTCGATAGACATCCCTCTAGTCATCTAAGTGATACATGATCCGAGTCAACTAGGCCGTGTCCGATCATCACGTGAGACGGACTAGTTATCATCGGTGAACATCTTCATGTTGATCGTATCTACTATATGACTCATGTTCGACCTTTTGGTCTCTTGTGTTCCGAGGCCATGTCTGTACATGCTAGGCTCGTCAAGTCAACCTAAGTGTTTCGCATGTGTAAATCTGGCTTACACCCGTTGTATGCGAACGTTAGAATCTATCACACCCGATCATCACGTGGTGCTTCGAAACAATGAACCTTCGCAACGGTGCACAGTTAGGGGGAACACATCTCTTGAAATTTTAGTGAGGGATCATCTTATTTATGCTACCGTCGTTCTAAGCAAATAAGATGTAAACATGACAAACATCACATGCAAATCATAAAGTGACATGATATGGCCAATATCATCTTGCGCCTTTTGATCTCCATCTTCGAGGCGCGGCATGATCACCTTCGTCACCGGCATGACACCATGATCTCCATCATCGTGTCTTCATGAAGTTCTTTTGCCAACTATTACTTCTACTACTATGGCCAACGGTTAGCAATAAAGTAAAGTAATTACATGGCGTTTTTCAATGACACGCAGGTCATACAATAAATTAAGACAATTCCTATGGCTCCTGCCGGTTGTCATACTCATCGATATGCAAGTCGTGATTCCTATTACAAGAACATGATCAATCTCATACATCACATATATATAATTCATCATATCCTTTTGGCCATATCACATCACATAGCATACCCTGCAAAAACAAGTTAGACATCCTCTAATTGTTGTTGCATGTTTTAAGTGGCTGCTATGGGTTTCTAGCAAGAACATTTCTTACCTACGCAAAAGCCACAATGATGATATGCCAATTGCTATTTACCCTTCATAAGGACCCTCTTCATCGAATTCGATCCGTCTAAAGTGGGAGAGACAGACACCCGCTAGCCACCTTATGCATCAAGTGCATGTCAGTCGGTGGAACCTGTCTCACATAAGAGTACGTGTAAGGTCGGTCCGGGCCGCTTCATCCCACAATGCCGCCGAATCAAGATAACACTAGTAAAGGTAAGCAAATTGAACAAATAATCGCCCACAACTACTTTGTGTTCTACTCATGCATAGAATCTACGCATAGACCTAGCTCATGATGCCACTGTTGGGGAACGTAGCAATAAATCAAAATTTTCCTACGTGTCACCAATATCAATCTAGGAGATGCTAGCAACGAGAGAGAGGGAGTGCATCTTCATACCCTTGAAGATCGCTAAGCGGAAGCGTTACAAGAACGCGGTTGATGGAGTCGTACTCACGGTGATTCAAATCGCGGAAGATCCAATCTAGCGCCGAATGGACGGCGCCTCCGCGTTCAACACACGTACAGCCCGGGGACGTCTCCTCCTTCTTGATCCAGCAAGGGGAGAGGAGAAGTTGAGGGAGAACTCCAGCAACACGACGGCGTGGTGGCAATGGAGCTCGTGTTTCTCCGGCAGGGCTTCGCCAAGCACTACGGAGGAGGAGATGTATGAGGAGGAAGGGGCTGCGCCAAGCAAGGGGTGCGGCTGCCCTCTCTCTCCCTCACTATATATAGGGGAAAGGGCGGTGGAGGAGGCGCCCTAGGGTTCCCTAGGGGAGGGGCGGCGGCCACAGGGGAAACCCTAGATGGGTTTGGGCGCCCCCACCCTGGGAAACTTGCCCCCCAAGCCGGGAGGGGTGGCTGCCCTAGGGGAGGCGCCCCCACCTCTCCACATTACGTGAGAGGGGTTGGGAGGGGCGCACAGCCCCTTAGTGGGCTGGCGTGCCCCTCCCCTTGGCCCATAAGGCCCCCCAACGCTTGCCGGGGCCTCCGAAACACCTTTCGGTCACGCTGGTCGTCACCCGGTACTCCCAGAACAATTCCGGACTCCAATACCCTTCGTCCAATATATCGGTCTTCACCTCCGGACCATTCCTGAGTTCCTCGTCACGTCCGGATCTCATCCAGGACTCCGAACAACCTTCGGTAACCACATACTATTTCCCATAACAACTCTAGCGTCACCGAACCTTAAGTGTGTAGACCCTACGGGTTCGGGAACCATGCAGACATGACCGAGACACCTCTCCGGCCAATAACCAATAGCGGGATCTGGATACCCATATTGGTTCCCACATGTTCCACGATGATTTCATCGGATGAACCACGATGTCGGGGATTCAATCAATCCCGTATACAATTCCCTTTGTCTATCGGTATGTTACTTGCCCGAGATTCGATCGTCGGTATCCCAATACCTCGTTCAATCTCGTTACTAGCAAGTCTCTTTACTCGTTCCGTAATGCATGATCCCGTGGCTAACTCATTAGTCACATTGAGCTCATTATGATGATGCATTACCGAGTGGGCCCGGAGATACCTCTCCGTTATACGGAGTGACAAATCCCAGTCTCGATTCGTGCCAACCCAACAGACACTTTCGGAGATACCTGTAGTGCACCTTTATAGCCACCCAGTTACGTTGTGACGTTTGGTACACCCAAAGCATTCCTACAGTATCCGGGAGTTGCACAATCTTATGGTCTAAGGAAACGATACTTGACATTAGAAAAGCTCTTAGCAAACGAACTACACGATCTTGTGCTATGCTTAGGATTGGGTCTTGTCCATCACATCATTCTCCTAATGATGTGATCCCGTTATCAATGACATCCAATGTCCATGGTCAGGAAACCCATAACCATCTATTGATCAACGAGCTAGTCAACTAGAGGCTTACTAGGGACATGTTGTGGTCTATGTATTCACACATGTATTACGGTTTCCAGTTAATACAATTATAGCATGAACAATAGACAATTATCATGAACAAGGAAATACAATAATAACCATTTTATTATTGCCTCTGGGGCATATTTCCAACAGTGTGTACTAGCCACCTATGTAATTGGAGGTTCGCCGCGTATCACACACGTCTTGTTTACAGAAAACGTTTATATTCTCTTGGCTCAACACAAGCAATTTATCTGAATGAACTGTATGCCCTCCATTGCACACACCTTGATCTGGCTGAATCATTTCTGTTGCGTTGCCTAATTGAAAACAGTTCATCCGAGTGAACCGTATCCCGTATATCGCACACACCTTGATCTGGCTGACCGTTTCTTTTGTGTTGCCTAATCACAAATTGTTCATCCAAGTGAATTGTATGTCGTATATGGCACACACCTTCATTTGGTTGCCCGTTCTGTTGTTCTGCCTCGTCACAAATAGTTTATCCGAGTGAACTGTATGCCGTATATCGCTCACACCTTCATCTGGCTGCCCATTTCTGTTGTTCTGCCTCATCACAAACAGTTCATTGAACTGAACCGTATGCCCCGCATCGCACACGCAACTAAAATCCGAACCGTGTTTGATGTATCCGCCATCGCAAATGTTTTGCATCTTTTTTGACAGTTTTTTACATCACCGTTTGTGATTAATGCATCGCACACAGTTTTGTCGAAGGGTCTCTAACTATAGTGTCACATTAGCATCATCCTGGAGTAGTGCATGTTATATCTTTTCTTAACATTTCGAATATGGGGCTTGTGTAAAATGTTTACAAACCTATTCCAAATCAGACAAGTGTTACTTTGTAGATTATCCCAAATAATTGGGTATTCTTCCGTCAATATACCAAGGAAAAAGGTTTGCCATAAAGAGCGGTATGCTTTTGAAGAAAATGGTTCTTGCAAAAAGGTGAGTGGGAGGATAGTGCAACTCGACGGACAATATCTTCATCATCGGGTTAAGGGAAAGAAACCTTGGAAGTAATTCCAGAGTTTCCTACTATGACTGATACGGAAGCCTCTAGATGAGATGTATGGACTTCGGTCGAACTTGCAGCTGAACCACGTAGGCAAAACTCATGCAAACCTCTCAGGTGTGCAAATGAGATATTGTTGCTAGACAATAGTATACCTACGATACACAAGGAAGCGTTGATGGGCCCTGACTCTAGAATTGGCTCAATGCCAATATACTCCGAGATAATATCCATATACACGATTCAAGATTAAATCTTGATAAACCCTTCAAAAGACATAAAGTCTAACGAATATTAATGGAACTATAAACTGATATGGATAAAAATGTTTTAACCATGAAGCTTGACTTGTTGCAATAGCAAATTCAAGGATTTGACTATCATGAGATTATCTCACCACAGCGATGTTTATAGTCGATTCGGGTTGAACTAGCAATTAATACATATTTTAATCATGAGATATGATACATGGATGCCAAAAGGATTTCCATGAGATGGAAATACAACCAAGGACTTGAATATCATACAGTCCAAAGTATTTTGTCGATCCAGTGGATGCTGGTAAGTGTGCAAACTTCAGAGTTCCAGTAATGGACGGAAGCAAGCATAATGGAGTTGGAATCTTTGTTTTGATGAAATAGTCAAAAGAGTTTGATTTCATCAAAGGATAGCGAAGATGCTTGTGGTTACAAGAAAGTAATTGGGAGCATAATAGTATTTCTAAAATCTTAAGTGCTTGACACATTGTTAATTAGAAATAAATATAAATTTCTTGACACGAATTAGGACTCCATTGAGAAATAGTTTTTCGATGAAGTGCTTGGTCTAGGTAGCCTCGGTATCAGGCACAATTATTTATGAAGATAAAATTGCCTAATAGGCTAGGCAAAAAATACATATTGACAAGATGCTAGAATAATTCTGTATAAAACGCTAAGGGGTGATTCTTGCCGAAGTCACATGGAAAGAGTTTTAGCAAGACTCGGTGTCCTAAAACACCGATGAGAAAAATACATGATGGAGGTTCCACACACATTTGTGTTTGGATTAATCATGTATTCCATGGTATGTAAAAACAACCAGATATGTCGAGTACTCTCAAGCAGTTGCGAGTAAAGATACCAAAGTGATCAAAATATTGATCATATGACAACAGTGAAAAATGTTGTCGAGTACTAAAGTAGCACCTATGACATGTTTTCTCGCGAGCGGAGATTATGAAGAGTTCATTGTAAGAAGTTATATCGATACAGTCTTCACCAATGCTCCACACGATTTTCCATTTAAGTTAAGGGTTTTGTGTAATACATGATATGGTGGCATACTAAGTTGGAATTGTTTCAAACAGGTTACTGTGACAAATTGTATAATGAAGGCTAAAGTATATTGATGCTTTAGAAGCGACAAAGAAGATGTTGAGACACATAGTTCTGTCATGAACTTAGTATGATTCCAAGATGGCTTTGGTTGATGAAACACTATTGTAGATAGTTGCTCCATAGCTCAGTCTAAGGAATCAAGGTTTGACTAGTGATTCACATATATACAAAGCCAAGTCCACACAAAATATGATTTTTGTAAAAGCGTGAAAATGCAAGGATATGCAAAGATACACGCGGCCCTGAAGTTGCCAGATCTGTTGGAAAGGGATTATACCACAAGCGAAGCACATTTTACACTAGTATGCCATAGGTGAAAAGTGCATTAGCATTGACTCTAGTGCAAGTGGGAGTCCGTAGGAGATATGCCTTGGAGACAAGAATAAATGTCATTATTTATCTCCATGTTTTTAATTATGTTTATATTCCGTGTTATAAGTGCTATGGTTCTCGAGTCTGCAATAACCAGGAGGCTCGGAGGAAAACTCATATGCACGTGTGGAATAATTAACGGCAAAATGTATTCCTAGTCAAGAATCAAAGACTAGCTCAAGTGTTGCATGATGATTATGTTTTCCTAATCATGGGCATGTCTATGCCAGCAATTTGAGGACACTGTCGGGGTTCAAGAACGACACCTATGGGATCACGGGGAATCCCTACTACGGTTGCCGGGGCATGGGGCTGTAAAAAGAGTGGGTTCAGAAGATCAACGCTGGGGAATTTTATCCAGGTTCGGCCGCAAGCGATGCGTAATACCCTTGTCCTGCTTTGGTGTATATTTGGTGTTCTTGAGATCTTGAACTAGCTGCGGTGCATGCCTAGCCCAAAAAGTCTGAATCCTTCCTCAGTACGCCTCGGGCCTCCTTTTATATGTCAAAGGGGTTGCCACAGCGGCACACAGGAGGTGGAAAGTGTCTATAGTGTACAAGTTTATCTCTGACATCGTAGGACAAAACACATTTACTGCGCTGCCGACGTGTCCTCTTGCTTTATTGGGGACGGCAAGGAAGCTCGTCCCGTCGGTCGCAGCTTCGCCTCGCTCCGACGCGCGTCCATGCTGATGGAGCGTGCAGCGCCACGCTGGCTGGCTGGCTGCTGAGCTGGTGCGCTGGCACAGTCTTCACGAAGATCTAAATGCCACCACGCAGGCGCTTGCTTGGTTGGCCTAGAAGCTGCATGCTGCCACGTAGGTGCGTGCCTAGTTGGGAGGCTGGCTGCTACGTCGGAATGGCCATGGGGTAGCAAAACCTGGGTAAGTGCGGGCCCGGTTGTGGCCCCGCAGATGACCCTGGCAAGGGCCTTGCCGGAGCCTCGACAAGGGTCTTGCCGGGGTCTTGTAGGCGTCCCCGGCAAGGGTCTTGCCCGGGGGCCTTCGTCCTCTGGTTCTCATCTGGTCTTGCAGGCCTTCAGTCTTCACAAAGATCTGCATGCCACCATGTACGCGCCTCCCGAGCCTTGGTTCCAACGTCGTCGATGGTGTCGGAACTCTTAGGCTCAAGGGTGGCGGTCTTGCTGGTGTTGGGTAAGTTTCCCTGGCAAGGCCCTTGCCGGGGTAGCGTAGGTCGTCCCCGGCAAGGCTCTTGCCGGGGGAGACCCACCTTGCCTCTTCGCTCTTCGCGCCTCTGGTCTCAGCGCAGCTCTGGTAGTCTTGTTCCTTGCTTCCTCTGCCCTGCCAAGCATGGCCGCAGGGGTGGCTACAACTGCCCGTGCACAAGTAAAGGGGTACAGAAGGCCCCTACTTTCGTACACCGACAGGAGCCCCCAGGCCTGGGCCACACATGAGCGTAGAGTGTTGTTGGGCCGTGCCCAGAATGGTGCGCGGCCACGCGTGGCAGAGTTTTACCATAGTAATTCCTTCACCGGTTGCGCTTCCCCACGACCCACGTTGAATGCGTAATGTGGGGGTCGTGCGTGGGATGACCGTAGCATGCTTGCGTCATCCCGCGGTGAATAGTAAAGAGGTGGCTTCCGTCTTCCCTAAAAAAGAGGGAAAACTGCAGGACCGCTGCTCATTTACTTTCCCAGCCTGGGAACCGTCGTTCCACGTTTCCCACTACGCCCGCCCCTTTCGCCACGTACGCCGCATGCACGGTGCGGGGTAGGTGACGGACGCGCGGGATATGAGAAGGCGCGCTATGGCTGGCAGTTATGGGCCTTTGATTGGGCGGGGAGGGCAGTTGATCACCCCGCTTGTAACTTAATGAGCCTGACTTGAACGGGCTCTTCAGGGGCGTAGGGCCGGTCTTTAGCCTTCCCCGCCGGGCTATAAGAAGGGACTCAGGAGGGGGAGGGGAGGCATCTTTTCGCATGTTCCCTTCGCCTCCATTCTCCATCCACTGCCATGGTGAGAGGGCATGGCCGTGGCCGTTCTTCCGCGGAGGCGACCAGGTCTTCCTCCCGCCAGAGAGCACCGTCGGTCAACGAAGAGCTAGCCGCCCAAGGCAAAGGCCACACTCGAGGTGGAGGTGCCAGACGGGGCCGCGGTCGGTGAGGCGGTCGAGGTAGAGAAGGGCGCGGCAGGGGGCACCCACATCATCGCCATCTCCGTCACCATCTCCGCCTCCGTCTCCTTTTGCTTCATCGAGCGGCCATGTCGGGGACACGATGCTGGAGTTCATCCTGCAACTGCGCGAGCCGCCGCGTAGCCGCCTTCGCCTTCCCGAGGCATTCGCGAGGGTGCTGTAGATCGACCAGCCGCCGAGGCTGAAGCTTCACATGAAGGGGTGTTGAAATGGCGATATGTGGGCGACCAGAAGGTTCCCCTTCCCTCATGTAATGCTCCTTCATCGGGGCTGGAAAACCTTCGCACGCGCCCATTGCTTGATGAAGGGGCACGTTCTCCTCTTCAAGTTAGTGGAGAGCGACATGCTCTCCGTCAAGGTCTTCGGGCGCTCGGGACACAGGCTAGGGTGCTGCGCGGAGAGCTCGACTGACGACGAGAGCTCCTCCTCGAGCGACTGTCGTGGTATTCTCACGGGGGGGTGCGAGGCGACAGATGCCACAAGGGCTTCGTGTGAGGGTAAGACTGCTGCTGATAGGACCGTGAGCGGGTATGCGGGTAGCACGCGCTAGTTTACCCAGGTTCGGGGCTCTCCGGAGAGATAATACCCCTACTCCTGCATGTATGAGTATCTGTAGTATATCTGGTACAGAGTTGCTCCTGGAGCTGTATCTGAGCTCAGTGCCACAGGCATCTGGCTTTGTATATGCACATGAGCACAAGTGTGTGCATGGCCGCAAGTGCATGAGCATGCATGCGTGAGTGTGTGGGAGTGTGAGTCCATCCTGGATGGATGGATGCTCATATATATAGGCTTGAGGGGTAGCTTAGGATGTAAGCTAGGTAGGTATAGTAGCTAGGCATGGTGGGGTGTCACACTTGTCCCCTGGGTCACTTCATAAATAGTGCTCACGGACAAGTGACACTGTACATGATGGCGCCACGGTACAGCTGTCTCGTCCGCGGTATGGCCGTCTCATCAGGGTCTTCTCGGTGTCGGGTCGGGCTGCAGTTGGCAGCCAGCTCGTTGGTGTAGTGGGCAGCCGGCAGCCAGCCAGGTAACCGACTGGGTGGAGCAGTCGGACGGGGAGCCGGCAGGAGCGGCCGGGCAGTTGGACTGAGGGGCTTTGCTAGCCCCGATGTCTTGAAATTCTGTCTTGCCGTCTTCGGGATACCCGTGGCCAATTACTCCGACAGTAGCCCCCAAGCCTCCAGGCAACTTGGCAAAGTTGGGCGGAGGTTTTTTTGGCAGGTGTTCGCGGAAATGATCATACAAAAGACAAAGTTAGTCCACGCAGATATATGAAATGAATGTTTTTAGCATTGCAAGTTTTATGCGGAGGGTGCCGACTCGGTTTCGTCCGAGCCCCCTTCAATCTTTTTCGTGTTCCCTCCGCTTTTTGGCTTATGCTCTCGCTCGCCGGACAGCCGCTCTGCGGTCTATGGCTGAGAGTGGGCCGCGAAGTGGAGTGTACAGTATTCAGTGTCTGAGGGCAGATTCGACCGAGCAGATACTTGTAAAGGAAACGGCCGGGTCGCCCGAACCGTTTTTCTTCCCGGACGTCTTTCGCTTGGGTGGCCTCTCGCGTTCCCTCTTGCTAGTCGGACAGCCGCTCTGCGGTCTGTGACTAAGAGTGGGCCTTTGGTACCGCGCACGCTACTAAGCCGTCTGCGGGAACTAACGTCTCAGGCCAAGCGGCCAGCCCCCGGGCCAACTCTGGCTGGCGCCAGAGCGAACAGTGATGCAACTGTAATAAAATGCGGAGATAGCCCCCGAGCATCGCTCAAGGTTATCCGTGCTTTCGCGGTGAAAAAATATGTGGGTGAGGAGCTCACATTGATTTTCATGTAGCCGAGGCGGAGGTCGTCGAAGACAGCCGGCGCACCCGTTGCGTGTAGCCTTCGAGCCTCCGGGTGCTCGAAGTGGGGGTCCCGGCCGGTCAGGCAGTCGGACAAAACTCTTCTCTTGTCTGTAATCTTCGCGGGGGTGTGCCAGCGCACCCACTGGGTGTAGCCCCCGAGATTCGGGCCGACTGCTGAGCAATCGGGCCGGATCTCCCGGCAACTACTTTGTCTTCTTCTTCGGGGGAGCATGTTAGCGCACCCGCTGGGTGTAGCCCCCGAGATTCGGGCCGACTGCTGAGCAGTCGGGCCGGATCTCCCGGCAACTACTTTGTCTTCTTTCTTTGAAGTTGATTCTTTTTTTTCTTCTCTTTGTTCGGCTGTGGGCAGCCGGACGCACATTTCTTTTCAGCCAGCTGGACAGCCGGTCTCTCTGAAAACGAGAAGCCGTTTCGCATTTATCTCCTCTCTCTCTTTTTTTTCTTCACCAGTCAGCTATGTGCAGTCGGACACACTCCAGCCGGCCTCTTCTCTTTTTCTTAGCACCCGACATTTCCTTCTTTCCAGCCGCGGTGTTCTCTCTCTTTTTTTGGCACTTGGCCCTTGACTTTTAAGTCGGACTCCTCCTCTCTTTCTTTCTTTTCTGTCCCCGCGTGGGCAGCCGGCACGGCAGCCGGAGGAGGAGCGTAGCCGGCCACCGCGCTCGAGCCGGCTGAGTAGCCGGCCGGATGCGGGGAAGGAGGGAGCCGGCCTTGGAGCTGGAGGTCGGGCAGGCGACGGACAAGGGTGCAGGCGAAGCCGCGAGCCGGCGCGGAGCGGAGGAGGCCCGTGGCCGAGCTGGCGGGGCCGGCGAGCCGGCCCGGCGCGCGCGCGGGAGGCGGAGGCGGGTCGGAGGCAGTGGAGCTGGCGGAGGAGCGAGAGCCGGCCGGGTCAGAGCCGGAGCCGGCGCGGGCGGGAGGCGACCGGTCGGAGCCAGCAGCCGGCCCGGGCGGGGAGCCGGCCACGAGCACGGTCCGGGTCGTGGACGCGCGCGGGGCGGCCGGACAGAGACGCGGCGCAGCGTCTGAGAGGCGCGGGGGCGCGGAGGGGAGAGCTGGGCGTGAGCTCGGCGAAGCCGGCCAGCTCGTCGGAGCTATGGAGGAGCGAGGCGGCGGGATGCGCGGCCGCGGGACAGAGCAGGCGGAGGGCGACGGGGCCGGTGCCGTGGTGCTGTTGGAGGAGAGGTGGCCAGAGCGGCGCAGAGCCGGCGCGCTCGGGCGCTCAGGTGCGGAGCGAGGCGTGCGGAAGGAGAGCCAACCCCGAGCAGCGGCTGGCCGAAGGCGGAGGCGCGAGGCGCACGGGAGAGGCGTCCGGGCCTGCAGGCGACCGGAGCTGACCAGCCGGCGTGGGAGCTGCAGGCGCGGACCCGGCGGTCGCGGCGAGCTGGATGAGTGGGATGCGGCCGCGGCGGGAGCGGAAGCCGGCCACCGCGGCGGCGGCCGACCTGGGCAGGGAGGCACGCGAGGGGAGCAGAGGCACGGCGCGCTGCGGGGCTCAGGAGGGAGAGCTCGCACGCAGGGGCGGGTAGTGTACTTCTTGTATCCGGCCAGTGTCTGACTGCCGTCCGGCTAGTGTGCACGCTGCGTACGAGCAATATCTGGGACGTGTCTGGCCATTGACTGGCTTGCGTCTGGGATGCGTATAGCATGAGGCATATACGGCTTGTAGCTGAGGCTTATATGGGGATTGTTTGTCCATTGGTGAATTTGTACAAAGGCTCCAGCGTGGGAAGAGCATGGAGATTTTGCAGGGAAGGGGAGACCGCAGTTTCCACGAGCATGGCGAAGGTGCTCGGTGCCGAGGCCGATGGCGAGGACGCGCCGTCCCGCGCGGCCGCCCCGGCGTCATGTTGATGTCGAGCCCTCGGGCGCAGCCGGAGAGATGACAACGACGCCGCGACAGTGGTGATGAAGATGGCGAGGCCGACGACAAGGGTGCGCCGCCCCACGCGGCCATTGGGGGGCATGTCGATGTCGAGCCCCCGACCGCTATCGTAGAGACGGCGCGACGCTGCGGCGGTGGAGACGAAGATGGTCCCGCCCGGACTGCGAAACCAGCAGCAGCGTGGTAGCATGGTAGTAGTACCACACCACGGTGGGCGCCAACTGTCGTGGTATTCTCACGGGGGGGTGCGAGGCGACAGATGCCACAAGGGCTTCGTGTGAGGGTAAGACTGCTGTTGATAGGACCGGGAGCGGGTATGCGAGTAGCACGCGTCAGTTTACCCAAGTTCGGGGCTCTCCGAAGAGATAATACCCCTACTCCTGCATGTCTGAGTATCTGTAGTATATCTGGTACAGAGTTGCTCCTGGAGCTGTATCTGAGCTCAGTGCCATAGGCATCTGGCTTTGTATATGCACATGAGCACAAGTGTGTGCATGGCCGCAAGTGCATGAGCATGCATGCGTGAGTTTGTGGGAGTGTGAGTCCATCCTGGATGGATGGATGGATGCTCATATATATAGGCTTGAGGGGTAGCTTAGGATGTAAGCTAGGTAGGTATGGTAGCTAGGCATGGTGGGGTGTCACACTTGTCCCCTGGGTCACTTCATAAATAGTGCCTAGGGACAAGTGACACTGTACATGATGGCGTCGCGGTACAGCTGTCTCGTCCGCGGTATGACCGTCTCGTCGGGGTCTTGTCGGTGTCGGGTCGGGCTGCAGTTGGCAGCCGGCAGCCGGCCAGGTAACTGACCGGGTGGAGCAGTCGGACGGGGAGTTGGCAGGAGCGGCCGGGCAGTCGGACTGAGGGGCTTTGCTAGCCCCGATGTCTTGAAATATTGTCTTGCTGTCTTCGGGATACCCGTGGCCAATTACTCCGACAGCGACGGCGATGGGGAGGGGAGCAGCAGGGATGACAACGTGGACGGGTCCGACTAGGCGTCGGATGCCCCGTCCCTAGGCGTCGCCGGCAGCAGCACCATCTGCACCTGGCCTTCTCCCCAGCGGAATGACCTACCGGGGCAGGGATGTTCTTTGCGGCGGCTCCTCGAGCCAGCTCCTTGAACTTCTCGGGGCCGCTGCTTCTGGCGGCTAGCACTGGAAGGCCGGAGAAGACGAAGAAGGCGGGTGGCGGGCCGTCAACTCAGAGTACGTTGGCACCGATGCCTTCGTCGCGTATTGCCGGCCCGCTGCCTCATCTTCCGGATTCTTCCCCGATACTATCAACACCAGCCTTCTCTTGGTGTCTTCTGCTGCTTGTACCTCTCCTAGGCACTCCTTTTGCCCTCCCGCTTATCCGGATCCGCTTCCTGAGGAGAGGGACAAGAAAGGGATTACGGGCATCTTATCTTTTTTTAGATTTTAAGCCTGTGGGCACTTGTCGAATTTAGACCTTGTAACCCTTTGCTCATGTTTACATTCCGTATGAATTGTACTTGCCTGATCAACATATTAATGAAAAGGGGGTTTGCCGGGCTTTTTTGTGCATGAGCGAGGCCCACACCAAGGAGCGAGTCCTTGTTTTTCTTAAGTAAACAATGTCGCCCGGCAACAAGCCTTGCCGTCCTCCCACTTTAAAGCCCGATCACACTCACGCCCTTGGCGGAGGTAGGGACAAAGCAGGATTAGGCCCCTCGCTCGTTTCCCTTCCACCGCAACTACAACCAGATTCCGGCCTGAAAGAGTTTTTAGGCATAGGAAAGTGGGAGCACGGCGGTATAGGAATGACCGAAGTCTCGTATGTTCAAGTTTCATACGGAAATGCATGGCGGGGGAGATAAAACTTATCTGAATTCACAGCCCCCGCCAGCCTTGGCTTGCCAGGGTCGGGGGTGTCGATCCGCCTTCTTTCCTCCAAACGGCTCTGCAGAAACGCCTGTGCAGCCTGTGAACCAAGAACGGACTGGAAGAGAGAGAAAGACATGACTCGACCTCTATGCTAGGGGTTAGCCGCTGCCAAGCACTATCAACCCTAACACAGAGAGAGACTCAACCTAGTATGCATGCTAATTTCTAGGGCGCCAGCGCTTCATTTATTTATCTATTGCTCAGGGTCTGCGCTTGGCTTTGTACAAAGGGTTACATGCCTTGCCGGCAAGGCTTGTACAAAAAGTGGTCTGCTGGGAGGCCCGACAACCGCGCCTTATGGGTAGAACTTGCGAAGATGTTCGATGTTCCAGGATTTGCTCACTGGAATCCCATCTTCGGTCTCCAGGAAAACTGCGCCGAGCCTGGTGATTCGTATTACCTGATAAGGGCCTTCCCACTTTGGCGTCAACTTGTTGGAATTCTTGGCGGATTGAACTCGCTGAAGAACAAGGTCGCCTTCCTCAAGGCTTCGGGCATGAATCTTGCGGCTATGGTAGCGGCGCAAGGCTTGCTGGTAGCGAGCAGCTCGCACAGCAGCCTGAAGACGATCTTCCTCAAGGAGCGTCGCATCATCTTGGCGCAACTGCTCTTGCTCAAGCTCATCATAGGCGAGCACTCGAGGTGACCCGTATATCAGTTCCGTGGGGAGAACTGCTTCTGCCCGTATACTAGGACAAAGGGTGTCTGGCCAGTGGCTCGATTTGGCGTCGTTCTGATCGACCAAAGAACCGTTGGCAACTCATCAATCCAGCGCCTTCTGCACTTGTGTAGCTTGTCAAAAGTCCTTGTCTTGAGGCCTCGCAACACCTCTGCTTTTGCTCTCTTAGCCTGGCCGTTACTTCAGGGATGAGCCACAGAAGCAAAACAAACCTTGCCGCCGAGATCTTGGATATACTGCATGAAGGTGCGGCTCATGAACTGCGTGCCTTTATCGGTGATGACTCTATTTAGCACATCAAAACAGCAAACTAGCCCCTTGAAGAACTTGATCGCTGATTGTGTTGTTACCATTCTCACTGGTTCTACTTCCGGCCACTTTGTGAACTTGTCGATCGCGACGTACAAGTACTCAAAGCCCCCAACTGCACGGGGAAAGGGGCCCAATATGTCGAGCCCCCAGACCGAAAATGGCCAGGAAAGAGGGATTGTCTGAAGAGCTTGGGAGGGTCGATGAAGCTTCTTTGAATGGAACTGGCACGCTTCACATTTGGTTACTAGTGCAGTTGCATCTTGGAGAGCGGTGGGCCAGAAGAAACCTTGCCGGAACGCTTTGACGGCAAGGGCCCTTGACCCTATGTGGGAGCCACACATGCCTCCATGTATCTCTGCCAACAGCTCCAGTCTGCCCTCCCGAGGAATGCACTTCAATTTCACGTCATTTGGTCTCCTCTTGTATAGGGCATCATCCACAAACTGGTACATGCTGGACCGATGCGCTACTTTCTCTGCTTCTTCTTGCTCCTCAGGGATCTCCCCTGTTTGGAGAAAATGGACGGTGTGCTGCGCCCATCCCGGAGCCTGGAGCTCGACGGCAAGGACCAAAGGCTCATCTTCATTCGTGGGGGTATCTGCCTCTATGGCCAGGGCTTGGGGTCCTGCCGGAGGTTGTTGTCCTTCGGTAAACTTGGGGCACCCGACAACGTCCTTGCCGGCGGCTCCTGGGAGCTCAGCGGGGAAGTACTTGCTGGGGCCTGCTTTCCTTCGCTTGTTCTGCCCATATGATGGCTCAACGGATGGTTGAGTTAATTGAAGCACGAAGGTACCTGGTTCCACAGGAAACTTGAGGGCAACGCGTTTTGACAGGTCGTTGGCAATGATGTTCTTTGCTCGGGGAACATGCTCTGCTTGCAGCCCGTCAAAACGGGCTTCCAATTTCCTCACTTCATCCACGTAGGCCTCCATCAGTGGGCTCTAGTAATCCTTGTTAACCTGCTTGACGACGAGCTACGAATTACCTCTGATGATGAGCTTCCTGATTCCGAGGTCCGCCGCGATCCTGAGACCGGCAAGCAATCCCTCGTACTCTGCCATGTTGTTCATTGATTTTTCCCGGGGAAAGTGCATCTGGACCACGTACTTGAGGCGCTCTCCGGTGGGTGCGACGAGTAGCACGCCGGCACCAGCACCTTGTAGTGAGAATCTCCTTGTCGGGAAGGGTGGTCTCTTGAATCTCTTAGTCAGGCGTTGCAGTCCATTCTGCTATGAACTCTGCCAAGGCTCGGCTCTTGAACGTTGAAGTACTTTCAAACTTGAGGCCAAAGCTCGACAGCTCCAACGCCCACTCCACAATCCTCCCAGTCGCATTTGGGTTGTGACAGATCCGTTGCAAAGGGAGGCGGGTGACGATAGTGATCTCATGTGCTCGGAAATAGTGGCGTGGTTTTCTCGAGGCCATGAGGAGGCCGAAAAGCAGCTTCTGCATACCAGAATATCTCGATCTAGCCCCCTGCAAGAGGGAACTGACAAAATAAACCGAGTGTTGCACCACCTTCTTCTTCTGCTCAACTTCGCCCATCTGCGTCGGCCCTGTCTTGCCAGGGACGGGGCTTGCCGTGGGTTCCGCCTTGCCGGCGTCACGCCCTGCCGGGGAGAGCCTTGGCCCATCATCCGACGGCTCCGCTGCTACTGCCGCTTCTTCCTCAATTTCCCTCTGTGCCACCAGCGTAGCACTGACCACTTGATTCGTCGGGCTAGATATAGCAGTAACGACTCCTGTGGCTTAGGCGTGACTAGTATTGGCGTTGAGGAGAGGTACCTCTTCAACTCTTGCAGTGCTGCCACTGCCTCCGGAGTCCATTTCATTGGACCCGCCTTTTTCAAAACTTTGAAAAAGGGGAGGGCGCGCTCAGCAGATTTGGAGATGAACCTACTTAGGGAAGCAACGCAGCCGGTGAGCCTACGGACGTCTTTGACCCGTCTTGCATCTCAATCTGCTCAATTGCATTGATCTTCTCGAGATTTGCTTCGATCCCGTGTTCGGACACAAAGAACCTAAGAAGCTTGCTAGATGGGACACCGAACACGCACTTCTCTGGGTTGAGCTTGAGGTTGATCTTGTGCAGATTTGCAAATGTTTCTTCAAGATCTTGCACGAGCGTGGCCCTATCCTTGGTTTTGACCGCTATATCATCCATATAAGCTTCCATATTTCTATGTAGCTGGGGTTCAAAACCAATTTCGACCGCTCGGGCTAACATCAAACCAGCGCTTTTCAACCCGAAAGGCATTCGTACAAAACAGTACGTACCACATGGGGTGATGAACGCGGTCTTTTCTTCGTCTTCCTTCATCATGAAGATCTGATGGTATCCTGAATAGGCATCGAGGAATGATAGCAGGTCACACCCGACGTGGAGTCCACAATCTGGTCAATGTGTGGCAAAGGGAAAGGATCCTTTGGACATGCCTTGTTGATGTCTGTGTAATTAATACCAAGCGTCCACTTTCCTTTTGCCTTACGCACCACCACTAGATTGGCCAACCACGTGGGGTGGAGCACTCCTCTGACCAAGCCCGCTGCCTCCAACTTCCTGATTTCTTGGATCATGAACTCCTACCGTTCCAAAGCTTGCTTCCTGACCTTTTGCTTGACGGGTCGCGCATGAGGACAGACAGCAAGATGGTGCTCAATCACCTCCCTGGGAACGCCGAGGATGTCGGATGCTTGCCATACAAACACGTCCACATTCGCCCGCAGGAAGGCGACAAGCGCGCTTTCCTATTTGTTGTCAAGGGTGGAGCTTATAGTGAAAGCTCCGCCCGTGCCATCCTCCTTAATGGGCACCTTCTTGGTCTCTGGTGGCGCTGCCTTGGATTTCTTGCTCTTATGGGTGGAGCTCTCTGGCACGTCCTCGACGGGAGCGCTGCACCGTGAAGAGGCACGCTTTCCAGAGTGGGTGCTGGAGGTCTTGCCGGTCTTCTTCCCTCCCGGGGCTCCAGCGGCAGGAGCAAGTGCCTTGGTGGCAGTTGCTGCAACTGCCTCCCGATAGAGTTGGTCGGCGCAGATGAGCGCGTCTTTCTTGTCGGAGGGGATGGTGATGATGGTCAGCGGCCCGGGCATCTTCAACGTGTTGTAGGCGTAATGTGACGCCACCATAAACTTGGCCAGCGCTGGGGGATCCCATTGTAGGGCAAGGGGATCTCGGTGAGGGAGTCCTAGACTAAGGGGTCCTCAGGCGTCCAGCCTGTTATTCGTTGGGCCGGACTGATGGGCTATGAAGACATGAAGGCCGAAGATTGTACCCGTGTCCGGATTGGACTCTACTTGGCGTGAAACGCAAGCTTGGCAACCAATTATGAAGATTCCTCCTTATGTAACCGACTCCATGTAACCCTAGATCTCTCCAGTGTCTATATAAGCCGGAGAGCATAGTTCCGATAGAGATACTCATTACCATATTCACATAGGCTAGACTTCTAGGGTTTAGCCATTACGATCTCGTGGTAGATCAACTCTTGTAACACTCATATTCATCAAGACCAATCAAGCAGGAAGTAGGGTATTACCTCCATAGAGAGGGCCCGAACCTTGGTAAACATCATGTCCCCGTCTCCTGTTACCATCGATCCTAGACGCACAGTTCGGCACCCCCTACCCGAGATCCGCCGGTTTTGACACCGACATTGGTGCTTTCATTGAGAGTTCCACTGTGCCGTCGGCAAAGGACTCGATGGCCCCTTCGATCGTCAGTAATGACGTCGTTCAGGGAGAAACCTTCCTCCCCGGACAAATCTTTGTGTTCGACGGCTTCGTACTGCGGGCCAACTCGCTTGGCCGTCTGCAGCAGATCGATAGCTACGCCCCTGGCCACCAGGTCAGATTTGGAAGCTTGAACTACGTCGCAGATATCCATGGAGACTTGATCTTGAATGGATTCGAGACCGCGGCAATTGCTTCCCCGCACTCCGATGAACATGACTTAAATCTGATATCGGATTACGTCGAGGAGATGGATCTTGTTGCTGCAACAGCTTCAGAACCGAAGCAGATCGTGCCCTCCGAGGCCACAAAGTCCACGGCGTTGGAGCCGCACACGGACTTGATATTCTGCAATGTTTGCATCAATAGAACTCCGGACTCGTCTCCGGCTATCCGTTCCGGATCAGGTGCGTTTGTGGCACCGAGCTGGATCGGTTATCGATTTTCGAATTTAGCACCGCAGACTTCTTCCAGCACTCACGTTTTGGTGACGTGCTAAACTCTTTAAAGAACTTGTCCTTGGAGGAGGACTCATAGCCGAACTATGTTCGGTTCGAGCTAGAGGCGGATGATGAGGAATTTTGCTTCCCACCCGCCACCCACTTCATAGCTACCGCCGAGGACTTAACCGACGAGCTCGACTACGACTCCGAAGACATCAACGGTATGGACGCCGATGCCGACAAGGAGCAAGGCCAAGACCCACCATTCACTGGACGTTGGACGGCCACCTCTTCGTACGACGTGTACATGGTTGATACACCTAAGGGAGCTGGCGACGACAAAGAAGAGCCAGACGCGAATAAACCCTCTAAGACGCAGTCCAAGTGCCGGTGCCCCAAACGCCGCTCTAAGCCTCGTCGCTCAAAAAATAGCAACACTGGCACCGGAGAAAATAGTACTCCGGGTGATGCCGAAAAAAACGAAGACCCTGTCGGAGCTACACCCGAACAGGAGGAACATGACAACAGGCAAGACAACCCTGATGAACAGGCCATAGAAGATGACTCGGAGGACGATAGTTACCGTCCACCCTCCGAGGAGGAGACAAGCCCCGGCAACAAAGACTTCATCGTGCCTGAGGATCCTCTAAAGCAGGAGCGCTTTAAACTTCAGCTCATAGCCACTGCAAGGAGCCTGAAAAAGAAACAGCAGCAGCTTCAAGCCGAACAAGATCTCCTCATCGACAGATGGACTGACATCCTGACAGCCGAAGAATACGGCCTCAAGCGCCCAGCCAAGAGCTACCCGAAACGCAGACTGCTACCTCAATTCGATGAGGAGGCACCGGAGCACACATCTCCCTTGCGTAATGTGGAACGACCACCACGTGGTCGAGACAGGGCGGCCGACCGACCACCCCGCGGTTGGGATAAAGCGGCAACTCTGGCCGAACAGCAGCCTGCCCCACCGCCCCGTAAAAATAGAGACGGAAGAGTTCGGGGTCACACATACGACCTCCGGCAGACCCTGGACAGTAGAGCAGGACATACAAGATCGATCTACAAATCGCGAGGACGTGCCACGAGGCATGGCGACGGCTACCTATTCAGACGTGACAAACCTAACCATGCCCGGGCCGAATGCCGCAGACGGACTCCATCAGAGCTACGCCGCGATGCGACCCGGTACAGAGGTGTCGCACACCCTCTCTGCTTCACAAATGAAGTACTGGATCACGAATTCCCCGAGGGGTTCAAGCCCGTCAATATCGAATCATACGACGACGCAACCGATCCCGCAGTATGGATCGAGGATTTCATTCTCCATATCCATATGGCTCGAGGAGATGACCTCCACGCCATTAAATACCTCCCACTAAAGCTCAAAGGGCCAGCTCGGCACTGGCTTAACAGCCTGCCTGAAAATTCTATCAACAGTTGGGAGGACTTGGAAGGAGCCTTCCTGGACAACTTCCAAGGAACCTATGTCCGGTCACCAGACGCCGATGACTTAAGCCACATAGTTCAACAACCTGGAGAATCAGCCAGAAAATTCTGGACTAGGTTCCTAACCAAAAAGAGCTAGATCGTTGACTGTCCGGATGCCGAGGCCTTAGCAGCCTTTAAACACAGCATCCGTGACGAATGGCTCGCACGCCACCTCGGCCAGGAAAAGCCGAGGTCCATGGCAGCCCTCATGGCACTTATGACCAGCTTCTGCGCGGGAGAGGATAGTTGGCTGGCTCGCAGTACAAACACAGCCAACGACACAGGCCCCTCCGAGGCCAAAAACAGCACCGGCAAGCTTCGGCGCAACAGACACAAACGCCGAAGCAATGGCGATAACACCGATGACACAATAGTTCACGCCGGATTCAGTGGCTCCAAGTCCGGCCAGCGAAAGAAGCCCTATAAAAGGAGCAGTGGAAGACCATCCAGCTTGGACCGCATACTTGATCGTCCTTGCCAGATACATGGCACCCCAGACAAACCGGCAAACCATACTAACAGAGATTGCCAGGTCTTCAAACAAGCCAGCAAGGTAAACAACAAAAACAAGGAAGGGGAATCACAGAGCGAGGACGATGACGAGGAGCCCCGGCAGCCGAGCATTGGGGGGAAAAGAAATTTCCCCCTCAAATCAAAACAGTGAACATGATATACGCTACACACATCCCCAAAAGGGAGCGTAAGCGAGCACTTAGGGACATCTACGCGGTAGAGCCAGTCGCCCCAAAATTCAATCCGTGGTCGTCGTTCCCGATCACCTTCGATTACCGAGATCATCCAACCAGCGTCCGCCATGGCGGTTCAGCCGCACTGGTCCTCGACCCAATCATCGACAGATTTCACCTGACACAAGTCCTAATGGACGATGGTAGCAGCCTCAACCTGTTCTATCAGGACACAGTGCGGAAGATGGGCATTAACCCCTCATGAATCAAACCAACAAAGACTACCTTCAAAGGAGTTATACCAGGTGTGGAGGCCCATTGTACGGGCTCAATAACGCTGGAGGTAATATTCGGTTCCCTGGATAACTTCCGAAGCGAAGAACTAATCTTCGATATCGTCCCATTTCGCAGCGGCTATCATGCCCTGCTCGGACGAACCGCATTCGCTAGATTGAACGCGGTACCACATTATGCTTATCTCAAGCTCAAGATGCCCGGTCCACGTGGCGTCATTACAGTAAATGGAAACACGGAACGTTCCCATCATATAGAGGAGCACACAGCCGCCCTAGCAGCAGAAGTACAGAGCGGCCTTCTCAAGCAGCATTGTAATCCGGCTGCCGAGCCCCTGGACATCATCAAGAGAGTCCGGACAACACTGCAGTAGGACAGCTCGGCTCGTCATGAGCCGAATTAGCAATTCGGCCTCCGTCCCAGCCTTGATGAGGCAACGGCATTAATACCGCATGTACATAAACTACGCACTCAAAACCCCATGGGTCTATACGGACAACCCGCTTGCAGAACACATCAAGGAGGCAAGGAGCTTTGGCGTACAAGGGAACCCCCAGGTGATCTCTAATAAATGATTACCATACTTATTTTACATACCCACACGCAGCTCGCCCTTGGTTACGGCATGTTAAATACCTTATTCGCTTATCACATTACTTGTACAAAGTACGCCTCGACGTACTGGTTATTTCACAATGGTGAATAAATGGTGGCGTCAGCTCATTACTTCATTATTTTCCGTTTCCTCACCTTAGTATTTATTACTCATTGCACACGTACACCATGGACGTACTACTATGCCAGGGGCTTCACTACACCCCGGTCACGGCAATAAAAGTCCGAACACTTTTACAGTATAGTTTGGCAGCCCGAATTTATAGCATTATATGCATCGGCTCTGACTCATGTCTTTGGTCAATAGTTGGGTTGCCCGGCTCCTGTGCTTACTACCTTACGTTCCACTATATCGGCTAGGGTAGTAAAGGGAGAACTACTGCGATTGTGTCTCAGTTCTTCCGGACGAGCACCTCAGTAGAGAAAGCCGAAAACTGACTGTCATGACGCGGCGAGAGCCGGTCAGCTGTTCGAGAGGTTTCAAATCGTTGGAGATTTTTTCCGCTTCTTGCGAAGAATCGGTTCTTCCGATGATGCATGTATAACGGCCCTAATTCGGCCTTCCGAACACCAGGGGCTTCGCCAGCTTTCTTAATTGTCAAACTCCTATGGCTAAGTGAGGGCGGTAAAGGCCGCATAGTCTGATTGCCTTGTTCGTTGCGCTAAACACCTTCTTTAAGGACCGGAATGTGGAGTAAAGAGTGTCTAGATTTATCCTGAACACCCCCATACTATTTACGTGGGGGCAAAAGCCGACGACTGGTCAACCCTCAGTTTTAATAAACGGCTGCACAGGAGGTAAAATTTAAATCATAAGCATTATACTACATAACATCATTGTTTCACATTAGAGGACAGGATAATACAAATGTTTTCATGGGAATATAACATCCTTCGAACATTGCTCTGGCACAAGGCGGGACCCCTCCAGAACACCATCAAAATAGTGCTCGGGTCGATGATGCTCCTTGCCCTCTGGTGGTCCCTCGGTCATCAGCTTCTTGGCATCCAACTTCGCCCAATGCGTCTTGACGCGGGCAAACGCCATACGCGCACCTTCAATACAGACCGACCGCTTCACGGCTTCAAGCCGCGGACAGGCACTCACAAGCCGCTGCACAAGTCCAAAGTAGCTGCTAGGTATAGGATCTGCAGGCCACAGCCGGACTATTAGGTCCTTCATGGCTAGCTCTACCAACCTGTGCAGCTCGACCAACTGCTTTAGCTGGTCGCTGAAGGGCGCTGGATGTTCGGATCCCAGATATTGGGACCAGAATAGCTTCTCCGTCGACATCCCTTCTTTGGCTCTATAATGCACGGCAGCATCTGATACACTGTGCGGCAGATCCATAAACGCCCCTGGAAAATCCAAATTCAGGACAAGTACAAGGAACGTTTCTTCTACATACTTGCTATGCATGGTGAAAGACTTAACCGCGGTAATCTTCCTGGCCGCCTGAATTTCCTGGAGGGCGCTCTGGGCTTCGGCTCGTGCATCCTGCGCGCTCTGGCGGGCCTTCGCCAATTCAGACTCTTGCACCTTACAATCGCGCTCCAAGGACTCAAATCTCTCTATCGCGCCCTGGAGGTGTTGCTGCGCCTCGCCAACCTGGGCCTCGTGCTTCTCGCGCGAGGCACGTTCCTTGGCCGCTTTGTCCTTGGCCTCAGGAAGTGCCTTCTTAAGGGCCGCCACCTCAGTCATGGCCCCTAATAAAGCTTATGATACTTTAGTCCGGTCGGACTATTCATTTTTTCGAAATATACCCACAGGTTACTGCATACCTTGGCTATCCTCTAGCTACTTCTTCACGAGGCCGAGCTCCTCCTCGGCCCGCTCCAGTTTCTGCTTCAGTCCGGAGACCTCCGCAGCATGAGCAGTGGCAGCCTGCAGCGATACCTGCTTGTTCACATAGACAACTCATGTTAGACTCCTGCAGTATTTATTCTTGATCCTCTGTCCGGCTTTTCTTCCCGAACACCAAACAGAGCATCAGGGGCTACTGTCTATACTGTGATATTTTTTCCTACAACCACATTACTTTACTTGAAAGCCTGTTAGAAGGCTAGTGCAGGCTTCGGTCATTCCGCTTTTGACGAACTGAACCTTTTCTATTACCGTGTCCATAAGGACACGATGTTCATCTACGATAGAGGCGCCTCATAGCGCCTCCAGCAGATTATCCAGTGCCTCTGGCTGGACAGAGGTCACCGGTGTAACAGGCACGTTCCCTCCTTGTGGAGAATGCCGTTCGCTGGACCCCGGAGCCGTGTGGATCTCCGGAATGGTATCCGGCTGAGGTCCGAAGGGAACTCGGGCCCCGTCACCAGTCCCCGCGGGGACTTTTCCCCCATGTGTCCGGTGACTGAAGAATCGTCCTGGGGCGCCACCCCGATGATCTCCGGAAGCTCCCCCCAGTTGGGGAAGGTCTTTTGCGACACCACCTCCTCGTCACCCTTGGGAGAGATGAAATGAGCAGGTGGCGGAGACATGCTAGCCATCTCCTTTGAGTCCAGCGATTCCTCTGCCGAGGATCACGAGGAGCCATCGCGTGCCGGACTGTAATAACATGGTTTAAGGTATATCAATATCACCGACCAGAATGTCCAGATGTTTTCGGATTCTGGTACTTATGAGGCGGCCTGAGGCTTGGTCCGATGAGGTCGCTCCGGACTGCTATCAACATCCCACACGGAGTTATCCGCGAGGGAGCCTCTAACCCTCTTGGGCGTTTTCGCCCCCGGACATGTGGGGGCCGCTCTGTTCCTCCTCCCCACTTCGGGTGGGGAGACAGTTTCTTCTTCCTCTTCGTCGTCGTCGTCAGCGGACGAAGAGGAAGTCTCGCTTCCGGACGTCACGTCCGGAGTGCTTTTACGGCGAGGGCCCTTCTTGGCCCCTTGGGCCGTCTTCTCCGGCACCTCATAAGGTGCACGGAACAACATTTTCTCCACTAATGGAAATTCTTGGTCTTTGGGCAGCAGAGCCGGACAGTTAATCTCCTCTGCTACCTTGATCCAGGCCTGAAAACAGGGGAAGGAAAGCTTAGGCTTCCCCTCAAAATATGGTAGTATAGGGTACTCCTTGAAAACATTAAAAAGGACTTACCGGGTTAGCCTGGCGTTTTAAGCTGAGCCCGCGATCTTCGGTCATTGGCGGTGGTGTCTCACCAGCCTTGAAGAGCACTTCCTAGATTTCTTCGTGCGTCGTGCCGAAGAGCTCTAGTAGCGTCTAGTGCTTGGCCGGTTTGAACTCCCACAGATAGCAAGTCCGGCGTTGGCACAGAAGGACCCGACGAATGAGCATGACCTGGACCACATTGACGAGTTTGATTTTCCTGCCTATCATGTTCTGGATGCACGTATGGAGCCCAGTTAGCTCGTCCGAAGGACCCCAGTTAGGCCCCTCTCTTGCCAGGATGTGAGCCGCGTCGGGATTCCGGATCGGAATTCGGGGGCCGCCGCCCAGTTGGTGTCGCGCGGCTCGGTGATGTAGAACCGCCCCGATTGGCACCCCTTCACCGTCTCTGCGAATGAGTCTTCGGGCCAGGTGACGTTGGGCATCTTGCCCACCATAGCGCCTCCGGACTCTTCTTGTTGACCGCTCACTACTTTCGGCCTCACATTGAAGGTCTTCAGCCACAGGCCGAAGTGGGGTGGGCTGCGGAGAAAAGCCTCACAAACAACGATAAATGCCGAAATGTTGAGGATGAAGTTGGGGGCTAGGTCATGAAAATCCAGCCCATAGTAAAACATCAACCCACTGACGAACGGGTGAAGAGGGAACCCCAACCCGCGGACGAAATGTGTAAGAAACACAACTCTCTCGTGGGGTTCGGGAGTAGGGATGATCTGTCCCTTGGCCGGGAGTCGATGAGCGATCTCCTTGGCCAGATACCCGGCCTCCCGGAGCTCCTTGATATCCTTCTTCTTGATGGAAGAGGCCATCCACTTACCTCCTACTCCGGATCCGGACATCTTCGGAGTGCTTTCTCGAGCCAGGGAAAAGCTAAAGCTTGAGCGCTGGAGCTCAGGGACAGAAGGGCTAAGGAGGAACCGAGGTGTGGGTAAAGATAGGGAATCCTTATCCCCTTATAAAGGCCATGAATATCAAGCGCCTCCCCGCTCGCCTTAAACTAACCTATTCCCAAGGGCCATGCAAACGGCACGGTTGGGCCGCCCACGCCCGCATTGATGAGAATCCCGCAATAAGGGGACACAATCTCTGCTTCGACAAGACGTGCCAATAGCAACCGCGTCTCGGAACATGGGATAGCAGATGAAAAACGGTTCGAAATTATGACCGGACAGACGTGGTGTCGTGTTGTAAAAAGCTGTCAGTAGATTAGATTCGTGCAAATATTATGTTCTCTCTGCGGTTGTGTGTGGTATGCGTTAGAGGTCTGGATACAATAATCACATCCGAAGACTATCGTGGAGTTCGGAAAAAGGGGAACCCGCCTTGCAATGCCGAAGACAATCTGCGCGCCGGACTCCTCGTCATTGAAGCCAGGTTCAGGGGCTACTGAGGGAGTTCTGGACTAAGGGGTCCTCGGGCGTCCGGCCTGTTATTCGTTGGGCCGGACTGATAGGCTGTGAAGACATGAAGGCCGAAGATTGTACCCGTGTCCAGATTGAACTCTACTTGGCGTGGAAGGCAAGCTTGGCGACCAATTATGAAGATTCCTCCTTATGTAACCGACTCCATGTAACCCTAGATCTCTCCGGTGTCTATATAAACCGGAGAGCATAGTTTGGATAGAGATACTCATTACCATATTCACATAGGCAAGACTTCTGGGGTTTAGCCATTACGATCTCGTGGTAGATCAACTCTTGTAACACCATATTCATCAAGATCAATCAAGCAGGAAGTAAGGTATTACCTCCATAGAGAGGGCCCGAACCTGGGTAAACATCGTGTCCCCCGTCTCCTGTTACCATCGATCCTAGACGCACAGTTCGGGACCCCCTACCTGAGATCCGCCGGTTTTGACACCGACACTCGACGACATCAAAAACGATCTTCAACGTCATATAGTTCAGCTCGCCTCCGAATGTAACGGGCAGCGTGACTTTACCTTTTGGCTGACTCCTGCCTGGGTTGACCCCTTGAAACGTGCCCGTCTCCTCGAGGTCTCCATCGGGGATTTGCAGCCTCTTGATCACGGCAGGCGAGATCAGGTTCAGTCCAGCCCCACCATCAACTAGCACTTTTGTTACCTTGAGATTGCGTATTGTTGGCGAAACCAACAACGGCAAACACCCGACCGCAGTTGTGCGATCAGGGTGGTCCTTGGTGTAAAAATGATAGGGGTGATGGACCACTTCAGTGGCTTCTGGGCATCGAACCATGGCTCAGCCGTAGTGATCTCACGCGCCCACTACTTCAGTTGGTGGTGGGAGGTGTGCACTGAGGCGCCACCATCGACGCACATGGCCTCTGTAGCTTTCTAGGACTCGTGCTCGCCGGACTCGTCGTCTTCATCATGATCATCATCTCCCTCCTTCTTGTCACGGCCCCGAGCGGGCCTCTCTTGTTGATTATCTTTGCCGCGGCGACCTCCTTGGCCTCCATGCTTCTTGCCGGACCCCTCAGCACCATCCTGACCCTTCTCCTTGTCCCGCCTTTCATATTCAACTTTCTGCTTTTCTGCCAGCAGCTCAACCTGCCGGCAGTTCTGGAGGTCGTGACCCTTGGTGCAATGGATCTTGCAATACTGCTTGTCGGAGCCTCCTGGCTTGTCGGCAGCGGCCACGGCCCGGCAGGCGGCACACCCGGCAACTTCCTTGCCGGGGTTGTCAGCCTTGGCCTTCTTGGCGGCGCCGAGGTCGCCGGATCCCTCAACGGCAAGCACGGTTTTGCCCTTATGCTTCCTATTGCGGCGTCGGCCTTTCTTTGCTGGGGCAGCGGTGTCTTTGTTTGTCGAGTCGGTTTCCGCGCCGGCATCTTCGCCGGGGTACTTCCTTCCTTCTTGAGCCCGAGCACATCTGTCAGCCAGAACATAAAGCTTGGTGACATCCTTGACCTTGTTCATCGCTAGCTCTTCATGCATCTTGTGGTTGCGCATGTTCTGATTAAATGCACTGGTGACGGCGGCGGGCTGAACATCTGGGATGTTGTACTGCACACGGCTGAACCTTTGGATGTACTTGCGCAGGTTCTCGCCATCCTTCTAGGGGATGACATGCAAATCACTCGCCTGGCCAGGAGCTTGGTGGCCTCCGGTAAAGGCGCAAACAAACTCGTGGCACAGATCCGACCAAGAAGAGATGGAATCCACTGGCAAGTGCATCAACCATGACATGACGTTGGGCTTAAGTGCCAACGGAAAGTAATTGGCAAGCACCTTGTCCTCGTGAGCCCCGGCGGCTTGCATCGCGATAGTGTAGATGCTAAGGAGATCCGACGGGTGAGTCTTGCCGTTCTACTTCTCCCCAACATTAGGCTTGAACGTGCGGGTGGGAGGGCCACTGGAACTGCTGCAGCTCTCGGGTAAAGGCCGAACAACCCACCTCGTAGGGTAGGTCGCCGGAACCCCCCGGTGTTGTGTGGTCCATAGTGGGCCCCGCATGCCTATCTGACTGATAGCGCGCTTCCTGGCGCCGCTTGATGGTGGTCCGAGCATCCTCCTGGGCCCGCTCCCGAAGAACTTGACGTTGGTCATGGCGGGCTCGTGGGTTGGACGACGCTGTGGAAACGTCGTCACAGGCATTGGCCCGACGAGCCGGCGGCTGATGTTGCTGGCGTGGGGGAGGAGAGTGCACCGTGGTTGCAGCGCCTCCGATCCTCCCACCATTGGCGTGTGCCGGCTCTACAGAGCGTCGGCACGAGGGCTCCGCTAGTCGCGGTTCGTCCTTGTTGGCGAAGCTGACGAGGCTGCGAATGGTGGCTCTCCACTCGTCGAGCTTCTCCGCTGCAGGAGGAAAGTCGAGGAGCAGCTACACGCGCGCCAATGCCTCTGCTGGCGTGGGAGGTGGCGAAAGCTGCGTGGACCGTGACGCGCTCTGACTTCTAACCACGTTAGAAGGAGCTCTATCACGGTCTCGCGGTCGTGCACCGCCCCTGCCAGGGTCCAGGTGTGCATGCTGGCCCGGCGCGTCCTGAGAGTGACGCGAAGGGCTCTTCCCGCGGAGGCGCCCGGGGGCGCCGGCGTCGCGGTGTTGTTCATTGCACGCGGCCTGGGAAGGTCGCGGCGCGGACGCCGGCTAGGGTGCCCGGGAGGTCGCCGTGCTGCCTGTAGGCAGCACAACCCTGCCCCCGGGCCCAGCGGCGTGTGGCTCGTCGTGTTGGACCCGGACGACGCCGCTCACCTGGCTTCGATCTCTAGAGTGTCGTGGATGCTCGCGGGCCGCGCCTCTGGCGTCGTCCATGGCCAGTTCGTCGCCCGCCCATGGTGGTGCGGACGGGCCGGCGCCGGACGACCCAATCGCTATGATCCCCTTCTTCTTGGGGGCCATGGTGATGATGAAGTCGATGTGCTAACTTCCAAACCGGATTTTCACAGCCAGCACCCCTACCTGGCACGCCAAAGATGTCGGGGTTCAAGAACGACACCTATGAGATCACGGGGAATCCCTACTACGGTTGCTGGGGTGCGGGGCTGTAAAAAGAGCGGTTTCAGAAGATCAACGCGGGGGAATTTTATCCAGGTTCGGGCCGCAAGCGATGCATAATACCCTAGTCCTACTTTGGTGTATATTTGGTGTTCTTGAGATCTTGAACTAGCTGCGGCGCATGCCTAGCCCAAAAAGTCCGAATCCTTCCTCAGTATGCCTCGGGCCTCCTTTTATATGTCGAAGGGGCTGCCACAGCCGTGCACAGGAGGTGGAAAGTGTCTACAGTGTACAAGTTTATCTCTGGCATCGTAGGACAAAATGCATTTAATGTGCTGCCGACGTGTCCTCTTGCTTTATCGGGGACGGCAAGGAAGCTCGTCCCGTCCATCACCGCTTCGCCTCGCTCCGACGCGCGTCCATGCTGATGGGGCGTGCAGCGCCATGCTGGCTGGCTCGCTGCTGAGTTGGTGCGGTGGCAGAGTCTTCACGAAGATCTACATGCCACCACGCAGGCGCTTTCTTGGTTGGCCTAGAAGCTGCATGCTGCCACGTAGGTGTGTGCCTAGTTGGCAGGTTGGCTGCTGCGTCGGAACGACCATGGGGTAGCGAAACCTTGGTAAGTGCGGGCCCGGTTGTGGCCCCGCAGATGTCCCCGTCAAGGGCCTTGCCGGGGTCTTGTGGGCGTCCACGGCAAGACTTCGTCCTCTGGTAATCATCTGGTCTTGCAGGCCTTCATTCTTCACAAAGATCTGCATGCCACCATGTAGGCGCCTCCCGAGCCTTGGTTCCAATGTTTTCGATGGTGTCGTAACTCTCAGGCTCTAGGGTGGCGGTCTTGCTGGTATTGGGTAATTTGCCCCGGCAAGGCCCTTGCCGGGGCAGCGTAGGTTGTCCCCGGCAAGGCTCTTGCCGGGGGAGACCCACCTTGCCCCTTCGCTCTTCGCGCATCTGGTCTCAGCGCAGCTCTGGTAGTCTTGTTCCGTGCTTCCTCTTCCCCGCCAAGTGTGGCCGTAGGTGTGGCTACAACTGCCCGTGCACAAGTAAAGGGGTACAGAAGGCCCCTACTTTTGTACACCGACAGACACAATGTTAGAAGAACAATTGTGTTGAATCGACCCGATTGATGTTATGCTATGAGATATGTTCGTCATGAGTTAATGGTATATAAGACAGAGAAAGTTAACATTTGCATAATTTCTTAGACCATGAGAGTATCGAGTTCCTTCATGCTTGCTTCATGAACTTTGGGGTTTATTAAACGTCATCCGTAAAAGGGTGGCTATTACGGTGGTTTACAGGTTCATGGAAAAGTATGACAAGGAACTAGATAGCTCAAGATTGGGATTTGCTCCTCCGATAATGGAGAGATATTCTTTGGGTCCTCTTGGTGTTATGGTATCCATCATTGTCTGGCCAGACACAACATGATTTGATCACAGGGATGCTGAAATGCAGGAACGAGAAAAGAGAACAAAACTAGTAACGAGGTAACTGGCATAGTGGACAAAGTTGTTGATCCATGAGGATGCTGATAAATCTCACCTCGGGTTTTTGTAACATATCGCGAAGCAAGAGGAACAACATTCGGTAATTACAGGTTCACGTGAATATTCATTCATGTGGGTATAGGGATCAATATGGATGTCCACGGTTTCGCTATTGATCATTGACCAGAAAAGTTTCGATCATGTCTATACTTCACTGAATCTACATGGTCACACACTTAAGGGTCATCTAGCTGCTAAGTAATAGACAGGGAGTCGGGGAGATTATTTCTGGAAAAGTTTTGGAGACAACAAAAAAGTTTCAGAGAGTAAAACCGAAAACCTTTCAGAGACAAACAACATACCGGAAATGTTTCAGAATGAGTCAAGATTTTTTTGGTTGGTGTCGAAAATGTTCTGGACCATGCAAAAATTTCTAGATTTCCCTTTTGTGGCCTTTTAGAAAGCCACCTTTTGGGGTTTTGTCCAAAAAGTCAAGGGGATGACAGGGGGTAGTGGGACCCCTTTTTGGGGGGCTCCACACGTGGTGAGCAGCCATGGGAGGAGCTCCTCCATGGAGCTCCACTAGCCACCCCATTTTGCCCTTAGGAAGGACATTTTTATGGGCATTTTGGTATTTCCAAGTGGCCCTCTACCCCTTGCCTCTCAAACACAAGGCATGCATGATCTGCCATCTATCCCTCCCTCACACAAAATAGTTTCATAGAGTCGTAAGGCTATCTAGTCGTCGGTAGGGCCTAGTTCTGGACGGCGAAACCCTACCGGATAGCTGACACTGTATGTGTGAAACCGGTAGAGAGGTCATACTTTCGATCTTAGTTCGAGAGATAGGCTGAGGTTTTGTCTAAGGTTTTGTCTGAGGATCTGACCATGTGCCTCCCGAAGGGCTGTCCGAGGGACTGATCGAGTTTCTATCTGAGGGCCTCCTGAAGGGTTGTCCGAGGGACCGCCTGAGGGACTATCCGAGAGAGAACATCCTCGCGGTTGGGAGGTTGTAAAATCCTAGCTGCGGGGATCCGCACCGACTCTCCTTCAGCCGTGCTTCGAGTCAGTCATGATTAGATCAAACCTTGTATGCATCTTCATAGTGGTCCTGGGATGGTGCGTAGGTCGGATTTTTTTGTTTCTGCTGCGTTACCCTACAGGCTCCAGTATCGCTTCCTCGCGCGGTAGATGAGGAAGGATCTCTGGGCGTTGCTATTATATACTTTTTACTATATGATATGTTCCTCTACTCTCTTCAGTTGCTGCAAGACGCTGCAAGAGGCTAGCCTTCGTTAGGCTAGGTCCTCCCTTCTATTTTGGCATTTCTGCAGTATAGTCCTCAGACAAGCCCTTCCATTGATACTGATGCATACTTAGCATAGATCTGATGTAAGTCTTGCGAGTAGTTTGAATGAGTACTCATGGTTGCTTTGCTACCTTTTCCCCTCTACCTGGTTGCTACGACAAGATGACGAAGCCCAGGAGCCAGAGATCTCCGATGGTGTCTACTACTATGAGGAGACCGACGACCAGGAGTAGTTTGGAGGCCCCAGGCAGGAGGCTTGCACCTTTTTGATCTAGTTGTCGTTGTTTTTCTCAGCCTTTTTAAGGCAAACTTTACTCATTAAAGCGTAACCAAATCCAGTACACGACCAAAAAGTGAAGCGGTTGCAGGGACGGACCCTGTCCAGCTTGAGGATGATGCAGCCCGTGGGGCGCCCTCAATTTCGATCAATCCAAAAAGTCACCTGACAACACGATGTTGTGGAAGCGTCGGGGCGCTTGACGAAGCGCTCGCGAAGGTTCACCTCTCAGGGACCGGAGGGCTCCTGAGGCCTTGGGGGTCTCGCGAGGGGCCATTGCAAGGGGCGCCAACCTTTGGAAGGTGGTGCCCGCGCTCTCCAGGCCGAAGGGCATGTGGGTGTAGTTAGTGGTGAGACCCCTGCTCCGGCCGACGTGCGATGGCCAAAAGAGGTCTTGGGAGCTGGCCTTGTTGAGGCTCGCGACGTCAACGCACACGTGCACCTTGCAGCCCACGTCGGGGACGGTGACTGAGTCGGCGGGGCGCGCGGGATGGCACGCGCCGCGGATGGCCCGAGCTTCCCGCAGCTTACGAATCTCCTGAGTGATGAATTCTTGTTTCCCCGGCACTTGGCGCTGTGCTCCTTGCTTGAAGGGGTGCGCTCCAAGGAACGCCTCCAAGTGGTGCCCGAGCACCTTCCTTGGCACGCTGGCCAGGTCGGATGCTTTCCAGGTGAAAGCCACCGAGCCCAGCCGAACGGAGGCGTCGGGCGTGCCTTCCTATGTGGGAGGACGGCAGGCCTCGCCAGCAGGGGCGGGGCCTTGGATGTCGCCACCAGCCATCTGCTTCTTCGCTTTAGGGAGGTCCTTGGGGAGCAACTGCTTCTTCTTCGCGGGGGCGTCCTCGGGAGGCGCCGCGACGCCCTCGCCGTCAGAGTTCTCAGTTGCGCCGGCCTGGTAAGCGTGCTCGAGGGGGCAAACCGCGTCTTTCTCGTCGCAGACCACAGTGATGATGCCACTGCAGCTAGGCATCTTGAGGACATTGTAGTCATGGTGGGTCGCTGCCATGAACTTGGCGAGCGCGGGGTACCCCAGGATGGCGTTGTACGAGAGGCCAATGTGGGACAAGTCAAAGTCAATGAGCTCGGTGTGGTAGTTGCCGAGGGTGCAATTGCCCAGGGGGATGGTAGACCCGCCCGTCACCCCAGAGAAGGGCCTAGTCGACATCAGCTGGTCATAGGGCACTTGGAGCATCTCGAAGGTCGCGATGGAGATCACGTTGAGGCCAGCACCCCCGTCGATAAGGGTCTTGGTGATGGCAACGTTGCTGATGGTGGGAGTGCACAACATGGGGACAGCGTCGGCAGTTGCCGAGCACTTGAGGTGGTCCTTGGAGTCGAAGGTGATGGCGTATTGCGACCACTTGAGGGGCCTCATGGCCTCAAGCCTCGGGATGGCGGCATTCACCTCGTGGGAGAACCTGCTTGAGGAGGCGGTTGGACGCGGGGGCCTGAGCTCCACCGAGGATGCAAGCTATCGCGTGAGGCTCCTGGTAGCCCCCAGCCCCCTCGTCATGCTGATTGGTGTCGTTCCTTCTGGGCGGCGGCGGCAGTGGAGGAAGGGCAGAGTTGTCCCGAGGGCGCGCCTCGTGAGGCTGATTGCGCCAGACGCCCTCACGAGGTTGGTCACGCCAGGCGCCCTCGCGAGGCTGGTCGCGCCAGCGCCGGTGGGGGGTTGCCATTGCGGTTGTCCCACCGGCTGCCGCCGCGGCCAGTGCCACGGTCGTTGCAGTCCAGTCGATGGCCCAAGCACTCGTCGCAGAGTGACTTGAGCTCTTGGTAGTATTCGGTGTTGTGGGTGCGTATGTAGTGGTAGACGCAGAACAGCCGGTGGTCCTTCTCAGGCTCATCGCGGTCGCGGCCACGCTTCTGCTCGGGCTCTGTCGCCAGCATAGCGGGCCCTTGCGCCTGACCTCCTTGGTCCTGGCCTTATTGTTGTCAGGCCCCATGTCGGGGTCGTTGTGGATGAAAAGGTGGCCCTCTTCATCCTTGGCGCACTTGTCAGCGATGTTGAACAGCTCCAGTGCCGAGCTCAGGTCGTCGTTAATAGCGAACTTCTCGCACATCCTGATGTCCGTGACGCCATTGGAGAACGCCAAGATGATGGCTTCATCATAGACATGCGGGATCTTGTGGCACACTTGACTGGAGCACTGAATGTACTTGCGGAGGGTCTCTCCCGGGCGCTGCTTTACGCGCCGCAGGTCATTGACGGTGAGGGCACGGTCGTGGGTGCCCTTGAAGTTGGCGAAGAACTACTTGCGGAGCTCGCCCCACGAAGAGATCGTGTCGGAGTAAATGGCCACGGGTAGCCTAACCGACTCCCCCTGGCTCTTCGAAAAATTATCAGGCCAATCGAGCCTTCAAGCATCCAGAGCATGGGGCCGCCTTCCTCTGGACGGCTATCCCCAGGGCCGACTACCAGAAGGCGACCCGGCCTCAAAAACCTTCCCAAAGAAAGCTACAAGATGGCCGACTCCAGGAAGCCGGCCCTGAGAGGGCCGACTCCCAGAAGCCGGCCATGAAGAAGGCCGACTCCCGGAAGCCGGCCAAGACTGCACCCACCAGGGCTACACCCACATAACGGTGATAAGACGGGGCGTGGCCGCAGTACAGCCTACCACCCCTGAATCCCGGAACATGCATGGCCACAGGGCACCGTACGGGTCAGCCATCCCCCGTCCGGCGCGGTACTGTAGCCATGTTGACCTCGACGTCAGCCACGACAGGCGCCAGTACGGCCCGCGGGCGGCGGGCCTCTTTAGCCAAAGAGACGCTCGAAGGCCGCCCGGCCTCCCCTAGTCGGCCTGGGGCGTAGCCGGCTCCGAATAGCCGGCTACCTCCCTCCCTCGAAACATGTGCATCATTAAGGAGACAAGACGAGGTGAGGCTACAGTGAGAGCCCGCAAGGCGGCGGCACTGTAGCCACACTTACCTCGACAAAGCCCTCGTCATCAGGGGCGAGGCAACAGTAACCAGTCGCCGACAAGGCCCCCAGGTGGTGGGGCCGGCCTGTCGGCCAAGAGGCCGGCAGCCAGCAGGACCCACCAGTCGGTGGGCCCCAACGGCCGGCGGAGAAGCCGGCGAGCACAGACACTGACGGCTGGGACCCGCACCCAGCCGGATTACCATTGTACCCCTGGGGGTAGGCCTATATAAATCCCCCGGGACACCCATGCAAAGGGTTGATCTCATAGAGTTTTACACACCACATAGAGAGAAAAGGAGAGCTAGCCTTGCCCTTCTTCTTCCCCTAGCCAAACAGCTCAAGGAGCACTTGTAGCTACTTGTGTTGATCTAGTGATCATGCGGAGACCCCGCAGAGCAGGACTAGGGGTGTTATCTCCACGGAGAGCCCCGAACCTGGGTAAGATTCGTCGGCGTGCATGTCTTCGCCTTATCCCGTTTCCAGGCACCGGCGATGTCTTACTGGCTCCCACAATGATAAGCCACCCGTTGGCATATGTCGCACCTACCACCCAACATTTGGCGCCCACCGTGGGGCCAGGTGCATCGTCGTCCGGAGACCTGTTCTGGACGGGAACTCTTTTTCTCCCCCGCGAGCGTAGCCAGCCCGCTACGCCCGATGGCGCTTGCCCTGACGCGTTGCAAGGCGTCCACGACGCCTGCGCGGCGAGCTGCCTCGCCGACCTTCTTGGCGAGACTCGCATCTCCGACGAGCCCGCGTCCGACGCGGGCACAGACTACCCCGAGAGCCGCCTCGTCAGCCTCCTCGACCAGCTTCACGTCTCCAGCGAGCTTGCTGTGGACTTGGAGTCGGTCGGCTCCACCGACCCGATGCTTGTCGACTCCGACACGGCATCGCTTGACGCCTTCCCCACCGACGTGGTGATCATCGACGACCCCCTCCCTCGAGCCGACAGTGGCAGCAGCGCTGTCACCGAGGTGCTGGTCATCGGCCACGGTGCCGTCTCGGGCGAGAACACCCACGACGCCCTACAAGCGGCGCTGCACGACTTGTCCATCCCCATCCCGGCCGACGCCGACGCCGAGACTCTGGAGGCACGCCGCCTCGCCCTCATCGCGGAGGGCCAGAAGATAGCATCCATGAGACGCCTCACTGAGGCTCACCAGCGCGAAGTCGACCGCGCCGCCTTTGGTATGCCACCTCCTGGCGGGCCGAGCCGAGCCGGCCTCATCAAGAAGCGCGGCTCGGCCATCGCCAGCATGCTGGGAGCAGACCGCCCAGTCTACGCCACGCCACTCGAGAACCTGCGTGCCGCTCAGGCGGCCACACACGAGCTGAACGGGCTCGGGGCTGATGAGCTCCCCTACATGACTAGATGCATCCAGCAGCTGATCGACGCGGCCATAGAATGGCATGAAGCCAGCGCCCGCGCTGAGAGTCCTTCCCCACGCCGGGAACACGCCGCGACATCTCGGACGCTGACTGCAAGCGGCGCCCGCGCAATGAAAGACAAGGAGCCGGCTGCTAGCCGTAGCCGGACTCGGATCACCATTGAGCGCGACGCAGAAGGTCGCCCCCGAGCGGTGGAACGACAAGGCAATCCGCCTCCCCCCGCCTCGTGGGGAGAGATATCCCACCCCGCCGCCTGTCACGCATCCGACTCTCGATGGCCGACTAGGCCACCGCGAAGGAGTCGGCGAGAATGATGCCCGCCACCGGATCGACCGCCTAGCGCGATCCCTGGCGCTAGAAGAAGAAGATGATGCCGGCCCGCCTTGCTTTGGCCCCCGCATCCGCGACGAGCCCTTCCCCAAAGGGTTCTCACTCCCCAGAGACACGCCAAAGTACAACGGCTCCGTGAAGCCGGAAGATTGGCTGATCGACTACTCTACCGCAGCCAGCATAGCAAACGGCAACAGGCGCGTTGTCGTGAAGTACGTCCCTCTCATGCTTCAAGGCACGGCACACACCTGGCTGAACAGCCTCAAGCCCTACAGCGTCAACAGCTGGCTAGACTTCACGGAAGTCTTCGTCCGCAACTTCACCAGCACATACAAGCGGCCTCCAAAGCCCCGCCAGCTCTCCTTATGCGTCCAAGGGCCCAGCGAATCGACTCGCGACTACCTCACGCGTTGGGCCGAGCTCCGCAACTCCTGCGAGGGGGTGCACGAGGTTCAAGCCATAGAGTACTTCACCGCCGGGTGATGAGAGGGCACCCTCCTCAAGCACCGACTCCTCCGCGACGAGCCGACTACCCTCGACGAGCTGCTGATCATAGCAGACAAGTACGCCACGGCCGACTCCTCGATGAAGACCGAGCTCCGAGTGGACGCCTCTGGAAAGGTGCTCGCTCCGGCTCCCAAGACGCTGGCTGGTGACTCCAACCGACGCCCCTACCGGAACGACCACAAGCACAAGGCCCCTATGCCGCCTTCCACCAGTCGGCAAGTAGCCACCGTCAAAGACGAATAGCCCGAAGAGCGGCCCGCTCCCAAGAAGAAGGGCGGCAGGCCGGCTTCGCAGCCGGCCTTCTCCTACGAGAAAACTCTCGATGCCCCCTGCAAGTTCCACAGCGGCGCGAAGCCGTCCAACCTCATGACCCGAAAGAGCCATTGGCTCACGCGGATCTCCAAGGGCGAGGGGCTGGTGCCGCCTCCGCCTCCTGGCCCGCCGCCTCCAGCCCCTCAGCAGCCGGCTGTTCGACCAGCAGTCGGAGCCATTCAGGATGAGTTCCCAGATGAGCACGCCGCCTACGTCATCTTCACGAGCCAGATTGAAGACAAGCGCAGTCGGCGCCGACAGCACCAAGAAGTCAACGCGGTCGCCTCCAGCAACCCCGAGTTCATGCATTGGTCTGAAAGGCCTATCAGCTGGAGCCGGGCCGATCACCCAGAGGTGATGCCGTCTCCCGGCTCCTACACGTTGGTGTTGGACGCCACCCTCGCGACGGAAAGGCGAGCTGCCCGTTTCTCCCGCGTGCTGATTGATGGTGGAAGCAGCATCAACATACTGTACCGCGACACCATGGAGAAGTTGAACCTCAAGGCAAAGCAGCTCATGCCGAGCCGGACTGTGTTCCATGGCATCGTACCCGGCCTGTCCTGTTCCCCAATCGGCAAGATCAAGATGGATGTTCTCTTCAGAGACAAGGATCACTTTCGCCGAGAAGCGATCTGGTTTGAAGTAGTGGATCTAGAAAGCCCTTGCCACGCCTTGCTTGGCCGACCTGCCCTAGCCAAGTTCATGGTTGTGCCCCACTACGCCTACCTCAAGATGAAGATGCCAAGTTCAAAGGGGATCATCACCATAGCCGGAGACTACAAGAAGTCCATCGAGTGCGCTGCGGCCAGCAGCTGACTGGCCGAGTCCCTCGTGATTGCTGAAGAGAAGAAGATGCTGGACCGAGTCGTGGCCATGGCCGGCAAGCAGCTGACCCTGTCCCCCAGCCCCAAGGAATATGATGCTCAGGGCTCCTTCCAGCCGGCCAAGGAGACGAAGAAGATACCTCTGGACCCGGAGAACCCGGAGGGGTTTGCTGTCATTGGTGCAAACCTGGACAGTAAATAGGAAGGCGAGCTCGTCGACTTCCTCCGTGAGAATCGGGACATCTTTGCATGGTCCCCAAAGGACATGCCGGGTGTTCCGAAGGATTTTGCCGAGCACAAGCTACACGTCCGAGCGGACGCGAAACCAGTCAAGCAGCCTCTCCGCCGACTGTCGGAGGAGAAGAGAAGGATCGTAGGAGAAGAGATAGCCCGGCTCCTGGCCGCCGGCTTCATTATGGAGGTCTTTTTTCCAGAGTGGCTTGCCAACCCGGTCTTGGTGTTGAAGAAGAACAACAAATGATGTATGTGTATAGATTACACCAGCCTCAAAAAAGCCTGCCCCAAAGATCCGTTTGCCCTACCACGGATCGATCAAGTGATAAAATCCACAGCTGGATGTGAGCTATTGAGTTCCTTGGATGCTTAGTCAGGATACCACCAGATCAAGTTGGACCCAGCCGACCGCCTTTATCACACCATTCGGAGCTTTCTGCTACCTGACTATGACATTCGGCTTGAGGAATGCCGGTGCCACTTTTCAGCGTTGCATGCAGAAATGCCTCCTCAAGCAACTCGGCAGAAATTCCCACGTCTATGTAGACGATATTGTGGGGAAGCCGGAGAAGCGCGGCACCCTGCTGGACGACCTCAGAGAAATGTTTGCCAACTTGCGCCGATTCCAGATCAAGCTCAACCCCGAGAAATGCGTGTTCGGAGTACCAGCGGGCCAGCTTCTAGGCTTTTTGGTCTCCGAACGCGGCATTGAGTGCAACCTAGTGAAGATCAAGGCCATAGAGAGAATGGAGATTCCCACCAAGTTGCGAGACGTTCAGAAGTTTACCGGGTGCCTGGCCTCCCTAAACCGCTTTATCAGCCGGCTAGGGGAGAAGGCTCTCCCCCTGTATCGACTCATGAAGAAGTCCACCCACTTCGAGTGGAACGACCAAGCAGACCAAGCTTTCCACGAGTTGAAGAAGATGCTGACCACACCACCTGTCCTGGCAGCGCCGACTGAGAAAGAGCCCATGCTCCTTTACATTGCTGCGACTAGCCGAGTGGTCAATACAGTCATCGTGGTCCAGCGCCCAGAAGAAGGTCGAGCTCAGTTAGTCCAGAGGCCGGTATATTATTTAAGTGAAGTACTGTCCACCTCGAAGCAAAACTACCCGCATTACCAGAAGATGTGCTATGGAGTGTACTTCGCCGCCAAGAAGCTGAAGCCCTACTTTCAAGAGCATCCCATCACGGTCGTATGCACTGCCCCGCTTGCCGAGATCATAGGCAGCCGGGATGCGTCCGGCCGGGTGGCTAAGTGGGCCATTGCACTGGCTCCTTACACGATCTTCTACCAGCCCCGCACCGCCATCAAGTCCCAAGCATTGGCCGACTTCCTTGTCGACTGGGACGAGACCCAGTACCTACCGCCGGCTCCCGACTCCACTCATTGGCGGATGCACTTCGACGGATCCAAGATGCGCACCGGCTTGGGAGCCGACATCGTCCTCACCTCTGCCAAGGGCGACAAGCTCAGATACACATTGCAAATCCATTTTGCCGCCTCCAACAATGTGGCTGAGTATGAGGCGCTCATACACGGGCTCCGGCTAGCCAAAGAACTCGGCATACGCCGGATCCTATGTTATGACGACTCGGATTTGGTGGTCCAGCGGTCATCTGGCGACTGGGACGCCAAGGACGCAAACATGGCGAGCTATCGATTCCTCGTCCAGCAAATCAGCGGATACTTTGAAGGGTGCGAGTTCCTCCACGTGCCACGGGCCGACAACGAGCAAGCAGATGCCCTGACACGGATCGGCTCCACCCGACAAGCTATACCAACCGGCGTCTCTCTCCAGCGCCTCCTCAAACCGTCTGTCAAGCCGTCTCCAGAATCGGACTCTATCTTCGTACCGCATGCCCCTGATGCAGTCGGATCCGACTGGGGGAACCCAGCAGGCGGCTCGGGGACTTCGACCAGCGGTCCGGGGACTGCCGTAGTCGCACCCGGCTCGGGGACTTCAGAACCCGGCCCGGGGATTGCAGCAGTCGGCCCGGGGACTACAGCAATCGGCCCGGGGACTGCAACGACACAACAGGCGGTGGCCGACTCCAACTCTTCACCACCCAACCCACCCACCCGGGTCACAGTAGCCGTACTGACAACAGAAGAAGTCACAGCTCCATCATGAGCCCAGCCCATCCTCAACTTCCTAGTAAACAGAGAGCTGCCGACTGATGAGATCTCGGCAAGACTAGTTCAACGCCAAGCCGGAGCATACGCAATAATAAACAGAGAACTTGTTAAGCGTAGCGTCACTGGAGTCTTCCAGCGCTGCATCGAGCCAAAGAAGGGCATAGCAATCCTCAAGGATATCCACCAAGGCGAATGCGGCCACCACGCGGCCTCAAGATCACTTGTCGACAAAGCTTTCCGCCATGGTTTCTTCTGGCCGACTGCTTTGGAAGACGCCAAGGAATTAGTCAAATGCTGCAAAGGATGCCAAGTCTTCAGCTCCAAGCAACACCTGTCGGCTTCTGCACTCAAGACCATCCCCCTCACCTGGCCCTTTGCCGTTTGGGGGCTGGACATGGTGGGCCCATTCAAGACAGCCCGCGGCGGCATGACACATCTGCTTGTCGCCATGGACAAATTCACCAAGTGGATTGAAGCGAAGCCAATCAAGAAGCTGAACGGGCCAACTGCCCTGACATTCATCGCAGACATCACCACTCGGTATGGTATACCACACAGCATCATCACCGACAATGGCACGAATTTTGCCAAGGGAGCACTGGCACGTTTCTGCGCGACACAGGGCATCCGACTGGACTTAGCGTCCGTTGCCCACCTGCAGTCAAACGGCCAGGTCGAGCGAGCAAACGGCCTCATCCTCTCCGGCATCAAGCCCTGACTGGTCGTACCACTGGAGCGTTCGGCCGGCTGCTGGCTCGATGAGCTGCCGGCTGTCCTCTGGAGTCTGCGTACTACCCCGAACAAGTCAACCGGCTTCACGCCTTTCTTCCTTGTATATGGTGCCGAGGCTGTCATCCCAACTGACATCGAGTTTGACTCGCCTCGGGTCACCATGTACACGGAGGCGGAGGCCAAGGAAGCGCGAGAAGACGGCGTCGACCTGCTGGAAGAAGGCCGACTGTTAGCACTCAGCCGGTCCGCCATCTACCAGCAGGGTTTGCGCCGTTACAACAACTGGAAGGTCAAGCCAAGATCCTTCCAAGAAGGCGATCTTGTGCTCTGGCTGATCCAGCGAACAGCCGGCCAGCACAAGCTCTCGGCCCCTTGGGAAGGCCCTTTCGTCATCAGCAAGGCCCTAGGCAATGACTCCTACTACCTGATCGACGCACAGAAGCCGAGGGCACGCAAGAGAGATGATTCTGGCAAGGAGTCGGAACGACCATGGAACGCCAATCTCCTGAGAAGATTTTACAGTTAAAAGCAGTATGTATCACGCTACCTTTTGTATTAAGTACAAGACAACGCCCCCCCGGAGGCGCACTCGGGGACTACCCTCCTTTATCTATGAATGACGAATGTCATACCCATGAATGTACTATTACATTTGATTCTCTATCTGGCACCGGGTTCGACTAGTCGGCCCGGGGACTGGCCGCCTTGAGTTATATTAAAAGTTCTACCTGAAGTCAGACAAGTAGTGTGCCAGCACCCGAGCCCTCTCTTGTTGTAAGTCGCAGCTCGAAGAACCGACTGTCCGACTGGCAAGAGCCAAAGGCCAGAAAGGATGCCCACACGAAAAACGACTAAGGACTAACGAACTTATATAACACAAGCCGGCCTCCAACCACGCCTACCGGCTATCAGAACAGCCGGCTGGCCGGCTTCCCAGTCACTTCGCTACAATCCAAGAAAGCTAGAGTACTTGCCCTCCCAACCGGCCAAGCACCTCTCCAACCACAGACTGTAGAGCAGCTGTCCGGCTGGGAAGGCGGCAACCAAGGGAGGGCAGCAAAGGAAACAGCCAAAGGATGAAAAGCAAGAACAATGGAAAGCCAAACACATGCATGATTATATTTACACATAAGGCCTTCAAATGGCCGGCAGTCAATATAGTTTGAATACACCCCCAGTGGGTGGAACTGCGCAAACTTAACAAAATATTGTTCAAAGAGTAAAAAACAGGAAAGTAAAGGCGGCAGATTAGGCTAAGGGCGCAACAGGGGAGCCGGGCCGGTCGGTGGAGACGGCAGCGCCGGCTGGAGGAGTGGCCGGCTGGCGAGTCTCAGCTTGATCATCGCCTGCTGCAGGCGGTGCACTCGCACGCGCCATGTTGCTGGAGGCACGGTCAAGCTGAGGCTGGCCGGCTGCTCCACCATCTGGCACGGCGTCTTCACCCTCCTCCTCCTCCTCCTCGCCCTCGTCGCTGGAGTCGATCTCCTCCGCCGAGTCCTCGCCATCTGCTGGGTTCAGCCCGAACCACTCCCCGGCTGGGCAATGTCGTTATCATCCACCTCAGGAGCAAAGGCGCTGGTGTCGGTGTAGTCGGCGATCGCCGAGGCACGCTGGATGATAGCCGGCCACGCCGGCTCCAGCTCCGTGTCGGCCTCCTACCGCCAGGTGGCCAGCTGGTCCAAGCTCAGCTCAGGATACCAGGCTTTGATGAACTCCAGCGCCCGCCTGGCGCCTGACCGAGCTGCAGAAGCCTTCCAGGCCGCGAAGCGGCCGACCGCTACCTCCAGCCAGTCGGCAGTCCGACTGGGGGTGCGGGGAATCACCTCGCCGGGCTAGAGAGCGGCCAGCACCTACGCCCCAACACGTTGAAGCCGGCGGAGCATGCGGTGAGCCGGCTGGAGGCGGGCTTGAATCGCCAGGAGCTGTTCCTCAAGCGACCGGCAAGCATTCGGCGCGATCTCAGCGCCAGCCTACCTTTGCGCCTCGCGGTGGGCCTCGACGACCTGGTTGGCGGCAGTAGAGTAGCCAGGGAAGTACTCTGCACAACAAAGAAGAGAAAAATACAAAGTTAGAGAGTGAACCAAACGGCAAGCGGCAAGCAAGGAACGAAGAAGAGGGCGGCCTACCGTCAACCAAGTCTTCGATCTGGCCGTAGCCGTTGATCAATGACTGCCTCACCTCGGCCCAGCTCGCCGCCTCGGTCTCATATTCGGCTTGGAGGGTGGCCTTGCTATCCTGCACCGCCTTCAGGGCTGCCTTGTGGCTCTCCTCCTGGTCGGCCAGCTTCTTGACCAGGCGGTCACGCTCCTGAGCCAAGGCGTCGAACTCGGTTTCCTTAGCACGAAGGGCGGCCTGGGTCCCACCCAGCTGCTCCCTCAGTTTGGCGTTGGCCGCTGCAGATATGGCAGAGAAGAAAAGAGCAATAAGAAAGAAGTCGTTAAGAAAGATCCGACCCGACTGCTCAGCAGTCGGCCCGAATCTCGGGGACTACACCCAGTGGGTGCGCTGACGCGCCCCCACGTGAGATAAAAGATGAAGCACTTACCCCGGCTCTTAGTTAGATCATAGTCTTCTGGGTCAGCTCCCGAGCCTGGGAGTTGAAGGCAGCCGCACAGAGGTTGTGGTAGTCCTACAAGTCGGACAGAGAAGCGAATGACAACAAAATAGCAAACAAAGCCTACTAAGAAGTTCCAAGCCGCCTGCTTAGCAGCCGACTCGGAACTCGGGGACTACACCCAGTGGGTGCGCTGACGCGCCCCCACGGAAGAAACCAAGATCAAGAAGCAAAAAACAGGAAGACTCACGAGAATGGCCGCCCGTGTCGCGAGGAACTCGTCATTATACTGCCTCAGCACTGCAGCCTGGGACTGAAGCCAGTTTCAGACTTCTTGCGCCGCCACATTCACCACGGCCATCCCACCACCCGGTGTCCAGCCCGAGCTAGCGCTGGCCGTTGTCCTGGGCCGACGAGATGGAGCCCGCGGCCTTCTGCGGGTCCAGAGCCGAAGTTTCCTTCCCCGCGCGCTGGCGCGATGGCGACCGGACCAGCCGATTGCGCAGGCAGTGCGTTAGGCCGGCTGCCTTGGGCCGCCCCAGTCGGCGAGGGCGGTGCCGCCTCCCTCTCCTGGACGACGACGTCGTCCTCCCTCTCCAACCCCAGCAGGTCGCCGCCGGCTTCCTCCGGCGGGGGCTCCGGGATCTCGGGCGCCGTGACACGCAGGGGGGTGACAAGCAAGGCCCCTTCCGCTGTCGCTGCGGCTGCAGCCTCCGCCTGGGTCTTGGCCGCCGCGTCGGCACGTGCCTTCGCCGACTCCTCCGCCTCCTCCTGCGCCGCCTTGCGGCAGCCGCCCTCAGCTCTTCCGCCTCCCGCTCCTCCCGCGCCTCCCGCGCATTTTGCTCCATCGCCGCTTGAAGCTCGGCGCGGGGGTCCACACGGCGGGTGCTCCCGGATCCTCCCGGCGATCCAACCACGGAGGCGGCAGCAACCCGCTCAAGAGAAAGCGGAGCCCTATTTTTTCAGACAAGACAAGGATTCAGAAATCGACAAGAAAAGAAGGAGTATGCAAGAGAATCTATACTTACGCCGAAACCGTTTGCGGATGCTTCACCACCTTGCGAAAGCGGGCCGCCTTCACGGCCGCCTCATCCCGTCTGGTCCCCACCGCCCCGCCCTTGGGCTTCTTCGGCCGACTGCCGAACAAGCCCGACGCGGCCCGGCGCTTCTGCGCGCCGCCCCGAGCAGGCGGTGCGGCGGAGGAACCCGCACCATGGTCGGACGTCGGCTGGCGGCGTGGGACGATTTCCGCCTCGTCGTCATCCGGCCAGTCGTCGAAGCTGGCTCCAAGCCCGGAGCCGCCTGCGTCGCCGCCTGCTTCGGCACCTCCCGCCTCGGTGTTGTCGTCCATGGCGGCCGCCCCCAAGTCGGGGTCCTCCAAGTCATGCCCCGCCCGGTCGGGGAGAAATCGGCGATACGCCCCCGCTGTCCCGGCCGCAGGTCGAAGGAGAGGGCTCTGCCAAGACGTGCCGACTGGTCAGAGTCGGTCAAGAAAAACTTGGTGACAAAACTAAAAGAAGAAAAGATAATGAAAGCATACCGTAGGCGGGGGATGAGCACGGGAGTACGGCTCCTTGCCAAACTGTCACTCTGCTGAGAGCTTGCAATTCGCGAGATAATTCACCATATGAGCCACCTCGTCATGAGGCATCTCCTTGGTGCACATCTGACTCGGATCGAGTTGGCCGCTCATCTGATAGATCAGATGAGGGCGGCTTTGAAGTGGGAGCACCCGGCGCATGACGAAGGCGGCCAGCAGGTCGGACCCAGTCAGGCCCTCCGACTGGATCATTACCCGGAGTTGGGCGACGGCCGCGGCTCCAGCCGGCGACAGCGTCACGGCCCGATAGGACCACTGGGGCCGCCTCCCAGCCGGCGGGCTGGCTACGTAAGCCGGCAAGTTGACGTAGTCGACTTGCAGGGCGACGTTCTTCACGTAGAAGTACGATTTCTGCCAGCGCTTCACCGACTAGATCAGCGTGATGATAGGGAAGGGGTTGTCGGCTTTCGGCCTCCGCATCGCGATGAAGGCGCTGCTCTGAGCTGGCACGCCCTGCCTGCGGGTGCCGAGCTTGGTTTGGAAGAATTCCCCCCAGAGCTCGAGGGTGGGAAGAACGCCAAGAAAGCCCTCGCACAGAGTGACGAAGGCGGACAGCAGCACCACCGTGTTTGGCGTGAGGTGGTGCGGCTGGAGCTGATAAAACTCGAGGAAGGAGCGGAAGAAGGCGCTCGCTGGCAGACCGAGCCCGCGCAGGAAGTGCGAGCGAAAGATTACCCGCTCGCCTTCCTCCGGCGCCGGCGTGATCTCCTTCTCCGGCGCGAGACGGACCCACACCTGGTCCTTGCCGGGCAACCGCCGCGTCTTGCGGAGGAAGTCGATGTGGTCCGTATGGACGTTGGAGCTGTCCCAGTCTCCGTCGTACTGCATGATGGCGAGAAGCTGGCGAGAAAGGGTGCGGCGGCAGAGAAAGCACGGCCCCGCGGCGGCAAAGCTGCGGGGTGGTGCAAAGATTGGTGGGACGGCGCGGCGACAAGATGCTGCTGCGATTGAAAGGAGGAGGAAGAAGATGGCGGAGAGAGGATGAGCGTGCGAGCGTCTGCCGCTTCCCCTCCTCCCCCTACTTATAGCCTCGTGCGGCGAAGCCGAGGAGGCGAGGCGTGGGGGGAAGGTGGGATTAACTGCGCCCACTCCCCCACGTCCCGCGATTATTGCGCCCTAACGACGTGCAGAAACCGCCGCCGGAAGGCGTGCGGCCCGCTTTGGGCCATAGAGAATCCGCGCCTGAGCCTAGGTGTAGGAGTGGTGGGCCCCCGGCCTGCGGCGACGTCATGTCGCGTGCGTGGGTTGGCAGGCTTTTTTCAGCCGGAGGATGCCACGTGGTACACCATTGTACCATTGTACCCCTGGGGGGTAGGCCTATATAAATCCCCCGGGACACCCATGCAAAGGGTTGATCTCATAGAGTTTTACACACCACATAGAGAGAAAAGGAGAGCTAGCCTTGCCCTTCTTCTTCCCCTAGCCAAACAGCTCAAGGAGCACTTGTAGCTACTTGTGTTGATCTAGTGATCATGCAGAGACCCCGCAGAGCAGGACTAGGGGTGTTATCTCCACGGAGAGCCCCGAACCTGGGTAAGATTCGCTGGCGTGCATGTCTTCGCCTTATCCCGTTTCCAGGCACCGGCGATGTCTTACTGGCTCCCACAATGATAAGCCACCCATAGGCATATGTCGCACCTACCACCCGACAGATCGACTCCTCGGGCAGATTCATGAGCCAGGAGCGTGCGCTATCCTTGAGGGCCATGGGGAACCAGTTCGCCATGACCCTGTCGTCGTGGTTCGCCGCCTCAATGCTCAACGTGTAGAACTGGAGGAATTCCGTGGGGTCAAGGATGCCGTCGTAGAACAGGGGCAGCTCTGGCTTGAACTTGACGGGCCAAACCACCCGGCGCAACTCACGAGTGAAGCCTCCGTAGCCCACGCTACTCAAGGGAATGCCGCGCGCGACGAGGGCTCAGTTCTAGCACCCTGGACGAACCAGACCTTGCACTCGCACTGCCACTCAAGGAGCACGCGCGCGTCAAGTGGCACGCGGTGGATGATCTGGCAGTTGGCTTCACCTCGGGCCGCCGGCGGTGCCCTGCGAGGTGGGTCGCGCAGCCTTGCGGCGCGCTGGGGTTCGGCATTGTCGCTGCGCAAGGGAGGAGGCGGTGGCACATCATGCGCTATGTCCCCAGCGCGAGACGGAGGAGGGCGGAGCGAGTGGGAGGGCGTTGGAGCCTCCCCGGCGGTGTTGACGAGCTCGGTGATGCGGCCAAGCCAGACGTCGTAGCCGGCCTCGGCCGGGCGGTAGCGGAGCAGCTCACGTGCCATGAGCAGTGCAGCCTGCGTGTTTGGCGGCCCGCGGCGGCCTAGGGAAGAGGAGGCCGTAGCGGTGCGGCCATCGGGCGGCACAGAAGGGTGCATGGAGGAGTCATGCTGCTCGCGAGCGGTGGGATTGGTGGCAGCTATCGCGGCCTAGGCAGGGTGGTGGCGGTCGCCGCGGCCCGCACGCTCCGTTTGGGCGACAAGAGCTGCCCGGGGCTCGGTACGAACACGGTGAGCGTCAGCCATGGACTTGATGGAGCGGAGACCGGGGCGAAGCAGAAGGACAGCGGTGCACCCCTACTGGCACCCCAAATGTGGGAATCGGGGCTCCGGGGACCCAGGAGGTTTGAACTTTGGGGTGCGCTCACTGCTACCGCTATGCTCTACCTCGCAGCTTCACAACCTCACGGCGACACTCCGGCGAGCATGAGCTAGAGAAGAACAATAGTGGACACGGCAGTTTACCCAGGTTCGGGCAACCTTGCGGTGTAAAACCCTACTCCTGCTTGGTGGTTGATTCCACTTGCGAGGGGAGACGTGAGTACAAGAGTTGTGTCCAAGAGGGGGACGAACTAGGGGGCCAACTCCCTCCTACGGTGGCACCCTGCCCTCTCTTATACTAGCCTTGGTCCTCTTTCCGCGAAAACACTCGGTGGGAAGGGTTGCCACAACGACCAGTGTGAAGGGAGACAAGGGCGCAGTATATCCTAACAAAAGCAGTGTTCGCCTGCAAAGCCGATGTCCATGACGCGCCGGTGGGCTCGGTGATGACCTTCATCCTGGCGCGCCCACCGTCCTGGTCGTCATGCACTGAAATGGCAACCTTTGGAGATTGCCTCGGGAATTGGCGGATGGCCTTGGTCCCTCAGCGCCAAAGAGGAAAGCCTCCTCATCCGTGCCTGCTAGGCTCCTCTGGCTGCACTCGTCGCCACGCGCATCACCCACGTGAGGGAGCTGGGCTGCGTGACTCCGATGAACAGCCCTTGACTTGTATGCCTCCGCGAGGGGCCTCGGGAAGCCGCCCCATGAGAGGGCCTTGTGAGGCTCCTGGTGAAACTTGCTGACGTACGTCTCACGAGGTAAGGCCCTCGCGAGGGTCTTGCTCGTGAAGTTCTGGCGATGGGCCAGCCTTGGGCGTCCTGGTGGGCGCTGCGCACTGGGCCGCACGCAGACGGGCCTGGGTACCCCCAGTGCCACGGGCCCGACAAGCTCCTCGTTGGGTTCAACACTCTTATTTATCAAAAAATCTACAATTGATCCCCTATATTTGTGGGTTATCAAGGGGCAATAAATGAGTTACGGTGGTGCTAGCGGTAGAAGGAGCTGTAGTACCGCACTAAGCGGTACTATCGCCCTTCACGTGTGGTACTACCGCTTAAGGTGGTACAACCGTCCTATACCATTGACCTACCACCGTGAAAACGGGGAGGGCAACAAAAGCTCAAAAACTAAGCGGAGGCCGCCGCAGTACTAAACTGCGGTTGTACCACATGAGGCGGTACTACCGCTGCCAGGAGCGGTACTACCGCTTAGGTGCCATCAGGAAACCCAAATAGAGAAAGGCAGGAACTCCACATTGCCGGAATGAGAAAGAGGATGCAAAGAAAATGTGTACATGTTGATTTTACCCTAACCTTTCCACTGCGGATCCGCTCTTAGTACTACAGTTTTCCTATGACTCAAATCCACCAAAAAGAAATCGTCGGAAAACAACTGTCTTCACTCTTAATCACCCGGGGGAAATAAACCGTCTCGTGCCATCTAATATGATATAATCTCTAAAATACTCAATGCACACGATTAGTCCGCAAAATGCATTGTCATCAATCACCAAAACCACTAAAGGTGAAATATGCCCTAACAACGTTAAATAGTTAAAATGTTTTGGAAAAATGAATCTGCGCAAAAGAGAAAACTCTCATGTTACGAAAAGTGCACTACATCATTAGAGAAGGTGAGAGTGACGTTTGCATGAGGTATCCTTTAATTAGTGATTTCATACTAGCAAGCGCTATCACATACGTCTCCTATTTGAAGGGTCGGTCTTGAGATTTCAGGGGCTCGGGGTGAAGTTAGAAGCAAGAGCCCAAAATATATACATCTAAATATTATTTATGTATACATATATGAAATATTTTACTAATAAATGAAAGATATGCTCGGCTTGTTTTTTTCAGTCCTTCATTCAGGAAAGTGAAAAGTTTACTCTCTTACATTATAATTTGGGAACAATCCAACAAAAAAGGTCTTATACATTTCAAACAAGGTAGAGACTATTTGGCCCACATCTCTCTTCCTTACAAGCATAACCGTATTTGGTAGGATGGTTGAACGCGATACATCCCGATTCGTAGGCGACGAATCGTTCTTTCTTCCTCTCAAAGGAAGGGAACGGCGGTCACGCCAGCGCCCGTCACCATCCTCCGACGGCTCCCCTCTACCGACGACCTTGGTTGTCGGTCGTGAGGGGGTCATCGGGTCCACACGTGTGGATAGTTTTAGGCCAAAGTACCTTTCTACTAATTTGATTCACCTTTTCCTTTATTTTTTAAACTTTCTTTGGATTTTTAGACAATTTTATGACTTAGTACGGGACGCATGCATTTCTTTCTGAACACTAAATGAAGCACGGAATCTCCTTACCTAAGCATAGTTTTGGTCTTATGTGACTTTGCTATTTAGTGGCGTGTTTTTTATGTGCGCGTGTTGGTGTTGGTTCTGCATCCTAACTATGCAAAGAACAAAAGTGTGCTTATTGTGTTTGTATACTCTTAATGCTCCATTTTGAGTCAATGAAACCCGCCCTTTATTGAGAAAACACATATAAATCAATGTCTAATTTCACTTTTCAACACATCAACAACAATTAACCAAAGTCATTGTGCAGATAGGTTCAAATTCATAGCTAACAATAAGAATGTTGGGATGATAACTCACAAGATAGTGCACGTTAACAATAAGAATGTCACGACGACGACTCAAAGGAAAGTGTGAAACAAGATGTTACATTTCTCATAAGAGTGTGGATTTTTTATGCTCCCATGTACCTACACCTTCTATCTGGCCATTCAACTTTGCATCAAGATACGTGCTCTATCACTACAAAATTTCACTTTTTGTTTCTTCCATACAGAGCAACATTTGAAATTCACACTTAGCGTCAACAACACACAAATACTACACTCTGCGGAAAAGGTTACAAATATTTTTTTGTGCAACAAAAATATCTAAATTGTTATAATTTATTATTATAGATATTTTCAATGCACCAAAAAATAGGAAACATTTACGCACATTGCACTACCCATGTGGCACTGACGTGCAAAGTTTTAGATTCAAATTTTTGTTTGTTTGAAAGAAACAAAAAAGAGAAAGTTATACAAACGGATCTCAGCACAAACAAACACCGGCGGACCTACATGCAAACCTGAGGGGGCCGCTGCCCCCAGCAATAGGAAAATTACTGAAGCAAAATTTTTTAGGGGTCTAAATTAAGTAAAGTGCAGTCATTCGGCACCCCCAAAGCTTCATATTTTCTATTCTACCCCCTGGCATCCTGTGCTAGCTCCGCCACTGCAAACATAGATGGCCTAGATAGAAGGTGACCCTGCCATGGTGCACATTCACAACTTTCCCTTACCATTCTCTATGAACTCGTTAAATGTGAACATCAGCATTTGAGCAAAAAATTGTCAATGAATATAATGCTACAAATCAGTTTTGAACACTTACCACATAGACAAATTCTAGTGGTTTGTATACGTAACATATAACGGCGAGGATTGTTTAGCACCCATATTTTAACTGCCTAGGACAATGCCCGTGTGTTGCAATGGGATATAAATATTCAAGTATGCAAATAAATGTTTAATAAGTAAATTATGGTGAAATTGGTACGGGAGGTAAGTAAATTAAGGTGGTTGATTAGCGTACGGGGAAGGGGCAACAAAAGGGTGTGTTAGGACTAAAAAACCGGGTGGGTGAAAAAAATAGTGGAAGGATGTGATCAATGGGGGAACAACCGGTTGATGAAGCATTTTAAAAGGAAAATGAACGCTACACTTTTTTATGTATATAATAGTAGAGATTAGTCGAGCAAATGAAAAGTATTTCTTCGACAGTTTATCAAAAACTAGCTAGTAGTAGGACTTTCAGTTCTCTACCTTCGAACCTCGTATTTGTGCTATCTATGTTGTAAACATTGTAAGAGCATCTACAGCGACATATGGCAAATCTGGCCCCTCAAAAGCCCGCAGATGCGCCCGGACCGGGCATACCTCAAATTTCCCTTGTTGCATCTCGACATCTCATACTCGATTCTTATATCCATACAAAGACTTGCAAAAGGAAATAGAACGTACATACTACGTTGATCCTAGCTACTCCTCGTCAGAGATCACGATGATCTCCGTGCTTGGCTCCAGCAGCACGGGAGGCAGTTGCAGCTCTGGCTCCTCTGGCGCCTCCGACTGGTCCGCTCCGGCCTCCTCCGCATCTATCTCCGAGTCGAGCTCAGTGAAGAGCGCATCGGACTCCGCCTGCTCCCGTCGGAGGAAAGCCTGGTTGGCCTCCATATATAGGCCTCATCCTGGATGGACTCCAGGATGGCCTGCTGCTCGGCCATCTCGTCGGACTGGGCGACGGCGAACACCGCCTCCGCCTGCTCCATGTTGAAGGTCGCCACCCGCTGGTCCGGCTCCTCCACCTCCTCCACCTCCATCGGAGCCATCTCCTCCTCCTCCTCTTCCCCCCGCTGCTCCTCCTCCTCTGTTTTGTCTTTGACTATGGCGCCAGAAAAGCTCCTATCTGCCAGGACTACATTGGTATTTCCCCAAAGAGGAAGGGATGATGCAGCACAATGACGATAGCTATTTCCCTCAGTGACGAAGCCAAGGTTATCGAACCAGTAGGAGAACCAAGCAACACAACGTAAATAGCACCTGCACACAAATAACAACACCTCGCAACCCGACGTGTTAAAGGGGTTGCCAATCCCTTTCGGGTAACGATGCCAGAAATTTGTAATAGATTTAAATAATAGATCGCGAATAAAATAAAGTGCAGCAAAGTATTTTTGTATTTTTGGTTTAATAGATCTGAGTAAAAATGCACAGGAAAAGTAGATCGCAAGCAATTATATGACAAAGAAGACCCGGGGGCCGTTGGTTTAACTAGTGGCTTCTCTCGAGAAAAATAGCAAACGTTGGGTAAACAAATTACTATTGGGCAATTGATAGAACTTCAAATGATTATGACGATATCCAGGCAATGATCATTAAATAGGCATCACATCCAAGATTAGTAGACCGACTCCTGCCTGCATCTAGTACTATTACTCCACACATCAACCGCTATACAGCATGCATCTAGTGTATTAAGTTCATGGAAAAACGGAGTAATGCAATAAGAACAATGACATGATGTAGACAAGATCCGTTTATCTATTGCATAGATATAGATCCCATCTTTTTATTCTTAGTAGCAACGATACATACGTGTTGTTTCCCTTTCTGTCACTGGGATCAAGCACTGTAAGATCGAACCCACTACCGGGCACCTCTTCCCATTGCAAGATAAATAGGTCAAGTTGGCCAAACAAAACTGTCATGGAATTTTCACGGCAGATGTCCTCGAGCTAGGACATAATCGTGGAGCCATCGCAGCTAGGAAGCTTGAAGGGGTTAATGCGGGACAAGGAACACGAGGGTTTATACTGGTTCGGCCCCTTACGGTGAAGGTAAAAGCCTACGTCCAGTTTGAGGTGGTATTAATTAGGGTTACAATCACCAGGGAGCAAAACTGTTATGCCCGGCTCTCGATGAGATTGTTCTCTGCCCTAAACCGCTACCGGGTCGTCCCTTTATATAGGGAGGCTGACGCCCTGCAGCCCTCAGAGCCCCGGCCGGCTCATCAGAGTGTCCGGCTCGGACTCTCAACTATTCTTGCCTTATACTACAAGTTCTAGCATAATAAAGATTGCAACTACGGGCTTTTAAGCCATATCCGGGTCTTAGCCCGTCTTTGGCCCACCGTCTTCAGGCTTGGCACCGGGCTTCTGGCAATGACCATATGAGTAACCCGGCCCCTCCTGGCGGGTGACTCTAAGGTCTATATCCTCAACATTAGGCCCCAGATTGATTTGAGCCGGCTCACGTCAATCTTCCATTCCTTCGACAGAAAAAACCTCCGGCTTACCATTGTGTGAAGGCCATAACCCGGCATGACATCATCCTCTGGACTCCGGGTAATCCGCCATGACGTCATCTTCCATTAAGCCCGTTTTTTACTCCGCCAGATCCGCAACGGATCTTTTTCTTTACTGTCATCCCAAAAATCGAGGCGTTTCGTGGGGAGATAACCACGCCGTGGTCTCCTTGATTCTCGCGCCCACTTATGAGCTCGCCTTATAAATAGGCCGGCCCGACGGGCTCTCAGCCACTTCTCTCTCCTTCGTCTTCTTCCTCGCGCTACTGCTCCCCTGCCCGAGCTCTGTTACTGCCACCGCCGTCGCGCCCCCGGACTTCGTCAACCTTGGCCGCTGCATCACCCTGGCTCGATCCAGACAAACGGCGGCAACCTCCGCTCCTCTTCAGCTCCGGTGAGTCCTCGCCACTCCATAGGGCAGATCCGCACTAGGGCTTCATAGTTCTTCCTCTGTTCTTCGTAGTTCATCACGACTCTCAATAGATCTGAATTTTACTGCCCCTTTTTGATCTTAGCTCTGTATACACTTACTGCGGTAGACGTTGAAGACCCATTTCACATGCAAATAACCCTCTCTTTACTGCATAAGAGCCTTGTTCAAGCTCAAGAACCTCCTCGCGTCTGTTTCTAGGTCTAGAAACTTTTCTTTTACCCGACCATTTTGATCCAAAAATTTTACTGCGATGTGTGAAACCTGTTTTACCACACTTAGTAAAAAAATGCAATCATTGAATCTCGGTGGTTTACATTTCCGGTTTAAAGAAACCACGCACCGTAGAACCGTCCGGCTTAAAGGAAACCATGCGTCATAAAATTTCCGGCTTAGCTGTGATAAGTCCTGTAGACAATCAAATTACTCTCAATCCCTCGGCGGCTTAAATAGCCCGATGCACTTAAGTATATACCATTAGTCCCCTTCATAAGCCGCCACCTTGACATTGAACTGTAGATTTCTTCCGGCTCATAGTTAACCCGGATGTTTTTCCTTTTATCATAGACTGCCGACTTTCACCATGCCTCCCAAAGCTCCCAAAGCCTCCATTACTTGCAACTGGATGAGGTCCAATGTCACCAATGAGACCCTAGCGGATTTTGTTATGTCTGGATATCTGCCCAAGAAGGACATCATCTCCTACCGTGCCCCTGACCCGTCAGAAGAGAGACCACAGCCAAAGGACGGGGAGGTAGTGATTTTTGCGGATCATATGAGCCGGGGCTTCGCACCGCCCGGTTCAAAGTTTTTCAGAGACGTTCTGAATTTCTTTGATCTGCGGCCGCAGGACATAGGACCCAACTCAGTGTCCAATATCTGCAACTTCCAAGTGTTCTGCGAGGTTTACCTTGGAGAAGAACCTAGTCTGCTGCTCTTCAGAGAGCTTTTTTACTTAAACCGTCAGAATGAGTGTGCCAATGGGCCAAGCCTAGAGCTAGGTGGCATCTCCATTCAGCGGCGAAGGGACTGCCTTTTCCCTTACGCAGAGCCGCCGAGCCACCCCAAGGACTGGAATCTGACGTGGTTTTACTGCCAAGACATGTCGCCGGCTGATGAAAGTTCGTTGCCCGGCTTTCGCCCCTCACGCCTGGAGCCAACTCACCCACTGTCAGACAAGCTGACTCCGGCGGAGTGCCAGCCTCTGCTTCCCACCATAAACAAGATCAAGGCTCTCCTGGGCAATGGTCTCAACGGAATCGATCTGGTCCGGGTCTGGATCTCGTGGCGGGTGATCCCATTGAGCCGACGCCCCGGCTTAATGTGTGAGTACACGGGCCGAAAGGACGACCCTCAGAGACACAACCGCAATGATCTTCCTGAAGACGTTGCAGAGGAGATGACCAAGGCTCTCTTGAACGAGAGCCTGGCAGAGTGCGGATGGACCGGGTTAGCTCCCTTCTGCAAGACCAACCCAGCCCCAGCGGTAAGCCGCTGATCTGAGCATCTTATCTGTACATAACTTTCATCTGAATCATTTTTAAGAAAACCTCATTGTATTCTTTTAGGCTGATGACAAGTTCTGGCGGGTCAAATATGACCACGAAACGGCCAACAAGGCCAGAAAGGCGAAGAAAGCCGCCAAGAAAACCGCCCCCCGCAAGAAGGGGAGTAGGCCAACTGCTTCGGAGCTGATGCAATTAAGCGACAGCTCCGAGTCAGAGGTAACCCCTGAACCTGTAAGCTCTTTGTTGTGTTTATTATTTATTTCTTGTCCGCCTTACCAACACTTTGTTCATCAACAGGATGACACCGGAGCCAGTAACCCGGTGGTTGAAGAGGTAATGTCACTTTCCTCCGACTCGGAGCCCTTGCCAAGGCTGAAAGTCCGAAGGGTAACCCGGAAAGTAAGCTTTTCACATCCTTTAGCTTATCAAGATCCTCAATTTATTTTGAAGCGACAGGTTCATGAGAGCCGGCGTCACACTCGGACCAACAAGGACACCGACCTCTCCTCCGGGCTACCTGATGCATCGAGGAAGCACCGAACTGAGGTTATTTCCCACTTGTACCCTTTTCATCCGTTGGCGGGTGTTATCCGTCAGCCACTCAATTCTTCTGACTCAAATTATCAGGAGACCTCCCCCTCTTCGGGCGACTCTATGCAGTCGAGTCTTCCGGCTTTCAAGACCGCGCCCGGGTAATGACAACCATCTCATGTTATACTTGTCTTTACTTACCCTTTTTGTGCTTATCATTTCTGTCCTTTTAGTGCCCAAGCCAAACTCACCAAGACGGCGAAGAAAGCCAAGCCAATCGAAGAGCCGGAGTTGCCTGAGCCGGAGGCAGCAGATCAAGAACCGCCAGCTGCCTCCGCTCCCGAAGCCGCCGCTCCAACTAACAAGGCAGCTGTCGAAGCGTCTGCTAACCTGGAGTCCTCCGGCTCGGCTCAACCAGCAAATGACCCGGACGTGGTAATCACCCGGACGGAATTTGTTGAGCCGGGGAGACCTACCGCACTGGCTAAGTGCTCCGCCAAGGGGGAGTTGCTGCAGCCCCACCGGGTGAACCTGGACCTCTCCGACCACACCAACCTGAGCATTGGAGAGCTCGTCTCTGGCTACATCAGCCAAGTGCACAAGAGCCGGGACGCAGAGGTTGCCATGGTGAACCAGATCCAGCAAAAATCTGAGGTATCCTTCTGCTGTCCTCGTACTTACTGCATAGTTACCTTTACCATGCTAGCCCCCAAGTCGACGACTTATGATTGAATAGGTTGTAGACTTAGGTTCCGGCTTACCCAATTGAACCAGCCATCTGTAGATAGAAACGTTCAATATGCATTAGCCCCCAAGTGCCAAGTGTCTTTGCTTGGAAAACGATTGGGACTTAAAATTTATATAGTAACTGTTCATGTCATAACCCGGAAATGTATGCAGGCTGCTGGCAAGAAGCTAGAGGCTGACATGGCTGATCTCAAGAACCGGCTGAGGATGCAAGAGATGGAGACCCGGAAGGCAAATGCCAAATTTGTGTCTAGCATCGCCGCTCAAGAGAAGCTGAAGACAGAGTTTGACGCTGAGCGGAAGGCGTGGGCCGAAGAGAAGGCCGCATCGGTGAACCGGGCTGAACAGGCGGAGAAGACTCTCTCCGAGAAGACCGCCGAGCTCTCCGGCCTAAAGCGCCAGGTGTCCCAGATGGTGGCCGCCATCTTCGGTAAGTCGCCTCACCGGCTTTCATCAAGTTTAGAATGTTTATATCTCATAATTCATCCTTGTCGGCGGCTTATCTGATTCTGTTAAACAGGTCCCAGAAGTGCCAACCTCAACCAGAGCGTGGTAACCAAGCTGAAGGCCGTGTATACCCTGGTGGAGCAGCTCTACACCGGGTCACAGCGTGCCTTGGCTGTGGTGGCCCTTTCCAACGAGGTGCCGACTCACCTGGCAGAAGTCCTTCGCCGGCTCGCTGTACTGCCTCAACGGATCCAAGAGCTGCGACGGGCCTCTGCAAGAGCCGGAGCGATCGCCGCGCTGAGCCGGGCCAAGGCGTTCCTGCCGGAGCTAGACCCGGCGGACATCGCCCTTGGCTATCCAAGCCTGAAGGAAGACGGCTCTGCTTTCAATCAGAAGGACTTCGCAGCTTGCGTGAAGGCCGTACGCCCGGTGGCTACTCTGATTGGCAACAATACAGATCTGACTAAGTATCAGCCGGGCTACGATGCAGAAAATCAGAGGATCCCTACTCCGCGCTATGAAGCCCTTAACTTGATCCCGCCGGCTCGTCAGCACACCTTCGCTCCAGAGATTGACCCGGCCTGGTTAATTGACGAGGAAGCCCAATTCGAAGCTCTCAGCGGCATCGACTGGAAGTCATCAACTTTCCAGGTCTTGGGATCAGCCGGAGGAGAAGATAGGAACGAGCCGGAGACTTCAACTCAACAAGCGTCGTAACTTGGCTGGCGGCTTAGCAAACAATGCCTCACCCTTTTGGACTCAATGAGTCTTGTAATAGAGTAGGACCAATACTTTTTCTTTGTCGTGCCATCGTGCATGCCTTGAATTCTGAAAGTCTGTTGAAATTGTCTCCTTGATGTTTCTCCGGGTCATAAGTAATCATTTGTTTTCCTTGCTCTCAAAACAGTTACCTGTAACTATCCTGCAGAGAAAGACAAATCACAAGCCTTGAGGCGGCTTACCGCCCTGAGAATCATAGGCTTTTTAAATAACCCGGAATATGAATCAAAAAAGGACTGGTCGTCAATAATATCCTAAATACAGCCGTAATAACATACTTAGCGGCCTGCAAGCATGCTTCCGGCTTAGATAACCCGGGTAGGAAGGCTGGTACTGCAATTCCGGTTTACCTGTCTTAATAACACCCATTGTATTCAGCGAATACTGTAAACCAAAGTTAAGCCGGCAAAGCGAGACCCGGCCATACACACTTGGAAATAAACAGACAGAACTTACTATAAAGCAAAGGAACTTAGGGGCTTTCGGTTCGGATACGACCAGAGACCTGGCCCAAAGGGGTTATGCTAGGATTCGAATACGATCATATAGCCCCCAGTGGGTGTGGCGATGCCAATCAAGAGGGTATCGACAGCTATGTTGTCTTTGGTTCGAATACGACCCATGTTTGAACAGGAAGCCCCCAAATGACTTTAAGAATTGTTTAACGACGCTGATTCGAATACGATCCACGTCGGTTCTCAAAGGGGTTAAACTAAGATTCAAATATGATCAAAGAAAACTCCCCAATGAGCTCGGCACTTTGCCAATCAAATGGGTATCGACGGTTGTGTTCTCTTTGGTTCGAATACGACCTATGTTTGAACAGGAAGCCCCCAAGTGACCTTATCGCCTTCGGCTAGATTCGAATATGATCATAAGCCGGATCCTCCTTCAAGTTATCATGTAATCTGGCAATGAAAAAAACACGTGCACATTTGGAGGAGAAAAAAGGACAGAGGTCCTGCTTTATTACTTATCATAATATATACATGGTTTAGAGAAGTATGTACATCATGAGAACCGGTGGCTCAAGTGTAGTAAGGCCGAAGCTGAGCTATGTTCCACGGCCGTCGGGTCTCTTCCTCCGACTTACGTGAATCTTTGTGCTCCCGAATGTCAATGAGGTAATATGACCCGTTGTGCAAATTCTTGCTGACCACAAAGGGCCCTTCCCAAGGTGGGGATAGCTTGTGTGCATCTGTTTGATCCTGGATGAGCCGGAGCACGAGATCACCTTCCTGGAAGACCCGGGATTTAACCCGGCGGCTATGATAACGTCGCAGGTCTTGTTGGTAAATCGCTGAACGGGCTGCTGCCACATCACGCTGTTCATCCAACAAGTCAAGAGCATCCTGGCGCGCCTGTTCATTATCCGCCTCAACGTAAGCCGCCACGCGAGGTGAGTCATGACGGATGTCACTGGGGAGGACTGCTTCTGCCCCATAAACCATGAAGAAAGGCGTAAAACCTGTAGACCTGTTAGGAGTAGTGTTGATGCTCCATAACACGGAGGGCAACTCCTCCACCCAACAACCCGGCGTCCGTTGCAAAGGTACCAAAAGCCGGGGCTTGATACCCTTCAGAATCTCCTGATTAGCTCTCTCAGCTTGACCATTGGATTGAGGATGAGCCACTGAGGAAACATCAAGTCGGATATGCTCTCGTTGACAAAACTCCTCCATGGGGCCTTTGGAGAGATTGGTGCCATTGTCAGTTATAATGCTGTGTGGAAAACCAAAGCGAAAGATCACCTTTTTCATAAACTGAACCGCCGTGGCTGCATCACACTTGCTAACTGGCTCCGCTTCAACCCACTTGGTAAACTTGTCAACTACCACCAAAAGGTGGGTCTTTTATCCTTGGATCTTTTGAAAGGCCCAACCATATCCAGCCCCCAGACTGCAAAAGGCCAAGTAATTGGGATCATCCTCAGCTCTTGAGCCGGTACATGAGCCCGTCGCGAGAACCTTTGGCAACCATCACACTTACTGACCAAGTCCTCTGCATCAGCATGAGCCGTCAACCAATAAAAACCATGACGAAAAGCCTTGGCCACAAGGGACTTTGAGCCGGCGTGATGGCCGCAATCCCCTTCATGGATCTCACGCAAGATCTCTTGACCTTCCTCAGGGGAAACACAACGCTGAAACGCTCCCGTAACACTGCGGTGGTGCAACTCACCATTAATAACGATCATTGACTTAGCCCGCCGGGTTATTTGCCTGGCCAAAGTTTCATCCTCAGGTAACTCGCCCCGGGTCATGTAAGCCAGATAGGGCATTGTCCAGTCTGGTATGATATGGAGAGCCGCCACCAGCCGTGCCTCCGGGTCGGGGACAGCCAAGTTTTCCTCTGTAGGCAACTTAACAGAAGGATTATACAGGACATCCAGGAAAGTATTAGGCGGCACCGGCTTTCGCTGAGAGCCTAGCCGGCTTAAAGCATCAGCTGCCTCGTTCTTCCTGCGATCAATGTGCTCTACTTGGTAGCCCTGAAAGTGCCCGGCAATGGCATCAACTTCGCGGCGATAAGCCGCCATGAGAGGTTCCTTAGAGTCCCACTTGCCTGATACTTGATGAGCCACCAAGTCTGAGTCACCGAAACACCTTACTCGGCTCAAGCTCATCTCCTTGGCCATCCGAAGACCGTGGAGCAAGGCTTCGTACTCAGCCGCATTGTTAGTGCAAGGAAACATCAACTGTAGCACATAATGGAACTTGTCACCTTTAGGGGAAGCCAATACAACTCCAGCCCCCGAGCCCTCCAACTGCCTGGACCCATCGAAGTGAATGGTCCAATACGTGTTATCCGGCTTTTGCTCGGGCACTTGTGACTCTGTCCAATCATTGATGAAATCCACCAGGGCCTGAGATTTAACAGCAGTGCGTGGCACATATTTGAGACCATGAGGTCCGAGCTCGATAGCCCACTTAGCCACTCTCCCTGTGGCCTCTCTGTTTTGAATGATATCACCAAGAGGGGCAGAACTGACCACGGTTATGGGATGACCCTGGAAATAATGCTTAAGCTTCCGGCTTGTCATGAACACACCATAAACAAGCTTCTGCCAATGTGGATACCGCTGTTTGGACTCGATAAGCACTTCGCTGACATAATAAACCGGCCGCTGAACCGGGTGCTCCTTACCCTCTTCCTTGCGTTCCACCACCACAGCCACACTGACGGCTCGTGTGTTTGCCGCCACGTACAGTAATAAGGGCTCCTTATCGACCGGAGCAGCAAGGACTGGGGGCTCTGCCAGCTGCTTCTTCAAATCCTCAAAAGCGGTATTAGCTGCATCATTCCAGACAAAGTTATCGGTTTTCTTCATCAACTGATATAATGGCATGGCCTTCTCACCCAAACGGCTTATAAACCGGCTTAAAGCAGCGATGCGACCCGCCAAACGCTGAACGTCATTTATACACGCCGGCTTAGCCAGGGAGGTGATGGCCTTGATCTTCTCCGGGTTAGCCTCAATGCCTCTGTCAGAAACCAAAAAACCCAAGAGCTTGCCTGCAGGGACCCCAAAGACACACTTGGCCGGGTTAAGCATCATCTTGTAGACCCGGAGATTATCAAAGGTTTCTCTCAAATCATCTATCAGGGTTTCCTCCTTTATGGATTTAACCACAATATCATCCACATAAGCATGAACATTGCGCCCAATCTGTTTATGAAGACAGTTCTGCACGCAACGCTGATAAGTCGCCTGTGCACACTTGAGTCCAAAGGGCATGGATACATAGCAGAAGGCTCCAAAGGGAGTGATGAATGCCATCTTCTCCTGGTCCTTAACCGCCATTTTAATCTGATGATATCCAGAATAAGCGTCCAGGAAACTTAAGCGCGCACAACCGGCCGTAGCATCAATAATTTGATCAATACGGGGAAGGGCAAAAGGATCAGCCGGACATGCTTTATTTAAGTCCGTGTAGTCCACACACATCCGCCAAGTGCCGTTCTTCTTGAGTACGAGCACTGGGTTAGCTAACCATTCTGGGTGGAAGACTTCAGCAATAAACCCGGCCGCCAAGAGCCGGGCCACCTCTTCGCCAATGGCTTTCCGCCTCTCTTCATTAAACCGCCGAAGGAACTGTCTAACCGGCTTAAATTTCGGATCCACATTGAGAGTGTGCTCAGCAAGTTCCCTAGGTACGCCTGGCATGTCAGAAGGTTTCCATGCGAAGATGTCCCTATTCTCACGGATGAACTCGATGAGCGCGCTTTCCAATTTTGGATCCAGATTGGCACTGATGCTGAATTGCTGAGATGAATCTCCTGGAACGAAATCAACAAGCTTAGTCTCATCAGCCGACTTAAATTTCATTGCCGGCTCATGCTCCGTAGTCGGCTTTTTCAGAGAGGTCATATCTGTTGGGTCAACGTTGTCTTCGTAAAACTTCAACTCCTCTGTTGCACAAACAGATTCTGCATAAGCTGCATCACCTTCCTCACATTCCAAGGCTACCTTCCGGCTGCCGTGAACCGTAATGGTCCCATTATGACCCGGCATCTTGAGCTGTAAATATACATAACACGGCCGCGCCATGAACTTGGCGTAAGCCGGCCGCCCAAATATGGCATGGTACGGACTTCTTATCTTGACCACCTCAAAGGTCAATTTTTCCACCCTGTAGTTGTTCTCATCTCCGAAGGCCACTTCCAACTCGATCTTGTCAACTGGATAAGCCGACTTACCAGGTACCACACCGTGGACAATAGTATTTGATTGGCTGAGATTCTTATCAACCAACCCCATACGACGAAATGTCTCATAGTAGAGGATGTTGATGCTGCTGCCCCCATCCATGAGCACCTTAGTGAACTTATATCCTCCCACCTGAGGAGCCACCACCAGGGCCAAGTGACCCGGATTATCCACCCGGGGAGGGTGATCCTCCCTACTCCACACTATAGGTTGCTCTGACCACCGCAAGTAGCGTGGAACCGCCGGCTCAACAGCGTTCACAGCCCTCTTATGAATCTTCTGATCTCGCTTACACAGACTGGTGGTGAATACATGGTACTGCCCACCGCTAAGCTGCTTGGGATTGGTCTGATAACCCCCCTGCTGCTGTTGGTGACCCTAGCCAGACTGCTGATTAAAGCCCCGTTGACCGTTTGGAGGATTGGAATTTGAGCCGCCGCCCGGGCCATGAAAACCGCCGGCGCCTGAGCTGCCGCCCGGGCCATTGTAATTCTTAAAGGCCTTCATGATTGCACAGTCCTTCCATAGATGAGTCGCTGGCTTCTCTCTAGAGCCATGCCTTGGACAAGGCTCATTCAACAGCTGCTCCAGCGTCGGGCCTGACCCGCCGCCTCGGGGAGGGGGCCTCCCCTTACGTCGCTGGTTATTCCCTTGTGAGCTGGCGTTGGCTACAAACTCTAGGCTGCCGTCGGCCTTGCGCTTGCCTCCCCCTTGGTTCCCTGGGTTATGCTGAGGACCCTTGCCATTGCCGTTCTTCTTTCCCTTCCCTGTCCTTTCATCATCTGAAGCGGGGTCCTTGGTACCATCAGAATCGGCGTACTTGACAAGAGCCGCCATCAGTGTACCCATATCATTGCAGTCGCGCTTAAGCCGCCCGAGTTTCATCTTTAGGGGCACAAAACGACAATTCTGCTCCAACATTAAGACTGCAGAGCCGGCGTCCATCTTATCCGAGGAGTGTATTATCTCCTTAACCCGGCGAACCCAATGTGTCGTAGACGCCCCTTCTTGCTGCTTGCAGTTGGTCAAATCCACAATTGACATAGACTGCCTACAGGTATCCTTGAAGTTTTGGATGAACCGGGCTTTCAGCTCAGCCCAAGACCCAATGGAATTCGGTGGTAGCCATTTCAACCAAGTGCGGGCAGTCCCATCTAACATCATGGTAAAATACTTAGCCATGGCCGCCTCACTGACCTCCAGCAGCTCCATAGCCATCTCATAACTCTCGATCCAGGCTGCAGGTTGCAAGTCTGCTGTGTAATTAGGCACCTTCCTAGGGCCTTTGAAGTCCTTGGGTAGACGCTCATTGCGGATAGCTGGCACTAAACAAGGGACACCCCCAGTCCTGGTAGGGATACCCACGTCGACGGAAGTCGTCGGATAAGCCGGGGGGGTCTGGTAAGCCGGCAATTGAGGCACCTGTTCCGCCTCTTGCCGCGCTCTGTCCTGGTCTGCTGCGTGAAAGGCTCCGTTATGAACCGGGCCATGGCTAGGGGGCGGGTCATGGCGTCGGACGTTACTTGAACCGGTCGCTGAGACCATGTGTCTGCTGTAACTCGGGCTCCGGCGTGGCCGAGGGGTCGAGTGGATCCTATCTCGGCTGTAGGAATACGCCTCTTGCTGCGCCAGTGCTGTCTGAAGGAGTTCCCTGACCCGACGGGTTTCAATAGCCGTCGGAGAGTCGCCGTCAACTGGGAGAGCCGCCAGCCGCGCCGCTGCGGCGACCATGTTCTCCAGCGGGTTATTATAATGACCCGGGGGTATTGGTACGTATTGAGGCGGGGCAGGGGGCACCTGGGGAGGCCCCATCACTTGTGGCTGAATAGGGGTCCCAGACCCGGGCACTATGACCCCTGGCGGGTTACTAGACCCTACACCTGGTGTGTTGAAGAGGTTTCGCGGATCGTAAACCAGAGGGAGTCGAGATTGGGCCTTTTGATGCCTCCTCCTCAGGACCTCATTGGACGCGTTTTAATCCATCGTTAGCCGGAAGGACTGCGCTTGAATCAACTGGGTTTGGGCGTCGAGAGCCGCCCTTTCCGCAGCCATCCTGATCCCCTCTGCTGCCAGATCCTCCTTGGCTTTCACTAGATCCAATTTTAACTGTGCCACCTCCGCATCATGCTGAGCTTGATCTGCCGGGTCAACCGTAGCAGTTAACAGCGCCGTCATCTTGTCCGTGAGATCCATTAGTACCTGAGCCGGAGAAGGCACCGGGTTTCCCGCTCCAGCAGCGGGGTTCTGAACAGGCTGCGCACCGGCCATAAAGACTCCAACCTGACTTGGCGGCTCAAACGGGTCCGGAATACTGTCACCATCGGAACAACCCATGAGCCTGCCATCTTGAAGTTGATACAACGAGTTTGACTCATCGGCGGACGACTCGCCGTCAGAGCCGGCGGCCGCCTCTTCACCAGATCCAGATCGATCAGAGGGCCCTCCATGGATACATCCCACAAAAGCATGCCTTAAGGCAGGCCGGGCCCGGGCGGGTCGTGCACGCTGAGCCGTCTCGATGAGATCGGCGCAGAGATCTGGCTCAGGGCCCGGCTCACCAATCTTGCCAATGAAAACATGAATTCCGCCGAAGGGGACCCGGTACCCGTACTCAATTGAGCCGGCGTCGGGGCCCTAGTTTGCATCGTCGATGTAGAGCTTGCCGCGACGACTCTTGGTCATCCGGCCCACACCGTACCCCTTGAGCCCTTCGAAGCTGCCCTTCAAGAACTCAAATCCACCGTGCGCTGGCCCCACGGTGGGCGCCAACTGTCGTGGAATTGTCACGGCAGATGTCCTCGAGCTAGGACTTAATCGTGGAGCCATCGCAGCTAGGAAGCTTGAAGCGGTTAATGCGGGACAAGGAACACGAGGGTTTATACTGGTTCGGCCCCTTACGGTGAAGGTAAAAGCCTACGTCCAGTTTGAGGTGGTATTGATTAGGCTTACAATCACCAGGGAGCAAAACTGTTATGCCCGGCTCTCGATGAGATTGTTCTCTGCCCTAAACCGCTGCCGGGTCATCCCTTTATATAGGGAGGCTGACTCCCTGCAGCCCTCAGAGCCCCGGCCGGCTCATAAGAGTGTCCGGCTCGGACTCTCAACTATTCTTGCCTTATACTACAAGTTCTAGCATAATAAAGATTGCAACTACGGGCTTTTAAGCCTTATCCGGGTCTTAGCCCGTCTTTGGCCCACCGTCTTCAGGCTTGGCACCGGGCTTCTGGCAATGACCATATGAGTAACCCGGCCCCTCCTGGCGGGTGACTCTAAGGCATATATCCTCAACAAAACCCAAATATCGGAGAATAAATACGAGGCTATAAGAGATCATGCATATAAGAGATCAAAGAAACTCAAATAACTTTCATGGATATAAAAAGATATAAATGATCAGAAACTCAAAGTTCATCAGATCCCAACAAACACACCGCAAAAAGAGTTACATCATATGGATCTCCAAGAGACCATTGTATTGAGAATTCAGCGAGAGAGAGAGAGAAAGCCATCTAGCTACTAACTATGGACCCGCGGGTCTACAAAGAACTACTCACGCATCATCGGAGAGGCACCAATGGAGGTGGTGAACCCCATCTGAGATGGTGTCTAGATTGGATCTGGTGGTTCTGGACTCTGCGGCGGCTGGATGGATATTTCGTCGACTCCCCTAGGGGTCTGGAATTTAAGGGGTATTTATAGAGCAAAGAGGCGGTCCGGGGGACACCCGAGGTGGGCACAACCCACTAGGGCGCGCCTGGGCCTCCTGGTGCACCCTGGTGGGTTGTCCCCTCCTCAGGACTCCCCCAGGTGCAACCAGGGCCCGTTGTGTTCCTTCTGGCCCATAAAAAGTCATCGTGGAGTTTTGTGGCATTTGACTCCGTCTGATATTGATTTCCTGCGATGTAAAAAACATGGAAAAAACAGCAACTTGCAATTGGCACTATGTCAATAGGTTAGTACCAAAAAATGATATAAAATGACTATAAAATGATTATAAAACATCCAAGATTGATAATAAAACAACATGGAACAATAAAACAATTATAGATACGTTGGAGACATATCAGCATCCCCAAGCTTAACTCCTGCTCGTCCTCGAGTAGGTAAGTGATAAAAACAGAATTTTTGATGTGGAGTGTTGTTTATGAAGTCATATCATATTCTTTTCTTTATAGCATGGACATTTGGACTTTTATGTGATTCAAAGAAATAGTCTAGTTTTCACATAATAATTTAGATACTCAAGCATATCAACAAGCAACCATGTCTTTCAAAATATCAACGCTAAAATAAGTTATCCCTAGCCCATCATGCTCAAACATTGATCCATTCATGAAACACACTCGAATATTAGCTATACCCAATACTTAAGCATGATCATATTGCCTCTTAGTTTGTGCTTTTATAAGAGAAGATGGAGACTCAAATTCAAAATAAAAATTGCATAAAGTAAAAAGAAAGGCCCTTCGCAGAGGGAAGTAGGGATTTGTAGAGGTGCCAGAGCTCAAAGCGAAAAAATAGAGATAAAAACATTTTGGGAGGTGTACCCATCCCACCAACGAAAACGACGTAGAGCTACGAACACTTTCCATGCTAGATATGCCATAGGCGGTTCCCAAACAGAAAATAAAGTTTATTCCTTTTTCCACCATACTTTCACTTTCCATGGCTAACCGTATCCACGGGTGCTTTCCACACCAACACTTTCCAAGGAATTTATTATTTGACAACATAAAGTAAATTCATTTTTGCATTTTGGGACTGGGAATCCCTAAAACCTTTGCCTTACTCTCATGCAATGACAAGTGAATAAACACTCATCGTGAGAATAACACATCCATCATGGAAAATATTAGCCACCTGTTACTGTTCCGCGAGCGAAACAAATACACAAAAGAGAAGTTTATTTTGAAAACTAGAGATGGCACATGCAAATTTGCTTAGAATGGCAAAAGAATACCGTATATAGGTAGATATAGTGGACTCATGTGGCAAAACTAGTTTAAAGGATTTTGGATGCACAAGTAGAGGTCATACTTGGTGCAAAATGAAGGCTAGCAAAAAGATTGAGAAGCGGCCAACCAAGAAACGAATAATCTCATAAGCAAGCATTAAGCATAATTAACACCGAATAATGCACCACAAGTAGGATATAATTTTCATTGCATGATTATTGACTTTCGTGCATGCATAGGGAATCACAAACCTTAACACGAATATTCTAACTAGAGCATAATTACTCATCAACATGACTCACATATCACATCATCATATCTCAAAACTATTACTAAGAATCAAGTTTATTTTGTCCAATGATCTTCATGACAATTTTTTACCTTATCCTTCTTGGATATCTATCACTTTGGGACTAATTTTCATGTGTTGCTTTTCATAAGCTCAAACAAGTATAAGTGAAGATCATGCACATAAATTTTTTCTTTCTCTCAAAATAATTTAAGTGAAGCAAGAGAGAATTTCTTCAAAATTTAACTAACTCTCAAACAAATCTAAGTGAAGCAAGAGAGAATTTCTTCATAAATACTAAGCACACCGTGCTCAAAAAGATATAAGTGAAGCACTAGAGCAATTCCTAGCTCATAAAGGATTTAAGTGAAGCACATAGAGCAATTCTAACAAGTCATGATATAATTTTGTCTCTCTCGAATAGGTGTGACCGGCAAGATTGATGACTTAAAACACAAAATAAAACAAGAAAAGAGATATATCATACAAGACGCTCCAAGCAAAACACATATCATGTGACGAATAAAAAAATAGTCTCGAGTAAAATACCGATGGTCGTTAGAAGAAAGAGGGGATGCCACTCGGGGGCATCCCCAAGCTTAGTTGGTTGCTCATTCTTGGATAATAGCTTGGGATGCCGGGGCATCCCCAAGCTTAGGCTCTTCTATCCTTCTTTCATCCATCGTAAGATAACCCAAAACTTGAAAACTTCAATCACACAAAACTCAACAAAACCTTTGTGAGATCCGTTAGTAAAAGAAAGCAAACCACTGCTATAAGTGCTATATAAAACCAATTCATATTTTGTTTTTGTATTATATCTACTGTATTCCAACTTTTCTATGGCAAAAACTCATCAGAGAAAACCATAGAGCCATCAAAATAAGCACACAACACAAAGAAAACAGAATCTGTCAAAACAGAACAGTCTGTAGCAATCTGACTTTTGCGAATACTTCTGGAACTCCAAAAATTCTACCAAATTAGGAAGACCAGGGTAATTTGTATATTAATATTCTGCAAAAACAATAATGCCAAAATCTCTTTTCTATGATTTATGAAAATTATTTTTGTGAGCACAAAGTTTCTGTCTTTTTCAGCAAGATCAAACAACTATCACCGAAGAAGATCCTAAAGGCTTTACTGGGCACAAACACTAATTAAGACACAAAAAACACAATCATATTAGTAGAATAATTGTGCAAACACACAAAAACAGAAATCAAAAAGCAAAAATAAATTTTATTCATTGGGTTGCCTCCCAACAAGCGATATACTTTTACGCCCTTAGCTAGGCATAAAGCAAGGATCTAAGTTTTGTCTTCCGAAGTTTTGGCAACTTTTGTAAGGGTTTTCTCAAATCCAGGAGGCTCTTTACGCTTCCCTAAATTCTCCGAAAAAGAAACCATCTTAAGATCCAAAATATCCAATCGCCTGTTGCAAAGAGTAATCAAGGTATTCATGCGATTGATACTACCATTGAGGTGCTTGAGGGGTTCATTATATTTTTGTATTTCAACCATATGTTTATGCAAATCACCAAGTTTGTCCAACATTTGAACTCCCTCAGGGGTAAAGGAAAACCCCTTCTTTTGAGGAGGAATTCCCAAAATTTCATAGGCAGCGTTTGCATCAAGCTCAATAAAATTTCCTTTAGCGGCAAAATCAAGAAGTTGTCTATGATGCAAAGCTAATCCTATGTAAAAATTACGAAGAAAAACCTTAGCATCCCCCTTTAGATTAGAAACACGATACGATTCCATAAGCCTATACTAGGCATCTTTCAGATTTTCTCCTTGTCTTTGCTTGAAGTAAAGAACATCAAAATCTGGTGACAAAGGAGGAGTAGGGACGCTAGCCATCGGGACTAGAGACAAGAGATCGGTGAAATAGAGAGGCGAATAAAACGGCAAATTTTTGTGAAGTGGGGGAGAGGAAAATGAGAGGCAAATGGCAAAAAATGTAAATTGCGAGGAGATGAGATTTGTGATTAGGAACCTGGTTATGTTGAAGATCCTCCCCGGTAACGGCGCCAGAAATTCCTTTTGATTGCTCTCTGACTATGGCGCCAGAAAAGCTCCTGTCTGCTAGGACTACGTCGGTATTTCCCCAAAGAGGAAGGGATGATGCAGCACAGCGACGGTAGGTATTTCCCTCAATGATGAAACCAAGGTTATCGAACTAGTAGGAGAACCAAGAAACACAACGTAAACAACACCTGCACACAAATAACAACGCCTCGCAACCCAGCGTGTTAAAGGGGTTGTCAATCCCTTTCGCGTAACGATGCCAGATTTGTAATAGATTGAAATAATAGATCGCGAATAAAATAAAGTGTAGCAGAGTATTTTTGTATTTTTGGTTCAATAGATCTGAATAAAAATGCAAAGACAAGGTAGATCACAAGCAAATATATGAGAAAGAAGACCCGGGGGCCGTAGGTTTCACTAGTGGCTTCTCTCGAGAAAAATAGCTAACGGTGGGTAAACAAATTACTATTGGGTAATTGATAGAACTTCAAATGATTATGACGATATCCAGGCAATGATCATTACATAGGCATCACGTCCAAGATTAGTAGATCGACTCCTGCCTGCATCTACTACTATTACTCCACACATCGACCGCTATCTAGCATACATCTAGTGTATTAAGTTCATGAAAAAATGAAGTAATGCAATAAGAACAATGACATGATGTAGACAAGATCAGTTTATTTATTGCGTAGATATAGAGCCCATCTTTTTATCCTTAGTAGCAATGATACATATGTGTCGTTTCCCTTTCTGTCACTGGGATCAAGCACCGTAAGATCGAACCCACTACCGGGCACCTCTTGCCATTGCAAGATAAATAGATCAAGTTGGCCAAAGAAAACCCAAATATCGGAGAAGAAATACGAGGCTATAAGAGATCATGCATATAAGAGATCAAAGAAACTCAAATAACTTTCATGGATATAAAAAGATATAACTGGTCATAAACTCGAAGTTCATCAGATCCCAACAAACACACCGCAAAAAGAGTTACATCATATGGATCTCCAAGAGACCATTGTATTGAGAATTCAGCGAGAGAGAGAAAGCCATCTAGCTACTAACTACGGACCCAAAGGTCTACAAAGAACTACTCACGCATCATCTGAGAGGCACCAATGGAGGTGGTGAACCCCATCCGAGATGTTGTCTAGATTGGATCTGGTGGTTCTGGACTCTGCGGCGGCTGGATGAATATTTCGTCGACTCCCCTAGGGTTCTGGAATTTTTTGGGTATTTATAGAGCAAAGAGGCGGTCCGGGGGCACCCGAGGTGGGTACAACCCACCAGAGCACGCCTGGGCCTCCTGGCGCGCCCTGGTGGGTTGTCCCCTCCTCGGGACTCCCCCAGGTGCAACCAGGGCCCCGTTGTGTTCCTTCTGGCCCATAAAAATCATCATGGAGTTTCGTGGCATTTGGACTCCGTCTGATATTGATTTACTATGATGTAAAAAACATGGAAAAAACAGCAACTGGCACTTGGCACTATGTCAATAGGTTAGTACCAAAAAATGATATAAAATGACTATAAAATGATTATAAAACATCCAAGATTGATTATAAAACAGCATGGAACAATCAAAAATTATAGATACATTGGAGACGTATCATCCTCCTCCGGCTCTGGCTAGTCCGGAGGCAGCCCGACAGCGATGCGGGCGACGCACGCGGCTACCCTCGCCCGGATCTGCTGCTCGATCTCGTAGCGGCGCTCCAGCGTTAGCATGGCATAGCAGGTGATCTTGCTCCGGACCATGATGGAGTGTTGGAGCATGGGCAGAGTGCCGAAACGGGAGAGGGAGGAGGTGGATGGGCTCGGACTGGCGGCGCGGAGAGGGGGGAGGGAGATGGGTTATGGTTGCGTGACGCCGGCCGGCTTAAATAGCCAGATTTCCTCTTGGGTGGCGAGCCGGAGAGGCGCCATGCGGCGTTCACACCACGACGACGGACGCGGCATCCATCGGACCGCCGGCTTTCCAGGCGTTTCCGTGTGTTGGTGCAATAATTTGCCTCCTTATGTTTTGTAGCTTGTTGACATAACCAGTATGGGACTTATGTATTTGCTAGTGCCCAGAGAGTAACATGTCCCTGGAATCAAGAGGAGTTTGATTCAGACGACGAAGATAATCCCCTACGTAGCAGTGAAGGTTATCACAGAAGATTATGATAACAAGAGTGACCCCTCAAAAATTGCTGACGCGAAGCAATTAGTTCGACGCTCGTCCGAAGGAAGTGACTGCGACCGAGAAGATTGAAGACGAAGTGAAGACGTAGCATTTATTTCATTGTTTCTCTTCTCTTTATTGACTCACAGGACCACCGTACTGTTGTGGATCGTAGCAGAATTTAAAAATTTTCTACGCATCACCAAGATCCATCTATGGAGTGTACTAGCAACGAGAGGGAAGGAGTCCATCTACATACCCTTGTAGATCGCGAGCGGAAGCGTTCAAGTGAACGGGGTTGATGGAGTCGTACTCGTCGTGATCCAAATCACCGATGACCGAGCGCCGAACGGACAGCACCTCCGCGTTCAACACACGTACAGAGCAGCGACATCTCCTCCTTCTTGATCTAGAAAGGGGGAAGGAGAGGTTGATGGAGATCCAGCAGCACAACGGCGTGGTAGTGGAAGTAGCGGGGATCCCGGCAGGGCTTCGCCAAGCGCAACCGGGAGGGAGAGGTGTCACGGGAGGGAGAGGGAGGCGCCAGGGGCTAGGGTACTGCTGCCCTCCCCCCCCACTATATATAGGCCCCCTTGGGGGGCGCCGGCCCTGGGATCCCATCTACATGGGCGGGCGGCGGCCAAGGGGGGAAACTTGCCCCCCAAGCCAGGTGGGGCGCCCCCACCCCCAGGGTTTCCAACCCTAGGTGCAGGGGGAGGCCCATGGGGGGGGCGCACCAGCCCACCAGGGGCTGGTTCCCCTCCCACTTCAGCCCATGGGGCCCTCCGGGATAGGTGGCCCAACCCGGTGGACCCCCGGGACCCTTCCGGTGGTCCCGGTACAATACCGATAACCCCCGAAACTTTCCCGGTGACCGAAACTGGACTTCCTATATATAATTCTTTACCTCCGGACCATTCCGGAACTCCGCATGACGTCCGGGATCTCATCCGGGACTCCGAACAACTTTCGGATTTCCGCATACAAATATCTGTACAACCCTAGCGTCACCGAACCTTAAGTGTGTAGACCCTACGGGTTCGGGAGACATGCAGACATGACCGAGAAGACTCTCCGGTCAATAACCAACAGCGGCATCTGGATATCCATGTTGGCTCCCACATGTTCCACGATGATCTCATCGGATGAACCACGATGTCGAGGATTCAATCAATCCCATATACAATTCCCTTTGTCAATCGGTATGTTACTTGCCCGAGATTCGATCGTCGTTATCCCAATACCTTGTTCAATCTCGTTACCGGCAAGTCTCTTTACTCGTACTGTAATGCATGATCCCGTGGCTAACTCCTTAGTCACATTGAGCTCATTATGATGATGCATTACCGAGTGGGCCCAGAGATACCTCTCCGTCACACGGAGTGACAAATCCTAGTCTCGATCCGTGTCAACCCAACAGATACTTTCAGAGATACCTGTAGTATACCTTTATAGTCACCCAGTTACGTTGTGAAGTTTGGTACACCCAAAGCACTCCTACGGCATCCGGGAGTTACACGATCTCATGGTCTAAGGAAAAGATACTTGACATTGGAAAAAGCTCTAGCAGACGAACTACGCGATCTTTGCGCTATGCTTAGGATTGGGTCTTGTCCATCACATCATTCTCCTAATGATGTGATCCCGTTATCAATGACATCCAATGTCCATAGTCAGGAAACCATGACTATCCGTTGATCAACGAGCTAGTCAACTAGAGGCTTAATAGGGACACGTTGTGGTCTATGTATTCACACATGTATTACGATTTCCGGATACACAATTATAGCATGAACAATAGACAATTATCATGAACAAGGAAATATAATAATAACCATTTTATTATTGCCTCTAGGGCATATTTCCAACAGTCTCCCACTTGCACTAGAGTCAATAATCTAGTTACATTGTGATGAATCGAACACCCATAGAGTTCTGGTGTTGAACATGTTTTGCTCTAGGGAGAGGTTTAGTCAACGGATCTGCTACATTTAGGTCCGTATGTACTTTACAAATATCTATGTCTCCATTTTGAACACTTTCACGAATGGAGTTGAAGCGACGCTTGATATGCCTGGTCTTCCTGTGAAACCTGGGCTCCTTGCAAGGGCAATAGCTCCAGTGTTGTCACAGAAGAGAGTCATCGGGCCCGACGCATTGGGAATCACCCCTAGGTCGGTAATGAACTCCTTCATCCAGATTGCTTCCTGCGCTGCCTCTGAGGCCGCCATGTACTCCGCTTCACAAGTAGATCCCGCCACGGCGCTTTGCTTGCAACTGCACCAGCTTACTGCCCCTCCATTCAAAATATACACATATCCGGTTTGTGACTTCGAGTCATCCAGATCTGTGTCGAAGCTAGCATCGACGTAACCCTTTACGACGAGCTCTTCGTCACCTCCATAAACGAGAAACATATCCTTAGTCCTCTTCAGGTACTTCAGGATATTCTTGACCGCTGTCCAGTGTTCCATGCCGGGATTACTTTGGTACCATCCTGCCAAACTTACGGCAAGGTTTACATCAGGTCTGGTACACAGCATGGCATACATAATAGACCCTAAGGCCGAGGCATAGGGGATGACACTCATCTTCTCTCTATCTTCTGCCGTGGTCGGGCATTGAGCCGTGCTCAATTGCACACCTTGCAATATAGGCAAGAACCCCTTCTTGGACTGATCCATATTGAACTTCTTCAATATCTTGTCAAGGTACGTACTCTGTGAAAGACCAATGAGGCGTCTTGATCTATCTCTATAGATCTTGATGCCTAATATATAAGCAGCTTCTCCAAGGTCCTTCATTGAAAAACACTTATTCAAATAGGCCTTTATACTTTCCAAGAATTCTATATCATTTCCCATCAATAGTATGTCATCCACATATAATATGAGAAATGCTACAGAGCTCCCACTCACTTTCTTGTAAACACAGGCTTCTCCATAAGTCTGTGTAAACCCAAACACTTTGATCATCTCATCAAATCGAATGTTCCAACTCCAAGATGCTTGTACCAGCCCATAGATGGAGCGCTGGAGCTTGCATACCTTGTTAGCATTCTTAGGATCGACAAAACCTTCCGGCTGCATCATATACAATTCTTCCTTAAGGAAGCCGTTAAGGAATGCCGTTTTGACGTCCATTTGACATATCTCATAATCATAGAATGCGGCAATTGCTAACATGATTCGGACGGACTTCAGCTTCGCTACGGGTGAGAAAGTCTCATCGTAGTCAACCCCTTGAACTTGTCGATAACCCTTAGCGACAAGTCGAGCCTTATAGATGGTCACATTACCATCCGTGTCTGTCTTCTTCTTAAAGATCCATTTATTTTCTATGGCTCGCCGATCATCGGGCAAGTCAGTCAAAGTCCATACTTCGTTTTCATACATGGATCCTATCTCGGATTGCATGGCTTCAAGCCATTTGTCGGAATCCGGGCCCGCCATCGCTTCTTCATAGTTCGAAGGTTCACCGTTGTCTAACAACATGATTTCCAGGACAGGGTTGCCGTACCACTCTGGTGCGGAACGTGTCCTTGTGGACGTACGAAGTTCAGCAGTAACTTGATCCGAAGCTTCATGATCATCATCATTAACTTCCTCCCCAGTCGGTGTAGGCACCACAGGAACATCTTCCCGCGCTGCGCTACTTTCCGGTTCAGAAGGGGTCACTATCACCTCATCAAGTTCCACTTTCCTCCCACTTATTTCTTTCGAGAGAAACTCTTTCTCCAGAAAGGACCCGTTCTTGGCAACAAAGATTTTGCCTTCGGATCTGAGGTAGAAGGTATACCCAATGGTTTCCTTAGGGTATCCTATGAAGACGCATTTTTCCGACTTGGGTTCGAGCTTTTCAGGTTGAAGTTTCTTGACATAAGCATCGCATCCCCAAACTTTTAGAAACGATAGCTTAGGTTTCTTCCCAAACCATAATTCATACGGTGTCGTCTCAACGGATTTCGATGGAGCCCTATTTAAAGTGAATGTGGCAGTCTCTAAAGCATAGCCCCAAAATGAGAGCGGTAGATCGGTAACAGACATCATAGATCGCACCATATCCAATAGAGTGCGATTACGACGTTCGGACACACCATTTCGCTGAGGTGTTCCAGGCGGCGTGAGTTGTGAAACGATTCCACATTTCCTTAAGTGCGTACCAAATTCGTGACTTAAATATTCTCCTCCACGATCTGATCGTAAGAACTTTATTTTCCTGTCACGTTGATTCTCAAGCTCACTCTGAAATTCCTTGAACTTTTCAAAGGTCTCAGACTTGTGTTTCATTAGGTAAACATACCCATATCTACTCAAGTCATCAGTGAGAGTGAGAACATAACGATAGCCACCGCGAGCCTCAACACTCATTGGACCACACACATCAGTATGTATGATTTCCAATAAGTTGGTTGCTCGCTCCATTGTTCCGGAGAACGGAGTCTTGGTCATCTTACCCATGAAGCATGGTTCGCACGTGTCAAATGATTCGTAATCAAGAGACTCCAAAAGTCCATCTGCATGGAGCTTCTTCATGCGCTTGACACCAATGTGACCAAGGCGGCAGTGCCACAAGTATGTGGGACTATCGTTATCAACTTTACATCTTTTGGTATTCACACTATGAATATGTGTAACATCACGTTCGAGATTCATTAAGAATAAACCATTGACCAGCGGGGCATGACCATAAAACATATCTCTCATATAAATAGAACAACCATTATTCTCGGATTTAAATGAGTTGCCATCTCACATTAAACGAGATCCAGATACAATGTTCATGCTCAAAGCTGGCACTAAATAACAATTATTGAGGTTTAAAACTAATCCCGTAGGTAAATGTAGAGGTAGCGTGCCGACGGTGATCACATCGACCTTGGAACCATTCCCGACGCGCATCGTCACCTCGTCCTTCGCCAGTCTCCGCTTATTCCGCAGCTCCTGTTTTGAGTTACAAATATGAGCAACCGCACCGGTATCAAATACCCAGGAGCTACTACGAGTACTGGTAAGGTACACATCAATTACATGTATATCACATATACCTTTGGTGTTGCCGGCCTTCTTATCCGCTAAGTATTTGGGGCAGTTCCGCTTCCAGTGACCACTTCCCTTGCAATAAAAGCACTCAGTTTCAGGCTTGGGTCCATTCTTTGGCTTCTTCCCGGCAACTGGCTTACTGGGCGCGGCAACTCCCTTGCCGTACTTCTTGAAGTTCTTCTTACCCTTGCCTTTCTTGAACTTAGTGGTTTTATTCACCATCAACACTTGATGTTCCTTTTTGATCTCCACCTCCGCTGATTTCAGCATTGAATATACCTCAGGAATGGTCTTTTCCATCCCCTGCATATTGAAGTTCATCACAAAGCTCTTATAGCTTGGTGGAAGCGACTGAAGGATTCTGTCAATGACCGCGTCATCCGGGAGATTAACTCCCAGCTGAGACAAGCGGTTGTGTAACCCAGACATTCTGAGTATGTGCTCACTGACAGAACTGTTTTCCTCCATTTTACAACTGAAGAACTTGTCGGAGACTTCATATCTCTCGACCCGGGCATGAGCTTGGAAAACCATTTTCAGCTCTTCGAACATCTCATATGCTCCGTGTTTCTCAAAATGCTTTTGGAGCCCCGGTTCTAAGATGTAAAGCATGCCGCACTGAACGAGGGAGTAATCATCAGCACGTGATTGCCAAGCGTTCATAATGTCTTGGTTCTCTGGGATGGGTGCTTCACCTAGCGGTGCTTCTAGGACATAATCTTTCTTGGCAGCTATGAGGATGATCCTCAAGTTCCGGACCCAGTCCGTATAGTTGCTGCCATCATCTTTCAGCTTGGTTTTCTCTAGGAACGCGTTGAAGTTGAGGGCAACGTGGGCCATTTGATCTACAAGACATATTTGTAAAGATTTTAGACTAAGTTCATGATAATTAAGTTCATCTAATCAAATTATTCAATGAACTCCCACTCAGATAGACATCCCTCCAGTCATCTAAGTGAAACATGATCCGAGTTAACTAGGCCGTGTCCGATCATCACGTGAGACGGACTAGTCAAGATCGGTGAACATCTTCATGTTGATCGTATCTTCTATACGACTCATGCTCGACCTTTCGGTCTTCCGTGTTCCGAGGCCATGTCTGTACATGCTAGGCTCGTCAAGTCAACCTAAGTGTATTGCGTGTGTTCCGAGGCCATGTGTGTACATGCTAGGCTCGTTAACACCCGTTGTATGCGAACATTAGAATCTATCACACCCGATCATCACGTGGTGCTTCGAAACAACGAACCTTCGCAACGGTGCACAGTTAGGGGGAACACTTTCTTGAAATTATTATAAGGGATCATCTTACTTACTACCGTCGTTCTAAGAAAATAAGATGTAAAACATGATAAACATCACATGCAATCAAATAGTGACATGATATGGCCAATATCATTTTGTTCCTTTGATCTCCATCTTCGGGGCGCCATGATCATCCTTGTCACCGGCATGACACCATGATCTCCATCATCATGATCTCCATCATCGTGTCTTCATGAAGTTGCCACGCCAACGATTACTTCTACTTCTATGGCTAACGTGTTTAGCAATAAAGTAAAGTAATTTACATGGCGTTATTCAATGACACGCAGGTCATACAAAAATAAAGACAACTCCTATGGCTCCTGCCGATTGTCATACTCATCGACATGCAAGTCGTGATTCCTATTACAAGAACATGATCAATCTCATACATCACATATATCATTCATCACATCTTCTGGCCATATCACATCACAAGGCACATGCTGCAAAAACAAATTAGACGTCCTCTAATTGTTGTTGCAAGTTTTTACGTGGCTTCTATAGGTTTCTAGCAAGAACGTTTCTTACCTACGTAAAACCACAACGTGATATGCCAATTTCTATTTACCCTTCATAAGGACCCTTTTCATCGAATCCGTTCCGACTAAAGTGGGAGAGACAGACACCCGCTAGCCACCTTATGCAACTAGTGCATGTCAGTCGGTGGAACCTGTCTCACGTAAGCGTACGTGTAAGGTCGGTCCGGGCCGCTTCATCCCACAATACCGCTGAAACAAGATAAGACTAGTAGTGGCAAGAAAAATTGACAACATCTACGCCCACAACTGCTTTGTGCTCTACTCGTGCATAGTAACTACGCATAGGCCTGGCTCATGATGCCACTGTTGTGGATCGTAGCAGAATTTAAAAAATTTCTACGCATCACCAAGATCCATCTATGGAGTGTACTAGCAACGAGAGGGAAGGAGTGCATCTACATACCCTTGTAGATCACGAGCAGAAGCGTTCAAGTGAACGGGGTTGATGGAGTCGTACTCGTCGTGATCCAAATCACCGATGACCGAGCGCCGAACGGACGGCACCTCCGCGTTCAACACATGTACGGAGCAGTGACATCTCCTCCTTCTTGATCCAGCGAAGTGGAAGGAGAGGTTGATGGAGATCCAGCAGCACGACGGCGTGGTGGTGGAAGTAGCGGGGATCCCGGCAGGGCTTCGCCAAGCGCAAGCGGGAGGGAGAGGTGTCACGGGAGGGAGAGGGAGGCGCCAGGGGCTAGGGTACTGCTGCCCTCCCTCCCCCCACTATATATAGGCCCCCTGGGGGGCGCCGGCCCTGGGATCCCATCTACATGGGGGGGGGCGGCGGCCAAGGGGGGAAACTTGCCCCCCAAGCCAGGTGGGGCGCCCCCCACCCCCAGGGTTTCCAACCCTAGGCGCAGGGGGAGGCCCATGGGGGGCGCACCAGCCCACCAGGGGCTGGTTCCCCTCCCACTGCAGCCCATGGGGCCCTCTGGGATAGGTGGCCCCACCCGGTGGACCCCCGGGACCCTTCCGGTGGTCCCGGTACAATACCGATAACCCCCGAAACTTTCCCGGTGACCGAAACTGGACTTCCTATATATAATTCTTTACCTCCGGACCATTCTGGAACTCCTCGTGACGTCCGGGATCTCATACAGGACTCGAACAAATTTCGGGTTTCCGCATACTAATATCTCTACAACCCTAGCGTCACCGAACCTTAAGTGTGTAGACCCTACGGGTTCGGGAGACATGCAGACATGACCGAGACGACTCTCCGGTCGATAACCAACAGCGGGATCTGGATACCCATGTTGGCTCCCACATGTTCCACGATGATCTCATTGGATGAACCACGATGTCGAGGATTCAATCAATCCCATATACAATTCCCTTTGTCAATCGGTATGTTACTTGCCCGAGATTCGATCGTCGTTATCCCAATACCTTGTTCAATCTCGTTACCGGCAAGTCTCTTTACTCGTACCGTAATGCATGATCCCGTGGCTAACTCCTTAGTCACATTGAGCTCATTATGATGATGCATTACCGAGTGGGCCCAGAGATACCTCTCCGTCACACGGAGTGACAAATCCCAGTCTCGATCGGTGTCAACCCAACAGATACTTTCAGAGATACCTGTAGTATACCTTTATAGTCACCCAGTTACGTTGTGACGTTTGGTACACCCAAAGCACTCCTACGGCATCTGGAAGTTACACGATCTCATGGTCTAAGGAAAAGATACTTGACATTGGAAAAAGCCCTAGCAGACGAACTACACGATCTTTGCGCTATGCTTAGGATTGGGTCTTGTCCATCACATCATTCTCCTAATGATGTGATCCCGTTATCAATGGCATCCAATGTCCATAGTCAGGAAACCATGACTATCCGTTGATCAACGAGCTACTCAACTAGATGCTTACTAGGGACACGTTGTGGTCCATGTATTCACACATGTATTACGATTTCCGGATAACACAATTATAGCATGAACAATAGACAATTATCATGAACAAGGAAATATAATAAGAACCATTTTATTATTGCCTCTAGGGCATATTTCCAACACGTACTACTAAGAGGGGTGTAGCATTTGAAACTTTGATTCTCTGATGCTAAACACAAATCCTATGAAAGTTGCGAGAAAAATCTCTTTGTGTTCCGAGCAAATACTTGCCAGCAAGAGACTGTGATCTTCTTCGCTGCGAGAGATTTGTCTCTGACCGAGGAGTTAGCATTACTTGTTCCTCAAGTAATGTTACCGTTGCTCTTGAAATCCGACCGTTGAGAACATGTCGGTTGGCCATCAGCTAGACCGCGTGTACAAAATGGTCATTTCCCACCAGGGAAGGCTGCGGCTATAAATAGCCACCCCGCACCGGCTTTGTCTGGTGTCTGCTCCGTTTGATTGTGAGAAGATTTTTGAGCAAACCCCTCTCTAGAGTGATTTGAGTTTAAAATCCGCCGAGATAAAACCCCTAGAGCCGAAAAAATAGATAGTTGTTCAACGTCACTTGAATCTAAGTCCAGTACGCGCCGCCTATTACTCTTGAGAGATGCAAACTCTCTAGACGGTTCGGTGTCAATTTCTTCAGAGACCAAGAGTAATTGTGGTTCTCGAATAAGAAGTCTGTAAAGGTTCGGAGGGCGCCTCAAGTATCTACCACAAGTGATCGACATTGGTTGAAGAACCAATTGTCGAGGAGAATAGGGCGAAGAGAGTTTATCTTCCGTGTTAAGTCACAACCCCTCCAACAAGAGGTAGTCCTTGTGCAGAAGGACGAACTGGTCATCCAAATTCCTTGTCGCCATCGAGCATCACTAGTTTCCTCCGATTCTCCTCTTTACAGTTGAACTGTTTTAATCATGTTATTTGTCTTGATGCATGTTTTAGTTTCCATTCGTTAGCTCGTATTCGCTCACTGTACTCTGTTTACATTCGCTCCACTGCTGGGTTCCGAGAGTTTTGAGATTTCCGAAGAATTTTAAAACTCCCATTCACCCCCTCTGGTAGACATACTTTGTTCCTACAATTGGTATCAGAGCAAGGTACTCCTTGACTCTGCTCATTTTGGTCTAACCACCTTCGAGTTTAGTATGTCTTCAGTGAGCTACAAGTCGCATCTCAAGATTCCCATCTTCGATGGGACGGACTATCCCTTCTGGAAAGAGAAGATGAAGATCTGTATCCAAGCTATTGATGATGATATGTGGAACATGGTGCAGAATGGATTCATGGTTGAAGTGCCCCAAGTCCCCACTAACAAGGAGAAGAAACTCATTCAGATGGATGCTCAAGCTAAAGATGAAACTGGTGGCCATCTCTCTCGTGCTCAATTTCTTCGTTATCGTTAGTGTGAAACTGCGAAGGAATTGTGGGACATTCTTGAAAAGATAAATGAGGGTGTTTCAACTCAGAAAGAAGCTCGCATTGATGCTCTTCGGGTGAAGTTCAATCGGTTCAAGCAAATTGGAAATGAAAGCTTTCAGCAAACTTTTGATCGTCTGAGTGACATTGCAAATGAGCTACAAGGTCTTAGTGACAAAGACATCACTGATCATGAAGTTGTGAAGAAATTGTTTTGTTCTGTTGACAGTTCACTCGACACACTAGTCCTGATGATTAGGGAACGACCTGATTTCAAAGATCTCGACTCTACTGACATCATGGAAAGGCTAAGCACCCACGAGGAACAAGAAGAAGAAAAGAGAGATCTCTATGGCTCAAGTCACCGCAAAAGTCATGCTCTCAAGGCTATGGCTGAATCTTCCTCCGAGGGAAATTTCGAAGAAGATTTAGATGACCCAGAAGGATCAGCAAAGATCTCGCATTAATCACGAAAAGATTCCAGCGCCTTCATAGGAAAAACCAATTCTAGATGAAAGGGTCAAGCAACTCTGGCGGTTCAAAATCTTCATCAAAACCTACATGAGATTACACCTACTTCAAGTGCAAAAAGCCAGGACATTTCATTTTGGACTGCCCTCTCTGGGAAACTGAAATTTGTGCCAGTGGAAGATATGATTCAGGAAACTACCATGCAAGGGCAAGAGCAAGAACTACGACTACGATGATGAGAAGAAAACGAAGAAGTCCTTCAAGAAGAAGGACAACTCCGCCTCCAAGTCTTCGTCAAGATCTTCCTCAAGGAATCCTTCCAAGTCCTCCTCCAACCACAAGGATACCTCTCGCAAGGCCAAGGCGTACATCTGCAAGGAAATGGCCACCAATGAAGAAGAGTCATCTGACTCCGAAGAAGCTGATGAAGATGAGGATTCCAACTCCGGCATGGTTGGCATAGCATGTGCATCCTCCCCTGCATCAAACTTCTTCGAGAATCATTCAAGCGATGATGAATCTCCTACCTACTGCTTCATGGCCAAAGCTACGAAAGAAAATGTATCCTCCAAATATCACAAAGTTCACTCTGGTGATCAATATTATTCGGATGAGGATGACCATGCTAAACTGATCAAAATTGCCAATATACAACAAAACTCTCTTGAGAGAATTGAGAAAACTCTCAAGAAATCTGAAGGGTTGTTGGTTGAGGAGATGGAGAAAAATAAGTCATTGACCGAAGAGTATTCCACTCTCAAGTCACGAATGGAAGAACTATCAACTCGTCATGATTTTCACTCGGCCGACCATGAGAGATTGACTTATGATTACCTGAAAAGGAAACCAGAACTCGAGTCGCTGAGAGAGGCTCATGATGACTTGATCAGAGAAAATTCTCTTCTCGCCCAACAACTCAAAGAGAAACCTGAAGTGTTCATACCACCTTGCTTAAAATGCCTTGAACGAAGTAATGCTGAATCAAATGTTGAATCTTCTATGAATGCTAACCCCTCTGTCGAGGAAAATAGTACCGTGTCTGATGAGAATGCTAGGTTGAAGGATCTTCTTCATACAGGAATGTTCAAATATCTCAAAGGGCATCAAACCCTTTGTGATGTTCTGAAGAAATCCATTCTTCACAAAAATCCCAGGAAAGAAGGTATTGGTTTCTAAAGGAAACTGAATGAAATTGCTCCTACTGGGAACCTGATCAGTATCCTCGCACTTTGTGGATGCTTGCCAAGAGCAAAATGCTTGATCCAGCTCTACTTTGGGGATATGACTCTCCTATCCCTGAACATTCTCACGATGATTCTCTGTACAACTATAATTTGTTCAAAAACCAACGCGGTGAGACTATTGCTCGCTAGGTTGGACCTAACAGCAGAATGGCCCCCCAAATAAAGCTATCTGGGTGCCAAGGAAAACTATTGAAGCATTTCCTATTACTACTATACTAACCATGCAGGCAGAAAATGCTCGTTGCTTCCTTAAGAATTGTCGTGGTTTTGTCATGGCAGATGTCCTAGTGAAAGGACTTAGTCGTGGAGCCATCGCGACGGGTTAGCTTAAAGGGGTTAAAACGGACAAAGGACGCAGGGAGTTTGTACTGGTTCGCCCCCTTGCGGTGAAGGTAAAGGCCTAATCCAGTTGTTGTGGAATTGCCAGGGTTTCGATGACCAGGGAGCGAATCCGCTATGCCTCGCTCTCGAGTTGTTGTTTGTTGTCTCTAAAGCGCCATCGGGCCGTCCCTTTATATACATAGGTTGACGCCCGCCGGTTTACAGAATCCCGAGGCCGGCTCATAAACGTGTCTGGCCCGGTTTTTCTACCCTTTCCTATCTTACAACATAAGTTTACATATCAATGGCGGCTTATGTCTACAGGCCTTAATCTGCCCCTGGGCCCTTGGCCTTCGTAAAGCGCCACCCTCCTTGTCTTCATGGGTTTCAAATAAAAATAACTCATTATGGGGATAACCCGGCCTCTCCTGGCCGGTTTATACCCAGTAGTAATATCCCCAACATTAGGCCCCAGATTGATTTGAACCTGTTCATGTCAATCTTCAACACTTAGGAAAATTCCTCCTTCAGCACCTTCGCGTAAATCTTGTAAACCGCCATGACGTCATCTTCCAGGATCATAATAAATTGCCATGACATCACCTGTTATTAAAAATTGTTCATATCTCACCTCCATTAATGAGCCTCCGATAATCGAGGCGACAGCTCTGTCACATATCCAATTTTTGGGCTCCTCGATTTTCGCGCCTGTCACTTATCCCTTCGCCTTATAAATAAGACCAGGGGGTCCTTTTCATTTTCCCCCCGTGCCTCTCTCACTTCTTCTTCTTCCTTGCGCCGACCTGACCCTCTCACGCGGCCGCCGTTGTTAAGCTCCGCCCTCGACCTCATCTCCGGCCGCTGCATCAACCTGAACGTACCAGAGAAACGCGGCGCACCTTCGTTGTTCCATCAGCAATAGTAAGTCTCGCTTTTCCTTGTTCTAGATCCGCCATTAGGGTTTCGACGTTCATCAAAGCTCGAAGCTATTCTTCTCTGTTCATCTCCATAGTGCAAGTGGTGATCTCAGATCTGACATTTCCTTGCGCAGTCGTAGTTATAATCCCCTTTTTCATCCTTAGAACATCTTCTTCGCATAGAAAAACTCATCTGGACCTGATGAACTAGTTGAACGTCTGTATTTTAAGTCTAAATATATTTTGATTTACTGATACGCTGCAGATCTGAAATTACCATACCAATCTGTGAAACTTGTTTTTCCCTTACTTAGACTTTTTAGATCTGTACCTTCCATACCAATATAGGCGGTTTAACTTTTTAGAAAATGATAATCCGGCAGGTACCATTGGTCCCCTCTTTAACCGCCAATTCGTTTATCTTTGTAACTCCTCCAATGTCAGACTCCAGTTTGACAATGTTAGATTCTGGTTTAACAATGTGTATATGCCTCTGTTTCTGCTTCTGATCTTGCGTCGCTTTATGCTTGTTTGTCATAAATCTTAAACCGGCATTTGATATTTTTCCAGGTTTTCATTGAAATGGCCAAACAATTTTATGCTTGTAACTGGGTCCCTTCCTGGGTTACGGAACAGCAACTAGAGGGCTGTGTCGCAACCGGCGCTTAGCAAAGAAAGAAGTTATCCACTGGAGGGTCCCTGGTCCAGAAAGTCCTCCTGAGCCCAAGGATGGGGAAGTAGTCGTGTTTGTTGACCACCTGGGCCGAGGGTTTAACCCTCCCGGATCAAAATTCTTCCGAGATGTACTTGCTAGCTTCCAACCCCATCCTCAGGACATTGGACCAAACTCTGTGTCCAATGTTTGCAATTTCCAAGTATTTTGCGAGGCTTATCTTCAAGAGGAGCCCACGGTTGAACTGTTTAGGGATTTCTTCTATTTGAACCGTCGTACAGAGTTTACAGACGGACCCAATACTGAACTTGGTGGAATGGCTATTCAGAAGAGAAAAGATGTCAGCTTCCCTCACGCCAAGCTTCATAGTCACCCCAAGGACTGGAATCAGACTTGGTTTTACTGCCGAGATACGTCTACAACTGAAGAAAATCCTCTGTCGGGTTATCGTCCTCACCGGCTTAGCAACACACATCCATTTCCTCAGAGGCTGACTGCAAAGGAACGGTCCAACTACGCCCCACAACTCTCAAAGCTCAGAGCCTTTATGGCGAACGGTTTAACAGGCGTTGACTTTCTTCGTTGCTAGATATCTTGGAGCATTCTGCCTTTAAGCCGGTGCCCCGGTTTAATGTGTGAGTACACAGGGGACTTAAAAGATCCTCAACGCCATATCAACATTCAGCTAATAGAGGCTGAAGTTACTGAATCTGTCAAGAAAATTCTGAATGAACCGGAGGCTGTTTGCAGCAAGACAGGACTAAGTCCTTTCTGCGTTTCCAATAAACCGCCATCTGTAAGAATCATATAACTTTTTGTTTTAACTTAATCCTTTTAAATACTCTCTCAATATTTTGTCCATCTTTGACAGGGCGATGATCCGTTCTAGAAGAAGAAGCCACAGGATAAGTCGGCCAAGACACCTCGCCCCAAGACCAAGGTTACTAAAAAACCTGCCAGGAAAAGGACCACTGAGTCTTCTGAACCAAATGCTCATGCTGATCTGGATAATCCGGACTCAGAGGTAGAACTTGACTCTCTTGGTTCATTTTTCATACACCTCATTGACAATGACTATTACCAGGACGACGCTGAAGGCAGCCAAGCTGAGGATGCAGAGGTAATTATTCTTTCCTCCGGTTCAGATCCTCTGCCAACACAGACAATCCGTCAAGCAAACTGGAAAGTAAAATTTTCTCACCCCTAGCTCACTTGGACCCAAACTTTCTTTTGAAGAAGCAGCAACACGAAGCTCGCCGCACAACCCAGCACAGCGGCCAGGTAGTTACCTCCGCCGGTTTACCGAACACTCCAGTCCAGAAACGTCGATCAGAGGTCTCTTATATTCCTAATATTTCTTACCCCAAGGCGGGTTGTTTCCGACAGCCTCTTAATCCGTCTTATTTGAATTATCAGGGAAAACCTCACTCATCCTCTGGCGAGTCAACGGCCACACAACTTTCACCCCTCAAGACAGTTCCTGGGTGAGTTATGCTTTAAATTTACCCTTAATACCTTATGTTCACCTGATGTATTGACCTTTATGTTTGTTTTTCTCAGTGCCAAGCCTAGACCCAGCAAGAAGGCTCGGTTAAATAAACCGTCTGATGACAATGTCACTATTGAACCGGAAAAAACTCCAGATCCGGAAGAAACAAATGCTGACGCCATGCTTGATGATCCGCCACCACAAGATTATGACTTTGTTGTTGAACAAGTAGAGGTTGACCCAATAGGCCAGTCCGATAAACCGACAAGCCCGGTCCGAGACACTGATAAACCGTCAAGCCCAGTTAAGGCTGCTGATAAACCGTCAAGTCCAGCGAAGGCTGCTGATGACAAGGCGGATGATGTTATGATTACCGGCTTCGATCATACCACCCCTGGCAATCCTGTCGCTTTATCAAAGCATAGTGCCAAGGAAGAAACTTCTGTCCTAAACAAAGGCAAGTGGAATACAGATCTGTCAAGCTACGCCCATCTCAACGCCCAAGATATTCATTCTGGCTTCTTGAACCGTCTGTACACAAGCCGCGACTATGAAGCCGGCTTAGTGAACTTGATGAAAGAACGATATGAGGTAACTACCGCTGAACTCTGCATATCTGTTCCTCTTTTGTCCAAATGCTAACTCCAGTAGCCCCCAAGGGCCGGTTTATGATATCAATCTAAACCGGAACTTTTAGAATACTTCAACTTTGCTTGCGTAGCCCCCAAGGGCCGGTTTAGCTTATTAAGATGAACCGGGACTTTAGAATAATAATCTTGTCACTTTCGCCTGTGTAGTCCCCAAGGGCCGGTTTACCTTTCCTTGCTGAACCTGGACTTTTACCACTGTTTACTTTGAGCAAATACACATTAGCCCCCAAGTGCCAAGAATAATACTTGTATTGTGCTTGGGACTTTGTAAAAATTTCTGATAACAAGCAAATAGGCATTAGCCCCCAAGTATCAAGCGTATAACTTGTTATGTGCTTGGTACTTCAAATATGTATTGTAAACTCATGATATGTCTGTCTCTTATAGGCTGAGCAGAGCAAAAAAGAAGCCCAAACCGTTGATCTTCAAGAAAACATCAAGTCCTAGCAAGCAGAAACCTCCAAAGCCAAAGATGAGCTAACCAGTGCCTTAACAGCCATGAAGAAGCTGAAGGAAAATTTCAAGAAGGAGCGGGCGGATTGGGATATAGAGAAGTCCACTTTGCAGAAAAGGACTGAGGATGCAGAAGCAGCCCTTAAACCGGTGACAGAAGAGCTGAACGGCTTGAAGCAGCAGATAAATGCCATGACCACTGTTGTGTTTGGTAAGTATCCTCACTTTATGTTTTAACATATATTAACCTATTAGTTGCCGGTTTACTGATGCTTGTAATGATGCAGGAACTCGCATTACCCACCTGGGTGCTGACATGCGGAAGAAATTGAAGGCTGCCTATACTCTGATAAAACAATTATATACCGGCGCGCAACGGATCATCTGCACTGCTTCTCACAACAAGCCGCCCCCAACCTTAATCAAGGAAACTTTAGAAAGGTTGTCAATGCTGCCTGCCCGGGTTGAAGAGTTAAAAAGATCAGCTGCAAGGCAGGTGCTCTGACCGCGCTAACCCGGGCTAAAGCATGGGTGCCTGATCTTGATCTAGTGGATGTGGGTAAAGGGTATCCAAGTTTAAAGGAAGACGGATCAGATTTTGACAATGATGCCCTCCGAGCCATAACCAGAGAAGTACGTCCACTGGCTTGCCAATTGGCTGAAGAAACTGATATGTCATACTATCATGCGATTTATCATCAACAATAAACGGGTTGCTGCACCAACTCCGGACGCTCAAAATCTTATCCCGCCAATCCGTAAGCATACCTATGCCCCTGACGTTGAACCGTCCACACTTATAAGCGATGAAATTGTATTCCAAGCCCTAACTGGGATCGATTGGGCAACCATTGACTTCCAGCCACTGGGTAGAGAGGAGGAGGATGAACCGGCGCAAGGTGATCCGCAGCCGTCAAGTCAGCCTGGTGACGAGTCATGATCCGGAGGCCGGTTTAGCCTTCTGCGTACTGCAACACTTGCTGAAAACAATTATCCTTTTGGGCATTAAAGCGCCTTGTAATAGGCTAGTTCAAACACTTGGTCTGCTATGCCATCGCGCATATTTATTTTGCCTGACACTGTTAATCCGCCATGCTTAGGATATATTATGTTCATAATCCATAGAAGTTTATTCAAGCTGTTCCTGCATACAAGAAGTTGAAAGTGTCCTGGCGGTTTACCGCCGGACGGGTCATGATGCCCAAATATACAGCCAGGGTTTATAACCAAGGCTGTATGTGAAAATAATCAAATATGAAATAGATGATACCTATGACATTGAATCACATCGTTGGTTGGCCAACTTTATTGTAGTAAGGGTGATAACCCCAATCTTGAGTACTGATAACTCCTTCCATATTGTGCCGGTTTATGATAAAACCGTACCGGGTTATGATAAACACCGGATTATCCATATATACCACTGGCGACTTATAGTCAAAACTAGACCGGGTCAATAAACGCCGGATTATAACTGATCATGTACTGACAACTTGTAGTTGAAAGCCAAACCAGGTGAATAAACGCCGGTGTATCATAAAATATTATAAACCTCATCAAAGGATAAAAAACTTGGCAAATAAAAGCATAAAAGAACATGCAAGGCTTTTCATGAGCTGCCAGGCCCAAAATCGAGGCTTTTCATGGGCTGCCAGGCCACTGAGTTAAACCATTTTACGAAGCCTTTTAAGATGGACCTCACATTAACCAATCATCGTTTTAACTTTGGCAAGTTCAGGGTCTATGAGATTGACTTGCCAAACGTTCGGCGGGTCATACCAGGACTACCTGGACGGAGTGGCTTACTTAAAGAAGGCAGGATAACCCGGGGTTTTAGGTGAATACACCTGGCTTCCAAGCCTGGCTTGATAGCCTATTACAAGTGTAGGCTCTTTGTTCTTTGAGAAGCAAAGAGCCCCCAAGCAATATTTTGAGCTGTGCTCAGTGGGTACCTATGTTTGAGTTGTGCTTTTGCAACACTCTCTTTGGCGCCTAAGTAATTTCCCTGGTGGCCTTACGCCTATCAAGAGGTGTAGCTATGGTTCGAATACGACCAAGCCCCCAAGTGATTTTTATATATGGCTTTATAAGCCGGATCAATGGGTAAACAAGACTCCGCTTTATAAACAGAAGCCCCCAAGTAACCACAGATGATGTAAGAAAAACAACAGATACCCCGCTTTAGCTGAGGCTCCGGTTTATTATATTGATCATAATATATACATTGTCATAACTATGTACATAAGTACAGCCTGTGGCTCAAGTATAGTAAGGCCGAAGACGAACGATATTCCACGGCCAGTGGGTCTCCTCCTCTGATTTACGTGAGTCTTTGTGCTCTCGAACATCTATAAGGTAGTATGACCCGTTATGCAGATTCTTGCTGACCACAAAGGGTCCTTCCCAAGGCGGGGATAACTTGTGCATATCCGTCTGATCCTGGATGAGTCGGAGCACCAGATCGCCTTCTTGAAAAGTTCTGGTTCTAACCGGGCGGCTGTGATAACGACGCAGATCTTGCTGATAAATCGCCGAATGGGCTGCTGCAATGTCACGCTCCTCATCTAACAGGTCAAGTGCTTACTGTCGTGCCTTCTCATTGTCAGCCTCGACATAACCCGCCACACGAGGCGAGTCATGACGGATGTCACTAGGGAGAACCGCCTCTGCTCCGTAAACCATGAAAAAAGGCGTGTAACCTGTGGATCTGTTGGGCATGGTATTGATGCTCCATAACACAGAAGGTAACTCTTCCACCCAACAAACCGGCGTTCGTTGTAAAGGAACCATGAGCCGGGGCTTGATGTCTCTCAGGATCTCTTGATTGGCTCTCTCCGCTTGACCATTAGATTGGGGGTGAGCCACTGATGATACGTCAAGCCGGATGTGCTCACGTTGACAGAATTCTTTCATAGCACCTTTGGACAGATTAGTGCCATTATCAGTTATGATGTTGTGTGGAAACCCAAACCGGAAAAAATCACCTTCTTGATGAATTGAACCGCCGTGGCTACATCACACTTACTGACTGGCTCTGCTTCCACCCACTTAGTGAACTTGTCAGTATGATTACATGCATACGTCATTCAATCACTATATATACTCATTCATCTAGAAATAATTTCAATGCATATTCCTTCGATTATGCTCGTACATCTTCGAGTAACAATTATAGTTATCGAAAGATATCATATTATGCCCACTGCTTTGTTTCAAAGCCACCTACAAAGATGTGGGTGGTTAAGAAATCCTAATTCTTCTGCAGGACTATGTCTCCGGGTGTACCGAATGGATAATGGATAGTGCTTGCACTAGTCATATGACTAGAGACAAGTCATTGTTTGTCTACCCCAACTTAACTGCTTCATCTCAGAAGTATGTTACTTTTGGCGACAACAACAAAGGAAAGGTAATTGGGTTAGGTAAAGTTGCTATATCCAAAGACAAGAACATTGATGATGTTTTACTTGTTCAGTCTCTTGGATTCAATCTCATGTCAGTTGGCAAGCTTTGTGATCTAGGCATGCTAGTTCTATTTTCTATATCCAAGTGCATTGTCTTTATGGCCTCTGACAATTCCTTCATCTTCGAGGGAAATAGAAATGGTGATTTATACATTGTGGATTTCTCTAAGGGTCCCTCAATCCAAACTTGTTTCCTTGCAAAAGCAACCGAAGGTTGGCTGTGGCACCGAAGACTTGGTCAAGCAGGTATGAGAAATTTGCAGCTTCTCGTGAAGAAAAATCATCTCTGTGGCATTCCTGATGTAAAATTCGACAAGGATCATCTCTGTGGTGCATGTGAGGCCAAGAAGCATCATTCATCAAAAACAGTCATGACCACAAAAAGGCCTCTGGAAATTCTTCATATGGATTTATTCGGACCTCAAAACTATGCAAGTTTCGGAGGCAGTCATTATGGTCCGGTTATTGTTGATGATTTCTCTCGTCACACTTGGGGTATTCTTTCTCGAAGACAAAACCTGCACCCAAGACATCTTCAAAAGATTCGCCAAGAAGGCCCGAAATGAATACGATGTGTGAATTAAGCATGTCAGAAGCGACAATGGTACTGAGTTCAAAATTACTCATATCGAAGATTTTCTCTACGAAAATGGTATAACTCATGAGTTCTCTGCCGCATAACTCCCCAACAGAATGGAGTTGTTGAGCAAAAGAATAGAACTCTCATCGAAATGGCGAGAACAATGCTCAGCGAGTATAAAATTCCTATTCGCTTCTGGGCTGATGCTATTAACACTGCTTGTCATATTGTGAATCGTGTTTATCTTCACAAATTCCTTAAGAAAACTTCATATGAGCGTACCACTGGCAATAAACCAAATGTTTCCTATTTAAGTGTTTTTGGTGCACCTTGCTATATTCGAGATATGAATCATAATTCTAAGTTTGCACCTAAGGCTCATGAAGGTTTTCTTCTTGGTTATGGCTCGAACTGCATACTTATCGTGTCTATAAATCTCACCAAGGGAAAGTGTAACGCCCGGATAATCATGCTACAGTAATCTCACGCTAATCTTGCCACGTCACCTCCGTTACTGTTGCTAACCTCGCAGCATTTCGAAACGGAGTCAAATTCAAATTTAAAATTAAATCAAACGATAAAAGTTTTCAAACATCAAAACAAAAATGTTTGGTGGATGCCAAATAATACACTGGTAATTATTATGGAGAAAACTCCTTTTTAGAAAATGCCTAAGTATTTTAAAATGGATTAAAAGGTGAAAGAAAATAAATAAAAGAAAATGCAAAACAAAAACAAAAAAACAAAAGCCCCCCCCCACTGGACCTATCCCAACTAGGCCAACCTCCAGCCTCCCGAATGGGCCGGCCCACCCCGCGCCCCCCCTCTCACCTTATCCCCTCCCCCCCCCCCACCGACAGCCACCCCACTCCCCCCCGAAATATCTCCCCTGCCTCCCCCGATCTGGATCGAGGAGGAGGCCGTCGCCGTCGCGCTCGACCCCGCGCCGCCTCGCCCTCGCCGGAGCACGCCCCCGCCGGCCTGCTCCCCCCTTCTCCGCCTCGCCCGTCGTCCCCGTCACCCTCCCCGCGCCCCGCTGCCAGACCCCCCCTACGGCCACAGTGAGCACCGCCGCGCCTCGCCCCTCCTCTCTCTCCCTCGCCCCCTCTCCTCTCGGTCACCGCCGCCCCGCTCGCGCTCCGGCGCACCGCGATCGCCCGCGCGCGCCCCGACCGCGCGCCCGCGTCGGCCACGCCCCCCTGCCCCCCCCTCGTCGTCGCGCTAACCTCGCCGTCGCGTGCAGGCCCATGGCCTCGACCGCGCCCCCCCCTCGCTGCTTCTTCCCCCACGCCCGACCGCACAGACGTGCGCCCGCACGGCCATCGCCGTCGTTTGCCTCCCCTCCGCCGATCTCTGCCCCGTCGCCACGGTGATCTCGCCCCTCTGCACCACCTCCGGCGGCTGGCCCCGCACCACCGCGGCCTCGCCCCGCTCCGGCCATGGCCGGCGCCGTGCCCCGCCGTGGCCGCCAGCGCCCACGCCCGCGTCCCCCCTGGGCGTGCGCCCGAACGGGGCGCGCCCGTAACCCACACCCGCATCGCCCCCCCCCTCTGGGCCACTGCCAGGTGGGCCTCGCCCCACCTGAGCCACTGCCCCCTGGGCCCGAACCCCCTGGGCCACTGCCAAACGGGGCCCAGCCCACAGAACTAAAAATAATAATAATAATAATAATAATAATTAATAAATTAATAAATTAATAAAAATAATAAATGAAATAATAAATAAAATAATAAATAAAATAAAATAATAAAAATAATAATGATAATAATAAGAATAAATTAATTAATAAAAATTAATACATAAATAAATAAAGAAAATAAAAATAATTTTAATTAATTAATTAATTAACTAAATTAATTAAGTTAATTAATCATGTTTAATTTAGTTAAACAGTAATTAATTAGCTAAACCCTAATTAACCTAAACAGTGAATGACAGGCGGGTCCCACTGGACCCACATGTCAGTTTGACTTAGTCAACCCCAGTTGACTGCTGATGTCAGCATGACATCATGCTGATGTCATAAATCCATTTTCGAATTAATTTAAATAATTAATTAAATTCCAGAAATTAATAAAATCTTTAGAAAATCATATCTTTTAATCCGTAACTCGGATTAAAACATTTTCAACATGAAAGTTGCTCAGAACGACGAGACGAATCCGAATGCGCAGTCCGTTCGTCCACCACACCTCCCTAACCTATCGAACTAGCAACTTTCCCTCTCCGATCCGTGTGTCCGAAAACGCGAAACATCGGGAATACTTTCCCGGATGTTCCCCCCTTCGCCGGTACCACCTACTGTCGCGTTAGGACACACCTCGCACTGTTCATTGTCATGTCACGCATCGTCATGCTTATGTTTGCATTGTATTTACTGTTTCTTCCCCCTCTTCTCTCCGGTAGACTACGAGACCGACACTGCTGCTGCCCAGTTCGACTACGGAGTTGACGACCCCTCCTACTTGCCAGAGCAACCAGGCAAGCCCCCCCTTGATCACCAGATATCGCCTATTCTTCTCTATACTGCTTGCATTAGAGTAGTGTAGCATGTTACTGCTTTTCGATATCCTATCCTGATGCATAGCCTATCCTTGCTACTACTGTTGATACCTTTACCTGCAATCCTACATGCTTAGTATAGGATGCTAGTTTTCCATCAGTGGCCCTACATTCTTGTCCGTCTGCTGTGCTATACTATCGGGCCGTGATCACCTGGGCGGTGATCACGGGTATATACTTATATACTACATACATGACACCTGTGATGACTAAAGTCGGGTCGGCTCGTAGGAGTACCCGCAAGTGGATCTTTGTGGCGGAGCGACAGGGCAGGTTGAGACCGCCTAGGTGAGAGGTGGGCCTGGCCCTGGTCGGCGTTCGCGGATACTTAACACGTACGAGATCTTGGTATTTGATCTGAGTCTGGCCATTTGGTCTATACGCACTAACCATCTACGCGGGAGTAGTTATGGGTATCCACTAGGCTAGGTCTGCTTCCGGCCGCGTACGCAACATGCAGGTGTGCATAGGGCGATGGGCCCAGACCCCTGCGCGCATAGGGTCAGACCGGCGTGCTGACCTCTCTGTTGTGCTTAGGTGGGGCTGCGACGCGTTGATCTTACGAGGCCGAGCATGACCCAGAAAAGTGTGTCCGGCCAAATGGGATCGAGCATGTTGGGTTATGTGGTGCACCCCTGCAGGGAAGTTTATCTATTCGAATAGCCGTGTCCCTCGGTAAAAGGACGACCCGGAGTTGTACCTTGACCTTATGACAACTAGAACTGGATACTGAATAAAATACACCCTTCCAAGTACCAGATACAACCCGGTGATCGCTCTCTAACAGGGCGACGAGGAGGGGATCGCCGGGTAGGATTATGCCATGCGATGCTACTTGGAGGACTTCAATCTACTCTCTTCTCTCTGCTGCAAGATGGAGATGGCCAGAAGCGTAGTCTTCGACAGGACTAGCTATCCCCCTTTTATTCTGGCATTCTGCAGTTCAGTCCACTGATATGCCCCGTTACACATATACCCATGCATATGTAGTATAGCTCCTTGCTTGCGAGTACTTTGGATGAGTACTCACGGTTGCTTCTCTCCCTCTTTTCCCCCTTTCCTTTCTATCTGGTTGTCGCAACCAGATGCTGGAGCCCAGGAACCAGACGCCACCGTCGACGACGACTCCTACGACACTGGAGGTGCCTACTACTACGTGCAGCCTGCTGACGACGATCAGGAGTAGTTAGGAGGATCCCAGGCAGGAGGCCTGCGCCTCGTTCGATCTGTATCCCAGTTTGTGCTAGCCTTCTTAAGGCAAACTTGTTTAACTTATGTCTCACTCAGATATTGTTGCTTCCGCTGCCTCGTCTGTGATCGAGCACTTGTATTCGAGCCCTCGAGGCCCCTGGCTTGTATTATGATGCTTGTATGACTTATTTTTGTTGTAGAGTTGTGTTGTGATATCTTCCCGTGAGTCCCTGACCTTGATCATACACATTTGCGTGCATGATTAGTGTACGGTCAAATCGGGGGCGTCACAAGTTGGTATCAGAGCCGACTGCCTCTAGGAATCCCCCTTTCCACACTCCTTGGCCTAAGTTGAGTCTAGACATTACAAAAACTTTTACTAACATGGTTGTGTGTCTTACGGGCCCACGTCGCCATTGGGTGGTACTAGGATCTTTTACTCCTCGACCTTTACTCTGGGACTCTGAACTCTCTTCTACTCGGGTTAAACAAATTTACTAAACTCTAACACTAGGATCCCGTGACCGCATTCACCCCAAAGTTGGATAAGCCATAGTTGTTTCTTAGAGTAGTATTTTGAACAATTCACACACTGTCATTTGACTCCTTTGAAACGTCTTTGCTTTCAGATGGAACCCACGAGGCAGGTCGTTCGCCACACGATGGCCATTGGTGCCTCGGGATCACCTGCGGTGCTAGCTGAGATGATGACCTATCTGGGTTATCGCTGGCACCCTGAGTACACCGTCTACGAGGAGTACCAGGACTTTAACCAGGAGCAGTACCGTGCCATCGTCCACCTCTACTCTCGGGAGTATGACTCCACTACTGTGCTGCACACCGCACATGGAGTTGGTGTGACCATCGATATGGCTGTCCACGATGCTGCCTATGCTGCTCTAACACGTCTTCGTGGAGAGTATCGGGAGTTGGACACCTCCCCTTTCAGGCACATTGCTATCGCATCTGATGTTGGTGCGGAGGGATACTATACTGCTACCTACTCCACTGTCACCCGAGAGCCCTTCTACCATCAGAACCTGGTTCTGCATGCTGATGGGCTGGATCGAGCTAACCGAGCTCTTCGCCACGAGATGTACACCACCCGTCAGCACCTTTACCGTGCTCTGACGCTGCTGCACCCCTTTGTCCGATCTGGACAGGTACCGCGTACTGCGATCTACCCAGCCAGGACCGTGATGCCCCACGGTGTCGGTTGGCCAGAGGTGGGAGGCTACTCTCCCGCACTTGGTCCTCTTCTGCCACCTGAGCGTCGGGCTCTACACCTGAGTATCCATGGCCCCCAGTCTGCAGACGTGGAGGGCTATCCGTTGCCTCACTACCAGCTGTCGGGCTACGATTACCTCCACAGTACCTCTTGGGACTGATGTAGTCTTGCTTAGTTAAGTATTAGTTGCAGTCGCCGCGAGCCTGTGTGCCGCCTATGATGTTTTAGTCTATGTACTCAACTCTGTGTGCTGAACTTTATGCATGACCCCTTTTGTAAGTTATGCCGACTACCTATGTAGTAGCTATCGTGCTCCTCTCGTTATGCATGTTTTCATCATGAATGATTCTTGTCTTTGCAATTATTTCCCAATGCTGAACTACCCCTGTTATATATTAGCAGGATGGTTAGACCAGGTGGTCGTGGTCGTGGTGGCGATGCCCCACCACCACCTGAGTACATGGCTGGTATGATCCAACAGTATGAACTGAACCGCCAGTTCATGGAAAATATGATGGCTCAGTTTCCTCGCCCCAATATGAACCAGCAGCCAGCCCAAGTGACTCTTCAAGATTTCATACGCCTCAACCCAACCATCTACCGCAGCTCAACTCAGCCTCTGGATGCTGATGACTGGCTCCGTGACATCACCTATGAGATGGAGTCTGCCGATGTAGCCCCTGCCAGCTATGTCAACTTTGCTTCCTTCTTTCTGAAGGGACCCACAGCTCAATGGTGGGACAGCCACAGGCGTACTCTGCCAGCTGGAACAATCATCACATGGCCAGACTTCCAAGCTGCTTTCCGTGCCCGCTTCATTCCTCAAGGAGTCATGGACCGGAAGAAGCGTGAGTTCCGCAACCTCACCCAAGGCAACAAAACTGTTGAAGCTTATCAACGGGAGTTTTTGGAATTGTCTCGTTATGCTGAAGAGGACATTGCAACTGATGCACGCAGACAGGAGAAGTTCCGTGATGGCCTTCAAGCTGACATCAAGCTCGCACTTCTAGTGCATGACTTTGCTGATTTCGCCACCTTGGTGAACAAGGCCATCAATGTCGAAACTGGTCTGCAGGAATACCAGAGCTCTCACAGGCGCAACCGTGACACGGGCTCATCTTCGGGCCCGCCCTCATAGAAGCGTAAGATATGGATCCCGAACAGCATGTACCGTCCAAATGCATCTGCCCCAAGGCAGACCTATGCTGCACCTCGTCTGCCTCCACCACCATCTAGGCAGTCAAGACTTCCAGCTCCACCATCCCAAGCTCCTGTTCCCACTCCGAATAATGGCTTGTGCTTCAGGTGTGGTCAACCAGGACACCGTGCTAAAGAATGCAACCAGAACCAGAATCAACTGGCCCTTCTAGCAACTGGCCGTGGTAACAATCAGCCCCGCAACAACAATGCTAAGTCTTATGGTCGTGCTCATGCCAACCACGTTGATCTCAACGAAGCTCAAGACCAGCCTGCTACTGTGATGGGTACACTCCTCGTAAATTCAGTACCAGCATCCGTTTTATTTGATACAGGTGCATCGCATTCATTCATGTCAGAAGATTTTGCATACAAGCACGACGTTAAATGTGAGGAGATGAACACCTCGGTACTGGTCAAAACCCCCGTGGGACAGTGTCAAACCTCCTTGGTTGGCATCGATGTCCCCGTGGAAATCGAAGGGCTGGAATTCTATGCCTCTCCCATTATCCTAAAGTCGTCTAACATCGACCTCATTTTGGGTATGGATTGGTTGAAAGCGCATACTGCTTCTATAGTTTGCGCCACTAAAACCGTCCATCTGCTACACCCTTCAGATGAAATAGTTGCTTACCAAGCTCATCTGGTGCAAAATGCTGAGGCAAGGCTCTATGCATTGAATGCATTGAACGCTGCACCACTCAAGGGCATTGAAAACATTCCCGTCGTGCGTGAATTCCTCGATGTCTTCCCTGAAGAACTTCCAGGGATTCCCCCTACTAGAGCTGTCGAATTCGTCATCGACTTGAAACCAGGCACCACTCCTATAGCCAAGCGACCCTACAAAATGCCGCTGCATGAACTCCTTGAGCTTAAGGAGGAAATCGACAAATCTCTTCGCAAAGGATTTATTCTCCCAAGTTGCTCTCCTTGGGGAGCACCTTCTCTCTTTGTCAAGAAGAAGGATGGGACAAACCGGTTAGTTCAAGACTACTGTCCTATAAACCAAGCTACCATCCAGAATAAATACCCCCTTCCTCGGATCAATGATCTGTATGATCAACTGGCGGGTTCGTCAATGTTCTCTAAGCTCGACTTGAGGTTGGGCTACCACCAGATCCGTGTTCGCGAAGAGGATATCCCAAAGACCGCCTTCGTGACTCGCTATGGTTCATACGAGTACACCGTCATGTCTTTCGGTTTAACCAATGCTCCAGCCACCTTCTCTCGTCTGATGAACTATATATTCATGGATTACCTCGACAAGTTCGTTGTGGTTTATCTGGATGATATCCTGGTATTTTCCAAGAACGAAGAAGAACATGCTGAACATCTTCGACTTGTGCTGGAAAAGCTACGAGAGCATCAACTATATGCCAAGTTCTCCAAATGTGAATTCTGGCTACCCGAAGTAACCTATCTCGGGCATGTCATCTCTAAGGATGGTATTGCCATCAACCATGAACGAGTTCAGGCTATTCTTGATTGGACTCCTCCCAAGAACGTTAAGCAAGTCAGAAGTTTTCTCGGTCTCGCCAGCTATTGTCGTCGATTCGTCGAGAACTTCTCCAAGATCGCCAGGCCTCTGACTAACCTGTTGCATAAGGGCGTCAAGTTCCAATGGACAGACAAATGTCAGGAAAGTTTCCAGGAACTCAAAGACAAGTTGACTTCTGCTCTAGTTCTAGCTCCACCTGATACTAAGAAGGACTTTGTCATTTACTGCGACGCTTCCCGTCAAGGATTAGGCTGTGTCCTAATGCAAGACCGCAAAGTGATTGCTTATGCCTCTCGGCAATTGCGCCCTCACGAAGAGAACTACCTAGTTCACGACCTCGAACTTGCTGCTGTCATTCATGCACTGAAGCAGTGGCGACATTACCTTCTCGGTAATCGTTGCGAGATCTTCACCGACCACCAAAGTCTGAAGTATCTGTTTACTCAGCCAGATCTGAACCTCCGTCAGCAGAGATGGATGGAGCTTGTTGCAGACTTCGACTTGGGTATTTCCTATACGCCAGGCAAGGCTAATGTAATGGCTGATGCCTTGAGCCGCAAGTCTTACTGCAACCACCTCCAGGTTCACAAAGTTCAGCCCTCGCTTGTTGAAGAATTCAGGAAGCTGAACCTCCATATTGTTCCTCCGGGTGCACTCGCTCCCCCTCCTAAGGAGTTTGGCAAGGTGAACCTCCACGTTGTTACCCAGGGTTCCCTCAATACCCTAGTTGCTAAACCAGATCTCGTGGATAGCATCAAAAGGCTACAGAGGTATGACTCTGAAGCCCACAAGATTAAGCGCTACCTCGCAGAAGGAAAGCCCTCATTCTTCACCATTGCTGAAGATGGCACCCTATACTTCAAGGGCCGCCTAGTGGTGCCATGTGCAGAGAAAAACCTGGATATGACACAGGAAGTTATGAAAGAAGCTCATGATACGCCTCTATGTATCCATCCTGGTAGTACAAAGATGTACCAAGACATCCGTCAGAGATTCTGGTGGTCTAATATGAAGCAAGACATTGCTCGTTATGTTGCTGAGTGTGACGTTTGCCGTCGTATCAAAGCAGAACATCAAAGGCCTGCTGGAACTCTGCAACCTATCTCTATTCCTGAATGGAAATGGGACCATGTTGAGATGGACTTCGTCACTGGATTTCCCAAGTCACAGAAAGGTAATGATGCTATTCTTGTCGTCATTGACCGGCTTTCCAAAGTTGCACATTTTCTGGCGGTCAAAGAAACGATCACTGCTAGTCAGTTGGCAACGCTCTATATGTCCAGGATTGTTTCACTCCACGGTATTCCATTGGTTATCAGCTCAGACCGTGGTAGCTTATTCACTTCAAGATTCTGGGCAAGTTTCCAAGAAGCTATGGGAACTCATCTGTCATTCAGTACTACGTTTCATCCTCAATCGCAAGGACAAGTTGAACGCGTCAACCAAGTTCTCGAAGACATGCTTTGAGCTTGTGTTATTTCCTTCGGCAAGAAATGGGAGGAATCTCTCCCGTATGCTGAGTTCTCTTATAATAATAGCTATCAAGATAGTCTGAAGATGGCCCCCTTCGAAGTGTTATATGGACGAAAGTGCCGAACCCCTCTGAACTGGTCAGAAACTGGGGAACGTCCACTCTTCGGTCCGGATATTATCCAAGATGCCGAAGAACAAGTCCGCATTATCCGTGAGAATCTCAAGACTGCTCAGTCACGTCAGAAGAGTCAGTATGACCGTCATCATAAAGACATGGTCTATCAACCGGGCGAAAAGGCTTATCTTCGAGTCACACCTATGAAGGGTGCTCACCGCTTCGGGATCAAGGGCAAACTAGCTCCTCGCTATATTGGCCCATTCACTATTCTCGAAAGGCGTGGAAAAGTGGCATACCAACTGGAGCTACCGCCGAACCTTTCTCAGGTTCACGATGTGTTCCATGTGTCACAGCTCCGCCGTTGCTTCAAGGACCCAATCCGAGCTGTGGATCATGAAGTGCTCGAATTGCAGCAAGACCTCTCCTATAAGGAGCATCCGGTCCGCATTCTCGACCAAGCTGAACGCCGCACACGTCAGAAGGCGATCAAGTTTCTCAAAGTCCAGTGGTCGCACCATTCTGAAGATGAGGCCACTTGGGAACGAGAGGATCGTCTGCGCGAAGAATACCCCGCACTGTTTCCTTCTAACTCCTAAATCTCGGGACGAGATTTCTTGTAGTGGAGGAGATTTGTAACGCCCGGATAATCATGCTACAGTAATCTCACGCTAATCTTGCCACGTCACCTCCGTTACTGTTGCTAACCTCGCAGCATTTCGAAATGGAGTCAAATTCAAATTTAAAATTAAATCAAACGATAAAAGTTTTCAAACATCAAAACAAAAATGTTCGGTGGGTGCCAAATAATACACTGGTAATTATTGTGGAGAAAACTCCGTTTTAGAAAATGCCTAAGTATTTTAAAATGGATTAAAAGGTGAAAGAAAATAAATAAAAGAAAATGCAAAACAAAAACAAAAAAAACAAAAGCCCCCCCACTGGACCTGGCCCAACTGGGCCAACCTCCAGACGCCCGAATGGGCCGGCCCACCCCGCGCCCCCCCTCTCACCATATCCCCTCCCCCCCCCCACCGACAGCCACCCCACTCCCCCCCGAAATATCTCCCCTGCCTCCCCCGATCTGGATCGAGGAGGAGGCCGTCGCCGTCGCGCTCGACCCCGCGCCGCCTCGCCCTCGCCGGAGCACGCCCCCGACGGCCTGCTTCCCCCTTCTCCGCCTTGCCCGTCGTCCCCGTCACCCTCCCCGCGCCCCGCTGCCAGACCCCCCCTACGGCCACAGTGAGCACCGCCACGCCTCGCCCCTCCTCTCTCTCCCTCGCCCCCTCTCCTCTCGGTCACCGCCGCCCCGCTCGCGCTCCGGCGCGCCCAGACACGCCCCCGCCGCGCCTGGCCACGCACCGCGATCGCCCGCGCGCGCCCCGACCGCGCGCCCGCGTCGGCCACGCCCCGCCTGCCCCCCCTCATCGTCGCGCTAACCTCGCCGTCGCGTGCAGGCCCATGGCCTCGACCGCCCCCCTCGCTGCTTCTTCCCCCACGCCCGACCGCACAGACGCGCGCCCGCACGGCCATCGCCGTCGTTTGCCTCCCCTCCGCCGATCTCCGCCCCGTCGCCACGGTGACCTCGCCCCTCTGCACCACCTCCGGCGGCTGGCCCCGCACCACCGCGGCCTCGCCCCGCTCCGGCCATGGCCGGCGCCGTGCCCCGCCGTGGCCGCCAGCGCCCACGCCCGCGTCCCCCCTGGGCGTGCGCCCGAACGGGGCGCGCCCGTAACCCACACCCGCATCGCCCCCCCCTCTGGGCCACTGCCAGGTGGGCCTCGCCCCACCTGAGCCACTGCCCCCCTGGGCTCGAACCCCCTGGGCCACTGCCAAACGGGGCCCAACCCACAGAACTAAAAAAATAATAAATAAAATAATAATAATAATAATAATAATAAATTAATTAATTAATAATAATAATAAATTAATAAATAAAATAAATAAATAAAATAAATTAATAATAATAATAATAATAAATTAATTAATTAATAAAAATTAATAAATAAATAAATAAAGAAAATAAAAATAAAAATAATTTTAATTAATTAATTAATTAAGTTAATTAATCCTGTTTAATTTAATTAAACAGTAATTAATTAGCTAAACCCTAATTAACCTAAACATTGAATGACAGGTGGGTCCTACTGGACCCACATGTCAGTTTCACTTAGTCAACCCCAGTTGACTGCTGATGTCAGCATGACATCATGCTGATGTCATAAATCCATTTTCGAATTAATTTTAATAATTAATTAAATTCCAGAAACTAATAAAATCTTTAGAAAATCATATCTTTTAATCCGTAACTCGGATTAAAATATTTTCAACATGAAAGTTGCTCAGAACGACGAGACGAATCCGAATACGCAGTCCGTTCGTCCACCACACCTTCCTAACCTATCGAACTAGCAACTTTCCCCCTCCGGTCCGTCTGTCCGAAAACGCGAAACATCGGGAATACTTTCCCGGATGTTCCCCCCCTTCGCCGGTACCACCTACTGTCGCGTTAGGACACACCTCGCACTGTTCATTGTCATGTCACGCATCGTCATGCTTATGTTTGCATTGTATTTACTGTTTCTTCCCCCCTCTTCTCTCCGATAGACTACGAGACCGACACTGCTGCTGCCCAGTTCGACTAGGGAGTTGACGACCCCTCCTACTTGCCAGAGCAACCAGGCAAGCCCCCCCTTGATCACCAGATATCCCCTATTCTTCTCTATACTGCTTGCATTAGAGTAGTGTAGCATGTTACTGCTTTTCGATATCCTATCCTGATGCATAGCCTATCCTTGCTACTACTGTTGATACCTTTACCTGCAATCCTACATGCTTAGTATAGGATGCTAGTTTTCCATCAGTGGCCCTACATTCTTGTCCGTCTGCTGTGCTATACTATCGGGCCGTGATCACCTGGGCGGTGATCACGGGTATATACTTATATACTACATACATGACACCTGTGATGACTAAAGTCGGGTCGGCTCGTAGGAGTACCCGCAAGTGGATCTTTGTGGCGGAGCGACAGGGCAGGTTGAGACCGCCTAGGTGAGAGGTGGGCCTGGCCCTGGTCGGCCTTCGCGGATACTTAACACGCATAACGAGATCTTGGTATTTGATCTGTGTCTGGCCATTTGGTCTATACGCACTAGCCATCTACGCGGGAGTAGTTATGCGTATCCCGGCGTCGTGGTATCAGCCGAAGCCTTCGTGACGTCAGCGATTGAGTGGCGCACACCGGATTGAACTGGAACACCACTAGGCTAGGTCTGCTTCCGGCCGCGTACGCAACGTGCAGGTGTGCATAGGGCGATGGGCCCAGACCCCTGCGCGCATAGGGTTAGACCGGCGTGCTGACCTCTCTGTTGTGCTTAGGTGGGGCTGCGACGCGTTGATCTTACGAGGCCGGGCATGACCCAGAAAAGTGTGTCCGGCCAAATGGGATCGAGCGTGTTGGGTTATGTGGTGCACCCCTGCAGGGAAGATTATCTATTCGAATAGCCGTGTCCCTCGGTAAAAGGACGACCCGGAGTTGTACCTTGACCTTATGACAACTAGAACTGGATACTGAATAAAATACACCCTTCCAAGTACCAGATACAACCCGGTGATCGCTCTCTAACAGGGCGACGAGGAGGGGATCGCCGGGTAGGATTATGCTATGCGATGCTACTTGGAGGACTTCAATCTACTCTCTTCTCTCTGCTGCAAGATGGAGATGGCCAGAAGCGTAGTCTTCGACAGGACTAGCTATCCCCCTTTTATTCTGGCATTCTGCAGTTCAGTCCACTGATATGCCCCGTTACACATATACCCATGCATATGTAGTATAGCTCCTTGCTTGCGAGTACTTTGGATGAGTACTCACGGTTGCTTCTCTCCCTCTTTTCCCCCTTTCCTTTCTATCCGGTTGTCGCAACCAGATGCTGGAGCCCAGGAACCAGACGCCACCGTCGACGACGACTCCTATGACACTGGAGGTGCCTACTACTACGTGCAGCCCGCTGACGACGATCAGGAGTAGTTAGGAGGATCCCAGGAAGGAGGCCTGCGCCTCGTCCGATTTGTATCCCAGTTTGTGCTAGCCTTCTTAAGGCAAACTTGTTTAACTTATGTCTGTACTCAGATATTGTTGCTTCCGCTGACTCGTCTGTGATCGAGCACTTGTATTCGAGCCCTCGAGGCCCCTGGCTTGTATTATGATGCTTGTATGACTTAGTTTTGTTGTAGAGTTGTGTTGTGATATCTTCCCGTGAGTCCCTGACCTTGATCGTACACATTTGCGTGCATGATTAGTAAATGTGCGGTTTGATGAATCTAACGGCTTCCAAAATGAGCACCTGCCTAATGTGATAGATGAACCACCGATTTCGGATGCTATTCGACAAATGGCCATTGGGAGCGTTAGGCCAGTTGAAGGAAATGTACCTGACTCTTCAGATGATGATGCTCCTGTGACTCAAAGTAGAACACGCCAAACCACTGCCGAAGAAAATGCTGCTCCAAACACAAATGGCAACCATAATGCAAATGCCAATCCAGATGGCAATCCCAATGAAAATGGCGATACCAATGCTCATCCCGATGTTGATGCTGAGGAAAATGAAAATGATCATCAAGATGGAAATCCTCATCCACGAGTGGCTGATCGAGTTGACCCTGCATTAATACTCGAAGATCTCGAGAATCCAGGTTATCGGCCCACAACTCGTTCTCGCACTCGTTTGGCTAACTACTGTGGAAGTTTCTCCTTTGTCTCATTGACAGAACCTACCAAGTATGAGGAAGCCATGAATGATCCCGATTGGATGAATGCCATGCAAGAAGAGTTGGTGCAATTCGAATTGAATGATGTGTGGGAATTCGTCGACAGACCGAATCCTAAGAAGCACAATATCATCGGCACAATATGGATATTCCGGAATAAGCAAGATGAAAATGGCATTGTCGTGAGAAACAAAACACGTCTTGTCGCTCAAGGGTATACACAGGGAGACGGTATTGATTTCGGTGAAACTTATGCTCCTATTGCTCGCCTTGAGGCAATTCATATTCTTCTCTCTTATGCAAACTACAATGATATCTTGCTTTATCATATGGATGTGAAAACTGCTTTCCTCAATGGTTAAATTGATGAGGAAGTTTATCTTAGGCAGCCGCCTGGCTTTGAAAATCCTGAGTTTCCTAACAATTTTTTCAGGTTGAAAAAGGCTCTATATGGGCTAAAGCAAGCCCCTCGAGCTTGGTATGAAACCTTGAAGAGGTTTCTTCTCGATAAAGGGTTCAAGCGAGGATCCACTGATTCCACTCTTTTCACACATGCTATTGATGGTGATCTATTCATGTGTCAAATTCATGTGGATGATATTATTTTCGGTTGTACTAACAATGCTTGCAGAATGGAGTCGGGCGAATGATGGTCGAGAAATATCAAATGTCTATGATGGGTGAACTTAAGTTCTTTCTTAGACTGCAAATACGTCAACAGAAAAAAGGAATTTTCATATCTCAGGAGAAATATCTTAGAGACTGTCTGAACAAGTTCAAAATGCAAGATTGCAAACCGAAGGGCAACAAAACTCCAATGCCCACAATGTTCAGTTGGACACAGATGTGTATGGTAAAGATTATGATCAGAAAGCTTATCGTTCAATGATTGGTACTTTACTCTTCCTATGTGCATCCATACCTGATATTATGTTGAGTGTTTGTATGTGTGCTCGTCTTCAAGCTGCACCGAAAGAATTGCATCACCAAGCGGTCAAGCGTATTCTGAGATATTTGGCTCACACCCCCACCTTAGGTTTATGGTACCCTAAGGGAGCACAGTTTGATCTCATTAGATATTCAGACTTAGATTCTGCAGGTGACCGGTTTGACAGGAAATCTACTTCGGGGACATGACATTTCCTCGGTAGATCTTTGGTATGTTGGTCGTCAAGGAAGCAGAATTTGTTTCTCTCTCTACAGCTGAGGGCGAATATATTGCTGTTGGCGCTTGTTGCACTCAGTTATTATGGATGAAGCAGACTCTGAAGGATTATCGCATCAAGGTCAAGAAGATTCCTTTATTCTGCGACAATGAGAGTGTCATCAAAATTGCACACAATCTAGTGCAGCATTCTCACAGCAAGCATATTGCCATTAGACATCATTTTATTCACGATCATGTTGCTCAAGGGGATATTGTTATCAGTCATGTCAATATTGAAGATAATCTCGCTGACATCTTCACCAAGCCCCTTGATGAGAAATGATTCTGTGTGTTATGGTGTGAGCTAAATATCCTAGATTTCGCAAACGTGCAGTAATATGGACTTGGCACCCATACCATCACTTCCACATCTTATAAGGAATGGGTGCACAACACTCGAAGAGTTTGAAAATCTTGACAAAGTGAAATTTTCTTTCTGAGAGTGAATACATTAACGAAGAACTAGACTAACCGGGTGCCACAATAATTGTACAATGCTCGGGGTCATACAGTTCTTATACGGTGGGTAACGCCACCACAATTTTCCATCGTTGAGTTGTTTTTCGATTGAAGGATTTTGTGTTAGTCTGGAAGTATTTCACTCATAGATTTTCTCTCGGGTGTTTGTGTTCCTTTCTCTGAGTGAAATACCTAGGACCGTGTTCTCCCACTGTTCCATCTCTTCCAGTCTATGTTGTTCCGTTATGAATGCTCACTTTTATCGGGTAACGATACTTTATCTGATGTCCATAACCACGTTAAACCTTCATTCTGAACTTAATTTGTTTTGGCGAAAGCCTTCCAAAATTTGGGGTTTCCCGCCCAAGTCAGGACCACGATCTTTGATGATGGTTGCCACGTGCTCTTCATCAACTACCAGTTTACCTGGTTCGTTGAATTGCAAAAGTCCTTCGATTGTGGCCGTCTGATCAGATTCACACGATGCAGTTATTTCTCCTTGCATATATACAACATCGCCACCATTCCCAAATCCACTTCTCCTCTTTGTCTCCATCCTCTCCGAAGCCCTACCGCACTGCTCCTCCTTGAGCTCGACGACAATGATCATCTTCGCCGCTTTGCTACCGGAAAGAGGTCGCTAGAGTCATTGATACGTCTCCATCGTATCTACTTTTCCAAATGCTTTTCATCTTGTTTTAGACTCTAATTTGCATGATTTGAATGAAACTAACCTGGACTGACACTATTTTCAGCAGAACAACCATGGTGTTGTTTTTGTGCAGAAATAAAAGTTCTCGGATTGGAACGAAACTTTGCGAGGAATTTTTATATGAATAAAGATAATTTCTAGAGCCAAGAACCACCGGAGGGGGAGTACCTGGGTGGGCACAACCCACCAGGGCACGCCCCCCTCCAGGCGCGCCCACGTGGGTTGTCCCCACCTGGTGGCCCCGCAGACCCTGAAACCGACGCTATAAAATCACATTTTTCCAAAAAAATAGGGGAGGAAGAATTATCGAGTTTCACGAGACGGAGCCGCCACCACCTCCTGTTCTTCATCGGGAGGCCAGATCTGGAGTCCGTTTGGGGCTCCGGAGAGGGGGATCTTCGATCTTCGTCATCACCAACCCTTCTCCATCGTCAATTCCATGATGTTCCCCACTGGGAGTGAGTAATTCCTTCGTAGGTTCGTTGGTCGGTGAGGAGTTAGATGAGATGCATCATGTAATCGAGTTAGTTTTGTTAGGGCTTCATCCCTAGTATCCATTATGTTCTGAGATTGATGTTGCTATGACTTTTCCATGCTTAATGCTTGTCACTTTGGGCCCGGGTGCCATGAGTTCATATCTAAACCATTTATGTTATCACCATTATATCTATGTTCTAGATCCGATCTTGCAAGTTATAGTCACCTACTACGTGTTACGATCCGGCAACCCCGGAGTGACAATAGTCAGCACACTTCCCGGTGATGACCGTAGTTTGAGGAGTTCATGTATTCATCGTGTGTTAATGCTTTGTTCCGGTTCTCTATTAAAAGGAGGCCTTAATATCCCTTAGTTTCCAAGAGGACCCCGCTGCCACGGGAGGGTAGGACAAAAGATGTCATGCAAGTTCTTTCCATAAGCACGTATGACTATTTAGGGAAGACATGCCTACATTATATTTATGAACTGGAGCTAGTGCTGTATTGCCCTAGGTTGTAACTGTCACATGATGAATATCATCCAACAAATCACCGATCCAATGCCTACGATTTTCCTACATATTGATCTTGCTAAGTTACTAGTGTTATTGTTACTATTGCACTTGCTAAAAATCATTGTTATCACTATTACCGTTACTGTTGCTATTGCTACTACTATCAAAACTATCATACTACTTTGCTACTGATCACTTTGCTGCAGATAATTAATCTCCAGGTGTGATTGAATTGACAACTCAGCTGCTAATACTTGAAAATATTCTTTGGCTCCCCTTGCGTCGAATCAATAAATTTGGGTTGAATACTCTACCCTCGAAAACTGTTGGGATCCCCTATACTTGTGGGTTATTAGTCATTCCTCGCCGCCGCGGATCATCCTCCTCCCGGCGCCGCCTTGCTGCACATCACCGAGTTAGGGTATGTGTAGTGCGAACTCGGTCTTCCGTTCATCTCATTCGAGTTTGTGTGTGGCTGAAATTAGCTGTTTTTCGCATTTCTCATATCTTTACTGATAGGTAACTTGTGGGGATGTGGTTTGTAGAAGTCCCTCTAATCCGAAATTTTTCAGATCTAGGGTTTGTGTTATGTCTCGTATGAATGGAATGCTTAGCATGATTAACTAGTACATTCTTCGAACCTACTAGTGCGTTCTACACATTTCTTTCATCCGAAACATTTCTCAATGTCTGCATCTACTTCTTCTTCAAAACGTTTTCTTTCGCAACAACTTTGCTGTGAGCATTCGTAACCTTGTCCCCATTTTCCCTCGTATCTATCCTTATTCACAGGTAAATGCAGTCAGTTGAGGATTCAGCTCGACCAATGAGCATGGATGATGGAGAAGATGTTGTTCTAGGCACAGCCAACGAATCAAAAGCTCTGAATGCTAAGGGCCCAACGGTAGGCCCACCAACTAGCAAGCAAAAAAGAACCAAGCAAAATACCGATGAGCCAGAAGAGAATGCTCTGAAGCAGAAGAAGGGTGGCAGACAACCATATACAAACACAGCTGAATATATCTCCCATGATCGTTATAACACTGTTCCATGAGAAACAAAGCAGCAGAGAGATAAGCGTCTGCAATGGATTCGATGTCACTGGGTGCGCAAATGATTCAATTATGAACTTTTTCATCCTTGGTTTGCTCAAAACTTTGCATTTCATCCTCCATGGGGTGACTGTCGGGAAATTGCTCTCATCAAGCCAAATGATCCCCAGGAGAGACCGCCACCACCACCAAATGCTCATGAGTCTTCCCTTCACACACCCGAATCCTATCCTGATGAGCTTGCTAAGCGTCAGGGAAATGCCATCAAGCGAGCTAAGAAGGCTGAAAAGGAAAGGGCTCGTGAAGAAGAAAATCGTCGCCTTCTCAAAGATGATGTAGATAAGAAAAAGGCCAAAAGCAAATCTGAAGGTCACTCTAAACGCAAGCATGATCCCAGTACTGCTGCATCACAGAGGAAGAGTGCACCAAAGAAGAGAAAGGCTGAACCAGTCGACGAATCTTTGAATGAAGATGATCCTCCGCTCACTAAGGATGAAGTAGCAGCTACTCTCAGCGAGCAAGTGAATATCACTACTTCAAAGGTGTTGCCTGATTTCGAGTTCCTATAGTTCAAGAAGCACCACCGAAGAAGATTTTTGCTAGGAAAACTCCAGCTACCACTGTCACTATGAAACAACATGTAGATCCAACTCCTCATCCAGATGCTATGTATTTGAAGGATTTGGTAGTTGATGCCCCTGTGAGTACTGCAAAGCCAGACGAACGTATTCCTAAGCCTGACGTGAAGAAAATCAAGGCACCTACTACCGAGCATAATGCTCCTCAAGCTACTACTCCGAAGGAGAAGGCTGCTAAGTTTGCTCCCACATTAATTCAGCCATTGGCTTCCAAGCCTCCATCCGAGCAAGTTCCATTGCAAACTGCTCCTACTGCCAAGTCTGATGCTGCTCACTACTATGATCATATGTTCATCATGGAACAACTTGATAAGTTTGTAGACAATCCATTCGATGGTGAGGTGGCCTCACTGCCTATCCCTCCCGAAGTTATTTCACAGGCTATTGCCGTTGTTCAAGATATGAGAGAAGATTTAGTTGAAATCAACACTCCTACTGCCGGACTAAATGACCTTGATGATCGAATGAAAACTGCTTCTTCCAAGTTTGTCAATTAAGCACTCGAAGACTCCTACAAGGATATCAATCATGTCTTAACTCTACTCCGCAACAGAAGTTTTCACACAGATCTCGATGAAATTGTTCACAAGATCCGTGATGAACATCAAGCAAATGTTACTGGCTACAATGATCTGGTCAAAGGGCATATTGATCAAGTTGCTCAGCAAAAGAAGAAGCCCCGAAAGAAAACTGCGAAGAAAAATGTACCTCATGCTTGACTAAAATGTACCATATTGATCTTGCTAAGTTACTACTGCTATTGTTATTATTGCACTTGCTACAAAATCATTGTTATCACTGTTACCGTTACTATAGCTATTGCTACTACTATCAAAACTATCATACTACTTTGCTACTGATCACATTGCTGCAGATAACTAATCCCCAGGTGTCGTTGAATTGACAACTCAGCTCCTAATACTTGCAAATATTCTTTGGCTCCCCTTGTGTCGAATCAATAAATTTGGGTTGAATACTCTACCCTCGAAAACTGTTGCGATCCCCTATACTTGTGGGTTATCAAGACTTTTTTCTGGCGCCGTTGCCGGGGAGCATAGCTATATTTGTTGAGTCACTTGGGATTATTATCAAATTGTCACCATGAAGAATCTGAAGGACACTAAGACTAAGATTTTTTCCTCTAAGACGAGGGGAGGTAAGGAACTGCCATCTAGCTCCGCACTTGATTCACCTTCTGTTATAAGTAGACTTGCAACACCACGACATGCTACTAATTCTAATATGTCGCAAGTTAACTATGATGCTACTTCTGCTATGAATGCTACTCTAGATGATGCTAGTACCTTGCTTGATGATAATGTGGCACTAGGTGAATTTCTTGATGAACAAATTGCTAGAGTAAGACAGCATGAGATTGTTAAAACTGATGAAGAGCTTGGAACTGAAATTCTTGAAACACCTATTAGAACTAGCCCTCCTAGATATGAATTGACAAAGGTACCGGAAGGTCATGTAATGGATGAGGAGGCAACTAGGGATATTCTTGCTTGTAAGGATAGAGATGATCTAGAAAAATTATTATGCGAGTATAAATAAAAGACTTTGAATGCTAAAATGAAATGTGTCCTCAGTTTTCTACTTCACCTACCTTTGTTGACGATAAGGATTATGAATTCTTTGTCGACCCAGAGTTGATTACTTTGGTTGAATCTGATCCTTTCCATGGTTATGAAACTGAAACTCTTGTGGCACATCTTACTAAGTTGAATGACATAGCCACCCTTTTTGCTCATGATGAGAAAATTTGCTATTATTATATTCTCAAATTATTTCCGTTCTCATTAAAGGGTGATGCTAAACATTGGTACAATACTCTTGTTCCTGGTTGTGTGCATAGTCCCGAGGACATGATTTATTACTTCTCTGAAAAATATTTCCCTGCTCATAAGAAACAAGCTACCTTAGAGGAAATATTTAACTTTGTGAAAATTGAAGAAGAGAGTCTCCCACAAGCTTGGGGGAGGCTTCTCCAATTGCTTAATGCTTTGCCGGACCATCCTCTTAAGAAAAATGAAATACTTGATAACTTCTATAATGGACTAACCGATGCTTCTAGGGATTTCCTAGATAGTTGTGCTGGTTGTGTTTTCAAGGAACAAACTATTGGGCAAGCTGAAGAATTATTGAATAACATATTGAAAAATTATGATGATTGGACTCTTCGTGAACCACCGCCTAGACCCACTCCGAAGAAGAGGGGTATCTTATATCTCAGTCCCGAAGATATTCAAGAGGCAAAGAAATCTATGAGAGAAAATGGTATTAAAGCTGAGGATGTCGAAAATTTACCTCCTATTGAAGAAATGCATGGGCTTGACACACCACCACTACCTAAGGTGGTAGAGGTAAATTCTCTAATGAAATTCAATGATAATGATAATCCTCACAATATGCACCCTAGCCAATGCCTTTATGAGTTCGCAAATTACATTAGAAAGCAAGATCACTTCAATGCAAATGTTATGAAACAATTGAAATACAATTCTGATATTATTGCTTGCTTGAGTGACTTGTTATTTAGAATCTCCAATGATGTTAGAGGTGTAGGAAAACATGCCTCTATGGTTCAAACTCAACTAGAACAGGTTGTTAAATCTCAAAGAGAATTGCTTGATGAAATGAACAACAACATACATGACTTTGCTGTTAGAGTAGCAACCAGAGGAGGTAAAATGACTCAGGAACCACTTTATCCTGAGGGACACCCAAAAAGAATTGAGCAGGATTCACAAAGGAATAATACCAATGCACCTAGTCCTTTTAAAAAGATGAAGAAAAAGAAAAATGATAGGACTTTGCATGCTTCTAGTGAACCTGAAGTATAAAAACCTCTTGATAATGATAATGGTGTTTCTATTTCTGATGCTGAAACTCAATCTGGTAATGAACATTCACCTAGTGGTTATGAAAAAGATAATAATAATAATGTTCATGAAGATACTCAACCAGACAATGAAAATGACCTAGATAATGATGTTGAAATAGAACCAGTTGTTGATCTTGATAACCCACAATCTAAAAATAAAAGAGACTTTGTTGCTAGAAAACATGGTAAGGAAAGAGAACCCTGGGTTCAAAAACCTATGCCCTTTCCACCTAAGTCAACTAAAAAGAAAGATGATGAAGAATTTGAACGCTTTGCTGAAATGCTGAGGCCAGTCTTTTTGCGTACTCGCTTGACTGATATCTTGAAAATGCCCCCTTATGCAAAATACATGAAAGACATCATCACCAATAAAAGAAAAATACCTGAAACTAAAATATCCACCATGCTTGCTAATTATTCTTTTAAGGGTGGAGTGCCTAAAAGACTTGGAGATCCGGGAATACCAACTATACCTTGCTACATCAAAAGAAACTATGTGAAAACTGCTTTGTGTGATTTGGGAGCATGTGTTAGTGTTATGCCTTTCTCTTTATATAAAAGACTTGTTTTGAATAAGATCACACCTACTGAAATATCTTTGCAAATGGCTGACAAATCAACTGCCATACCTATCGATATTTGTGAGGATGTGCCCGTTGTTTTTGCTAATGTTACTATTTTGACTGACTTTGTTATACTTGAGATGCCCGAGGACGACAACATGTCGATTATCCTTGGTAGACCCTTCTTGAATACTGCAAGCATTGTTATTGATTGCAATAAAAGCAAGGTCACTTTTCATATTAATGGTAATGAATATACCATGCACTTTCCGAAGAAACAATTCCAAGTGAAGGGTATTAATGTTATTGAAACATCTCCGACAATCACTATTGGAAGTTTTCAACTACCTCTACCTACTGCCAAAAAGAAATATGAAATGCTTATTGTTGGGGATATTCATATCCCCGTTGAGGTAACTTGGTGATTTACGAAAGTTCTTAGGTTTCATGCTAATTGAAAGTGGTTGTTAATAAGACTTGATCAACCTTATTAATTGATCACTTTTGAGAGGTATGAAGTTAATGAATTTAGTGAGCACTACCTTCTGTCCCTACCTTTTGTTTTCTGTTTTTATTAGTTAAATAAAATAAAATGCCATGTTTTGTTTGTTTCTGAATTTCCCGTGCAATAAAAAAGACCCAAAAATAAAAGTTCTCAGAATGTTGTGGAAATTTAATACGATTTTTGTCTGAATATTTAAGAATGTTTGGTGCAAATAACATCAGAGGGAGGTGCACCAGGTGGGCAGAACCCACCTGGGTGCGCCAGGACCCCCAGGCGCGCCCTGGTGGGTTGTGGTCCCCACGTGGGCCCCCTCACTTATCTCTTCATCCCACATCGCCACCTACCTACAGAAAAAATCACCATTGCTCTCTCTCTCGTGTTCTTGCTCCCGAACCTGCGGATTTCGATCTCTTTGCTCGAAGTTCCGTTTCTGAAACTATTTCAGGGGATTGTTGCTTGGTATGAGACTCCTCCATTAGTCCAATTAGTTTTTGTTTTAGTGGTTTGTATTTTGAATAATTAGTTACTGTTGGTGCTGCTATAGATGAGCTTGCATGTTGAATTCTTAGAGTTCTAAGTAGTTTGAATTCTTGCTATGGCCTCTATGCATCCCTATGAGTAGTTGCTTTCAATCTTGTTAAGTTTTGTTGAGAAAAATTTTGTGGACTAAGAATTTCAGAATTTTGTTCATAGGAAAAAGATGAGTATCTTTAGGAAGTTTGCTTCCAAGAAGAACTCCAAGGGAGTCATTAGGGATTCATCTGACAGCGATCTCCATACCTGGAGAATGGCGGAGGTACGGCCATGCGAATGGCCGCATAACCCGTTCATGGAAGGGGTCGGAATCCTTCAGGAGTTTGTACAAATATGCTGCTAATGCCGGCCTCACCGACTTCATCACAGCTGAATGTGAATAGTGTCATCTCCTCACAAATTCCTTTGTGCAAATTTTTAATTTCTTGAGTAGGAATAATCCCCCTGAGGTGCGGTTTAACTTATATGCTGAACCCCATCAGATACCGCTTACTGAATTTTGTGACATATGCTTGCTTCCTCCTGATGGTGGATTAGTAGAGCCCCGCGGAGTTTGATGGTTTTACCGTACTCTGACAGTGGGGGATGAGAGAGGGGTATCGGGTGTCACTACTACTAGCTTACACTTTCCGGTTGTGCATTATTTTGCTCTATTCATTACGAAGTGTTTGCTTGCTAGAGAGAAGGCAGGTGCACTCAGTGCTCCAGACTTTGCTGTTTTACGTCGTGCACTTCACGGTGACGACACTTATAGCTTGGGAGCTATTGTGCCATGTCGCCTCCACATTAACAGACCCAAGGGTAAAATACATGGTGGGATTTATGCTACTCGTTTAGCGAGTCACTTTAACATGCAGATACGCCAGCATGATTATCCTTTACCCAAGGTTTATTTAGATCGTCAGGCTATGGCAGACCACCAGTTTATTGCTAGCGAGAACAGTGACATTCCTATTCCTTATAACCTGGTTTTCAGTGTGCAGTCGTGATATTATTCCATTGCCTGCACTTGCTTTGTTTGATCCTATTGCCAGGGGCGGATACAGGATTTTGCCTGACGACATTGTCGCCTACCGGAACAACCTGGTTGCGGCACAGGAGGAGCCTCAGGAGTGGGACCCTTCGGTGCCCGCTCCCCAGCACTTCAACATAGGACCTCATGGCTTCTTTGAGTGGTGATCACCAAGTTAGGCCAAAAACCTAAGCTTGGGGGAGTACATATTTCCACCGACATTACATTCATGTGCACACATTTCATTTCATTTGTCGGTGTCCACACTTTTTCATTGTATTATCCATGCTAAATTTATTTTCTCGCTTTCTTCTTGTGTGTTTGAAAAACTTTGAGAAAATCCAAAATTTTATTTCTTGTTTCTTTTCAGTTTCCTTCCTAGTTTAAATTGTTGTAGCACTAAAAAGAAAACCCAAAAAGATTCCCTTGTTCTTCTTTTGCTTGTTGGGATCTTTCCCGTGTAAATAGTTTTTCTTGTTTTTGTTTTTCCCTTTTATTTGCTCGTTCAAGAAAAACCAAAAAATCTAAAAATATTTTGGTGTGCTTCTCTGAATTTGTTTTCTTTCTATTGAGTCATACCAAGGAGAAGACCATGATGAAAATGTTGAGTGGCTCTCATATGCTTTATTGTTGATCTAACAGAGAGCCCACATTACCTTTTCTTCCCCTTTTGAATAAAATGTTTGCAGATTACAGCTTAGTCCACGGCACTCTTGCACTATTATTATTTTCATATCATTCGGTCGTGCAAGTGAAAGGCAATAATGACGATATTTGATGAATTGGCTGTGGCAGAGAGAAACGGGTATGAACTCGACTTGTTCTGTTTTTGTAAATATGTTTAACCTAGTATCCATGATTCAGCCTATTATGATCAAACATGTTTGCAATGACAATTAGAGATTATAGTTCCTCATGCCATGCATAAGTAGCTAGGGGTGGATAATGATTTATCTTGGATGAACATTGCGTTAAAATGATTGTGATGTAGTATGAGGATATGGTATCCTCCTCTGAATGTTCGAGTGGCTTGACTTGGCACATGTTCATGCATGTAATTGAATCAAAACCAACATAGCCTATATGATATTTATGTTCATGGTGTTCATATCCTACTCATGCTAGTATCCAATGTTACTTATGCATAATGCATGTTCATGATTGTTTTCGCTCTCTAGTTGGCCGCTTCTCAACCTATTTGCTAGCCTTCACCTGTACTAAGCGGGAATTCTGCTTGTGAATCAAAAATCTGAAACCCCAGTTATTCCAGATGAGTCCACCATACCTACCTATATACGGTATTACCCTGTCGTCCTAAGTAAATTTGCATGTGCCACCTCTAAAACTTCAAATAAATATCCTTTTTGTGTGCCTGGATTGTTCATAGAGCGACTGGAGGTAGTCAGTATCTTCCATGCTAAGCGGTTATTCTCATGATGCGTGTTTATTCACTCGTCCTTGCACGAGAGGGGCAGTAATAGGGATTCCTAGTCCCGAACTCAAATTACAAATAATTAAACAAAACTCCCCCGGGACTATTGTTGGTATGGACGACTCCCGTTGTTTCGGACAAGCCGTGGAGTGTGATTGTTGGTGGAGGGGGAGTAAACCTTTACTTTTATCATTTGGGAACCGCTACTAATGTGTTTAGCATGGAAGACACCGATAACTGATGGCCGCGAAGTAAAAAAGAAGGGTGCATTTCTCAAATTGTCATTTACCTCTGTTTTAAAAACTTGAGCTCTGGCACCACTGCAAATCACTGCTTCCCTCTGCGAAGGGACTATCTATTTACTTTTATGTTGTATCATCACCTTCTCAAAATAAGCGCCAGAACCTAACAGCACTATTGTCATCCTCATGCGTTGTGTGTAGCTAATGTTAGGTGCATCATGACTGGATCTTTTCTACCATGAATTACAATGTTTAGTTGCTACTTGAACTTTGGAGGTGCTCTGCATTTATGTTTTGCGGTCTCAGAAAGGGCTAGCGAGATACCACTATTGTCATATTATATCATGGTTGTTTTGATAACGTGTTGTCGTTTGAGATATCTTATTATTGCTCACTAGTTGATTATGTCATTGATATGAGTTAATATAATTTTTAAGAGTTATTGTCGACATGGTTAGTTACAATCTTGGCTGAAAACTTGGGTGCTGTTTTAGCTTATTTATGAAAACAAAAGCAAAAGAGTTAGTAAAAGTTTTTCTTCTTCACTTTCAGTTTATCAACTGAATTGCTTCAGGACAAGCAAAAGTTTAAGCTTGAGGGAGTTGATACGTCTCCATCGTATCTACTTTTCCTAATGCTTTTCCTTTTGTTTTGGACTCTAATTTGCATGATTTGAATGAAACTAACCCGGACTGACGTTGTTTTCAGCAAAACTAGCATGGTGTTGTTTTTGTGCAGAAATAAAAGTTCTCGAATTGGAACGAAACTTTGCGAGGAATTTTTATATGAATAAAGATAATTTCTAGAGCCAAGAACCACCAGAGGGGGGCACCTCCCACGTGGTTTGTCCCCACCTGGTGGCCCCGCAGACCCTGAAACTGATGCTATAAAAGCACATTTTCAGAAGAAGAAAAATTAGGGGAGGAAGAATTATCGCGTTTCACGAGACGGAGCTGCCGCCACCTCCTATTCTTCATCGGTAGGCCAGATCTGGAGTTCGTTTGGGGCTCGGGAGAGGGGGATCTTCAATCTTCGTCATCACCAACCCTTCTCCGTCGGCAATTCCATGATGTTCCCCACCGGGAGTGAGTAATTCCTTCGTAGACTCGCTGGTTGGTGAGGAGTTGGATGAGATTCATCATGTAATCGAGTTAGTTTTGTTAGGACTTGATCCCTAGTATCCATTATGTTCTGAGATTGATGTTGCTATGACTTTGCCATGCTTAATGCTTGTCACTTTGGGCCCGGGTGCCATGATTTCATATGTGAACCGTTTATGTTATCACCATTATATATATGTTCTAGATCCGTTCTTGCAAGTTATAGTCACCTACTACGTGTTATGATCCGGCAACCCCGGAGTGACAATAGTCAGGACACTTCCCGGTGATGACCGTAGTTTGAGGAGATCATGTATTCATCGTGTGTTAATGCTTTGTTTTGGTTCTCTATTAAAAGGAGGCCTTAATATCCCTTAGTTTCCATTAGGACCCCGCTGCCACGGGAGGGTAGGACAAAAGATGCCATGCAAGTTCTTTCAATAAGTATGTATGACTATTTACGGAATACATGCCTACATTATATTTATGAACTGGAGCTAGTGTTGTATCGCCCTAGGTTGTAACTGTTACATGATGAATATCATCCAACAAATCACCGATCCAATGCCTACGATTTTCCTACATATTGATCTTGCTAAGTTACTACTGTTATTGTTACTATTGTACTTGCTACAAAATCATTGTTATCACTGCTACCGTTACTATTGCTATTGCTACTACTATCAAAACTATTATACTACTTTTCCGCTGATCACTTTGCTGCAGATAATTAATCTCCAGGTGTGGTTGAATTGACAACTTAGCTGCTAATACTTACAAATATTCTTTGGCTCCCCTTGCGTCGAATCAATAAATTTGGGTTGAATACTCTACCCTCGAAAACTCTTGGGATCCCCTATACTTGTGTGTTATCAGTCATTCCTCGCCGCCGCGGATCATCCTCCTCCCCGCGCTGCCTTGATACGTCCATTTTGCATCATGTTTTCTTACTGTTGTTTATAATGTTTTTATCCATAATAATGCTTTTTGGAGTAATTCTAATGCCTTTTCTCCCATAATTTGCAAGGTACACACAAAGAGGGAGAATTCCGGCACCTGGAAATCTGGACTTGAAAAAGCTACGTCAGGCTACCTATTCTGCACAACTCCAAATGGGCTGAAACTTGATGGGGATTTTTTTTATGGATTATTTAAGAAATATTGGAGCCAATAAACACCAGAGGGGGCCCACCAGGTGGGCACAACCCACCTGGTCACGCCAGGCCCCCCTAGCGCGCCCTAGTGGGTTATGGCCTCCTCGGCCCACCTCCGATGGCCATCTTCTGGTATATAAGTGGTTTTGACCTAGAAAAAATAGAATAATATTTTCGGGATGGAGCGCCGCTGTCTCGAGGCGGAACTTGGGCAGGAGCACTTTTGCCCTCCGGCGGAGCGATTCCACCGGGGGAACTTCCCTCCCGGAGGGGGAAATCGTCGTCATCATCATCACCAACAACTCTCCCATCTTGCAGAGGGCAATCTCCATCAAAATCTTCACCAGCACCATCTCATCTCAAACCCTAGTTCATCTCTTGTATTCAATCTTGTTACCGGAACTATAGATTGTTGCTAGGGGGTGACTAGTAGTGTTGATTACATCTTGTAGTTGATTACTATATGGTTTATTGGTGGAAGATTATATGTTCAGATCCGTTATGCATATCAATACTCCTCTGATCATGAGCATATTTGTTGATTGTGAGTAGTTACTTTTGTTCTGGAGGTCACGGGATAAATCATGTTGCAAGTAATCATGTGAATTTGATATGTGAATTTGATGGTATGTATGTTGTGATTCCCTTAGTGGTGTCATGTGAACATCGACTACATGACACTGCACCATATTGGGGCCTAAGGGAATGCATTCTGGAGTAGTAATTAGATGGTGGCTTGCGAGAATGACAGAAACATAAACCCCAGTTTATGCACTATTCCGTAAGGGACAGATTGGATCCTAGAGTTTAATGCTATGGTTAGGATTTATCCTTAATACTTTTCTCGAAGTTGCGAATGCTTGCGGGAGGGTTAATCGTAAGTAGGAGGTTTGTTCAAGTAAGAACAGAACCTAAGCACCGGTCCACCCACTTATCAAATTATGAAAGTAGCGAACACAAATCAAACCAACATGATGAAAGTGACTAGATGAAATTCCCGTGTACCCTCAAGAACGCTTTGCTTATCAGAAGAGACCATTTTGGCCTGTCCTTTGCCTCAAAAGTATTGGGCTACCTTGCTGCATACTTACTGCTACTATCGTTACTTGCTCGTTACAAATTATCTTGCTATCAAACTACTCGCTACTTACAATTTCAGCACTTGCAGACATTACCTTACTGAAAACTACTTGTCATTTCCTTCTGCTCCTCGTTGGGTTCGACACTCTTACTTATGGAAGAGAGCTACAATTGATCCCCTATACTTGTGGGTCATCAAGGCTATTTTCTGGCGCCGTTGCCGGGGAGTGAAGCGCCTTTGGTAAGTGGAATTCGCTAAGGAAACATTTATAAAGTGTGCTGAAATTTATTGTCACTTGTTACTATGGAAACCAATTCTTTGAGGGGTTTGTTCGGGGTATCTTCACCCCATCCGGAACCACAATTAATTGCCCCTCAACCTACTGCACCTACTGAAAATATTGAATATGAAATTCCTTCAGGTATGATAGAACAACTGCTAGCTAATCCTTATGCAGGAGATGGAACGGAACATCCTGATATGCACTTGATACATGTAGAAAAGATTTGTGGATTGTTTAAGCTTGCAGGTTTACCCAGGGATGAAGTTATGAAAAAGGTTTTCCCTTTATATTTGAAGGGAAAAGCATCGACATGGTATAGGCTACGCGATGATATTGGATCATGGAATTGGAATCGTTTAAAATTGGAGTTTCACCAAAAAAATTACCCTATGCATCTAGTTCATCGTGACCGGAATTATATATATAATTTTTGGCCTCGTGAAGGATAAAGTATCACTCTAGCTTAGGGGAGGCTTAAGTCAATGTTATATTCATGCCCCAATCATGAGCTCTCAAGAGAAATTATTATTCAGAACTTTTATGCTCGGCTTTCTCTTAATGATCAAACCATGCTGGATACTTCTTGTGCTAGTTCTTTTATGAAGTAAACTATTGAATTCCGGTGGAATCTTTTGGAAAGAATTTAACGCAGCTCTGAAGATTCGGAACTCGACGAAGGTAAAGATTCAGGTATAAAGCTTAAGTATGATTGTGTTAAATATTTTATGGATACCGATGCTTTTCAAAAGTTTAGCACTAAATATGGACTTGACTCTGAGATAGTAGCCTCCTTTTGTGAACTCATTTTCTACTCATGTTGAACTCCCTAAAGAGGAATGGCTTAAATATCACCCACCTATTAAAGAAGAAATTAAAGAACCGGTACCAGTTAAAGAAGAAACTATACTCTATAATGTTGATCCAGTTGTTCCTACTGCTTATTTTGAGAAACCCCCTTTTCCTGTTAGGATAAAGGAACATGCTAAAATTGCAACTGTGGTTAACAAAAGCTCTTTCATAACCCCTAAACCAGATGAACAAATTAGAATTGAACCTAATATTGCTATGGTTAAAGATCTCTTAGAAGAAGATGTGGATGGGCATGTTATTTACTTCAACAAAGAAGCTACTAGAATTGCTAAACCTAATGAAAAAGATAAACATAGACCAGTTGTTGGCGTGCCTGTCATCTCAGTTAAAATAGGAGATCACTATTATCATGGTTTATGTGACATGGGTGCTAGTGTGAGTGCTATTCCTTACAAGGTATATCAAGACATTAGAGAAGACATAGCACCTACAGAGTTAGAAGACACAAATGTTACTATTAAACTTGCTAATAGAGACACCATATCACCTTGTGGGATTATTAGAGATGTTGAAGTCTTGTGTGGGAAAATAAAATATCCTACTAATTTTATTGTTCTTGGTACCCCGCAAGATGACTTATGTCCCATTATCTTTGGTAGACCTTTCTTGAACACAATTAATGCTAAGACAGATTGCCAGAAACAAACTATGGGTGTTAGCTTTGGTGATGAGTCTCATGAGTTTAATTTTTCCAAGTTCAGTAGAAATCATCATGAAAAAGAATTGCCTAGTAAGGATGAATTAATTGGTCTTGCTTCTATTGCCGTGCCACGTACTGATCCTTTAGAATAATACTTGCTAGACCATGAAAATGATTTACATATGCATGAAAGAAATGAAATAGATAATATTTTCTTTGAACAACGTCCTCTACTTAAACACAATTTGCCTATTGAAACTCCAGGAGGTCCTCCTCCACCTAAAGGTGATCCTGTGTTTGAATTAAAACAATTGCCAGACACTTTGAAATATGATTATCTTGATGAAAAGAAAATATATCATGTTATTGTTAGTGCTAACCTTTGAGAACATGAAGAAGAAAGATTATCGAAAGTTCTAAGGAAGCACAGAGCTACTATTGGATATACTCTTGATGATTTAAAGGGCATTAGTCCCACTTTATGTCAGCACAAAATTAATATGGAACCTGATCCTAAACCAGTTGTTGATCACCAATGTTGGTTAAATCCGAAGATGAAAGAGGTGGTAAGAACGGAAATATTAAAACTTATGGAAGCAGGTATAATCTATAATATAGCTGATAGTAGATGGGTAAGCCCTATTCATTGTGTCCCTAAGAAAGGAGGTATTACTATTGTCCCTAATGATAAGAATGAACTTATTCCACAAAGAATTGTACAGGCTATAGAATGGTAATTGATTTCGGAAAATTAAATAAAGCTACTAGAAAAGATCATTACCCTTTGCCTTTTATTGTTCAAATGCTTGAAAGATTATCTAAGCACACACACTTTTGCTTCCTTGATGGATATTCTGGCTTTTCACAAATACATGTATCTCAACCTGATCAAGAAAAGACCACTTTTACTTGTCCTCTTGGAACCTATGCTTATAGACGTATGCCTTTTGGTTTATGTAATGCACCTGCTACCTTTCAAAGATGCATGATGGCTATATTCTCTGACTTTTATGAAAAGATTGTTGAGGTTTTCATGGATGACTTTTCTGTTTATGGGAAGTCTTTTGATGATTGTTTAAGCAATCTTGATCGAGTTTTGTAGAGATGTGAACAAACAAATCTTGTTTTGAATTGGGAGAAGTGCCATTTTATGGCCAATGAAGGCATTGTCTTGGGTCATAAAATTTCTGAAAAAGGTATTGAAGTGGACCAAGCTAAGGTTAATGCAATTGAGAAAATGCCATGTCCTAAGGACATAAAAGGTATTCATAGTTTCCTAGGTCATGCTGGTTTCTATAGGAGGTTTATCAAGGACTTTTCTAAAATTTCTAGGCCCCTTACTAATCTTTTGCAAAAGGATATTCCTTTTCTTTTTCATGATGATTGTCTTGAAGCCATTGAAACACTCAAGAAAGCTTTAATTACTGCACCTATTGTTCAACCACCTGATTGGAACTTGCCTTTTGAAATTATGTGTGATGCTAGTGATTATGCTGTGGGTGCTGTTCTAGGACAGAGAGTTGATAAGAAATTGAATGTTATTCATTATGCTAGTAAAACTCTAGACAATGCTCAAAGAAATTATGCTACAACTGAAAAATAATTCTTAGCAGTGGTGTTTGCTTGTGATAAGTTTAGACCTTATATTGTTGATTCTAAAGTAACTGTTCACACAGACCATGCTGCTATTAAATATCTTATGGAAAAGAAAGATGCTAAACCTAGAGTTATTCGTTGGGTTCTCTTGTTACAAGAATTTGATTTGCATATTGTTGACAGAAAAGGAGATGAGAACCCTGTAGCTGATAACTTGTGTCTAGGCTTGAAAATGTGCTTGATGACCCACTACCTATTGATGATAGTTTTCCTGAGGAGCAGTTAGCTGCAATAAATGTTGCTAATAGTACTCCTTGGTATGCTGACTATGCTAATTACATTGTTGCTAAATATTTGGCCCCTAGCTTTACTTACCAACAAAAGAAAAAAATTCTTCTATGATTTAAGACATTACTTTTGGGATGACCCACATCTTTATAAAGAAGGAGTAGATGGTATTATTAGATGTTGTGTACCTGAGCATGAACAGGGACAAATCCTACGGAAATGTCACTCCGAACCTTATGGAGGGCATCATGCTGGAGATAGAACTGCTCATAAGGTATTGCAGTCTGGATTTTATTGGCCTACTCTCTTCAAGGATGCTCGTAAGTATGTCTCGTCTTGTGATGAATGCCAAAGAATAGGTAATATTGGTAAGCATCAAGAAATGCCTATGAATTATTCACTTGCTATTGAACCATTTGATGTTTGGGGATTTGATTACATGGGACCTTTTCCTTCCTCTAATGGGTATACACATATTTAGGTTGTTGTTGATTATGTTACTTAATGGGTAGAAGATATTCCAACTAGTAGTGCTGATCACAACTCCTCTATTAAAATGCTTAAGGAAGTTATTTTCCCAAGGTTTGGAGTCCCTAGATATTTAATGACTGATGGTGGTTCACACTTTATTCATGGTGCTTTTCGTAAAATGCTTGCTAAATATGATGTTAACCATAGAATGGCATCACCTTATCATCCTCAGTCTAGTGGTCAAGTTGAGCTTAGTAATAGAGAAATAAAACTAATTTTGCAAAAGACTGTTAATAGGTCCAGGAATAATTGGTCTAAGAAATTTGATGATGCACTTTGGGCTTATAGAACAACATATAAAAATCCTATGGGTATGTCTCCTTATAAAATGGTTTATGGAAAAGCTTGTCATTTGCCTCTTGACTTAGAACATAAAGCATATTGGGCAGTTAAAGAACTCAACTATGATTTCAGACTTGCTGGTGAAAAGAGGCTATTTGATATAAGCTCATTAGATGAATGGAGAACCCAAGCATATGAAAATGCAAAGTTATTCAAAGAAAAAAGTTAAAAGATGGCATGACAAAAGAATCCAAAAGCGTGAGTTTAAAGTCGAAGAATGTGTTCTTTTGTACAACTCTCATTTTAGATTTTTTGCAGGGAAACTCCTCTCGAAATGGGAAGGCCCATATGTCATCGAGGAGGTTTACCGGTCCGGTGCCATCAAAATAAATAATTCCGAAGGTACTAACCCGAAGGTTGTCAATGGACGACGAATAAAGCATTATATCTCAGGTGCGCCTATTAATGTTGAAAGCAATATTATCCAAACTTTGACACCGGAAGAGTACATAAAAGAGTCCTTCCGGAACATTCCAGAAACGTCAAAATAAGGAGGTACGTAGTACGGTAAGCAAACAAACTCTGAAAAATCTTCAAAAATATTTTTTGTCAGTTTTGGAATAATTTAGAATTTTGGGAATAAAGAAACCTCCAGGAAGCGTTCCTTGGTGGGCACAATACACCAGGGCGCGTGGGTTGTGCCCACCTGGGACACCTCCCGTACTCCATTTTTCTTCTATACACTTGTCCTGCAAGATAAAAATTCTATATATACTTCCCTAACCTGTTAACCAAAGTATCGCGGAGAAAATCCTCTGTTCTCTTTTCTTGCTGTTTCTGGTCAGATTTATCAAGCTAGGCATCATGTCTTCCTGCTCCACCAACCACATGGAAGAAGATGTTTGGCTGATGAAGATCGAGACGAAGCGGGAGGAGCCTACGGACACCACCAAAGGAGAATTGAGTATCGGGTATGGGCACTCCCCTTGGCTTCCGCCAAGCTTGGGGAGGTGCCCCGGTATCGTATCATCCCACTATCTTTTTACTTTTACTTATCTTAGTTCAATCTTTTGCTTAGATGAATAAAGTTTAGTTCGTTCTTTTCTTCTTTTAGAGGTTTGCTTAGTAATCCATCATTATAAACATGTGCAAGTTATATAATAAAGTTAGTTTGAGTTTTTACTTTCTTTACTCTCATGTTGAAAATAAAGAAAAGAAATAAGAAAGAAAGAAAAAAGAGAAAGAAAGCAAACAAAAGAAATGAAATAAATCAATAAGATCATATACTAATCCTATGGTAGGTGATAGCACCACATAAGGAAAAGTATAAGTAAGAAAATTTTATTAGAGATTGAGAAACATAGCACTGGTCAGTGATGCAACTCATGAAATAATTAATAAGGGAAGGGAAGATTCACATATAAATATACTATCCTAGAAATCATTTGTGATTGTGAGCCCTCATCAAAATATTATATGCCAAAATTGTTGACGTTGGACAAGGAAGACAACGTAATGGTTTATGTATGTTTATATTAATATAGAAGTCATATTGTCATAGATCCTTCAACATGTGATGCTTGCCTCCTATCTTTCCTAGCCAAAAACTCCGCACCAAGTAGAGATACTACTTGTGCATCCAAAGAACCCTTCAACCCAAATCTTTTTCAAGTGTCCACCATACCTACCTAGGGATTGAACAAGATCCCTCAAGTAAGTTGTCATCGGTGCAAAAAGGCAATAGAAATTGCTTCTAAATATGTGAGATCTTTTAGTGTAAGAGAAAATTGAGCGTTGCGCGAACTTGGATGACAGCGAATAAAAGCGACAGACTGCATAATAAAGGTTGTCATCTTAAGGGGCAATGTAACGTGACGTTCTTTTGCACTAAGGGGTTGAGCATGCAAACAAGTAAGCGCATGGCAACCTCTGCTTCCCTCTGCGAAGGGCCTATCTTTTACTTTTATGTATTTACTTTTATGCAAAGAGTCAAAGTTTTCCTTCTATCCCTTTTTATTTTCTCTTTTGGCAAGCATCATGTGGTGAGGAAAGATCTAGGCACATATTTCCAGTTGAATAAAGATAGCATGAGTTATTATTGTTGACATCACCCTTGAGGTGAGTATGTTGGGAGGCGAAACTATAAGCCCCTATCTTTCTACGTGTCCGGTTGAAACGTTTTGCTCATGGGTATGAGGTGAGTGTTAGCAATCATAGAATACTATATGATGGTTGAGTATGTGGACTTGCTTAAAAGGCTCCGACACGTGACCCTTCCTGAAAAGATGATGAATTGTAGTTGCAAAGTTGAGTGAGAACATAGTTTGTTGGTTTCTAATAGAGTTTTTGCTTTATATTTCGATTGTGTGATGAACTATTACTTATTCATGAGAAGTGTATGATAAAAGTTCTTTGATGAAAGTCCTATGTTTAATTTTGTTGCTGTTATAATAATCAACATGATGCTTCTATGTCCGTATTTTGTTTTTATCGACACCTCTCTCTCAAAGCATGTGGACATGTTTTTCGATTTCGGTTTTCGCTTGAGGACAAGCGAGGCCTAAGCTTGGGGGAGCTGATACGTCCATTTTGCATCATGTTTTCTTACTGCTATTTATAATGTTTTTATCCCTAATTATGCTTTTTGGAGTAATTCTAATGCCTTTTCTCCCATAATTTGCAAGGTACACACAAAGAGGGAGAATTCCGGCAGCTGGAAATCTGGACCTGAAAAAGCTACGTCAGGCTATCTATTCTGCACAACTCCAAATGGGCTTAAACTTGACGGGGATTTTTAATGGATTATTTAAGAAATATTGGAGCCAATAAACACCAGAGGGGGGCCACCATGTGGGCACAACACACCTGGGCGCGCCAGGCCCCCCTGGCGTGCCCTGGTGGGTTGTGGTCTCCTCGGCCCACCTTCGGTGCCCGTCTTCTGGTATATAAGTGGTTTTGACCTAGAAAAAAATAGAATAATATTTTCGGGACGGAGCGACGCCGTCTCAAGGCGGAACTTGGGCAGGAGCACTTTTGCCCTCAGGCGGAGCAATTCCGCCGGAGGAACTTCCCTCCCGGAGGGGGAAATCATCATCACCGTCATCACCAACAACTATCCCATCTTGGGGAGGGCAATCTCCATCAACATCTTCACCAGCACCATCTCATCTCAAACCCTAGTTCATCTCTTGTATTCAATCTTGTTACCGGAACTATATATTGTTGCTAGGGGTGACTAGTAGTGTTGATTACTATATGGTTTATTTGATGGAAGATTATATGTTCAGATTCGTTATGCATATCAATACTCCTCTGATCCTGAGCATATTTGTTCATTTTGAGTAGTTACTTTTGTTCTTGAGGTCACGGGATAAATCATGTTGCAAGTAATCATGTGAATTTGATATGTGTTCGATATTTTGATGGTATGTATGTTGTGATTCCCTTAGTTGTGTCATGTGAACGTCGACTACATGACACTTCACCATATTTGGGCCTAAGGAAATGCATTCTGGAGTAGTAATTAGATGGTGGCTTGCGAGAGTGATAGAAACTTAAACCCCAGTTTATGCACTATTCCGTAAGGGACTGATTGGATCCTAGAGTTTAATGCTATGGTTAGGATTTATCCTTAATACTTTTCTCGTAGTTGCGGATGCTTGCGGGAGGGTTAATCGTAAGTAGGAGGTTTGTTCAAGTAAGAACAAAACCTAAGCACCGGTCCACGCACTTATCAAATTATCAAAGTAGCGAACACAAATCAAACCAACATGATGAAAGTGACTAGATGAAATTCCCGTGTACCCTCAAGAACGCTTTTCTTATCATAAGAGACCATTTTGGCATGTCCTTTGCCTCAAAAGTATTGGGCTACCTTGCTGCATACTTACTGCTACTATCGTTACTTGCTCGTTACAAATTATCTTGCTATCAAACTACTCGCTACTTACAATTTCAGCACTTGCAGACATTACCTTACTGAAAACTACTTGTCATTTCCTTCTGCTCCTCGTTGGGTTCGACACTCTTACTTATCGAAAAGAGCTACAATTGATCCCCTATACTTGTGGGTCATCACGCCTTGCTGCACATCACCGAGTTTGGGTATGTGTAGTGCGAACTCGGTCTTCCGTTCATCTCATTCGAGTTTGTCCGTGACTGAAATTACCCGTTTTTCGCATTTCTCATATCTTTACTGATAGGTAACTTGTGCGGATGTGGTTTGTAGAAGTCCCTCGCATCCGAAATTTTTCAGATCTAGGGTTTGTGATATGTCTCGTACGAATGGAATGCTTAGCACGATTAACTAGTACATTCTTCGAACCTACTAGTGCGTTCTACACATTTCTTTCATCCAAAACATTTCTCAATGTCTGCATCTACTTCTTCTTCAAAATGTTTTCTTTCGCAAAAACTTCGCTGTGAGCATTCGTAACCTTGTCCCCATTTTCCCTCGTATCTATCCTTATTCACAGGTAAATGCAGTCAGTTGAGGATTCGGCTCGACCAATGAGCATGGCTGATGGAGAAGATGTTGTTCTAGGCACATCCGACGAATCAAAAGCTCTGAATGCTAAGGGCCCAACGGTAGGCCCATCAACCAGCAAGCAAAAAAGAACCAAGCAAAATGCCGATGAGCTTGCTAAATGATTCCCAGGAGAGACTGTCGCCACCACCAATGCTCATGAGTCTTCCCTTCACACACCCGAATCTATCCTGATGAGCTTGCTAAGCGTCAGCGAAATGCCATCAAGCGAGCTAAGAAGGCTGAAAAGGAAAGGGCTCATGAAGAACAAAACCGTCGCCTTCTCAAAGATGATGTAGATAAGAAAAAGGCCGAAAACAAATCTGAAGGTCACTCTAAATGCAAGCATGATCCCAGTACTGCTGCATCACAGAGGAAGAGTGCACCAAAGAAGAGAAAGGTTGAACCAGCCGACGAATCTTCAAATGAAGATGATCCTCCGCTCACTAAGGATGAAGTAGCAGCTACTCTCAGCGAGCAAGTGAATATCACTACTTCAACGGTGTTGCCTGATCTTTGAGTTCCTATAGTCCAAGAAGCACCACCGAAGAAGATTTCTGCTAGGAAAACTCAAGCTACCACTGTCACTATGAAACAACATGTAGATCCAATTCCTCATCCAGATGCTATGAATTTGAAGGATTTGGTAGTTGATGCCCCTGTGAGTACTGCAAAGCCAGACGAACGTATTCCTAAGCCTGACGTGAAGAAAATCAAGGCACCTACTACCGAGCATAATGCTCCTCAAGCTACTACTCCGAAGGAGAAGGCTGCTAAGTTTGCTCCCACATTAATTCAGCCATTGGCTTCTAAGCCTCCATCCGAGCAAGTTCCATTGCAAACTGCTCCTACTGCCAAGTCTGATGCCGCTCACTACTATGAGCATATGTTCATCATGGAACAACTTGATAAGTTTGTAGACAATCCATTCGATGGTGAGGTGGCCTCACTGCCTATCCCTCTCGAAGTTATTTCATAGGCTATTGCCGTTGTTCAAGATATGAGAGAATAGTTGAAATCAACACTCTTACTACCAAACTAAATGACCTTGATGATCGAATGAAAACTGCTTCTTCCAAGTTTGTCGTTAAAGCACTCAAAGACTCGTACAAGGATATCAATCGTGTCTTAACTCTACTCCGCAACAGAAGTTTTCACACGGATCTAGATGAAATTGTTCACAAGATCCGTGATGAACATCAAGCAAATGTTACTGGCTACAATGATCTGGTCAAAGGGCATATTGATCAAGTTGCTCAACAAAAGAAGAAGACCCGAAAGAAAACTGCAAAGAAAAATGTACCTCATGCTTGACTGAAAAGTCACTAGATCTCCCAGAGACTGAGCCTTAGAAGGAAAATTCTCCTAAGCCAGCTATTTTCGAAACCCCCAGTCAAAGACTCGGATGCTCCTCCCTCGCCAAGGACAACTGAATCAGTGCATGTGGCCTCCCCTGCTCAAGCTGATGTTCCATCCCAGCTCATTGTTTCTGAGGAAGGTGAAATCTCTCACTCTGAACCTCAAGCTTCTCCGGCTCATGAAGAACCAAAAATTTCGACATCTCAAACTGTTCAGCAACCACAGATTCCCAAGGAACAACCTCACTCTGCTCCAGTACTTGATTCGGCCTTAGTGCCTATCAAGAAGGAACCTACTGTGTTGCCTACTACCTCTGCAGCTTCCTCTGTTGTGTCACCGGATCCATAACCGCTCAAGTTATCCATCGACACAGCGACAAGAATTCAACATGCTGGTCCCTCCGAACAAAAATCTATTTCTGCTCGCCATACTCACTCCTTTGTTTATGGCGATGAAGTTCTTTCACTTGAAGATTCCCAAGAACTCAAATACCCATATCCTCGTGAAGAACTGCCTTTGTTCTCGTCAGGAGCCGGCGCCAAAGGTCCTCTTTTCAGTCAGAATGCGCATCCCTAATTCTTTCAAGATAGTCCATATAATGGGCCGCGCACTTCGGAATCGCCTCGCTTCTAGACAAGTGAACATGCCGAATATTACGCTTGGGTCCTCTATGAGAGCATAAAGATATTTCCTCATGAATATCGAAACATCTCTGCCATGTGAAATATTGGCTGCTTCAATCAGTTGCTGCAAGATTTGGATGATTTCTGCCTCACGAAGGTATTCGAATTCGAGCATCCTTGGAACAGAGAGATCATCACTATGCTACTCTGTATATCTCTGGTGATGAATCTGCCAGTTCGAAATGGATTATGGGGTGGATGACCGAAGGAAAACGCATCAAATGCGCTGCAACTGATTTTGCTTCGCACTTCCATTTTCCTCGCTTTGAGTATGGTGAAAATGAAATTCGGGTGCACAACATAGATGTCATTTCAGATGAAACTTTTTGTTGCACTATGGATCAAGAAAAGATCCGTGACTACACTGGTCCTCCCTGTCCCGAGCATTTAACATTCGAGAATCAGACGCTATTTCATATGCCCTTTTACACAATTTGCCCTCTGGATGGGATGAATACAAATAAGTCCATCTCAGATGTTCTTCGGAATACTATCTATGCAATCTCTGAGCGGTATATCTTCGATGTTGAGGACATGTTTCTGCGGATTTTGAAGGATTCTGCTCAATATCCCTTCTGTGTTAAAGTTTTCGTGCCATGGATCCAGAAAATTATTGATCATGCCATGCGCACAGAGTATCTGGCGAAGGAAAGTCACAAAAGTTTCATTCCTCCTGTTCGTGATACCCTGCAACTCATGGACGATATTTCTTCAGGAAAATCGCTCGCGTCAAGCCCTCACGGTTATCACAAGAAGATTGACGGGCCACATCTCCCTCAGCATGACCAAAAGATTACACTTCAACCTCCATCGCAACTAGAAGTTAGTTTGCATACACAACACTGCTGTTGCAGCACATCGTTGAGGATCGCCGCGAAAAAGAATACCTCGCCTCCGAGCTGAATGCTATCAACAATCGAACCAAAATCACGCACCTAATTGCGGATGAAAACAAGAAGAGGCTCTAGAAATTGCTTCGCAAGTTCTTTATCGAGAAACAACTCCTGCATGTCAATCTCCAAGAGCTCTATGATTATATTGACAAAGGCTTCACTATTGATGATTTCCAAGAAAGGAGTACACCTCCTCTTCCAGGTCATGAGCCAACCACTGATCTTCTGCACCTCAAGCTTCGCAAATTGCTTGAAGAATCTGAAGCCACCTCACCGACAGTGAAACCTACCGAAGGCAATGTGCTATCCCATGTTCCTCAAGTGGCTGATCCCAATATGCCCTCATCTTCTCAGCCTCAAGTTGTTATCCCTGAAGGAAAATCCACTGCTGCTGAAGCTGAAGCTGATCCAGTCACTTCCGAAGCTGAAGTCACCTCAGACAGTTCTTCTGGAGATGCCACCGAATGAAACAAGTTTTGCACCTTTGCACTCATGTTATTCGTCACCTTTTTGACACTAGTCACCAAAAGGGGGAGAAGAGTTTGGAACTTCTGATTTAAGCGTATGTTGTAAAACTTCTGTGTTGTAATGTTAATAACCCCTCCAACTGCACTATTTCTCTCGAAGCATTTGTTTTGCAGGTGGAATTATTATCGGAAGTTATGAATGATAACACTGCAATCTCGATGGATTATATGTCATTAGTGCGAATCATGTCTCGAATGATTGAAATTTCCTCTGTATACATCAATACTTGCAGGAGCACTTATCTCATATCTTTCACCCTGCATACATTTAGGGGGAGTCTATTTCATCATCGGGCAAAGTAACACTTACTCAGTCTTGTTGGAATTACTTTTCACTTATCTATCTTCACTTTGATGATTATCTGTTTTGTCAACAATCGTCCAAAAAGGGGGAGATTGTTGGTGCAATAATTTGCCTCCTTATGTTTTGGAGTTTGTTGACATAAACAGTATGGGACTTATGTGTTTGCTAGTGCACACAGAGTAACATGTCCCTGGAATCAAGAGGAGTTTGATTCAAATGACGAAGATAATCCCCTGCGTGGTGGTGAAGGTTATCACCGAAGATTATGATAACAAGAGTGAGCCCTCAAAAATTGTTGACGCGAAGCAATTGGTTCGGTGCTCGTCCAAAGGAAGTGACTGCGGCCGAGAAGATTAAAGACGAAGTGAAGACATAGCATTTATTTTGTTATTTCTCTTCTCTTTATTGAGTCACAGGACCACCGTACTACTAAGAGGTGTGTAGCGGTTGAAACTTTAATTCTCTGATGCTAAACCCAAATCCTATGAAAGTTCCGAGAGAAATCTCTTTGTGTTCCGAGCAAATACTTGCCAGCAAGAGACTGCGATCTTTGCTGCGAGAGATTTGTCTCTGACCTAGGAGTTAGCATTACTTGTTCCTCAAGTAATGTTACCGTCGCTCTTGAAATCCAGTCGTTGAGAACGTGTCCGTTGGCTATTGGCTGGACCGCGTGTCCAAAATGGTCATTTCCCACCAGGGAAGGATGCGGCTAAATAGCCACCCCGCACCTGCGTTGTCCGGTGGCTGCTCCGTTTGATTGTGAGAAGATTGTTGAGCAAACCCCTCTTTAGAGTGATTTGAGTTTAAAATCCACCGAGAGAAAATCCCTAGAGCCAAAAAATTAGATAATGGTTCAGCATCACTCAAATCTAAGTCCAGTACGCTCCGCCTATTACTCTTGAGAGCTGTAAACTCTCTAGACGGTTATGTGTTAATTTCTCCAGAGACCAAGAGTAATTGCGGTTTTCGAAGAAGAAGTCTGTAAAGGTTCGGAGATCGCCTCAAGTATCTACCACGAGTGATCGGCATTGGTTGATGAACCAATTGTCGACGAGAATAGGGTGAAGAGAGTTTATCTTCCGTGTTAACCAGACGTTTGTCCTTGTGCAGAAGGATGAATTGGTCTACCAAATTCCTTGTCGCCATCGAGCATCACTGGTTACCTCTGCTTCTCATCATTACATTCGAACTGTTTCAATCATGTGATTTGTCTCGATGCATGTTTTAGTTTCCATTCGTTAGTTTGTATTCGCTCGCTGTACTCTGTTTACATTCGCTATGCTGCTGGGTTTCGAGAGTTTTGAGATTTTTGAAGAAATTTTAACCATTCACCCCCCTCTGGTAGACATACTTCGTTCCTACACCATGTGGGGCCACGCCGCCAGGCCGACGTGCCCGGGAGCCCCATATCGGCCTCATATTTGGGCTGGATATGAGGGTGCCGGTCAGTCCGGGCGTTTGAGGGACGTTTGAGGGGCCCGTCTGGGTCAAAAATCATGACCGGTCAGTGATCGGGCGGCCCGCCTGGGCGTATGAGACGGGTTTGAGTGGTCCGGTTGTAAATACTCTAAAGGCTTGAGTAGTTCAGTTCGATAAAGCTGGGCAAGCACATCCTTTTTTAAAAAGAAAGCTAGTAGTAGTAGTTCCATAGAGCACTCCTCGATACGTTCCTGCCTCGTAATTCCCACTTGCATTAGTTGCACGGCCATGTTGTGGCGCCACTAGGCGCTAGGCAGAGAAAATATTTCTTCTGGTCCAAGGAGTACAGCCCGGGAAACAGGGTCGGGTATCCATGAGGCCGTGAACTCGTGATGCTGCAGCTGGGCGCGGCCGCAGCTGGTCGTACTACCACACAGGCTACGGTTCCCCTGTCGACTCGCCCACTTGCTCTCGTCCCCACGCTTATCTGCTGCCCACACCGGCCTCGCGCTGCTGCTGCCTGTTTGCATGCGCAAGTGGCCTCTCGATTTGCAAAAACATGCTGGGTTCTTGTTACGACCCCTTCGGCGACGTACCGCTGTGATATTTGGACTGAGTAAATACAAGTTCGGTTCAATGTTCGCAACATGTTGGTCGACGTTGAAAAAAAATTGTACTGCATTATCGTGCGCACATGGGGAAATTTAAGTCGACGGGACAAGGAAAATAATAGGAGCAGTAGTTATCCGCGCGCGCTGTGGTTGTTTCTTTTTGTATTTTATATACTAACGTCAAGGGAACTTGCTAATGAAATGACGACTTGCTAAAATGTGGTCATGGATGAGCATGGCTGCTGCTGGAAAGGGACCGCGTGAATATAATTTTTTTGTCATCAACAGGAGAAGGTCAAACTAAACTTCTGTTATGTCTACCATGGTCCCTGTATTTGTCAGCTACTCATCAGCCTTCTAAACCTAGTCGACTAGAGCCAAGATGCTTCATGGATATTCTCCTTTTTTTATTTTTTTAGAACGAAGACGCTAGATGCGTCCGGCATTAAATTAATAAAGCTCAGAACAAAGCAGCGTAACATAAACTTCGGACCTTACAGAGCCAAAAGCCTAACGGGCCAAACGAACGAACGATAGGAAGTCTTGGGGTTCATAGCCATAGAGGCCGCAAGCAAAGTACAAGGCCAAAGGCCATACAGAGCACGCAGGCTCGCGAGAAAACAAAAGGGGCCACTCCGCTAGGCAGTAGTCGATGGCTCCCTAGCCATCACATAGACTTGCAGAAGCCGTTCTTGGGCATGCTTCATCAGCTCAGCATCCTTGCGCCTCCCCAACGGACTCCACTGATGTAGAAACAAGTTGCATTTATATATAACATTAGCCGGATGTGACGGGAAACAACCTTCAATTGTAAGTTTGTTCCTAATCAGCCAAAGCGCCCAGAGAAGTGCCCCTGCACAACTCCACATGACACGATTGCCGCTCCCCTGAACCGAATCAAGATGATCCACGAGCTCGCTGGTGGACCTAGGATCCCACTGTACCCCCGTTGCGGAACGCACAACGCTCCAGGCGATCCTCGCCAGCGGGCACCTGAAGAATAGAAGAAGACATGATTTGCATCCTCAGGTGCCCCACACAACGCACAGGGTCCTGAAGCCGGGCCATTGCGTTTGGCCACGTTCACGGACATAGGCAGTTTGTTGTGGAACATTTGTCATAGGAAGACTTTGATCTTGAGAGGGAGTCACGCCTTCCAAAGGCCCCTGACCACCAGCTGTGCCGGCCCTTGGCAGAGCTTGTGGTATAGCGAGTTGACCGTGAATTTGCCAGACCCAGTGAGTGCCCATGTCACTGTGTCAGGTGACGTGGACAGTGCAGACGAGCTGACCAGGTCAAGAAGCGACGTATAACTCGCGCGCTCTTGGTTATTAAGCCCGCGTTGAAAGTGTACAACCAAGGGGGTCGAGGCTAATGCGTCAGCAACTGACTGGGTCGGATCGACGGCTAGGGTGTATAGATCATGGTACTCTGACCAAAGTGGCTGAGAGCCCACCCAAAAGTCTAGCCAGAACCGAACCGAACGGTCGTTTCCTACGGTGAACTTTGCCCCCATGGCAAAAGCCGGCTTGATGGCCTTGAGATCATTCCAGAAAGGTGAGCCCCGCGCGGCCCCTTCGAAGAAATCCCCATTTGGGAAGTACTTCGCACGCAGCAGGTCCACCCGCAAGCATGTCGCCCCTTGCGAGAACTTCCAAATCCATTTGCGTATGAGGGCAATGTTTAGCAATCTGGTGTTGGTAATCCCATCCCAAGGACTTGGGCCTACAGATCGTCGCCCATTCGACCATGTGGTATCTACTTTTCGGGCCCGATCCTTCCCAAAAGAATCGGGACCGCGACTTGTCCATTTTGGCATGAACCCCTTCCGCAAGGAGGAAGAGGCCCATCACAAACATGGGGAGGGAGGAGAGGCTCGAGTTCGTAAGCACAAGTCGCGCTACGCAGGAAAGAAACTTCCCCCGCCAGGGGCACACCCGTCCCCCTACCTTGGCGCACAAAGGTTCCCAATCCTCTATCGTGAGCCGTTTAGTAGCTAACGGTAGGCCTAAGTAAGTAAAAGGGAACTTCCCTACTTTACAATTGAGCAAGTCCGCAATGCGACCACCCTCCTCCGGATCCACCCACATGGATAGAACTTCACATTTATGGAGGTTAATCTTCAGCCCAGACATGAGCTCGAAGCTGAGGAGGAGCTCTTTAACAGTAGCAATGCTATGCTGGTCAGGCTGAAAGAGCAGCAGCGTGTCGTCTGCGTACTGCAGGTGGGAAACCCCTCCCGGGATGAGATGCCCCACCACCCCTTTTATGTGACCAGCCACGGTAGCTTTACGCAACATAGCCGACAGTGCCAAAGTTGAACATAATCGGGGACATGGGGTCGCCCTGACGCGGTCCGCGTCTGTTACAGAAGAAGTGCCCAACTTCTCCGTTAACCGAGATCGCAGTCTGACCTCCCGAGACCAGCTGCATCACCCGGTGAACCCACACCGCCGAAAAACCGCGACTTAGAAGGACTTGACGCATGAAATCCCAATTTACCCGGTCATAAGCCTTTTCAAAGTCTAATTTTAGAAGAATGGCTGGCTCTTTTGTGCGTTTGAACTCATGAATGATTTCCTGTAGGGGCAAAGTGCCCTCCAGGATGTTACGCCCTCGAATGAAGGCGGACTGATTTCGACTAATCGTACGGTGAGCAATCGGAATGAGACAAGTCGTGCAAGCCTTAGAACATATCTTAAACGGGACATTTATCAGCGCTATCATTCGAAACTGGCAAATGTTATCGGCCCCCGCAACTTTAGGGATTAGCGAAAGAACACCATTGTTAAGGCAGGCGATGTCTACAGTCCCGCGCATAAAGCCATTACACACCTAAAAAATAGGGCCCCTAAGTAATGGCCAAAAGCGTTTGAACATAGCCACCGGCCACCCATCCAGGCCCGGCGCCGTGTCCGTTTTCATGCTCATAAGCGCATCGTCAATCTACTTGGGTAGGAACGCGAGCCCCAGCTCCTCATTTTCGCTATCCAGGACAAGCTGGGAGGTCTCCTAGACATCTGCGCGCAGACCAGCCCTCTGATCCTCGTAGGCCCCCATCAATTGGATATAGAACTCGTAGATGTGGCTCATTATATCCGCTTGACGTAGCAGCAACCCCTGTTCTGACTGCATCCTCAAGATCGCACACTTCCGACGCCGTCCATTAGCATAGGCGCGAAAGTACTTAGTGCTGGCGTCCCCCTTCAGTGTCCATTTAAGGCCACCACACCGCCGCCAATACTCCTCTTATGCACATAGCAAGGCTTCAACTTGTCCTTCCAGGGCGTAGCGGTGCGCCCATTCTTGCTTTGAGAAGGCCCTAGCATCTGCCTGGGAGTCTAGGTGAGCGATCTCCTCGACTAAACTCGCTCGGAGTACCTTGTCATGTCGCCCCTGGTTCACTCCCCATCCCTTGAGGCTAGCGCAGAGGCGGCCCCCACCGCGTTCCAGAACTCCATAGGTCCACGTTGTGGTCCTAGCTGGCGCACGTTGTTCGTCCATTTTTCAGAAAAATGGCACCGATCTCTGGGACTTCAAACCAGGCCGTCTCAAAAAAGAAACGCGGGCTACGACGGATCCGATCCTCCCCAGAGGAGAGTACCAAGGGAACATGATCCGACCCAATGCGTGTTTCCGCTATCAGCAAGCAAAGGGGGTAGAGCATATCCCGGTCTGGCAACATGAACACCCGATCAAGCACCGATCGAACCGGGGCGAGCTATTTCTTCATCCAGGTGAACCGTGCAGCCGATCTAGCCACTTCCCGAAGGGCCATGGATGCTATTGCACTGTTAAACATGGCCACCCGTGGCCATTTAATATTATTGTTGTTTTTGTCCGCCCCCGAACGTATCAAGTTGAAATCACCCCCTACCAACACGGGGATAGAGGCCGCGGACACCGCGTGGACCTTGGCTTGGAGTTCTCCCAAGAACTCCGCCGAACGAGAGTGGTCAGCAGGACTGTAGACCTGAATCACCACTAGCTCCCGTAAAGTCAAGCAAATACGAATGTGCGCTGCGAGAAAGAAAGTACCAACGTCCCAGGAGAGCAGCTCGTATAAGGATAAATTAAAACCTAGGAGCATGGCACCCGAATGCCCTATCGCAGGGACGTGATTCCAAACAAAACGCTCTAGCAGGTCTATAGATAACAGTTCGTGGTGTCGGAACTCTGCTTTGATCGTTTCCTGTAGCCCTACCATATCGATGTCCACCTTGGTTATGTATTCCTTAAGCTAGGTGCGCCAGCCAGCATGGCTGAAACCACGGATGTTCCAAAACAAGGCACGTATCTAAATTACGCGATTACGTAAACGGACACCCCGTGAGGTTACCGCCTTGGCCACGCGCCTCACCTTGGCACAACAAGGCGAGGGAGGGGAGGAAACCACTGCTGCCTGTTCTACCTCATCGGGTCGGACCACAAGATCCCATGAGGCCCCTGCCTCGGTTACACTCTGGTCCGCACGCTCCGCAGCCACTGCCGCAAGCGCTGCCTGCGCCAACTCCTTGGCACGGATCAGCGAGATCAACTCGCACGCCCCGCCCACACACGATGGGTCAACGCCACTGTCCTCCAGTACCTTGCTCATATGATCGTCTAAGAAAGCATCCAGAACCGTGAAACGAGGGGGTCGATTACCTGAGATTTCCATGTTCTTCTGTGCTTGGAGAAGTTGCGCACGCTGGAGGGAGGGCATGTTCCCCTTGGCCCCCTTGGAGCAAGAGCTGGTCCGCACCGGGGTCGCCGGCACCGTCTTGGAGTGCTTGGACTTGGAGATGGGCGCCATCTTGGTGGCCTCCTGGAGAAGCGGGTCGATGAGAGGCTGCACCATGGGAGCGGCCAATGCCATGACCATCTGACGTGGTGTAGCAGGCGCACCAAGCGGCTCCATTGGTCTGACCGCCTCCGCGCTCACCTTGCAAACCGCCATCTTCTTGACTTGCCTCACCGAGCCGCTCATGCTGTTGCTGCGCCTGCCCGACGCCGGAGACCGCGTAGAGGGGAGCAGCGAGGTGTTGGGAGACAGCCCCAGGGGCGTGCGCTCGCCCGCGTGCCCCTCCACATCTCCCGGGGGCACAAGTCCCTTATCAAGCACCCGCACCGGCGGCGAGGTCACCGAGCCCAGGTTGGAGCCGTACTGGTTGGGGATCGACACCTCCATGCCATCGGACAACACCACCGTGTCCACCCCAGCACTAGGGCAGCCTGCCTGGGGGGGCACCGCCAGGCCCGAACCACTAATGCCAATCTTTTCTCATGCCGCTGTGTCGATGGAGTCGTCCCCATGCTTGCGTCTTGATCCTGGTCCATGTCACGATCTTTGTCTTGGTTGCCAGGGCCCTTGCCACTATTGGGAGGAGGGGGAGGAGGGAGCGCAGGGGCCCCCAGACGAGGCTGGGTGAGCTCCGGCTCCAGATTTATGTTATAGCCAGCGCCATTGAACCAGATCTGCACCGAGCCCCGCAACTTGGCTGGGTTGCCGCACGCTAAATGCGTGCGCGCCAGCCTCGAGCGGATCAGAGACAACTCATCAACCACAATGGGCCTGTCGAGCATCTGGTGGCCGCCATCAGCCGATCCACCCGCCGTTGCTTAGGCAGCACCCCCCACATCTTGACCCACACCTCCGGCATGGTTTCACCCTTGGGCGCGTCGAGGACAGCGTCATGGTTGTCCGCCGTGATGTTGTTGAGGGAGAGGAAAAGTTTTCCGCTGTGGGTCGCCATCCGCAACATGGCCGGGTCGGGGAAGACCACCGAGAAAGAGTCGCCGTCAATCTGCGTCACTTGCCAGTCCCAAGGGCCCTCAAACAGGTGCGGCAGCTCCACCTCCAGGATCTCCTTCGAGAGCGTGCCCGGGGCCATGGTCAGGAAGGCCGCATTGGCACCGAGCAGGCCCTGTGGCTCCTCATCCGCTTCTTCCACGTACTACAAGCATAAGAAGCCCTCCCCGACGATGGCGTGGCCCATAGTTTGGAGCAGCAGGGGCTTTCCATGCATAGGGCAGTATGCCGAAGCGTGGCCCCTTGGCTACAGAGCACACACAGCTACTTGAAAGAGCAGTTGTGTGGCACCCCGGCTCAGAGCAACCAGTATACCTTGCATTGCTAGCCCAGAGATCTAGTCCTCTGGCAACACACAACAACTTGGTATAGAAAACAATCGCTTTATTGATGCTAGCGGAAACATAGGTTCGATATTACATCCAGTGGCGAGGCCAAGCGGCACACACAGTGTGGCTGAACAATATGTACATTATTTAATGAACACGAAGGGGCCTCGAACACGATAACTACGCGGCAGCGGAACGATGACGAAGCGGAACTCCATAGCACAGGAACACCGATGTGGACACGATCTAGACACGGGACACACTCCGATCCGATATGACATTCCTGAAATCTGGCATGGCACGCCAGGTCAGTACATTGAATGTACTTGCAAGCTCACAACAAACAGAATCATAATGGCAAACAATATTATGACAATTAATCAGGTTAAATGCAATGCATCATATTACTCAAGTATCAACTTACTACTCATGCAAAGCATCAAATTACTACTCATGCAGTGAACATGCTCGTGCACCGAGTCCCTCGGACTCACTTACCGAACGGGTTACCTCATAACCGATATTATTAAAACGGTGATCACTCCCGGATCATGAACAGAACCAACTCTTTGGCTTCCGCAACTACAACCATCTCACGGTCTCAACGATCTCATCACAAACCAGTGTCACGGTGTTTCTTTACTGTGCAAGATTAACTTATTTATGTTGACCCATGGTGTGACCTACTTACTAGCTGTGTCCGTAACCGAGGATGTGACTATCGATAGATTAATAAACACTCTGCAGAGGTTAGCACACTGTACCCACACCATGGAACCCAAGGCCTCGCACTCCCATTCGGGTGGACCAATGGTGTTCCGACAAAACCCGCCATTGCCATCACACTCTCTCAGCCACTATGACCAACTCCCCTCTTGGGCTAAGTCATGGGTGGCCCCGATGTCTACCAAAGGCATCCAACGGCCACCGTCGGGGCAAAACAAATCTATGGTCCCGCCCGGGGACAAGGTACCATAACAACAACAACAACAACGGGCACACAAGGTTATGTCTGCTTATCGGACCAGGGTACCGCACGCCCATAACCTTCCCTCGTTGGAGGCACCGACCAGAGGCATGACATCGGACCGAATAAGGGCCTTCCCATAAAGGCAAATGTGGTTGCACTAGGAAGCTCGATTCAGTGGCACCATGACCCGATCAATGTTATGTTCAAGTTGAGTTATAATTAGTTTTAACTTGACATGAAAGAAACTACGAGTCACGGTATGCCATGAACATGCAACTGTCTGACATGCACCATAACCACATAGCATGACAACAACGGATCAACAAAAATGCACCATGCTACTTGCACTACTCATCATTTTAACTTACTGGTTTCAACCTCACAGGTTATCTAGCTCATTATTTTTAGTTATGCATTATCATATTAAAAATCAAGAACTCCGATATGAAAGAGATACCGATCATACCCGAATCATAACCATGTCAAGACCAAACTATGAAATCACTTTTACTGCCTCATACCAGTTCATTCATGCAAAATACTTCTGTAACTAAGCACTTCTATCATGCAAAGTAAACTAGCATAAACATTATTCATATAAATGATTAAATGCATGAAAGTAATTCATATTTAAGTTGGAAAATCATAAATATTGAGATGACACCATGCAAATGCTTGTGGTGGCTTGCCTTAGCACAGAGGAGGGTCACACTCCTAGTTTCCTTCAAGATAAGTTTCCTCCTCTGAAAAATAATTAAAACCACAAAATAAAATGTCAAAAACACTTCTGAAAATCATCAGAAATTCTGGACAGCAGAGAAAAATCTCAACTTTTGTGTGCTGCTAGAGAATTCCAAGACAAACACAATACAAAAATAATCAAATCATTTGGACTTATGGTTTAAAAGTCAGAGCCAGTCATAGTTTCTAGTCAAAGATTGATTTAAATTTGAATTAAAAGAAAATCAGAGGGGGTGACGTCGATGGAGTATTCCTGGAATACGCCTCGACTCGTACCGCTTCGGGCGCGAGTGGTGATGCTGACAACGGGCCCACACGTCATGTCGGGGAGAGAGAGAGAGAGAAAACAGAGACGGGCGGCGCTTTGCCGGCGCTTTCTCCAGCGAGGAGCGCTCGGCGGCCAGATCGAGAGGGATGGGTGGATAGAGGAGACGCTCGCGCACCTGCCTGTACCCGTGGCATGGCTAGAGGTGGACAGACGGGGTCGGAAAGGGCTTCTCCAGCGGCTGCAGAAAGCAGAACTTGCCGGAGTTGAAGAAGACGGCGACGTGGGGCTGCACCAGGGGCTCCAACTGGTTCGGACGGCACCAGAGGGCCACTAGTGAGTCGCATGAGGAGTTGATTGAGCTCGCGGGGCACTGGAGTGAGGAGGAGGAGCAGAGGGGATCGCCGGCGAGCTCGGGTCGGGGACAGCGGCCAGAGGCCTGCCCGGCCGAGCTGCGGCTTTGCTACGGGTTTGTGGAGGTTGGGCGATGAGCTTGGAGTGCTCAAAGAGGCTGGAGGGGGTCTCGGCTCCGCCGGAGGGGTCTGGAAGCGGTGCACAGCGACGAGGAGTGCCAGCGGGGAGGGGGCAAGGCTTTAGAGCTCACGCGGGCACTGTGAAGCTCGAAGACGAGCACAGGAGGCGGTTGGGGAAGAAGACAGGGGCACGGGTGCACTGTGGCTTTGGCCGCGACGTGCCCATGCTCATTGCGGCTGCTCCGGCATCGGCGAGCGGCAGGGAGAGGTCAAGGGAGATGAGACGAAGGTTGTGGCGTGGTGCGGCAGTCGGCAGTGAGCGCTGGAACGAGCACGCACCAAACAGAGGGTCGGGCGTAGCGCAGAGCGCGCCGAACACCTCCCAGCGCGCGTGTCCACACACGGTCACCACGCGAACTATGCCAAAACGGTGCCCAGTGGTTGCCAAACCATGTCTGGCATGTTGTCTGTGCAGTGTTTGGTCTAAGAGCGGTGAGGAAGCAAAGACAGGCCGACCAGACAAGACTAGAGCTACTCAGCAAGTTTCTGGACAGAAACTTGGGCACCAAGTTTGGATGGCTTATAGAAGGAGATTAGGGCTAATCTTCCGGAGTTAAGGTTTTTTTAGAAGGGTAATGAAGCTCATGAAAAATCAACTTCATTGGATCAAGGGTTAATATACTTGCTGTGCAAAGTGCATTATTACGACAGAAAGGAAATGATTTTTGTAGCAAAAATATTCCAAAGAACTATGAAATATTTTTGCACAGGGAGGTGAGGCAAGGTCCAAAGAATGTTTAGGAATTTTCTCAGATTTTTATGGCCAACAAAAATGAGGGTTTGGAGCATATGGTGCTGAAGTGAATATCAGAGGGGAAAATGAATATTTTTCATTCCTATGGCCATTTTGAGAAAAACCAGAGAGGAAATGATGTCTGTGAGAGAGGGGTGAGTCACTTGGGTGAAAATCAAGGACATGCCCAAGTGTTTAAGTCCAACTGAGATGATTCAAAACCTCAAAGTCAAATCAAAATGGAAAATAAACCCAGAAAAAAGGAGGGCAAAAACTAGCAAAAACCAGGGTGTCACAAACTTCCCCCACTTAAGATGAATCTCGTCCTCAAGATTCGGTTGCTTGGGAAAATTGTTCCGGATAGGATGCTCTCAAAAAGTCCTCTCTTTCTCAGGTCGCTTCTTCCTCGGTGTGATGCTCCCACTAGACCTTATAAAACTTGATTGCCTTACTACGGGTGACTCTTTCCATCTTTTCCAAATTTATGAACGGTCTTTCCTCATAAGTCATATCCTTAGCAAGCTCTAGCTCTGCCACATTAGTCCTTTTCTCGGGTGGCGAGATACATCTTCTCAACTGTGAGACATGGAACACATTATGCACTTCTGACAGTTCTGGTGGTAATTCCAACTGATAAGCCACTGTGCCAACTCTGTACATCACTGGGAATGGACCAATAAATCTGGGTGCAAGCTTTCCGTGGGTCTGGAACCTCTTTACTCCTTTCATGGGCGTGACTCGGAGATAAACATGCTCTCCGGGTTCAAAACTGATCTGTCGGTGCTTGGAGTCATAATAGCTCTTGTGTCGGGATTTTGCCAATTGCAGTCTATCTTGGATCTCCTTGACTTGTTTCTCGGCCTCCAACATCAAGTCGGTCCCAAAAATGCGGCTATCTCCGGTTTGAGACCAGTTTACAGGAGTACGACATTTACGGCCATACAGAGCTTCATATGGTGACATCTTGAGGCTGGTCTGGAAACTGTTGTTGTATGAGAACTCAGCATACGGCAGACAATCCTCCCACTTAGGTCCTTGAGCCAAAGCACATGCTCGCAACATATCTTCAAGTATTTGGTTCACTCGCTCTGTCTGCACATCAGTCTGAGGGTGATATGCTGCTATACTTCAATGTTGTCCCCCAAAGCTTGATGGAGACGTGACCAGAAGGCTGAGGTAAAGAGAGATCCTCGATCTAACATGATAGATTTTGGCACTCCATGAAGACTGACGATTCTGGACACATATAGCTGTGCAATTTGATCTGCTCGGTAGGTGGTTCGGATAGGAATGAAGTGGGCTATCTTTGTCAGCGTGTCCACCACAACCCATACCGCATCATTGCCGCAGTGAGTCTTCGGCAGACCGGTAATGAAGTCCATGCAGACATCGTCCCATTTCCATTAAGGAACTGGTAAAGGTTGAAGAAGTCCGGCGGGTTTCTGATGTTCTGCCTTCACCTTGTTGCAGATATCGCAACAGGCGACAAACTATGCAATGTCCTTCTTCATTCCCTCCCACCAAAATATCTGACGAAGGTCTTCATACATCTTAGTACCTCCTGGATGAATCGAGTACGATGACTCATGTGCTTCTGCCAAGATCTTCTTTCTCAAGTCTGCTTGCTCAGGTACGCAAATCCGTCCTCGTACCTTGCTTATCCTTAGAGAAGTCCTGGGTTTCGCCGTCTTGCATACATTGGATATCGTGTTGCAGGACTGAGTCATCCTGTTGGGCTATGCGGATCTCTTCTTCGAGGGTAGGGGTGACTTCCAATATATTGGCGAGGTCGGCCTCAACAATAACCAAGTTGAGCTGAGCGATCTCTTCTTGGAGTTCGGGAGGCAGGGATTCTATCAAGGCGTTCAGGTTGGCCGGCTTGCGACTGAGGGCATCGGCAACCACGTTGGCCTTACCGGGATGGTAATTTATTCCAAGATCATAATCATTTACCAGTTGAAGTCATCTTTGCTGTCGGAGGTTTAAGTCCGGCTGGGTGAATATATACTTGAGACTCTTGTGGTCGGTAAATATCTAACATCTCTTGCCTATGAGATAGTGCCTCCAAATCTTCAAAGCATGCACGACTGCTGCCAACTCCAAGTCATGTGTTGGGTAATTTCCTTCGTGAGGTCGTAGCTGTCTGGATGCATAGGCTACAACCTTGCCATCTTGCATGAGAACACATCCAATGCCTCTTCTAGATGCATCACTGTATACATCAAAGCTGCGGTAGATGTCTGGAAGGGTCAATACCGGTGCTAACGTCAACCTGGTCTTCAACTCATTGAAACTTTTCTCACTTTCCTCAGACCAAACAAACTTCTTATCCTTCTTGAGTAGTTCAGTCATTGGCTTGGCAATCTTAGAAAAGCCTTCGATGAAACGACGGTAGTACCCAGTTAATCCAAGAAAACTTCGGATCTCAGTCACTGTCGTGGGTGCTGTCCATTCAAGCACGTCCTTCACTTTTCTTGGTTCCACGGCTATGCCTTCTGCTGACAGAACATGTCCCAAAAATCCGACTTGTTTGAGCCAAAACTCACACTTGCTAAATTTTGCATATAACTGATGGTCACAGAGCCTTTGCAAGACTGCTCGGAGATGTCCCTTGTGCTCTTCTTCACTCTTCGAGTATATGAGGATGTCATCAATGAAGGCCACCAAAAACTTATCCAAGAAGTCCATGAATACCTTATTCATCATGTGCATGAAGAAGGCGGGGCGTTGGTGAGACCGAATGATATGACTGTATATTCGTAAAGACCGTATCGAGTGGTGAACGCGGTCTTAGGAATATCTTCTTTCTTGATCTTGAGTTGGTGATATCCGGTCCTCAGATCAATCTTGGAGAACACTTTTGCCCCACTGAGTTGGTCGAACAAATCATCAATCCTCGGAAGTGGATATTTGTTCTTGATAGTGACATCATTTAGCTGACGGTAATCCACACACATTCGGAGACTGCCGTCTTTCTTGTCCATGAATATTGCTAGTGATCCCCATGGTGAAGAGCTTGGGTGGATGTATCCTTTCTAAAGCATCTCATCAAGCTATTTCTTTAGCTCCACTAACTCGGATGAAGGCCTCCGGTAATACTTCTTGTATACAGGTGCGGTCCCGGGCACAAGATCAATTGCAAACTCAAGCTCTCTGTCAGGTGGCATTCCTGGTAATTCCTCAAGAAATACATCTGGAAACCCACTGACTACCGGAATCAGATCCAATTCTTCAGCTACAGCTGTGAAGACCATGTCTTTCTTGGGTATGCTTCTTCGAGCAAAGAATTGTGTAGCCTGACCTTCCCGACTTGTCAATGTGACTTCTCTGGTCGCACAGTTGATGCATGCATACTTGATGTTGGGTCAACCATTTCATTCCCAATATAATATCCAACTTGGCAGACTCAATGACTATCAATGAAGCTGGGAAGATGACTCCTTTGATGTCAATCTCCAAATTGCGACAGGCCAGATTGCTTTTTAGCACGGATCCCGGGGATTGTACCATCATACTCTTACCCAAAATCAAACAGGGAAACTTGTTTTTGGCAACAAAACTCCGCGAAATAAAAGAGTGGGAAGCCCCAAAGTCAAATAAAATGATTACAGGTATGCTATTAACAGGAAAAATACCAATGACGACTTCCGGGTCCTCTTGGGTTTCATCTGCGGAGAGGTGATGAACTTGCCCTTGGATGGTCTTCTGACTAGGGTATGGTCCCATGCGATTGACTTGCGGCTTGCCGTTCTTAGGGCACTGTCTGGCATAGTGTCCGGTTTGCCCACAATTGAAACATGAGTTGTTACACTGACAATCTTCGCGCACCGGACTGGTCACAACATTCTTGACTTGGGTAGAGGTCTTGTTAACATTCTGCTACCAACTGGGCTTGTACTCAACTTGAGTCTACTGCCAGGTACGGGTCTTCTGCACTGATTGTCCATCCTTCTTGGGCTCAAACTTGCGTTTGTGATCGTTGTTGGCAGGCTTATTGTCATGAACAATCTTGTGCTCCCTTTCTGCAATCAGGGCTATGTCTACCAGAGTCTGGAAATCCAAAAAATCGAGCATGATGAGAGTGTATCTGAGGTGGTGATTCAGTCCGCCAAGGAATCTGTCAATCTTTCTCTCTTCGGTGGCCACATCATACAGGGAGTAGCGAGCCAAATTATTAAACTTGTGCAGATACTCGCTTACTGACAGGCTACCTTGGGTGAGAACGAGGAATTCACGCTGCTTGACCTTCATAATACCGGCAGGAATGTGGTACTTACGGAAATGGTCCTTGAATTTATCCCAAGTAATCTCTTCGTCTGCTGGCCACATGGCTTTAGTATTGTCCCACCAAATAGCGGCGGCTCCTTCTAGATAGTGGGTAGCAAATGGAACCTTGTCGGCTTCCTTGGTGCAGGCAATTTCAAGCTTTTTCTCAATAGTCCGTAACCAATCGTCGACTTCCAAAGGGTCGACAACCTGACTGAAGCTTGGAGGCTTGGTCCTTTGAAAATCTGAGAGCTTGGAGTGATGGCCATTCTGATTTCCATTTTGTCCAACCATAGCTTGCACACTTCTCAGTAACTCAAGAAGATCTTTGTTCCTTCTTTCTTCGAACATGCGCATGAGTTGTTCAGTGGATGGTGGATGAGACGGTGGAGGCGGCGGTTGCAGATATGGTTCGGGGGAATTCCCTGCCTGTCTTGCGGAACGATGGACAGGTACCTCCTCACCAGTGTGACTGCTGTAGCCTCCCCTCGTCATCCTATTTGTTTGTTTTTCCCAATATGAAGCAACCGAGACGATCAATATCCAAAATGGGGAAACAACAAGCGACAAACCGAAAGAGAGCAAGAAAAACCAAGGCGAATAAAAAGGGTTCCAACATAATTATACATAGACTCATACAGGCATGAAACATCATGACAAGTACTCATACATAAGGAAGCATAGCGACTAATACGACTACACTCGTACTAACAACTTCGGCTACTCTAACGATCTACTGCTCTGCTAGTCCTACGGTGTCCTCTCTTGACTCGGACTCTGAACTGATGGCGTTAACGGAAACCTCCGGGTTAAAGGTGACATGATGATGCTGCCTCGAGGACTCTCCCTCAGGGGCAGGTCTAGGACGAAGCATAGGAGCTGCGGGGGTAGCAAGAAGCGAAGCCCACTCGGCAGGAGACTCATGAGGGGTCACTGTCGAGGTGGTCGTGGCACTCGAAGGGTTAACCGGGGTAGTAGGTGGTACAGAGGCTGGTGGAACAAACGGAGTAAAGCCTACAGTAGGTGGGGTGGATCTGTTGCGAGTGACAGCGAGAGCGATATGGGTGCGTGTCAACTCCCGGGCCAACTCGACAACCAGAAGGTAACCGGCGGTGATATAGCGAGAAAGGTGGCTAGATGAATGGTCACACACCGTGTTAATGAAAGGGAAGCGGATACGCCCATTCTCGTGTAGAGAAGGGTAGAAGAAGAAACCTGGGTGGGTCTGCATGCGAACCTCGTTGTAGCACAAGTCTACAAGACCTCAAATGCTGCTAGCTGGATGGCCTGAGAAGGTGTGGAAGCAAACCACCCTTAGAGGAACAAGTGTAAGCGCCGGTAGGGGAACTGTAGTGCATAGTGACCTCCGCGTAGTACTCGTACGCTGAGCCCGCCAGATACTCCCGATACACCTGGTACACTGGATCAGCACCGCTGGGGTAGAGTCGCCACCACACGTTCTGATACAGATGCGGCGAGGTGTAGGGTACTTGCTCGGACTGGTACTGGTACGGAACTGGAGCCATCTACACTCAAAATCATTAGCCGGTTAGTAAAAACAACAAATCGCATGCAATGCAGCAACCAGATGCAAACTAACGCCACTCAAGCCTATCTACCATTTACTAGTGCATCGGCGGTATAGTGCGTCCTACAGTCAGCGCGGCTCTAATACCAAGCGTTGTGGCACCCCGGCTCAGAGCAACCGCTATACCTTGCATTGCCAGCCCAGAGATCTAGTCTTCTGGCAACACACACCAACTTGGTACAGAAAACAACCGCTTTATTGATGCTAGTAGAAACATAGGTTTGATATTACATCCAGTGGCGAGGCCAAGCGGCACACACAGTGCGGCTGAATAGTATGTACATTATTTAATGAACATGAAGGGGCCTCAAACACGATAACTACGAGGCAGCGGAACGACGATGAAGTCGAACTCCATAGCACAGGGACACCGATGTGGACACGATCAAGACACGGGACGCACTCCGATCCGATACGACTTTCCTGAAATCTGGCATGACACGCCAAGTTAGTACATTGAATGTACTTGCAAGCTCACAACAAACAGAAGCATAATGGCAAACAATATTATGACAATTAATCAGGTTAAATGCAATGCATCATATTACTCAAGTATCAACTTACTACTCATGCAAAGCATCAACTTACTACTCATGCAGTGAACATGCTCGTGCACCGAGTCCCTTGGACTCACTTACCGAACAGGTTACCTCGTAACCAATATCATCAAAACGGTGATCACTCCCGGATCATGAACGGAACCAACTCTTTGGCTTCCGCAACAACGACCATCTCACGGTCTCAACGATCTCATCACAAACCAGTGTCACGGTGTTTCTTTGGTGTGCAAGATTAACTTATTTATGTTGACCCATGGTGTGACCTACTTACGAGTTGTGTCCGTAACCGAGGACGCGACTGTCGATAGATTAATAAACACTCTGCAGAGGTTAGCACACTGTACCCTGATGACCCACAAGTATAGGGGATCAATTGTAGTTCTTGTCGATAAGTAAGAGTGTCGAACCCAACGAGGAGCAGAAGGAAATGACAAGTAGTTTTCAGTAAGGTAATGTCTACAAGTGCTGAAATTGTAAGTAGCAGAGTAGTTTGATAGCAAGATAATTTGTAACGAGCAAGTAACGATAATAGTAACAAGTGTGAATCAAGGTAGCCCAATCCTTTTGAGGCAAAGGACGGGCCAAAACAGTCTCTTATGATAAGCAAAGCGTTCTTGAGGGTACACGGGAATTTCATCTAGTCACTTTCATCATGTTGGTTTGATTTGTGTTCGCTACTTTGATAATTTGATATGTGGGTGGACCGTTGCTTAGGTGCTATTCTTACTTGAACAAACCTCCTACTTATGATTAACCCTCCCGCAAGCATCCGCAACTATGAGAAAAGTATTAAGGATAAATCCCAACCATAGCATTAAACTCTAGGATCCAATCGGTCCCTTACGGAATAGTGCATAAACTGGGGTTTAAGTTTCTGTCACTCTCGCAACCCACCATCTATTTACTACTCCACAATGCATTCCCTTAGGCCCAAATATGGTGAAGTGTCATGTAGTCGACGTTCACATGACACCACTAAGGGAATCACAACATACATACTATCAAAATATCAAACACATATCAAGTTCACATGATTACTTGCAACATGATTTCTCCCGTGACCTCAAGAACAAAAGTAACTACTCACAATCAACAAACATGCTCATGATCAGAGTGGTGTTGATATGCATAATGGATCTGAACATATAATCTTATAAACCATATAGTAATCAACTACAAGATGTAATCAACACTACTAGTCACCCCCTAGCAACAATCTATAGTTCCGGTAACAAGATTGCATACAAGAGATTAACGAGGGTTTGAGATGAGATGGTGCTGGTGAAGATGTTGATGCAGATTGCCCTCCCCAAGATGGGGGAGTTGTTTGTGATGATGATGACGATGATATCCCCCTCCGGGAGGGAAGTTCCCCCAGCAGAATCGCTCCACCGGAGGGCAAACGTGCTCCTGCCCAAGTTCTGCCTCGAGACGGCGGCGCTTCGTCCCGAAAGCCTCTCCCTTATTTTTTCTAGGTCAAAACCACTTATATACCAGAAGATGGGCACCGGAGGTGGGCCGAGGAGGCCACAACCCACCAGGGCGCACCAGGGGGCCTGGCGCGCCCAGGTGGGTTGTGCCCACCTGGTGGCCCCCTCTGGTGTTTATTGGCTCCAATATTCCTTAAATAATTCATAAAAAATCTCCGTGAAGTTTCAGCTCATTTGGAGTTGTGCAGAATAGGTGGCCTGACATAGCTTTTCCAGGTCCAGATTTCCAGCTGCCGGAATTCTCCCTCCTGGTGTGTTCCTTGCAAATTATGAGAGAAAAGGCATTAGAATTACTCCAAAAAGCATTATTATGGATAAAAACATTATAAATAACAGTAATAAAACATGATGCAAAATGGACGTATCAACTCCCCCAAGCTTAGGCCTCGCTTGTCCTCAAGCGAAAACAAAAATCGAAAAACATGTCCACATGCTTTGAGAGAGAGGTGTCGATAAAAACAAAATACGGACATAGAAGCATCATGTTGATTATTATAACAGCAACAAAATTAAACATAAAACTTTTATCATAGAACTTTTATCATACACTTCCCATGAATAAGTAACAATTCATCACACAATCGAAGTATAAAGCAAAAACTCTGTTAGAAACCAACAAACTATGTTCTCAGTCAACTTTGCAACTACAATTCATCATCTTTTCAGGAAGGGTCACGTGTCGGAGCCTTTTAAGCAAGTCCACATACTCAACCATCATATAGTATTCTATGATTGCTAACACTCACCTCATACCCATGAACAAAACGTTTCAACCGGACACGTAGAAAGATAGGGGCTTATAGTTTCGCCTCCCAACATACTCACCTCAAGGGTGATGTCAACAATAATAACTCATGCTATCTTTATTCAACTGGACATATGTGCCTAGATCTTTCCTCACCACATGATGCTTGCCAAAAGAGAAAATAAAAAGGGATAGAAGGAAAACTTTGACTCTTTGCATAAAAGTAAATACATAAAAGTAAAAGATAGGCCCTTCGCAGAGGGAAGCAGAGGTTGCCATGCGCTTACTTGTTTGCATGCTCAACCCCTTAGTGCAAAAGAACGTCACGTTACATTGCCCCTTAAGATTACAACCTTTATTATGCAGTCTATCGCTTTTATTCGCTGTCATCCAAGTTCGCGCAACGCTCAATTTTCTCTTACACTAAATGATTTGACATATTTAGAAGCAATTTTTCTTGCCTTTTTGCACCGATGACAACTTACTTGAGGGATCTTGTTCAATCCCTAGGTATGCATGGTGGACATTCGAAAAAGACTTGGGTTTAGGGGTTTTTGGATGCACAAGTAGTATCTCTACTTAGTGCAGAATTTTTGGCTAGCAAAGATAGGGGCAAGCACCACATGTTAAAGGATCTATGACAATATGACTTCTATGTGAATATAAACAAACATAAACCATTACGTTGTCTTCCTTGTCCAACGTCAACAATTTTGGCATATAATATTTTGATGAGGGCTCACAATCACAAAAGATTTCTAGGATAGTCTATTTATATGTGAATCTTCCCTTCCCTTATTAATTCTTTCATGAGTTGCATCACTGACCAATGCTATGTTTTTCAATCTCCAATTAAAATTTTCTTACTTATACTTTTCCTTATGTGGTGCTATCACCTACCATAGGATTAGTATATGATCTTATTGATTTATTTCCTTTCTTTCGTTTGCTTTCTTTCTCTTTTTATTTTCTTTATTTGCAACATGAAAGTAAAGAAAGTATAAACTCGAACTAACTTTATTATATAACTTGCACATGATAACAATGATAGATCACTAAGCAAACTCTCAAATAAGAAAAGGGTAGAACTAAACTTTATTTATCTAAGCAAAATATTGAACTAAGGTAAGTAAAAGCAAAAAGATAGTGGGATGATACGATACCGGGGCACCTCCCCAAGCTTGGCGGAAGCCAAGGGGAGTGCCCATACCCGATACCCAATTCTCCTTTGGTGGTGTCCGTAGGCTCCTCCCGCTTCGTCTCGATCTTCATCAACCAAGAATCTTCTTCCATGGGGTTGGAGGAGAAGGAAGACATGACGCTTAGCTTGATAAATCTGACCAGAAACAACAAGAAAAGAGAACACATGATTGTCTCCGTGATACGTTGGTTAACAGGTTCAGGAAGTATATATAGATTTTTTTTATCTTGGAGGACAAGCATATGGAAGAAAAAGGAGTACGTGAGGTGTCCCAGGTGGGCACAACCCACCTGGGCACGCCAGGCATGCCTGGCGCGCCCTGGTGTATTGTGCCCACCAGGGGACGCTTCCTGGGAGTTTCTTCATTCCCAAAATTCTAAATTATTCCAAAACTGACAAAAAAATATTTTTGCAGATTTTTTGGAGTATGTTTACTTACGATACTACGTACCTCCTTATTTTGACGATTCTGGAGTGTTCCGGAAGGACTCTTTTATGTGTTCTTCCGGTGTCAAAGTTTGGACAATATTGCTTTCAACATTAATAGGCGTACCTGAAATATATTGCTTTATTCATTGCCCGTTGATAACCTTCGGGTTAGTGCCTTCAAAATTATTTATTTTGATGGCACCGGACCGGTAAACCTCCTCGATGACATATGGGCCTTCCCATTTCGAGAGGAGCTTTCCTGCAAAGAATCTAAAACGAGAGTTGTACAAAAGAACATATTCTCCAACTTTAAACTCACACTTCTGGATTCTTTTGTCATGCCATCTTTTAACTTTCTCTTTGAATAACTTTGCATTTTCATAAGCTTGGGTTCTCCATTCATCTAATGAGCTTATATCAAATAACCTCTTTTCACCAGCAAGTTTGAAATCATAGTTGAGCTCTTTAACTGCCCAATAAGCATTATGTTCTAACTCAAGAGGTAAATGACAAGCTTTTCCATAAACCATTTTGTAAGGAGACATACCCATAGGATTTTTATAAGCTGTTCTATAAGCCCAAAGTGCATCATCTAATTTAACAGTCTTTTGCAAAATTAATTTTATTTCTCTATCGCTAAGCTCAACTTGACCACTAGACTGAGGAAGATAGGGTGATGCAATTCTATGGTTAACATCATACTTAGCAAGCATCTTACGGAAAGCACCATGAATAAAGTGTGAACCACCATCAGTCATTAGATATCTTGGGACTCCAAACCTTGGGAAAATAACTTCCTTAAGCATTTTAATAGAGGTGTTGTGATCAGCACTACTGGTTGGAATAGCTTCTACCCATTTAGTAACATAATCAACAACAACCAAAATGTGTGTATACCCATTAGAGGAAGGAAAAGGTCCCATGTAATCAAATCCCAAACATCAAATGGTTCAACAGCAAGAGAATAGTTCATAGGCATTTCCTGAAGCTTACCAATATTACCTATTCTTTGACATTCATCACAAGATGAGACATACTTACGAGCATCCTTGAAGAGAGTAGGCCAATAAAATCCGGATTGCAATACCTTGTGAGAAGTTCTATCTCCAGCATGATGCCCTCAATAAGCTTCGGAGTGACACTTCCGTAGGATTTGTCCCTGTTCATGCTCAGGTACACAATGTCTAATAATACCATCTACTCCTTCTTTATAAAGATGTGGGTCATCCCAAAAGTAATGTCTTAAATCATAGAAGAATTTTTTCTTTTGTTGGTATGTAAAGCTAGGTGGTAAATATTTAGCAACAATGTAATTAGCATAATCAACAAACCAAGGACTACTATTAGAAACATTTATTGCTGCTAACTTCTCATCAGGAAAACTATCATCAATAGGTAGTGGGTCATCAAGCACATTTTCAAGCCTAGACAAGTTATCAGCTACGGGGTTCTTAGCTCCTTTCCTATCAATAATATGCAAATCAAATTCTTGTAACAAGAGAACCCAACGAATAAGTCTAGGTTTAGCATCTTTCTTTTCCATAAGATATTTAATAGCAGCATGGTCTATGTGAACAGTTACTTTGGAATCAACGGTGTAAGGTCTAAATTTATCACATGCAAACACCACTGCTAAAAATTCTTTTTAGTAGTAGCATAATTTCTTTGAGCACTGTCTAGAGTTTTGCTAGCATAATGAATAACATTCAATTTCGTATCAACTCTTTGTCCTAGAACAGCACCAACAGCATAATCACTAGCATCACACATAATTTCCTAAGGCAAATTCCAATCAGGTGGTTGAACTATAGGTGCAGTAATTAAAGTTTTCTTGAGTGTTTCAAAGGCTTCAAGACAATCATCATAAAAAACAAAAGGAGTATCCTTTTGCAAAAGATTAGTGAGAGGCCTAGAAATTTTAGAAAAGTCCTTGATAAACCTCCTATAGAAACCAGCGTGACCTAGGAAACTATGAATACCTTTGATGTCCTTAGGACATGGCATTTTCTCAATTGCATCAACCTTAGCTTGGTCTACTTCAATACCTCTTTCAGAAATTTTATGACCCAAGACGATGCCTTCATAAACCATAAAGTGGCATTTCTCCCAATTCAAGACAAGATTTGTTTGTTCACATCTCTGCAAAACTCGATCAAGATTGCTTACACAATGATCAAAAGATTTCGCATAGACAGAGAAGTCATCCATGAAAACCTCAACAATCTTTTCACAAAAATCAGGGAATATAGCCATCATGCATCTTTGAAAGGTAGCAGGTGCATTACATAAACCAAAAGGCATACGTCTATAAGCATAGGTTCCAAAAGAACAAGTAAAAGTGGTCTTTTCTTGATCAGGTTGAGAAACATGTATTTGTGAAAAGCCAGATATCCATCAAGGAAGCAAAAGTGTGTGTGCTTAGATAATCTTTCAAGCATTTGACCAATAAAATGCAAAGGGTAATATCTTTTCAAGTAGCTTTGTTTAATTTTCTGAAATCAATTACCATTCTATAGCCTGTAATAATTCTTTGTGGAATAAGTTCATTCTTATCATTAGGAACAACAGTAATACCTTCTTTCTTAGGGACACAATGAACACGGCTTACCCATCTACTATAAGCTATATGATAGATTATACCTGCTTCCAGAAGTTTTAATATTTCCGTTCTTACCACCTCTTTGATCTTCGGATTTAGTCGACATTGATGATCAATAGCTGGTTTAGCATCAGGTTCCATATTAATTGTGTGCTGACATAGAGTGGGACTAATGCCCTTTAAATCATCAAGAGTATATCCAATAGAAGCTCGGTGCTTCCTTAGAACTTTCAATAATCTTTCTTCTTCATGTTCTGAAAGGTTAGCACTGATAATAACAGGATATATTTTGTTTTCATGAAGGTAAGCATATTTCAAAGTGTCTGGCAATTGTTTTAATTCAAACACAGGATCACCTTTAGGTGGAGGAGGACCTCCTAGAGTTTCAATAGGCAAATTGTGTTTGAGTAAAGGACGTTGTTCGAAGTAAATATTATCTATTTCATTTCTTTCATGCATATGTAAATCATTCTCATGGTCTAGCAAGTATTGTTCTAAAGGATCAGTATGTGGCACAGCAATAGAAGCAAGACCAATTAATTCATCTTTACTAGGCAATTCTTTTTGATGATGATTTCTAGTAAACTTGGAAAAATTAAACTCGTGAGACTCCTCCCCAAAACTAACACCCACAGTTTGTTTCTGGCAATCTATCTTAGCATTAACTGTGTTCAAGAAAGGTCTACCAAAGATAATGGGACAGAAGTCATCTTGTGGGGTACCAAGAACAAGAAAATCAGTAGGGTATTGTACTTTCCCACACAAGATTTCAACATCTCTAATAATCCCACAAGGTGATATGGTGTCTCTATTTGCAAGTTTAATAGTAACATCTATGTCTTCCAACTCCGTAGGTGCTATGTCTTCCCTAATTTCTTGATATAACTTGTAAGGAATAGCACTCACACTAGCACCCATATCACATAAACCATGATAACAGTGATCTCCTATTTTAACTGAAATGATAGGCAGGCCCACTACTGGTCTATTTTTATCCCTTTTATCGGGTTTAGCAATTCTAGCAGCTTCGGCACAGAAGTAGATAACATGCCCATCCACATCTTCTTCTAAGAGATCTTTAACCATAGCAATATTAGGTTCAACTCTAATCTGTTCATCAGGTTTAGGTGTTCTAACAAAGATTTTGTTAACCATAGTCGAAACTTTAGCATGTTCCTTTATCCTAACAGGAAAAGGAGGTTTCTCAATATAAGCAGTAGGAACAACTGGATCAACATTATAGAGTATAGTTTCTTCTTTAACTGGTACCGGTTCTTTAATTTCTTCTTTAATAGGTGGGTGATATTTAAGCCACTTCTCTTTAGGGAGTTCAACATGAGTAGAAAATGATTCACAAAAGGAGGCTACTATCTCAGAGTCAAGTCCATATTTAGTGCTAAACTTTTGAAAAGCATCGGTATCAATAAAAGATTTAACACAATCATACTTAAGCTTTATACCTGACTCTTTACCTTCGTCGAGTTCCCAATCTTTAGAGTTGCGTTTAATTCTTTCCAAAAGATCCCACCGGAATTCAATAGTTTCTTCATAAAAGAACCAGCACAAGAAGTATCCAACATGGTTTGATCATTACGAGAAAGCCAAGCATAAAAATTCGGAATAATAATTTCTCTCGAGAGCTCATGATTGGGGCATGAATATAACATTGACTTAAGCACCCCCCCAACCTAGAGCGATACTTTCTCCTTCACGAGGCCAAAAATTATATATATAATTCCGATCACGATGAACTAGATGCATAGGATAATTTTTTTGGTGAAACTCCAATTTTAAACGATTTCAATTCCATGATCCAATATCATCGCATAGACTATACCTTGCCAATGCTTTTCCCTTCAAAGATAAAGGGAAAACCTTTTTCATAAATTCATCCCTGGGTAAACCTGCAAGCTTAAACAATCCACAAATTTGTTCTACATGTATCAAGTGCATGTCAGGATGTTCGGTTCCATCTCCTACGTAAGGATTAGCTAGCAGTTGTTCTATCATACCCGAAGGAAATTCATATTCAATATTTTCAGTAGGTGCAGTAGGTTGAGGGAAATTAATTGTGGTTCCGGTCGAGGTGAAGATACCCCAAACAAACCCCTCAAAGGATTGTTTTCCATAGTAAGAAGTGACAATAAATTTTAGCACACTATAGAAATGTTTCCTTACCAAAGGCGCTTCACTCCCCGGCAACGGTGCCAGAAAATAGCCTTGATGACCCACAAGTATAGGGGATCAATTGTAGCTCTTTCCGATAAGTAAGAGTGTCGAACCCAACTAGGAGCAGAAGGAAATGACAAGTAGTTTTCAGTAAGGTAATGTCTGCAAGTGCTGAAATTGTAAGTAGTAGAGTAGTTTGATAGCAAGATAATTTGTAACGATCAAGTAACGATAATAGAAACAAGTATGCAGCAAGGTAGGACAATCCTTTTGAGGCAAAGGACTGGCCAAAACGGTCTCTTATGATAAGCAAAGAGTTCTTGAGGGTACACGGGAATTTCATCTAGTCACTTTCATCATGTTAGTTTGATTTGTGTTCGCTACTTTGATAATTTGATATGTGGGTGGACCGTTGCTTACGTGTTGTTCTTACTTGAAAAAACCTCCTACTTATGATTAACCCTCCCGCAATAATCGGCAACTACAAGAAAAGTATCAAGGATAAATCCTAACCATAGCATTAAACTCTAGGATCCAATCGGTCCCTTACGGAATAGTGCATAAACTAGGGTTTATGTTTCTGTCACTCTCGCAACCCACCATCTATTTACTACTCCACAATGCATTCCCTTAGGCCCAAATATGGTGTAGTGTCATGTAGTCGACGTTCACATGACACCACTAAGGGAATCACAACATACATACTATCAAAATATCGAACACATATCAAGTTCACATGATTACTTGCAACATGATTTCTCCCGTGACCTCAAGAACAAAAGTAACTACTCACAATCAACAAACATGCTCATGATCAGAGGGGTACTGATATGCATAATGGATCTAAACATATAATCTTCCACCAAATAAACCATATAGTAATCAACTACAAGATGTAATCCACACTACTAGTCACCCCCTAGCAACAATCTATAGTTCTGGTAACAAGATTGCATACAAGATGAACTAGGGTTTGAGATGAGATGGTGCTGGTGAAGATGTTGATGAAGATGGGGCAGTTGTTGGTGATGATGATGATGATGATTTCCCGCTCCGGGAGGGAAGTTCCTTTGGCAGAATCGCTCCGTCGGAGGGCAAAAGTGCTCCTGCCCAAGTTCCGCCTCGAGACGGCGGCGCTTCATCCCAAAAGCCTCTCCCTTATTTTTTCAAGGTCAAAAGCACTTATATACCAGAAGATGGGCACCGGAGGTGGGCCGAGGAGGCCACAACCCAACAAGGCGCCAGGGGGGCCTGGCGCGCCCAGGTGGGTTGTGCCCACCTGGTGGCCCCCCTGTAGTGTTTATTGGCTCCAATATTCCTTAAATAATTCATAAAAAATCTCTGTGAAGTTTCAGCTCATTTGGAGTTGTGCAGAATAGGTGGCCTGACGTAGGTTTTCCAGGTCCAGATTTCCAGCTGCCGGAATTCTCCCTCTTGGTGTGTTCCTTGCAAATTATGAGAGAAAAGGCATTAGAATTACTCCAAAAAGCATTATTATGGATAAAAAAATTATAAATAACAGTAAGAAAACATGATGCAAAATGGACGTATCATACCCACACCATGGAACCCAAGGACTCGCACTCCCATTCGGGTGGACCAACGGTGTGCCGACAAAACCCGCCCATTGCCATCACACTCTCTCAGCCACTCCGACCAACTCCCCTCTTGGGCTAAGTCATGGGTGGCCCCGATGTCTACCAAAGACATCTAATGCCCACCGTCGTGGCAAAACAAATCAATGGTCCCGCACGGGGACAAGGTACCATAACAACAACAATGGGCACACAAGGTTATGTCTGCTTATCGGACTAGGGTACCGCACGCCCATAACCTTCCCTCGTTGGAGGCACCGACCAGAGGCATGACATCGGACCGAATAAGGGCCATCCCATAAAGGCAAATGTGGTTGCACTAGGAAGCTAGATTCAGTGGCACCATGACCCGATCAATGTTATGTTCAAGTTGAGTTATAATCAATTTTAACTTGACATGAAAGAAACTACGAGTCACGGTATGCCATGAACATGCAACTGTCTGACATGCACCATAACGAAAGAGCATGAGAACAACTGATCTACAACAATGCACCATGCTACTTGCACTACTCATCATTTTAACTTACTGGTTTCAACCTCACAGGTTATCTAGCTCATTATTTTTAGTTATGCATTATCATATTAAAAATCAAGAACTCCGATATGAAAGTGATACCGATCATAGCCGAATCATAACCATGTGAAGACCAAACTATCAAAGCACTTTTACTACCTCATACTAGTTCATGCATGCAAAATACTTCTGTAAACTAAGCACTTCTATCATGCAACGTAAACTAGCATAAACATTATTCATATAAATGATTAAATGCATGAAAGTAATTCATATTTAAGTTGGAAAATCATAAATATTGAGATGACACCATGCAAATGCTTGTGGTGGCTTGCCTTAGCACAGAGGAGGGTCACACTCCTCCTGGTTTCCTTCAAGGCAAGTTTCCTCCTCTGAAAAATAATTAAAACCACAAAAGAAAATGTCAAAAACACTTCTGAAAATCACCAGAAATTCTAGACAGTAGAGAAAAATCTCAACTTTTGTGTACTGCTAGAGAATTCCAAGACAAACACAATGCAAAAAAGAATCAAATCATTTGGACTTATGGTTTAAAAGTCAGAGCCAGTCAAAGTTTCTGGTCAAAGATTGATTTAAATTTGAATTAAAATAAAATCAGAGGGGGTGACGTCGATGGCGTATTCCTGGAATACGCCTCCACTCGTATCACTTCGGGCGCAAGTGGCGAGGCTGACAATGGGCCCCACACGTCAGGTCGGGGGAGAGAGAGAGAGAAAACAGAGACGGGCGGCGCTTCGCCAGCGCTTTCTCCAGCGAGGAGAGCTCGGTGGCCAGATCGAGAGGGATGGGTGGATAGAGGAGACGCTCGTGCACCTGCCTGTACCCGTGGCGTGGCTAGAGGTGGAAGGACGGGGTCGGAAAGGGCTTCTCCAGTGGCTGCAGAAGGCGGAGCTCGCAGGAGTTGAAGAAGACGGTGACGTGGGGCTGCATTAGGGGCTCCTACGGGTTCGGACGGCACCAGAGGGCCACTAGTGAGTCGCCTGAGGAGTTGATTGAGCTCGCGGGGCACTGGAGTGAGGAGGAGGAGCAGAGGGGATCACTGGCAAGCTCGGGTCAGGGACGGCGGCCAGAGGCCTGCCCGGCTGGGCTGCGGCTTTGCTACGGGTTTCTGGAGGTTGGGCGATGAGCTTGGAGTGCTCCGAGAGGATGGAGGGGGTCAGAATATGTAGGCAAAGGGGGAGGGGGTCTCGACTCCGCCGGAGGGGTCTGGAAGTGGCGCACGGCGACGAGGAGCGCCAGCGGGGAGGGGGCAAGGCTTCAGAGCTCACGCGGGCACTGTGAAGCTCGAAGACAAGCACAGGAGGTGGTTGGGGAAGAAGACAGGGGCACGGGCGCACTGTGGCTTTGGCCGTGACGTGCCCGCGCTCACCGCGGCTGCTCCGGCGTCGGCGAGCGGCAGGGAGAGGTCAAGGGCGATGAGACGAAGCTGGTGGCATGGTGCGGCAGTCGGCGGTGAGAGCTGGAATGAGCACGCGCCGAACAAAGGGTCGGGCGCAGCGCAGAGCGCGCCGAACACCTGCCAGCACGCGTGTCCACACATGGTCACCATGCGAACTATGCCAAAACGGTGCCCAGTGGTTGCCAAACCATGTCTGGCGTGTTGTCCATGTAGTGTTTGGGCTAAGAGAGGTGAGGAAGCAAAGACAGGCCGACCAGACAAGACTAGAGCTACTCAGCAAGTTTCTGGACAGAAACTTGGGCACCAAGTTCAGATGGCTTCTAGAAGGAGATTAGGGCTATTCTTATGGAGATAAGGTTTTCTTAGGAGGGTAATGAAGCTCAAGAAAAATCAGCTTCATTGGATCAAGGGTTAATACACTTGCTGTGCAAAGTGCATTATTAGGGCATAAAGGAAATGATTTTCTGTAGCAAAAATATTCCAAAGAACTATGAAATATTTTTGCACAGGGAGGTGAGGCAAGGTCCAAAGAATATTTAGGAATTTTCTCAGATTTTTATGGCCAAGAAAAATGAGGGTTGCTTTGGAGCATATGGTGCTGAAGTGAATATCAGAGGGGAAAATAATTAAAAATATTCTTATGGCCATTTTGAGAAAAACCAAAGAGGAAATGATGTGTGTGAGAAAGGGGTGAGTCACTTGGGTGAAAATCAAGGACATGCCCAAGTGTTTAAGTCCAACTGAGATGATTCAAAACCTCAAATTCAAATCAAAATGGCAAATAAACCCAGAAAAAGAAGGAGGGCAAAAACCAGCAAAAACCAGGGTGTCACAAGTTGATCTGGAAATGGCCCGTGCGCCCGCACTTGAAGCACTCCGGGCCGCCCACCTCCTCGATTGGGATTGGCTCCGCCCCTGTGCCCTTGGAGGAAGGAGGCCCCGTGGGCAGAGATGCAAGGGGGAGCTTGAAGGCCGCCGTCCCCGAGGTCTTGCACTTCTTGGCGTAGGGGTCACCCACGCGGTCACCGCAGAATGGATGTTGCGTCTCCTTACACTTCAGCTCGAGGCCGCTCTTCTCATGTTCCTCCTTCTTCTTCTTCTTGCGCTACTGCTCCTTGCGCCACCATGGAGGCGGCGGCCCCCAGCCACCCTCCTCGCTGGCGCACTCCGCCCCGTGCGCCTTGGCTTGAGCTCACTGCTCGCGATCCCGTTGTCGTTCCGCCGCCAGATTCAGCGGCGCCATGGCCCGCTTGTCCGCCCGGCGATCCACCTTGGAACCCATCACCACCACCTTGGCGAAGGAGCGCACGAGGGGAAGAGGGGGCTGGGTGGGGAAGAGAGTGCGAGCAGATCTACCAAAGCATCACACCTCAAAAGGAGTGGATGGAAACCCTAATGAGCATTCTAGGGTTCCCCGTCGGATCCACATCCACTTATATGCCCGTGGCGGTGGCCCTGGGTTAGGAGAGGTGACCACGGGCTGTGCCTTTAGCCGCATTAGCCACCAAAGGGCCAAGACTGGGCAGCGGAGCCGGCCCCAGGGAATCAGTGGGCGCAGGCTGAGGGACTCGGCCCACCAGCCCACTCTGTCCCATCAGCCCACTGGGGACCGCCTGCCAGTCCTAGGCGTTGATGCCCGCAGCTCCGCCGACACTGTCGCCCCCATGCCCGACACCGCCGCTGGCCGGGGCAGCCCAAGGCTGGCCTGGAGGAGGAGGCCCATGTCCCCCTCCGCACCCCCGGTCCGCATAAGGTAGCACCCAATGGAGCCCCCGCCGGAGCACCCCGCGGCGGCGTCTAGCGTGACGCCCCTGCTCGCCTGGATCCGCGGCCGCCGGACGCGAAAGCGCTCCGCCGCTCAGCCTTGAAAGAGCCCCCAAGCTCTTCCACTCACGCCACGAAGTCGCCGACAGAGCATAGAGCCCTAATGTCCACCGCGTCCGCCGTAACATTGCCATCCCACACCTCCTCGTCGGAGCTCTCGTCGGCTAAAGCCCAAAATAGACTCCCCGACCATCCACCGGTGGAGACAGGGCGCGGGCACTGCCCCTTGCATGGCGAGAGACGCGCCTGCCTCGAAGCCGACCGGACCTCTGTCCATGTCACCGCGTCATCGGTGGCAGCCGTGACGAGCCCGCCCAGATCTGCGGCGCCCACGTCGTCGCCACCCAAATCGCCAAGCCGTACAAGAGCCGTCGGAGCTAGTCTATCCATCCGTAGAGTCCTTATTTTTCTCCCCCGCTTACCTCTTGTCACATTGGGTTTAGGTGTAGTTGCTAAACCCTAGGATTTACCTCTTGTCGCAGACCAGGAAATGAAAGATGGCTCGACAAACGGTTGCTTCCACTCAGTTGGATCTGATCTTACCCGCACACTTCTCCTATTTTTTGGAAAGAACTCGGATGTATTGTAAGTATTTACCAGAAATACAAAGTACTTCAAACATAATCAAAATTACATTGAGATCTCTAGACCACGGAATGACCATTTTTGCAGCCAGGACGATCCGTTGATGCGTCCCCGTCGCCTCTCCCACACAAAGCCGGCCTGACCTTGTTGATGGCAGCCAGTAAGTCTTCGTGCATGTGCCACTAAGGACCAGCGCCACAGAGTCACAGTAATTGTCGTTGAACCTTTAAACCGATCCAAAGAACCTGACACTAAATCTCACCATCGCATACGCACGACGAGAAACCCTGACTTTGAAGCCCCAAGGAATCGATAGAAATCTATGTTGGAGCTCTGTCTAATCGATTGCAAAGGACAAACTCAAGGAGGATCGGAGCCTGGAAAACCTATTCGAAGATGAAGCTTTGCCATCCGCTGGAGCACCGTCCATGCGAGGACAAAAACCCTAACCTATCTACTAGTTAGAACGAGGCACTAGGATTCCCCTCCCCGTCATCGGCCGTCGGAGTGGCAGGAAGAGTAGAGGCGAATCCACGGACTCGTCGTCAGAGATAGAGGAGAGGAATCCTTCGTGAGGGGGAAGAAAATGCTGGATATTCTCCTCTTACATACACACACACACACAGAGAGGAGGTATTTTACAGCGACGTATGTTAAATGTTTGAATTTTGTAATCGCAAACACTAATAGGAGTCATGTCTTTTTCAAAAAAGTCACAAGGCCAAATATATTATATAATATCAGCACTACAAAAACTCTCTTACGTGAGTAAGAAATTATAGGCAAGTATGTGAACAAGAAAACACCATCTTCCTTTAATATCCCTGGGCAGTACGCTGTGAGAAAAGCTCGTTGTTGCCTTTAGGTCTCTGTTTTTCTGGAGCAACTTTGTTGACACGAAGGAGTTTGTAAAAGTAGTCGCTAGAAAGTCATTGATCTAGATCAGAAGACGTTGATGACTATGATCTGAACAAATTATCACCCCAGAGAATCTAGCACTGAGAAGGGCCAGAGGATAACTCCAACCAGTCAAGGAGTGAGACCCAAACCTCACAATTTCCCTGATAGAGTCGTATATGGTTGAGCATCATCAGATGAAAATGGAACTGAAGAAAAAAACATGCCACAACACCATCCCCTCCATAGGTGACCCTCATCCTAGACAAATAGTAATCACGCCGGACCGAATTTCCAACAATCGACCTCCTACTCAATTCATGCTCTAGCCAATTCATTCAAAAGTCTGAATTAAGGCAGAGAGGTGGGCAATATATTTCAACCCCCGAGGTCCAAGTTTTTCTAGTCCTTAGACATGGAATTAATATGTACTGCACATATTATTATTTTAATACTATGTTGATAGGGTCCTAAACTTGTGACCTCCTTGGTTTGATACCATATTGAATTCGTGCTCTAGCCAATTGATTCAAAAGTTTTAATTGATGAAGAGAAATGGACAATATATTTCGACACCTCAGACTCGTCGATGACCCTTCACGGAAGGCCATGGACATAGGAAAGCCGAGAAACAATTATACCCATCGTCAGCGTTGTCCCAAGTTCACTGATGACAGAGAACTCAAGAACCCTATAGGACACGAAGCATGCACAAAGATCCGAGGCTTCCACGCCTTCCCACCGTCGTAGCGGGCGACGAAGGGAAGAGGAACCCGTGTAGGTAGGAGTGGGGGAACTTGTTTGCCACCTCCTTTCTTCCAAACCATAACAAACATGACGGGTTATGAAGCTGATGATCCACATAATCTATGTTCTGCATGCTACACTACAGTTCCTTAGGTCCATCTTTAGGCTCAATGCATGTAAATGTGAATTCGCACTTCAAAGATCACATATAGATGCTTGCTCATATGATGCTTCAAGTGCAGTTGGATTCTTGTTTAGGGCATCTCTAGGATAACTCTCAAACAACAACTAACCAAACCCTCAAACGGTCAACTCCATCAAAATTCGAGGAGTTGACCTTAAATATTTCCTCACTCTCCCAATTTTGAGCGACCGCCACAACTTCTTAGCAAATATTTCCTCTCCTCCTCTCTCATCTGCTACACCTCCTCTTCTCGCCTCTGCAGCCGCATGTCACCGTTACACTCACCGGACACCATAATTTCGCTGGGAATGGAACCGTCGGCCGCCTGCGCAGCGCCACCGAACCCTCCTACTGTTCACTTTGTAGCATATGTCGCCCTTAGACACATTGTACATTTTCACTTTGTTATATTTTTGCCTCTAGACATTTCGACATATATGTAATTATTTTTCTAGTGCAATGCAATTATGAGATGAATGTGCATGTGCATTATGAATCATTGTGATTGTTGAGTTGAAAAATTAAATCCAACTATTAAAAGGACAATTCAGGTGGCTATGCTATAAGAACCGCCTATAGTGGAATAGTATTGGAGGCGATTATAAATGAAGAGCCTCCTCTGCCATCTCGGCATTAGGGGAGGTTTGTGTACAAAAACGCTTGCCACGTGGATTCAGTGCAGGCGGTTTTAGAAACCACATGCGTTGTTCGGTGTATTAGAGACACATTCTTTGAGGTGGATTGCACAAACACTGTCATCCCATGTACGAAAACCACCTGCAAAGCCCGATTATGTACTAGTGGTCTTTTTTGACTCTTGATCACTAATTTAAGAATGGATATCATTCCCAAGAGTTGACGCAGTCAACACTATTCTCCCTGGTAGTGCTCACAACGGGATATCATTCTCAAGAGATACTAAAATTTTGTAATTTTAGCACTACATGATTTCTTCTACACACTTCTATTCTTGAAGACCTTGTTGGGCCTCCAAGTGCAGAGTTTTGTAGGAAAGAAAAAAAATTCCCCTCAATTGAATGACCAAAGGTTTATCAATCAGCGGGCGGTGTAGGTTGAAAGTAGTCTCGCTGAAACAACCCCGCAAACAAATACAAGTAAAATCTTGTGTCACCAACACACCCAGTACAATTGTTAGTTGTATATGTGCACTAGTTCAGCAGTGAGAGGTCGATAATTTGGGTGATGGATTGATAGTTTGAATGGAAACAATATTTTTGTATTTTCAGAATAAAATATGACACAAGGTAAAAATTAGTAAAAAGGCGTAAACCGGTGTCTCAATGCTTGGAAACAAGGTCTAGGTGTATACTTCCACCATGGCCAACTCTCAACATCAGTAACATAGTTATAATTATAAAATATGATATGTCCTCAAAACGCGCACTAAACAATCACTCCAAAGTTCCCTCTTTTGTGGAGTCAAACAAATGATATAGTGTTTGTATACCTAAGCACACGCTTAAGTTTTTATTTATAATATTTTCCATATGGCAGCCCTAATGTCACCTCAGGTAGCCCCGGAAATTGTACTAAAAAATCACCACATAGTCACTATTATTCTAATTTATTATGCATAGAGTGTCCCCAATATCACTATGGGTCTCCGCAAATTATACTACATATGCATCATGATCTCAATGATTCCCAAAAGATTCAATCCAACATAAGACACCTCATAAATGATCAGGATTCAAGTCATCACAAGGAGAATAGAGGGGGATACATCACAAGGTTCAAATCCAATAAGAAAGCCCATGATCAAAATCATCATCAGAAACAAAAAAGATCGAGAGAGAGAGAGAGAAAGAACACATAGCTACTAGTACATATCCCTCAGCCTCGACGATGGACTGCTCCAGGATAATCATGGGATCATGCATCACAAGGTGAAGGAGAGGTTGTTGAGATCAATTCCCCCCTCCGGAAGGGTCCTAGAACAAGGCTAGATTACCCTCCTTCTCAATAGAGAGGTGCGACGGTGAAAAAGGTATGACTCTTGGATATTTAGGGTTTTCAGAGCAAACAGAAAATATATGCATCGAGAAGCGATGGAGAGGAGGTCTGTGGGCCCAATGCGGCCACCCCCAGCCATGTGGTCTACTCGCATTGGAAACTGGTGGGCCCCTTGGCCCCTTTTGGCTCTGGATCTCTTTTGGTGCAAAACTTTTTCCAAAAAATTTCAGGATTTTTGGAGCTTTGTAAAAATGATTTACCTGAAAGTAAAAAATAGTAGAAAATAGCAATTGGCCTGTGCACTAGATTAGTATGCAGTCCAATAATAATAGTATAAAATTGTGTCAAAACCATATATGAGTATCTCATGAATACTTCAAAAAAGTTAGATACTTTGGAGACATATCACTAAGCCAATGAATGTATAGATGTGTATATCTGTTACGTGAACCAAATTGTATTGGCAAAGGATATTGTAAGAGATGTGAATGTATGTGTATGTGATGACATATGAAAAATGCAAAGTTTATATGTGCTTCTTGTGTATTGCCTATGTAATTTGTGTGGTGATGTGCAGTACTTGTAATACCGGCCTCCAGGCACTGGACAATCGCTGATGTCCCTTTTCTCATGCCATGTGGATAGTTATCATAGATGGGTCAGCCGGTCGATGGTGTAACTAGTCATTAACCGTCAAAACAACCCATCTGTGAAGAAGAAGTCATCACTGGCCTGGAGGTACTGACGGGCCATTGGCGTGTCAGTGATGATATGAATTGGCTGGTCAATGCTATACATATTTGTATTTGCATGTCGACGAAAGATTTGTGATTTGGTAAAGTTCTGAGCTTTTCCACTTTGTTCTTGTTACTATTGGAGGTTTGAGATTATGATGGCTCGAGAATTTGTGATCATTTTCGAGTGATTCTTATTTTGTTTTCGCCGGATCTTTGCCACATCTCGGTTATTTCTAACGCTAATCCTTCAAAAGAGAAGAAATATGTTTTCCATTGTTTGCCAGGAATATCATTTATGGAAGGAAACCAAGGAGGATTACTACAAATCAAGCCGAATGGAGCAACTTTCATGTGGATAGCCAAGTCACCAAGCGCACCCGTGCAAAAGACGGCCTTTCATGCGAGTGCCACCGCTCGTATGGGCAGTCGTATGAGGTGCCAACAGCTCCACCATGTCTATACAGGACACTTTTGTGAAGGGACCGAAGGGAGGAGAGAACTCTAGCCGCCGCCACCGTATCCAGAATAGAGAAGGAGGTGATCCGAAGAACCATCGGAGATCTTCTTGGTTTTGGTCCTTTCATCTCCATCATCATCTCACCACTCGCTATTGTAAGCGAAATTCCATGCTGTGAGAACAAGTTGTAACTCTATTTATACTCATCTAGTCAAGAATATTTGAATTATCCATTTCATATTATTGTGGATCTTCACGGTATTTTCGATATGGTTTTCATGGGTTTATTCTTTGGTACGACTGGTCTCTCTGTTATGATGCGTGAGTAATTCCCCTTAGGTGTGGGATATGTAGGTGAGTGGTAAGATTCATTTGTGCCTGATTTATATGTCGATATTTGTGTTTATAGTTTTATGATATGTCTAGTAAGTTGTTATACTACGGTGAACCTATGCGTGTTGTCCGATTTAAGGGCCCAGGCAATATGATCTCAAGAACTACACAACAAACACATATTTTCTAGGAAATTTGTGACCTCTAACGTGACAGGTGGAGACATCTATGAGGGCCGAAGACAATATGAGATAACGGTGATCCATAAAACGTAATGCTTGGTTCCGATCCGAGGACCTTAATTGCGGAGACAACCACGCTGTGGCAATGGAGAAGCAGGACCATAACATGGAATGTAATCCCGCGAGGAGGAGTTCCATGACCTTAGGGTGATCCGCCTACAGAACAAACATATCAAATGCTATGAATATGATACAAGGTACTCCCTCTGTAAACAAATATAAGACCATTTAGAACACTAAAGTAGTGATCTAAACGCTCTTACATTAGTTTACGGAGGGAGTAACTGGTATTACCATCGCACTAGCACACTTGATATATGCCATGAGCTAAATTCTCCCCGTGCCTACTCTCCCCATTGTAGGAAACACAACCCTACTTTCACGTTTATTTATGTTATTTACTTTCAAGATTTTCTATCATTGTTACTATAAGCCTTTTATGTTTGTCACTCTGGCTTATCCGTCCACTAGAACTGTAACAATATTTGCAGAATCACAGGTAGTTACTTCACATAAGAATTGTGACACCTTGTGCGTGATAGAAGCAATAATATAAATACTCTCCTCTGCTCTTCGTTGGGACGATAACTAATTGGGATACTTCCAGGAAACTGCTACATAACCCTGTGTGTCTTGCAGGCCATCAGATTACTAGGCGGTAGGAGTCTTTGGTGAGGAATCAACTTGTGATTTACCCGAAAAAGTTTGTGAAGGTCTGGAGGTCCCCTCAAGGTCTAACAATAGTGGTTGGGAATCACCATCATGATATTGTCTCAAGGCCCTTGGTGTTGTTGGTGTACCTTGGTGGTAATGCCCACCCCTCAAACAATGATTAGTTTTCGTCCAAGGAAATGAACATTGGGATACATCCCCGTCTCCGGTGTCTTTGATCCCTAACCCTAGCTCATTACTTGTGGTTTACTTTGGTCACTTGACCTTGCAAGCATCTTTATGTTGTTTATCTCACCATAGCAAAGTTTTAGGCACGTATTCGTATTCCATATAGGCTAAACTTGCTATTAATCAAAGTAAATTTTGTAGTTATCCTCATTAACCCTCCCCTCTAGGTCCATCTTGATCCTTTCAGCCTTGCCATCCATGAAGGTCCACCCGCTGATTGCTCTGGCCGTCAACAAGTGTACAAGGAAGCCGACGCTGGCGGGCAAGGCCCTCGAAGGCAACAAAGAAGAAGAGGAAAAATCATCCAATCCAATGCCTTCTTCACGTCTAGTGGCTCAGATGCCTTCTCCTGCATCTTTGACCACCCCACACCTCCTCCGCATATTGCTACCATAGGCGCCAGCGAGGATCATGCCCACCAAGTGTCTGTCGCAAGGTCCAAAGGGTAAAAACCATTTTTTGTTTTGTCCATGTATTTTAGTGATGCAGTGTGATGATGATCATGTTACGTGTTTGTTCTTGATGATTGTATTGTGAACGAATATGATATTGCAAGTTTCATGAATAAATTGGATGAATCACACATACCCGGTCTCGATGACGAAACAATGTCTATGGACGTTGATCGTCAGAGGGATGAAGATCGTCAGAGGGAGGATGATGATGTCGAAGTGGAGGAGGTTGAGGATCCCATGGGACACAAACCAAGCACGAAGAAGACAAGGTTAATGAACTACGATAAGCAAGAAGACATTGCTATTGTGCCTTTCTTCGATGACTGTCTCTCTTGATGCCTATGTTGGTACTGATCAAACGAAGGAGAAGTTTTGCAAAGGATGGAAGATTACTACTCAAGCAATATGACCATTTCTTCCAACCGCACTCAAGGTTCTCTTGCCCACCATCGAGTGTGGTCTAAGGTCAATGCAACAGATGGTTTGGTTGTGTTGATCAAGCCAACATTGCATCGCTGAATAGGGTGTCAATCTATGAGTACATGCCTATCATCCAACACATATACAAGCAAGGCAACTAGAAGGGCGACAACGAAGGAGTTCGTATTGCACCATTGCTATAAGGACCTAGTTGGCAATGAGAAGTGGGCATGAGGAAATTTTGATTGACACCCTAGGACAAGAATTCACATGCCGGTTGATGTCGATGACGAGGAGCATAAAAATCCTCACTCTAGGGCGGATGTGCAAAATATTACAAAAGAGAGGAATATGAATGGAGGTGTCGGTGCATACAAAGAGGGGCATTGTGTTTTGATCGAGACCAAAAAAGCATTAGCGGCTAAACGAAGAAGAGAAGATGGTGAGATGAATGTACTCAAGTTCATGGAGGATGAGAAGTTGAGAGAAAATGTGACAACCAAAGTGAGGACGGTGCAATTAGAGGAGTGTAAGATTGCACTCGAGGAGGAGAGGCTCGCAAAAGAGAAGAAGGCTGAAGAGCGTGTTATCTTCATGGATCCGAGAACGATCGATGGCATGGTGAGGCAATATTGCAACTCACTCGTGGTGAGATTGTAGCCAAATCAATGTTCGGTCTGTGGTGGTGACTGCGGTGGCTATGGTCATGATGGTGGTCATGGTGCTAGTCAAGGTGCCGGCTGTGGTGATGGTGAGCATTGGGGTGCTTGATTTGGTGTAGTATGAACTTTATACGGGTTGGTCCACCACATAAGACTTGCTATGTGTGGTTTTCTCTTGGATAAAAGTTGATCGATTTCGTGGCTTTTGGATGAAGTATATGTATGTTTTCATTTGAATTGGATATATATGTTTGTAGTTGAATTATTGCATATGGTGCATTTGAATCTTCAAATTATTGATGAAGTGCCGTGCATTTCTTTCAAATATATGTGGCCAGAGATGAAAAGAATAAAAACAATTAGGACGTTAAATTTAGAGGTTTGGTTAGCTCCGGTAACTTTTTAAACTCGTAGTATTTGGCGAGTTAGTTTTTTATTTTATTTTGAGGGGGGGGAGTTAATAAGGTTTGAAAATGTTAGAGAGTTGTATGACAGGGTTGGCGAGAGATGCCCTTAGATGCGCGAAAACACGCAATTCAGATGCCTCTTTTCTCTTGTGCAGTGATCCACACTTAAGAAACAATTAAAGTACGTTGATGCTGATATGAGTATATACTGGCTAGTAGTAGTATATTATTATGTGAAGTACAAGTGATACGGTGGTCCTTTCATCTGAAGAAAAGGGCGGGGCCGGGGGCGGGGCACGAGCACGAGTCGACGGCCGTGCCAACTTGCATGCGGCATGCCCCCATGTAGCATTTAACTATTATTATACCGCTGCTAATGATCCCTAATAATAATAATCGTAAAGAGGAGAGCGATCACGACGATGGAAAGCAACGGGATAGGGCAAGAGGGGCAATCGATAGAGAAAGAAATGAGCATCCAGGGCAAGCACAGCACAGCACAGTGGGGATAACCTCATCGCAACCAACTTGCTTTATTACTTGCCTCTCTCCCTATTCTATGCCCGGCCACTCGTACCATTAATTAATAAGAAAAAAATCTCGAGTTAATCGGATCCGAGCAACCCGGCCGGCCGGCGTAGGAGTTAGAAGGCATAGCTATTTCTTATTTAGATGAGAGACAGACACACCCAGTATTGAGCTACATCCGTTAGCTAGTAAGCAATGATATTACCCTAGTAGCATGTGGTGAAATAATGGAATTTTTTTTTGAGGGCGAAATGATGGAATTTAGTAATCATTAACCATGGTGTTTGTGTGGGTGTGGATTAGTCCGCTTTATTAGCAAGTGTAATAATGGAGCACAGATCAAACAAGCAAGAGGCCGGCTGGTCTCTTCCTGCAAGTTGGCCAATTTGCTCCAAAATTAAAAGGAAACCAATTAATTGAACAGATCAAAGGACAACCTCCTCCATGCAAGTTGGCCAATTTGCTCCGGAATTTAAACCTTTAGTGTACAATCAATCAATTAACAAAACAAAGAGCAGACGCAAGTATGCATTTGGAAAACACAAGTGGGAGATACATATGTGCAACCTGTGCAAGTTGGGCTCACGTTCTAAAAAAAGAACAAGTTGCTTGTGCCTCACTGGGTCTATTATATATACGCCTCTACCCCCGTCGGCCTCCTCCCCAACCCTACCTTCGAAAGATATTCCACCGGCCGGCAGCACACGGCAAGAAAAGGACGGCGAGCGCCAGGGAGATCACCGAGACTCGACGCACCATGCCGTGCATCCCGGCGTCCAGCCCCAGCATCCAGCACCACAACCACAACCACCACCACCGAGTCCTAGCGGGCGTTGGCGTCGGCATGGGGTGCGGCGCGGAGGCGGTCGTGGCCGCGGCCGGGACGGCAGGGATGAGGTGCAGGGAGCACGACTGCGAGGTCCCGGCGGAGGTGGCGCGGCACCACGAGCACGCGGAGCCGGGGTCCGGCCAGTGCTGCTCCGCGGTGGTGCAGCACGTGGCGGCGCCCGCGGCGGCGGTGTGGTCCGTGGTGCGCCGGTTCGACCAGCCGCAGGCGTACAAGCGGTTCGTGCGCAGCTGCGCCCTGGTGGCCGGCGACGGCGGCGTGGGCACGCTCCGCGAGGTGCACGTCGTGTCGGGCCTCCCCGCGGCGTCCAGCCGCGAGCGGCTCGAGATCCTGGACGACGAGAGCCACGTGCTCAGCTTCCGCGTCGTCGGTGGCGAGCACCGGCTCAAGAACTACCTCTCCGTCACCACCGTCCACCCGTCCCCAGCCGCGCCGTCCAGCGCCACCGTCGTCGTGGAGTCCTACGTCGTGGACGTGCCGGCGGGCAACACGATCGAGGACACCCGCGTGTTCATCGACACCATCGTCAAGTGCAACCTCCAGTCGCTGGCCAAGACCGCCGAGAAGGTCGCCGCCGTGTCGTGAGGCCTCCTCCACCTCCCTGGATGTGATCAATCCTTTTTTCCCGGGCGGGATGGATGTGTGTTTCCTCGGCGCGTGAGCATTTTTCTCCCCACTTGGTTCTCTTCGTCACATTTGACCATCTTGTTTCCTCTTCTTTTTTCGCTCCTTGTTGTGAGATGCATGCCCCTCTCCTCCTTGTCCAAAGATTCAAGAATGACAAGTATCATCGATAGACTTCAAATTCACTTTATGTTTGAGTTGCTCTCTGTATATATGTGGTATAGATCTGTTCTCGTGTACACGCAAAGTATATTCATCGACATCGGATGTTCATTCATTTGTCAAGTTTACTCGATCCCTTGTGTTGTTGAGCATAGCTAATTAATCAAGAACAATACAGTCTTATCGTGGCGGATCGAACTTGTTGTTAAATTGCGCACATACCGTACCACATCAAATAATGACGAGTTTTCGATCCATGGTATGGTACTCTATGTGTGTGTCCTAGCTGGTGGTCAGATGACCAAATTTATTGCTTCACATAGAAATCTTAATCTAGCCATTACAGTACAATCGCCAACCAATCGACCGATAACTTTGGTCACTTCCATTTTATGATCTGCCGCGCAGAGCTGTCATGCGCCGGCAGATGCTCCAAAATTATAATACTATAAGCAGCCGATCCATGCTAACCATGATCTCTCCTTCGACAATGCATAGACATTTTTTGATTTCCAAAACGACGAGGTCGAGAAGAGCAGCGAGCTATATCATCGATGATAAGAAAATAGAACGAATGCTATGAATCCACGAAGAAATTTGTGTGATGACCACTTGCATGACGGCGATTTTGTCCGCTCTATAGGAGAAGGACGTTTGTGAGACGAAAAATATAGTCCCAGGGTGCTCAGCGGGAAGGTGCAGTTGAGGCCACTTGGGGCTCAACTTGCGTGCGATTAAATCAATCACGTCCCTCTCCTCGCGTCTCGATGCTCCCTCGAGTAGCATTAGTTTTTCCGTTTGATCCTCTGATTAAGATGTGGATGCCTCCTCCCTATCGCGCGCCCGTCCGTCCAACTTGCGCTCCGTCGCCTCTCGACCGATCGTTGGCTCCGGCAACTTGCCATAGAAAAATGAGAGCAACAGCGAGGAGAGGGGCATATTTGACGTGGATGATTAATTAACTAACACAAGTGGCTCAACTTGCGCGCCTGCATGCTGCCAGGTCACTTAATTACCTGCTGCCAGGTTCCTCGCCTTTGCTTTTTCCATACATCGATCCACTAGTAGTAGGTGTAGTTTAGTTCCAAGTTGAAATTCATTGGATGCTTCCACTTGCTTCAGGAGCGGGAATATTGCTGAACTTGTTCTTCCCGGCGGCTAAATTTCATCCCTTTGAAAGATATGTATATGATACAAATATATATATACCAGTAGTTGTACAACGTATACCGCATGGGACATGTGGTTAGCAAAATTCAAATTCATATTCATATATTAGTTGTACAACGTACAAAAAAAAAGTTAAAACGTGTATGAAGTAAGGGTACAATACATCTCAAAATACCGGTAATATCCCTATCAATTACTTTTTTTTTGCCAAAACGCACAAGAGAATTGCGCTTTGCTTCATTAAGAGATAAAGGTTTTAGTATAACAGGTTACAACAAAAGACAAAGGCCCTTGATGTAGCTCACACCACTTCCACCAACACACGAAGAAATCAAAGCTGATTACTCCGAGCACCCACGGATAAACCCACATTGGCCTTGAAGTGCCATGCAAGTGACCAAATCCTCTATTCGCTGTCAATCTTCGCCGCAACGACACTTTCCGCTACCAAGATGTGAAAAATACCCACTTGTTCCTCTCTTTCCGGAACAAATGTATGGTTAGAATGAAGAGTGAGCTCGGCTCGCTCCTCCGTGGCTGAGGTGTACTCCCATTTGCATCTGCGCATCACTCAACCAAATTGGCCTGAGGAATAGGGATGCGGCTCTTCCGGACCCGAGCTCTAAGCACAGAGAACCACACTGTCCGAAAGAATAGGAGATGATGCAATGCTTCAGGGGCTTGCAGACAAAGAGGGGCAGCAAGGCTGATGAGGCAGGCCCCTACTTACGAGGTGGTCTGAAGTCCAGCAGTGGTTGTGAAGCACCAACCAAGCAAAAAAACTTCAACTTTGACGGGGCGTGAGCGCTCCAAACCTCCTGAGTAACCGGCATCAGCATAAGACTGTGGAAGAATGCGCGATACGCGATCCTCGCTGAGTAGGAGCCATCCTTTATCCAAATCCAGTGAAAGGAATCATGTCGATAACTCACGCGCCAGAGCCTGAATATGCGCCCACAGGAGCCATAATTGAATGACCATGGCGATCGAAAATTGCGCTTTAATCTGGCCAATTCACTTGTCAAGCAGCAAACCATCGTGCATTGAACAGTTCTCTTGAATGGAGATTGGCTCAACACACACAACGTTAGGTGTGATCTCTGCCGTTGTGGCTCCACCAATCCATCCATCTCCAGCAATCCATCTATCTAACCAGAATACAGTGGTGCGCCTAATGCCAATAGTGCAGACAGTCGAAACAAAGAACATGGTCGTGCGTCAGAGGAAACTAACACTTGAAAGCCATGCTGATCCGGGTCAACACTAGTGCAGAACCGAGTTTTAGCGCCGGTTCGTAAGGGCCTTTAGTGCCAGTTCTGCAACCGGCACTAAAGAGTGGAGACTAAAGCCCCCCCCCCCCCCCCCCTAGTACCGGTTCGGCACGAACCGGCGCTAACGTGCCACCACGTGGCACGAGCCAGGCCCGCGTGCGTGTAGGACATTAGTACCGGTTGGTAACACCAACCGGTACTAAATGTTTGGGTGTGTTTTGGTTTTAATTTTTATTTTTCCTTTAGTTTTGTGTTTTCAATTTAATTTAGTGATTGTTTTACATTATAATGAGTTGTTAAATCATTAGGTGAAAATACCGCAGATTACTTTCGACTGGATGCATGTGGATCGTAGCTAAGTGATCAAGTATATGATATGGCATATACTTGATCACTTAGCTAGGATCCATCCAATTGAAACTAATATGCGGTTTCTTTCATAAATGATATAATAACTCATCATCATCATCATCATCATCATCATATTAATATAAAAACTCTTGCATCATATCATCACCAACAACAGTATATACTAGCTAGCAAAGATACCATCGAGTTCAACATGGTCATGATATTATAAGCGTTCATAACACCACAAAAGCAAATCACTCTTTGAGATTAAGTTCAGGACGAAGAACACGGACACGCATGAGAGGACAACAAGTACTAAGCATGATAACTAGCTAAATCACTCCCGCTGCTCTCTCTCAGGTAAAATAGCATAGAACATGTATAGCTCTCCTGATTCATCATATTTGAGCATGCAGATGAACCTGTCTCCTAATCGTGGGCTGCGCTTCTGATTGCTGCCCCTAGTACTTCTCTGCGATCGTTAACAATTTTGCTCCAATCTTTCACTATTAAGCATTCATCGCTTTCAGAAATCCTGAATGCACTCATGTGCACTGTAGGATATCTTGGCCATAAGCTAACAATTGACATGCGACCTTTAGTCTCGATCCACTGAGGCACAACTGTCATCGGGAGTCCCTGTTGAAGAACATCGTATAGTAATTAATATACTTAGCAATGAAAGTTTAGCTTGAAAAATAATGTATGCAAAAGATGCACTGAGGACTAATAGTAAAAATCTTACCATCTTTCCTAAATACATGTGACCGTAGTTCAATACGATCACTATTGGTCGCACGTTTTGAGTACTAAGATTTTTAAATTCAGGAAAATGATTTCTCTTAACAGCATCAAGATCCTCAAGCCATGAAACACAATGACTTATCTCCTCGCAGTTTAGTTCAGCTCCGGGACAGTAGTAGGTCCTGTCTACCAAGCGCCGGACATGTTTGCTTGAATGGAAATAAGCTGTCAATAGAAATTAGTTGTCAACTATTTTTGAATAAATAATATCAAAGACATAAATATGGTTGAGAAACTCACATAATGGTAGAACTGGAGGCGTCTGCACATCGACCCAGATGTCTCTATTACCTTCAATATCATCTTCCGGACGAATATCAAAGGTGATAACCATATCAGGCTCAAATGCATAAGCCTTGCATAGTGCTTGCCAAGTTTTGCATTCAAAATAGGTGTACGTGTCTGCATTGTATAATTTGACGTTGAAAGTATAACCATGCTTGGTCTTCAGGTAAACTCTCTTTACCTCCATAGTTTCCATAGCACTGAAACCTATCTTATCCAAGACAAAAATTCTTGCATGGCAGGGGATGCGCTAGTAGAATAGTGAAAATTTAAAATTATAAGTTGAAGCAAATGAAGCATATATAAGTCATGATTAATTACGAAAAAAGACTTGTCGTTGTGACTTACTGTATCCACTTCGAAGGTCTCATCCAGCTTGATGCTGAAGCGCCTATCATCAACAAGGAAATTTCTGTCGCACAGGCCGCGCTGGTCTTTACAGAATTCACACTTAATGAAATCTTTTTCGTCGTCAGACGACATTTCCTATGTTCATATAGGTGAAACATTAAACACTTACTAGTTCTATTAATTCAACTAATTCAACTAAGCATTTAATAAAAATAAACTTGTTCTATTAATTTTCTTACTAAAATAAAGTAGCTAGTTCTATATAGTAATATTTTAATTAGATCATCAAATCTCAGATATCTAAATTTTCTTACTAAAAATAAACTAGTTCTATTAATTCAACTAAGAATTTACAAAAAATAAACTAGTTCTATTAATTTTCTTACTAAAAAATATATATAAAATAGCTATATATAGTAATATTTTAATTAGATCATCAAATCTCAGATATCTAAATTTTCTTACTAAAGATAAACTAGTTCTATTAATTCAACTAATACAACTAAGAATTTACTAAAAATAAACTAGTCTATTAATTTTCTTACGAAAATATATAAAGTAGCTATATATATAGTAATATTTTAAGTAGATCATCAAATCTCATATACCTAAATTTTCTTACTAAAAATAAACTAGTTCTACTAATTCAACTAGTTCAACTAAGCATTTACTAAAAATAAACTAGTTATATTAATTCAACTAGTTCAAATAATCTCATATACCTAAATTTTCTTACTAAAAATAAACTTGTTCTATTAATTTTCATACTAAAAATAAACTAGTTATATTAATTCAACTAGTTCAAATCTCATATATATACCTAATTAATATCTAGCTAATTCATCTAAAATTGACATTAATATTTAACATATTTTCCATATAATTCGTCTAACATTAACATTCTAACATTCTTATCTACGTAATTTATCTAACATTAATCTAAACAACAGAAAACAGAAAATAAGTAAAAACAATGTGTGTGTGTGTGTCTGTGTGTGTATGTGTGTGTGTATGTATGTGTGTACGAGCGGGGGGCGGCGGCGTACGGGCGGCGGCGCGAGAAGACGATGCGACGGGGACGGCGCGACGACGAGCGGTGGGCCGGGGGCGATGGCGCGATCGAGACGGCGACGTAGTACGGGGCGGCAGCGACGGGCGGCGGGGGCGACGGCGGTGACGGCGACGACGGGCGGCGGGGGCGACGGCGGTGACGGCGACGACGGGCGACGGGGGCGGCGAGGGCTGCGGGGCCTGCGAGGGCGGCGCGCGATGGGCGACGGCGATGTCGCGCGAAGTAGTTGAAGAAGAAGTGGTGGTCGATGAAACTGAATTTTTCGTAAGTGTCATATATATAGGAGGGGCCTTTAGTATCGGTTGGAGCCACCAACCGGTACTAAAGGCCAATTTTTGCCAGGCCAAGGGGCGGGAAACTACCCCTTTAGTACCGGTTCGTGGCTCCAACCGGTACTAAAGGCCCCCCCCCTTTAGTACCGGTTGGAGCCACGACCCGGTACTAAAGGGGTGCGCTGGCGCAGGAGCGGTGCGGGCAAGTTTAGTCCCATCTCGCTAGCCGAGGGGCGCCCGCACCAGTTTAAAAGCCCCGGCGCGGCTGCTGTCTCGAACTCCTCTCTATAGCAGGCTTCTGGGCCTAACTTCGGCGCGCTGCCCTGTGAGCCTGCTGGCCCTTTTGGGCCTGTATTGGCAAACTCTAGGTCTGGCAGGCCCACTGGAGAGCGCCCCAACAATTTTTATATAATTTTCTTTTATTTATTTCTGAGTAGTTTTTTTTGCTGTATTTAGTTTCTTTGTGAATATAAAAAGATTATATAGTTTTTTTATTTTCTGCATTATTTATTTTCTTTTATTTATTTTTGAGTAATTTTTTATGTAGTTTTTGTCTTTTCTGTTTTATTTATTTTTTGTTTTGTCTTTTGCATATGCTATGTGGGTGAAATGATGATACCATGCCAAGTTTCGACATTTTCAGAGTTCATTTTGTAGTGATTCTCAATTTCACGGTCATTTAGCTCTCTAAACAAATCGGTAAATGACTGAAAAATAGCAAATGATGTCAGAAAGTGTTGAAAATTGATGATGTCGCTTTGAATGGTGCGTACGGAACGCAAAAAAGTCTGGAGTTGTAATAAGTTTAAAAAATGAAGTGCCCATGTAACAGATGAGTTCTCGTCAGAAGCCGTGATACTTCGAAAGAGATTGTCCAGTTTGTACACGAAGTGCGTCCAGTTTTTGCCGTAACCCTCTCTACTCTTTTGCACATGCTATGTGGGTGAAATGATGATACCATGCCAAGTATCGACATTTTCAGAGTTCATTTTGTAGTGATTTTTAATTTCACGGTCATTTAGCTCTCTAAACAAATCGGTAAATGACTAAAAAATAGCAAATGATGTCAGAAAGTTTTGAAAATTGATGACGTCGCTTTGAATGGTGCGTACGGAACGCAAAAAAGTCAGGAGTTGTAATAAGTTTAAAAAAATGAAGTGCCCATGTAACAGATGAGTTCTCGTCCGAAACCCTGATAGTCCGAAAGAGATTGTCCAGTTTGTACACGAAGTGCGTCCAGTTTTTGCCGTAACCCTCTCTACGCTTTTGCACACGCTATGTGGGTGAAATGATGATACCATGCCAAGTTTCAACATTTTCAGAGTTCATTTTTTAGTGATTTTCAATTTCACGGTCATTTAGCTCTCTCAACAAATCGGTAAATGACTGAAAATAGCAAATGATGTCAGAAAGTGTTGAAAATTGATGACGTCGCTTTGAATGGTGCCTACGAAACGCAAAAAAAGTCTGGAGTTGTAATAAGTTTAAAAAAAATGAAGTGCCACTGTAACAGATGAGGTCTCGTCCGAAACCCTGATACTCCGAAAGAGATTGTCCAGTTTGTACACGAAGTGCGTCCAGTTTTTGCCGTAACCCTCTCTACTCTTTTGCACATGCTATGTGGGTGAAATGATGATACCATGCCAATTATCGACATTTTCAGAGTTCATTTTGTAGTGATTTTCAATTTCACGGTCATTTAGCTCTCTAACCAAATCGGTAATTAACTGAAAAATAGCAAATGATGTCAGAAAGTGTTGAAAATTGATGAGTCGCTTTGAATGGTGCGTACAAAACGCAAAAAAAGTCTGGAGTTGTAATAAGTTTAGAAAAATGAAGTGCCAGTGTAACAGATGAGTTCTCGTCCGAAACCCTGATACTCCGAAAGAGATTGTCCAGTTTGTACACGAAGTGCGTCTAGTTTTTGCCGTAACCCTCTCTACTCTTTTGCACATGCTATGTGGGTGAAATGATGATACCATGCCAAGTTTCGACATTTTCAGAGTTCATTTTGTAGTGATTTTCAATTTCACGGTCATTTAGCTCAATAAACAAATCGGTAAATGACTAAAAAATAGCAAAAAATGTCAGAAAGTTTTGAAAATTGATGACGTCGCTTTGAATGGTGCGTACGGAACACAAAAAAAGTCTGGAGTTGTAATAAGTTTAAAAAAATGAAGTGCCAGTGTAACAGATGAGTTCTCGTCCGAAACCCTGATACTCCGAAAGAGATTGTCTAGTTTGTACACGAAGTGCGTCCAGTTTTTGCCGTAACCCTCTCTACTCTTTTTCACATGCTATGTGGGTGAAATGATGATACCATGCCAATTATCGACATTTTCAGAGTTCATTTTGTAGTGATTTTCAATTTCACGGTCATTTAGCTCTCTAACCAAATCGGTAATTAATTGAAAAATAGCAAATGATGTCATAAAGTGTTGAAAATTGATGAGTCGCTTTGAATGGTGCGTACAAAACGCAAAAAAAGTCTGGAGTTGTAATAAGTTTAGAAAAATGAAGTGCCAGTGTAACAGATGAGTTCTCGTCCGAAACCCTGATACTCCGAAAGAGATTGTCCAGTTTGTACACGAAGTGCGTCTAGTTTTTGCCGTAACCCTCTCTACTCTTTTGCACATGCTATGTGGGTGAAATGATGATACCATGCCAAGTTTCGACATTTTCAGAGTTCATTTTGTAGTGATTTTCAATTTCACGGTCATTTAGCTCAATAAACAAATCGGTAAATGACTAAAAAATAGCAAAAAATGTCAGAAAGTTTTGAAAATTGATGACGTCGCTTTGAATGGTGCGTACGGAACGCAAAAAAGTATGGAGTTGTAATAAGTTTAAAAAATGAAGTGCCCATGTAACAGATGAGTTCTCGTCAGAAACCCTGATACTTCGAAAGAGATTGTCCAGTTTGTACACGAGGTGCGTCCAGTTTTTGCCGTAACCCTCTCTACTCTTTTGCACATGCTATGTGGGTGAAATGATGATACCATGCCAAGTTTCGATATTTTCAGAGTTCATTTTGTAGTGATTTTCAATTTCATGGTCATTTAGCTCTCTAAACAAATCGGTAAATGACTAAAAAATAGCAAATGATGTCAGAAAGTGTTGAAAATTGATGACGTCGCTTTGAATGGTGCGTACGGAACGCAAAAAAAGTCTGGAGTTGTAATAAGTTTAAAAAAATGAAGTGCCAGTGTAATAGATGAGTTCTCGTCCGAAACCCTGATACTCCGAAAGAGATTGTCCAGTTTGTAGACGAAGTGCGTCCAGTTTTTGCCGTAACCCTCTCTACTATTTTGCACATGCTATGTGAGTGAAATGATGATACCATGCCAAGTTTCGACATTTTCAGAGTTCATTTTGTAGTGATTTTCAATTTCACGGTCATTTAGCTCAATAAACAAATCGGTAAATGACTAAAAAATAGCAAATGATGTCAGAAAGTTTTGAAAATTGATGACGTCGCTTTGAATGGTGCGTACGGAACGCAAAAAAGTCTGGAGTTGTAATAAGTTAAAAAAAATGAAGTGCCCATGTAACAGATGAGTTCTCGTCAGAAACCCTGATACTTCGAAAGAGATTGTCCAGTTTGTACACGAAGTGCGTCCAGTTTTTGCCGTAACCCTCTCTACTCTTTTGCACATGCTATGTGGGTGAAATGATGATACCATGCCAAGTATCGACATTTGCAGAGTTCATTTTGTAGTGATTTTCAATTTCACGGTCATTTAGCTCTCTAAACAAATCGGTAAATGACTGAAAAATAGAAAATGATGTCAGAAAGTGTTGAAAATTGATGACGTCGCTTTGAATGGTGCGTACGGAACGCAAAAAAAGTCTGGAGTTGTAATAAGTTTAAAAAAATGAAGTGCCAGTGTAACAGATGAGTTCTCGTCCGAAACCCTGATACTCCGAAAGAGATTGTCCAGTTTGTACACGAAGTGCGTCTAGTTTTTGCCGTAACCCTCTCTACTCTTTTGCACATGCTATGTGGGTGAAATGATGATACCATGCCAAGTTTCGACATTTTCAGAGTTCATTTTGTAGTGATTTTCAATTTCACGGTCATTTAGCTCAATAAACAAATCGGTAAATGACTAAAAAATAGCAAAAAATGTCAGAAAGTTTTGAAAATTGATGACGTCGCTTTGAATGGTGCGTACGGAACGCAAAAAAGTATGGAGTTGTAATAAGTTTAAAAAATGAAGTGCCCATGTAACAGATGAGTTCTCGTCAGAAACCCTGATACTTCGAAAGAGATTGTCCAGTTTGTACACGAGGTGCGTCCAGTTTTTGCCGTAACCCTCTCTACTCTTTTGCACATGCTATGTGGGTGAAATGATGATACCATGCCAAGTTTCGATATTTTCAGAGTTCATTTTGTAGTGATTTTCAATTTCATGGTCATTTAGCTCTCTAAACAAATCGGTAAATGACTAAAAAATAGCAAATGATGTCAGAAAGTGTTGAAAATTGATGACGTCGCTTTGAATGGTGCGTACGGAACGCAAAAAAAGTCTGGAGTTGTAATAAGTTTAAAAAAATGAAGTGCCAGTGTAATAGATGAGTTCTCGTCCGAAACCCTGATACTCCGAAAGAGATTGTCCAGTTTGTAGACGAAGTGCGTCCAGTTTTTGCCGTAACCCTCTCTACTATTTTGCACATGCTATGTGAGTGAAATGATGATACCATGCCAAGTTTCGACATTTTCAGAGTTCATTTTGTAGTGATTTTCAATTTCACGGTCATTTAGCTCAATAAACAAATCGGTAAATGACTAAAAAATAGCAAATGATGTCAGAAAGTTTTGAAAATTGATGACGTCGCTTTGAATGGTGCGTACGGAACGCAAAAAAGTCTGGAGTTGTAATAAGTTAAAAAAAATGAAGTGCCCATGTAACAGATGAGTTCTCGTCAGAAACCCTGATACTTCGAAAGAGATTGTCCAGTTTGTACACGAAGTGCGTCCAGTTTTTGCCGTAACCCTCTCTACTCTTTTGCATATGCTATGTGGGTGAAATGATGATACCATGCCAAGTATCGACATTTGCAGAGTTCATTTTGTAGTGATTTTCAATTTCACGGTCATTTAGCTCTCTAAACAAATCGGTAAATGACTGAAAAATAGAAAATGATGTCAGAAAGTGTTGAAAATTGATGACGTCGCTTTGAATGGTGCGTACGGAACGCAAAAAAAGTCTGGAGTTGTAATAAGTTTAAAAAAATGAAGTGCCAGTGTAACAGATGAGTTCTCGTCCGAAACCCTGATAGTCCGAAAGAGATTATCCAGTTTGTACATGAAGTGCGTCCAGTTTTTGCCGTAACCCTCTCTACTCTTTTGCACATGCTATGTGGGTGAAATGATGATACCATGCCAAGTTTCGACATTTTCAGAGTTCATTTTGTAGTGATTTTCAATTTCACGGTCATTTAGCTCTCTAAACAAATCGGTAAATGACTAAAAAATAGCAAATGATGTCAGAAAGTTTTGAAAATTGATGACGTCGCTTTGAATGGTGTGTACGGAACGCAAAAAAGTCTGGAGTTGTAATAAGTTTAAAAAAAATAAAGTGCCCATGTAACAGATGAGTTCTCGTCAGAAACCCTGATACTTCAAAAGAGATTGTCCAGTTTGTACACGAAGTGCTTCCAGTTTTTGCCGTAACACAAGAAGTCTGGAGTTGTAATAAGTTATTTAAGATAAAAAAGAGGCATAATGCTCGTTAATTAGCTTCAAGCCTTTCGAAATAGTGCAAACTGCACTGCACATAGCTCTGTGCAGTCTACACTATTCCTCAAGGCTTAAAGCTAAGCAACATGCAGATGAGCATTGCGCCTCTCCTTCATCGTCTCTGCACTCAGGGCTTATAAACCGCTCCTAGTGCCTCTCTCTTCGCGAGGTGGGACTAAAAAACAGCTTACTAAGAAACTATAGTACCGGTTCATGGCACGAACCGGTACTAAAGGTGCCCGTGGGGCCCCAGCCTGACCACAGCCTGACGCAGCCTCATTAGTACCGGTTCGTGACACGAACAGGTACTAAAGGTTGCTCACGAACCGGTACTAATGATCTCCGCCCGCCTAGCCGTTGGAACCGACACTAATGGACACATTAGTGCCGGCTCAAAATCAAACCGGCACTAATGTGCTTCACATTTGACCCTTTTTCTACTAGTGCAACCTTGGAGAGCCAATTCTGGCGAACTCGCAGCTCAGCATTGAGCCATCATAGAATGAGAATTCCTAGACCGCCAAATTCAGTTGGCCGTCAAACTACCTCTCAGGCCACCTTGTAGTGACTGCCTCTTACATCCAACAAGCCCTTTCATAAGAAACTTCTGTAGATCTATTGGGATTATGAAATATCCACGGCGATAGATCCATAGAGAGCATATGATAAATTGTCGTGGTCAGCACGAATGTGATTAGAATGATCCTTTCGACCTCCGTCAACAGACCACACCTTCCATAGCTCAACTGATTTGCTATCTGTTCAATAAGTTGCCGAAGCTCCACCATTTAGAGGTTGTGTGGGGTCAAAGTCATCCCCTAGTATCGAAATGAAAAATTCCCACTCGAGCATGGGAGAGCGGGCAAAAATTCCCCCAGATCATCTGCAGAGCATCGGTTGGGAATGATCATACTTTTTTTGTAGATTTACTTGCAGCCGAGATGTTTCTCCAAATGTATCAAAAACATCCTTGATTACTACTAGATCACGCTCAATCAGACGTGTGAATAACACTACATCATCCGCATATAAGGATAGCCTATGTTTGATGCTAATGTTAGCAATTACTATACTTTCACAAGGTCAATATGGATTTTGCACTTGGTGGAAATAAGAAAGTAAATAATGCTGATGTTAAACATGACGGTAAAAGAGAAACATATTATTGTGAAAATAATAATCCTACCTGGGAGTCTCATCCAGTCCTATACATTGTGTTGACATGCTAATCTGTCAAGGCGTAGTAGCAAGTTCAAGCAACTACACATTATCAATGAGTCAAAGAAGAGAGAATATATAAATATAAAATTAAATGAAGGCCCATGATAAATGATCCCATCATGGTGGGAATATGAGAGGATTTGGTCCACCGTAGGCTTTCACTCTCTCAGGTAGTCCACCATTGACCAATAGACCAATTTTGACCAATGTACTCTTTCACCTACCACCACCATGGGCAACTTTGGTTTTTTCAAGGACCCCTAGCCAGTATAGTCTCCAATGGACATGTATTCACATTCACTCTCACTTGAATAAAGCAAGGAGGGTGCAAGTAGCGCTACAAAATTATGTCAAGGCGGGGGGGGGGGGGGGGATATGTCGAGTCCAAGGAGTTGAGCATGACTCAAATCATTGTCAGGGAAGGGAATTTTTGAGTTGGCCTTGAGTAGTTGCAAACTATTCCCGCCATTGATCAAGCGTCCCTCGACGCCTTTCTGACATATAACTAGGGCACGCTTTGTCAAGGCCACCAAACCTATTCAAAAACATCAAAATGTCAATCTTATAGGTATACTACAACTTGACAAGTCCTAAATGTATCCATACATCTGAACTGTCCATGTCATTTTCTTATCTAATCGTGCAATGCTTTATCATTATTTGGACTAACCTACTAAAAATTGCTAGAAAGGCAAAGTTACATATTTTTGTCTCTTTAATTAGAGGACATTCCCAAGCTCCAAAAATACGTAAAAATTTGTCGTAGCTCCGAGAAGGCAAAACACATGAAAGGGCATCTTATAACCTTATTTGGTTTGGTGATTAATGACAAGACACTTAAGATGAATAATTTTTTTATTAAATTTATTCCAGGAAAATAGTCCTCATTTGTAGCGATCCGACCTCAGACGGTCAAATCTCTATGTATAAGTGTAATCCCTGGATCGGTAATGCTGACACACACAGCACTTGAAGGATTTATAACAAAGTGCAATCACACACTTATTATATCGAATGTCTCAAAAGAGAACTTATTACAATAATATGGCTTAAGGCCATCTAAATAAGATAACTGCGGAAGCATCGGAGGTAAATGAGTCCATCAACTCCAACGACATAGCTGAGTGCACGACAACGACCTAGTGCACCTTACTCTTCGTCTGAAAAGTCTGCAACATGATACGTTGCAGCCCGGAACGGGTCAGCACATGGAATATGCTGGCAAAATAACACAGTAGAGCAATGAACAAAATAAATGCTATCACTACATGCATATATGGCTGGTGGAGGCTCTATGGTTATAATGTTTTGCGAAAAGCCAATTTTTCACTACAACAAAGGAATGTATTTTGTTTAACTATTATGGTAGTTGAAACATTGAGAATGGTAACCCCATCTCAATCCCAATTGAACAGTATTAATAACCCAACAAATTAGATTAGGGGTGATGAGATCAACATGATAATCCAAGAACCAGATACTCAAGATGTCCATAACCGGGGACACGGCTAACCATGATTAGTTTGTACACTCTGCAGAGGTTTGCACACTTTTCCCCACAAGGCTTGATCTCCTCCGTTGGATTTCTCGCACTACATGGTGTTTGAGAAACGAATGACCGAGACACAGTCTTTCAGAAGCATTAACTCTTTACTCTGGGTAGACAGTTACACCTACTTTCCCCTACATCTGCTAGCCTACCACTGAAAGAGGTCATGCAACATACTCAACTATGCTAGAGCCCATAATAGCTTGTGGCTGCACACGGAAGTTTCTAGCATGAATAATCTTATGATCCCTTTGAGCCTGGGTGGCGAACCAAAAGACAACACTAGTATATCCCCGAGTGCCCGCAACCAATCCACCCAGATGTGTATTGAAGTAGCCACCTTAAGTTAACCATTAATTATCAATCTCACATCTATCATGGATCACTCAAACCAAACCACGTCTACGAGCATAGCATGGCAACCTAAGCATAATGTAGAAGTAACTCCCAAGGGTTTGATAATAAAAGGCAATAGGTTTGACCTCATCATCTACTTCCCAATACCCACAAGTTAAAAGATCCTACTCATGGAATGTTTGAGGATTGTAGCTAATGCATAAAAACTGGGTAATAAAGGGGTATGATCAATGTGTTACTTGCCTTGCTGACGATCTGCAAACCCCAGAGACTCGTAGTAGCACGCTTCGCACTCCGGGAATTCTATCGCAAACAAACAATAGCATACATAAGAACTCAAGCATAGATGCATGGGTAAAACTCAGATGAGAAAGTCAAATCTGAAAGTCCAACTAAAGAACTACAATTTACAAAAAGAATCAACCAAATCGGAGCTACGGAACTGAAACTACGATAAAAAGAACTTCGAAATCAAATTTGCTTGAAACCAAATTTTAAATTTTCAAAACCATGTTAAAGTTGTTTAATCGAAAAGAGGGGTTCGACACGAAGATTTTGGCGTTGGTTTCACTGGATTTGGACGAACGGTTAAAAAGTTACGAGGGTTTGAAGATCAGGGGCTAATCTGCGATAAAAGTAATCGCGGATAGGTCCCTGGCTGAAAAGAAATAAAAAGAAAAAACTACGGCACGAACTTTCGCTAACAGAGGCAAATGAACGAATTCGTTCGTTAAAACGAACTAACGAACGAACGTTCGTAAAAGAATCTAAACCGAGAAAAACCGAACCGATCTAATAAAAAAACCGATGTAGTGTTTTTAAAAAAGACCGAACGGTTTATACGTAAAACAAAAGGCAGCGACGAAGTCAACGGCGGCGGCGGCTCCGGCGTGGGTCAGCGGGGCGGCTGGGGGCGGCGTGGGCGACGGCGGCGCGACGCGGGGCGGCGGCGGCAGCGGGCGGCGGCTACGCGGCGGCGGCGACAGATGCGGCAGCGGCGGCTTGGGACGAGGAGGAGAGGGCGGCGGGGCGACGGTATTTAAGGGGAGGGGGCATGCGGTGGCTTGGGGCAGGGGGCGCGCGGCGCGGCTCGGAGCCGGACTCCGGCTGGTGTCCGACGCGGGCACAGCGGCGGAGGCGGTCGCGCAGCGGGCCGGCTGGGCCTTCGGCCCAGTGCTGTCCGGGAAACTTTTCTTTTTAAAAAATAATAAATTCCGCCGAAAGGAAAAAATCCTAAATAAATATAAAAAATTCTAAAAAATGCCAAAAACAATTTTCACCGTCTAAATAAAATATTTAGAACAAAGTGAACATTTTTTGGCCTACAAAAGCAACTTTGAAAAATGCATATTTTTCTAATTCAAATAAAATAGCAATAAAACCAAATAAAACTATCTTTTTGATTTTAGTATTTCCCCCCCAATATTTCTTTTATTTTGGAGAAGTCATTTTATCTCCTCTCTTTTATTTGTAATATATTGGAAACTTTTGAAGAGAAAAATAATTAAAACAAAAAATGATCCTCTTTTCAAATTTGAGAAAAATTGAAATATGAAAATAAACGAAATCCCCAACTCTCTCCATGGGTCCTTGAGTTGCTTAGAATTTCTAGGATCAAAACCAAAATGCAAATAAAATATGATATGCATATGATGACCTATGTATAACATTCCAAATTGAAAATTTGGGATGTTACAAACCTACCCCCCTTAAGATGAATCTCGCCCTCGAGATTTAGGTTGGCTAGAAAATAGGTGTGGGTGGTCTTTCTGTAGGTCTTCCTCTCGTTCCCAGATGGCTTCATCCTCGGTATGGTGGCTCCACTGAACTTTGCAAAACTTGACAACCTTGCTGCGTGTGACTCGGCTGGCAAACTCGAGAATCTTGACTGGTTTCTCCTCGTAAGTCAAATCGCTATCCAACTGTATTGCTTCTAGGGGCACTGTATCTCTTAGAGGAATATCGGCCATCTCAGCATGGCACTTCTTCAACTGGGAAACGTGAAACACATCATGAACTCCTGACAGTCCTTCGGGTAACTCCAACTTGTAGGCCACTTCTCCCATACGTTCCAAAACTCGGTATGGTCCTACAAATCTCGGGGCTAACTTTCCTTTAACTCCAAATCGTTTAACTCCTCACAGAGGTGATACACGAAGATATGCTCTGTCTCCGATTTCATAGACTACCTCCTTGCGTTTTGAGTCTGCATAACTCTTCTGCCTAGACCGAGCTACCTTCAGTCTATCGCGAATCAACTTAACCTTCTCTTCGGACTCTTTAATCAAATCAGGTCCAAACAACTGACGGTCTCCAACTTCATCCCACATCAATGGTGTCCTGCACCTGCTTCCATACAAAGCTTCAAAAGGTGCCATCTTCAAACTGGCCTGGTAGCTGTTGTTGTATGAGAACTCCGCGTAAGGCAAATTATCATCCCAGCTAGATCCATAATCTAGCGCACAAGCTGTCAACATGTCCTCCAGAATCTGATTGACTCTCTCGGTCTGCCCATCTGTCTGCGGATGAAAGGTTGTACTAGACTCTAGCCTGGTCCCCAAAGTCTGGTGCAACTGATGCCAAAACTTTGAAGTGAACTGTGTCCCTCTATCTGATATGATGGTCCTCGCAACTCCATGCAGACATACGATCCTGGTCATATATATCTTGGCCAACTTTGCACTTGTATAGGTGGTTTTCACTGGGATAAAGTGAGCTACTTTGGTCAAACGATCCACTACTACCCAGATGGAATCATATCCCGATCGGGTCCTGGGTAATCCGGTGATGAAATCCATGCCAAGCTTATCCCACTTCCATTCGGGTATCGGCATAGGCTGCAGTAATCCTGCTGGCTTCTGATGTTCTGCCTTCACTCTCTGACATACATCACATTCGGCTACATACTCGGCAATATCCTTCTTCATTCCTATCCACCAGAAACGCTCCTTCAAATCCAAATACATCTTGGTGTTTCCGGGGTGTATCGAGTATGGCGAGTCATGAGCTTCCTGAAGTATTAACTTCCTGATCTCTGCATTATTGGGTACATAAACACGGTCCTCAAACCATAAAGTGTCGTGCTCATCCTCTCGAAAACATTTGGTTTTTCCTTTTCTCATCTTCTCCTTTATCTCAGCAATTTCCTTATCATCCTTCTGAGCTTCTCGAATCTTTCCCAATAATGTTGAATGAACCTCCATTGCTGCAACAAAACCTCTAGGGACTATCTCCAAACGAAGCTCCCTGAGATCTTTGATTAACTCCTTGGGTAATCCTCCTCTCACAAGGGTATTGACATAACTTTTCCGGTTGAAAGCGTCTGCTACGACATTGGCCTTTCCTGGGTGATAATGCAACTTCATATCATAATCCTTTATAAGCTCCAACCATATCCTTTGCCTGAGATTCAGCTCCTTCTGGGTGAAAATGTACTTCAAACTCTTGTGATCCGTGTACACATCACATCGGTTTCCAATAAGAAAATGTCTCCAGGTCTGGAGCGCATGAACTACAGTTGCTAACTCCAAATCATGCGTGGTATAATTCAACTCATGCGGTCAAAGCTGACGTGAGGCGTATGAAACCACTCTTCCGTCTTGTATAAGTACTCCTCCAAGTCCTAAGCGAGAAGCGTCACAATACACTTGGAAATCCTTGCGTATATCTGGCAGAATCATCACTGGGGCTATAACCAAACGTTTCTTCAGCTCCTGAAAACTTGCCTCACATTCATCTGTCCATTTGAACTTGGTGTCCTTCTTCAACAACTTCTTCATGGGCTTCGCAATCTTAGAAAAATTCTCAATGAATCTCTGATAGTATCCCATGAGTCCTAGAAAACTGCGGATCTCTCCAACTGAGGTGGGTGCTAGCCAATCAGTGACAGACTGAACCTTGGTAGGATCCACTGCTATACCTTCTCCTGATATAAAATGTCTAAGAAATCCAACTTCCTTCAACCAAAACTCACATTTGCTGAACTTGGCATACAACTGATGTTCCCTCAGCTTCTCAAGAACTAAACGCAAATGCTCCTTGTGTTCCTCTTCATTCTTCGAGTACACCAAAATATCATCAATGAACACCACGACAAACTTATCCAAGAACTCCATGAACACCTTATTCATCATACTTATGAAATAGGCTGGGGCGTTAGTCAATCCAAATGACATAACCGTATACTCATATAGCCCGTACCTTGTGGTGAAGGCTGTCTTAGGTATATCCTGTTCTCGGATCTTCAACTGGTGGTATCCTGATCGTAGATCGATCTTGGAGAATACTTTAGCTCCTTGTAGCTAGTCAAACAAATCATTGATCATTGGCAGTGGGTACTTGTTCTTGATCGTCACTTCATTCAATGCATGATAATCAACAACTATTCTCAACGATCCATCCTTCTTCTCAACCAAGAGCACTGGGGCTCCCCACGGTGACGAACTTTGTCGAATGTAACCTTTCTCCAATAACTCCTTGATCTGCTGCTTAATCTCCTCCAGATCATTTGCGGGCATCCGGTATGGTCTCTTCGATATTGGTCCGGTGCCTGGCAACAACTCTATCAAAAACTCAATGTCTCGATCCAGCGGCATGCCTGGTAATTCCTCTGGAAATACATCTGGGTAATCCTTCACAACTGGCACTTCCTCCTAAACAACTCCTGAGAGGGAATTTACTTGGGCCCTCCTTGGCGCATGCCTGGATACATACTTAATCCTTTTTCCCTCCGGGGTGGTGAGCAGAATTGACTTACTGGCGCAATCGATGTTTCCTCCATACATCGATAGACAATCCATTCCTAGTATCACATCCAATCCTTGCGACTCCAGAATTATTAAGTCTGAGGGGAAAACATGCCTACCTATTGTCAATGGCATCTGAAAACATCTTGGCTGCCATATACTCCGCTCCTGGCGAGCTTACTAACATAGGTGTCCTAAGAACTTTAGTGGGAAACTTATATTTATCCACAAATCCCCTTGAAATGTATGAATGTGATGCATCAGTATCAAAAAGAATGATTGTAGTAAATGACTTAACCAAAAACTTACCTATAACTGCATCTGGCTGCTCTTCAACCTCCTCCACGTTAACATGGTTCACTTGTCCCCTGTTGAAAGGGTTGGGTTTCTTCCCATAGCTTCCATTGCCATTTCCATTCTTTGCTTCATGACACTCATTGGCATAGTGTCCAGTCTTCCCGCACTTGAAACAAGTAATGTGACTTTGGTCCTTCTTGGTGGGTGTGGCTGGGTTAGAGCGGTTCTGATTGCTACCTGCTCCATTCCCATTTCCATTCTTGGAGCCACTATGGTTATGCGAACTTCCTCCATGGGTATGGCCTCCATGGTCATGGGTGTATCCTCTCGAGTTCGGGGTAAAACGAGGCTTCTGCTGAGCTCCTGAATTGTACTTCCCTTGTCCATACTTCCTTTTGCGGCTATCAATCTGCTGCTGCTTCCCTTCAATCATAAGAGCCTTGTCTACCAACTCCTGGTAGTTGTTAAATGTTGCCACCATTAACTGCATACTCATCTCATCATTCAGCCCTTCCATAAACTTCTCCTGCTTCGCGGCATCTGTGGCCACATCATCTGGGGCATAGCGGGCTAACTTACTGAATTCATCCACGTACTACCCCACAGTACGGCTTCCCTGGCGTAAGTTGCGAAACTCACACTTCTTCATGCTCATAGCTCCAGTTGAGACATGTGCGGTGCGGAATGCTTGCTGAAACTGCTCCGAAGTGACAATGGCTATGGGGAAAGTGGCTATGTAATTCTCCCACCATGAGGCTGCAGGTCCATCCGATTGATGTCCGGCAAAACGCACCTTCTCAGCATCTGTGCAACCTGCGGTGGTCAACTCCCTTCCAATCCTGCGTAGCCAGTCATCAGCAACTATCGGCTCGGTGCTACTTGAAAACACCGGCGGTTGCAACTTCAGAAAACGGGCTAAGTTGTCAACTGGTGGTGGTGGCGGTGGGTTGTTGTTGTTGTTGCATTGGTTCTGGACTAGTAGCTGCATCAAGGCATTCTGCTGTTGGATCAACTGAGTGAGCTCTGGTAGGAAGACAAATCCGGGGTCACGTCTCAGAGGCATCTGATGGGTTTAGAGGGGAGAGATTAGAATAGAGTGAGGTCTAGTGAGAAAACACTACCCATATGCACATGAGACAAACACATTCATATCACACCAATCAATTCAAACAAGGGCATACAATCGATCTAACTACCGTTACAAAAGTGCTCGGACTAGTACTATATACATGGGGGAATACTACTACTAATGCGGTGGTCAACTATAAATTTTGATCGGTGGAAGACTCCATGATATCTGCTCCAGCTTCGTCTTCGTAATCATCATCACTACTGTCGGGGTCGGAGTCGGTGTCGTCGATGATGATGTAGTCCTCGGGATGGTCGTCATCTCCTCCTGGCGCGGGGTCTCCCATGGATACTCCTAGTTTCCTTGTTAGGTCGTCATTCTTCTCCACTAGTATTGCGATTTCCTCCTCGTATCCATCTCATGTAGACCTGAGTTCCTCTTCAAGCTCCATGTTCCTGGTCATCACCTTCTTCAGATCTATCATGCTTGTGCACATTTGGTTCTCCTGGTGACGAATGTGCTGGTTTAACTCCTGGATGAAAGCTGCAATGGACCTGTCCCTCCTAGTGCGATCATCTCCCATTGCTTGTCTCGGCGCCCACATATCTGATAGATGGTGTCCTTAAGATCCTTGTGGTAAACTTCGCCGATGCATCCCATGGCGATGTGGGCTGCCATGCTCTTACCTAGACTCCAGGTTGGTGCATCAAAGGAAAACTCTATGGGCTCAGTAACTGGCGTGAATGTCCTTCCTGGAACTTGAACTCGCATCATCCAACGCTCCTCTTCTGGTAAAGTGGCGGTGTAGGTCCTGGTGAAGCTTGGTATTCCGATGTTCAGGTACCTAGTGACTTCCTTCAAGTGTCGTCCAAAAGGCGTATCTTCATCCGGTTGTGCAAACTTGTTCCTTGAGTCCGGCATCCTATAGTGTGGAAAATGGAGAGGATTCAGAAATGAGTAGAGAAGAGTGACCAATGGCTTAACTTAGTGGTCGTGTCCTACAATCAGCGCGTGCTCTGATACCATCTTGTAGCGATCCGACCTCAGACGGTCAAATCTCTGTGTATAAGTGTCATCCCTGGATCGGTAATGCTGACACACACAGTACTTGAAGGATTTATAACAGAGTGCAACCACACACTTATTACATTGAATGTCTCAAAAGAGAACTTATTACAATAATATGGCTTAAGGCCATCTAAATAAGATAACTGTGGAAGCATCAAAGGTAAATGAGTCCATCAACTCCAACGGCATAGCTGAGTGCACGACAATGACCTACCGCACCTTACTCTTCGTTTGAAAAGTTTGCAACATGATACGTTGCAGCCCGGAACGGGTCAGCACATGGAATATGCTGGCAAAATAACACAGTGGAGCAATGAACAAAATAAATGCTATCACTACATGCATATATGGCTGGTGGAGGCTCTATGGTTATAATGTTTTGCGAAAAGCCAATTTTTCCCTACAACAAAGGAATGTATTTTGTTTAACTATCATGGTAGTTGAAACATTGAGAATGGTAACCCCATGTCAATCCCAATTAAACAGTATTAATAACCCAACAAATTAGATTAGAGGTGATGAGATCAACATGATAATCCAAGAACCAGATACTCAAGATGTCCATAACCGGGGACACAGCTAACCATGATTAGTTTGTACACTGTGCAGAGGATTGCACACTTTTCCCCACAAGACTCGATCTCCTCCGTTGGATTTCTCGCACTACATGGTGTTTGAGAAACGGATGACCGAGACACAGTCTTTCAGAAGCATTAACTCTTTACTCTGGGTAGACAGTTACACCTACTTTCCCCTACATCTGCTAGCCTACCACTGAAAGAGGTCATGCAACATACTCAACTATGCTAGAGCCCATAATAGCTTGTGGCTGCACACGGAAGTTTCTAGCATGAATAATCTTATGATCCCATTGAGCCTGGGTGGCGAACCAAAAGACAACACTGGTATATCCCCAGGTGCCCGCAACCAATCCACCCAGATGTGTATTTAAGTAGCCACCTTAAGTTAACCATTAATTATCAATCTCACATCTGTCATGGATCACTCAAACCAAACCACATCTACGAGCATAGCAAGGCAACCTAAGCATAACGTAGAAGTAACTCCCAAGGGTTTGATAATAAAAGGGCAATAGGTTCTACCTCATCATCTACTTCCCAATACCCACAAGTTAAAAGATCCTACTCATGCAATGTTTGAGGATTGTAGCTAATGCATAAAAACTGGGAAATAAAGGGGTACGATCAATGTGTTACTTGCCTTGCTGACGATATGCAAACCCTAGAGACTCGTAGTAGCACGCTTCGCACTACGGGAATTCTATCACAAAAAAATAATAGCATACATAAGCAGTCAAGCATAGATGCACGGGTAAAACTCAAATGAGAAAGTCAAATATGAAAGTCCAACTGAAGAACTACAATTTGCAAAAAAGAATCAACCAAATCGGAGCTACGGAACTGAAACTACGATCAAAAGAACTTTGAAATCAAATCTGCTTGAAACCAAATTTTAAATTGTCAAAACCATGTCCAAGTTGTTTAACCGGAAAGAGGGGTTCGAGACAAAGATTTTGGCGTTGGTTTCACTGGATTTGGACGAATGGTTAAAAAGTTACAATGGTTTGAAGATCAGGGGCTAATCTGTGATAAAAGTAATCGCGGATAGGTCCCTGGCCGAAAATAAAATAAAAAGAAAAAACTACGGTGCGAACGTTCGCTAACAGAGGCAAACGAACGATTTCATTCGTTAAAACAAACTAACGAACGAACATTCGTAAAATAATCTAAACCGAGAAAACCGAACCGATCTAATAAAAAATTGATCTAGTGTTTTTAAAAAAGACCTAACGGTTTATACCTAAACCGAAAAAAACGATGGCGACGGGATTCCGGTGGGCGGCGGCGGCTCTGGCGTGGGTCAGCGGAGCGGCGGGCGGCGGCGTGGGCGACGGCGGGGCGACGCGGGATGCAGCATGGGGCGGCGGCGGCAGCGGCTTGGGACGAGGAGGAGAGGGCGGCGGGGCGGTGGTATTTAAGGGGAGGGGGCGCGCGGTGGCTTGGGGCAGGGGGCGCACGGCGGGGCTCGGAGCCGGACTCCGGCCGGTGTCCGACGCGGGCACGACGGCGGAGGCGGTGGCGCAGCGGGCCGGCTTGGGCCTTCGGCCAAGTGCGGTCCGGGAAACTTACAAAAAAATCTGTCGAAAGGAAAAATCCTAAATAAATATAAAATATTCTAAAAAATTCCAAAAGCAATTTTCACCGTCTAAATAAAATATTTAGAAGAAAGTGAACATTTTTCTTGCCTAAAAGTGCAATTTTGAAAAATGCATATTTTTCTAATTCAAATAAAATAGCAATAAAACCAAATAAAACTATCTTTTTGATTTCAATATTTTCCCCCAATATTTCTTTTATTTTGGAGAAGTCATTTTATCTCCTCTCTTTTATTTGTAGTATTGGAAATATTTTGAAGAGAAAAATAATTAAAACCAAAAATGATCCTCTTTTCAAATTTGAGAAAAATTCAAATATGAAAATAAACGAAATCCCCAACTCTCTCCGTGGGTCCTTGAGTTGCTTAGAATTTCTAGGATCAAAACCAAAATGCAAATAAAATATGATATGCATATGATGACCTATGTATAACATTCCAAATTGAAAATTTGGGATGTTACACCATTGGTGAGTGGAAACATCGCTGGTGACCTCTACTTTTGTGCAAGTTAGCGGTTGCCTCCTTCAAGCAAATATTGGTAAGTAGGCAAGTAGTATGCATTTTATATGATTTTGGTGAATCCAATATTCACGCTAAGTTTAAGTACAATCATATGATTAAGAGGGGCACAAGCAAATTAACTAGCATGGAAGACAATTAAAAGTGGTTGGATGGTTAGGAGAGTGATGGTACACCAGCCAAATAGGGATTGAATGCTAAAGTTCTAACGTTTATTTGGATTAACATAATAATAAAGTGCGCAGAGTTGGTTCCTGTTTGTAAGCATTTATGTTATTGGGGCAAGCATGTATTTGAACTTACGGGGGAAACAAAATAAAAACACGAGGATTATTTTTGGACCAAAATAAAGCAAAGTGGCCAACTCAGGGCCATGTGGGCCCCAAGAGAGGCCAACCTAGGTGCATGGGCCCACCAGGGCTTTGACGTTGGCCTTTGGTGCCCTCTAGCTTATGCATACATCAAAATACTCGGCAATATTTATCGTGTAGTTTTTCACCGTCGTCACTTCACATTCTAATGTGATCTCATCTTCAATCATGTTTTGTTACTTTGTCGGAGGGGGAATCATCGCCATCTTCGCCAACATCAATCCTTGTCGTTCTCGTGTGTGAGCAACCATTCCCTGGATAACTCGTTCATAGCAGCAGTCATAATGTAATGTATCATTTGTTTCTCGATACAAAGATCACATGAGCTGTGCTAAATGATTGCGATCCATCTGTTGTATTTTTAGCAGAAATTTTTTCGATGTGATGAACTATTCTTTATGTACAGATTATGTGTTATGCCTTTGCATGAGTTTTTTTTTGAGGGTGAATGACAGTGGGAGAGGCTCCCACTGACTTTGTATTACTCACAAAGGAACAGTTACATATGTGTTAGAAAGGGTTTTGTGGCCCCCCGGCCATGCAAGCTATCCACAACCCTAGTGACCCAAATTTACAATGTAATTAGACAGGAAGGGGCGAAGTTCCTCTCTGCAGTTATGTGTTAGCAACTCCAAGAGATGCTTGAATCTAGCTAGCCATGCTCCGAAGGAATGCTGAATCCCTCTGAAGTGTTGGTTGTTTCTCTCCATCCATAGACTCCAAGCAGCCAAAAGAAATATATCCATGAAAAGAGGTTGCCTCCAGTTATCTCTACCCCCACGCAGCAGAGCCAATCTGTTAGCATCTATCGGCCACGCCAATCCAACTTTACTCCAGCAGTGCTGGCTAAAGGTGCAATTGAAGAACAGATGTTCCACAGTTTCCTCGGGAGGGTTTTGACAGAACATGCATGTGTAGTTGCCCCCCCCCCCCGCGACAGCAAAATGTCTGCGTTTGAGCATATTCCTGGTATTCAGACGATCAACGAGGAGTAGCCACCCAAACATCTTGAATTTGATCGGGCTTTTGGCTTTCTAGAGCCATCCGAACGCCTCATCTGCCACAACCTGCTTGTAGCAATGGTTATAGAATTTCTTGGACGAGAAGCGCCCGAGCGTGCATTCCCAGATGTCACAGCGGTCGTTGGCCACACGATTTTGTGTCAACCCCTCCTGGATCTCTTTGATTTCCTCCCTCGCCTGGATCGAGAGAGGTAGACTAAAGATCATGGCTGGGTCAGTTGCAGTAAGAACCTTAGCAATGGAGTCGTCTTCATTCAAGCAAAATGAGAAAGCCTGTGGGTACATGTCCATGAGTGTGGAATCCTGAGTATTATCAGACCAAACATCTTTCCAGAATAAAGCGCTAGAGCCATCCCCCGGGGTGACTTTGGTGATCCCTCGAAAGATCCCACTGAGTTGCATCACGTCCTTCCACCAGAAAGAGCCCACTGCCTCAGTTGCATGCGGTATTCTGTTACTGTAGTAGGCGTCCCAAACTAGCTCCACCCAGGGGACATCTTCATGATTATAGAATTTAAATAGATGTTTTAGGAGAAGGGCAACATTCTGTGTTTTGATATCAATAACACCAAGGCCTCCGCAGCGTTTTGGGCGGCAGACAAGTTCCCAGGCCGCAAGGGAGGCCTTTGCATGAGTTATAGTTGCATATTTCTCTTTGATTATTTGTTTACTCTAGGCTAGCTTAGATTAATGATCAATAAAGGCAGTGGTATGCATTATTTAGGTTTAATATTACGTTTAATCTACCCTAGTGACAGCAACCGAAAAATACATGTATTGTGTTATTGCCACTAAGATTCAAAACATAGTAAACTTGTTTGTTTCGATGGTGAGTTCGGAGGCTTGCGGGGATATTATCGATAGTATGTCTCCTTTCTCAAGATGATACACCATTTTATTCCTTAATTATTGAACATATATGTTTGTTAATGGTCTTTGGTTGGATTATTAGCTATACGCGCGGATGGGGTTCGAGAGCTCACACAACGGTTGATTTTGAGGAGACGTGGCTCCATTCTTGCTCTTTGTCTAGTCACCTCCAACTAGTTGTTGTATCTTCAAGTCAAAGGCGACCAATTTCATTCCTACTGGCTCCTGGCCACGATGCCAGGACATTCCTGCTTCATGTTGGAATCCATGCCATGGTGACATGGAGGTTTCATAGGTCTAAGTGATGCCGCCTCCGCCCTCGGCAAGACTGGGTCCATTTGGGAGCATATCAGACCTGATTGCATTCTACTTTCTTTATTCCAGGTCTCTTTGTACTATGCAAGGACTTGTTTGTAATTTTTAGAGTACATTCATGCTTATCTGTTGCAAAATGTACTCTCATGCTTATGTAATGAGGGACTTGTTCAAAGAAACTATTTCATTTTTTTCTCTATTGATACAGGAAATTTCATTAAGCCCTAGGAAAAATTACATCCACCTCTCCACAACGAGGTGAGTGGATTGCGTTCATAGCCAATCTGGCACACACCGTCCGATAGCCAAGTGTTGGAAATATGCCCTAGTCGCAATAATATTTGTATTATTTATTTGCACATTTATAATTAAGAGTTTACATTCTATGCTATAACTACTATGATTATTGAATATGTGATTTAGAGGAAAACTCATATGCATGTGTAGAAATCATAAACGATAAAACCTAATTCCTAGTCTTGCCACTAGGACTAGCTCAAGTGTTGTGTGATGATCATGTTTTCTTGATCATGGGTACTTGGTTAAGTGTAACGAGGATACGAAACAACATTGAGAGTATGATGTAGAAGAGCGGTCATATTGAATTGACCCAACTTGTTTGTTATACTTTGAGATGTAATCATCACAAGTTTATTGATATAACACAAAGAGTTAATGTATGCTTTAGTGCGTTAGGCCATGAGAGTATCATGGTCACGTCATACCGGATGATGGACTTTGGGGTTTCTCAAGCGTCATCTCTAACACGGTGATCATAATGACAACTTTTAGGTTCATCGAAAAGTGAGACGAGGGGCTAGATAGCTCAAGAGTGGGATTTGCTCCTCCGACGATGGAGGGATATTCTTAGGGCCCTCTCAGTATGACGACAACCATCATTACCTGACCACATACATGTGACTAGGTAACAGGTATGCCTGAACATGTCAAGGAGAAATAAGAACAAATCTGGTAACGAGGAAACCGGTATAATGAGCATGAGAATCACTCAAGAGCATACTGATATATCTCACCTTGGGTTTTGTAACATATCATGAAGCAAAGGGAATAGCAGATGATAACCAAAGGTTCACTCGAATATCATTCATGTAATCATAGTGGTCAATATGGATGTTCATGGTTCCGATATTGATCATTGAACAAAAGGAAGTTTTGTTCATGTCTATGTTCTACTGAACCTACAGGTCACACGGTTAAGGAATTTCGATCGGCTGAGTGTTAGTGGAGTGATGAATATGAGGAAATATTTCGAGAATAGTTCCGAGAATAAAATAAATATTTTTGAGAGAAGTTGGAAGCATTTTGGGGAATACTGGAAATGATATATAGGCGAAAAATGTTTCCGGAGACTTTAAATAAATGATAAAAGGTTATAATATTGATTAGGAGGCTTTTAGAATTTATTTAATATCAATGGGCTAAAGAAAATACTAAAATGCCTATTAATGGAGAGATGATGGGCCCTAAGGCCCATTAGTGAAGGCGCTCCAAGGGTAGGCCGAATTGAGAGGTGGAGTTGGATGCTACTTGTGAGCTGTGTTGGGATTTCCCCGAAGAGGAAGGGTGAAACACTACAGTAGAGATAAGTATTTCCCTCAGTGAGAACCAAGGTTTATCGAACGAAAAGGAGCACCAACCAAACCCTAGTGAACAGTGCCTACACACACAAAAGCAAATACTTGCACCTAACGCGGGCAAGACGGTTGTCAATCCCCTTGAACTCGTTGCTTGCAAGGATCAAATCTTGTATAGGTAGATAGATAAATTGCAAAACAAAATTGTTGGGGTACGATGATCTATGGGACCAGCATGGCCCCTTTGTAGTTCGGCTGGGGTGATCGACGAGCACGGAGAGCAAATCCAACAGGCTCACACGCGAGGATTTCTCAGGTTCGGGCCGCCATAGAGGCGTAAAACTCTACTCCTGTCTATTGGGTGGATTGACTTAGGGCTCAAGTTACAAGCACAACTTGCCGGAAATGTGTAAGCATGGTGCGGCTGCTGTGTAAGAGTGAGTCGGGTGTCGACCCGAGCCAAGGTAGCCATGGGCCTCCTTTTATAGACAAAAAGGGGCCACCACAGTGGCAACATGGTCATTACATGTACGTGAATAGTGGTCTCGATGATATCCAACCTAATCCTGCCGAACTAGGACAAGAGCATTTAATGCGCCATGAACTGGTAGCAATCCTTTGGCAAAAGGTGTCTCTCCTTCTATGCCATCGCGTGGACGAGCCTATCTCCTTGACATGTCCACTAGACAGGTGTCAAAAAACTTGATCTGCAGGCGACATGCTGGCACGCGTCCTGATGATCCTCCCCAAGTTGCTTGCCTCAACATTTAATCTCGACAAGCCATCAACTGGTCAATGAGGTGGAGCGTTCGAGAAGTGAGAGGGAGGAAGCTTTCTGGCAAGGAGCTTGTCGGGTCTTGGCTTGCCAGTGCGGGGCTTGCCGACAACTGGGGTCTTTGATCTTCAGTACTAACTTAGTACTTCTCGATGACCTGCCTGGAGGTCTTCACGGTCTTGGTGTCCAAGTGTTGAGGCTTGGGTCGAGTTATCCTCCGGCAAGGCCTTGCTGTCCGGAGGGCTGCAACTGCTTGTGCACAAGTCTGGGGGTACTAAGGGATCCCTAATTTAGTACACTGACAGGAGCCCCGGGCCTGGGCTATACACACATGTGAGGCGTTGTTGGGCTAGGCCCAAACAGTGCAAAGGCACGTGTGGCCCGGAATAACTGTCGTAATATTCTCTTTTACCACGCCCCCCATGGCGCACATTAAAAGTGAGACATGGGAGAGGTGGAATGAAATGGCTGCTAGGGTAGTGTGCCTGAAAAACACAGCCGCATAGGACAGAAAAGAGCGAGCCTCCACGCCTTCCCCATAAAAAGGAAACCGCAAGAGGCGCTGCTCATTTGCCCCCTTTCGCTTCCAATCTAGCAGCTGCCTCCTTCGCCTTCTTCCTCGCGCAAGAACAGAACATTCTGCCCTTTTGCCGTCGCTGCACCGTGCCATTCCTAGATCCTCCCCAAAATCCAATTCCTCGACAGCCATTATGGCACCCAAAAAGGGGCAAGGCAAGGCTAAGAAGGCAGCTGACTCAAAAGCAGAGGAGAGGAGGCAAGAAATGGGGGCGCTGTGGAAGAAGAATGTCGACTTTGCGCCGGTGCTGAAGCAGGAGGATGTGATGGCGCGGTATGCGATCATGTGGGGTAGTGAAACAATTCTCCACAAATTCTTCCCGGCTCCACCAAATCTAGCGGAGAGAAGTATCCCTTCTTCACTGCATACTTCTATTGTGGGCTTGTCCCCCCTTTCTCTGATTTCTTCTCCGAGACCATGTAATCATATGGGTTCCATCTTCTCGACTTCACACCAAATGCCATGACTTGTATGTCTATCACTTGGATCCCCAGGGCGTGCACAAAGGAGACCTATCTTAATGGGCAACTACACCAGGCGTGGAACGAATGGCGGGCGGAATGGTGTTGGATAGTGGATGCCAAGTTCCTAGAGTTTTGCAGGCCGATGATGAAGAAGGTAGAGCGCAGCGGGTATTGGGGCTCTCTTGATGCAAACGATAAGAAGCTCGCAATCGCTATAACTCGCATCCTTCGCCTCACGGTTGCTGGCCTTACCACTGAGATGGTAGGAGCAGATTTCCTCCGTCGCTGCATCGCTCCCTGATACGTCTCCAATGTATCTATAATTTTTGATTGTTCCATGCTGTTATATTATCACTCTTGGATGTTTTATGATCATTTTATATCATTTTTTGGTACTAACCTATTGACATAGTTCCAAGTGCCAGTTGTTGTTTTCTGCATGTTTTTTACATCACAGGAAATCAATACCAAAAGGAATCCAAATGCAGCAAAACTTTTTCTGAATTTATTTTGGACCATAAGACATCCAGTGGACCGGAGAAGCACTTGGGGGGTGCTCCGAGGGGAGCAAAACCCACCAGGGCGCGCGAGGAGGCCCAGGCGCGCTCTGGTGGGTTGTGCCCACCTCGGGTGCCCCCTGAACTGACTCTTTGCTCTATAAATACCCCAATATTCCAAAAACCCTTGGGGAGTCGACGAAAATCAATTCCAGCCGCCGCAGAGTCCAGAACCACCAGATCCAATCTAGACACCATCACGGAGGGGTACAGCACTTCCATTGCTACCTCTCCGATGATGAGTGAGTAGTTCTTTGTAGACCTACGAGTTCGTAGTTAGTAGCTAGATTGCTTCCTCTCTCTCTCTCTTTTGATTATCAATACAATGGTCTCTTGGAGATCCATATGATGTAACTCTTTTCGCGGTGTGTTTGTTGGGATCAGATGAACTTTGAGTTTATGATCAGATCTATCCTTTTATCCATGAAATTTATTTGAGTCTTCTTTGATCTCTTATATGTATGATTGCTTGTAGCCTCGTATTTCTTCTCTGATATTTGGGTTTTGTTTGGCCAACTTGATCTATTTATATTGCAATGGGAAGAGGTGCTTTGTAGTGGGTTCGATCTTACGGTGCTTGATGTTGGAAATATGCCCTAGAGGCAATAATAAATTGGTTATTATTATATTTCCTTGTTCATGATAATCGTTTATTATCCATGCTACAATTGTATTGATAGGAAACTCAGATACATGTGTGGATACATAGACAACACCATGTCCCTAGTAAGCCTCTAGTTGACTAGCTCGTTGATCAATAGATGGTTACGGTTTCCTGACCATGGACATTGGATGTCGTTGATAACGGGATCACATCATTAGGAGAATGATGTGATGGACAAGACCCAATCCTAAGCCTAGCACAAGATCGTGTAGTTCGTTTGCTCAGAGCTTTTCTAATGTCAAGTATCATTTCCTTAGACCATGAGATTGTGCAACTCCCGGATACTGTAGGAATGCTTTGGGTGTACCAAACGTCACAACGTAACTGGGTGGCTATAAAGGTGCACTACAGGTATCTCCGAAAGTGTCTGTTGGGTTGGCACGAATCGAGACTGGGATTTGTCACTCCGTGTAAATGGAGAGGTATCTCTGGGCCCACTCGGTAGGACATCATCATAATGTGCACAATGTGACCAAGGAGTTGATCACGGGATGATGTGAGTTACGGAACGAGTAAAGAGACTTGCCGGTAACGAGATTGAACAAGGTATAGGGATACCGACGATCGAATCTCGGGCAAGTAACATACCGCTAGACAAAGGGAATTGCATACGGGATTGATTGAATCCCCGACATCGTGGTTCATCCGATGAGATCATCGTGGAACATGTGGGAGCCAACATGGGTATCCAGATCCCGCTGTTGGTTATTGACCGGAGAACGTCTCGATCATGTCTGCATGGTTCCCGAACCCGTAGGGTCTACACACTTAAGGTTCGATGACGCTAGGGTTATAGGGAATAGATATACGTGGTTACCGAATGTTGTTCGGAGTCCCGGATGAGATCCCGGATGTCACGAGGAGTTCCGGAATGGTCCGGAGGTAAAGATTTATATATGGGAAGTCCTATTTTGGTCACCGGAAAAGTTTCGGGTGCTATCGGTAATGTACCGGGACCACCGGGAGGGTCCCGGGGGTCCACCAAGTGGGGCCACCAGCCCCAGAAGGCTGCGTGGGCCAAGTGTGGGAGGGGACCAGCCCCAGGTGGGCTGGTGCGCCCCCCCACCAAGGCCCATGGCGCATGGGAGAGTGGGAGGGGGCAAACCCTAGGTCCAGATGGGCCTTAAGGCCCACCCTAGTGGCGCCCCCCTCTCCTCCCCTTGGCCGCCCCCCTAGATGGGATCTAGGGCTGGCCGCCACCCCTTGGGGTGGGAACCCTAGAGGGGGAGCAGCCCCCTCGCCCCCTATATATAGTTGAGGTCTAGGGCTGCCCAACACATGAGTTTTCCTGTCTCTCTTGGCGCAGCCCTACCTCTCTTCCTCCTCCTCTCCCGCGGTGCTTGGCGAAGCCCTGCGGGATTGCCACGCTCCTCCATCACCACCACGCCGTCGTGCTGCTGCTGGATGGAGTCTTCCCCAACCTCTCCCTCTCTCCTTGCTGGATCAAGGCGTGGGAGACGTCACCGGGCTGCACGTGTGTTGAACGCGGAGGCACCGTTCTTTGGTGCTCAGATCGGAATCAACCGCGATATGAATCGCTACGAGTACGACTCCCTCATCCGCGTTCTTGCAACGCTTCCGCATCGCGATCTGCAAGGGTATGTAGATGCACTCCCCTTCCCCTCGCTGCTAGATTACTCCATAGATTGATCTTGGTGATGCGTAGAAAATTTTGAATTTCTGCTACGTTCCCCAACAGTGGCATCATGAGCTAGGTCTATGCGTAGTTTCTATGCACGAGTAGAACACAAAGCAGTTGTGGGCGTAAATGTTGCCAATTCTTCTTGCCGCTACTAGTCTTATCTTGTTTCGGCGACATTGTGGGATGAAGCGGCCCGGACCGACCTTACACGTACGCTTACGTGAGACAGGTTCCACCGACTGACATGCACTAGATGCATAAGGTGGCTAGCGGGTGTCTGTCTCTCCCACTTTAGTCGGAACGGATTCGATGAAAAGGGTCCTTATGAAGGGTAAATAGAAATTGGCATATCACGTTGTGGTTTTACGTAGGTAAGAAACGTTGTTGCTAGAAACCTATACAAGCCACGTAAAAACTTGCAACAACAATTAGAGGACGTCTAACTTGTTTTTGCAGCATGTGCTATGTGATGCGATATGGCCAGAAGATGTGATGAATGATATATGTGATGTATGAGATTGATCATATTCTTGTAATAGGAATCACGACTTGCATGTCGATGAGTATGACAACCGGCAGGAGCCATAGGAGTTGTCTTTATTTTTTGTATGACCTGTGTGTCATTGAATAACGCCATGTAAATTACTTTACTTTATTGCTAAGCGCGTTAGCCATAGAAGTCGAAGTAATCGTTGGCGTGACAACTTCATGACACAATGATGGAGATAATGGTGTCATGCCGGTGACGAAGATGATCATGGTGCCCCGAAGATGGAGATCAAAGGAGCAAAATGATATTGGCCATATCATGTCACTATTTGATTACATGTGATGTTTATCATGTTTTGCATCTTATTTGCTTAGAACGACGGTAGTAAGTAAGATGATCCCTCACTAAAATTTCAAGAAAGTGTTCCCCCTAACTGTGCACCGTTGCGAAGGTTCGTTGTTTCGAAGCACCACGTGATGATCGGGTGTGATAGATTCTAACGTTCGAATACAACGGGTGTTGACGAGCCTAGCATGTACAGACATGGCCTCGGAACACAAGCAAAACACTTAGGTTGACTTGACGAGCCTAGCATGTACAGACATGGCCTCGGAGCACAAGAGACCGAAAGGTCGAACATGAGTCGTATAGTAGATGCGATCAACATGGAGATGTTCACCGATGATGACTAGTCCGTCTCACGTGATGATCGGACACGGCCTAGTTTGACTCGGATCATGTATCACTTAGATGACTAGAGGGATGTCTATCTGAGTGGGAGTTCATTAATCAGATGAACTTCATTATCATGAACATAGTCAAAAGGTCTTTGCAAATTATGTCATAGCTTGCGCTTTAGTTCTACTGTTTAAGATATGTTCCTAGAGAAAATTTGGTTGAAAGTTAATAGTAGCAATTATGCGGACTGGGTCCATAAACTGAGGAGTGTCCTCATTGCTGCACAGAAGGCTTATGTCCTTAATGCACCGCTCGGTGTGCTGAACCTCAACGTCGTCTGTAGATGTTACAAAACATCTGACATACACGTTTTGATGACTACGTGATAGTTCAGTGTGTATTGCTAACGGTTTAGAATTGTGGCACCAAAGACGTTTTTTGAAACGTCGCAGAACATATGAGATGTTCCGAAGACTGAAATTGGGATTTCGGACTAGTGCCCACGTCAAGAGGTATGAGACCTCTGACAAATTTCTTAAGCCTGCAGACTAAGGGAGAAGAGCTCAATCGTTGAGCATGTGCTCAGATTGTCTGAGTGCCACAATCGCTTGAATCGAGTGGGAGTTAATCTTCCAGATGAGATAGTGATGGTTCTCCATAGTCACTGCCACCAAGCTATTACAGCTTCGTGATGAACTATAACATATCAGGGATAGACATGATGATCCTTGAGCAACTCGCGATGTTTGACACCGCGAAAGTAGAAATCAAGAAGGAGCATCAATCGTTGATGGTTAGTAAAACCACTAGTTTCTAGAAGGGCAAGGGCAAAAGGGATACTTCATGAAACGGCAAATCATTTGCTGCTCTAGTGAAGAATCCCAAGGTTGAACCCAAACCCGAGACTAAGTGCTTCTGTAATGAGGTGAACAGTCACTGAAGTAAAACTACCCTAGATACTTGGTAGATGAGAAGGCAGGCAAGGTCGACAGAAGTATATTGGATATACGTTATATGAATGTGTACTTTACTAGTACTCCTAGCAGCACCAGGGTATTAGATACCGGTTCGGTTGCTAAGTGTTAGTAACTCGAAATAAAAGCTGCGGAATAAACGGAGACTAGCTAAAGGTGAGATGACGATATGTGTTGGAAGTGTTTCCAAGGTTGATGTGATCAAGCATCACATGCTCCCTCTACCATCGAGATTTGGTGTTTGCGTTGAGCATGATTGGATTATGTTTATCGCAATACAGTTGTTCATTTAAGGAGAATAATGGTTACTCTGTTTATTTGAATAATACCTTCAATGGTCTTGCACCTAAAATGAATCTCGATCGTAGTGATACACATGTTCATGCCAAAAGTAATGATAGTACCACATACTTGTGGCACTGCTATTTGAGTCATATTGGGATAAAACGCATGAAGAAGCTCCATGTAGATGGATCTTTGGACTCACTAGTTTTTGAAAAGATTGAGACATGCGAACCATGTCTATTGGTATATGTGCATGAAGAAACTCCATGTAGATGGATCGTTTGGACTCACTTGATTTTGAATCACTTGAGACATGCAAATCATACCACATGGGCAAGATGACTGAAAGGCCTCGTTTTCAGTAAGATGGAACAAGAGAGCAACTTGTTGGAAGTAATACATTTTGATGTGTGCAGTCCAATGAGTGCTGAGGCATGCAGTGGATATCAATATGTTCTTACTTCACGAATGATTTGAGTAGATGCTGAGTGTATTTACTTGACGAAACACAAGTCGGAATTATTGAAAGGTTCAAGTAATTTCAGAGTGAAGTTGAAGATCGTCGTGACAAGAGGATAAAATGTCTGTGATATGATCATAGAGATGAGTATCTGAGTTACGAGTTTGGCACACAATTAAGACATTGTGGAAAGTGTTTCACAATTAATACCGCCTGGAACACCATAGTGTGGTGGTGTGTCCGAACATCATAACTGCACCCTATTGGATATGGTGCATACCATGATGTCTCTTATCGAATTACCACTATCGTTTATGGGTTAGGCATTAGAGACAACCGCATTCACTTTAAAAGGGGCACCACGCAATTCCGTTGAGACGACACCGTTTAGAGAAACCTAAGTTGTCGTTTCTTAAAAGTTTGGGGCTGCGATGCTTATGTGAAAAGTTTCAAGCTGATAAGCTCGAACCCAAAGTGGATAAATGCATCTTCATAGAATACCCGAAACAGTTGGGTATACCTCCTATTTCAGATCCGGAAGCAAAGTGATTGTTTCTAGAAACGAGTCCTTTCTCGAGGAAAAGTTTCTCTCGAAAGAATTGAGTGGGAGGATGGTGGAGACTTGATAAGGTTATTGAACCGTCACTTCAACTAGTGTGTAGCAGGGCACAGGAAGTTGTTCCTGTGGCACCTACACCAATTGAAGTGGAAGCTCATGATAGTGATCATGAAACTTCGGATCAAGTCACTACCAAACCTCGTAGGACGACGAGGATGCGTACTACTTCAGAGTGGTACGTGATCCTGTCTGGAAGTCATGTTGCTAGACAACAATGAACCTACGAGCTATGGAGAAGCAATGGTGGGCCCATATTCCGACAAATGGTTAAAAGCCATGAAATCCGAGATAAATGGATCTTTGAGAAGAAGACGGACGTGGACGGTAATGTTACCATCTATGCAGCTCGACTTGTGGCAAAGAGTATTTTCACAAGTTCAAGGAGTTGACTACGATGAGATTTTCTCATCCGTAGCGATGCTTAAGTCCGTCGGAATCATGTTAGCATTAGCTGCATTTATGAAATCTGGCAGATGAATGTCAAAAACAAGTTTCCTTACCAGTTTTCGTAAGGAAAAGTTGTATGTGATACAATCAGAAAGGTTTTGTCGATCCTAAGGATGCTAAAAGGTATGCTAGCTCCAGCGATCCTTCCATGGATTAGAGCAAGCATCTCGGAGTTAGAATATACACTTTGATGGAGTGATCAAAGGTTTTGGGTTTATACAAAGTCTGTTAGAAACTTGTATTTACAATAAAGTGAGTGGGAGCGCTACAACATTTCTAATAAGTATATGTGAATGACATATTGTTGATCCGAAATGATGTAAAATTTCTGGAAAGCATAAATGGTTGTTTGAAAGGAGTTTTTAAAAGGAAGACCTGGATAAAGCTGCTTACATATTGGGCATCAAGATCTATAGAGATAGATCAAGACGCCTGATGATGCTTTCAAAGAACGCACACCTTGACATGATTTTGAAAGAGTTCAAAATAGATCAGCAAAGAAGGAGTTCTTGGCTGTGTTACAAGGTGTGAGTATTGAGTGAGACTCAAGACCTGACCACAGCAGAAGAGAGAAAAAGGACGAAGGTCGTCCCCTATGCTTTAGACGTAGGCTCTACAGTATGCTTTGCTGTGTACCGCACATGAAGTGTGCCTTGCCATGAGTTGGTGAAGGGGTACAATAGTGATCCGGGAATGGATCACATGACAGCAGTCGAACTTATCCTTAGTATCTAGTGGACTAAGGAATTTTCTTGATTATGGAGGTGAAAAGGAGTTCGTCGTAAAGGGTTACGTTGATGCGAACTTTGACACTAATCCGGATGACTCTGAGTAGTAAACCGGATTCGTATAGTAGAGCAGTTGTTTGAAATGGCTCCAAATAGCGCGTGGTAGCATCCAAAAGATGACATAGATATTCGTAAAGCACACGGTTCTGAAAGGTTCAGACCCGTTGACTAATAACCTCTCTCACAAGCATAACATGATCAAACCAGAACTCATTGAGTGTTAATCACATAGTGATGTGAACTAGATTGTCGACTCTAGTAAACTCTTTAGATGTTGGTCACATGGTGATGTGACCAGTGAGTGTTAATCACATGGTGATGTGAACTAGATTATTGACTCTAGTGCAAGTGGGAGATTGTTGGAAATATGCCCTAGAGGCAATAATAAATTGGTTATTATTATATTTCCTTGTTCATGATAATCGTTTATTATCCATGCTACAATTGTATTGATAGGAAACTCAGATACATGTGTGGATACATAGACAACACCATGTCCCTAGTAAGCCTCTAGTTGACTAGCTCGTTGATCAATAGATGGTTACGGTTTCCTGACCATGGACATTGGATGTCGTTGATAACAGGATCACATCATTAGGAGAATGATGTGATGGACAAGACCCAATCCTAAGCCTAGCACAAGATCGTGTAGTTCGTTTGCTCAGAGCTTTTCTAATGTCAAGTATCATTTCCTTAGACCATGAGATTGTGCAACTCCCAGATACCGTAGGAATGCTTTGGGTGTACCAAACGTCACAACGTAACTGGGTGGCTATAAAGGTGCACTACAGGTATCTCCGAAAGTGTCTGTTGGGTTGGCACGAATCGAGACTGGGATTTGTCACTCCGTGTAAACGGAGAGGTATCTCTGGGCCCACTCAGTAGGACATCATCATAATGTGCACAATGTGACCAAGGAGTTGATCACGGGATGATGTGAGTTACGGAACGAGTAAAGAGACTTGCCGGTAACGAGATTGAACAAGGTATAGGGATACCGACGATCGAATCTCGGGCAAGTAACATACCGCTAGACAAAGGGAATTGCATACGGGATTGATTGAATCCCCGACATCGTGGTTCATCCGATGAGATCATCGTGGAACATGTGGGAGCCAACATGGGTATCCAGATCCCGCTGTTGGTTATTGACCAGAGAACGTCTCGGTCATGTCTGCATGGTTCCCGAACCCGTAGGGTCTACACACTTAAGGTTCGATGACGCTAGGGTTATAGGGAATAGATATACGTGGTTACCGAATGTTGTTCGGAGTCCCGGATGAGATCCCGGACGTCACGAGGAGTTCCGGAATGGTTTGGAGGTAAAGATTTATATATGGGAAGTCCTGTTTTGGTCATCGGAAAAGTTTCGGGTGCTATCGGTAATGTACCGGGACCACCGGGAGGGTCCCGGGGGTCCACCAAGTGGGGCCACCAGCCCCAGAAGGCTGCGTGGGCCAAGTGTGGGAGGGGACCAGCCCCAGGTGGGCTGGTGCGCCCCCACCAAGGCCCAAGGCGCATGGGAGAGTGGGAGGGGGCAAACCCTAGGTCCAGATGGGCCTTAAGGCCCACCCTAGTGGCGCCCCCCCTCTCCTCCCCTTGGCCGCCCCCCTAGATGGGATCTAGGGCTGGCCGCCACCCCTTGGGGTGGGAACCCTAGAGGGGGCGCAGCCCCCTCGCCCCCTATATATAGTTGAGGTCTAGGGCTGCCCAACACATGAGTTTTCCTGTCTCTCTTGGCGCAGCCCTACCTCTCTTCCTCCTCCTTTCCCGCCGTGCTTGGCGAAGCCCTGCGGGATTGCCACGCTCCTCCATCACCACCACGCCGTCGTGCTGCTGCTGGATGGAGTCTTCCCCAACCTCTCCCTCTCTCCTTGCTGGATCAAGGCGTGGGAGACGTCACCGGGCTACACGTGTGTTGAACGCGGAGGCACCGTTCTTCGGCGCTCAGATCGGAATCAACCGCGATCTGAATCGCTACGAGTACGACTCCCTCATCCGCGTTCTTGCAACGCTTCCGCATCGCGATCTACAAGGGTATGTAGATGCACTCCCCTTCCCCTCGCTGCTAGATTACTCCATAGATTGATCTTGGTGATGCGTAGAAAATTTTGAATTTCTGCTACGTTCCCCAACACTTGATCCCAGTGACAGAAGGGGAACCGACACATATGTATCGTTGCTACTAAGGATAAAATGATGGAGTCTATTTCTACATAAATAGATCTTGTCTACATCATGTCATCGTTTTTGTTGCATTACTCCGTTTCTCCATGAACTTAATACACTAGATGCATGCTGGATAGCGGTCGATGTGTGGAGTAATAGTAGTAGATGCAGGCAGGAGTCGGTCTACTAATCTTGGACGTGATGCCTATATAATGATATTTTCCCGGATATCGTCATGATTATTTGAAGTTCTATCAATTGCCCAACAATAATTTGTTTACCCACCGTTTGCTATTTTCTCGAGAGAAGCCACTAGTGAAACCTACAGCCCCCGGGTCTCTTTCTCATATTATTTGCCTTTGCGGTCTACTTTTTCTTTGCTTTTATTTTCAGTTCTATTAAACCAAAAATACAAAATACCTTGCTGCAATTTATTTTATTTTGCGTTCGATCTATCAATATTTACAACTTTCTCACGTCCGTTTGCCTATCTCTAGGCGCCGCTACCTGAAAGGGATTGACAACCCCTTTTACACGTCGGGTTGCGAGTATTTGTTATTTGTGTGCAGGTGATGTTTACGTTGTGTTGCTTGGTTTGATCATTCTATGGTTTTCTTTGATGAGTTTTTGCTATAGAAAAGTTGGTATATAGTAGATATAATGCAAGAATAAAATATGAATTGGTTTGATACAGTACTTATAGTAGTGATTTTTTTCTTATACTAACGGATCTCACGAAGGTTTTGTTGAGTTTTGTGTGATTGTAGTTTTCAAGTTTTGGGTTATCTTACGATGGATGAAGGAATAAGGAGTAAGAAGGGCATAAGCTTGGGGATGCCCATGGCATCCCAAGCTATTATCCAAAGAGAAGCAAGCAACTAAGCTTGGGGATGCCCCGAGTGGCATCCCCTCTTTCTTCTAACGACCATCGGTATTTTACTCGGAGCTATATTTTTATTCGTCACATACTATGAGTTTTGCTTGGAGCGTCTTGTATGATATGAGTCTTTGCTTGTTTTGTTTTGCTTTTTGAGTCATGAATCCTTGCTGGACACACTTATTTGAGAGAGCCAAAATTATGCCATGACTTGTTAGAATAGCTCTCTATGCTTCACTTAAATTTTTATGAGCTATGGATTTGCTCTAGTGCTTCACTTATACCTTTTTGAGCACGGTGTGCTTTAATATTTTTGAAGAAATACTCTCTTGCTTCACTTAGATTTATTTGAGAGTTAGTAAATTTTTAAGAATTTCTCTCTTGCTTCACTTAAATTATTTTGAGAGAAAGAAAAAACAATATTATGCTCATGATATTCACTTATATTTGTTTGAGGTTGTCAAAAGAAACACATGAAAATTAGTCCCAAAGTGATAGATATCCAAGAAGGATATAAATAAAACTTTCATGAAGATCATTGGACAAACTAAACTTGATTCCTTGTAATAGTTTGGAGATATGATGATGTGATATGAGAGTCATGTTGCTGAGTAATTGTGCTTTAGTAAGAATATTGGTGTTAAGGTTTGTAATTCCCTATGCAAGCACGAAAGTCAATAGTCATGCAATGAAATTACATCCTACTTGTGGTGCATTATTCGGTGTTAATTATGCTTAATGCTCGCTTACGAGATTATTCGTTTCTTGGTTGGTCGCTTCTCAATCTTTTGCTAGCCTTCATTTTGCACTAAGTATGATCACTACTTGTGCATCCAAAAACCATTAAACCAGTTTTGCCACATGAGTCTACTATACCTACCTATATGTGGTATTCTTTTGCCGTCTAAGCAAATTTGTATGTGCCATCTCTAATTTTCAAAATAAACTTCTCTTTTGTGTGTTCGTACCGCTCACGAGGCGGTGAGGGGTGGCCAATATTTTCCATGCTAGATGTGTTATTCTCACGATAAGTGTTTATTCACTTGTCATTGCACGAGAGTAAGGCAAATGTATTAGGGATGCCCAGTCCTGAAATGAAAAATGAATCTACTTTCTGTTGTCAAATAATAAATTCCTTGGGAAGTGTTGGTATGGAAGGCAACCGTGTATTCGGCTAGCCATGGAAAGTGAAAGTATGGTGGAAAAAGGAATAAACTTTATTTCCTGTTTGGGAACCACCTATGATATATCTAGCATGGAAAGTGTTGGGAGCTCTAATTCATTTTCGTTGGTGGGAAAGGCACACCTCCCAAAATGTTTTTATCTCTAAGTTTTTCGCTTTGAGCTCTGGCACCTCTACAAATCCCTACTCCCCTCTACAAAGGGCCTTTCTTTTACTTTATGCAATTTTTATTTTGAATTTGAGTCTCCATCTTTTCTTATAAAAGCACCAACTAGGAGGCACTATGATCGCACTTGATTATTGGGTGTAGCTAATATGCGAGTGTGTTTCATGAATGGATCAATGGTTGAGCATGATGGGCTAGGGATAACTTATTTTAGCATTGATATTTTGGAAGACATGGTTGCTGGTTGATATGCTTGAGTATTTATGTCTCGTGTCAAAAATAGACTATTGCTTTGAATCATATAAAAGTCCAAATGTCCATGCTATAAAGAAAAGAATATGAGATGACATGTTAGGCAGCATTCCACATCAAAAATTGTGCCTACTCGAGGACGAGCAGGAGTTAAGCTTGGGGATGCTGATACGTCTCCAACGCATCTATAATTTTTGATTATTCCATGCTTTTATATTATCACTCTTGGATGTTTTATAATCATTTTATAGTCATTTTTTGGTACTAACCTATTGACATAGTTCCAAGTGCCAGTTGCTGTTTTCTGCATGTTTTTCACATCGCGGGAAATCAATACCAAATGGAGTCCAAATGCAGCAAAACTTTTTGTGGATTTTTTGGTCCATAATACATCCAGTGGGCCTGAGAAGTGCCTGGGGGTGCTCCGAGGGGAGCACAACCCTCCAGGGCACGCGAGGATGCCCAGGCGCGCCCTGGTGGGTTGTGCCCACCTCGGGTGCCCCCTGAACCGACTCTTTGCTCTATAAATGCCTCAATATTCCAGAAACCCTAGGGGAGTCAACGAAAATCAATTCCACCCGCCGCAGACTCCAGAACCACCAGATCCAATCTAGACACCATCACGGAGGGGTTCACCACTTCTATTGGTGCCTCTCCGATGATGCGTGAATAGTTCTTTGTAGACCTACGGGTCCGTATAGTAGCTAGATGGCTTCCTCTCTCTCTTTTGATTATCAATACAATGGTCTCTTGGAGATCCATATGATGTAACTCTTTTTGCGGTGTGTTTGTTGGGATCAGATGAAGTTTGAGTTTATGATCAGATCTATCTTTTCATCCATGAAAGTTATTTGAGTCTTCTTTGATCTCTTATATGCATGATTGCTTGTAGCCTTGTATTTCTTCTCCGATATTTGGGTTTTGTTTGGCCAACTTGATCTATTTATCTTGCAATGGGAAGAGGTGCTTTGTAGTGGGTTCGATCTTACGGTGCTTGATCCCAGTGACAGAAGGGGAACCGACATGTATGTATTATTGCTACTAAGGATAAAATGATGGGGTCTATTTCTACATAATAGATCTTGTCTACATCATGTCATCGTTCATTGCATTACTCCGTTCCTCTATGAACTTAATACACTAGATGCATGCTGGATAGCAGTCGATGTGTGAAGTAATAGTAGTAGATGCAGGCAGGAGTCCGTCTACTAATCTTGGACGTGATGCCTATATAATGATCATTGCCTGGATATCGTCATGATTATTTGATGTTCTATCAATTGCCCAACAACAATTTGTTTACCCACCGTTTGCTATTTTCTCAAGAGAAGCCACTAGTGAAACCTACGGCCCCCGGGTCTCTTTCTCATATTATTTGCCTTTGCGATCTACTTTTTCTTTGCTTTTATTTTCAGTTCTATTAAACCGAAAATACCTTGCTCCAATTATTTTATTTGGCGTTCGATCTATCAATATTTACAACTGTCTCACGTCTGTTTGCCTATCTCTAGGCGCCGCTACCCGAAAGGGATTGACAACCCCTTTTACACGTCGGGTTGCGAGTATTTGTTATTTGTGTGCATGTGCTGTTTACGTTGAGTTGCTTGGTTCTCCTACTGGTTCGATAACCTTGGTCTCATCACTCAGGGAAATACCTACCGTTGTTGTGCTGCATCATCCCTTCCTCTTTGGGGAAATACCAACGTAGCTTCAAGCCGCATCACTCCCCTTCAGGACAAGGGAAGACTAGCCTGGGATTTCAAGAATGCAGTCGATATCATGTGGGTAAGCGCTGGGCTTGGCACCAACTTGACGGTACTACAACACAAAGTCCATTGCCACCTGCTTTTCCGCGACACCGGCAAGTTTAAGTTGCCGACCAAGGTGGTGCCCTTGTGCAACAACTCCGCCAAGGATGCCATCATTGCAATGATGCCCGACTACAATGTCCACGACGTCGTTGGATCTTGTAAAGAACCACTCGAAGATGTGGTGAGGGGATGGTTTGAAACCCTTGTGGAGAAGGCCGTCAGAGAAGGGAAGGACCTCATCTGCGACACCATCGACGAAGAGCTGGCACATGTTCCCAAGTGGACAGAGGAGGCAAGAATGGCCAAAGGCGTCGGTGTGCTCACTTTCACGGCAGCCAATATGGATGAAGAGGATCGAGATGAATCAGTAGACGCGTCGCCGGAATGTCTTGCCGGGGACCAAGGTGAAGAAACTATTGAGGAGCAGATACGCAGGGAGCCCCCTGTTCCCCCTGCTTCAGCAAGGAGAACTCACACCCTCCAAAGAGCTGTTTCGAGGGAGCCGGTCCACCCTCCATCTTCAGGTGACGACGTGGCTAAAAAGGATGCGACCGCCAAGGCTACCGAGTGGCAAGGATCTCGACGCCAAGCCCCTTAGCAACAGCAAATGTGGGTTGCCCCTTTGGGGCAGCCAACCGCGTCGATTGTCGGAGTAACTAGGTTGTCTCAGCCTTCCGCACCCCCACCAACCAAGTGAGCCAGGACTCCCTTCCCGCCTCCTTCCTTCAGCACTGGACCCAAGGGTGAATGTGACCTTTCTGTCCTTAGTGATGAGGAGGAGGACGAAGAGTACGTGCCAACTGCTTCTATCGGTTCTTGATATTTTGTTTTTGCTGATCCGATTTTCCTTGTCTTGACCTGATTCAATAGTGACGGGCAAACATTGGCGCAAAGGATGGTGAAGAGGGGGAGGACCAAAACAGGGGATAAGTCGACGACAAGCTTGCCACCCGGCGCGGACGTGGTGATCATTAGCCCCCAGCGCAACCCCCGTCGTAGCCCCCAGCGTGAGGCCACTACCTTCTTTCCTTTGGCAAGCATGGGTGTTGAGGATGTCATTGCTAAAATCATCAAGGAAGCAAGAGAAGAGCGCCACGAAGAAGAGGAGCGCCCGGAGGCGAATCCCAACGTGACACCTCCATCGTCCACTGCGGCGGAACCCAATTCTCCAGCAAGGACCTCCACCGACGAGCCTGTCCGCGTCGATGACGTGCCAGCAAGTGGGTTTGCCGGCAACCAGGCGACGGCAAATGAAGTTGTCAGAGGGGAAGTTGTCCCTCCTCAACAGTCTCAGTCTGGTAAGTCACTTCTCTCAAGCGATCCCATTCCTTAATGATTTTTGTTTTCTTGAACTTGGCCTGAATTTGACTCCCTCCCTTCTCCTTCTTCTCAGATCCTCCCTCAACCGATGACATGGACATAGACGCCACCATTGAGGGGATCGGGAAGGATGCTGCTAGCGAGGCTAGCAAAGTCGATGCTGACGAGGGGGGCGCCAAGAATACCAATGAGGAGGCCAGCAACAAGAGTGTCGAGGCCACTGGCAGCATTTCTGCCCCAGGAGCGCCAAGCGCTGACTCGGCCATGGGGGTGGTCACTGTTGGCAAGGAAGACATCAACGACCACCCTTCGACATCTGAAGTGCCTCCTCCAAGCAAGTATTTGAAGGTTGGCGACGGCTTGTTTGTCAGCGTCCCTGGGACATCAAGCGTTGACACGCCCACTAAAGGAGGAGTTTCCGATGACGAGCTCATCATTGCTGCGAGGCTCGAAGTTGTCAATGAGCCGAGCACCAGCGACAGTGGATCCAACGAGCAGCAACTATACATGGCCATGAGCGAGAACTTCCAGAAGCTTCAAGCACACTACCGCAACCGAACGGAGAGCCTGGACTCCAGGGCAGCTGTCATCGGCAAGGCAGAGAAGGAGTTCTAGAAGCGCGTGGAGGAGGCGCAAATATGGCACGCCGAAAGCCTCCAAGACCTGCAGAACCGTGAAAGGTAGCTCGCCATCGAGTGGAACAAGTTTTTCTTGGAGAAGGCCGAAGCCAACAAGGCATAGGAGGAAGCCACGCAAAGGATTGCGGCAGAAGATGCCAAGTTAAGAGAGCGCAAGATCGGTCTCGACGCTCATGAAGAAGAGCTTGCCGCTCGTAAGGAGGCTCTTGCCACCAAGCTCTACGACAAGGATGAAGAGGTCCAAGTCCTCCTTGCATAGCAGTCCCAGGAGCTCGAGCGGCAGCACCAACATACAACCAAAGCTCAAGCTGCAGATCATCCCGGCAAGATACATGAATCCATCACTGCTGCCAAAGCCGCAGAGGCTGCCAAGAACGAACTGGAGGGCAACTTAAAGAAGCTGGAGGAAGATCTTTCCACCATTAACAAGGAGGTCCCGATGCTCAAAATGGATAGAGAAAAGATAGCTCATGCCTTGGCGGAGCTGCAAACCTCAATATCCGTCAAGAACCAAGAGCTCACTAAGGCCAATGGTGTCACTGATGACCACAAGCCGAGGCTGACCAACTTGGAAAAATCTCTTGAAGGTGCCAAGGAGCAGGGGAAGGTCTTGTCGATAGATCTCCAAAACGAGAAGGCCTCGCTTAAGAGCGATGTCGACTCCTTCAACAAGCTCAAGGGTGGCTACAAACTTTGGACTGATCATCTTGTGGTGACCACGAAAAACCTCACGCATAGTTATCTACCATGGGCTTGCCGGAATTTCGCTGCCTGCACCAGGCTAAGTCTATTCATCGAGAGTCTAATCGAGGCGTTGGAAAAGAAACAGGAGGCTCAAGCCGCACAAATTACAACCAAGTCTCGCAGGCTTTGCCGGGATGTCCTCTTTAAGGTACTCGTCAAACTTGTGTACCTGAATCCCGACATCGACATTTCCAAGTCCTTCAAGAGCCTGACGCAGGCAGTGGACACCAAGGCTGCCGAGGAGCTCATCATGCCATTTGCCAACAAGGTCACCCAAATCCCCAAGACCGAGGGCCGGTGCAGGAACTTGTCTTTTGCTTGTATCATTTGGATGCAATTTTAGTTCATGTAAAAGACATATCTATCTTAAGTTAGAACTGCATTTGGCTTCTAATGTAATATAACTTGCTATCTGATGAATGGCTATGTGCTATCTTCCTTGTATTATTCTGTCTTCCCATGATTTTTGTACCCTACGCTTTCCAGAAACTTGTTGGTGCGCACACTCCTCCCGCGAGCGCTTGAGGAACAGGTACTTAGCAGCCTGCCGGAAGTGCCGCTACTGGCAAGGTCACACTTGATGGTCACAACACAACTACTTAAGTTGTTGAGCGGACTCGAAGCAAAGTAAGAGCACAGCTGGTCACGACAAGGTTCCTTAGCGTGTAGGTTTCTCATACAAAGGCTAAGATCGTTCAAGGAAGAAATGCAACTACAACATGAATTTGTTTCAATGTTTTTCAACTTAGATCTTTCTTTGTTAACGTTGTACTTCTTGTCGTGAATGATAACTTGAACGTCACCTGTGGTATCCATAACGTCACTCTCCCCCGGGAAATTTGCACGTGAGGGACCCTTCTGTCCTTTTAAGAAAAAGAAAGAAGAGAAAAGAGGAGGCTAGAAACCTTGACGGTTTGTTAGACATCTCGTGCAAGGCAACATGTAACACAACCCTGCATACAACATGTACAAACATATATGTATTTGACAAAGAGGTGTGGAATACTTATCTTTATTTCACTTCGCACATGGTCTGCACCTGGCTTTGTACAAAGGATTACATGTCTTGCGACAAACTTGTACAAAAGAGGTTGATGGGTGGCCCGGCAACCGCGCCTTATAGGTAGAACTTGCGAAGATGCTCAATATTCCATGAGTTACGCGCCTGAGTGCCATCTTTGGTCTCTAGACAGACTGCACCAGGTCTAATGACTCGTGCTACCTGGTAAGGGCCTTCCCACTTTGGTGTGAACTTGTTTGATCCTTTCGTGGATTGACTCCAACAAAGAACAAGGTCACCTTCCTCAAACCTTCGGGCGTGCACTTTGCGGCTATGGTAGCGGCGCAAAGCTTGTTGGTAAGATGCAACACACACAACAGACTGGAGACGATCTTTCTCAAGGAGCATGACATCGTCATGCCGCATTTGCTCTCGCTCAACTTCATCAAAAGCTTGCACTCGAGGTGACCCATATGTGAGTTCTGTGGGGAGCACCGTGATGACCCACAAGTATAGGGGATCAATCGTAGTCCTTTCGATAAGTAAGAGTGTCAAACCATACAAGGAGTAGAAGGAAATGACAAGCGATTTTCAGCAAGGTAATTTCTGCAAGGACTGAAATTGTCGGTAACAAGTAGTTTGATAGTAAGATAATTTGTAGCAAGCAAGTAACGGTAACGGTAGCAAAAGTGCAGCAAGGTATCCCAATCCTTTTTGTAGAAAAGGATAGGCCAAAACAATCTCTTATAATAAGCGAAGCGTTCTTGAGGGCACACGGGAATTTCATCTAGTCACTTTCATCATGTTTGTTTGATTCACGTTCTCTACTTTGATAATTTGATATGTGGGTGGACCGGTGCTTGGGTGCTGTTCTTACTTGAACAAGCCTCCCACTTATGATTAACCCCCTCGCAAGCATCCACAACTATGAGGAAAATATTAAGATAAAATCTAACCATAGCATTAAACATATGGATCTAAATAAGTCCCTTACGGAATAGCGCATAAACTAGGGTTTAAGCTTCTGACACTCTAGCAACCCATCATCTAATAAATAATCCACAATGGATCCCCTTAGGCACAAATATGGTGAAGTGTCATTTAGTCAACGTTCACATAACACCACTAAGGGAATCACAACATACATATCATCAAAATATCGAACGAATATCAAATCCACATAATTACTTACAACATGACTTCTCTCGTGGCCTCAAGAACAAGGACAACTACTCACAAATAATATTCACGCTCAAGATCAGAGGGATATTAAATAGCATAATGGATCTGAACATATAATCTTCCACCAAATAAACCATATAGCATCAACTACAAGATGTAATCAACACTATTAGTCACCCACAGGAACCAATCTGAGGTTCCGGTACAAAGATTGAACACAAGAGATGAACTAGGGTTGGAGATGTAGGAGATATGCCCTAGAGGCAATAATAAATGTTATTGATTATCTCCCGGTTCATAATTATGTTTATGTTTCCATGCTATAACTGTTATGGTTCTCGAGTCTGCAATAACACGAGGCTCGGAGGAAGACTCATATGCACGTGTGGAATAATAAACGGTAAGAAGTATTCTTGGTCTGGCCTCTAAGACTAGCTCAAGTGTTGCAAGATGGTTCTGTTTTCCTGATCATGGGCATGTCAATGCCAGCAACTTTGAGGGCACAATGTTAAGAGAACATTTGTGTTGAATCGACCCGGATTGATGTTATGCTAAGAGATTCATTCGTCGCAAGTTAATGGTACATAACACAGAGATGGTTAACCTGTGCATGATTCCTTAGACCATGAGAGTATCGAGTTTCTTCATGCTTGCTTCATGAACTTTGGGGTTTGTTAAACGTCATCCGTAAATGGGTGGCTATTACGGCGGCTTACGGGTTCATGGAAAAGTGTGTCAAGTAACTTGATAGCTCAAGATTGGGATTGCTCCTCCGACGATAGAGAGATATTCTCGGGCCCTCTCGGTGTTACGGTATCCATCATCGTCTGGCCAGACACAGTGTGATTTGATCACAGGGATGCCGGAACACGGAAACGAGAAAAGAGAACAAAACCAGTAACGAGGTAACTAGCATAGTGGACAAATTGTTGATCCATAGGAATGCAATAAATCTCACCTCGGGTGTTTGTGACATATCGCGAAGCAACAGGAATAGCTCACGGCAACTTGAGGTTCACTCGAATATTCATTCGTGTGGGTATAGGGGTCAATATGGGTGTCCACGGCTCCGATGTTGATTATTGATCGGAAGAGGTTCCAGGTCATGTCTATGCTTCACCGAACCTATAGGGTCACACGCTTAAGGGTCATCTATCTGCTGAATATAGACAGGGAGTCTGAGAGAAAGTTTTCAGAAAAAGTTTTTGGGAGACATCAGAAAAGTTCTGAAAATAGAGGTCACCGGTTGAGTTCTGGTAAAACCGAAAAAGTTGTTTCGGGGTATGCCATTAAGTCAAAATGGTTTCGGCACATGCCTGATAATTCTTGGAGGGTGCCAGAATCATTTTGGAAACTTTTTGGAATTTTCAGAAATAAAAACCGAAAACGTTTCGGAGCTGTCGGTACCGCTTTGGTTGTTTTTCGCAGATGAAATTCACTAAATCTGAAATTGTTTCAGAACGAATCCAAAATCATTTTAGTAGGTACTGGAATTATTCTAAGACCCACAGAAATATTTTCGGATTTAATGGACGTGAAAAATTGTCTTCATGAATAGTGAAAACGCATTCTTGTTTGCTTTTCGCAGATGAAAATCACTAAACCAAAATTGTTTCGGAACGCGTTGAAAATTATTTTAGTGGGTACTGGAAATGTTCTGAGCGCACATAAATATTTTCAGTTCGAACAGACGCTGAAAAATGTCGTCATGAATAGTGAAAGTGCTTTTTGCTTGGCTTCTTGGAGAAGCCACCTTGAGGGCCTTTTTGGTATTTCCCCCCTTGGCCTCTTGGAGAAGCCACCCTTGGGCTTGGCCTATAAATAGGGGTGGAGGGGCTGCCTAAAGGATCATCCCTTGCTCTCATACACATGCCATGAATTATCTGGCTTCTTCTCTCCCTCCCACGAAAAGAGTATCGTAGAGCCGTAAGGCTGTCTGGGTTCCGGCAGGAACTAGTTCTGGACGGCGAAGCCCTGCCGGATAGATGACACCGTATGTGTGCAACTCTGTAGAGAGATCGTAGTTTCGGTCTTAGTTCGTGAGTGCCTCCCGAAGGGCTGTCCGTGTGACCGTCCGAGTTTTGAAGGTCCTCCCGAAGGGCTGTCCGAGTGACCATTCGAGTTTCGAAGGTCCTCCCGAAGGGCTGTCCGCGACACCGTCCGGGGGGGCTGTTCGACCGCCTCCCAGAGGGCTGTCTGAGGAGCAGATGAGGGTATACATCCTCGTGGTTGGGAGGTTGTAAATCCTAGTTGTGGGGATCTGCACCGCCGATCGTCATCTACTCTACTTCCCGCTGCGCTACGAGACGGTAACGAAAAAGATCAAACCATGTATGCAGTCTCCATAGTGGTCCTGGGCTGGTGCGTAGGTCGGAAAATTTTTGTTGTCTGCTGCGTTACCCTACAGTGGCATCAAGAACCGTGCTAAGCGTAGATGCAGGTTTCGATCTAGAATACATGGAGATGTATGGGTATTGCATAATATAATTAGGTAGTAGATGAGATCTATTGCTGAAAATTATTTATGCGGGTGACAGATGAAATCTGTTACCCGACGTTCTTGTTGCTTCCCTAGAATTTGCGTTTGCTCAATCTCGAGACAGCATGGTGGAATTTGACAAAGTTCTGGTAATCTGTGATCCTGATTGATCATGGAAGTGCTATCAGTTCTTCGGGTTCTGTCGTAGTCAAAAGAAAGATGAAATTCGCAGATGAAAGGGCATTGCAGATATGATGTGCACGGGGGTCATGCGTATGACGAAGTTTAGTATGGGGCTCGAGATTTAATTATCTCGTGTTTCATACACCCTGAGATGTTAATCTAGCAACTTGAATAATCATACTTGATGATAAAACGTTGGTAGCTGCGGTTTAAGTCAAAACCTTAGAAGCCACGTAAAATAAAATTTTGCATAAACCGATTAGAGGCGTCTAACTTGGTTTTGCAGGATGTGCATGTGATGTGGTATAGCAATGCTCATATTCAATTTTATTATGTATGAGATGACTATATGATGTAATTAACATGACCTGCGTGTCATGATTCGGCATGATGGCTGGAGCCATATGATTGTCAGTTTAATGACCTGCGTGTCAACCTTAAGTAATGCACTTATTTTATTAACCTATAGAGATAGCAATATTATCTGGCGCATCGACAAGGTGGTGGCAATCTTCGCGAAGGTGAACACTGACGCGAATGCCGAAGACGAAGAAATGAAAGACTTCTCCGTCAGAAAGGGCTATACCATATCATGCTATTATGAATTACTTGAGATGTTTATCCCTTTGATGCACCCTTTTTGATTGCGCGGTAGTCGCTTTTTATTAGCGGGATCTCTCACTAAAATATCAAGTAGTTAGTGTTCTCCCAAGTGTAGCACCGTCACAACACCTATCTTTTCGTGGTGCGCCATGGATGCATGGGTACGAACGATTAGAGAAGTGTGAGGCGGGTGAGGTCAGACCTCACAGCAAGATCACTTGGTTGTCTTGACGTTCATGGCAGGATCGTCCTGAGCTCGGAACACACGCATCAAAAGATGAGCAAGAGTCACATAGAGATGTGATTGGCAAGTTGGCCTACCGATTAAAATTCCCGTTATGAGATGATGATTCTATGGCGATGAATTGAAGTCTGGATCTTGTATCACTCAAAATTAATTATGAGAGATATTGATTTGAGTGGGAGCGCACTGTTGAATTAACATGTTTAATTCTCAGTGCAATTAATTATGAACACTGTCTAAGTGTTTCTTGCAAAATAGTTGTAGAATAATGGCTCGCGATTCCACTTTCCCTGTTAAAATTGAATAGCTGTTAAATATCTGGTTAAAACTTTACGATTGGTAACGTAATGTGAGGATTGTCCTCAAAAGTGCCGAGAAGGACTTTGTCCTATCGCATGCTTTCCGTATCCTCCCGCGAATGCTATGGATCATGTGACTCTCGTCCTTCGATACAAAAGCGAGAATTCTGTTATGGTCAAGTGGAATATGTTTGCTTCCATGAAACCCAAACTTCGAAAGTTGGGATAGTTATATGATATTCATGGAACTGAAAATTATTTTCAGATACAAACAAAGCAATGTTTATTGCAAGTATTAGTAAAAGTGTTTACTATGCATTTGACTTTTGGGAAAGGGATCCAGAAGAACGCCTACCATATAATGAAAGGTGAATAAAACAACAACTTAAAGAGAAAGGAAGTGTCCAAAGGGTGTTAGTATGACTTACACGCCTGGGAAGTCCGGCGCTAACGTCACTCTTAAGTTGGGTGCTTCTTTTGCGAGTAGGAGAAATACTAAAAGTTAAACTGTTAGAAGTATAAAGGCAGAAAGAAAGATGACTGGAATATCCAGCTCATGTATGAATTTCATACAAGTTTTTGATGTATAGTAGGCTGGTCAAAGATATAGTTCTTGGGAATTATGGTTAAACATGTTAATCACTAATTCTTGGGTATTGTGAGTTAATCACAAAGATACCCGCTCAATTGCATTCTGTTGCGAATCAATGTAAGAGCTACTATGGCCTAAAAAGACTAGCCAGAAATGAGGTTAAGGTATACACATGGAACATAGTAAATGTTACTATACCTTCCATTGGTGTATTGCCGTCTGTATTTATTTTCATAATTCATTTAGAGTTTTACAAACTCTAGCCCATTGCATAAGGTATCTTGCAAGAAGGTTGTTCATAAGAGAACTTTTTATGTTCGATGTTATGAATAACACAAGGGCCATACCTTCATTATGAATGAGATGTATGTTATGAATATTGATAATAATACAATACCTCTGGGTTTACTTTCATAATTCATTTTAGAGTTTCATACACTCTAGCCCATTGCACAATGTTTGTTGCAAAAGTGTTGTTCATAAAAACAACAATTGTTGTTAAGTATTATGAATAACATGAAGGGCCATGCTTCCATCCAAGATGGGATGTATGTTATGAATATTGATGGTAATATGATACATCCATAACACTGACGCTAAATGTCGCAAGACCAAAAGAATACCACACAAGTGTGGCACTACATTTGGTCACATTGGAGAAACCTGCATGGAAAATTCCATTATGATGGATTTTGAAGTCTTTTTGATTTTGAATCATCTGACACTTGCAACTTTCCTCCGAAAAGTGAAGTGAGTAAAATACCGTTCATAGGCCATAAGGAACGACCAACAAACTTATTAGTGATCATACATTTGATGTGTGTAGTCCGATAAGTGTTGTTAGTGGTGGATTTAATCATCTTCAGAAATGACTCAAGTAGATATATGGATATTTACTTGATGAGACGCAAGTCTGGATCTTTTGAAATCATTCGAAAGGTTTTCAAAAATGAAGTAGAAGTTATTGTAACAAGAAAATTATGTTTCTGCAATTTGATTGCACAAAGGAATATTTGAGTTACATGTTTAGCGAATGTCTGATGAGTTGTGAAAGGGGTTTCATAACTTGCACCTCCCGGAACACCACTGCAAGTGGAAAGTCCGTGGAGATGTAATCTAACCATTTATGACATGGTAAGGTCAAAGATGACATAAATAAATTTGCCATTATCCCTTTTAAAGTGATGCTTTAGAGACTGCGGCTTTTACACTGAAAAGAGCTACATCGGGTCTGTTGAAATGAAGCCATGGTATGGTACGCCCAACCATGTTATATCTTTTCTTAACATTTGGAATGTGGGGCTTGTGTAAAAGGTTACAAACCTATTCCAAATCAGACAAGTGCTACTTTGTAGGTTATACCAAAATGTTGGGTATTCCTCCCTCACTATACCAAGGCAAATAGTTTTGCCGCGAAACGATGTGCTTTTAAAGAGAATGGTTCTTTCAAAAAGGTGAGTGGGAGAATAGTGCAACTCGACGAGATAAACTGTATCTTCGTCATCAGACCAAAGGAAAGAGACCTTGGAAGTAATTCCAGAGTTTCCTATTGCGACTAATACGAAAGTCTCTACAATAAAATGTATGAACTTCGGTCGAACTTGCAGCTGAACCACGTAGGCAAGGCTCGTGCAAACCTCTCGGGTGCGCAAACAAGATATTTTTGTTAGACAACATTATACCTACGATACACAAGGAAGCATTGATGGGCCCTGACTCCGGAATTGGCTAAATGCCAATACAAGCCGAGTTAGTTTCCGTATAAGTGATTCAAGATTAAAACCTTGATACACCTTTCGGAAGACTTAGAGTCTAATGAATATTTATGGAACTTAAAACTGATACGGATAAAAATGTTTTATCCATAAAGCACGACTTGTTCAAATGACAAGTTCAAGAGTTGACTACGATGAGGTTGTTTTCATCGTAGCGATGCTTAAAGTCAGTTCGGGTTGAACTAGCAATTAATACATATTTCAATCATGAGATATGAAACATGGATGATAATAGGATTTCCATCTGATGGAAATGAAACCAAGGACTTGCATGTGTTACAGTCCAAGGCATTTTGTCTATCCAGAGGATGCTAGTAAGGGTGCGAACTTCAGAGTTCCAGAGATGGACAGAAGAGAGCAAAATGGAGTTGGAATCTTCGTGCTTTGATGAAATGGGCAAAGGGGTTTGACTTCATCAATGGGTAACGAAGATGCTTGTAATTCAAGAAAGTAAGTGGGAGCGTAATGGTATTTCTAAAAACCTTGTGTGCTTGACACATTGTTAATTGGAAATAAATTTCTTGACACGAATTAGGACTTCATTTGAAATTGTTTTTGATGAAGTGCTTAGGCTAAATAGCCTCAATATTAGGCATGATGATATATGGAGATAGATTTACCTAATATGGCTAAGTAATGAATACATATTGACAAAGTGCTAAAACCTATTTAGCATTTAAAACGCCAAGGAGTGATTCTTGACTAGGTCACATGGAAAGAGTTTTTACAAGACTCGGTGTCCCAAAACACTGATGAGTAAAATACATGATGGAGATTCCACACACCTTCGTGTTTTGGATTAATCATGTATTCCATGGTATGTAAAAACAACCAGATATGTCCAATACTCCCAAGCTGTTGCGAGTATAGATACCAAAGTGATCAAAAGTACTGATCATGGGACAACAGTGAAAAATGATCATTGAGTACTAAAGTAGCACTGGTGACATGTTTTCTCGCAAGTGGAGATCATGAAGAGTTCGTTGTAAAAGGTTACATCGATACAATCTTCATCATTTATCCATGCAATTTTCAATTTAAATTGAGGGTTTTGTGTAACACACAATATGGTAGTGCAGTTAGTTGGAAATTGTTCCAAACAAGTTACTGTGGCGAATTCTATAACAGAGGCGAAGTATGTTGCCGCTTTAGAAGTGACAAAGACAAAGACGTTGAATCATATAGTTCATTCATGAACTTAGTATGGTTCCCAAAAGGCTTTGGTCAATGGGACACTATTGCAGATAGTTGCTCCATAACTCAGTCAGAGGAATTAGGTTTCGACCAATGATTCACATATATACAAAGCAAAGTCCGCACAAAATATGAATTTTGTGAAAGCGTGAAAACGCTAGGATATGCAGAGATATACACGGAGCTGAAATTGTCAGATCCGATGGACATCAGGATGTACCACATGCGAAGCATTTTTTACACCAGTATGCCATAGGTGTAAAGAGCATTAGCATTAACTAGATTATTGACTCTAGTGCAAGTGGGAGTCTATAGGAGATATGCCCTAGAGGCAATAATAAATGTTATTGATTATCTCCCGGTTCATAATTATGTTTATGTTTCCATGCTATAACTTCTATGGTTCTCGAGTCTGCAATAACACGAGGCTCGGAGGAAGACTCATATGCACGTGTGGAATAATAAACGGTAAGAAGTATTCTTAGTCTGGCCTCTAAGACTAGCTCAAGTGTTGCATGATGGTTCTGTTTTCCTGATCATGGGCATGTCAATGCCAGCAACTTTGAGGGCACAATGTTAAGAGAACATTTGTGTTGAATCGACCCGGATTGATGTTATACTAAGAGATTCATTCATCGCAAGTTAATGGTACATAACACAGAGATGGTTAACGTGTGCATGATTCCTTAGACCATGAGAGTATCGAGTTTCTTCATGCTTGCTTCATGAACTTTGGGGTTTGTTAAACGTCATCCGTAAATGGGTGGCTATTACGGCGGCTTACGGGTTCATGGAAAAGTGTGTCAAGTAACTTGATAGCTCAAGATTGGGATTTGCTCCTCCGACGATGGAGAGATATTCTCGGGCCCTCTCGGTGTTACGGTATCCATCATCGTCTGGCCAGACACAGTGTGATTTGATCACAGGGATGCCGGAACACGGAAATGAGAAAAGAGAACAAAACCAGTAACGAGGTAACTAGCATAGTGGACAAATTGTTGATCCACAGGAATGCAATAAATCTCACCTCGGGTGTTTGTGACATATCGCGAAGCAATAGGAATAGCTCACGGCAACTGGAGGTTCACTCGAATATTCATTCGTGTGGGTATAGGGGTCAATATGGGTGTCCACGGCTCCGATGTTGATCATTGACCGGAAGAGGTTCCAGGTCATGTCTATGCTTCAACGAACCTATAGGGTCACACGCTTAAGGGTTATCTATCTGCTGAATATAGACAGGGAGTCTGAGAGAAAGTTTTCGGAAAAAGTTTTTGGGAGACATCAGAAAAGTTCTGAAAAGAGAGGCCACCGGATGAGTTCTGGTAAAACCGAAAAAGTTGTTTCGGGGTATGCCATTAAGTCAAAATGGTTTCGGCACATGCCTGATAATTCTTGGAGGGTGCCAGAATCATTCTGGAAACTTTTTGGAATTTTCAGAAATAAAAACCGAAAACGTTTCGGAGCTGTCGGTACCGCTTTGGTTGTTTTTCGCTGATGAAATTCACTAAATCTCAAATTGTTTCAGAACGAATCCAAAATCATTTTAGTGGGTACTGGAATTATTCTAAGACCCACAGAAATATTTTCGGATTTAATGGACGCGAAAAATTGTCTTCATGAATAGTGAAAACGCATTCTTGTTTGCTTTTCGCAGATGAAAATCACTAAACCAAAATTGTTTCGGAACGCGTTGAAAATAATTTTAGTGGGTACTCGAAATGTTCTGAGCGCACATAAATATTTTCAGTTCGAACGAACGCTGAAAAATATCGTCATGAATAGTTAAAGTGCTTTTTGCTTGGCTTCTTGGAGAAGCCACCTTGAGGGCCTTTTTGGTATTTCCCCCCTTGGCTTCTTGGAGAAGCCACCCTTGGGCTTGGCCTATAAATAGGGGTGGAGGGGGCTGCCTAAAGGATCATCCCTTGCTCTCATACACATGCCATGCATTATCTAGCTTCTTCTCTCCCTCCCACGAAAAGAGTTTCGTAGAGCCGTAAGGCTGTCTGGGTTCCGGCAGGAATTAGTTCTGGACGGCGAAGCCCTGCCAGATAGATGACACCGTATGTGTGCAACTCTGTAGAGAGATCGTAGTTTCGGTCTTAGTTCATGAGTGCCTCCCGAAGGGCTATCTGTGTGACCGTCCGAGTTTTGACGGTCCTCCCGAAGGGCTGTCCGAGTGACCGTTCGAGTTTCGAAGGTCCTCCCGAAGGGCTGTCCGCGACACCGTCCGGGGGGGCTGTTCAACCGCCTCCCGGAGGGCTGTCTGAGGAGCAGATGAGGGTATACATCCTCGTGGTTGGGAGGTTGTAAATCCTAGCTGTGGGGATCTGCACCGCCGATCGTCATCGACTCTACTTCCCGCTACGCTACGAGTCGGTAAAGAAAAAGATCAAACCATGTATGCAGTCTCCATAGTGGTCCTGGGCTGGTGCGTAGGTCAGAAATTTTTTGTTCTCTGTCGCGTTACCTTACAGGAGATGAGATGGTGTTGTTGAAGATGTTGATGAATATTGGCCTCCCAAAGATGAGAGGGTTGTTGGTGATGACGATGGCTTCGATTTCCCCCTCTGGGAGGGAAGTTCCCCGGCGGAATTGCTCCACCGGAGGGCAAAAGTGCTCCTGCCCAAGTTCCGCCTCGAGACGGCGGCGCTCCGTACCGAAAGTACTCGCCTTATTTTTTCTAGGTCAAAAGACCTTATATACCAAAAGATGGGCACCGGAGGTGGTCTGGGTTACCCACCACCCACCAGGGCACGCCTGGGGGGGGGGGCTGGCGCGCCCTGGTGTCATGTTGGCACCTGGCAGCCCCCCTCTGGTAGCTCTTTCCTCCAGTATTTTTTATTTATTCCAAAATAATTCTCCGTAAATTTTAGGTAATTTAGATAATTGCAGAATAGGTATCTCTGACATTGCTTTTTAGGTCCATAATTCCAGCTGTCGGTATTCTCCTTCTTTGTGTAAACCATGCGTATTATGAGAGAAAAGGCATTAGAATTACTCCAAAAAGTGTTACAAAGCATAAAAACACTATAAATAACAGTATCAAAACATGATGCAAAATGGACGTATCAACTCCCCCAAGCTTAAACCTCGCTTGTCCTCAAGAGAAAGCCGATATAGAAAATCATTTCCACATGTTTTGAGAGAGAGGTGTCGATAAAAACAAAATACGGACATATTAGCATCATGCTCATTATTATAACAGCAACAAAATCTATCATGAAACTTTATCATATAACTTCTTATGAACAAGTAACAATTCATCACAACATCGAAGTAAAAAGCGTAAACTTCATTGAAAACCAACAAACTATGTTCTTAGTCAACTTTGCAACTACAATTCATCATATTTTCAGGTAGGTTCTCGTATTGTAGCCTCTTGGCAAGTCCACATACTCAACCATCATTTAATCTTCTATGATTGCTAATTCACAACATATATATGAGCAAAAAGTTTCAACCGTACACATAGAAAGATAGGGCTTATAGTTTCGCCTCCCAACTTATTCACCTCAAGGGTGATGTCAACAATAATAACTCATGTTCACTCATATCAAACTGGATATATGTGCCTAGATCTTTCCCCACCACATGATGGTTGAAAAAGAGAAAAATAAAAAGGAATAGAGAAGAATACTTTGACTCTTGCATAAAAAGTAAATACATAAAAGTAAAAGATAGGCCCTTCACAGAGGGAAGCAGAGGTTGTCATGCGCTTTTTGGTTTTGTATGCACAATCTCTTAATGCAAAAAACATCACGTTATATTGCCCCTTATGATAGCAACCTTTATTATGCAGTCCGTCTCTTTTATTACTTTGCCATCACAAGTTCGTACAACGCTTAATTTCCCTTACACTAAAGGATCAAACAAATTTAGAAGCAATTTTTATTGCCTTTTTGCACCGATGACAACTTGGATCTTACTCAATCCATAGGTAGGTGTGGTGGACTCTCAAACATGAGTTTGGGTTTAGGGGTTTTAGATGCACAAGTAGTATCTCTACTTAGTGCGGATTTTTGGCTAGAAAAGATATTGAGCAAGCACCACATGTTGAAAGATCTATGACAGTATAACTTCTATGTTGAAAGATCATTATGTTGTCTTCCTTGTCCCACGTCAATAGTTTGACATAAGATATTTAGTTGGGGCTCACAATCGTAAAAGATGTCCAAGATAGTGTATTTGCATGTCAATGTTCTCTTCCCTTATTAATTCTTTCATTAATTGCATTATTGACCAATGATATGTTTGTCAACTCTCAACAAATTTTACCACTTGTACTTTTCCTTATGTGATGTCATTATTTCTCATTAGATTAGCATATGATCTTTCCCATTATTTTCTCTTATTTTGATCGAAATAGAAAAGTAAAGAAGCAAAAACTCAAACTAAACTTTATTATATAACTCTCACTCGATTACATAGATAGATAGATCACAAAACTAGCACTCGAAAATAGATCATACTAACTTTTATTCAACTAATTCACAAAATAACTAAGGATCGCACTAAGATAGGTAAAGGTAATAAAAGTGATGGTGATACGATACTCAGGCATCGCCCGCAAGCTTGGCACAAGCCAAGGGGAGGGCCCATACTCGTGTACTCAAATTTCCTTTGGTGATGAAGATGTAGGTGGTGGTGTAGATGAGATAGAAGCAAACTTATCCTCCGGCTTCCATGGCAGCGGCTCACCATCATAAGAGGAAGCACGAGTCTCCTAAGTCCTGCAACTGGCAGCTAAACTCATACCTTCAAATCTTTCTTCATACTCGAAAACTTGATTATGAAGATCATAGATTTGGCTCTGCAGAAAAATGATTTGCTCGTTGAGGGTGAAGACAATGTCCTTCATAGACCGGCCATCCACCTTGTGATAACGGGTGAATTCCGTAATCATGAGGTGATTGGCACTGAGTCCATGCTCCACCATCCCCTGGCACTTGAAGATCTCCTGCTCGACCGCCTCGAGCCTGGCCTCCATGCTTCCCATCTTCTATTGGCCCTGGACGTCCCGGATGTGGAGCACCCCCTCACGCATCTCAATGGCTTGAGGCTGCTTTAGCACCTCCGATAGGTAGAGGTTGATGACCTTCTTGAAGAACTTGTCCTTGGAGGAGCTTGTAGTCATAGCAATCTAGATCTGTTAGAAAAATAGCACAAAACAAGAACTGTTGAGAATACAGACCTTAGAGTCACCCGCCAGGAGGGGCCGGGTTACTCGTACGGTTGTTATCAGAAGCTCGGAGCCAAGTTTCAAGACGATGGGCCAGAGATGGGCTGAGACCCGGATATGGCTTAAGGCCCGTAGTTACAATCATTGTTATAGTAAACTTGTAGCGTAAGGCATGCATAGTTTAGAGTCCGAGCCGGACACACTTATGAGCCGGCCGGGACTCTAAGGGCTGCTGGGCGTCAGCCTCCCTATATAAAGGGACGACCCGGCAGCAGTTTAAGGGCGAGGACAATCTCATCGAGAGCCGGGGATAGTTGTTTAACTCCCGGCGATCGTAACCCTAATCAATATCACCCCAGACTGGACGTAGGATTTTACCTTCACCGTAAGGGGCCGAACCAGTATAAACCCTCGTGTTCCTTGTCCCGCATAACCCCTTCAAGCTTCCTAGTTGCGATGGCTCCACGACTAAGTCCTAGCTCAAGGACATCTGTCGTGACAATTCCACGACAGTTGGCGCCCACCGTGGGGCCAGCGCACGGTGGATTTGAGTTCTTGAAGGGCAGCTTCGAAGGGCTCAAGGGATACGCCGTGGGCCGGATGACCAAAAGTCGTCGCGGCAAGCTCTACATCGACGATGCGGACTGGGGCCCCGACGCCGGCTCAATTGAGTACGGGTACCGGGTCCCCTTTGGCGGGATTCATGTCTTCATTGGCAAGATTGGTGAGCCGGGCCCCGAGCCGGATTTCTGCGCCGATCTCATCGAAGCGGCTCAGCGCGCATGACCCGCCCGGGCCCGGCCCGCCTTAAGGCGCGCTTTTGTGGGATGCATCCATGGAGGGCCCTCTGATCCATCTGGGTCTGGAGATGAGGCGGCCGCCGGCTCTGACGGCGAGTCGGCCACCGATGAATCAAACTCGTTGTACCGACTTCAAGATGGCAGGCTCATGGGTGGTTCCGATGGCGACAGTATTCCGGACCTTTTTGAGCCGCCAAGTCAGGTTGGAGTTTTTATGGCTGGTGCGCAGCCTGTTCAGAACCCCGCTGCTGGATCGGGAAACCCGGTGCCTTCTCCGGCTCAGGTGCTGATGGATCTCACGGACAAGATGACGGCCCTGTTAACCGCCGCGGTTGACCCGGCGAATCAAGCTCAGCATGATGCGGAGGTGGTACAGTTAAAATTGGATTTGATAAAAGCTAAGGAGGATCTCGCATCGGAGGGGATCAAGCTGGCTGCGGAGCGGGCGGCCCTCGACGCCCGGACTCAGCTGATTCAGGTGCAGTCCTTCCAACTCACAATGGATCAGAACGCGGCCAATGAGGTCATGAGAAGGAGGCATCAGAAGGCCCAGTCTCGACTCCCACCGGTTTACGATCCACGCAATCTCTTCAACACACCGGGTGCAGGGTCTAGTAACCCGCCAGGGGTCATTGCACCCGGGTCTGGACCCCTTACTCAGCCACGAGTGATGGGGCCTCCCCAGGTGCCCCCTGCCCCGCCTCAGTATGTGCCAATACCCCCGGGTCATTATGATAACCCGCTGGAGAACATGGTGGCTGCGGCAGCACGACTGGCGGCTCTCCCCGTTGACGGCGACTCTCCGGCGGCCATCGAAACCCGCCGGGTCAGGGAACTCCTGCAGACAGCACTAGCGCAGCAAGAGGCGTACTCTTACAGCCGGGACAGGATCCACTTGACCCCTCGTCCAGGCCAGAGCCCGAGTTACAACCGGCACATGGTCTCAGCAACCGGCTCAAGTAATGTCCGACGCCGTGACCCGCCCCCTGGCCATGGCCCGGCTCATAATGGAGCCTTCTACGCAGCAGACCAAGCACGGCAAGAGGCGGAGCAGGCGCCTCAATTGACGGCTTACCAGACCCCCCCCGGCTTATCCGACGACGTCCGTTGATGTGGGTATTTCTACCAGGACCGGTGGTGTCCCTTGTTTGGTGCCGGCCATCCGTAATGAACGACTACCTAAGGACTTCAAGGGCCCTAGGAAGGTGCCTAACTATACAGCGGACTTACAGCCTGCAGCCTGGATTGAGAGTTATGAGATGGCTATGGAATTGCTGGAGTTCAGTGAGGCGGCCATGGCCAAATATTTCACCATGATGTTAGATGGAACTGCCCGCACGTGGTTGAAAGGGTTACCACCGAACTCCATTGGGTCTTGGGCTGAGCTGAAAGCCCGGTTCATTCAAAACTTCAAAGATACCTGCAGGCAGTCTATGTCAATTGTGGATCTGACTAACTGTAAGCAGCAGGAGGGTGAATCCACGACCCATTGGGTTCGCCGGGTCAAGGAGATCATACATTCATCAGATAAGATGGATGCCGGCTCTGCAGTCTTAATGTTGGAACAGAACTGTCGCTTTGTGCCCCTTAAGATGAAACTCGGGCGGCTAAAACGCGACTGCATCGATATGGGTACCCTAATGGCGGCTCTTGTCAAGTACGCCGATTCTGATGGTACCAAGGATCCCCCTTCAGACGATGAAAGGACAGGGAAGGGAAAGAAGAACAGCCATGGCAAGGGTCCTCAGTTTAACCCGGGGAACCAAGGAGGAGGCAAGCGTAAGGCCGATGGCAGCCTAGAGTTTGTAGCCAACGCCAACTCCCAAGGTAATAACCGTCGACGCAAGGGGAGGCCCCCTCCCCGAGGCGGCGGGTCAGGTCCAACGCTGGAGCAGCTGTTGAATGAACCTTGTCCAAGGCATGGCTCCAGAGAGAAGCCAACGACTCATCTGTGGAAGTATTGCGCGATCATGAAGGCCTTTAAGAGCTACAATGGCCTGGGCGGCGGCTCAGGCGCCGGCGGTTTTCATGGCCCGGGCGGCGGCTCAAATCCCGGTCCTCAGAATGGTCAAGGGGGCTTCAATCAACAGTCTGGTCAGGGTCATCAACAGCAACAGGGGGGTTATCAGACCAACCCGAAGCAGCTTAGCGGTGGACAGTATCATGTGTTCACCACTAGTTTGTGCAAACGAGATCAAAAGCTTCACAAGAGGGCTGTGAATGCTGTAGAACCGGCGGTTCCGCGATACTTGCGGTGGTCTGAGCAGCCTATAGTGTGGAGTAGGGAGGATCACCCTCCACGGGTGGATAACCCGGGCCACTTGGCCCTAGTGGTGGCTCCTCAGGTGGGAGGTTATAAGTTCACAAAGGTACTCATGGATGGAGGCAGCAGCATCAACATCCTCTATTATGAGACTTTTCGCCGTATGGGGCTGGTTGATAAGAACCTCAGCCAGTCAAACACTATCTTCCACGGTGTGGTACCTGGTAAGTCGGCTTATCCAGTCGGCAAGATCGAGTTAGAAGTGGCTTTTGGTGATGAGAACAACTACAGGGTGGAGAAGTTGACCTTTGAGGTGGTCAAGATAAGAAGTCCATACCATGCTATATTTGGACGGCCGGCTTACGCCAAGTTCATGGCACGGCCGTGTTATGTGTACTTACAGCTCAAGATGCCGGGTCACAATGGGACCATCACGGTTCACGGCAGCCGGAAAGTGGCTCTCGAGTGTGAGGAAGGTGATGCGGCTTACGCAGAGTCTGTTTGTGCAACGAAGGAGTTGAAGTTTTACAAAGACAATGTTGACCCAACAGACATGACCTCTCTAAAGAAGCCGACTACGGAGACTGAGCCGGCGATGAAATTTAAGTCGGCTGATGAAACTAAGCTTGTTGACTTTGTTCCAGGAGATTCATCTCAGCAGTTTAGCATCAGTGCCAATCTGGATCCAAAATAGGAAAGCGCGCTCATCGAGTTCATCCGTGAGAATAGGGACATCTTTGCATGGAAGCCTTCTGACATGCCGGGTGTACCTAGAGAACTCGCTGAGCATACTCTCAATATTGATCCAAAATTTAAGCCGGTCAGACAGTTCCTTCGATGGTTTAACGAGGAGAGGCGGAAAGCCATTGGTGAAGAAGTGGCCCGGCTCTTGGCGGCCGGGTTTATTGTTGAAGTTTTTCACCCAGAATGGTTGGTTAACCCAGTGCTCGTACTCAAGAAGAACGGCACCTGGCGGATGTGTGTGGACTACACGGACTTGAACAAGGCGTGCCCGGCTGATCCTTTTGCTCTCCCCCGTATTGATCAAATCATTGATGCTACGGCAGGTTGTGCACACTTAAGTTTCTTGGATGCCTATTCCGGGTATCATCAGATTAAGATGGCAGTGAAGGACCAGGAGAAGACGGCGTTCATCACTCCCTTTGGAGCCTTCTGCTATGTGTCTATGCCCTTTGGACTCAAGTGTGCACAGGCGACTTACCAGCGTTCTGTACAGAATTGTCTTCATAAACAGATCGGGCGCAATGTTCACGCTTACGTGGATGATATCGTGGTTAAATCCATCAAGGAGGAAACCCTGATAGATGACTTAAGGGAAACCTTCGATAATCTCCGGGTCTATAAGATGATGCTTAACCCGGCCAAGTGTGTTTTTGGTGTTCCTGCAGGCAAACTATTGGGCTTCTTGGTTTCTGACAGAGGCATTGAGGCTAACCCGGAGAAGATCACGGCCATCACCTCCCTAGCCAAATCGGCATGTGTAAATGACGTTCAGCGTTTGGCGGGTCACATCGCTGCTTTAAGCCGGTTTATAAGCCGTTTGGGTGAGAAGGCTATGCCCTTATATCAGTTGATGAAGAAAACTGATAACTTTGTCTGGAATGATGCAGCTAATACCGCTTTTGAGGATTTGAAAAAGCAGCTGGCAGAGCCCCCAGTCCTTGCTGCTCCGGTTGATAAGGAACCCTTGCTACTGTATGTGGCGGCAAACGCGTGAGCCGTCAGCGTGGCTATTGTGGTGGAGCGCAAGGAGGCGGGTAAGGAGCATCCGGTTCAGCGGCCGGTTTATTATGTCAGCGAGGTGCTCATTGAGTCGAAACAGCGGTACCCGCATTGGCAGAAGCTCGTATATGGTGTGTTCATGGCGAGCCGGAAGCTTAAGCATTACTTTCAGGGTCATCCCATCACTGTGGTCAGTTCTGCCCCTCTAGGCGATATTATTCAAAACAGAGAGGCCACAGGGAGAATTGCTAAGTGGGCTATAGAACTTGGACCTCATGGCCTCAAATATGTGCCACGCACTGCTGTTAAATCTCAGGCTTTGGTGGATTTCATCAACGATTGGACAGAGTCACAAGTGCCTGAGCAAAAACCGGATAACACTTATTGGACTATCCACTTTGATGGGTCCAGACAGCTGGAGGGCTCGGGGGCTGGGGTTGTATTGGCTTCCCCTAAAGGTGACAAGTTCCATTATGTGCTACGGTTGATGTTTCCTTGCACTAACAATGCGGCTGAATACGAGGCTTTGCTCCACGGTCTTCGGGTGGCTAAGGAGATGAGTTTAAGCCGGGTAAGGTGCTTTGGTGACTCAGACTTGGTGGCTCAACAAGTATCAGGCACCTGGGATTCTAAGGATCCTCTCATGGCGGCTTATCGCCGTGAGGTTGATGCCATTGTCGGGCACTTTCAGGGATACCAGGTGGAGCACATTGATCGCAGAAAGAACGAGGCGGCTGATGCTTTAAGCCGGCTAGGTTCTCAGCGAAAACCGGTGCCGCCTAACACTTTCTTGGATGTCCTGTATAACCCTTCGGTTAGGTTGCCTACAGAGGAGGATTTGGCTATCCCTGACCCGGAGGCACGACTGGTGGCGGCTCTTCATGTCATACCAGACTGGACAATGCCATATCTAGCTTATATAACCCGGGGAGAGTTGCCTGAGGATGAAACTCTGGCCAGGCAAATAACCCGGCGGGCTAAGTCAATGATTGTTATCGACGGCGAGTTGCATCATCGCAGTGTTTCAGGGGCATTTCAGCGTTGTATCTACCCTGAGGAAGGTCAAGAGATCTTGCGCGAGATCCATGAAGGGGATTGTGGCCATCATGCCGGCTCAAAATCCCTTGTGGCCAAGGCTTTCCATCATGGTTTTTATTGGCTGATGGCTCATGCTGATGCAGAGGACTTAGTCAGTAAGTGTGATGGTTGCCAAAGGTTCTTACGACGGGCTCACGTGCCGGCTCAGGAATTGAGGATGATCCCAATCACTTGGCCCTTTGCGGTCTGGGGGCTTGATATGGTTGGGCCTTTTAAACGGTCCAAGGATAAGAAGACCCACCTCTTGGTGGCAGTTGACAAATTCACAAAGTGGGTGGAAGCTGAGCCAGTTAGCAAGTGCGATGCAGCCACGACGGTTCAATTTATGAAAAAGGTGATTTTCCGCTTTGGCTTTTCGCATAGCATCATAACTGACAATGGCACCAGTCTATCCAAAGGCGCTATGGAAGAGTTTTGTCAACGAGAGCATATCCGACTTGATGTTTCCTCAGTGGCTCATCCCCAATCCAATGGTCAAGCTGAGAGAGCTAACCAGGAGATTCTGAAGGGCATCAAGCCCCGGCTTTTGGTCCCTTTGCAACGGACGCTGGGTTGTTGGGTGGAGGAGTTGCCCTCCGTCTTATGGAGCATCAACACTACTCCTAACAGGTCTACAGGCTTCACGCCTTTCTTCATGGTTTATGGAGCAGAAGCAGTCCTCCCCAGCGACATCCGTCATGATTCACCTGGCGTGGCGGCTTATGTTGAGACGGATAATGAACAGGCGCGCCAAGATACTCTGGACTTGTTGGACGAACATCGTGATGTGGCTGCAGCCCGTTCAGCGATTTACCAACAAGACCTGCGCCGTTATCATAGCCGCCGGGTCAAATCCCGGGTCTTCCAGGAAGGCGACCTTGTGCTCCGGCTCATCCAGGATCAAACAGATACACACAAGTTATCCCCACCTTGGGAAGGGCCCTTTGTGGTCAGCAAGAACTTGCACAACGGGTCATATTACCTCATTGATATTCGGGAGCATAAAGATTCGCGTAAATCTGAGGAGGAGACCCGTCGGCCGTGGAACATAGCTCAGCTTCGGCCTTACTACACTTGAGCTACCGGCTCTCGTGGTGTACATATTTGTCTCAGACATGTATATATTATGATAAGCAATAAAGCAGGACCTCTGTCCTTTTTTCTCCTCCAAATATGCGTGTGTTGTTTTTTACATGCTGATTTAAAGGAGGATCCGGCTTATGATCGTATTCGAGTCTAGCCGTAATCAGTAAGGTCACTTGGGGGCTTCCTGTTCAAACATGGGTCGTATTCGAACCAAAGAGAACATAGCTGTCGATACCCACTTGATTGGCAAAGTGCCGAGCTCATTGGGAAGTTACCTTTGGTCATATTTGAATCACAGTTTAACCCCTCTGAGAATCGACGTGGATCGTATTCGAATCAGTGTCGTTAAACAATTTTAAGAATCATTTGAGGGCTTCCTGTTCAAACATGGGTCATATTCGAACCAAAGAGAACATAGCTGTCGGTACCCTTTTGATTGGCATCGCCACACCCACTGGGGGCTATATGATCGTATCCGAATCTTAGCTTAACCCCTTGGGGCCGGGTCTTTGGTCGTATTCGAACCGGAAGCCCCTAAGTTCTTCTGCTTTTTCACAAGTTTATTCTGAGGTATGCATGGCCGGGTCTCACTTGCCGGCTTAACTTTGGTTTACAGTGTTAGTTGCTCGTCATGGGTGTCATTAAAGCAAGTAAATCAGAGTTAAGGTGTCAACCTTACTGCCCGGGTTATTTAAACCGGAAGATGTTTACAGGCTGTTCAGTGTGTTATTTTGGCTATGTTCAGAGTGTAATTAAGGACCAGCCTTTTTTGATTCATATTCCGGGTTATTTATCTCAAACACCTGATTCTCAGGGCGGTAAGCCGCCTCGAGACTTGTGATTTGCCTTTTCTATGCAGATATTTAAAGGCATCTTTTGAGGTTGAGAGAAACAAAGGGATGATTATGACCCGGAGAAACATCAAAGAGACAAATTCAAAGGGCTTTTGCATTCAAAACGTGCACGATGACACGGCAGAGATAAATTGTTGCACTTACTCCATTACAATAATTTTTCAAGTCTAAAAGATGGAACAATGTTTGATAAGCCGCCAGTTAACTTATGCTGCCCGCTGAGTTGAAGTCCCCGGCTCATTCCTGTCTTCTCCTCCAGTTGATCCCAAGACCTCGAAGGTTGATGATTTCCAGTCGATGCCGCTGAGAGCTTCGAACTGGGCTTCTTCGTCAATTAACCCGGCCGGGTCAATCTCCGGGGCGAAGGTGTGTTGACGAGCCGGCGGGATCAGGTTGAGGGCTTCGTAGCGAGGGGTTGGAATCCTCTGATTCTCCGCATCATAACCCGGCTGGTACTTAGTCAAGTCGGTGTCCTTCCCGATGAGGGTGGCCACCGGGCGTACAGCCTTCACACATGCCGCGAAGTCCTTCTGGTCGAAGGCTGAGCCGTCTTCCTTCAGGCTTGGGTAACCCAGGGCGATGTCTGCCGGGTCTAGCTCCGGCAGGAATGCTTTGGCCCGGCTCAGCGCGGCAATTGCTCCGGCTCTTGCGGAGGCCCGCCGTAACTCCTGGATCCGCTGCGGCAGAACAGCGAGCCGGCGCAGGACTTCGGCCAGATGAGCTGGCACCTCGTTGGATAGGGCCACCACAGCTAAGGCACGCTGTGACCCGGTGTAGAGCTGTTCCACCAGGGTGTACACGGCCTTTAACTTGGTGACCACGCTCTGGTTGAGGTTGGCACTCCTGGGACCTGTTTAACAAGATCAGATAAGACGGTGACAAGGATGAATCATGACATATACAGACTTGATGAAAGACGGTGAGGCGACTTACCGAAGATAGCAGCCACCATTTGGGAAACCTGGCGCTTTAGGCCGGAGAGCTCAGCGGTCTTCTCAGTGAGGGCCTTCTCCGCCTGTTCCGCCCGGGTTACCAGTGCGTCCTTCTCTTCGACCCAGGCTTTCCTCTCAGCGTTAAACTCGGTCTTCAACTTTTCTTGAGTGGCAATGCTGGATACAAACTTGGCGTTTGCCTTCCGGGTCTCCGTCTCCTGCATCTTTAGCCGGCTCTTGAGATCCGCAAGGTCCGCCTCTAGTTTCTTGCCAACAGCCTGCATGTATTTCCGGGTTAATTAACAGTTGTTATATAAGTCCCAAGCGCTTTCCAAGCAAAGGCACTTGGCACTTGGGGGCTAATGCATATTGAACGTCTCTATCTACGTACTGCTGGCTCAGTTGAGTAAGCCGGAACCTAAGTCTACAACATATTCAAGTATAAGTCATCGACTTGGGGGCTAGCATGGCAAAGGAAACTATGCAGTAAAGTAAGAAGACGACAGAAGGGTACCTCGGATTTTTGTTGGATCTGGTTGACCATGGCAACCTCAGCGTCCCGGCTCTTGTGGACTTGGCTGATGTAGCCAGAGACGAGCTCTCCAATGCTCAAGTCGGCGTAGCCGGAGAGGTCCAGGTTCACCCGGTGGGGCTGCAGTAACTCCCCCTTCGCGGAGCACTTGGCCAACGCGGTCGGTCTCCCCGGCTCAACGAATTCCGTCCGGGTGATTACCATGTCCGGGTCGTCTGCTGGTGGGGCTAAGCCGGAGGCCTCCGGGTTAACCGACGCTTCGGTCATTGTCTTGGTAGTCAGGGCAGGGGCCTCAGGCGCCGTGTCCATTGGAATGGTGGCTTCGGGGGCGAAGGTAGCTGGCGGCTCTTGAACCGTCGCCTCCGGGTCAGGCAAGTCTGGCACTCCGGCTGACCTGGTTTTCTTTGCTCTTTTGGTGAGCTTCGCCTGGGCACTGAAAAGACAGAAGTGTTAGGCACACAAAGAGTAAGTACAGACAGATAATGTAAGGAGATTGTTATTACCCGGGTGCAGTCTTGAAGGCCGGCAGACTTGACTGCATGGAGTCACCCGAAGAGGGGGAGGTCTCCTGATAATTGGAGTCAGAAGAGTTGAGTGGCTGACGGATAACACCCGCCAACGGATGAAAAGGGTACAGGTGAGAAAAAACCTCAGTGCGACGCTTCCTTGTTGCGTCAGGTAACCCGGCAGAGAGGTCGGTGTCCTTACGGGCCCGGGTGTGACGCCGGCTTTCGTGAACCTGCTGCTTCAAAAGAAATTGAGGGTCTTGATGAGCTAATGGATGTGAAAAGCTTACTTTCCGGGTTACTCTTCGGACTTTCAGCTGTGGCAAAGGCTCCGAGTCGGAGGAAAGGGACATTACCTCTTCAACCACCGGGTTACTGGCGCCGGTGTCATCCTGTCAATGGGAAAATGTTGATAAGGCGGACAACAACAAACAACAAATATAGCAAGAATTTAAAGGTTTAAGGATTACCTCTGACTCGGAGCTGTCACTTAATTGCAGTAGCTCCGAAGCAGTGGGTCTGCTTCCCTTTTTGCGAGGGGCGGCTTTCTTGGCGGCTTTCTTTGCCTTCCTGGCTTTCTTGGCCGCCTCATGGTCATATTTGACCCGCCAGAATTTATCATCAGCCTGAAAGATACGATGATTGATTCTTAAATGGTTCAGTTGAAGGTTATATGCAGACGAAGATAAAAGTTAAAGTCAGCGGCTTACAGCTGGGACTGGATTGGTCTTGCAGAAGGGGGCTAGCCCGGTTCTTCCGCAGTCTGCCAAGCTCTCGTTTAGAAGAGCCTTGGTCTCTTCCTCTGCAACGTCTTCTGGAAGATCATTGCGACTGTGCCTCTGCGGGTCATCCTTTCGCCCGGTGTATTCACACATTAAGCCGGGGCGGCTGCTCAATGGGATCACCCGCCATGAGATCCAGACCCGGACCAGATCAATTCCGTTCAAACCGTTGCCTAGCAGGGCCTTGATCTTATTGATAGTTGGAAGCAGAGGTTGGCGTTCCGCTGCAGTCAGTTTGTCCGACAGCGGATGAGTCGGCTCTAGACGGGTTGGGCGAAAGCCGGGCAGCGGGTTCTCGTCAGCCGGGGACGTATCTTGGCAGTAGAACCAAGTCATGTTCCAGTCCTTGGGGTGGCTTGGCGGCTCTGCGTAAGGGAACAGACAGTCCCTACGCCGCTGGATGGAGATGCCGCCTAACTCTAGACTTGGCCCGTTGGCACACTCATTTTGGCGGTTTAAGTAGAACAGCTCTCTGAAAAGCAGTAAACTGGGCTCTTCTCCAAGGTACACTTCGCAAAAGACTTGGAAGTTGCAGATGTTGGATACGAAGTTGGGTCCTATATCCTGAGGCCGTAAGTCAAAGAAGTTGAGCACGTCCCTGAAAAACTTTGAGCCGGGCGGTGCGAAGCCCTGGCTCATATGGTCTGCGAAGATCACTACCTCCCCGTCTCTTGGCTGTGGTCTCTCTTCCGACGGGTCAGGGGCACGGTAGGACATGATTTCCTTCTTAGGTAAATATCCGGACTTAACGAAATTGGCCAGGGTCTCGTCGGTGACGATGGACCTCATCCAGTTGCAAGTGATGGGAGCCTTGGGAGGCATGGTGAAAGTTGGTGGTCTATGATAAAGAGAAAAGTGTCCGGGTTAGTTATAAGCCGGAGATCTATTGTTCAAACTAAGATGGCGGCTTATGAAGGGGACTAATGATATATACTCAGATACAGTGGGTTATTTAAGCCGCAGGAGGATTCAGAGTAAATTGGTTATCTACGGTTTCACTACAGTTAAGCCGGAGGATTCTACAGAGCATAGTTCTCTTTAAACCGGAAAGTTCTATGGCGCATGTTTTCTTTAACCCGGAGATGTAAGCCGCCAAGTTTCAATGGTTGCAGTTTTTACTAAGTGTGGTAAAACAGGTTTTCGCATACTCCTGTAACTTTTTCGGATCAAAATGGTCGGAGCAAAGAAAATTTTCTAGACCTAAAATGCGGACGCAGGGAAGTTCTTGAGCTCGAATGAGGCATCTATACAGTGGAAGGAGATCTACTGGTACTTGAAATGAGGCTTAAACAGCTACCGCACTAACTCTATGCAAGGTTAAAGATCGATTAAGTACAGTGGCTATGAGAACTACTAAGGTTTGTGGCAATGGCGATGAACGCGAAGAACACCGACGAACTCTACGGTAGATCTATCTGACAGGGCAAAGGAGACTCACCGGAGTTGGAGAAGAGCGGAAGTCGCCGCCGTTATCCGGTCCGAGTCAGGGTGATGCAGCGGCCGGGTTGATGAAGACCAGGGGCGCGACGGCGGCGGCAGTGGCAGAGCTCTGGCAGAGGAGCGACAGCGCGAGGAGGAAGAAGAGGGCGTGAGAAGGATCCGTTGGGCCGGCCTATTTATAAGGCGAGGTCATAAGTGGGTGCGAGATTCAAGGAGACCGTGGCGTGATTATCTCCCCCCACGACGCCTCGATTTTCGGAATGACAGTAAAGCAAGGATCTGTTGTGGATCTGGCGGAGTAAAAACGGACTTAATGGAGGATGACGTCACGGCGGATTATCCGGAGTCCAGAGGGTGACGTCACTCCGGGTTATGGCCTTCCCGTGAATGGTAAGCCGGAGATTTTTTCGGTCAGAAGAGTTGAAGATTGACATGAGCCGACTCAAATCAATCTGGGGCCTAATGTTGAGAATACAGACCTTAGAGTCACCCGCCAGGAGGGGCCGGGTTACTCGTACGGTTGTTATCAGAAGCCCGGATCCAAGTTTCAAGACGATGGGCCAGAGATGGGCTGAGACCCGGATATGGCTTAAGGCCCGTAGTTACAATCATTGTTATAGTAAACTTGTAGCGTAAGGCATGCATAGTTTAGAGTCCGAGCCGGACACTCTTATGAGCCGGCCGGGACTCTAAGGGCTGCTGGGCGTCAGCCTCCCTATATAAAGGGACGACCCGGCAGTAGTTTAAGGGCGAGGACAATCTCATTGAGAGCCGGGGATAGTTGTTTAACTCCCGGCGATCGTAACCCTAATCAATATCACCCCAGACTGGACGTAGGATTTTACCTTCACCGTAAGGGGCCGAACCAGTATAAACCCTCGTGTTCCTTGTCCCGCATAACCCCTTCAAGCTTCCTAGTTGCGATGGCTCCACGACTAAGTCCTAGCTCAAGGGCATCTGCCGTGACAATTCCACGACAAGAACAGAAGATTTCTCTGTGATGCGATGGTCAAATCGTCCGAGGGTATATATAGAGATTTTTTTATCTTGGGAAACAAGCATATAGAAGGAAAACAGAGTCGGGAAGGTGCCCGAGGGGCCCACTACCCACCAGAGCGCACTAGGTGGGGCAGGCGTGCCCTGGTGTCTTGTGGGCACCTGGGTTGCCTTGCCGGTTATTTCTTATTTTCCTATTTTTTATAATATTCCAAAACTGACAGAAAATATTTTTGCGGATTTTTCGGAGTCCGTTTACTTACCATATCACATACCTCCGCTTTTTAGGGTTCTGGAGTGTTCTAGAAGGTTTCTTTTATGTGTTCCTCCAGTGTCATGGTTTGGATAACGTTTGTTTCAACGTTAATAGGCATACCTAAAATGTAGTGCTTAATTCTTTGTCCATTGACCACCTTCGGGTTGGTACCTTTGGCATTATTAATCTTGATAGCTCCAGAGTGATAAACTTCTTCGATGATATATGGTCCTTCCCATTTGGAAAGAAGTTTTCCTGCAAAGAATCTAAAATGAGAGTTGTACAATAGAACATATTCACCAACTTTGCATTCCTGCTTTTGGATTCTTTTGTCATGCCACCTTTTTACATTTTCTTTAAAAAGTTTGGCATTTTCATAAGCTTGGGTTCTCCGTTCATTAGTGAGCTAATTTAAAATAGCCTCTTTTCACCAACAAGGTTGAAATCATAATTGAGTTCTTTAATTGCCCAATATGCTTTATGTTCTAACTCAAGAGGTAACGAAAAGATTTTCCATAAACCATTTTATATGGAGACATACCCATAGGATTTTTATAAGCTATTCTATAGGCCGAAAGTGCATCATCAAGTTTCTTAGACCAATTCTTTCGGGACGTATTGACAGTTTTTTGTAATATCTATTGCTAAGTTCAACTTGACCACTAGATTGAGGATGATAGGGTGATGCAATTCTATGGTTAATATCATATTTATCAAGCAATTTACGAAAATCACCATGAATAAAGTGTGAACCACCATCTGTCATTAAATATCTAGGGACTGCAAACCTTGGGAAAATAACTTCGGTAAGCATTTTAATGGAGGTGTTATGATCAACACTACTAGTTGGAATAGCTTCTACCCATTTAGTGACATAATCAACAACAACCAAAATATGTGCATACCCATTAAAGGAAGGAAAAGGTCCCATATAATCAAAGCCCCAAACATCAAATGGTTCAATAACAAGTGAATAATTCATAGGCATTTCCTGACGCTCACCAATATTACCAATTCTTTGACATTCATCACAAGATAAGACAAACTTACAGGCATCTTTGAAAAGAGTAGGCCAATAAAAACCAGATTGTAATACCTTCACTATAAAAAAAAGACACATCCGTGACATTTTGGGCCGAATGAAAATCTTTTCTGTCATACTTATGACACTTCTATGACGATAATTGTGACAAAACCCGGTATCATCATAGATGTGGTGGGGTCCTACTTCTATGACAAAAAATCTTGACAGAAAATGGGCTCTTTGTCCTGGGCGGGCCGGAGACGCAGCTGCATGACATTCTTTGGGCCGTCCATGACGGAAAAAACCATGGTAGAAGCAAGGGCGAGGAAAATATCGGGGTGTTCCCGGTTACGGTGGGTGGTCGGGGCCGAGCGATGCACGTTTCTCTCGTACATGCACGCACGTGGGTGCGAGGCATTGGGCTCTAACTGAACTCGAGCGAGGCTTTGGGCTCTATCTGAACCCGAGCGATTGCACTGCAGGCTACGCGTTACTGAACCCGAGCGATCGATCGATGGCTGTTAACTGAACCCGATCGAGCGATTCCTTCGCTACTGCTGCTAACTGAAGCCGATCGATGCTGCCTCTGGATGAACAGTGAGCGTTGCTGGGGGGGTTGGATGAACAGTTCACGGTGGGGGTGGATGAACAGGACCCCGTGGTGTTGCCTCTGGATGAACAGGACCCCAATAGATCGAGCCGGTTGGGGCTGGATGAACATGACCCCGTGGAGGGCAGGATGAACAGGACCACCCCGTGGAGGGCAGGATGAACAGTATGAAGGAAATATGCCCTAGAGGCAATAATAAAGTTATTATTTATTTCCTTATATCATGATAAATGTTTATTATTCATGCTAGAATTGTATTAACCGGAAACATAATACTTGTGTGAATACATAGACAAACAAAGTGTCACTAGTATGCCTCTACTTGACTAGCTCGTTGATCAAAGATGGTTATGTTTCCTAGCCATTGACATGAGTTGTCATTTGATTAACGGGATCACATAATTAGGAGAATGATGTGATTGACTTGACCCATTCCGTTAGCTTAGCACACGATCGTTTAGTATTCTGCTATTGCTTTCTTCATGACTTATACATGTTCCTATGACTATGAGATTATGCAACTCCCGTTTACCGGAGGAACACTTTTTGTGCGACCAAACGTCACAACGTAACTGGGTGATTATAAAGGTGCTCTACAGGTGTCTCCGAAGGAACTTGTTGGGTTGGCGTATATCGAGATTAGGATTTGTCACTCCGATTGTCGAAGAGGTATCTCTGGGCCCACTCGATAATGCACATCACTATAAGCCTTGCAAGCATTGCAACTAATGAGTTAGTTGCAGGATGATGTATTACAGAACGAGTAAAGAGACTTGCCGGTAACGAGATTGAACTAGGTATTGAGATACCGACGATCGAATCTCGGGCAAGTAACATACCGATGACAAAGGGAACAACGTATGTTGTTATGCAGTCTGACCGATAAAGATCTTCGTAGAATACGTGGGAGCCAATATGAGCATCCAGGTTCCGCTATTGGTTATTGACCGGAGACGTGTCTCGGTCATGTCTACATAGTCCTCGAACCCGTAGGGTCCGCACACTTAAAGTTTGATGACGGTTATATTATGAGTTTATGTGTTCTGATGTACCGAAGATTGTCCCGGATATGATCTCAGACATGACAAGGAGTCTCGAAATGGTCGAGACGTAAAGATTGATATATTGGAAGCCTACATTTGGATATCGGAAGTGTTCCGGGTGAAATCGGGATTTTACTGGAGAACCGGGGGTTACCGGAACCCCCCCGGGGGTTTAATGGGCCTACATGGGCCTTAGTGGAGAAGATGAGGGGCGGCCAGGGCAGGCCGCGCGCCCCCTCCCCCTCTAGTCCGAATTGGACAAGGAGGGGGGGCGGCGCCCCCCTTTCCTTCCTCTCTCCCTCCTCCTTGCCCCTTCTCCTACTCCAACTAGGAAAGGAGGGAGTCCTACTCCCGGTGGGAGTAGGACTCCTCCTGGCGCGCCTCCTCCTGGCCGGCCGCCTCTCCCTCCCTTGCTCCTTTATATACGGGGGCAGGGGGCACCCCATAGACAAAACAATTGATCATTGATCTCTTAGCCGTGTGCGGTGCCCCCCTCCACCATAGTCCACCTCGATAATATCGTAGCGGTGCTTAGGTGAAGCCCTGCGTTGGTAGAACATCATCATCGTCACCACGCCGTCGTGCTGACGGAACTCTCCCTCAAAGCTCGGCTGGATCGGAGTTTGAGGGACGTCATCGAGCTGAACGTGTGCTGAACTCGGAGGTGTCGTACGTTCGGTACTTGGATCGGTCGGATCGTGAAGACGTACGACTACATCAACCGCGTTGTGCTACGCTTCCGCTTTCGGTCTACGAGGGTACGTGGACAACACTCTCCCCTCTCGTTGCTATGCATCACCATGATCCTGTGTGTGCGTAGGATTTTTTTTGATATTACTACGTTCCCCAACAGTGGCATCCGAGCCAGGTTTTATGCATAGATGTTGTATGCACGAGTAGAACACAAGTGAGTTTTGGGCGATACAAGTCATACTGCTTACCAGCATGTCATACTTTGGTTCGGCGGTATTGTTGGATGAAGCGGCCCGGACCGACATTACGCGTACCCTTACGCGAGACTGGTTCTACCGACGTGCTTTGCACACAGGTGGCTGGCGGGTGTCAGTTCCTCCAACTTTAGTTGAACCGAGTGTGGCTACGCCCAGTCCTTGAGAAGGTTAAAACAACACTAACTTGACGAACTATGTTGTGGTTTTGATGCGTAGGTAAGAACGGTTATTGCTCTGCCCGTAGCAGCCACGTAAAACTTGCAACAACAAAGTAGAGGGCGTCTAACTTGTTTTTGTAGGGCATGTTGTGATGTGATATGGTCATGGCATGATGCTATATTTTATTGTATGAGATGATCATGTTTTCTAACCGAGTTATCGGCAACTGGCAGGAGCCATATGGTTGTCGCTTTATTGTATGCAATGCAATCACCCTGTAATGCTTTACTTTATCACTAAGCGGTAGCGATAGTCGTAGAAGCATAAGTTGGCGAGACGACAACGATGCTACGATGGAGATCAAGGTGTCGCGCCGGTGACGATGGTGATCATGACGGTGCTTCGGAGATGGAGATCACAAGCACAAGATGATGATGGCCATATCATATCACTTATATTGATTGCATGTGATTTATCTTTTATGCATCTTATATTGCTTTGATTAACGGTAGCATTATAAGATGATCTCTCACTAAATTATCAAGGTATAAGTGTTCTCCCTGAGTATGCACCATTGCGAAAGTTCTTCGTGCTGAGACACCACGTGATGATCGGGTGTGATAGGCTCTACGTTCAAATACAACGGGTGCAAAATAGTTGCACACGGGGAATACTCACGTTAAACTTGACGAGCCTAGCATATGCAGATATGGCCTCGGAACACTGAGACCGAAAGGTCGAGCGTGAATCATATAGTAGATATGATCAACATAGTGATGTTCACCATTGAAACTACTCCATCTCACGTGATGCTCGGACATGGTTTAGTTGATTTGGATCACGTGATCACTTAGAGGATTAGAGGGATGTCTATCTAAGTGGGAGTTCTTAAGTAATATGATTAATTGAACTTAAATTTATCATGAACTTAGTACCTCATAGTATTTTGCTTGTCTATGTTGATTGTAGATAGATGGCACGTGCTGTTGTTCCGTTGAATTTTAATGCGTTCCTTGAGAAAGCAAAGTTGAAAGATGATGGTAGCAATTACATGGACTGGGTCCGTAACTTGAGGATTATCCTCATTGCTGCACAGAAGAATTACGTCCTGGAAGCACCGCTAGGTGCCAGACCTGCTGCAGGAGCAACACCAGATGTTATGAACGTCTGGCAGAGCAAAGCTGATGACTACTCGATAGTTCAGTGTGCCATGCTTTACGGCTTAGAACCGGGACTTCAATGACGTTTTGAACGTCATGGAGCATATGAGATATTCCAGGAGTTGAAGTTAATATTTCAAGCAAATGCCCGGATTGAGAGATATGAAGTCTCGAATAAGTTCTATAGTTGTATGATGGAGGAGAATAGTTCTGTCAGTGAGCATATACTCAGAATGTCTGGGTATAACAATTACTTGATTCAACTGGGAGTTAATCTTCCGGATGATAGCGTCATTGACAGAATTCTTCAATCACTTCCACCAAGCTACAAGAGCTTCATGATGAACTATAACATGCAAGGGATGGATAAGGCGATTCCCGAGCTCTTCGCAATGCTAAAAGCTTCGGAGGTAGAAATCAAGAAGGAGCATCAAGTGTTGATGGTCAACAAGACCACCAGTTTCAAGAAAAAGGTCAAAGGGAAGAAGAAGGGGAACTTCAAGAAGAACAGCAAAAAAGTTGCTGCTCGGGAGAAGAAACCCAAGTCTGGACCTAAGCCTGAGTCTGAGTGCTTCTACTGCAAACAGACTGGTCACTGGAAGCGGAACTGCCCCAAGTATTTGGCGGATAAGAAGGATGGCAAGGTGAACAAAGGTATATGTGATATCCATGTTTTTGATGTGTACCTTACTAATGCTCGCAGTAGCACCTGGGTATTTGATACTGGTTATGTTGCTAATATTTGCAACTCGAAACAGGGACTACAGATTAAGCAAAGATTGGCTAAGGACGAGGTGACGATGTGCGTGGGAAATGGTTCCAAAGTCAATGTGATCGCGGTCGGCACGCTACCTCTACATCTACCTTCGGGATTAGTTTTAGACCTGAATAATTGTTATTTGGTGCCAGCGTTGAGCATGAACATTATATCTAGATCTTGTTTGATGCGGGACGGTTATTCATTTAAATCAGACAATAATGGTTGTTCTACTTATATGAGTAATATCTTTTATGGTCATGCACCCTTGAAGAGTGGTCTATTTTTGTTGAATCTTGATAGTAGTGATACACATATTCATAATATTGAAGCCAAAAGATGCAGAGTTGATAATGATAGTGCAACTTATTTGTGGCACTGCCGTTTAGGTCATATTGGTGTAAAGCGCATGAAGAAACTCCATACTGATGGACTTTTGGAACCACTTGATTATGAATCACTTGGTACTTGCGAACCGTGCCTCATGGGCAAGATGACTAAAACGCCGTTCTCCGAAACTATGGAGCGAGCAACATATTTGTTGGAAATCATACATACAGATGTATGTGGACCGATGAATGTTGAGGCTCGCGGCGGGTATCGTTATTTTCTCACCTTCACAGATGATTCAAGCATATATGGGTATATCTACTTAATGAAACATAAGTCTGAAACATTTGAAAAGTTCAAAGAATTTCAGAGTGAAGTTGAAAATCATCGTAACGAGAAAATAAAGTTTCTACGATCTGATCATGGAGGAGAATATTTGAGTTACGAGTTTGGTCTTCATTTAAAACAATGCGGAATAGTTTCGCAACTCACGCCACCCGGATCACCACAGCGTAATGGTGTGTCTGAACGTCGTAATCGTACTTTACTAGATATGGTGCAATCTATGATGTCTCTTAATGATTTACCGCTATTGTTTTGGGGTTATGCTTTAGAGACGGCTGCATTCACGTTAAATAGGGCACCATGGAAATCCGTTGAGACGACGCCTTATGAACTGTGGTTTGGCAAGAAACCAAAGTTGTCGTTTCTTAAAGTTTGGGGCTGCGATGCTTATGTGAAAAAGCTTCAACCTGATAAGCTCGAACTCAAATCGGAGAAATGTGTCTTCATAGGATACCCAAAGGAAACTGTTGGGTACACCTTCTATCACAGATCTGAAGGCAAGACTTTTGTTGCTAAATTTGGATCCTTTCTAGAGAAGGAGTTTCTCTCGAAAGAAGTGAGTGGGAGGAAAGTAGAACTTGATGAGGTAACTGTACCAGCTCCCTTATTGGAAAGTAGTTCATCACAGAAACCGGTTCCTGTGACACCTACACCAATTAGTGAGGAAGTTAATGATGATGATCATGAAACTTCAGATCAAGTTGTTACTGAACCTCGTAGGTCAACCAGAGTAAGATCCGCACCAGAGTGGTACGGTAATCCTGTTCTGGAGGTTATGTTACTAGACCATGACGAACCTACGAACTATGAAGAAGTGATGGTGAGCCCGGATTCCGCAAAATGGCTTGAGGCCATGAAATCTGAGATGGGATCCATGTATGAGAACAAAGTGTGGACTTTGGTTGACTTGCCCGATGATCGGCAAGCCATTGAGAATAAATGGATCTTCAAGAAGAAGACTGACGCTGACGGTAATGTTACTGTCTATAAAGCTCGACTTGTTGCGAAAGGTTTTCGACAAGTTCAAGGGATTGACTACAATGAGACTTTCTCACCCGTAGCGATGCTTAAGTTTGTCCGAATCATGTTAGCAATTGCTGCATTTTATGATTATGAAATTTGGCAAATGGATGTCAAAACTGCATTCCTGAATGGATTTCTGGAAGAAGAGTTGTATATGATGCAGCCGGAAGGTTTTGTCGATCCAAAGGGAGCTAACAAAGTGTGCAAGCTCCAGCGATCCATTTATGGACTGGTGCAAGCCTCTCAGAGTTGGAATAAACGCTTTGATAGTGTGATCAAAGCATTTTGTTTTATACAGACTTTTGGAGAAGCCTGTATTTACAAGAAAGTGAGTGGGAGCTCTGTAGCATTTCTGATATTATATGTGGATGACATATTGCTGATTGGAAATGATATAGAATTTCTGGATAGCATAAAGGGATACTTGAATAAGAGTTTTTCAATGAAGGACCTCGGTGAAGCTGCTTATATATTGGGCATCAAGATCTATAGAGATAGATCAAGACGCTTAATTGGACTTTCATAAAGCACATACCTTGACAAAGTTTTGAAGAAGTTCAAAATAGATCAAGCAAAGAAAGGGTTCTTGCCTGTGTTACAAGGTGTGAAGTTGATTAAGACTCAATGCCCGACCACTGCAGAAGATAGAGAGAAGATGAAATATGTTCCCTATGCTTCAGCCATAGGCTCTATCATGTATGCAATGCTGTGTACCAGACCTGATGTGTGCCTTGCTATAAGTTTAGCAGGGAGGTACCAAAGTAATCCAGGAGTGGATCACTGGACAGTGGTCAAGAACATCCTGAAATACCTGAAAAGGACTAAGGATATGTTTCTCGTTTATGGAGGTGACAAAGAGCTAGACGTAAATGGTTACGTCGATGCAAGCTTTTTCACTGATCCGGATGATTCTAAATCGCAAAGCGGATACGTGTTTACCTTGAACGGTGGAGCTGTCAGTTGGTGCAGCTCTAAACAAAGCGTTGTGGTGGGATCTACGTGTGAAGCGGAGTACATAGCTGCTTCGGAAGCAGCAAATGAAGGAGTCTGGATGAAGGAGTTCATATCCGATCTAGGTGTCATACCTAGTGCATTGAGTCCAATGAAAATCTTTTGTGACAATACTGGTGCAATTGCCCTGGCAAAGGAATCCAGATTTCACAAGAGAACCAAGCACATCAAGAGACACTTCAACTCCATCCGGGATCTAGTCCAGGTAGGAGACATAGAAATTTGCAAGATACATACGGACCTGAATGTTGCAGACCCGTTGACTAAGCCTCTTCCACGAGCAAAACATGATCAGCACCAAGGCTCCATGGGTGTTAGAATCATTACTGTGTAATCTAGATTATTGACTCTAGTGCAAGTGGGAGACTGAAGGAAATATGCCCTAGAGGCAATAATAAAGTTATTATTTATTTCCTTATATCATGATAAATATTTATTATTCATGCTAGAATTGTATTAACCGGAAACATAATACTTGTGTGAATACATAGACAAACAGAGTGTCACTAGTATGCCTCTACTTGACTAGCTCGTTGATCAGTGGTTATGTTTCCTATCCATTGACATGAGTTGTCATTTGATTAACGGGATCACATCATTAGGAGAATGATGTGATTGACTTGACCCATTCCGTTAGCTTAGCACACGATCGTATAGTGTTTTGCTATTGCTTTCTTCATGACTTATACATGTTCCTATGACTATGAGATTATGCAACTCCTGTTTACCGGAGGAACACTTTGTGCGCTACCAAACGTCACAACGTAACTGGGTGATTATAAAGGTGCTCTACAGGTGTCTCCGAAGGTACTTGTTGGGTTGGCATATTTCGAGATTAGGATTTGTCACTCCGATTGTCGGAGAGGTATCTCTGGGCCCACTCGGTAATGCACATCACTATAAGCCTTGCAAGCATTGAAACTAATGAGTTAGTTGCGGGATGATGTATTACAGAACGAGTAAAGAGACTTGCCGGTAACGAGATTGAACTAGGTATTGAGATATCGACGATCGAATCTTGGGCAAGTAACATACCGATGACAAAGGGAACAACGTATGTTGTTATGCAGTCTGACTGATAAAGATCTTCGTAGAATATGTGGAAGCCAATATGAGCATCCAGGTTCCGCTATTGGTTATTGACCGGAGACGTGTCTCGGTCATGTCTACATAGCTCTCGAACCTGTAGGGTCCGCACGCTTAAAGTTTGATGATGGTTATATTATGAGTTTATGTGTTTTGATGTACCGAAGATAGTTCGGAACCCCGGATATGATCACGGACATGACGAGGAGTCTCGAAATGGTCGAGACATAAAGATTGATATATTGGAAGCCTATATTTGTATATCGGAAGTGTTCCGGGTGAAATCGGGATTTTACCGGAGAACCGGGGTTACCGGAACCCCCCCGGGGGTTTAATGGGCCTACATGGGCCTTAGTGGAGAAGAGGAGGGGCGGCCAGGGCAGGTCGCGCGCCCCTCCCCCTCTAGTCCGAATTGGACAAGGAGGGGGGCGGCGCCTCCCTTTCCTTCCTCTCTCCCTCCTCCTTCCCCCTTCTCCTACTCCAACTAGGAAAGGAGGGAGTCCTACTCCCGGTGGGAGTAGGACTCCTCCTGGCGCGCCTCCTCCTGGCCGGCCGCCTCTCCCTCCCTTGCTCCTTTATATACGGGGGCAGGGGGCACCCCATAGACAAAACAATTGATCATTGATCTCTTAGCCCTGTGCGGTGCCCCCCTCCACCATAGTCCACCTCGATAATATCGTAGCGGTGCTTAGGCGAAGCCCTGCGTCGGTAGAACATCATCATCGTCACCACGCCGTTGATACGTCCATTTTGCATCATGCTTTTATATCGATATTTATTGCATTATGGGCTGTTATTACACGTTATGTCACAATACTTATGTCTATTCTCTCTTATTTTACAAGGTTTACATAAGGAGGGAGAATGCCGGCAGCTGGAATTCTGGGCTGGAAAAGGAGCAAATATTAGAGACCTATTCTACACAACTCCAAAAGTCCTGAAACTCCACGAAAGTTATTTTTTGAAATAATAAAAGATATTGAGCGGAAGAAATACGTCAGGGGGGCCACCACCTGCCCATGAGGGTGGGGGCCCGCCCTACCCCACAGGGCGCGCATCCCTGCCTCGTGGGCCCCCTGTTGGCTCTCCGGTGGCCATCTTCTGCTATATGAAGTCTTTCGTCGAGGAAAAAATCATAAGCAACCTTTCGGGACGACACTCCGCCGCCACGAGGCGGAACCAATCTAGGGCTTCGGCAGAGGTGTTCTGCCGGGGACACTTCCCTCCGGGAGGGGGAAATCATCGCCATCGTCATCACCAATGCTCCTCTCATCGGGAGAGGGCAATCTTCATCATCATCTTCACCAGCACCATCTTCTCTCAAAACCCTAGTTCATCTCTTGTATCCAATTCTTGTCTCCAAGTCCGGGATTGGTACTAGTAGGTTGCTAGTAGTGTTGATTACTCCTTGTAGTTGATGCTAGTTGGTTTATTTGGTGGAAGATCATATGTTCAGATCCTATATGCATATTAATACCCCTCTGATTATGAACATGAATATGCTTTGTGAGTAGTTACATTTGTTCCTGAGGACATGGGAGAAGTCTTGCTATTAGTAGTCATGTGAATTTGGTATTCGTTCGATATTTTGATGAGATGTATGTTGTCTAGCCTCTAGTGGTGTTATGTGAACGTCGACTACATAACACTTCACCATTATTTGGGCCTAGAGGAAGGCATTGGGAAGTAATAAGTAGATGATGGGTTGCTAGAGTGACAGAAGCTTAAACCCTAGTTTATGGGTTGCTTCGTAAGGGGCTGATTTGGATCCATATGTTTCATGCTATGGTTAGGTTTACCTTAATACTTTTGTTGTAGTTGCGGATGCTTGCAATAGAGGTTAATCATAAGTGGGATGCTTGTCCAAGTAAGGGCAGCACCTAAGCACCGGTCCACCCACATATCAAATTATCAAAGTACCGAACGCGAATCATATGAACGTGATGAAAACTAGCTTGACAATAATTCCCATGTGTCCTCGGGAGCGCTTTTCTCTATATAAGAGTTTGTCCAGGCTTGTCCTTTGCTACAAAAAGGATTGGGCCACCTTGCTGCACTTTATTTACTTTTGTTACTTGTTGCTCGTTACAAATTATCCTATCACAAAACTATCTGTTACCACTTATTTCAGTACTTGCAGAGAATACCTTGCTGAAAACCACTTATCATTTCCTTCTGCTCCTCGTTGGGTTCGACACTCTTACTTATCGAAAGGACTACGATAGATCCCCTATACTTGTGGGTCATCAAGACTCTTTTCTGGCGCCGTTGCCGGGGAGTGAAGCGCCTTTGGTAGGTGGAATTTGGTAAGGAAAAATTTGTATAGTGTGCTGAAATTTACTGTCACTTGTTACCATGGAAAGTAATCCTCTGAGGGGCTTGTTCGGGGTATCTTCACCTCGACCAGTAGAGCAAAGAGTTGCTCCTCAACCTACTGAACCTACTGAAAATGAAAATGTTCCCTTTGAAGTTCCTTCGGGTATGTTAGAAAAACTACTAACTAATCCTTTGGCAGGAGATGGAACAAAGCATCCTGATGAGCACCTAATCTATGTGCAGGAAGTTTGTGGATTATTTAAGCTTGCAGGTATACCCGGTGATGTTATTAAGAAGAAGGTCTTCCCTTTATCTTTGAAGGGAGATGCATCGACATGGTATAGGCTATGTGATGATACGGGGTCATGGAACTACAAACGATTGAAAATGGAATTTCATCAGAAGTTTTATCCTATGCATCTCGTACATCGTGATCGCAATTATATATATAATTTTTGGCCTCGCGAAGGAGAAAGAATCGCTCAAGCTTGGGGGAGGCTTAAATCAATGTTATATTCATGCCCCAATCATGAGCTCTCAAGAGAGATAATTATTCAAAGTTTTTATGCTCGGCTTTCTGAAAACAATCGCACCATGCTCGATACTTCTTGTGCTGGCTCTTTTATGATGAAGACTATTGAATTCAAATGGGATTTATTGAATAGAATTAAACGCAACTCTGAAGATTGGGATCTCGACGAAGGTAAGGAGTCAGGTATGACACCTAAGTTTGATTGTGTTAAGTCTTTTATGGATACCGATGTTTTCCGTAAATTTAGCACTAAATATGGACTTGACTCTGAGATAGTAGCTTCTTTCTGTAAATCTTTTGCTACTTATGTTGATCTCCCCAAGGAGAAGTGGTTTAAATATCATCCTCCCATAGAAGTAAAAGTAGCTGCACCTACTAAAGTTGCAGAAAAGACTATTACTTATAATGATCCTGTTGTTCCTACTTCTTATGTTGAGAAACCACCTTTCCCTGTTAGGATAAAGGATCATGCTAAAGCTTCAACTGTGGTTCGTAAAAGCAATATTAGAACTTATACACCTCCTGAGCAGATTAAAGTTGACCCTAATATTGCTATTGTTAAAGATCTCTTGGCTGATAATATTGATGGGCATGTTATTTATTTCTGCGGTGAAACGGCTAGAATTGCCAAACCTTGTGTTAAAGATAAACAAAGACCTGTGGTAGGAATGCTGTTATTTCTGTTAACATAGGAGATCATTGTTATCATGTCTTATGTGATATGGGTGCTAGTGCTATACCTCATGACTTATACAAAGAAATTATGCATGAAATTGCACCTGCTGAGATAGAAGGTATTGATGTTACCATCAAACTTGCTAATAGAGATACAATATCATCCATTGGAATTGTTAGAGATGTTGAAGTCTTGTGTGGGAAAACTAAATATCCTACTGATTTTCTTGTTCTTGGTTCCCCACAAGATAGCTTTTGTCCCATTATATTTGGTAGACCCTTCTTCAACACAGTTAATGCTAGGATAGACTGCGAAAAGGGTGTTGTTACTATTGGCTTGGGTGATATGTCTCATGAGTTTAATTTCTCTAAATTTAGTAGACAACACCGTGAAGAGGAATTACCTAGTAAGGATGAAATTATTGGTCTTGCTTCTATTGCCGTACCTCCTAGTGATCCTTTAGAACAATATTTGCTAGACCATGAAAATGATATGTTTATGAATGAAAGAAGGGAAATAGATGAAGTATTCTTTAAACAGGAACCCATTCTGAAACACAATTTGCCTGTTGAAATACTAGGGGATCCTCCTCCACCCAAGGGTGATCCCGTGTTTGAGCTTAAACCATTGCCTGATACTCTTAAATATGCTTATCTTGATGAAAAGAAGATATATCCTGTTATTATTAGTGCTAACCTTACAGAGCATGAAGAAGAGAGATTATTGAAAACTCTGAAGAAGCACCGTGCTTCTATTGGATATACTCTTGATGGTCTTAAGGGCATTAGCCCCACTCCATGTCAACATAAAATAAATTTGGAAGAAGACGCCAAACCAGTTTGTGATCATCAACGATGGCTGAATACTAAGATGAAAGAAGTGGTAAGAAAGGAAATACTAAAGCTCCTTGAGGCAGGTATAATTTATCCCGTTGCTGATAGTTAGTGGGTAAGTCTTGTCCATTGTGTCCCTAAGAAGGGAGGTATTACTGTCGTTCCTAATGATAAAGATGAATTGATTCCGCAAGAATTATTATAGGCTATAGGATGGTAATTGATTTCCGCAAATTAAATAAAGCTACTAAGAAAGATCATTGCCCCTTACCTTTTATCGATCAAATGCTAGAAAGATTATCCAAACATACACATTTTTGCTTTCTAGATGGTTATTCTGGTTTCTCTCAAATACCTGTGTCAGCCAATGATCAATCAAAGACTAATTTTACTTGCCCTTTTGGTACTTTTGCTTATAGACGTATGCCTTTTGGTTTATGTAATGCACCTGCTACCTTTCAAAGATGCATGATGGCTATATTCTTTGACTTTTGTGAAAAGATTTGTGAGGTTTTCATGGACGACTTTTCCGTCTATGGACCCTCTTTTGATGATTGCTTGAGCAACCTTGATCGAGTTTTGCAGAGATGTGAAGAAACTAATCTTGTCTTGAATTGGGAAAAGTGCCACTTTATGGTTAATGAAGGTATTGTCTTGGGCATAAAGTTTCTGAAAGAGGTATTGAGGTTGATAAAGCCAAGGTTGATGCTATTGAAAAGATGCCATGTCCCAAGGACATCAAAGGTATAAGAAGTTTCCTTGGTCACGCCGGTTTTTATAGGAGGTTCATTAAGGACTTCTAAAAAATTTCTTGGCCTCTGACTAATTTATTACAAAAAGATATACCATTTGTCTTTGATGATGATTGTGTAGAACCATTTGAAATACTTAAGAAAGCATTGATCTCTGCACCTGTCGTTCAGCCACCTGATTGGAATTTACCCTTTGAAATTATGTGTGATGCCAGTTATTATGATGTAGGTGCTGTTCTAGGGCAAAGAGTTGATAATAAATTAAATGTTATTCAATATGCTAGTAAAACTCTAGACAATGCTCAGAGAAATTATGCTACTACTGAAAAAGAATTCTTAACAGTTGTATTTGCTTGTGATAAGTTTAGACCTTATATTGTTGATTCTAAAGTAACTATTCACACTGATCATGCTGCTATTAAATATCCTATGGAAAAGAAAGATGCTAAACCTAGACTTATTAGATGGGTTCTCTTGCTACAAGAATTTGATTTGCATATTGTTGATAGAAAGGGAGCTGAGAACCCCGTTGCAGACAACTTGTCTAGGTTAGAAAATGTTCTTGATGACCCACTACCTATTGATGATAGCTTTCCTGATGAACAATTAAATGTCATAAATGCTTCTCGTACTACTCCATGGTATGCTGATTATGCTAATTACATCGTTGCTAAATTTATACCACCTAGTTTCACATACCAGCAAAAGAAAAGGTTTTTCTATGATTTGAGACATTACTTTTGGGATGACCCACATCTTTATAAAGAAGGAGTAGATGGTGTTATTAGACGTTGTGTACCTGAGCATGAATAGGAACAGATCCTAGGCAAGTGTCACTCCGAGGCATGTGGAGGACACCACGCTGGAGATAGAACTGCACATAAGGTATTGCAATCCGGTTTTTATTGGCCTACTCTCTCCATAGTAACAAGTGAAAGTAAATTTTAGCACACTATATAAATTTTTCCTTACCAAATTCCACCTACCAAAGGCGCTTCACTCCCCGGCAACGGCCCCAGAAAAGAGTCTTGATGACCCACAAGTATAGGGGATCTATCGCAGTCCTTTCGATAAGTAAGAGTGTCGAACCCAACGAGGAGCAGAAGGAAATGATAAGCGGTTTTCAGCAAGGTATTCTCTGCAAGCACTGAAATAATAGGTAACAGATAGTTTTGTGATAGGATAATTTGTAACGAGCAACAAGTAACAAAAGTAAATAAAGTGCAGCAAGGTGGCTCAATCCTTTTTGTAGCAAAGGACAAGCCTGGACAAACTCTTATATGGAGAAAAGCGCTCCCGAGGACACATGGGAATTATCGTCAAGCTAATTTTCATCATGTTCATATGATTCGCGTTCGGTACTTTGATAATTTGATATGTGGGTGGACCGGTGCTTGGGTGCTGTTCTTACTTGAACAAGCATCCCACTTATGATTAACCTCTATTGCAAGCATCCGCAACTACAACAAAAGTATTAAGGTAAACCTAACCATAGCATGAAACATATGGGTCCAAATCAGCCCCTTACGAAGCAACGCATAAACTAGGGTTTAAGCTTCAGTCACTCTAGGAACCCATCATCTACTTATTACTTCCCAATGCCTTCCTCTAGGCCCAAATAATGGTGAAGTGTTATGTAGTCGACGTTCACGTAACACCACTAGAGGCTAGACAACATACATCTCATCAAAATATTGAACGAATACCAAATTCACATGATTACTAATAGCAAGACTTCTCCCATGTCCTCAGGAACAAACGTAACTACTCACAAAGCATATTCATGTTCATAATCAGAGGGGTATTAATATGCATAAAGGATCTGAACATATGATCTTCCACCAAATAAACCAACTAGCATCAACTACAAGGAGTAATCAACACTACTAGCAACCTACTAGTACCAATCCCGGACATGGAGACAAGAATTGGATACAAGAGATGAACTAGGGTTTTGAGAGGAGATGGTGCTGGTGAAGATGTTGATGGAGATTGCCCTCTCCCGATGAGAGGAGCGTTGGTGATGACGATGGCGATAATTTCCCCCTCCCGGAGGGAAGTGTCCCCGGCAGAACAGCTCTGCCGGAGCCCTAGATTGGTTCCGCCAAGTGGCGGCGGAGTCTCGTCCCGAAAGGTTGCTTATGATTTTTTCCTGGACGAAAGACTTCATATAGCAGAAGATGGCCACCGGAGAGCCAACAGGGGGCCCATGAGGCAGGGGGCGCGCCCTGGGGGGTAGGGCGCGCCCCCCACCCTCGTGGACAGGTGGTGTCCCCCCTGACGTATTTCTTCTGCTCAATATTTTTTTATTATTTCCAAAAATAAATTTCTTGGAGTTTTAGGACTTTTGGAGTTGTGCAGAATAGGTCTCTAATATTTTCTACTTTTCCAACCCAGAATTCTAGCTGCCGGCATTCTCCCTCCTTATGTAAACCTTGTAAAATAAGAGAGAATAGGCATAAGTATTGTGACATAACGTGTAATAACAGCCCATAATGCAATAAATATCGATATAAAAGCAAGATCCAAAATGGACGTATCAGACACCACGCTGGAGATAGAACTGCACATAAGGTATTGCAATCCGGATTTTATTGGCCTACTCTCTTCAAGGATGCCCGTAAGTTTGTCTTATCTTGTGATGAATGTCAAAGAATTGGTAATATTAGTAGACGTCAAGAAATGCCTATGAATTATTCACTTGTTATTGAACCATTTGATGTTTGGGGCTTTGATTATATGGGACCTTTTCCTGCCTCTATTGGATATACACATATTTTAGTTGATGTTGATTACGTTACTAAGTGGGTAGAAGCTATTCCAACTAGTAGTCCTGATCATAACACTTATATTAAAATGCTTAAAGAAGTTATTTTTCCGAGGTTTGGAGTCCCTAGATATTTAATGACTGATGGTGGTTCACATTTTATTCATGGTGCTTTCCGTAAAATGCTTGCTAAATATGATGTTAATCATAGAATTGCATCTCCTTATCACCCATAGTCTAGTGGTCAAGTAGAATTGAGTAATAGAGAGCTCAAATTAATTTTGCAAAAGACTGTCAATAGGTCTAGAAAGAATTGGTCCAAGAAACTTGATGATGCATTATGGGCCTATAGAACTGCATATAAATATCCTATGGGTATGTCTCCGTATAAAATGGTTTATGGAAAAGCATGTCACTTACCTCTCGAACTAGAACATATGGCATATTGGGCTATTAAAGAGCTCAACTATGATTTCAAACTTGCCGGTGAGAAGAGGTTATTTGATATTAGCTCACTTGATGAATGGAGAACCCAAGCTTATGAGAAAGCCAAGTTGTTTAAAGAAAAAGTTAAAGGATGGCATGACAAAAGGATACAAAAGCGTGAGTTTAATGTAGGTGACTATTTATTGCTATACAACTCTTGTTTAAGATTTTTTGCAGGAAAACTTCTCTCTAAATGGGAAGGCCCTTACGTTATCGAGGAGGTCTATCGTTCCGGTGCTATAAAAATCAACAACTTCGAAGGCACAAATCCGAAGGTGGTGAACGGTCAAAGAATTAAACATTATATCTCAGGTAATCCTATAAATGTTGAAACCAATGTTATTGAAACCGTAACCCCGGAGGAATACATAAGGGACACTTTCCGGAACGTCTCAGACTCCGAAAAGGAATAGGTATGTGGTACGGTAAGTAAACCGACTCCAAAACAGTTTTTAAGGCAATATTTCTCCGTTTTGGAATATTTAGAAAAATAAGAAGCAGTCCGGGAAGGACACGAGGGCTCCACAAGGGTGGAGGGTGCGCCCTACCCTACTGGGCGCGCACCCCTACCTCGTGGGCACCTCGTGTGCTCTCCGGACTCCGTTTTCTTGCACGATACGTATTTTGGTCGGTAAAAATTCATTATATAATCTCCCAAAGGTTTTGACCTCTGTATCACGCAATTGTCCTCTGTTCTTGTTTCGAGCTGTTTCTGTCAGGGTTATCAAGGCCAGGCATCATGTCGTCCCCCTCCTCCAACAATGGTGACAACGATGCTTGGCTAATGAAGATAGAGCTGAAGCGGGAAGAAGCCATGGAGATCAACAAGGATGAAGGGATCAAGAAGGCCACAGAGGACCAAGTTCCGGCAACAGAAGACATCCTTCAACTTGATCACAATCTCCTTACCCCAACTGAGATCGAAGCTTTCAAGATGATTGAGTTAGCTCGTATACAAAACAAGTATCTCACACGTGAAAATATTTTGTTGAAGGAGCATATCGTTGCACTCAAGGGCATTATCCGCAAGCTGGAGGACCTCTTACGCTCGATGTGCGACTATCCATCATCACCGCCACCTTCCTCACCAACAAAGAAGGAGATATAATCACATGGGTATGGGCACTCCCCTTGGCAACTGCCAAGCTTGGGGGAGGTGCCCCGGTATCGTATCACCATCACACTCCTATCTTTACCGTTTTCTTAGTTCAATCCTATTAGTCGTATCTTGATCTAGTAGAATAAAGTTTATGGCATGATCTAGTTTTGAGTTTTGCTTTATGATCTCTCTATGTAATCGAGTCCGTGAGCTATATAATAAAGATTAGTGTTGAGTCAAGGGCTTGATTATTTTGCTATGATCTTGAGTGAATAAAAGAAAAGAATAAAAAGAAATAAAGAGATCATATTGATCTTATTGAGAGTAATGACTTCACATAGAAAGAGTATGATGATTAAAAATTGTCGAGAGTTGGCAAACATAGCTTTGGTCATCGTTGAAATTAATAGGAAGTAATAAAGAAAGAGAGGTTTCACATATAAATATACTATCATAGACATCTTTTATGATTGGGAGCACTCATTAAAATATGACATGCTAAAGAGTTGATGTTGGACAAGGAAGACAAAGTAATGGGTTATGTTTTCTTATATCTGAGATAAAGTATATTGTCATGGATCATCCAACATGTTGAGCTTGCCTTTCCCCCTCATGCTAGCCAAATTCTTAGCACCAAGTAGAGATACTACTTGTGCTTCCAAAAACCCTTAAACCAGTTTTGCCATGAGAGTCCACCATTTCTACCTATGGATTGAGTAAGATCCTTCAAGTAAGTTGTCATCGGTGCAAGCAATAAAAATTGCTCTCTAAATATGTATGATTGATTGGTGTGGAGGAAATAAGCTTTATACGATCCTATGATGTGGAAGAAATAAAAGCGACGGACTGCATAATAAAGGTTCATATCACAAGTGGCAATATAAAGTGACGTTCTTTTGCATTAAGATTTTGTGCATCCAACCCTGAAAGCGCATGGCAACCTCTGCTTCCCTCTGCGAAGGGCCTATCTTTTACTATTATCTTCTTCCTTATGCAAGAGTCATGGTGATCTTCACCTTTCCTTTTTATATTTTATCCTTTGGCAAGCACAGGGTGTTGGAAAGATCCTGATAGATATATCTAATTGGATGTAAGTCAGCATGAGTTATTATTGTTGACATTACCCTTGAGGTAAAAGGTTGGGAGGCGAAACTATAAGCCCCTATCTTTCTCCGTGTCCGATTAAAACTGCATAACCACAAGTATTGCGTGAGTGTTAGCAATTATGAAAGACTAAATGATTGTTGAGTATGTGGACTTGCTAGAAAGCTCTAACATAGACTCTTTCTGATGTTATGATAAATTGCAATTGCTTCAATAAATGAGATTATAGGTTGTTAGTTCTCAATAAAGTTTCTGATTCATACTTTTCATTGTGAATAGATTATTACTTGAGCATAAGAAATCATACGACAATATCCATCTATGTTACTGTTATGAGAATAATCATGATGCCCTCATGTCCGTATTTTGTTTTATCGACACCTCTACCTCTAAACATGTGGACATATTTATCGTTATCGGCTTCCGCTTGAGGACAAGCGAGGTCTAAGCTTGGGGGAGTTGATACGTCCATTTTGCATCATGCTTTTATATCGATATTTATTGCATTATGGGCTGTTATTACATGTTATGTCACAATACTTATGTCTATTCTCTCTTATTTTACAAGGTTTACATAAGGAGGGAGAATGCCGGCAGCTGGAATTCTGGGCTGGAAAAGGAGCAAATATTGGAGACCTATTCTGCACAACTCCAAAAGTCCTGAAACTCCACGAAAGATATTTTTGGAAATAATAAAAAATATTGAGCGGAAGAAATACGTCAGGGGGGCCACCACCTGCCCACGAGGGTGGGGGGCGCGCCCTACCCCCCAGGGCGCGCGCCCCTGCCTCGTGGGCCCCCTGTTGGCTCACCGGTGGCCATCTTCTACTATATGAAGTCTTTTGTTGAAGAAAAAATCATAAGCAACCTTTTGGGACGAGACTCCGCCGCCACGAGGCGGAACCTTGGCGGAGCCAATCTAGGGCTCCGACAGAGGTGTTCTGCCGGGGACACTTCCCTCCGGAGGGGGAAATCATCGCCATCGTCATCACCAACGCTCCTCTCATCGGGAGAGGGCAATCTCCATCAACATCTTCACCAGCCCCATCTCCTCTCAAAACCCTAGTTCATCTCTTGTATCCAATTCTTGTCTGCAAGTCCGGGATTGGTACTAGTAGGTTGCTAGTAGTGTTGATTACTCCTTGTAGTTGATGCTAGTTGGTTTATTTGGTGGAAGATCATATGTTCAGATCCTATATGCATATTAATACCCCTCTGATTATGAACATGAATATGCTTTGTGAGTAGTTACGTTTGTTCCTGAGGACATGGGAGAAGTCTTGCTATTAGTAGTCATGTGAATTTGGTATTCGTTCGATATTTTGATGAGATGTATGTTGTCTAGCCTCTAGTGGTGTTATGTGAACGTCGACTACATAACACTTCACCATTATTTGGGCCTAGAGGAATGCATTGGGAAGTAATAAGTAGATGATGGGTTGCTAGAGTGACAGAAGCTTAAACCCTAGTTTATGGGTTGCTTCGTAAGGGGCTGATTTGGATCCATATGTTTCATGCTATGGTTAGGTTTACCTTAATACTTTTGTTGTAGTTGCGGATGCTTGAAATAGAGGTTAATCATAAGTGGGATGCTTGTCCAAGTAAGGGCAGCACCTAAGCACCGGTCCACCCACATATCAAATTATCAAAGTACCGAACGTGAATCATATGAACGTGATGAAAACTAGCTTGATAATTCCCATGTGTCCTCGGGAGCGCTTTTCTCTATATAAGAGTTTGTCCAGGCTTGTCCTTTGCTACAAAAAGGATTGGGCCACCTTGCTGCACTTTATTTACTTTTGTTACTTGTTGCTCGTTACAAATTATCCTATCACAAAACTATCTGTTACCACTTATTTCAGTACTTGCAGAGAATACCTTGCTGAAAACCGCTTATCATTTCCTTCTGCTCCTCGTTGGGTTCGACACTCTTACTTATCGAAAGGACTACGATAGATCCCCTATACTCGTGGGTCATCAGCTGTCGTGCTGACGGAACTCTCCCTCAAAGCTCGGCTGGATCGGAGTTCGAGGGATGTCATCGAGCTGAACGTGTGCTAAACTCGGAGGTGCCGTACGTTCGGTACTTGGATCGGTCGGATCGTGAAGACGTATGACTACATTAACCGCGTTGTGCTAACGCTTCCGCTTTCGGTCTACGAGGGTACGTGGACAACACTCTCCCCTCTCGTTGCTTTGCATCACCATGATCCTGTGTGTCGTAGGAATTTTTTTGAAATTACTACGTTCCCCAATACAGTAGACGGTGGAGGGCTGGATGAACAGTAGCCCGTGGAGGGGTGGTTGAACAGGAGCCCGTGGAGAGGGCTGGTTGAACAGTAGCCGGTGGAGTAGCGCGCGGTGGAGGCTGGATGAACAGGAGCCCGTGGATGAACAGTCACAGGTGGAAGCTGGAGGAGGTCCACAGTGGATAAACAGTAACCCGTGGAGGCTGGAGGGGGTCGACGGTGGAGATGAACAGTATCCCGTGGAGTCCCGTTTTGCGGTACGCCACACCCCTCCCGATGAACAGGACCCCCGTTTCGACCGTAGCGCTCCAACACAAGTCCGTTTCCTCCGTTTTGCGGTACGCCACACCCCTCCCGATCAATAGGACCCCCGTTTCGACCGTAGGAGGTCCGTTTCCTCTGTTTTGCGGTACGCCAGACCCCTCCCGATGAACAGGATCCCGTTTCAAACGTGGCCGGTCAAACACAAGGCCATTTCCTCCGTTCTGCGGTATGCCAGGCCTCGTTTCCATCGGCTGTTCCGTCAAGCCCTCCTGATGAACACGACGACGCATTCCGTTCCGACCCAGCCGGTTGGCTCCCCATGAACACGACGACGACGCTATTTCTTTGTTCCGACCCAGCCATGTGCACGAGCCCTGGCCGTACGTACGCGCGTGTAGGCGTTCGATACCCCGCCCGCATGTACGTATGTGGCCGTATTTACTTTCTTGCACCCTGGCTGTCACAGCCCTAGATCAGCCCTTGTTTGACTTTTGCTTGTTCCTCATGTCATCATGTTTAATTTTCAAAGAAACTTGAAATGGGGATGTTGAAACCCTAGCACCAAATGCATTCAACTAGGTTCAAGTAAACAATATTTTCAATGAACCCAAATGCCCTTTAGAAAAGTTCATGATTTTTGTTAAAGGTGAAAACCTCTGCCAAAAATGATGCACCTATTTCTAGGCCATCCTGGATTTTTGAATTAAATCTTATTGTATTTGACTTTTGGGCATTTAAATGCTATAAATAATTTAAATGTTCAAATAATGCTGGAACTATTTTTGGGCCACTGAAATAATTCAGCAAGTGTCCATGAATATTTTCAGGATTTTAGGAAATGCCTTGGTATTTTTCCTAAACTCAAAACAGAGGCAAATAATTAGAAAACAAAAACAAATTAGAAAAATAGAAAGCAGAGAGAGAAGATACCTCACCTGGGCCTTACCTGGCAGAAGAGGCCCAGCCCACCAGGGGCTGAGTGGTCTTCTTCCTCCTGCCAGGAGGACAGATAGGTGCGTGGCGAGCGCGCCGACGACGCCTTGCCACCTCCTGCTTCAGCCGCACGACCCCGACCCCTCCAGACGTGCCACGGAGACGCCCAACGCTTCTTCCCGCTTTCCCCTCCTCTCCTTGGACCTCACTCCCCTCTCTGCTCTCTCTCTCTTTCTCACGACCGAGCAGAGCTCGTCGCCGCCGACACCGTCCACCGCGGCCACCAGCCCTCCCCCGCCCAACGGTTGTGCTCTAGTGCTCCGCCTCGACGCCTGCATCGTCCTCGCCGAGCCATGCAACCCGGGGCGCATCGAATCGCCGCCATCGACGTCGTCTTCCACCCCGGCCGTCCGAGATCGCCGGCAACGCCCCATCGCCGTTCGTCTTCCCGCGAGCCCGCGGAGCATGCCCGTCGACCCGCCGTGAGCTCCCCTCTACCTCCTCTCCTTCCTCGTGCTCGATTTCGCACTCCAGCCCCGCATCGAAACGCGCCCGTAGCTCCGGCCCCCGCCGTCGTCGTGGTTGTCGTCGCCACGGACCACCCCACGGCCAGGCATGTCCACGATCTGAAGCACCTCGTCGCGCTGGTTCCGTAGAGCCTAAGAGCGCGAGCTCTCGTGGCCGGAATCGCCCGTCCGGCGAGCCGCCGCCGCGCTATGAGGTCACCGGCGACTAACCCCGGCGACCGCTGACGTGGACCCGTCATTAGCACTAATGATGGGGCGAACGAACCCCCTAGCTCACTGACATATGGGCCCCACGCACAAATTAACCCCAGTTTATTCCTGCTTAGATTTAACTTAATCACGGTGGCCCCACGTGTCAGCTTCGACTTTGGTCAAGTCAACATTGACCGGTCCCACCTGTCATCCAGCCAAACCAGCCTGGGACACTGACGTATGGGTCCCACGGGTCAGGTTTGACCCGGACCAGCCCCTGTTGACTTGCTGACGTCACAGTGACGCAATGCTGACGCAGTATTACATTTTCTGGATTTATTTTTATTCAGAAAATTCCAGAAAATAGTATAAACTTCTAAAAATCATATAAAATCAACCGTAGCTCAGAATGAAATAATTTATATATGAAAAATTATCAGAAAAATGCAATCTATCCATCTGTATCATTTTCATGCATGTCAAACTAAGTCATACCTGCTGTATAGGTGAAAACATGATAATGCACTATTTGAATTCATAGTTTGAATGTGAATTTGAATCTTTGGTTCAAATCAACTCAAACCATTCTGTTCTAGCTTGCATTAGCCCAAAACACATTCATATTGCCATGTCATAGCATGCATCATATTGTGCATTGCATTGATCGTGCCCTTCTCTGTTTGCCGGTAATCGTCCCCTCTCAGTAGCCGATGCTCCGATGACGTGATCGATGACACCGATGAAGAACTATGATATCTTCAGAAGTGCCAGGCAAGCATAACCCCCCTTGTTCATTCCGATACAATCCCACTCTCTCGCTCCTGCTCTCTTTACTACATTAGGACAACAACGATTCAACTGCTACATCCTGCGGTAGTTGAACCCCTTATCCTCTGCATGACCTGTCATTGCCACAGTAAATAGATGAAACCCACTAGCATATGTAGGAGTTGTTTGAGCCCTGATGTGCCTACTCATTCATGCTTGTTTGTCATGCCTGCTACTGCTTAGAGTTGAGTCGGGTCTGATTCATCGGGGATGAATTGGAGTGGTGATGAACATGTCCTACTGTGTGTGAACACGATTTGGTAAAGGTAGCGGTGAGAGGCCATGTAGGAGTACATGGTGGGTTGTCTCATTGAAGCCGTCCTCAGGAACTGAGTTCTGTGTTTGTGATCCATGATACAGTTACTACCACGCATTGGGCCCGAAACCAATGGACCCTCTCGGCTTCTTAATCACCCTTGTCCTCTGTCCAGGAGTTGCAAGTAGTTTCTGGTGTTTGTAGTATGCTGGAGGCCGTGGACAGCGCTGACCGAGGGGTGGGCTGTGATGCGGTAGGCACGTGGCACGGTGTACCGGGCGCCCGTTTGGTGTCTCGGGAACCCTGCACACATCGTTCGGGGCCGTATGTGGAAACCTCGGCCGGACTCCCTGCGGATGGAACCTGAATAGGTGATAAACCTGGACTAGAGACTTGAGTGTTTAGGTAGGCTGTGGCCGACACCCACGTTGGGCTTCCGCTTGAAGGTTGCCGAGTACATGTCGTGTAAACGACGGTAAGTGGTGAGAGCGTGTGTGTCGAAGTACACCCCTGCAGGGTTAATATGATCTATTCGGATAGCCGTGTCCGCGGTAAAGGACTTCTGGGTTGCCTATAACAGTTCATAGACAAGTGAAAGTGGATACTCTAAAATGCGCAAGATAAGCGTGAGTGCTATGGATGGCGTTCTCGTAGGGAGACGGGAGCGGATCCATAGTGGAGTATTGATATGGTGATTATGTGGACTCGTGTGCGCCACCTCAAAGAGTTACTTGCAGTCATAGTTTAGGATAGCCACCGAGTCAAAGCTGGCTTGCTGCAGTCAAACTCCACCACCCCCCTCTGTTGATACCGATGCATATGTAGCTAGTTCTGATGTAAGTCTTGCTGGGTACATTTGTACTCACGTTTGCCTATTTTATGTTTTGCAGAGAGACGCCAGTCTCGCTAGTAGTTCCGTGTGGACTTCGACGTTTAGCTTGTTACCCCAGCTACGATCTTGTGCCCTCGGCAGGATCTGGTAGATAGTCAGGCTTGGCAGCCTTTTTCATTTGTAGATGTCTGTACTCAGACATGTTAAGCTTCCGCATGTGCTTTAACTTGTATGCTCTGAATGTTGGGTCATGAGACCCATGTTTGTAATATCTGGCTCTTCGAAGCCTAATGAATAAATACTCTGAGTCGTAGAGTCTTGTTGTGATGCCATGTTGTATTTGCACATATCGAGCATATTGTGTGTATGATTGAAATGCTTGGTATGTGTGGGATCCGACAACCTAGTTGTGTATCCTTGGTAGCCTCTCTTATGGGGAAATGTAGTCTTGTGCTTCCATGAGCCATAGTAGTCCGCTACAGCCCGGTTCACCGGAGTCCTGCTAGCCCAGCACTACTGCTCCGGAACACTTGACTGGCCGGCATGTGATTCACTTCGTTCCTGTGTCTGTCCCTTCGGGGAAATGTCACGCGGTGACATCCGGAGTCCTGCCTAGCCTGCTACAGCCCGGGTTCCCGGAGTCCTGTTAGCCCAGTGCTACAGCCCGGATTCGCACGCTGCTGACCGACACGTTCGATGTTGATTCATGTATGCCTGTCCCCATACGTTAGTGCCGCTTTGGGTTCACGACTAGCCATGTCGGCTCGGGTTCTCTGTCATATGGATGCTAGCGACATTGTCATACACGCGAGCCAAAAGGCGCAAACGGTCCCGGGCCATGGTAAGGCGACACCCGTGGGAGTACCGTGCGTGAGGCCGCAAAGTGATATGAGGTGTTACAGGCTAGATCGGTGTGACTTGGAATCGGGGTCCCGACAGCGTTGGTATCAGAGCCTGACTGCCTGTAGGATTACCAAGCCAAACTTGTCGAAGTTGAGTCTAGAAATGCTTTAGTTATATAAGGGAATTGATAGTGGAAGGGAACGTAAGGCTCTTTTTACTCCTTTACCTTATGCCCTTCTGATCTGAGTCACCCTCTTCTCTCCTACGGGGATTAAGAACTAGGCTTCTCATCTTTCTATCAGGATCACGTGTTACTAATCCGTAGACTCGTAGGATTGTTGGTCTCAAGCCTCAGTTCAGTTTCTACCACTACAGTGTGTTGTTAGTTGGACTTGGAACCTAGATATTGTGCTTCTAAGTGGTTATGCCACCATTTTTGCAGGATGTCCCAAATCCTTTGAGCATTTACAGTCGTTATGCTGTCCGAGTCATCCCAGGCTTCTAAATAATCTGATGCATTTGCAAATCCCTTCTTTCTGTTCTCGATGTTCCTTTGGGCCAGATCAACCACACTAATCGTTGAGTTGAGGTACTCTGTTGCCTTGACATATATATTGGAGATATTATTATGACCCCAGTCGTCTTAGAGAACCACTTAGTAATCTAGCAATGCTTTGCATTCCCAGTGTGCGGATTCTGGCCATCATTCTTGAAAGCGTCCCGTGATGCCACTTAGTTAGTAGGCATTCTATTCCCGGGTTTCTGAACTTGAGATTCACCCTACTTACTTCATGTTGATAGTGTTGCTAGTTCCTTTAGGATAATAGTAACCTTTGTGATAGTCTTCGAGGTCCGTGGTATATCGTTCTTCCAAATACCATGAACCATTCTTGGCAGGAGTTCTTTTGAACCAAAAGGTCACGACCAGAGCGCTCTTGAGGAGTAGTCCATTCATATTGTGACTCTGTCAGTCCTTCCTCCTCTGCATGGGTTATCTGGAAGAAACTTGTTGGACTTGGTTCGACATACTAATCTATGCATCCACAACTCAGAAAAACATATGTTCCTTTGGGTTGTCCCTCTTTAGTTATTTTCTGGCCCTTGTCTATCAATTGATAGTCAGGAGTAATTGTGCATTTGTGTTATCAATGCCTATTATTCTTGTGGTCCGTCAAGCCATTCTAATCCGGAATGACTAGGAGAAACAAACTCCAGTACCTCGTCCATCTCTGGGATTGGGTCAAAGTAGTTGTATTCCACAGATCAAATGCCAATCCAGTTTTTGTTCTGTTCTACCTTGGAGTGTTACCATCTTTATGTCAAGAGTGTCATGAGAATTGCACCACCTCTTATGAATTCTTGATTTAGTGATACTCCTCGCCATCATCGTTCATTCCTCGGTCTTCGTGTTATTATAACCGGAATACCGACAAGAGAACTGTGATGTGTGAAATCAATACTCCTAGCAACTCCGTTGCTTGGTAGTTAGTGGACAATATTCTCATTCTTAGCATGTTCGTTATTGAATCATCATCCTAAGATGGATCGTGCTACCTAGTCCATTTTTCCTGGTGCACCTTTCGATCAAGAGTTAAGATTGTGTCAATCCTTGCCTAATTGATCATATCGTCCTGCCCTTAAAAGCAAGATTATTCTCGAGCTTAGTAACATACCGGGGGATCGTGATTTTCCGAATATCTTCTCGGAAGTATCACTAGGTCGTCACCTGGCCGCTATGTTGAGTTGCGAGCAAGTTGGTTTTCTGTAACCACCCCTTCTCCAAGAATTCGTGTCGGATACCCCTGAGCTAGTTGGTTAAGCCAAACAATAACTTGGAGAGTTGGAAGATAAAAGCTTGCCAGCTTAGTTCATTTCAAGGGATATATTTGCGTGTGTTGAAGAAAGGTGATATCTTCATCGATTGGTCCTTGTGATCAGTTGATGGGTCCATCATCTTGTCAAAACTTTGATTTGAACTTGGGCTATCGTCAAATCAAATCAGAACCAACGATGTTCATAATGTTGTCTTACTCGTGGTTGATCCCTCGAGCATACACCATTATATCTTTTGGGTCTGACCAATGCTATCACTTGTTCACATAATTATGGAATTCCATCTCCATGGAAACCTGGATGAATTGTTGTTGAGCCCATCAGCAACACTGCTACCTTCTCCATGACTCGTGTTGAACATCCAGCTAGTATTGGAAACTTTATAAGCATTATCTTCGTGTTCCGTTCATGAAGCATATGTTGGATGAAAGAAGTGACTTACTCTAATTCATGTGCATTAGATGCAAATTGCCGCCGTGAATTCGAGAAAGTTTGTTTTGCTTCCTCTGGAATCATCCCAAGTCAGTCATGCATATGTGCGAAGTATACCGTGGTTTGGAGACTTGCAACCTTCATTCTATATGTATCCCTAGCACACCAAGCCACTAACTGACTTGTTCAAGGAGAAGGAGTTCCTTCATAAGAGCTAATCTGGACTTATGAAAGAACTTCGATATCCTCGTTGATGGTTCCCAACCAGAACTCGGTAGTGTTTCATTGTAAGACTACCATGTGGGCATGCTTGTCTGGGACAACGTGTTCACATGTTTGCAGCAGAACCAGCTCATGTTTTGGAGCTTACTACCGTAGTCCATCTCCCGAGAATCTTGCAATGTCTTCTCGTCGATTTGTGTTGCAAACCTTAATTTTCTTTCTAGACTTGATGAGTCTGGAATATACTGAAACCAACTAGATCTGAATCTCAGGCAGATATGATGGTTGGAACATTTCCCAAGAATTATAATATTGCCCTCTCGATAACCGGTAAAGTGGATGTCGTGGCCAACACATCCAGCCGGAAGGCCTATTATTGTAGTATCTTGATTGAGGAAGTTGGCCACCTCCCCATAAGGATTTCTTAGGATTTATTCCACTAGTTATTCCCTATGGATTCCTGCGCACCCGAAGTCCGACCTTTACTTGATGTTCTAGATATCAAACCATATCTATGAATGGGATATGCTAGTGCATCAAGGAGAACATTAGAAGCGGAGTGCTAAATGTCTCTCGGTCGATCATCCAGATTTGCCTCTTTGGCATTGCTAAGGAAAAATCTGAGAAAGTGATGTCCTCCTTTGCACCTGCATCCTCCATCACCGTTCATCATGGTAGTATGTTGTGTTGCCAGGATCCTCGACACGGATAATGGTAAAACCTTGATGAATATGGAAATGCTCAAGTTCTTGAGAGCACGCGCAAGAAAATCATCCCTTGCATTGTCTTCAACAAGGTAGTCCACATCGTCCATCCTAGCCCGAGTGTGTCATTCTCCCGAACTCCGCCAGACTATTGTTGTGATTGCCTTAGGCTAGTATAAAGAGTTTCAATGATCTTAGGATCAAAAGTAATTCTTTCGCCACTTAAGGAATAGTTCTACGAGTCACCTTCCCCAAGGTGCCCCGTTATAGAGTCATGGCAATTATCTCCTCGCTACTTTGAAACCATGCACCGTCTTATTCAGCGTGGAATTGTGTTTATCAACTTGAATCTTCGTTCTCTGTTTCACTTCATCCCTCTCTCGATGTATGTGTTGAGTCCCAGCTCAAGAGATACTCAACGTCGCATTCCGTGAGTTGATCGTGAGTTGCTCGATCTTTAAGGAGATCGATTTCTATAGAGCTTCCCTTGTCGTCATCGTGTCGGATGAAGATCTCGAAAGCAAAGACGTCAACGTTAATTGAAGCAACGGATCAACATCTTCGCGAAGAGCAATTGGATCATGAAGATCGTGTTAGCCTTGTGTCCCCTCTATTTTCTTACCTCACGTCCTGAATCTCGGGACGAGATTCTTGTTTAGTGGGGGTGAGCTGTCACAGCCCCAGATCAGCCCTTGTTTGACTTTTGCTTGTTCCTCATGTCATCATGTTTAATTTTCAAAGAAACTTGAAATGGGGATGTTGAAACCCTAGCACCAAATGCATTCAACTAGGTTCAAGTAAACAATATTTTCAATGAACCCAAATGCCCTTTAGAAAAGTTCATGATTTTTGTTAAAGGTGAAAACCTCTGCCAAAAATGATGCACCTATTTCTAGGCCATCCTGGATTTTTGAATTAAATCTTATTGTATTTGACTTTTGGGCATTTCAATGCTATAAATAATTTAAATGTTCAAATAATGCAGGAACTATTTTTGGGCCACTGAAATAATTCAGCAAGTGTCCATGAATATTTTCAGGATTTTAGGAAATGCCTTGGTATTTTTCCTAAACTCAAAACAGAGGAAAATAATTAGAAAACAAAAACAAATTAGAAAAATAGAAAGCAGAGAGAGAAGATACCTCACCTAGGCCTTACCTGGCAGAAGAGGCCCAGCCCACCAGGGGCTGAGTGGTCTTCTTCCTCCTGCCAGGAGGACAGACAGGTGCGTGGCGAGCGCGCCGACGACGCCTTGCCACCTCCTGCTTCAGCCGCACGACCCCGACCCCTCCAGACGTGCCACGGAGACGCCCAGCGCTCCCTCCCGCTTTCCCCTCCTCTCCCTGGACCTCACTCCCCTCTCTGCTCTCTCTCTCTCTTTCTCACGACCGAGCGGAGCTCGTCGCCGCCGACACCGTCCACCGCGGCCACCAGCCCTCCCCCGCCCAACGGTTGTGCTCTAGTGCTCCGCCTCGACGCCTGCATCGTCCTCGCCGAGCCATGCAACCCGGGGCGCATCGAATCGCCGCCATCGACGTCGTCTTCCACCCCGGCCATCCGAGATCGCCGGCAACGCCCCATCGCCATTCGTCTTCCCGCGAGCCCGCGGAGCACGCCCGTCGACCCGCCGTGAGCTCCCCTCTACCTCCTCTCCTTCCTCGTGCTCGATTTCGCACTCCAGCCCCGCATCGGAACGCGCCCGTAGCTCCGGGCCCCGCCGTCGTCGTGGTTGTCGTCGCCACGGACCACCCCACGGCCAGGCACGTCCACGATCTGAAGCGCCTCGTCGCGCTGGTTCCATAGAGCCTAAGAGCGCGAGCTCTCGTGGCCGGAATCGCCCGTCCGGCGAGCCGCCGCCGCGCTATGAGGTCACCGGCGACTAACCCCGGCGACCGCTGACATGGACCCGTCATTAGCACTAATGATGGGGCAAACGAACCCCCTAGCTCACTGACATATGGGCCCCACGCAAAAATTAACCCCAGTTTATTCCTGCTTAGATTTAACTTAATCACGGTGGCCCCATGTGTCAGCTTCGACTTTGGTCAAGTCAACATTGACCGGTCCCACCTGTCATCCAGCCAAACCAGCCTGGACACTGACGTATGGGTCCCACGGGTCAGGTTTGACCCGGACCAGCCCCTGTTGACTTGCTGACGTCCCAGTGACGCAATGCTGACGCAGTATTACATTTTCTGGATTTATTTTTATTCAGAAAATTCCAGAAAATAGTATAAACTTCTAAAAATCATATAAAATCAACTGTAGCTCAGAATGAAATAATTTATATATGAAAAATTATCAGAAAAATGCAATCTATCCATCTGTATCATTTTCATGCATGTCAAACTAAGTTATACCTGCTGTATAGGTGAAAACATGATAATGCACTATTTGAATTCATAGTTTGAATGTGAATTTGAATCTTTGGTTCAAATCAACTCAAACCATTCTGTTCTAGCTTGCATTAGCCCAAAACACATTCATATTGCCATGTCATAGCATGCATCATATTGTGCATTGCATTGATCGTGCCCTTCTCTGTTTGCCGGTAATCGTCCCCTCTCAGTAGCCGATGCTCCGATGACGTGATCGATGACACCGATGAAGAACTATGATATCTTCAGAAGTGCCAGGCAAGCATAACCCCCCTTGTTCATTCCGATACAATCCCACTCTCTCGCTCCTGCTCTCTTTACTACATTAGGACAACAACGATTCAACTGTTACATGCTGCGGTAGTTGAACCCCTTATCCTCTGCATGACCTGTCATTGCCACAGTAAATAGATGAAACCCACTAGCATGAGTAGGAGTTGTTTGAGCCCTGATGTGCCTACTCATTCATGCTTGTTTGTCATGCCTGCTACTGCTTAGAGTTGAGTCGGGTCTGATTCATCGGGGATGAATTGGAGTGGTGATGAACATGTCCTACTGTGTGTGAACACGATTTGGTAAAGGTAGCGGTGAGAGGCCATGTAGGAGTACATGGTGGGTTGTCTCATTGAAGCCGTCCTCAGGAACTGAGTTCTGTGTTTGTGATCCATGATACAGTTACTACCACGCATTGGGCCCGAAACCAATGGACCCTCTCGGCTTCTTAATCACCCTTGTCCTCTGTCCAGGAGTTGCAAGTAGTTTCTGGTGTTTGTAGTATGCTGGAGGCCGTGGACAGCGCTGACCGAGGGGTGGGCTGTGATGCGGTAGGCACGTGGCACGGTGTACCGGGCGCCCGTTTGGTGTCTCGGGAACCCTGCACACATCGTTCGGGGCCGTATGTGGAAACCTCGGCCGGACTCCCTGCGGATGGAACCTGAATAGGCGATAAACCTGGACTAGAGACTTGAGTGTTTAGGTAGGCTGTGGCCGACACCCACGTTGGGCTTCCACTTGAAGGTTGCCGAGTACATGTCGTGTAAACGACGGTAAGTGGTGAGAGCGTGTGTGTCGAAGTACACCCCTGCAGGGTTAATATGATCTATTCGGATAGCCGTGTCCGCGGTAAAGGACTTCTGGGTTGCCTATAACAGTTCATAGACAAGTGAAAGTCGATACTCTAAAATGCGCAAGATAAGCGTGAGTGCTATGGATGGCGTTCTCGTAGGGAGACGGGAGCGGATCCATAGTGGAGTATTGATATGGTGATTATGTGGACTCGTGTGCGCCACCTCAAAGAGTTACCTGCAGTCATAGTTTAGGATAGCCACCGAGTCAAAGCTGGCTTGCTGCAGTCAAACTCCACCACCCCCCCTTTGTTGATACCGATGCATATGTAGCTAGTTCTGATGTAAGTCTTGCTGGGTACATTTGTACTCACGTTTGCCTATTTTATGTTTTGCAGAGAGACGCCAGTCTCGCAAGTAGTTCCGTGTGGACTTCGACGTTTAGCTTGTTACCTCAGCTACGATCTTGTGCCCTCGGCAGGATCTGGTAGATAGTCAGGCTTCGCAGCCTTTTTCATTTGTAGATGTCTGTACTCAGACATGTTAAGCTTCCGCATGTGCTTTGACTTGTATGCTCTGAATGTTGGGTCATGAGACCCATGTTTGTAATATCTGGCTCTTCGGAGCCTAATGAATAAATACTCTGAGTCGTAGAGTCTTGTTGTGATGCCATGTTGTATTTGCACATATCGAGCATATTGTGTGTATGATTGAAATGCTTGGTATGTGTGGGATCCGACAACCTAGTTGTGTATCCTTGGTAGCCTCTCTTATGGGGAAATGTAGTCTTGTGCTTCCATGAGCCATAGTAGTCCGCTACAGCCCGGTTCACCGGAGTCCTGCTAGCCCAGCACTACTGCTCCGGAACACTTGACTGGCCGGCATGTGATTCACTTCGTTTCTGTGTCTGTCCCTTCGGGGAAATGTCACGCGGTGACATCCAGAGTCCTGCCTAGCCTGCTACAGCCCGGGTTCCCGGAGTTCTGTTAGCCCAGTGCTACAGCCCGGATTTGCACGCTGCTGACCGACACGTTCGATGTTGATTCATGTATGCCTGTCCCCATACGTTAGTGCCGCTTTGGGTTCACGACTAGCCATGTCGGCCCGGGTTCTCTGTCATATGGATGCTAGCGACATTGTCATATACGCGAGCCAAAAGGCGCAAACGGTCCCGGGCCATGGTAAGGCGACACCCGTGGGAGTACCGTGCGTGAGGCCGCAAAGTGATATGAGGTGTTACAGGCTAGATCGGTGTGACTTGGAATCGGGGTCCCGACACTGGCCGCTGTACGTACGTGTACATGCTACGTGCGCGCCTCTACTACGACACGTGCGCGCCTCTACATCGACCAGTATGTACGTACACGTTCGCAACCAGAATGACAACACTACGTACGCTTCGACCAGGTGGGTCCCGACTGTCAGGCACTTCCTTGCGTGCGAAGATGTAGCTGGTGGGTCCCAGCAGTCAGGGGACGAATCGTTTTTTTTGCCCGGACGCACTTCCTTGCGTGCGCATATGTAGTTGGTGGGTCCCAGCAGTCAGGGGAAAATGTTTTTTCACGAAATACGGTGGCCCGTCCGGTGGGTCCCCGCTGTCAGGTGGAGGAATAATTATTTCACGCGTAATAAGGAGGCACTTCCTTGCTGCGGCCGTGGACCCAGCTGTCAGCCTCTCCACGTACAGTACTCTTCCGATGGAAGTCATTCCTTGACCACGTTGACCACGCCGCGCCGAGAGCACCAGGGCGATGGACGACGGCGAGGCCTAGGAAGGGGACGATGCGGAGCCGGGGAAGACGCGGCAGTGGAAGCTCGCACGGAGAGGAGTACGAGGGTTCACTGGTTCTGCTGTGGTGTGAGGCTGTCGTCGCCGCAGGGCCTGGCCAGCGGTGGGAATAGTAGGGGGCGGTGAGGTCTCCGCGGCAGCACAGCCGGCCATGGGAGGCAGGAGCATGCGGCACGACCGGCGCTGCTTTCGGCGGCTTGAGCAAGAAGACCAGAGGTTGAAGAAGCACTACGGCCGTTGGATGGACATTGTACGGTCACTGGAGTTAGAATCATTCATATTGACTAAGTTGACAAAGCACTCCATCCCCGTCAACTTAGTAGGCCCACAAGTCAGCCACCCATTAAGGTGGGTCCCAACTAGCAGGGGGAGTATTCATTTTTTTGTGCGTAATAAGGAGGCACTTCCGGTGGGTCCGAGCTCACAGGGGGAGGGAACGTTTTTTTCACGAAATACGGTGACCCGTCCGGTGGGTCCCAACAGTCAGGGGGGAAATGTTTTTTCGCAAAATACGGTGGCCAGTCCGGTGGTCCCTACTGTTAGGTGGAGGAATCATTATTTTCCGCGTAATAAGGAGGCACTTCCTTGCTGCGGCTGTGGACCCAGCTGTCAGCCTCTCCACGTACAGTACACTTCCGATGGAAGTCGTTCCTTGACCATGTTGACCATGCCGCGTTCCGTTGCATGCATGCGTCCATGGGCGTGGTGCGTCCCCACTGTCAACCTCTCACGTACAGTCATGTTCCGATGACTCTCGGTTCTTGACCACGTTGACCACACCGTGCCGAGCGCACCAAAGGCCGGTGGACAACGGCGAGGCCCCAGACTGGAACGACCCGGAGATGGGGAATACGGGGCAGTGGATTCGCAGATGGAGAGGAGTGGGAAACTTGACTGGTTCGGGTGCGCGACAGCACAGCCGCGGTGCCGCCCACGGGAGACAGGAGCAAGAACAGGGGTTGAAGAAGGAGCACGGCTGTTGGATTAACATCCAACGGTCCAGCTGCTAGAATCATTTGTTGATTAAGTTGACAAAGCCCTGCGTACACATCCGCTTAGTAGGCCCACAAGTCAGCCACCAAATCTGACGGGTCCCAGCTATCAACGGGAGGAATAATTTTTTCGCATAACAAGGAGGCACTTCCTTCCGTGCGAAGATACAGCCGATGGGTCCCAGCTGTCAGGTGGAGGAAACTTTTTTTCAGCTTAATAAGGAGGAACTTTCCTTGCGTGCGACCATGGACCTCGTGGGTCCCAGCCGTCAGGCTCTCCACGTATAGTCCTCTTCCGATAACTCTCGTTTGTTGACCACGCCGCACCGAGCGCAGCGAGGCGGTGGACGACGGCGAGGCCCCGGACGGGAACGACTCGGAGATGGGAAGACGCGGCAGTGGAGTCGCAGATTGAGTGGAGGAGAAGGGTTATAACTGGTTCTGGTGCGGCGTGGGGCTGCAGTCGGTGGAGAATAACAGGAGGTGTGGAGGGGTGGAGGGATAGCCTGGCCGGCGGTGGGGTAGTGCTTCGTAGTGATGCGTGCTAAGCAGAGCCGCTAGCCGCCGGAGGCCGGACCAGGCGGTCCCGGCGACGCTGGAGAAAGAAGACGAGAGGTTGAAGCTGCATGCCGACCAAGTTGACAACGCCCTGCGTAGGCTTCGACCTATTGGCCCACATGTCAGCCTGCAAAAATGTGGCATATATTTAACCCATGTTTTCTCTAATGTACAGTCCATTTGCTGGGCTGAGTTAACAAATAATTTCGCGTCAATGCGGCCCATTTATATTATCTAAGAAATCTCAGCCCTTTTGCACTTCCTTCAAATACATGAATTAGCTGGGCTCGTTATATATATAATGTTATGTTAGAAGGAGCAATTAATATCAAAAATAAACCGGAGAAGCACATTGTTTTATACATAATTAACAAGTTAGTGAGTTATTGGTCAAAATAAAAATGAGCGCGTTATTATTACATTGGTCCTTAAAATCTTCGCAAGCTTTTGTACGCAATCACAAGGATTTTCCCTGCGTGTGAGTCAAAAACAACCAGGATTTTCCTTTAGAACTTCTGTTAAACATTTACTTTTGTAAGTTAATAACACGTGGGATGTTTTCATAATGTATATATAAGTCTCTATAATATATACAATAATAGTAATAATATAAATATATATATAATGTGGTTAAAAAATACATTGGGCTGTCGATCTTTAAGAAAAAGCCCATAGGCCGGTATGGACCTCAAAAAATAAGTTGAAACCACTGTCACCCGTATGTCGTGGGCTACGCATGTTAAAATACAAAACCTAGGCCTAGCTGATACTTGTTCGCCCTCTGGAAAAAAATGATACCAGATCCCTGAGCGAACTGGATTATAGAGGGGGTCGGCGGTACGACTGGAGAAGCACATCAGGAGACATATTTTTCAGTGGATGGCTCTCGATGGCGTTTTTTTACTTGCCTCTGCACCATACAACTTGTATTTTTAGCCTCCCAGCCCGTGGTGGACCAGCAGCCCATTTGCTGGGCGGGCCAACCTACAGAAACCAGCACTCGATTTTTCATCTAGCCCGAAAAACAACGCAATACTATGTTTGTTTTGAGGCCGAAAACATTACGGCAGGGGTTGAGCGGGAGAGGGGGCAAGACAGAGCAAAAAGATTAAAAAGAGTTGATGCGCCGTTGCTACCCTAACAAAACAGGTGCAATTCTTCTCGGGAAGAAGGTGTGCCATTGACACCCACACGTCACATACCCCACAGTAGGCATACTAACAAGTTCACACTCAAGCACAACAGAAAAGGTAAACATTCGTATCAAACTCAGGTTCACTGGACACGTTCATATTCATAGCCAACATTCACTATTAACAACTCAAAAGATTCATATCTACACAAGTTCAGCATGTCTATGGATCCAAATGATTGATAGATCACACAACAATATTCATAGATAGTTCACAAAAAGATTCAGATATACACATGTTCAGTATGTTTATGCATCCAAATGATTGAGATCACAACCAATATGATCCATGGACGAACTTTAATTACCTAGGGTACAGACTGGTAAATGGTGTTCAGTCGGAGGTACTTCTTGCTAAAATTAATGCTTGTACGAGTAAACTTTCGAGTACATAAGAGGCAGCACAGACAGTGTGAACTTTGCTTGTAGGTTTCCTCAAATAGTGTCCTCGTGCCGAGGGAGGTTTGAGCAACTTGGCCACTACTTTCATCCAACTAGTTTACTGGCTCATCTTGGTCCTGTAGCTCGCCAAAATTCTACATTGTAGACTGGTAAATGGTGTTCAGTCGGAGGTACTTCTTGCTAAAATTAATGCTTGTACGAGTAAACTTTCGAGTACATAAGAGGAAGCACAGACAATCTGAACTTTGCTTGTAGGTTTATCCTCAAATAGTGGCCTCGTGCCGAGGGAAGTTTGAGCAACTTGGCCAATACTTTCATCCAACTAGTTTACTGGCTCATCTTGGTCCTGTATCTCGCCAAAATTCTACATTGTAGACAAGAAAGGAGGCGGTTGAGAAAATGAACCACCCAAATTTTTTGTGCAGTTCAACTGAAATGGAGGATCCCGGGCGTGCAGAGTGATTAAGTGCCAGATGAATATACGCATCAACCAACTTGTCTGGAATCTTTAGACTCCATGCCATACAGTTCGCTACCATATGTGCAGATAACCAAAAGGCACAAGTTGGGACCAAAGACTGGACTGCATTTTTCTGGGCTATGCGCCATGCAATATTTTTGGCGTTCACTCTCCTAATACTTGGAGTTTGACAATTGGTGACGTCGGTTGATACTCGAATGAATATAGGCACTTCTTCTTGTCAACATCGATGCTTGTCTGAGTGAACTTTGGAGTACATAGCAGCAGCATAAGTACCTGTCCATCTGATCTTTTCGTGCACTTCTACTGAAATCACCCGATGTAATGATTTGCCTGCGAGTTCAGGCTCCAAGTTACTCCTTTATGAAATCGGCAAACAGTAGCACAATACAAAATTACCAATACATATGACAAGCACAATAATCAGGATAAAGACCTGTACCAACCTGTGTGAGGTAGCATATCATATACTATTTCCTTTGACTGGAAGCCGACATAAGCCAAGCGACTGACAGCAAAGGAAGAATGCAAGCCAAGATTAGCAACTAACAGGAAAGGAAGGAAGTTGTCGAGGCAATGAAGCTCCCAAAGTTTTTGTGCAGTTCCACCAAAATCGAGCATCCCTGTTGGCACATATATTGAGAGTGTGAGATTACTGTAATAGTGGGACTAGTTGATGAAACATACACTAACAAATAGAAGCACCCTCATTATCTTAATGGGTAAAGTTAGCATTCCCTCCCTGCTCCACCACATGATTCACCTCATAGACAAACATACACACATACATGATTCAGCATAGGGTGCTACTAAAGATTTGTTTAACTCCGACAGGAAAATTAGGCAGCAATAAATTAGTGGTACTTAAGTACTCCTAATTAATTAAGTGAGACAGCAGAAGTGGAAGGGCTCCCTAGAGGATCGTCTCACATGTAAGGTAGTCGTTGCCGGAGCCCTTGAATGGCATCGGCTGAGGCCTCTGGCTTCAGCAAGATTGCCTTGGCACTGTTTACTCTTCTTCTTCTTCTTCCTCTTCATGCTCTGTTTCTCAGTCTCCTCACCAGTTGGTGAAACCAAGTACATGATTGGCCTTCTATTTCAGAATTGGTTTTGTCAGTGAGGGAGTACAAGTGTACTAGTAAAAAATAGCATTATTTTCTCATGGCAGTCGCAAAATAGAGATGAACACATGCATTAAATATCATTCTTACCTAAAGGAAGGTTATGGTGCCAATATGGATGATGAGGATTGGAACACAGATCTCCCTTTGTGCAGTTCCACCGAAATGAACCAACTGTTCCATTCTAACATTCCAGTTAAACAACACAAAAGTCACTTATTTTGAGAAGAGTTTTGTGCAGTGCACCAAAAGGTCACAACAGCAACCAGGTGAAATGGATATCCCTGTTTTCACAAAAAGCTACAGAGGAAACAGTCAGAGTCTCAAATAATTACAAGCAAAAACATTTGGCTAAACTTGTCATGGCTTATAACAGTGGCATGGCTTCATTTTTACCAGGGCATTAGATTAAGAAGAGCTAAATATTTGGTATAAGGGCATGGGACAATGGGTGCACCAGCAGTCCAGCACCATGTACCTAAACAGGGGCATAAAGTGGTGATTCATAGTTTGTTGCCCCGAGAAACAAACATCCAAGAAACATATCTGGGTTGGTCCCATTTTTGTTCACTCTAGCCACCTACTCCTATGTGTGGATAGCAAATCTAGTCCTGGGCATACCACTGTGTACAGCGTTACCCCTATATTTCCCTTTTCGACCAAGAGACCGGTTGGATGACCAGTCTGTACTACTTTCACCCCCTTTCCTTCCTGTTTGTACCAAGTCCGATGTACTACATACTAAATTCCCCCACCCCAACTTTATTTCTTGTTTGAACCAAGTACAAGATTCGACTCCATGAAGTAGCTTTACCTCTAACAGTAGAAGAAAAAAATAGGTGATGTTGGACCATCCGATCGAGAGGGGCTGGGAGGTAGAAAATGATGCACATGCAGTGACGTAGCGAGCTGGGGAAGTAGAGCTAAGGCGGTTTCGAAGGAAGATATACCTGAAGGTCGTCGGGATGTGGATAGGTGGGCGGCGGGAGGCCGGATCCGCCCACACTAGGGCAACGACGTAGGAAACGGAGGACCTCTCGCGCCGGCGCTCGGCCAGAGATAACGGTGCGGATGGCAGTGGGTCTCCTCCCTCGCTGTCGACGACGGCCTAAACGCTACCCCTCCTCCCCTTCACCGGCGGAGGGGGATACGTCCGGATCTGTAACCAGCGGCGAGGATAGAAAGACAGTGTTTTTTGAAGGGAGAAAGACAGTATTACCACCCCTATCTTGTTTAGATCTGGAGAGGATGAGAGTGTGTGAATAGAGCAACCCTAGCAAGCAAGCGCGGAGGCTCCGGCCTATATATACGTAGTGGGGTAGTTTTCCTTTTTCACTCCATCAAAACAATCATTTAAAATTGTGTACTACGTGCCAGGTCGCCTTTTTTTAGTTGTTGATTGTTTTTTGAGATAGCTACCCGCTTGTTCCAAGTGGTATTACGGTGTGCAGGTCGCACTTTGTATCGTTCAAGTCTGGTACAAGTCCCTCCATTAAATGAACAACCACCCCCTCGTAAAAATTGTGGACAAGCCCACGGCTAAAATTATGGATAACGTGGGTTGCCCCAACATGCATTATTATTTATATTTTCTACTCCCTCCATTCCTAAATATAAGTCTTTTTTATTAGCCACACCTAAGACAAGATTTTTTTATTAGCAGTGAACCCCTTAGGCAAGCCAAAGTGTGTCTAACAATTTGAGCAACTCAAGTTAGGCAAGTGTGGTAAAAATAATGTGGCAACATAAGACAAACATAGTCATAATCCAAACAGCCCTAATTTTTTGTGACATGCATGAAAATTTGGTTAGTTAAATTTATAGTCAAAATTTGGCAAGGTGCATCAAATCAACACATGCAAGTATCAAAAGGGAAGTCACGGCATGCATGCATGCGTTGTACTCCCTCTGTTTCCAAATATAAGTCTTTTTAGAGATTGCAACAAGTGACTACATACGAAGCAAAATAGGTCTACATACATCCGTATGTAGTAGTCCATTTGAAATGTGTAAAAAGACTTATATCGAGTGCAGTGCTTCGATGTGTCGCGTCAACTCGTACAAGACCGAGAAGTTTGATTACTACAACACCCTCTCCTCGCGGACTGAGCTCCGGTGCCTTAACTGCACCTGCCTTTGGCTGCATGACAAGTGGGCCAACCACTTGTTGGGCCCACCTGTCATAGACGCAAAGGCAGGAGCAGTAAGTCAATGAAGCTGCGTCCCTCCCTCGCGCATGAGCGTGGTGGATGGCAGGACTAGTAGGAGCTTTCGCTACACGCTTCTTGACGGCGGCGAACTTGCGGATGGAGTTGACCATCATGTCGTCCATGCGAGAGGCGAAGCCGGTGTCGGCGAGGGCTACGACGCTGGCGGTCGCCAGCACCGTTTGGAAACGCTGCGTGGTGCGGGGCCGCATGCCGGCGCCTTGGATGATTTGGCACAACCGACTGCCGCTCGCGACCATCGCCTCCATAGGTGCTTCTGGCTCCTGGTCACTTGGTCTTGGACTGGAGTGAGCAGTGGGGCGCAGAGAGTGGTGGGGCGCCTTTATGTGAGAATCCAAACTCTGTTGCATTCACATCATGCGGGCTCTATTCTGCTTCTCCAATTAATTCCCTCTGCATGTAGAGTAATTTGAGGATGCATCATTGACCGTTCAACGTCTCGGGAACCGCTACCCTCTCCCTCCTTGGCATTCAAGCACCTATGGAGGCGAGGTGAACGCCGCTCGCGTCTATCGCGTGTCAGGAGACGTTCCCGTCGACGACGAGGTGCCTATGGTGACTTCGTAAATTTCAAGATGATAGTACTAGTATACTCAATATTGTGCACCGCGACCAAGGCAGAGAGGAAAACGAGAGAACTACGTGTTTATTTACGGTGTACATTCACTCATTTTGCTCCATATGTACTCTGTCTCGGTGTAGTCTAGTCACATGTTGAAATCTCTAGAAAGGCAAATACTCCTTTCTGGTTTACAGGGCTATACTAGCAAGTAGTACTACAATAGTGGGCTCACATAGCAATTTTGTCTCATGCAAGAGCCTGGCTATATGCATGCTCCAAGGTTCGCAACTGCAATGTTCAGGTTGCACTTGGCTCTTCGCCTCTTCGAGAAGATGAACAATGATGTTACTACTACTGCTTCTATAGTATCGAATCCACTGCTGCATGTCTGTCCACCGCGAGCGGGAGGGATAAGCAAAAGCCTGTCCTCGTCTGCGAGCCACCGCGCACATTGGCGAGGGAGAAGGCGTGTAGTAGTAGTAAAATCAAGCTTCTCCTCGTTGTACGAGTTGACGCGACACATCATAGCACTGGCCCCACATGGTTGCCTCTAAACTTGGCTGAAAGACCCGCAGTGTACAATACTCCATTTGCTGTAACCTCTAACATTTACCCCACCACAAATTAAAATATATATCCCTGTCTTGACTAGATGAGCGTGCAAACTAGAATCACCAGGATGACAGGTAGGGCCAGAAGATTATTTTAACCAAAAAATATAGCATGGAGCCGACCCCAACGATTTTAGGGCCTATTTGGTTCCAATAGGTCACCTGACTTATAAGTCAGGTGACTTAAAACCAGTGACTTATAAGTCACGCCTGTTTGGTTGTCATCTGACTTATAAGTCACCTGACCACACCTTCTCACCTTGTTTTTTTATGTAAATGTGATGGGACCCACGCAAAAGGAGGTGACTTATAAGTTGGGGTGACTTATAAGTTGGGTATGCTTGGCAAAATAAGTCACTTTTTTCACTTTTCGACTTATAAGTTGGTGACTTATTTGGAACCAAACAGGCCCTTAAGCTTACAGGCACGGTACACGCTATCCTAGACTACTCTACACATGAAACTGCCACACGAGCGTCCGGGCTGCGCTTGGCTCTTCGCCTCTTCAATAATTTGCGTTTACCGATGCATTAATTACAACGCATGCATACATGTCGTGACTCTCCTTTTGATACTTGCATGTGTTGATTTAATGCACCTTGAAGTAGTTTGAATATGTGACGGTAAAGAGGTGTAATGCCCCGGCCCTAATAAAGCGAGAGATGGTTGTGCATGAGGAGGGCGAGATCATGCAGACGGAACAGGACCCGACGATGGAGCTCTCTATGGTCTCGATGGACCTCACCTTGCTCCACTGCCCCTTGTGCCTCCGCCCCTTGAAGCCTCCAGTGTATGAGGTTCGAATGCACCTCGTCCGTTCGGCTGATCGAGCAAGGTGCAGGTTTCTTGATTGATGTGTTGTTCGATTGATTTGTGCAGTGCAAGGGAGGGCACCTGGCTTGCGCGGACTGCCGTGTCGAGCGCCCCGGGAACCAACGGCAGTGCTAGAAGTGTGAGCGCGGCGGTGGCTTCGACGTGCGGAACACGGCGGTGGATGCCGTCCTCTCCTCGGTGAGGGTGGAGTGCCCGCACGAAGGCTGTGGGCTCTACGTTACTTACCACAAGCTCGCCGATCACCAGAGCGTGTGTCCGCTCGCGCCCTGCAAATGCCCCGTGCCTGTCTGCGGCTACGAAGGCCCGCCGCCGGTGCTCTCCCACCACATCAGCACCATGCATCCCATGCCCGTGCACAGGATCCAGTACGACAAGGCACTCCACGTGCAAGTTCCACTGTCGGAGCCATGGCTCTTGCTGTTCGCGGGGGAGGACGGTCACGCGTTTTTCTTGGTCGGTGGCGTGCTTGACATCGGCGCGCCTATTGCCCTGTCGGTCGTCTGCATCAGAGCGGGGGCGTCCCCACTGCCGCACTACGTGGCCAAGCTGTGGGCGAACGGCCCGCCGGGGGAGCCCAAAGGCAGGACCGACGCCGTCAAGGTGGAAATGGAGGTGACAAGCAGCATGGATCCCGGCGACATCGCCGTGTAGGAACTGACCTTCTTCACAGTTCCGCCCAAGCTGCTGGCCGGGGCTAAGCTGGTGTCCCTCCACATTCAGATTCACAAGCTCATGTCCTAAATGATTCTACATTGCCTTCTGTTTATCTTAGTAATATGCTAATATAGGGGTTAGCTCGGTCTACTTTAGCTTAAGAGATGGTGGGTTTTGGTGGCGATGCAGCAATTACCTCAACATCAGATTAGTAGTGAAAGTAATTTTGAACAGTCGAATGGATATTTTGTGTCTGTTGGATATAAAGATCCTTTGGGTAAGAAGTAACAGCTTATATGCTTTTTTTCGAAACGGAACAAGGATACTAGTATAATTTTTGTTGACATGCACTAATATTTGCAAAACGGACGTCGGGCTGTAGCTAGAAGGGTGGTTGGGACGCGGCATCGGCCCATACCGCGGTGACCCCCGATTGGGACGCACCGACTGTGGATTTTCTCCCTCGCCTATGTCGACCGCGTCTACGCAGAACATTGTTCCCTTCCCCCAGCTGCGGGATCAGGCCGGATATGTGACCAGTGGTGTGTGGCCACCGTTGTTCTATGCTTGTGAAGAGAGCAACCCAAGCAAGCAGGCTTGTAGCTTAGGCTCCTACTAGTGTATATATAGTGGTTTTCTTTTTCTCTCCATATCAACCATTTTATATTGCGTACGTGTCATTGAAGAGTGAAATGATGGTTGCTTCTTCCGACAAACTTACTGTGTGATTTGACTGCTCCTTTAGTGGCCCCTACACGTACTCCCCCTACGTGTATGCAACAGTCACACGTACACATGAACGCAAAAACGCGCGCGACGCCCTAATGCATGCATGTCCGAGCACATGACGGAACACACACGGTCACGCTCAAGTGCTCAACCTACACGTGCATGCACAGACATACTCAGCCAGGGTGTGCTAGTGACCGTATAAACACCGGAAAATGTATATATTGAGCGCAATGAGTGTATTATGAAGTCCACTGACCATATTTTTACAAATATACAGTGACAGATAGTGTATTTATCTCGTTTGAAATTAAGCCATATTAACCGGAGAGGAGGCAGTATGGACTAGCATTACTTTGCTGTGTCCCGTTAACTTGCTAAACGAGGAGAAGCTTGCAGGACGGGAGAAGCTTGCGCGCGGTGGCTCGCAAGACAAGGAGAAACTTTTGACTAATGCAAGCTGTCCTTCGCTCAGGCGGTGGACGTGCAACAATTAATTCGGTGTCAGATTGCCAGAAGCATAAACTATACTAGTAGTACTATTATTGTTGCACTTCCCGAAGAGGCGAACGGCCAAGCACAAAGTTTACTGGTACTAGTACTACTACTATAGTTTATAGAGGTAGTACTAGGAACCGGATGGAGGAGTGTCTGCACTCTTATTATATTTTTAAAATGTGATAAAGCAATCTTCAACACATTTGGTTCTCTTCGAGGGTTCTCGCATGTGATAATGGAAGTTGATTGCATGGAACACTCGCCACAATTCTCGCTTAATTCTGGCTCATATCCTGTTACAAATAGGAGCGCTCGGTAATATTTCCTCTTTTTTTGTTATTCAGCATGTAAACAGGTCAGCAAACCTTGCGGCGCATCTTTGTGCGAACCGTGCTTGCTGCACTTTGAATGTGGCCGAGAGCTGGCTTGATGAAACACCTCGCTTCCTACTTCTTTTTTTGCGGGGTACCTCGCTTCCTAGTGACCAGTGTCTTGGCTGATCGTCCTAAGAATGCTTATATATGAATAAAGCTATCTCATTTACCCGCAAGAAAGATTAAGCCATATTAACCGGAAAGGAGGGAGTATGGACTAGCACTACTTGTTGGTGTGTGCCGTCAACTCGCAGAACGAGAAGAAGCTTGCAGGACAAGGTGAAGCTCGCTTACGCCTTTTGACTAATGCAACGTACCCTCGCCCAGGCGGTGGATATGCATCAGTTCATTCGGTGTCAGATTGCCAGAGGCATACACTGTAGTACCGAACATGCGGAGTACCATCATTGTTTGACTTCACGAAGAGGCGAAGAGCCAAGCACAAGGTTTAGTAGTACGAGTAGTACTACTACTAGAACCGCATGGTAAAGCCTCTGTACTCTTATTTTTTTAATGTCTGATAAAGTACACATTTATTCCGGAGAAGGGCGGAAAACGGCAGCCCAACATGTAATGATGATATCGATAAACCATGCTCGAATATATCTTGGCCTCCGTGCGATCCCGTCTGTGTGTTCTCGCTCCTCGTCTCTCTCAAGGAACGGCGGGTTGGCCATTTTCCCATCAATTGAGATCGGTTTGCTCACACTCCGGTCCCACATGTCAGTGATATGCCAAGAGGAGGTGCGTTGACCGACTGGCCATACGCGTACTTGGTTTTGCACCTTCATACTACTCCTCCCTCCGTCACAGTTTATAGGGCGCGCTTCATTATGATGCATTTCTCTCAATGCATTTCCACCACCAGAGAGACTTTAGACGCGTTTGGTTTAATGCTCAATTAATTAGGGCATGGTAACCGCAATTTTCTCTCGATGTACGTGCATGCATGTGTGTACCCGGGGTGGAAGCACTGCATGCATGTGTGTACGCATTATTTCCTCTAGTAATAGACGCCGTGCTATAACTACCAATGCTATTTTTTTGAAGCGCGCTCTATAAACAGTGACGAATGGAGTAGTATGAGCGGATTCAAAGAAGAGCGTATTGATGGTTGCTTCTTCCGAGCAACTTATAGTGGGAAAGGTGGGGCTTATGATTTGACTGCTCATTACTCACTATTAATGTGGCGCAACGACCGGTCTGAGTCTCGCATGCGGCTGTGCACTACCCCCTCGGTTCTTAAATATACTCCGGAGTATTTGTCTTTCTAGAGATTTCAACGAGTGACTACTCAAATATTTGTCTTTTTAGATATTCAAATGGACTACTACATACGGATGTATATAGACATATTTTAGAGTGTAGATTCACTCATTTTGCTCCGTATGTAGTCACTTGTTGAAATCTCTAGAAAGGCAAATATTTAGGAACGAAGGGAGTACACATACGAAGCAAAATGAGTGAATCTACACTCTAAAATATGTCCATTTGAAATTTGTAAAAAGATAAATATTGTTGATGACAGTTGCGATGACAAAAAAAACATATTCCTTGTCCTAAGGGAAGATAACAACACGGTTCTGTTTGTCTAAAACGGTGTGAGGACGAGATTGCAATATGGAAAGTACGCCGGACGAGCTACGTTTTGTGCAAAGTACTATGGAAGATCCACATGCAGCGACGTGGGAAGATGGGCAGTGGAGCAAGGCCAGAGTGGATACCTGGAGGTCGTCAGGATGTAACTAGGTGAGCGGCGGCGGGCAAAATCTGCCCATACTGCGACAGTGAGCAGGTGGCGTAGGCCCTACTGCGCCGGAGCTTGGTCAGAGAGAACGGCGTGTACTGCAGATCGGGACGTGCTGCCTCGGCGCCGTCGAACGGAGAAACGATGCATGGCCTCCCTTTCCGCCAGCGGATGGGATGCGGCCAGATCAGTGATCAACGGTGAGAGAGAGAGGCCACCGCAGCCTTGTGTGAGATACTCTGAAGAGAGACAAACTAGGCAGGGAGGCTCCAATGTATATAATGGAGCGGACTACCTTTTTCTCCATAAAAATCATTTTATATTCTGTGTACGTGCCTTTGAGCGATATAACTTTATTTAAAAATAATTCTCCAACGCATCAAGTCGAACTTTGTTTCGTGCACGCATGGTACACGACCTCCGTAGGTAAAGAACCGCTACAGGCGTTCAAATTAGCACGTGGGCTGCCATTTCGTACAGAAATGAGCTCCACCATGTACCCGCGCGGGTGTGGCTGGGCACGAAGCGTGAGTACGTGTGCACGGTGCACCTATTCTCTTCTTGTATACGTACACCACCTACCTGGGGTTGTGTGAGAGAGATATAAACATAGAGAGATATAGTGTGTGGGTTCGTGAGAGTTTTTTTAGGGGAGGGGGGTCAATCAAAAAATGTAACATACGCAATGTGTGTGAAATAGAGTCTTGGATATATCATATATATAGAGGGGGCGATCCACGAGAAGAGAGTGGAGGTATCATCGACTTGAGGTGTCCATAGAATCAAAGAGAGGGATGATGTGTGTGTGTGTGCGCGCGCGGTCGATAAAGAGTGCCATCGAATTTGTGTGTGCCCACGTCAAAGATATAGAGTGGCTGGCCTACTAGAACGAGAGAGGGGACAGGTGCGGTTTGTCTCTGTGGCATGGATACGTACCTACAGCGCTCGACTATCGATGTGTGGTTGGGGGAGGGGGGAGGGCCTAATTAACTATAGAGGTACAATGGCTGGTATATGTGTGGAGGAGGAGAGAGGCCTACCTCATGTATTAAGGGAGATCGATCTACCTCATGTATTAAGGGAGATCGATCGGCATCCATGCATATGTGTAGGAGAGGGATAAGGTTGGGAGAGAGACGGAGCTAGAGTGTTGGAGGGGGTGGTAGAGTTGCTTCTAACAAATGGTGGGATAGGCTTGCTAGACAACCGGAGGGCACGCCTGCAATATCAATAAGAGAGGGGATGGTTGCCTGTCTGTGCACGTACGTGTGAGAGACGGGTCAGGAGGCATGCACGAATGATGAGGGGGGAAAGATATAGCTGTGGTAAGCAGACATAACTACATAGGAAGATCAATCGTCCTTTGTCAGAGAAAGGAGAGACATAAGTTGTGAGGTACGTCGATCGATGGGGGGGATAGTTAAAGTCGACCTAGGTATATGTTGGGAGATCGATCGGTATACATGCATGTGTGTGTTAGAAGCAAATGAGGCACGGGGAGAAGGATAGAGAGAGAGGGATGCATCTAGGAGGTGGTGCGAGAGTCATACTATATCGAGGGGGAAGGAGTGTGCGAGTACGAGATCGATGAAAAGAGTGGTGGGAGTGAGGCATGGACGGTGATAAGAGAAGAGGGGAAGCTTGTGTTTGTGCTAGGCACACTTGGCTAGAGAGGCATATCGATCGATGTGTGCCGTAAAGAAGGAGCTGGGGGGGCCTACACACACCGTGGGTGAACGACCTAAAATGAAAAGACGAATTTGCACGATGGAGCTAGAGAATGATGAGGGAGGGTGAGAGGGATGTGGGCATCTGCATGCACGAGAGAAAGTTAGCGCTAGCTAGCTACAAAGATAAGAGGATTGTGTGGGTGTAAAAGATGAATAGAGATCATACTTCATTATAAAAAGCGAATTTGGATATTTGAAGAATTTATCATAGTGTTTTAAACCGACGCATGTGTGAATATATATAACAGTGATACACATGGTGTGGTTATGAACATGTTATACTACATATAATATATTTTATCTCTACTCTTATAAAAAACGGAGTTGTTGATGATGGTGCCATCCTGCAATATAGGCCGTCCGATTTATATCTGATGGATAGGAAGGAAACTATGGCAATTTTGAAAAAAGATACCCACACCCCTCTCCATATTTGCAAATTAGGCCTCCTCTTGATCATGTTGATGTTCTGTGGAACGCATGGGCATCTTGCTAGTACTACGTATAACATATAGAACATTGATCACAATTTGGGCTAATGTGTGGCTTTTGCAGCTCAGGTCTAAATACTTGTCATAATGTAGGGGGCGGGGCACTATACTATGTGTGATAAACACGGTGTGCACGTATGGAACATGGTTTAGATTATGAATATATAGTTAGTACATCAAATGTACTATTATTTGGAATCAACATCAAGTGTATTCAAAAAAAGAATTCGAGTTCATGTAGTACACATAGTTCATATCTATCTCTATAGTAATCATGTGGTGTGTTATTAAGGTAATACACGAATGATGGTTGAAGTTGGCAACAATCTTGATTATAGATTGTTATTGAAATAGAGAAATGAATTCAAATTTAGTTCGAATTGCTGCAGTAGTATAGACATTTGGAATGCACTAAAATGTTGGTATGAGTAGGTTACATGCATTATACAGCAAGCGAAAAAATTTAATTGGACACAACATGGATTCATACTACCGAATAGCATTTAATTGCACTAAATTGTTGGTATGAGTAGCTTTAAATAGCATTTTTATAGTAAAATGGAGCAAGACTCTCTCTTTGTGTGGTGTGAATAGTTTTATTTTTTTGTTTTCTTTTTGGTTGAGGGAAGTGCGAATTGATTTGGTACGTACAAGTACAATATTACACGTTAGGCTTGTACCTAAAATTCAACCCGCGCCTTGTTATATCCCGAAAATTCAGATATCGTCCTCCCAAAACTGGCGCCTTCACAACCCCGCCTTGCTATCCCGAAATTACAACGCGCGCGAAAACTCCCTCCATCTGCCAAATCCCGACACGCGAAATCCCCCTTCTAACCCTGAGCCGAAAGGGCCGCTAGTTCAAATCGGTGGGGGGGGGGGTACTTTTGTAACACACCCTACATTTTGGACAAGCGCGTCCCTAAGTCAAGGTTCACCCCCTCCCATCGCCTCGCCATTCGAAATCCCAGGCCGCCATAACCTCTTCGCTCCAGCCGCGAAACCCCACCCTCCTCCGTCCGCCACCTCACCGCTGCCCAGCCGGACCTTCTTCCCCGACGAAGTCGTCCACCGAAACAACTCGACGTACCTCGTCCACCTCCCCGGATGAGGATCCGTCATCCATCTCGTCGTCTCGCCGGTTCAGCTACCCCGTCCTCCACCTCCAAGAAGCTGCTCCGACGATCGCCTCGTCTATCGCGGCTGCTCCATCCCCACAGCGCCGCCTTAACCTGCTCCACCGGAACCGCAGCATCCTCATCGACTCCTCGGACGAAGCCGAGGCCTACTCGGCGCCACCAAAGAGGTTGTACACTCATCGCATCGCACCTTCTCCTTAGCTGGACCTCCCGGCGCTGACGGTGCTCCATCCGGCACCCCCATGGAGCGGCTACCTTGAAGCCGGTGCCGCGGGCGACATCTCCACGGTGGCTCTCCCCCAGTGCGAGGCCCCTTCGGCAGCGGCGTCCATACCAGCCGGATCTGCTGCTGCTGCTCCGGCTCTCGCTCGCTTGCTCGCGCTGCTGCTGCTGCTCCAGCTCTCGCTCGATCACTCACTCGCCCAGCTGCTGCTGCTCCGGCTCTCGCTCGCGCTGCTACTGCTGTCTCCCCCTCGCTCGTGCTGCTGCTCTACTCTGATTTAGCTACACTTCAGTCGACTGAATCGACTTTTGGGTCAGTCGATTTTCAGGGGCTGGGGGGGCTCGCCGGAGTTAAGGAAGAACCACCCGCAGCGGGGACGGAGGATCGCGGGAGAGGTACCCCACTATCTATCTTAGGGTTCAAGGTAGGAGCGGGGGGCCTATAGGGCTGGCCGGGGCGGCGGCGGACCGGCTGTGGGGAGTTGTTTCGGGGCGGCGAGGCGGCGCTGGGGCCGGTGGTTCGGGTGTGGTGGCTGGCGGCTCAGGGGGGTGCAGGTTGAAGATGAACTGCAGGCCCTCCCTAAACTACATGTCACAAGTGCCTCTCTGCTACCATTGCGTTCAGTTTCGACAGTAACATTCAGATTCCACAGTAAATTTCAGTTTCGACAGTTAAGTTCAGAGTCAACAGTTTTTACCTCATCTATTGTAGACAGGTGGTTTTTGGTGATGTAAATTTTACATCTATTTTACATCATCTTTGTTCTTGGAGATGCTATTAGAATCCCACTTGAGATTCACGATGTCTGTCTTGTGCTGCTTCAGCCTTGACGTCTTACGGCTCACCGGGGCTGCTCGAACGACAGAATGATCCATCACAACAGAGCAGTGCCCTGGACGCCGTCTACAAATTCCTCAGATCTTCATCCACACCTCCGACAGCCACCTCGGCCTCAACTGCTTCAGCGACCAGCCCAATGATGCTGAGGTCAACACGGCCACGGCAAAGAGGTTGTACACTTGTTGCATCACTTATTACTATACATTCATGTCGATCCATTAGGGCTATTTTGGTTCGATGGAAGAACATAGCAATAGGAAATTTTCCAATGGCACTCTACTATTCAATTATGCATGCATTTTGTTGAAAGGAGTGAAGCAAAACATCCACCTGGACCTACTTTTCAAAATCCTATGCATGAAAACAAGACCAAGTTCATTAGTGGCAGAATAACATTCTAACTGTACACGCTTTCATATGGTTTCTGTCAGGACCCCAACTCTAAGTCACATCGATCTAGCCTGTAACACCTCATATCACTTTGCGGCCTCATGCACGGTATTCCCACGGGTGTCGCCTTACCATGGCCCGGGACCGTTTGCGCCTTTTGGCTCACGTATATGATAGTGTCGCTAGCATCCATATGATAGAGAACCCAGGCCGACATGGCTAGTCTGAACCCAAAGCGGCACTAACTTACAGGGACAGGCATACATGAATCAACATCGAGCATGTCAGTCAGAAGCATGTGAATCCGGGCTGTAGCACTGGGCTAACAGGACTCCGGGAACCCGGGCTTTAGCAGGCTAGGCAGGACTCCGGATGTCACCGCGTGACATTTCCCCGAAGGGACAGACACAGGAACGAAGCGAAACACATGCCGGCCAGTCAAGTGTCCGGAGCAGTAGTGCTGGGCTAGCAGGACTCCGGTGAACCGGGCTGTAGCGGACTACTATGGCTCATGGAAGCACTAGACTACATTTCCCCATAAGAGAGGCTGCCAAGGATAAACAACTAGATTGTCGGATCCCACACATACCAAGCATTTCAATCATACACACAATATGCTCGATATGTGTAAATACAACATGGCATCACAACATAACTCTATGACTCCAGTATTATTTCATTAGGCTCCGAGGTGCCAAGTATTACAAACATGGGTCTCATGACCCCAACATACAGAGCATACAAGCAACAAGCACATGCGGAAGCTTAACTTGTCTGAGTACAGACATCTACAAATGAAAAAGGCTGAGAAGCCTGACTATCTACAACATCCTGCCGAGGGCACAAGATCGTAGCTGAGGTATCATGCTAAACGTCGAAGTCCACACGGAAAAACTAGCGAGACTGACGTCTCTCTGCAAAACATAAAATAGGCAAATGTGAGTACAAATGTACCCAGCAAGACTTACATCAGAACTAGCTACATATGCATCAGTATCAACAAAAGGGGGTGGTGGAGTTTGACTGCAGCAAGACAGCTTTGACTCGGTGGCTATCCTGAACTACGACTGCAAGTAACTCTTTTGAGGTGGCGCACACGAGTCCACATATTCACCACATCAATACACCACTATGGATCCGCTCCCGTCTCCCTACGAGAACGCCATCCATAGCACTCACGCTTATCTTGCGCATTTTAGAGTATCCACTTTCACTTGTCTATGAACTGTTATAGGCAACCCAGAAGTCCTTTACCGCGGACACGGCTATTCGAATAGATGATGTTAACCCTGCAGGGGTGTACTTCTTCACACACGCTCTCACCACTTATCGCCATTTACACGACATGTACTCGGCAACCTTCAAGCGGAAGCCCAGCGAGGGTGTCGGCCACGGCCTACCTAAACACTCAAGTCTCTAGTCCAGGTTTATCGCCTATTCAGGTTCCATCCGCAGGGAGTCCGGCCGAGGTTTCCACATACGGCCCCGAACGATGTGTACAGGGTTCCGCGACACCAAACGGGCACCCGGTATACCCGGCCACGTGCCTACCGCATCACAGCCCACCCCTCGGGTCAGCGCTGCGCACGACCTCCAGCATACTACAAACACCAGAAACTACTTGCAACTCCTGGACAGAGGACATGGGTGGTTAAGAAGTCGAGAGAGTCAATTAAGGATCCCAATGTGTGGTAGTAGTTGTTCATGGATCACAAACACAGAACTCAGTTCCTGAGGACGGCTTTAATGATACAACCCACCATGTACTCCTACATGGCCTCTCACCGCTACCTTTACCAAATCGTGTTCACACACTTAGCTCTCAACAGTAGGACATGTTCACACACCTCCGATTCATCTCCGATGAATCAGACCTGACTCAACTCTAAGCAGTAGCAGGCATGACAAACAAGCATGACTGAGTAGGCACAACAGGGCTCAAACAACTCCTACTCATGCTAGTGGGTTTCATCTATTTACTGTGGCAATGACAGGTCATGCAGAGGAAAAGGGGTTCAGCTACCGCAGCATGTAATAGTTGAATCAATGTTTTTCTAATGCAGTAAACGAGAGCAGGAGCGAGAGAGTGGGATTGTACCGGAATGGACAAGGGGGTTTCGCTTGCCTGGCACTTCTAAAGATAGTATAGTTCTTCATCGGTGTCATCGAACTCATCGTCGGAATACGTCTATCGAGAGGGGACAACCACCAGCAACAGAGAGGAAACACAATCAATGAATGCACAATATGATGCATGATCATGACATGGCAATATGAGTGTGTTTGGCTAATGCAACTACAACCAGAAGGTTTTGAGCTTATTTGAACCAAAGATTCAAATACAAACTCAAGTTATGGGTTCATATAAGTGCATTAACTTGTTTGACCTAAACAGCAAGGTTAAGTTGCTCTAACATGCATGAAACCAGTATAGATGGATAGATTGGATTTTTTCGATCATTTTTCATATATAACTTATTTCATTCTGAGTTACAGATTAATTTCTATGAATTTAAGAATTTTTAGCTATTTTTTGGAATTTCCTGAATAAGAATAAATCCAGAAAAAGGTTAACTGCGTCAGCATGATGTCATGGTGACGTCAGCGGTCAATGGGCGTCGACTAGGTCAAACCTGACCAGTGGGACCCACTGGTCAGTGACCCAGTCAACTAACTAAGTTAGTTAGCCCTAACTAACTGGGCATGGCCCACTAGTCAGCGACTGTAGTAACTACCCTAACTAGTTAATTAGTGCTAACTAGAGTAATTAGTCGGGCGGGGCCCGCAAGTCAGTGAGAGAGAGGGGGAAGTCAAACCGGGCAGTGGGGTCAACCCACGCCGGTGAATGGGTCAGCGGTCGCCGGCGAGTCCAGACGCGGCGGTGCGCTGCAGGATTCGCCTACAGAGCACCGTTTGGCGCGCGGAGCACAGCTACAGGATGCAGACGCTCGTCCGCATCCAACCATGGTGGTGGTGCGGCCGGGGAGTGGCCAAAGTGGCGCCTACGACGAGCTCGACGGCGGCCGAAGCTCGGGTGCAAGTGGGGATGGGGCTGCGGTGCGCAAATAAGCGCGGCGAGGTGCTACGAAGGCTCTACGCGATGCAGGGAGCGCGTTGGGCGCATGCCCGGGACCAAATGGTCACCGGAGCATCACCAGCGACGAGCGCGGGCGGCGGCGCGTGCGGGTGAGCGCGGTGCAGTCGCTACGGCACACGGGGAAAGAAAAGAAGAGGAGGGGAAGGTCAGTGGCTCACAGCGGTCACGACGAGCGGGTCAGCGAGGTCGGGGAGGCAGCGAGGCGAGCGCGGGGTCGCCGGCGATCTCGGCGGACCGAGGTTGAAGAAGACGGCGTTGGCAGCGTTTTAGGGCTTCCGGCGTCACACGGCTCGGTGAGGAGGAAGAGGAGGTCGGGGCGGAGCACGGGGACGCGTCGGAGAGGCGCGGGGAAGGCGGTGGCCACGGCTACGACGGTCGGCGGCGGCGAGCACGCTCGGCTGTGTTGGGGAACGGCGAGAGAGAGGCGTTGGGGGCGAATGGGGGGTCCAGGGGGGCTGCGTGGCGTCGTGGAGGCGTCCAGGCCCTCGGCGGCAAGCAGGAGGTGGCGTGCGATGGTCGTGCGCGCGTCGGGCACGCACTCGTCCTCCTGGCAGAGGAGGAAGACGACAGGGGAGGAGGCGGTGGTGGGCTGGGCCGGCCAGCTGCAGTGCTGGGCCGGTTGGTGGGCTGCACAGGTGAGGCCAGGTAAGATTCTCTCTCTCTCTTTTATTTCCTGTTTTCTATTTTCTAATTTTCTGCTGTTTGTTTTGATTTGATCTAAATACCAAATCAATTTGAAACTTCATGAAAATAATTGTGTAAGCTAAGTGGTCTTATCCAAAGCCACAGAACAATTTTCAGAATTATTTAACATATATTTATTATATAATAAATATAGATCCAATTCAAATATTTATTGGATTAATTCAAAGGCCCAAAATAATTGTTTCTGAGATTCAAAAATATTGATTTGAATTTTATCCCTTGCCAATATTTCCAGAGATTCACAGGAACATTTTCTTGGACTTATTTGAAGCAATTTTTATCTTGGTCATTTTCAGAAATGATTTTTGAGGCTTTCACATGTCCCCAATTCAAATTTATTGAAATTTAAACATGATGCACCATGACCAGCTAATCTAGGTCATACCAGAACTAGGGATGTGACAACTCACCCCCACTAAACAAGAATCTCGTCCCGAGATTCAAGCGTAGGGTAAGATGGAAGGGGGAACGCAGACTAACACAATCTTCACGATCCAGGTTGCGCTTCATAAGAACGTTGATTCGATCATGATCTTTGTGTCGACGTCATGCTCTGAGAACTTCATCCAACACGACGATGAGAGAAAGAAATTCTACGGAACTGATCGCCTCAAAGATCGAGCAACTGATGATCAGCTCTTTGAAATGAAGCATAACATCTCCTGAGCTGAGACATGATACACACATCAAGAATAATGGAAATGAGCGTATGACAAGGTTTAAATAAGTAGCGGAATTTCCACACTTAGGAGGGTGGTGAACGGTGTCAATGTAGTAAGGATTTGGTTGCCCTTCGGAACAAACGGAGCACCTCTGGGAAGATGACTGGTAGAATTATTCTCTTAAGTGGCAAAAAGAATTACTTTTGATTTAGAAATCATTGAGACTCTTTATACCAGCCTAAGGCAATCACAATCGATCATTTGATGGAGTTCGAACGAGTGACATACTCAGACTAGAATGGATGATATGGACTACCTTGTTGAAGACAACGCAATGGATGATTTTTGCTTATCATCGGAAGTGGATGGGACCCATGGTAGGACCACTTCCGAAGATGATCCTGAACAACAATTGCTGAGAAGGGCAGTCCAAGGGAGATTGGCACAAGGCGGTGCAAGCTGGGAACGAAATGCAAATGTCGAAATGTTCCAACCATCATATCTGCCTGAGATTCAGATCTGGTTGGTGTCAGGACATTCCAGATTCATCAAGTCTAGAAAGAGAAATGAAAGTTTGCAACACAAATCGATGAGATGACGTTGCGAGATTCTCGGGAAATGAACTACGATAGCAAGCTCCAAAACATGAGCTGGTTCTGCTACAAACCTGTGAACATGTTGTCCAAGACAAGAATGACCACATAGTAGTCTTATAATAAAACACTATCGAGTTCTGGTTAGGATCCATCATCAAGGATTTCGAAGTCTTTACGCGCGCTAGGCTTCTTTTCCTTGAACAAGTCAATCAGTGGCTTGGGTTCTTGGAATTCATATGGAAGGAAGATGATCAGTCTAACATACAACAGAATAATTGCACGTGCATGGCTGACTTGGGATAATTCCAGAGGAAGCAAAAACAAGCTTTCTCGATTTCACGGCGGCAACTTGCATCGATTGCACATGAACTTAGAGGAAGTCGCTACTTTCATCCAAACATATGCTTCATGAACGGAACATGAAGGCATTGTTTACAAAGTTTCCAACACTAGCTTAATGTTTAACACAAATCATGGGGGAGACAAGATGCTGCTGATGGGCTCAACAACAACTCATCGGAATTTCCATATCACTGGACTTCCACCATCATGTGAACACAGTGATAGCATTGGTCAGACCAAAAGATGTAATGGTGTATGCTCGAGGGATCAACCACGATTAAGATAACATTACGAACATCGTTGGTTCTGATTTGACTTGACGATAGCCCATACTCAAGTCAAAGTTTTGACAAGGAAATAGATCCAACAACTGATCATGAGGACCAATCGATGGAGATATCATCTTTCTTCAACACAGACACACACACACAAAGATATCCCTTAACATGAGCTAAGTCAGACAAGCTTTTATCTTCCAACTCTCCAAGTTGTTGTTTGGCTTAACCAACTAGCTCAGGGGTATCCCACACAGATTCTTGGAGAATGGGTGGTTTGGAGGAAAACCAACATGATCACGAACTCAACATAGTGGTCAGGTGACAACCTGGTAATACTTCCGAGAAGATATTCGGAACATCACGAACCACCGATATGTTACTAAGATCGAGAACAATCTTGCTTTTTAGAGCAAGACGTATGATCAAATACGCAAGGGATTAGATAATCCTAACTCATTAATCAAAGAGTGCACCAGGAATAAGGACTAGGTAGCACAATATATCTTAGAATGATGATTCAATAACCAACACGCTAAGAATGATATTAATGTCCATTAACCACGAAGCAAAGGGTTGCTAGGAGTATTGATTTCACACATCACAATTCACTTGTCGGTATTCCGGTTACAGTAACACGGAGACCGAGGAATGAACGATGATGGCGAGAAGTATCACTGTATCAAGAGTTCATATTTCGGAGTAAATGGCCACGGGTAGCCTAACCGACTGCCCCTGGTTCTTCTGAAAAAATTATCAGGCCTTCGGGCCTCCAAGCACTCCAAGCATTGGGCTGCCTTCCCTAGCCGGCTACCTCTGAAGCCGACTCCCGGAAGGCGGCCCAGCCTCAGCAACCCCTCCCCAGGACGACTACGGGGTGGCCGACTCCAAGAAGCCGGCCAAGAAGGATGCCGACTCCAAGAAGCCGGCCGAGACCACAACCACCAAAGCTACACCCACATAACGGTGACAAGATGGGGTGTGGCCACAGTGCGGCCCACTACCCCCGAGGCCCGAGGCAGGCATGGCCACAGGAGGCCGTACGGGATGACCGTCTCCTGTGCGGCTCGGCACTGTAGCCATGCCAGCCTCGACGTCATCCACGACCGACTCCTATACGGCCCGCAGGCACCGGGCCCCTTCCGCCAGAGAGAGGCGCGGAGGCGGCCCGGCCTCCCCCAGTCGGCCAAGGGCGTAGCCGGCCCCCAGAAGCCGGCTACCCCCTTCCTCGAAGCAGGAGCCCCATTAAGGAGACAAGACGAGGTAAGGCTACAGTGAGAGCCCCCGAGGCGGCCCACTGTAGCCATGCTTACCTCGACGAAGCCTTCGTCATCAGAGGCGAGGCTACAGTGAGCAGACGCCGACAAGACCCTAGGCGGTGGGGCCGGCCTGTCGACCGAGAAGCCGGCAGCCGGCGGGACCCACCAGCCGGCGGGACCCAACAGCCGGCGGAGAAGCCGGCAAGCGTAGACACTGACGGCTGGGACCAGAGCCCAGCCGGATTACCATTGTACCCCCGGGGGGTAGGCCTATATAAACCCCCCGGAGCACCCATGCAAAGGGTTGGCTTCTAAGCACAGCACACACACACCATAGATAGAGAGAAGCAAGAGCTAGCCTTGTTCTTCTTCTCCCTTGAACCCAACAGCTCTAGGAGCGATTGTAGCTACCTTTCCTTGATCTAGTGATCATGCGGAGACCCCGCAGAGCAGGACTAGGGGTGTTATCTCCTCGAAGAGCCCCGAACCTGGGTAAGATCCGCCGGCGTGCATGTCTTCGCCTCATCCCGTTTCCAGGCACCGGCGATGTCTTATTGGCACCCACAATGATAAGCCATCCGTTGGCATATGTCGCATCAACCACCCGACATCATAGGAGGTGGTGCAATTCCCATGACAACCCTGACATAAAGACGGTAATACTTCAGGGTAGAACAGACTAAAAGCTTGATTGCATTTGATCTGCGGAATACAACTGCTTTGACCCAATCCTGGATATGGATGAGGTATTGGAGTTTGTTTCTCCTAGTCATTCCAGAATAGAATGGCTTGATAGACCACAAGAATAATAGGCATCGACAGCAAATGCACGCATACTCTTGACTATTAAATGATAGACGGGGGTCAGAATACAACTAAAGAGAACAACTCAAGGAACATATAACTTTCTGAGTTGTGGATTCATGGGTTAGTATGTGAAACAAGTTCAACTTATTTCTTCCGGATAACCCATGCAGAATGATAGAACTGGCAGAGTCACGATATGAATGGAGTACTCCTCAAGAGCACCCTGGTTGTGATCTTTTGGTCCAAAAGAACTTCTGCCATAATGGTTCATGGTATTGGAAGAATGAGATGCCATGGACCTCGAGGACTATCGCAAAGGTTACTAATATCTTAAGGAACTAGTAAATACTAACAACATGAAGTAGGGTGAATCTCGGGTTCAAAACCTAGGATTAGGATACCTACTACTAAGTAGCATCACGGGATGCTTTCGAAAGTAATGGCCAGAATCATCACACTGGGGATACAAAACCCCGTCTACGCCACCCCGCTCGAGAATCTGCGAGCCGCTCAAGCGGCCGCAGAAGAGCTCGATGGGCTGGGAGCCGATGAGCTCCCCTACATGACGAGACGGATCCAGCAGCTGCTCGACGCGGCTGCAGAACGACACAAAGCCGGCGCTCGTGCTGATAGTCATCCCCCGCGCCGAGAGCACGCCGCGACGTCCCGCTCGCCGACTGCGAGCGGCGCGCGCCAGAAGAAAGACAAGGAGCCGGCTGCCAGCCGCAGCCGGACTCGCATTACCATCGAGCGCGACGCGGAAGGCCGCCCTCGAGCGGTTGAACACCAAGGAAATCTGCCTCCTCCCCCGCCTCGAAGAGAAAGACGCCTCACTCCGCCGCCTATCACACACCCGACTCTTGGCGACCGACTCGGCCGCCGAGACGGAGTCGGCGAGAATGACGCCCGCCACAGGATCGACCGCCTTGCTCGATCCTTGGCGTTAGAAGAAGAAGATGATGTCGGCCCGCCATGCTTTGGCCCCCGCATCCGCGACGAGCCCTTCCCCAAAGGGTTCTCACTCCCCAGGGACACGCCCAAGTACAACGGCTCGGTGAAGCCGGAAGATTGGCTCATCGACTACTCCACGGCCGTCAGCATAGCCAATGGCAATCGGCGCGTCGCCGTGAAGTACGTCCCCCTCATGCTGCAAGGCACGGCGCGCACATGGCTCAACAGCCTCAAACCCTACAGCATCAACAGTTGGCTGGACTTCACCGAAGTCTTCGTCCGCAACTTCACCAGCACCTACACGCGGCCTCCCAAGCCTCGCCAGCTCTCCCTCTGCGTCCAAGGGCCCAACGAGTCGACCCGCGACTACCTCACGCGATGGGCCGAGCTCCGCAACTCCTGCGAGGGGGTGCACGAGGTCCAGGCCATCGAGTACTTCACCGCCGGGTGCCGAGAGGGCACCCTCCTCAAGCACCGACTCCTCTGCGACGAGCCGGGTACCCTCGATGAGTTGCTGGTCATCGCGGACAAGTATGCCACGGCTGACTCCTCGATGAAGACCGAGCTGAGAGTAGACGCCTCTGGGAAGGTGATTGCTCCGGCTCCCAAGACGCCGGCTGGCGACCCCAACCGGCGCCCCTACTAGAACGATCACAAGCGCAAGGCCCCCATGCCGACTTCCACCAGTCGGCAGGTGGCCACAGTTGAAGACGAGCAGCCTGAAGAACGGCCCGCTCCTAAGAAGAAGGGTGGAAGGCCGGCTTGGCAGCCGTCTTTCTCCTACGAGCAAGCTCTCGATGCCCCCTGCAAGTTCCACAGCGGCGCGAAGCCGTCCAACCACACAACCCGGAAATGCCACTGGCTCACCCGCATCACCAAGGGCGAGGGGATGTTGCCGCCTCCGCCTCCCGGCCCGCCGCCTCCAGCCCCTCAGCAGCCGGCGGCTCGGCCGGCTGTCGGCGCCATCCAAGATGAATTCCCCGAAGAGCACGCCGCCTATGTCGTCTTCACTAGTCAAACCGACGACAAGCGCAGCCGACGCCGACAGCACCAAGAAGTGAATGCAGTCGCCACCAGCGCCCCCGAGTTCATGCACTGGTCAGAAAAGCCAATCAGCTGGAGCCAGGCCGACCACCCAGAGGTGATGCCTTCACCTGGCTCCTATGCAATGGTCTTGGACGTCACCCTCACGACGGAGAGGTGAGCTGCCAGATTTTCCCGCGTCCTGATAGACGGCGGAAGCAGTATCAACATACTTTACCGCGATACCATGGAGAAGCTGAACATCAAAGCGAAGCAGCTCATGCCGAGCCGCACCGTCTTCCATGGTATCGTCCCCGGCCTGTCTTGCTCCCCGATCGGCAAGATCAAAATGGATGTTCTCTTCAGTGACAAAGACCATTTCCGCCGAGAAGCAATATGGTTCGAGGTAGTGGATTTGGAGAGCCCCTTTCATGCACTGCTTGGCCGACCTGCCCTGGCCAAGTTCATGGCTGTGCCCCACTACGCCTACCTAAAGATGAAGATGCCGAGCTCGAAGGGGATCATCACGGTAGCCGGCGACTACAAGAAGTCCATCGAGTGCGCCATGGCCACTAGCCGGCTGGCCGAGTCCCTCGTGGTGGCAGAAGAGAAGAAGATGTTGGAACGGGTTGTGGCCATGGCCGGCAAGCAGCCGGCCTTGTCCCCCAACCCCAAGGATTGTGACGCGCAAGGCTCCTTCCAGCCTGCTAAAGAGACGAAGAAGATACCTCTGGACCCGGAGAACCCGGAGAGGTTCGCTGTCATTGGGGTGAACTTGGACAGTAAATAGGAAGGCGAGCTCGTCGACTTCCTCCGTGAGAATCGAGACATCTTTGCATAGTCCCCAAAGGACATGCCGGGTGTCCCGAAGGATTTCGCCGAGCACAAGTTACATGTCCGAGCTGATGCGAAGCCGGTCAAGCAGCCCCTCCGCCGACTGTCAGAAGAGAAGCGAAGAATCGTGGGAGAAGAGATAGCCCGGCTCCTTGCCGCTGGCTTTATCATGGAAGTATTCTTTCCAGAGTGGCTTGCCAACCCAGTTCTGGTTCTGAAGAAGAATAACAAGTGGCGTATGTGTATAGACTACACCAGTCTGAACAAGGCCTGCCCAAAGGATCCGTTCGCTCTGCCGCGGATTGACCAAGTGATAGACTCCACAGCCGGATGCGAGCTGTTAAGTTTTTTGGATGCGTACTCAGGGTACCATCAGATCAAGTTGGACCCGGCGGACCGCCTGAAGACTGCCTTCATCACACCCTTTGGAGCTTTCTGCTACCTGACTATGACATTCGGCTTGAGAAATTCCGGTGCCACTTTTCAGCGTTGCATGCAGAAATGTCTCTTGAAACAACTCGGCAGAAATGCCCACGTCTACGTAGATGACATTGTGGTGAAGACAGAGAAGCGCGGTACCTTGCTGGAAGACCTGAAAGAAACATTCGCCAACTTGCGCCGATTCCAGATCAAGCTCAACCCCGAGAAGTGCGTGTTTGGAGTGCCAGCCGGCCAGCTGCTAGGCTTCCTGGTCTCCAAACGCGGCATTGAGTGCAACCCCGTCAAGATCAAGGCCATCGAGAGGATGGAGATTCCCACCAAGCTGCGAGATGTGCAGAAGTTCACTGGCTGCTTAGCCTCCCTGAATCGTTTTATCAGCCGACTAGGAGAAAAGGCTCTCCCCTTGTACCGACTCATGAAGAAGTCCACTCACTTCGAGTGGAACGATCAAGCCGACCAAGCCTTCCATGAGTTGAAGAAAATGCTGACCACTCCGCCTGTCCTGGCTGCGCCGACTGAGAAGGTGCCCATGCTCCTCTACATCGCCGCGACTAGCCGAGTCGTCAGCACTGTTGTTGTGGTCCAGCACCCGGAGGAAGGCCGAGCCCAGCTAGTCCAGAGGCCGGTGTACTATCTCAGCGAAGTGCTGTCCAGCTCAAAGCAAAACTACCCGCACTACCAGAAGATGTGCTATGGGGTGTACTTCGCTGCCAAGAAACTGAAGCCCCTACTTCCAAGAGCACCCCATCACGGCCGTGTGCACCGCCCCGCTTGCCGAGATCATAGGCAGCCGGGATGCATCCGGCCGGGTGGCCAAATGGGCCATTGCATTGGCGCCCTACACGATCTTCTATCAACCCCGCACCGCCATCAAGTCGCAAGCATTGGCCGACTTCCTCGTCGACTGGGCCGAGACCTAGTACCTACCGCCGGCTCCCGACTCTACCCATTGGCGGATGCACTTTGACGGGTCCAAGATGCGCACCGGCTTGGGAGCCGGCATCGTCCTCACCTCTCCCAAAGGCGACAAGCTCAAGTACACGCTGCAGATCCACTTCGCCGCCTCCAACAACGTGGCCGAGTACGAGGCGCTCGTACACGGGCTCCGGCTAGCCAAAGAGCTTGGCATACGCCAGATCCTGTGCTACGGCGACTCAGACTTGGTGGTCCAGCAATCGTCTGGCGACTGGGACGCCAAGGACGCAAACATGGCGAGTTATCGATTCCTCGTCCAGCAGATCAGCTGATACTTCGAGGGGTGCGAGTTCCTCCACGTGCCAAGGGCCGACAACGACCAAGCAGATGCCCTAGCACGGATCGGCTCCACCCGACAAGCCATACCGACTGGCGTCTCCCTCCAGCGCCACCTCAAGCCGTCCATCAAGCCGTCTCCAGAGTCGGATTCCATCTTCATACCACCTGCGCCAGATACAGCCGGATCCGACTGGAGAAACCCTGCAGGCGGCACGGGGACTTCGACAACTGGCCCGGGGACTGCCGTAGTCGCACCCGGCCCCGGGACTTCAGAATCCGGCCTGGGGACTGCAGCAGTCGGCCCGGAGACTACAACGACGCAAGAAGCAGTGGCCGACTCACCCAACCCACCCACCCGAGTCATGGTGGCTACATTAACAGAAGAAGAAGTCACAGCTCCCTCATGGGCCCAGCCCATCCTCAAGTTCCTAGTCAGCAGAGAGCTGCCGGCTGATGAGATCTCAGCAAGACTAGTGCAACGACGAGCCGCAGCATATACAATAATCAACAGAGAGCTTGTGAAGCGCAGCGTCACTGGAATCTTCCAGCGTTGCGTCGAGCCAGAAAAAGGAGTGGCAATCCTCAAAGACATCCACCAAGGCGAATGCGGCCACCACGCAGCCTCAAGATCCCTTGTGGCCAAGGCTTTCCGCCATGGTTTCTTCTGGCCGACTGCCTTGGAGGATGCTAAAGAAATAGTCAAGAGCTGCAGAGGATGCCAAGTTTTTAGTTCCAAGCAACACCTGCCGGCTTCTGCACTCAAGACCATTCCCCTCACCTGGCCTTTTGCCGTCTGGGGACTGGACATGGTGGGCCCTTTCAAGACAGCCCGCGGCGGCTTGACGCATCTACTTGTCGCTGTGGACAAGTTCACAAAGTGGATCGAAGCAAAGCCGATCAAAAAGCTGAACGGGCCGACTGCCGTGACATTCATCACCGACATCACTACTCGGTACGGCGTGCCGCACAGCATCATCACCGGCAACGGCACGAACTTCGCCAAAGGAGCACTGGCACGTTTTTGCGCGACGCAGGGCATCCGACTGGACTTAGCGTCCGTTGCCCACCCGCAGTCAAACGGCCAGGTCGAGCGAGAAAATGGACTCATCCTCTCCGGCATCAAGCCTCGACTGGTTGTACCACTGGAGCAATCGGCCGGCTGCTGGCTCGAAGAGCTGCCAGCTGTCCTTTGGAGTCTGCGCAGTACACCCAACAAGTCAACCGGCTTCACTCCATTTTTCCTCGTGTACGGTGCCGAGGCTGTCATCCCAACAGACATTGAGTTCGACTCGCCTCGGATCACCATGTACACGGAGGAGGAGGCCAAAGAAGCAAGAGAAGACGGCGTGGACCTACTGGAAGAAGGCCGGCTGCTAGCACTCAGCCGGTCCGCCATCTACCAGCAAGGGCTGCGCCGCTACTACAACCGCAAGGTCAAGCCAAGATCCTTCCAAGAGGGCGACCTTGTGCTCCGGCTGATCCAGTGAACAGCTGGCCAGCACAAGCTCTCGGCCCCTTGGGAAGGTCCCTTCGTCGTCAGCAAGGCACTCGGCAACGACTCCTACTACTTGATCGACGTGCAAAAGCCAAGAGCACGAAAGAGAGACGACTCCGGCAAGGAGTCGGAGCGACCATGCAACGCAAACCTCCTGAGACGATTTTACAGTTGAAAGCAACAGGGAAACAAAAGACGGCAGACTAAGGCGCGCTACGGAGGCCGAGCTGGTCGGTGAAGGCAGCCTCGCCGGCTGAAGGAGTGGCCGACTAGCGGGTCCCGGCTTGACCACCACCTACGGCAGGAGACGCACTCGCGCGCGACGTAGTGCTGGAGGCACGATCAGGCTGAGGCTGGCCGGCTGCTCCACCAGCCGGCTCGGCGTCTTCACCCTCCTCCTCCTCTTCTTCACCCTCGTCGCTGGAGTCGATCTCCTCCGCCGAGTCTTCGCCATCCTCCGGGTTCAGACCGAACCACTCCTCGGCTGGGCGACACCATTGTCGTCCACCTCGGAGGCGAAGACGCTGGTGTCGGTGTAGTCGGCGATCGCCGAAGCCCGCCGGATGGTGGCCGGCCGCGCCGGCTCCAGCTCTGTGTCGGCTTGCTGCCGCCAGGTAGCCAACTGATCCAGGCTCAGGCCGGGATACCAGGCCTTGACGAACTCCAGCGCCCGCCTGGCACCGGAGCGAGCCGCCGAGGCCTTCCAGGCTTCGAAGCGGCCGACTGCCACCTCCAGCCAGTCGGCAGTCCGACTGGGGATGCGAGGAACCACTTGGCCGGGCCAGAGGGCGGCCAAGACCTGCGCCCCGGCATGTTGAAGACGGCGGAGCAGTCGGTGAGCCGGCTGGATGCGGGCCTGGATCGCCAGGAGCTGCTCCTCCAGCGAGCGGCCGGCGGTTAGCGAGATCTCAAAGCCAGCCTGCCTTCGCGCTTGGCGACGGGCCTCGATGGTCTGGTTGGCAGCAGTAGAATAGCCAGGGAAATATTCTGCGCAAGAAAGAAGAAGAAAAGGAGAAAAGAGCACCAAATCAGAAAAAGAGCCAAAGTGGCAGATGGCAAGAAAGGACGAAGAGGTAGGCGGCTTACCGTCAACCAGATCTTCGATCTGGCCATAGCCAGAGACCAGAGTCTGCCTGGCCTCTGCCCAGCCAGCTGCCTCCGTCTCGTACTCGGCCTGGAGGGCGGCTTCGCGGTCCTGCACCACCTTCAGTGCCGCCTTGTGGCTTTCCTCCTGGTCGGCCAACCGCTTGGCCAGGCGGTCGCGTTCCTGCACCAAGGCGGCGAGCTCGACATCCTTGGCGCGAAGGGCAGTCTGAGACTCTCCCAGTTGTGCCCTCAGACTGGCGCTGGCCGCTGTAGAGACGGCAGGAAAAGAAGAACAGTAAGAAATCGTCAAGGAAGATCCGACCCGACTGCTCAGCAGTCGGCCCGAATCTCGGGGACTACACCCAGTGGGTGCGCTGACGCGCACCCACATGAGATAAAGAACAAAACACGTACCTCAGCTCTCAGTAAGGTCGGCGGTCTTCTGAGTCAGCTCCCGAGCCTGGGAGTTGAAGGCGGCCGCTCGAAGGTTGTGGTAGTCCTGCAAAATGGACAGAAGATCGAAGTAAGAACAAGAATAGCAAAGACAAATCCACCAAGAAGTTCCAAGCCGCCTGCTCAGAAGCCGACCCGGAACTCGGGGACTACACCCAGTGGGTGCGCTGACGCGCCCCCACGGAAGAAATCAAGATCAAAGACAAATCAAGATCAAGAAGAACCAAGATGGGAATACTAACCCGGATGGCCGCCCGCGTCGCGAGGAACTCGTCGGTGAACTGCCTCAGCGCCGCAGCTTGGCCCTAGAGCCGGGTCCGGACGTCCTGTGCAGCCACGTTCACCACGGCCGTCCCTCCGCCTGGTGTCCACCCTGAGGTAGCGCTGGCCGCCTCCGCATCCTGGGCCGACGACCTGGAGCCCACGGCCGGCTGCGGCTCTGACGCGGCCTTCCCCGCGCGACGGCTCGACGGAACCCGGACCGCCATCTCAGCCCTCGCGGCCGGCTCGCCCCCCCCCCCCCCCCCCCGCCGACTGTACAGGTGGCGGATCAGGCCGGCCGCCCTGAGCCGCCCCAGTTGGCGGGGTCGGCATCGGCGCCCTTTCCAGGATGATGACGTCATCGCTTCCCCCCAGCCCTGGCTGGTCGTCGCTGGCTCCCTCTGGCGAGGGCTCCACGTCCCCAGGCGCCATGACGCGCAGCGGGGTGACCATCAAAACCTCCCCCGCCGCCGCCGCGGCCGCAGCCTCTGCTTAGGCCCTGGCTGCGGCATCGGCGAGCGCCTTCGCCGCCTCCTCCTCCCGTGCCGCCTGGGCGGCGGCCGCCTTCCGGGCCTCCGCCTCCCGCGCCTCTCGCTCCGCCCGCGCCTCCCGCGCGTTCCTTTACGTCGCCTCCTAAAGGTCGGCACGGGGGTCCACGCGGCGGGTGGTGCTCCCAGAGCCCCTCGGCGACTCAACAACGGAGGCGGCAGCCGCCCGCTCAAGCGACAGCGGAGCTTTGATCATTGGAGAAAAAGACAAGGGTTAAGGAAGCACCAGAGAAAAGAAAGAAAAAGAGTATACGAAAGAAAGTGAACTTACGCCGACACGGTCTGCGGTTGCTTCACCGTCTTGCGGAAGCGAGCCGCCTTCGCGGCCGCCTCCTCCCGCCTGGTGGCTGCCGCCCCGCCCCTGGGTTTCTTCGTCCGGCTACCGAACAAACCCTGGGCGGCGCGACGCTTTTCACCTCCGCCCTGAGCAGGCGGTGCAGCGGAGGAACCCGCGCCGCGTCCAGATGCCGGCTGGCGGCGCGGGACGACTTCGTCCTCATCGTCGTCCGGCCAGTCGTCAAAGGTAACTCCGAGCCCGGAGCCGCCTGCTTCACCGCCGGCTTGGCCACCACCCGGCTCGACGTCGTCGTCCATACCGGCCGCCGCCAGGTCGGGGTCCTCCTGATCGTGTTCGGTCCGGTCGGGGACGAATCGGCGCTCCGAGTCTGACCCGCCGGCCGGCCGAAGCAGAGGGCTCTGTCGAAAAGCAAACCGACTAAGTCAGAATCGGCTAAGAGGAACTCGGCAACAAAGCGAAGAGAGAGAGAAAGAGACAAGGAGAATATACCGTAGGCGGTGGATTGGCTCGGCTACACGGTTCCTTGCCGAACTGCCACTCTTCGGTGAGTTTGCAGTTCGCAAGGTAGTTCACCATATAGGCGACCTCCTCGCGCGGCATATCCTTGGTGCACATTCGGCTCGGATCGAGCTGGCCGTTCATCTGACAGATCAGATGAGGCCGGCTCTGGAGCGGAAGAACCCGGCGCGTGACGAACGCGGCCAGAAGGTCGGGCCCCGTCAAGCCCTCTGCCTGGGTCAGCTCCCGCACTCGGGCGACGGCGGCGGACCCGGCCGGCGTCAGAGTCACGGCCCGGAAGGACCACTGGGGCTGCCTGCCCTCCGGTGGGCCGGCTACGTAAGCCGGCAGGTTGATGTAGTCGCCCCGCGGGGCGATGTTCCGTACATAGAAGTACGATTTTTGCCACTTCTTCACCGATTGGATCAACGTGATGACGGGGAAGGGGTTGTCGGCGACCGATCTCCGCGACGCAATGAAGGCGCCAGTCTGAGCCGGCACGCCCCGCATGCGCGTGCCCAGCTTCGACTGGAAGAACTCCCCCCAGAGCTCAAGGGTGGGGAGGACGCCGAGGTAGCCCTCGCACAGGGTGACGAAGGCGGACAGCAGCACCACCGCGTTTGGGGTGAGATGGTGCGGCTGGAGCTGATAGAAGTCGAGCCAGGAGCGGAAGAAGGCGTTCGCTGGCAGGCCGATGCCGTGCAAGAAGTGCGAGCGGAAGACCACCCGCTCGCCCTCCCGCGGCTCCGGCGTAATCTCCCTCGCCGGCGCAAGGCGGACCTCCACCTTGTCCGCGGCCGGCAGCCGCCGAGTTTTGCGGAGGAACTCGACGTGGTCTTCGTGCACGTTGGAGCCGTCCCAATCCCCGCCATACTGCTCCGTGGAGGGAGGCATGGCAAAAACTAGCGCGGTGGCAGAGGAACGTGCAGTGGAAGAGCGCGGCGGCGAGGCGCTGTTGCAAGAAACGGCGAGCGGAGAAGATGGTGGAAGTAGGAGGAGCGTGCGAGGGCCTGCCGCCCTCCACCTCCCCCTACTTATAGCTTCGCGAGGCGAGGCCGAAGAGGCCGGACGTGGGGGGGGGGGACGTGGGATTAACTGCACCCATTCCCCCCACCCCCCGCGATTATTGCGCCCTAAAGGCGAGCCGAAACTGCCGCAAGGAGACGTGCGGGCAGTTTCGGGATACAGAGAATCCGCGCCTGGGCCCGGGCGCGGACGTGGCGGGCCCCCGCCCTGCGGCGACGTCCCGTCACGCGCGTGGGCTGGCAGGCTTTCCGGCCGAGGGAGGCCACGTGGTTCGCAGACGGCAAGTGGCCGGCCCGCGGCCCGAAGCACACGCTAGCGAGCTCCCGCCCTCCGACTCCAGAGTTTCCGACCAAGGCGGCACGCCTAACTAAAGCCGGCTCCCAGCTGCCGACTTGTCAAGATAGGAAGCTGATCGAGCTTCTCAACCCCTACTCCACCTCGAAGCCCAATCAGCTTCGAGGACTACTGTCGGAGTAAATGGCCACGGGTAGCCTAACCGACTGCCCCTGGTTCTTCTGAAAAAATTATCAGGCCTTCGGGCCTCCAAGCACTCCAAGCATTGGGCTGCCTTCCCTGGCCGGCTACCTCTGAAGCCGACTCCCGGAAGGCAGCCCAGCCTCAGCAACCCCTCCCCAGGACGACTACGGGGTGGCCGACTCCAAGAAGCCGGCCAAGAAGGACGCTGACTCCAAGAAGCCGGCCGAGACCACAACCACCAAAGCTACACCCACATAACGGTGACAAGATGGGGTGTGGCCACAGTGCAGCCCACTACCCCCGAGGCCCGAGGCAGGCATGGCCACAGGAGGCCGTACGGGATGACCGTCTCCTGTGCGGCTCGGCACTGTAGCCATGCCAGCCTCGACGTCATCCACGACCGACTCCTGTACGGCCCGCAGGCGCCGGGCCCCTTCCGCGAGAGAGAGGCGCGGAGGCGGCCCGGCCTCCCCCAGTCGGCCAAGGGCGTAGCCGGCCCCCAGAAGCCGGCTACCCCCTTCCTCGAAGCAGGAGCCCCATTAAGGAGACAAGACGAGGTAAGGCTGCAGTGAGAGCCCCCGAGGCGGCCCACTATAGCCACGCTTACCTCGACGAAGCCTTCGTCATCAGAGGCGAGGCTACAGTGAGTAGACGCCGACAAGACCCTAGGCGGAGGGGCCGGCCTGTCGACCGAGAAGCCGGCAGCCGGCGGGACCCAACAGCCGGCGGAGAAGCCGGCAAGCATAGACACTGACGGCTGGGACCAGAGCCCAGCCGGATTACCATTGTACCCCCGGGGGGTAGGCCTATATAAAACCCCCGGAGCACCCATGCAAAGGGTTGGCTTCTAAGCACAGCACACACACACCATAGATAGAGAGAAGCAAGAGCTAGCCTTGTTCTTCTTCTCCCTTGAACCCAACAGCTCTAGGAGCGATTGTAGCTACCTTTCCTTGATCTAGTGATCATGCGGAGACCCCGCAGAGCAGGACTAGGGGTGTTATCTCCTCGGAGAGCCCCGAACCTGGGTAAGATCCGCCGGCGTGCATGTCTTCGCCTCATCCCGTTTCCAGGCACCGGCGATGTCTTATTGGCACCCACAATGATAAGCCATCCGTTGGCATATGTCGCACCAACCACCCGACATCATAGGAGGTGGTGCAATTCCCATGACAACCCTGACATAAAGACGGTAATACTTCAGGGTAGAACAGATTAAAAGCTTGATTGCATTTGATCTGCGGAATACAACTGCTTTGACCCAATCCTGGATATGGATGAGGTACTGGAGTTTGTTTCTCCTAGTCATTCCAGAATAGAATGGCTTGATAGACCACAAGAATAATAGGCATCGACAGCGAATGCACACATACTCTTGACTATTAAATGATAGACGGGGGTCAGAATACAACTAAAGAGAACAACTCAAGGAACATATAACTTTCTGAGTTGTGGATTCATGGGTTAGTATGTGAAACGAGTTCAACTTATTTCTTCCGGATAACCCATGCAGAATGATAGAACTGACAGAGTCACGATATGAATGGAGTACTCCTCAAGAGCACCCTGGTTGTGATCTTTTGGTCCAAAAGAACTTCTGCCATAATGGTTCATGGTATTGGAAGAATGAGATACCATGGACCTCGAGGACTATCGCAAAGGTTACTAATATCTTAAGGAACTAGTAAATACTAACAACATGAAGTAGGGTGAATCTCGGGTTCAAAACATAGGATTAGGATACCTACTACTAAGTAGCATCACGGGATGCTTTCGAAAGTAATGGCCAGAATCATCACACTGGGGATACAAAACATTCCTAGATTACTAGGTGATCCTCTAAGACACATAGGGTCATAATAATTGCTCCAACATATATGCCGAGGCAAGAGAGTACCACAACACACCGATTAGTGTGATTAATCTGGCCCAAATGGACATCAGGAACATGGAGGAATGATTGCAAGTGCATCAGACTTCTAGAAACCTTGGATGAGTCGGACAACATAACGGCTGTAAATGCTTAAAAAGATTTGAGATATCCTGCAGAAATGGTGGCATAACCACTCAACATCACAAAAGCAAGGTTCTGAGATCAAGTTACAACACATGGAAGTAGTAGGAATTGAGCTGGGGCTTGAAACCAACAATCCTATAAGTCTACGGATTAGTAACACGTGATCCTGATAGATAGACGAGAAGCCTAGTTCTTAATCCCCGTAGAAGAGAAGAGGATGACTCAGATCAGAAGGCCATAGGGTAAAGGAGTAAAAAGTGCCTTACGTTCCCTTCCCACAATCAATTCCCCTACATAAGTAAAGCATTTCTAGACTCAACTTCGACCAGTTTGGCTTGGTAATCCTACAGGAAGTCAGGCTCTGATACCAACGCTGTCAGGACCCCGATTCTAAGTCACACCGATCTAGCCTGTAACACCTCATATCACTTTGCGGCCTCACGCACGGTATTCCCACGGGTGTCGCCTTACCATGGCCCGGGACCGTTTGCGCCTTTTGGCTCACGTATATGGTAGTGTCGCTAGCATCCATATGATAGAGAACCCGGGCCGACATGGCTAGTCGTGAACCCAAAGCGGCACTAACTTACGGGGACAGGCATACATGAATCAACATCGAGCATGTCGGTCAGCAGCGTGTGAATCCGGGCTGTAGCACTGGGCTAATAGGACTCCGGGAACCCGGGCTGTAGCAGGCTAGGCAGGACTCCGGATGTCACCGCGTGACATTTCCCCGAAGGGACAGACACAGGAACGAAGTGAAACACATGCCGGCCAGTCAAGTGTCTGGAGCAGTAGTGCTGGGCTAGCAGGACTCCGGTGAACCGGGCTGTAGCGGACTACTATGGCTCATGGAAGCACTAGACTACATTTCCCCATAAGAGAGGCTACCAAGAATAAACAACTAGATTGTCGGATCCCACACATACCAACCATTTCAATCATACACACAATATGGTCGATATGTGTAAATACAACATGGCATCACAACATAACTCTACGACTCAAGTATTATTTCATTAGGCTCCGAGGAGCCAAGTATTACAAACATGGGTCTCATGACCCCAACATACAGAGCATACAAGCAACAAGCACATGCGGAAGCTTAACTTGTCTGAGTACAGACATCTACAAATGAAAAAGGCTGAGAAGCCTGACTATCTGCAAGATCCTGCCGAGGGCACAAGATCGTAGCTGAGGTATCAAGCTAAATGTCGAAGTCCACACGAAACTACTAGTGAGACTGACGTCTCTCTGCAAAACATAAAATAGGCAAACGTGAGTACAAATGTACCCAGCAAGACTTACATCAGAACTAGCTACATATGCATCAGTATCAACAAAAGGGGGTGGTGGAGTTTGACTGCAGCAAGCCAGCTTTGACTCGGTGGCTATCCTGAACTACGACTGCAAGTAACTCTTTTGAGGTGGCACACACGAGTCCACAGTTTCACTTTATTTCGGCCATGTTTCTTTGCATTCCTCTGCTCTTCCAATTCCTGTAAACCAAACACACAAGTTGACAAAAATCCTGTGTTTACAAATGCTCTGTTTACCATGTGCATTCCTATCCTATTCCGGTGTTTTTCCTATCCCTGCGGTTTTTAGAATCATGCAAGCCAAATGAGCCCTTACGAAATTACTTCAGTTACAGGTAGGTGTCGAAGGGAACTTTGTGTGGTTTGTCCTGCTCCTGCCGCGACGTCGTCCACCTCACTTGAGGTGCTCCATCGACAGAAACATCCACCAAACCAGACATCACAACTCCTGACCATCTTTCATCGCCTCAGATCTCCTTCCCTGCCGCTGGCACCCATCGCAACGGCATCACCATCATCGACTCAGCAGATTAACCTGAGGAGTACACGGGTCCACCAGAGAGGTCGCACTCTTTTGATTCTGCTTATGTTATGCATTGCCTAAAATTACCTGCTACTTTATCGTCCTGTTCACCTCTTGGACTCCAAGTCAGCTCCAAATTAACGTTCAAACTTGAGTTGTAAATTAGTTGTGGGGCACATATCGTGGAAGCAATGAATAGTATCTCTGTCTAATATCTGGTTCACCTAGGGTATGCCTATGTTGTTCATCTTGGTTGTTACCATCACTCTAAATTTCTGCATGCTCTCCTTACATAATCTCACCATATTTTTTTGTATGCATGTCAGATATTGTACACAGTCATGCTGAACATGTAGAGAAAAAGAGAAGAGTTTTGCACGACAATACAATGTCATGCAAACATCGCTCCATGGTGGGTTCAATGGCAAACCCTCGCCACCCCTCTCCAGATTGTAATCCAGAAGAAGATATCTATTCCGAGGCGGATTCAGATGCCACTGACCACTCCTATTTACCCCCCAAGGTGTTTGCTCTACCTTGGCATGATGATGTTAGTCATATCATGCATATGTTGCCTTGCAGTGCCTACTTTTGACATCATATATGTCATCTGCTTAGTTTAGACATGTTCTGTAATGCCACCTGTTTAGTTTCTATATCATATATGGTAATTGTGCAGTCTCATGTCTTTTAGCCAGCCATAATATACGTGAAATGTGCAATGCCATCCTGTTTAACCAGGCATCATATATTTGAATGATATCTTGCCCATCCTTTTCTTCATTAAATTTCCATTTGTCGACAATGTTTGTACATTAAACTACTCTTTCTGTGAATCAGCCATTTGGGTGGGAGATTGAACAAGGCCTTCAGAGCAGACAGTGCTACTTCTCGAAGCAGATCTCTTGTTGAGTCCCGATAGCTCCTCAGAGATGGATTCAGAGACAGATGACCAGTCCTATTCCCCCACCGAGGTGTATGCTCTAACTTGGCACGGTTATACTGCTCATATCATGCATATGGTGTCTTGCATTGCATAGATTAGACATCATATACACAATATTCAACACCATGTTCTTAGTTCAGACATCATATCTGATGCCCTCAGTTTAGCATATAAATCACATATGTGAATTAAATGATGCGATCCTGATTACTTAGATAACATGTAGGTGAATTATGTCATGCGATCCTGTTTAGTTATTCATCATATCTTTGAATTATGTTATGCTATGCTATCCAGTTTAGATAGACATCATATATGTGAAATTATGTCATGCTATCCGTTTTAGTTAAACAATATACATGTCAACTATTTCATGACCTCTTTTTTCCACACTATCTATTGCATCTATCTCTCATACAATGTTTGTACATTCAACTATGTTTCCTGTTTATCAGCCATTTGAATTGGAGAGGGTGATGCCAGCATCTAGCGGACTAAAAACACGGTCTTCAAATAAAACAGTGCTACCTCTTGGTGGAGATAGCACCCCGGTTGTACATGCACGAGAACCAGCCCTACCACACATAACCCAAACTCTCGCAGATTCTACCCCTACTGCGATGGACAGAGAACCAGCTTCACCCAATCTAACCTCCACCCCAACAGATAGTAACCCAGTTCCTGTTTGTCGGGGATATACCACGCGGTATGACCCGGCCGGAAGTATGACCCGGCCGGACTTGCCGGCTCACAGAGACCCGGCGAGTCTTTGGTGACTTACTGATAACCCCAACGGCGGGTCAGATGGATGACAAGGCCCAAGGCCCAGAAGGCCGGCTCATGTTATGGTGGGCCGGTTTACGAGGAAAGGCATAAGGAGTTTTCCCTTAAGGGAGCAGACTAGGATTCCACTTGTAATAGACTAGTCCTAATCCTAATAGGACTCCACATGTAACCCGCCCCTTCAACTTATATAAGGAGGGGCAGGGCACCCCAAAGAGGGACAAGCAGCAAGAAATAATCTCTAGGGCTAAACACCGAGAGCCGGAGCCGGCGACTCTCCCGTGATCATAATGAGACCTAGCCTCAAACAACACGTAGGGTTGTTACCGGATGATGTTTCCTGGGGCCCGAAGCTGTCTAAACCCTTGTCTTGTGCGTTGATCCGCCCTGTGTCTCTCATCCCAATCAACCCCTCTCAAGCTACTACATAGATGCGCTGGCCTCACGACTAAGTCCTCACGCTAAGGACATCTGGTGTGACAATTCCACGACAGTTGGCGCCCATCGTGGGGCCTGCGCACGGTGGTGTTGAGTTCTTGAAGGGATCTGTCCTAGGGTTTCGAGAAGTTCGCGATTTGCCGGATAGTTGAAAAAATTTATTGGGGAAGTTTTTGCAGCTGCGCAAAACAGAGGAGAATCAAAAGGTAAATTCAGAATCGACCGGCAGATGCATCTATCCAACAAGATCTGTTGTAGGGTCACGTCTGTGTGCAGCCGCCGTTCCGCGATCTGTTAAGTCGCAAGTGTTAGCCGAGACCGACAGGAGTTCGAGGCGATCGAAACCGTTTCTTTCACGTACTGTCTAATTATGCGATCGGTGAACCCATTGAAAGTCACCGCTGTTCGGCGAAGTGGCTGGGATCCCTTGCTTCAAGTTTCGAGATGATTCATCAGTGCACTGCGCAATGAATCTGCAAAGCCAGCGGAGATCTACTAGTGCTCCTACAAAAACGTCAATATCATCTACAGACTACAGGAAAATCAAAGCAAACCCGATCATCAGATATTATACTGTTCACTAATATTACTTGTCGTCACGTGGAGGCTACAGGGCCACTTTTCTTTCTTCAATTATTGTGCTCTGTGGTGCTGTTCGAGCAAATCTCTCTCTGCAACGTGAAGGAAAAATCCCCAATAAGGAATACGTCTGCTGCTTGGAGGAAACTGAGATGCCGCCAGCCGCCGTTGTGTGCTCCGGGCTGCCTCGGATTCCGCGGCTGCCATCCCGCGCTGAGTCGCCGGACCGGCCCTCTGCTACAGCATGACCTCCGCGCAAAGACCAGAATCAACGACGACCCCGGAGCGGATTGACCATGGGATCGGACTCCTCTGTTGCTGTTACGAGTGCCTCAAGTCGTTGAACCGCCCTCACGGCCTCGCACTAAATCACCAAGCCATCCTCATCAGCGCTCCGAGCCGCCGCAGCGCCGGCCGCTACTGTGGGAAAGCACCGGCCGTTGTCTTCAAGTCACCCCAACGGATTGGCTGTCTTGGTTTCCATTGTTGTTGAGCCACCCCGGATTGCATCGCCTCGTGTGAGGAATCAAAGGAAAGAAAGAAAGCACTACTCTGTCGCTGGGGAGGACACCTCGGTTGGCCTCGCCGCCACGGCCTCATATTTGTGCCGGCCCGATCCACCGCGTTTGAGCCGCCGCGTCGCGGCTCGGCCGCGCGCCCCGCCTCTACCAGCGCCTTTTCGAGTCGGGCTCGGGGTTGACCTCGCCTCCTAGTCGCCTCACCTCGCCTCGCCCCAGTCGCCATCTGGAATTCGACCTCACCTCATAGCCACCGCGAGAAACTCCACCCGCAGAGGGAAGACAAGGACTCGATCTCGCCCGTCTCGTCTCGCCCCGTCGCCTGCTTAGGCACGCACGGCCTCACTGGCCATCGCCGCCTTGCCACCACCACGGTCTTCCCCGTTGCATCGAGCCGCCGTGGCCGGCGCGCCTCTGGGTCACTCCGCCGCCTTGAGCCGCCGTCTGCCTTCGCGCATAGCCATGGCCGGCGTCCCCTGCTGCGGCAACCACAGCGTGCCGAACCGCCGCCTGTTTTAACTGCAGCAGGTGAGTCGCCGCATTGCCGCGTGGCCAAATCGCCGTTGCCGTCGCATACTTCTTGAGCCGCCAGGGACTTGTTCTTGCCTTGCCCGAGCTTCAAGCCGCCGCCGCCCAGGCCGTCCTCTGCTATAACACGCTGAGCCGGATCCGGTTTCCACCTTGAGAGGCCCTGCGCGGCCGCTCCCGCTGTTTCTTCTGCCAAGACTCGTCTCCACGTTGCCAAGGCGCCCCTGCTGGTGTGGTCTTGACTCGCCAGTACAAAACAAAATTGGGGGTTCAGCCAGAGGATAATGGAGCAGTGCATACATCCATGATGATTCGAAGACTAATCTGCTGATAATAATGGAGCAGGACTCCCAGTGGGCAAGTACTACTATTATGTTTACAACAGGTTGATGGCGGTCAAAATGCTGGATTAAATCCCAAAGTCCAGAAGCAAAGTACACTGGTAGACCAATTACGTCAAGGCTGATTTGATTAACTATTGGTGGACTATTACCACGTGTGGAGGCCTGGTACAATACTACAAGTGCTATGACGTTCGCAGAGCAGAATTTCTTCTATTGTTTATCCATGCTGCACATTATCAAAGTCTGCGCTCATCCGAAAAATACCAGGTGCTATTTACCCCATTTATTTCTAAGCACATATTATTTCATCCGAACAAAATTACTTTGCCCTACTGTATTTTATATGCAGGAGAATTATTCACTACAAAATGGCATTATACCACGGAGATGGCACAGGTGGTCGTCCTTATTCAACGGACTCTCGCACCGGCTTACAACGCCGCGGCCGACTTGCCCATGTCCGTGCCGTTTTCAACGCCACTTCCGTGCCGGTTTACAATGCCGCGGCCGAATCTCCCGTCGGCACCGGTTTACAATGCTGCGGCCGAATCTCCCGCCGGCACTGGTTTACAATGCCGCGGCCGAATCTCCCGTCGGCACCGGTTTACAACGCCGCGGCCGGCTCATTTACCTTTTCCCGTGGCCGACTCGGCCGTGATTGGTTTCAGCTTCACCGTGATGATCATCAACTCCGCGGTGGATAATTTCTGGCCTGACATATCAGGTGAAATCAATCCAGTAAATTTATATATATTATATATTGTTTTCTTTAAAAAGAGCAATTACTCTGGCTTGCGAGGTTTTTGATACAGGACAATCGTTCACTACATCAACACAACGTGGTTGACTCGCCCATCCGCGCGGCTTACCGCGCCGGCGATCGATTCGCCCGTCCGGACCGGCTTACAACACCACGGCCGGCTCATCTGTCTGTGCCGCCTCTGATGCAACAGTCATCTTTGCCATCCGTCCCTCGCGGGTTGGTCTATATATACACACTGGGCCGCACCTGTATGCATGAGCTGTTTATTGAATATGAGCGAGTCACTACTTGGGAAGCCCGGTTTTCTTCCAACAGATTGGAGGCGAATTATCATGTATTATCAGCCGCCGTCTGCACTGGATGGTTCAATGGGCAGGCGCACAAGTTGATGCCACTACAGTTTGGTTAACTTCAAAACATCCAGTTGGAAGGAACCATTGGCCGAGTTGCTGACACGGCTCATACGGGATCATTCATAACCCGCCGTAGTCACTTCAACCTTCTGTGGATTCACATTGCGCTATCAATACCAATGATATACACCTTATGCTATGGTCAATATGGAGAATCTCAAAGCCAACTCCTCGAGTCGTCTTGAGACTAGGGGGCTACAATGATATGACTCGACATCATTGGTCGATTTCAATGCATTCAAGAACTCCGGGTCATTGGAGGGAAAAATAACCCGGTCCCGGAGGCTGCAGCCATATTGGTGAAAAGTTTAAAGGCTGTTAGAAAATTTCCGGCTTAAAAAGAAGGATTCCGGTTTAAATCCGGCTCAAGAGACTTGACATCTCCCACAAAGCACTGAAGCTCTTAAATATCCGGTTCAAGGGAAATTTATCTGCCACAAAGTTTTGAAGCTCTCAAATCCGGTTCAAAATCCGGTTTAAGGTAAATTTGTTTATCACAAAGCTTTGAAACTTTCTATATCCGGTTTTTCAAGTTCAAAAAGAATTTATCTCTCGCAAAGTTTGAGTTCTCAGGAAAAATTAAAGGGACCAAAAAGAGTCTTTACAAAGCACAACCCAAACATAGGTACCCTGCGTTAATGACCATTGGGAGCTGATTGTATTCGAATTTAGCTTAATCTTTTTGGTGTGACCCTGATCGTATTCGAATCAGAGTCGTTAAATATTCTTATGATCACTAGGGGGCTTCCTGTTCAAACATAGGTCGTATTCGAACCAAAGAGAACATAGCTGTCGATACCCTTTTGATCGGCACACTGCCGAGCTCATTGGGGAGTTTCTTGGTCATATTTGAACCATAGCTCAACCCCCTTTGGGAACCGACGTGGATCGTATTCGAATCAGCGTCGTTAAACAACTCTCAAGGTCATTTGGGGGCTTCCTGTTTAAACATAGGTCGTATTCGAACCAAAGAGAACATAGTTGTCGGTACCCTCTTGATCGGCAATGCCAAAGCCACTGGGGGCTATATGATCGTATTCAAATCTTAGCTTAACCCCTTTGGGACGGTTTTCTGATCGTATTCGAATCAGAAGCCTCAAAGTTTTTTGAAGTCTCTTTTTGCAAACAATTTTTGGATTTTATTTGAAGCTCTTTTTTCATATCTAAAGTGTATATGAGTGGTTTCTATTTAACCTGGCTTGATTTTCGATGATAAATCGCCAGCTTATGACAATCATCATCTATGTGGAAGCATTGGCTTCTAAGGATTGGGTTATCACCCTTACTGCACAGGTCCTGTAAACCGGCAGTACAAATTCAATATTACAGTGGTTATATGTGAGATATTATGACCCGCCCTACGGTAAACCGCCAAGAGATCTTGTGATCTACTTGTGTGCAGGATAAGACTACATTTGGGTGGTTACCCGCCCTGGCTTTTAATGTTAAGTCACCAGGGCATATGTTGTTTAAACTCTGTGCAGGATTTACAGGGCTATGACTTACATAAATGATTACGTTCAAGCCCATCATCAAAGATTGAAATTGGTGTCTCAAAAGGGTTATCAATTCTTGGTTTTCTCAAAGGCTATAAGCCGCCGGGTTGTACAAATTCCGGCTTACAATGGAGGCGTATTAAGTCGCCATCGGCCAAGAGCCGCCGGGTATTTAAACTCCGTATTGACTTATCAACAGATGAGGTATTCAAAGTCGCTTTGGCGCAATGGCTATTATTTTATCAATGGATATAATTTATTCTACAATGGAAGGAATAGTCCCGAGTCGCTGCAGGCTTACAACCCGGCACTTGGGGGCTACATTATTTAAATTGAGATCACATCAAAATATGCAAGTTCCATGTCACTGCCAGCATGCACCATGGCACTTGGGGGCTAATGTAAAGACATTTTTTTCTCAAAGACCCGACTCATCACATTGTAATGAGCCGGCCCTTAGGGGCTATCAATTGCTGCTGTCGAAAATTTGAGGTACACAAGCCTTAATCCATTATATTGAAAGATCCACTATTCAGTTGGTAGAGTACAAAGCTCTTAACCTTGTGGACGTGGGTTCAAGCCCCATGATGAAGATTACATCATATACTGTTATTATCAATGATCATATTTACAAAGTCCCTGCTCATTATTGCATAATGACCCGGCCCTTGGGGGCTACGCTGGTTGAAGTTTATATGAGCATAAGGCAATTACAAGTCCCAGGTTGCTGCAAGCCTGACAACCGGCACTTGGGAGCTACATAATATGGAGTATTCAGTTTTTACTAGTGACTGAGATGAACAATATGGATTTCTTCAAAGTGGTAGCATTTATATTAAAGCAAATCTTAAACCATCACTTTGTTCTATTCAAGACTTGGGGGCTACAGCTTTTACAACCCGACAATGGTGGTAATCATAAACCGGCAAGTTCTACATCTTTAAACCGGCTGAATATCAGATGAGTATTTCAAGACCAATATTTCTTAAGCCGGCGCTTTGAAAGCCGACTCAAGTGGATTATTCTTCACAATATTTCTCTACAAGAGACCAATGTCAGCAAATTGACTGTGAAGCTGGCCTATTGACCCGGACTTTTCAAAAGAAGTATCTGGATTTTTTGCATTGACAAAGTTGAAACATATCTGCTAAAGAAGATTTACTATGAGATCATGGACATATACATATCAACAAGGAAATGACAAGGACTTAAAGATGATCAGGTGCCAGTTCAGGAAAATATTTAACCCGGAACACAACCTATCAAGTTTGTTCTCGTGTTTATTTTATAGGATCAGTTTAAGATGGATAAATCCAAATTAAACTGGGGGCTAATGTCGGGGATATACCACGCGGTATGACCCGGCCGGAAGTATGACCCGGCCGGACTTGCCGGCTCACAGAGACCCGGCGAGTCTTTGGTGACTTACTGATAACCCCAACGGCGGGTCAGATGGATGACAAGGCCCAAGGCCCAGAAGGCCGGCTCATGTTATGGTGGGCCGGTTTACGAGGAAAGGCATAAGGAGTTTTCCCTTAAGGGAGCAGACTAGGATTCCACTTGTAATAGACTAGTCCTAATCCTAATAGGACTCCACATGTAACCCGCCCCTTCAACTTATATAAGGAGGGGCAGGGCACCCCAAAGAGGGACGAGCAGCAAGAAATAATCTCTAGGGCTAAACACCGAGAGCCGGAGCCGGCGACTCTCCCGTGATCATAATGAGACCTAGCCTCAAACAGCACGTAGGGTTGTTACCGGATGATGTTTCCCGGGGCCCGAAGCTGTCTAAACCCTTGTCTTGTGCGTTGATCCGCCCTGCGTCTCTCATCCCAATCAACCCCTCTCAAGCTACTACATAGATGCGCTGGCCTCACGACTAAGTCCTCACGCTAAGGACATCTGGTGTGACAATTCCACAACACTGTTGACACAGCACCATCTCCACCACAGAGCTCCCAAACAAGAGCAGTTAGTAAGGCAGCTCCAGTGCCCAAAGGGCCAGTACTACCACGGCGAACCCCAACTCCACCAGTTAGTACACCTATTCTTGTGGAGGAAGCACAACCAGCTAGTCGTAGTTTAGCATCTATCGCATTTGATGTTGTCAAATCGTATGTGCGTATCTTCCCATCTTGGAAATATAATACTGAAGATGAAGGAAAATGCCAGTTGCAGGTGTTTGTCCAGGAGTTATGTGTAAGTAATGTTATTCATGGCAATTACTTTGCTTTGTCCCATACATCTACCTCCATGATGGTTATAATACAACAAATTTTCCCATTTTTCTCTATAGAGAAGGACCGATTTGGAAACTCAGGATGAGGTAACCTGTGCTAATACCTCTGCTATCTTCAAGAATGCTTGGTGGAAGTATCGGAATTACCTGAAGAAAACGTACTTCACCGACAAAGAAACTCATCAAATTCCCTTACGTTCTCCTGAGACACATTTACTGGACGATGACTGGGAACACCTTGTTCTGTACTGGTCCCGAACCAAGAATGTGGTAAGGTCTATGAGCTCATTTTCTATTTTTAAGTACTATATTCTTGTGTCTTACTGTACTCTGTTTATGTAGAACAAGTGCCTAAACCTGAAGAACAACTGTTCTAATTTAAGATTCCATTGCTATCATAGTTCAAAAAACCGCTAGGCGTTAATTGTGCGTTTTGCCACCGCCTTGCGCTTTACTGACCAAAGTGCATGCTTATGCGCAGTTATGCACAGATTAAGCGTAGTTATGCGCAATGCGTTTCGCCAACGCCTAGAGCCTAGGCGCGCTTAAGCGCTCGCTTAGGCGTGCCTTTTTTAACTATGATTGCTATCGTGCATACTGCTTTGCTCTTGTGTCACTGTATTTACTCATACAAACCTATTTTTAAATTGAAGGATCCAATCGAAACTGCAATGGCATAGCAGGTATGTTCACGCATGTTTCTTTAACAGGCTTGCTCTTATCAATAGCTCTGTTGATTTCAATTTCAATTGTGTATACAGTTGACTTTTCATATCATGCACATTACTAGCATCACAATAGAGCCACTAGTGTTGTTGTACATGTAGACCCGTGGTACCCATCTGAAATCTTGTTGTGCCGTGTAGTTTCCCACGCTTTGTATTCTTTCACTGCTGCTTTGTTTTGAACTGATATGATTTGAACCGTGTCTCTATTTTGATTTGGCAAGACAATGCAGTGACCATAGGACATAGATATATGTTTGTTCGATGCTTTTATTATGTACTAGTACTTGGCAATAGAAGACTTGGTAGTTTAATCCTATCCACCTTACTAATGAACTGGTTCACCGAAATGAGTTTCATATACTAGTACATGCTAAACTGTTATGTGTCCGCTTGTTTCTTCTTTTAGAATGCTGATAGAATATTGGGGAAGAGTGCCTTATTAAGCAATGGTTGTCGTGTCAAAACCGACGGATCTCGGGTAGGGGGTCCCGAACTGTGCGTCTAGGATCAATGGTAATAGGAGACGGGGGACACGATGTTTACCCAGGTTCGGGCCCTCTCGATGGAGGTAATACCCTACTTCCTGCTTGATTGATCTTGATGAATATGAGTGTTATAAGAGTTGATCTACCACGAGATCATAATGGCTAAACCCTAGAAGTCTAGCCTATGAGTATATGGTAATGAATCTGTCCCTATCCGGACTATGCTCTCCGGTTTATATAGACACCGGAGAGATCTAGGGTTACATAGAGTCGGTTACATAAGAGGGAATCTTCATAGTCGGTCGCCTAGCTTGCCTTCCATGCCAAGGAGAGTCCAATCCGGACACGGGTGTAGTCTTCGGTCTTCGTGTCTTCATAGCCCATCAGTCCGGCCCATGGATAACAGGCCGGACCCCCGAGGACCCCTTAGTTCAGGACTCCCTCAGTAGCCCCTGAACCTGGCTTCAATGACGAGGAGTCCGGCGCGCAGATTGTCTTCGGCATTGCAAGGCGGGTTCCCCTTGTTCCGAACTTCCAAGATAGTCTTCGGACGTGATGATTGTATCCGGACCTGTTACACACCATGCACAACCGTCGAGAGAATATATATATTCCACACGAGTTCTATCCGCTGACAGTTTCCAGCAACGTGATATCACGCCCGTCCGGTCATAATTTCGAACCATTCTTCTTCTGCCATCCCACGTTTCAAAACGCGGTTGCCACTGGCACGTCTTGTCGAAGCAGAGATCGTGTCCCCTTTTTGCGGGATTCTCATCAATGCAGGCATGGGTAACACAACTGTGCCGTTTATACAGCCCTTGGGAATAGGCAAATCTCAAGGGGAGTGAGGAGGCGTTTAATGTCGCTGCCTTTATAAGAGGATAAGGATTCCCTCTTCCTCTTCTCACGCTCTCTCTCCGTCTCCGCCTTCCTGATCTCGAGCTCCAGCGCCCAAGTTCCAATCTCCTTTCCACCCCAGCAACCATGTCCGGATCCGGTGGTCAGGGCAAGTGGATGGTCTCCTCCGTCATGAGGAGGAAATTACTGAGCTCCGGGCGGCCGGATATTTGGCGAAGGGAATCGCCCACTGCTTGCCGGCCGAGGGTCAAGTCGTTCCCACGCCGGAGCCCAACGAGAGGGTAATATTCCTCCCTCATTTCTTCCGCCGGCTTGGGTTTCCACTCCACCCTTTCGTCCGCGGGCTAATGTATTACTACGGGGTAGATTTCCATGATCTATCCCCGAATTCCTTCCTCAACATCTCGGCATTTATCGTCGTGTGCGAGGCCTTCCTCCGCATCCAACCCCACTTTGGCTATGGCTCAAAGTCTTCAACATGAAGCCGAAGGTGGTGGATGGCCAGCACACGGAGTGCGGTGGAGCCATGGTGAGCAAGCTGCCCAACGTCTCCTAGCCGAAAGGTATTTTTGTGGAGAGAGTGAAGGAGTGGCAGAAGCAGTGGTTCTACATCACAGAACCACGCGACAACACCTGGGCCGCAGCTCCCAAATTCCGCTCCGGCGCTCCTATGCGACTCACCTCTTGGGTCGAGAAGAGTCTGGACTGGTGTTCCCCTGACGAGCTGATAGCGCTGCAGACGCGCGTTCAGAGCATGGTAACCAAGAGCGTCAAGCTCGTTGATGTGATCCAGGTGATGTTATTTCGCCGGATCCTTCTGTGCCAGCACCAAAGCCGCCCGTTCTGGGCGTTCAATCCGAAGAAGCACCAGACCCTGGTGTGGCTCTTCGAGACTACGCACGAAGGCGCAGGGAAATTGCTCTTCAAGGGCAATGAGAAACCACCGGCCACGGATTCAGACCGTGGTCACGATTGTACACACCCCGCCAGCAAGGTATGTTATTTCGAATGAATCCTCAACCTAATTGCTTCGAGGGTGATGTCTGAGCTTTTATTACTGCTCTTTTAGGACTGGATGGAGAGGGCGAAGCGGATCCAGTGTCCGGCTCCGCTGCCTGAAGAACCAATCATCCCGTGTCTGGTGAAGATGCTAGTGTCGGCGCAATATAAGGCGTCAGAGAAGAAGGCCAAGAAGAAGGCAAAGGGAGCCAAGAGTGGCCTCCACCGTAAGGGCACTTCGGACGCAGCGTCGGAAGATGACGAAACTCATTCCTCTGTCCCTGAGGACAATGACGGGGAAGAGGAGGAGGAAGAAAACAATCCTCCCCCTGAGTAGAGGAAGAAGAAGAGGGCGGCTCCGGCGCATCTGGAGGCGGAGGCGCCCAAAAAGGGGAAGGGCGCTCCGGCAGGCAACACCGCATGGGACGTGGACAGTAGTCCGGAACGACGTCCCCGCGCTAAGCCTCAAGCCGCCTCGTGAGTGACACGGCTTTATTGATGCACACATCAACTCTTTCCTCTTTATTATTTTAACTTAGTTAACTACACCATTGCAGTCCGGCCCGTGATCTTATCCAGCAATCCTCCTCTGGAGGTTCATTGGCTTCGTCGGAGATGGCGAGCAGGTCGCCAACGCCTGCTTACTCCCCCGGGGCCGGGGACGACACCGAAGTGCTGCCCCGAAGGACCGCTCCGAAGGGAGGAGCCCAGGACGTTGTTCGGGAGGCGCCACAAGGCGAGACCTCCACTGCCAGACACATGGGGGATCCAATCCCCATGGAGACTGGCGAAGAGGGCCGTATCCAGATCGGCCCCCAGCCGAATATGGTCCCAGAGCCCCCTATGGCTTCGGAGTCGGGCGAGCAGCTCCCTTTGAAGGGAGGTGTGCTGCCTCCACCGGTGGCTCCTATCCATCCAGGAGCGTCGGATGATCTGATGGGGGCGCTGTGAAGCGCCTCCGTCATGGACGAGCACCGCGTCCTTATGGGTGCGGTGATCGAGTAAGTTCAGTCTGCCAAGAGCGGACTGAATGAGGCCTGCGGCAGCCTGTTAACAGGTTTTGAGGTAAGTGACATAGAAAGAGAAAGAATCCCATGTAGTCAGTAGCCCCTGAGACACTGTCCGGTGTTCGGCGACAAGAACCGGACAGAGGATCAATCTCTTATTGTAGGAGACTAACGTGATACGTATGCATAAGCAGGCGTCACTGTTGGCCGCAACCTCGCATGCTGCCGAAGTCTCTGAACTGAAGCAGAGGCTGGAGCGGACCGAGAACAAGCTCGGCGAGGTTATAATGCGGCTTCAGGAGAAGCAAGGTAGGTAATGTTTTGCTGTGTGCTCTGAAAGAACAAGCGTTGCATACCGACCATAATGTCGAAATATGTGCAGGAGCCGCAACCGAGGTGGAGGCCCTGAAAAAGGCTCTGGCCGAAGCCGAGGGGAAGGCCGTCGAGCAGCAAGCCGCTCGAAAAAAGCTCGAGGCCCGAGTCAAGGAGGTCCAACAGGAGCTTCAAGACGCGGTGAAAAATGTGAGATATTGGGGAACAATGCATTGGCTCAAAAGGCCGAACTCTTCAAGGCTCGTCAGAGCGCAGAGACCGCACGGAATGAGGCCTGGGACGCCCTCCAGGAGATCCAGGAGGCTAGGAACATCACGGCGGGTAAGGCTTTTAAGATGCAAAGCAAGTATGCGGAGAAGCAATACCTTTTACTAACCCGGGTTCGGAGTTCCCCAGGGGCTTTTGCGGATTTACCACGTAGCATATCAGACGCCGCAGAGTTCTACCAAGCCGAAGGAGGAGGTTCAACGGAGAAGTTATTCTGGACGCAGTATGCGACACCAGAGCATCCCGTGTCCTTCACCGATCAGCTGAAGCAGCTGGCGGAGCTGCACAGGGTGGCCGAACTAGCCATGAAGGATTTAACAATCTGGCTATGGCCAACCGAAGCTATGCCCGGCAACTACTTTGGACTTGTGAGGCGGCTAGTGGAAGCTTGTCCATGGCTGGACGTCATCAAGCTCTCTGTATGTATTGAAGGTGCCCGCATGGCCTTCGCTCGCTGCAAGATGTGGTGTGCGAAGATGAACGTTGTTGAAGTGGTCAGCGGGCCGCCGGAGGGTAAGGAGCACCGCACACCCGAGAAATATTTTGCGGATGTCATAGAAGGGTCTCGACTTGTGGCAGCTCAATGTTCGCAGGATGTTATTTTCGAATGAATATATTCATGCTATCCTTTGCCTTGTATTATGAAGACAAAGCTTGTTTTGTAATGTAACTTCGTTATGCTTTAAATTGTTTCCTCCTGTGCGACCGTGTTGTATGCAATCTGAGGGTTGGCCAGTCGTCGGCTTCTGCCCTCACGTAATTAGTACGAAGGTGTTTGGGATGGGATCTAAACAATCTTGATCCAATTATATGGTCCGTGAAGGAGTTGTTTAGCGCAACGAACAAGGCAAACAAACTATACGGCTTAAACGCCCTCACTTAGCCATAGGAGTTTTATAATTAAGCAAGTGCGTAGCCCCTGGCCCAAGCCAGGGTGCTATCAGCATCTGATCGGGAAGTGCCAATCCTTCGCGTGACGCGGAAAAAATCTGCAATGATTTTGTAACCCTCGAACAGCTGACCGGCTCTCGCCGTATCATGATAGTCAGTTTTCGGCTTTCTCTACTGAGGTGCTCATCCGGTCAAAGCTAGGGCACAATCGCAGTAGTTCTCCCTTTACTACCCTAGACGATAGAGCAGAACGTAAGGTAGCAAGCACAGGAGCCGGGCAACCCAACTATTGACCAAAGACATGATTCAGAGCCAATGCATATAATGCTAAATTCGGGGTGCCGAACTTTTATACAAGAAGTGTTCGGACTTTGTTGCCGTGTTATGGGGCGATAAGAAGCCCCTGGCGAATATGAAACGTACAAAAGAGTACCGATGTAGCTGATAAGCAGATCGAAATAAAATGAAGTAAGAAGCGAAAACCACAGAAACTGGGCCGCAAATAATTTTTATTATAACTGAATGGATACGTCAAGGCGTATCTTATACACATAGTGTGATAAGCACCCAAACTATTTGACATGCCGGGATCAAGGAGCAGCGTGCGGGTCCTGGGAAATAAGTAAAAATACCGTCAAGAAGAATGTATGGAGGTTACCCTACGCACCTATGCTGCATGCTCCCTTTGTATGCCGATCCTTCGAAGGGGCTGGTGATCAGGCTCGCGGGAAAAGGAACCTGAAACAGAAAAGAAAAAAGTGTGTCCGGGGTCGGTTTAGCCGAACTGTAGATCCCGGGTTAGCTTGTGCCTCCGTCGATGTCTATGGAATTTTGAGTGCGTAGTTATGTACGCGTGGAACGAATGCCGCTACTTCATCGGGACTGGGACGGAGGCCAAATTGCTAGTCGAGCTCTTGACGAGCCTTGTTGTCCTGCTGCAGTGTAGTTCGGAACTTCTTGATGGTGTCCAGGGGCTCGGCAGCCGCACTATGGTGTTGCTTGAGAAGGCCGCTCTGTACCTCTGCTGCTAGGGGGGCGGCGTGCTCCTCTGTTCGGAGGGAGCGTTCCGTGTTGCCATTGACTGTTATGACGCCGCGTGGGCCGGGCATCTTGAGCTTGAAATAAGCATAGTGTGGCACTGCGTTGAATCTAGCAAACGCTGTTCGTCCGAGCAGTGCATGGTAGCCGCTGCGGAATGGGGCGATGTCGAAGATTAACTCCTCGCTTCGGAAATTGTCCGGAGAACCAAAGACCACTTCCAGCGTGATTGAGCCCGTACAGCGGGCCTCGACGCCTGGTATGACTCCTTTGAAGGTAGTCTTTGTTGGTTTGTTTCGTGAGGGGTCAATGCCCATCTTCCACACCGTGTCTTGATAGAGCAGGTTGAGGCTGCTACCACCGTCCATCAGGACTCGTGTTAGGTGAAGTCCGTCGGTGATTGGGTCGAGGAACAATGCGGCCGAACCGCCATGACGGATACTGGTTCGGTGGTCTCGACGATCAAAGGTGATCGGAAATGATGACCATGGATTGAATTTTGGGGCGACTGGCTCTACCACGTAGACGTCCCTGAGTGCATGCTTACGCTCCCTTTTGGGGATGTGTGTGGCGTATATCATGTTCACCGTTTTGACTTGAGGGGGAAATTTCTTCTGCCCTCCAGTGTTCTGCTGCTGGGGCTCTTCGTCCTCGTCCTCACTTTGTGATCCCTTTTCTTTGTTTTCGGCGTTTAACTTGCCAGCCTGCTTGAAAACCCAACAATCCCTGTTGGTATGATTGGCTTGCTTATCCGGGGTGCCGTGTATTTGGCACGGACGGTCGAGTATGCGGTCTAGGCTGGAAGTTCCTTCATTGTTTCTTTTGTAGGGCTTCTTCCGTTGTCCGGACTTGGAGCCACTGAATCCGGCATTGACTGTGGTGTCACCGGTGTTGTTATCATTGCTTCGGCATTTGTGCCTATTACGCCGGAGCTTGCCAGTGCTATTCTTGGCCTCAGAGGGGCATGTCTCGCTGGCTGTGTTGTTACTACGGGCCAGCCTATTGTCCTCTCCCACGCAAAAGCGGGTCATTAGTGCCGTGAGGGCTGCCATGGACTTCGGCTTTTCTTGGCCGAGGTGGCGTGCTAGCCATTCATCACGGATGCTGTGTTTGAAGGCTGCTAAGGCCTCGGCGTCCGGATAGTCAACGATCTGGTTCTTTTTGGTTAGGAACCTAGTCCAGAATTTTCTGACTAATTCTCCAGGTTGCTGAACTATGTGCTTTAAGTCATCAGCGTTTGGTGGCCGGACATAAGTTCCTTGGAAGTTGTCTAGGAAAGCTTCCTCCAAGTCCTCCCAGCTGCCGATAGAATTTTCAGGCAGGCTGTTAAGCCAGTGCCGAGCTGGCCCTTTGAGCTTTAGTGGGAGATATTTGATGGCGTGGAGGTCGTCTCCTCGAGCCATATGTATGTGGAGAATGAAATCCTCGATCCATACTGCGGGATCGGTTGTGCCGTCGTATAATTCAATGTTGACGGGCTTGAACCCCTCGGGGAATTCATGGTCCAGTACTTCATCTGTGAAGCAGAGAGGGTGTGCGGCGCCTCTATATCAGGCCGAGTCGTGGCGTAGCTCTGATGGAGTCCGTCTGTGGTATTAGGCCCGGGCGTGGTTAGATTTATCATGTCTGAATAGGTAGCCTTCTTCGTGCCTCGAGGCACGCCCTCGTGATCCGTCGATCGATCTTGTGTGTCCTGTTTTATCGTCCAGGATTTACCAGAGGTCGTATGTGTGACCCCGAACTCTTCCGTCTCTATTTTTGCGAGGCGGTGGGGCAGGCTGCTGTTCGGCCTGAGTTGCCGCTTTGTCCCGGCCGCGGGGTGGCCGGTCGGCCGCCCTGTCTCGACCACGTGGTGGTCGTTCCGCAATATGCGAGGGAGATATGTGTTCCGGTGCCTCCTCATCAAATTGAGGTAGCAGTCTGCGTTTCGGGTAGCTCTTGGCTGGGCGCTTGAGTCCGTATTCTTCGGCTGTCAGGACGTCGGTTCATCATTCGACGAGCAGGTCTTGTTCAGCTTGAAGCTGCTGCTGTTTCTTTTTCAGGCTCCTTGTTGTGGCTATGAGCTGGAGTTTAAAATGCTCCTGCTCCAGAGGGTCCTCCGGCACGATGAAGTCTTCATTGCCGAGGCTTGTCTCCTCTTCGGAGGGTGGATGGTAACTATCGTCCTCCAAGTTATCTTCTATGGCCTGTTTATCAGTGTTATCTTGCCCGTTGCCGCTTTCCTACTATTCGGATGCAGCTCCGACAGGGTCTTCGTTGTTTTCGGTGTCGCCCGGAGTACTATTTTCTCCAGTGCCAGTGTTGCCATCCTTTGAGCGACGAGGCTTAGAACGGCGCTTGGGGCGGCGGCGCCTAGACTGCGTCTCCGAGGGTTTGTTCTTATCCGGCTCTTCTTTATCGTCGTCAGATCCTTTAGGTGTATCAACCATGTACACATCGTACGAAGAGGTGGCCGTCCAACGTCCAGTGAATGGCGGGTCTTGGCCTTGCTCCCTGTCGGCATCGTCGTCCATACCGTCGATGTCTTCGGAGCCATAGTCAAGCACGTCGTTTAAGTCATCGACGGTGGCTATGAAGTGGGTGGCGGGTGGGAAGCAAAATTGCTCATCGTCCGCCTCTAGCTCGAACCGAACATAGTTCGCCTGTGAGTCTTCCTCCAAGGACAAGTTCTTCAAAGAATTTACTACGTCACCCAAAGGCGAATGCTGGAAGATGTCTGCGGCGCTAAATTCGAAGATCGACAACCGATCGAGCTCGGTGTCCGTAGGTGTATCCGGCCCGGAACATGCAGTCGGAGATGAGTCCGGAGTTCCGTCGACGCAAGCATTGCAGGATGTCGAGTCCGTGTGCAGCTCCAACGCCGCGGACTTTATGGCCTCAGAGGGGATGATCTGATTCGGTGCTGAGGCCGTTGCAGCAACAGGATCCATCTCCTGGGTATGCTCCGATGACAGATTTAAGTCATGTTCATCAGAGAGAAGGGGAGCGATCGCCGCGGTCTCAAATCCGTCAAAGATCAAGTCTCCACGGATATCCGTGATGTAGTTCAAGCTTCCAAATCTGACCTGATGGCCAGGGGCGTGGCTATCGACCTGCTCCAGATGGCCAAAAGAGTTGGCTCGCAGTACGAAGCCGCCGAACACAAAGATTTGTCCGGGTAGGAAGGTTTCTCCCTGGACAGCGTCATTACCGACGATCGAAGGGGCCGTCGAATCCTTTTGTTGAGGGCACAGTGGAACTCTCAATGAAAGCACCAATCTCGGTGTCAAAACCAGCGGATCTCGGGTAGGGGGTCCCGAACTATGCATCTAGGATCGATGGTAACACGAGACGGGGGACACGATGTTTACCCAGGTTCGGGCCCTCTCGATGGAGGTAATACCCTACTTCCTTCTTGATTGATCTTGATGAATATGAGTGTTACAAGAGTTAATCTACCACAAGATCGTAATGGCTAAACCCTATAAGTCTAGCCTATGAGTATATGGTAATGAATCTGTCCCTATCCGGACTATGGTCTCCGGTTTATATAGACACCGGAGAGATCTAGGGTTACATGGAGTCGGTTACATAAGAGGGAATCTTCATAGTCGGTCGCCTAGCTTGCCTTCCATGCCAAGGAGAGTGTAATCCGGACACGGGTGTAGTCTTCGGTCTTCGTGTCTTCACAGCCCATTAGTCCGGCCCACGGATAACATGCCGGACGCCCGAGGACCCCTTAGTCCAGGACTACCTCAATGGTAAAGGAAGTAATGCAGATAAGGTTCAGGATAGTGACACATCCTTGTTGGTCTCCAACAAAGCTAATAAAACAGCTAAGGAAGACTATCTCGAAGATAGTGAGACAACCCCAAAGTCCTGTCTTGGTTTAGTGTTGGAGTTACTGGCCACTACCGCTTGCACAAGCTATTCAAACTCACTGTCTGAATCAGTTCGGTTTCTTGAGTCTCAACTACAAGCTGAAAGACATCGATCAGCTGTGCTGCGACAAGAAGCAGAAGGACCGCGGAAGTCCCTGGAGCATTCAGATGCATACTTTCTGGTGCAACAGCAAGCGTTGGAGGATTTTAGCGCCAAACAGGACAAAGCTAATAAGCTTGCTAAGCTTATTGCCAGCATGGTGGATACCACGTTTCTTGAGCTCTTCTGAAGTTGTTTCAGTTATGCTCTTGTTTTGCTGTCGCATTTATTTGCACTGGTGGCCAATTTTGACGGCCAGTGTATGAAATATGCTGCTTTGTTCCCTATATTTGCACTGGTGGCGAACTTTGATGCCCAGTGGATGTAATATGTGTAATAGCGGTAATAGGCTAGCGTTAATTGCTTGCTTATTTATTTCCTTGTTGTCTTGTTTAGTTGTTTGCTTGTCGTCACTGCAGTTCTTTTTCTGTGTTTTTCTAGTGGCCACAATAATCTATCTTTGGAAACTAGGCCAGAATAATCATGCCAACACACGGACTGTTGTAACCATGGGCCTCCTGCGGGCCGTAGGATCCATTGGCCTTCTTACGGGCTGTAGCATCCATGGGACCTCTACGGGCCGTACGATTCATGGGCCTTTTACGGGCCATAGGATCCATGGGCCTTCTACGGGGCGTATCATCATTTCGCCAATCATGGGCCATACTATTCGTGGACAATAACAGGCCGTTAATAGGCCGTATTTGATAACTCTATGAAAACAGCCCAACGGGTTTTTTTGACATGAAAACGGCCCAACGTATTATCGGGTCACAAACGGGCCGACTGTAACCGCGGGCTGAATTTGGCCCACAAGCAGAAAATGACAGTAACAGGCCGTAAGTAAATGAATGTGAAAGTGAGCCCAAGAATAAATGGGCCCCGAGAAGGCCGAAAGATAACATGGGCTGGAAACGGCCCAACGGAATAATGGGCCGTTAATGGGTATAAAGTGATACACTGTTCATTACGGCCCAGTTTCACCATGTGCCGTTAATGGGTATAAAGTGATACACTGTTCATTACGGGCCAGCTTTACCACGGGCCGTTAATGGGCCGAGAGTAATACGGGCCTCATATGGGCCGAAAGACGTCATGGGCCAGAAGTTAAAACGGGCTGGAATTATATTGGACGGCCCAGATGACGCTACTGGGCCTAATTCGGATAGGCCGTAAACGGGCCCTGGGTTAGCGGGCTGTAAATGGGCTATATGTGAACAGGTCGTTCACAGGCTTACCGTGGGCTGGCCCGCCACCTTTTGACCAAGTCAAATAGGCCGGCCTTTTCACAAGAATGGGCCTCTGTTGGGCCGTGCCACGTGTCGACGTATCATAGGCGCTTTGGGTCCAATGAGTGGATGACATCTGTCCCAACTTTGAGCCGACACGTGTTTCCTCCAGCCAATGATGATTTTACACGTGGAAAATCCCCATTGGTCGGGGCTGTTAACGGGTTATCGGATCCAAAACCGGACCTGATAGCTTAATGGCGTTCCGTTACGGTGGATGCCACGTGTCGGTCACCCTTGACGAAAGCACTTCTGTGACGCGCGATTTATCGTCATGGAAGTGGACACTTCCGTGATGATAATTTTGGTAATGTCATGGAACACTTCTACGACAGCACAGGTATGACTATCTTGATTCTGTCGTAAATTTTTCATGGATGTACATGCAAGACAGAAAACGTGACCTACTGTGACAAACACGTATCATCACAGAAGTGTATTTTTTTGTAGTGCTTGTGCGCAGTTCTATCTCCCACATGATGTCCTTCGTAAGCTTCGAAATGACATTTCCATAGGATTTTTTCTTGTTCATGCTCATGTATACAACGTCTAATAATACCATCTGCTCCTTCTTTATAAAGATGTGGGTCATCCCAAAAGTAATGTCTTAAGTCATAGAAGAATTTTTTTCTTTTGTTGGTATGTGAAACTAGGTGGTATAAATTTAGCAATGATATAATTAGCATAGTCAGCATACCAAGGAGTATTATGAGAAGCATTTATGAAAGCTAGTTGTTCATCACGGAAGCTATCATCGATAGGTAGTGGGCCATCAAGCATATTTTCTAACCTAGACAAGTTATCAGCTACGGGGTTCTCAGCTCCTTTCCTATCAGTAATATGCAAATAAAATTCTTGTAGCAAGAGAACCCACCTAATGAGTCTAGGTTTACCATCTTTCTTTTCCATAAGATACTTTATACCAGCATGATCGGTGTGCACAATTACTTTGGAATCAACAATGTAAGATCTGAATTTGTCACAAGCAAACACAACTGCTAAAAATTATTTCTCAGTGGTAGCATAATTTCTTTGGGCACTGTCGACAGTTTTGCTAGCATAATGGATAACATTTAATTTCTTATCAACTATGTGTACTAGAACAGCACCAACAGCATAATCGCTAGCATCACACATAGTTTCAAAAGGCAAGTTCCAACACTACAAAAAAAGACACATCCGTGACATTTTGGCCCGAACGATTTTTTTCTATCATGCTTATGACACTTCTATGACGATAATTGTGACAAAACCCGGTAGCATCATAGATGTGGTGGGCTCCTACTTCTATGACAAAAAATCATGACAGAAAATGGGATTTTCATCCTGGGTGGTCAGGGGACGCACCTGCATGACATTTTTTGGGCCGTCCATGACGGAAAAAATCATGGTAGAAGTGAGGGCGAGGAAAATTTCGGGGGGTTCCCGGTTACGGTGGGTGGTCGGGGCCGAGCGATGCACGGAGGGATTGCGTTTCTCTCGTACACGTACGCGCGTGTGTGCGAGGCGTTGGGCTCTAACTGAACCCGAGCGAGGCATTCGCTTACTGAGCCCGAGCGATTGAACTTCAGGCTACCCATTACTGAACCTGAGCGATCGATCAATCCCTGGCTGTTAACTGAACCCGATCGAGCAATTCCTTTGCTACTGCTGCTAACTGAAGCCGATCGAACCTGCTGCCTCTTGATGAATAGTGAGCGTTGTTGGGGGTTGGATGAACAATTTCCGATGGGGGTTGGATGAACATGACCCCGTGGTAGCAGTATATAGGCCGTTGCCGCTGGATGAACAGGACCCCGAGAGGAGGCCGCCACAACCGAGCTGGTTGGGGGTGGATGAAAAGGACCCCGTGGAGGGCTGGTTGAATAGTAGCCGGTGGAGGGTTGGATGAACAGTAGCTCGTGGTGGCAGGAGGAAGACGCGGTGGATGAACAGTGCAGGTGGAGGTTGAAGCAAGTCGACGTGGGTGAACAGTAGCCCGTGGAGTCCCGTTTTGCGGTACGCCACACCCCTCCGATGAACAGGACCCACGTTTCGACCGTAGCACTGCAACACAAGTCTGTTTCCTCCATTTTGCGGTAGGCCACACCCCTCCCGATGAACAGGACCCCCGTTTCGACCATAGCCGGTCGAACAGAAGGCCGTTTTCCTCCGTACTACGGTACGCCACACCCTGTTTCGGCTGTTCCGTCCAAGACGGCTGGCTCCCGTTGAACAGGACGCATTCCAACCTAGTCTGTTGCCTCCCGATGAACAGGACGCTGTTTCTCTGTTCCAACCCAGTCGGTTGGCTGCCCGATGAACAGGAAGCCGTTCCTGCCGTCCGTTGCCTCTCCATGTACACGAGCCCCGGCCACACATATGTGCGAGTAGGCGTTCGAGACCCCGCCCGTATGTACGTATGTGGCCGTATTGTTTGGCATGTGGATGTACGTACGTATACACGGTTTAGAAGGGACTGCCTGAACTGCTACGTCAGGGGCTCTACTACTACACGTGCTGCTGCTTGCTCGGCCACGGTTCATCGTTGCAGAGAGACCGATCGACCAATATGTACATACACGTTCGCGACAATGCTACGTACGCTTCGACCGGGTGGGTCCCAGCTGTCAGGGAGGATAAGGATGCAGTTCCTTGCGTGCGAAGATATAGCTGGTGGGTCCCTGCTGTCAGGGGGAGGAATCATTTTTATTTTGTGAGTAATAAGGAGGCACTTCCTTGTGTTCGAAGATGTAGCTGGTGGGTCCAGCTATCAGCCTCACATCCTAAAGTCCACTTCCAATGGTTGTCGTTCGTTGACCATGAGGCACCGAGAGCATCAAGGTGGTGGACGACGGTGAGGCCTAGGAAGGGAACGACGAGGAGCCAGAGAAGACGGGGCGGGTGGATGCCCACGCGGAGGGGGTATGAGGGTTCACTGGTTTGGCTACGGCGTAAGGCTGCCGTCGCCGGAGAATAACAGGGGTGTGGGTGAGTAGAGGGAAGGCCTGACCAGTCGTAGTATGGTCGGTCTGTGAGGCCTGCACGGCAGCACAGCCGGCCACGGGAGGCTGCAGCAAGCGGTACGGCGGGCCTGGTTTGGGCGGCTGGAGCAAGAAGACCAGAGGTTGAAGACGCAGCACGGCCATTTATTTAACATCTTATGGTCAGTGCTGCTAGAATCATTTTGACTAAGTTGACAAAGCCCATACGCATCAAGTTAGTTGGCCCACAAGTCAGCCTCCAAATCTGGTGGGTCCCAGCTAGCAGGGAAATCATTTTTCTGCTCGTAATAAGGTGGCACTTCCTTGCATGCGAAGATGTTTTCTGGGTTTTTTAATTTATTGTTTTTCGAGTTAGAATAAAAAGAAAACAATTTAGCATCTCTGGTACAATCTATATTTTCACGAAATGGATGATAATAAAGCTGGTGGGTCCCAGCTGTCAGGGAGAGGTAACTTTTTTTCTGCGTAATAAAGCAAACACTTCCCTACATGTGAAGATGTAGCTGGTGGCTCAAACCTGTCAGGGGGAGAAATCATTTGTTTTCGCATAATAAGGAGGGACTTGCTCGCATGCAGCCATGGGCCATGCGGGTCCCTACTGTCAGCCACTCCACGTACATGCCTCTTCCGATGGATGTCGTTTGTTGACAAAGTTGACCACGCCACACCGAGAGAGCCAACGCGGTGGACGATGGCGAGCCCTAGGAAGGGAACGACCTGGAGCCGGCAAAGACACAACAGTGGATGCCCACGCGGAGGGGAGGATGAGGGTTCACTGGTTCGACTGCGGTGTGAGGTTGCCGTCACCGGAGAATAACAGGAGGTGTTGGTGAGTAGAGGAATGGCCTGGACGGCGATGGGAGTAGGATGGGCCGGTGAGGCCTGCGCGGCAGCGCAGCCGGCCACGGGAGGCGGTACCGCTGGCGGTGGTTTGGGCGGCTGAAGCATGAATATCCGAGATTGAAGAAGCACCACAACCGTTAGATGGACATCCAACGACCACTACTACTAGAATCGTGTGTTGACTATAAGTTGACAAAGCCTTGTGTACGCATCAACTTAGTAGGCCCACAAGTGACCATCACATCTGTGGCAGAGAACATATAACTCATTTGCGATTTGTTATAATGTACAACCCTTTTTTATTTCTAATCAAATTTACTCAGCCCATTTACTGTTTGTTAAAATTACAGCCCATTTTCTAGCCAGGACAATGGTTAATAATTTCAACCAACCACTCAAAAAAATTCAACAAAATTTCCCACATTTTGATGGGATCCAAAATATTTTTTAACCCGAAATTTTGAGTCAGACTAAATATAATTTTAAAATAAATTTGTATTAGGTAAAAATCTAACGAAATTTTGCACGCGCAACAAGTAATGAAATTAAAAAAATTACCTGTTCGGTGCGTTTTTTATATTTACAACCAATTTTTTAATTACAACCCATTTATTATTTTTTAAAGCCCATTTTCTTGGCAAGTCTAATGCGGGGCAGAGAATAACAAGTTGACCTGGGTTGAGTATTCCGCAAAAAAAAGTATAGCTGTGCTAACCATTTTCACATTGAAAAATTAATATCTGGGTTGGATATTTGGTCGACATAAAAGAATAGCCTGGGCGAGATGGGCCACAACCCGCCCAGTTGATACCCTGCTCCTCTGACCAACAACAAAAACATCGCTCAAGAAAAACTCTACCTACACCTCAAAAAAAAATACTGCTCGAGCTGCTGGGTCCCAGCTATCGGCCGCTCCTTGTGCAGTTCTCTCGTTTATTGACTATATAGGTTGACAATGGTGTGGGACCATGATGTCAGGAAACAGGATGAAGCAAAAAAAATTATAGTTGTATATAATAAGGAGGCACTTGCATACGTGCGACTATGGCCCTAGTGGGTCCCCACTGTCATCCTCTCCAAGTAAAGTCATCTCCTGATTCCTCATTTTCGTTGACCATGTTGACAACGCGAGATGGTGGCGCCACGACGAGCGCAACAACTCGAAGGACAATGGAGAGGGCCTCGCGGGCCCTACGGATGGTCTAATACAGCACCCGCTCGTCGTTCAGGAAGCCAGGATCATCGGACCCCTATGAGCACCTTCGAGAGACTGAGCCGGCATGAAATGGTAAGGCCACGCTTGGGAGCTCTGGATTGTTTCACACCTGTACTAAGGACACAAGTATAATTTACTCATCACTGGAAACAACACATAAAATACAGGCGTAATGAAACCGACGACCCGAGGTCTGTAGCGAAAACCGGAGAGTTATGTGTGTAATCTGAGAAACCAATGTATATTTTACCAATCGAAAATGACCAACGAAGCGCTTCGCCCAAGACCATCTGGTTTTATTTACCAGCATCAGTTTTACAAGCGGTTTTGGTTCGAAAACGACGATCCAATCACGGCCTAATACGATGAGTTGGTCGGAAGATCATATCGTTTCACCTCTAACCTACCCGAGTTGTCGTATATGCTATGAATGAAAGTATGAAACATAAGACGATGAACTTCTTAAGCACAGAAACAACATAAGAGGATGATCTTCTTAATATGTAAATCACTTGCATTAGATCAACGTGCAAAACGATATGAAGCATTATTATCAGGAGGCATGGTGAACAGCTCGTGATGCCGCATGCCACAGCATTCCAAGCTCAATTTTGCAATGAAACTCACAAGGCCTGGCATTTCATAGACAACATTCAGAACAAACTCGTAAAATACCTTACATAAGTCAACATTCATGACTATGCATCTTATCAGAGTAAATATTTACTTCTGAACTGAACACACGAATAGGATAAAAAGATCGACGCTGCTCACAGCAAAGGGCATCCCATTCCAAAATATCAAATGCATGTCTTCTAGCTATCATCAATGAGCACAATTTGACAAGGTTTTCCAATTCCAAAATATTAAACGAATGTCTTCTTGCTAACATCAATGATTAAACTTTGACAAGCTTTTCCCATTCAAAATATGTAATGCCTATGATTGTCATCAGTTTGCACATTGAAATAGCACATGGAGCCGGATTAACCAGCGTATCTTTTTGTGCAGTTCCACTGAAATCAAACAATGTCTTGCATAGCATGGTGGATTTTGTATTTATATGTTGCAAGGTGTTGAACACATTGGCAGCTCCATTCAAGTAGACAGGTCGATGGCTCAAGGTGACGATGAATGATTAGAGAACCATTCGATGTATTGTGCATGATGAAGTATTATGGAGGACACGAACCATCTGAACATTTTGTGCAGTTCCACTGAAATCAAGCTGAGCATCCCTGTCTGCATAAATACAGAAAAGGTGTGATGAATATAATAGTGGTATGAGTTGATTAAACATACACTCACAACTATAATCATCTTAATTATCTTAACAGGAAAAGATAGAAATACAATAGCTTCGATTAAACATTTATTCAAAACCATACAACAATATAATTAGCACAACATAACAAAGGACGATCATCTGGATGAAGGCCGATACTGACCTCGTTTGTTACAGCTGCGTCGACCACTGACTTGCTCATACCTTTCCTTGTGGAGTGAATTTTGCACTCCACATGCTGTTGAGTTGAGTTTTCCTTTGTCCGCAGACTCGTCATGTCAGCATGTGCTGTTGACTTGAGTTTTCCTTGGTCTGCAGACTAGTCATGTCACCAGCGTCTACTAATACTCTAAAGCTTCTTGATCATTCCTTCTGTAATGTAGCGTAGACAGTGACTGCTTCTTTCTGGAAAGTGGAAAGACCAACTTGGCCCAATAATGCAACCATTTGCCTTAAACACATTGGCTCCTTTTGTGCAGTTCAACTAAAATCAAAGTCGAAATAGAACCGAGCAGAAGTTTTGATATCCCTGTATGCACAAATAGGTATAAAGCAAACAATTATTGACCAATAACGGTTGATGAATTATACGCCAAAAGAAAAAACATCTACCTTATCTTAATGGGAAACAAAGCAGGACAGTAGCAATTCTCGGACACTGTGATTCATTCATATTAACCGAGACATTATCTTATCAATACCTTGTTTCAACATGTATAAAGAACGACAAAGCAGAAAAGTACCATTACTAAAATAGTGCAACTGATTCATATTAACAGAGACATTATCTTAATAGTACCTTGGTTAAACATGTAGAAAGAACTACAAAGCAGGATAGTACCATTTGTAAAACACTGTAACTGATATATAATAACAGAGACATTATTCCAACAATACATTTCTTAAACATGTACTCCCGTCGATCTCTAACAGAAATGGTACTCCCTCCGATCCTTAACAAGTGTTGCAGTTTTGAACTAAGATTCGGTAGTTAATTCTAAGAGTGTCATTGCTTAATTTTACCAATGGCATTAGATTAACACAAAGCATAAACAGTTCTAGGGGAGAGTTGGCGCAACAGCACCATGTGTTTCCATCTTCTTATAAAGGGGGTGATGCAAAGTTTGTTGTAACAAAGCAACAAGCATCATGTCTGGGTTGGACCCATTTTTGTTCACTTAATGGGAAAAGACAGCAATACAATAGCTTTGATTCAACATTTATTTAAAATAGTACCACTACAAGTAGCACAACATCTCAAAGCACTGCACAATCATGTGGATGAAGGCTAGTGCTGACCTTTCACTGGTACCGTAAGGTGCTATACAAACGGTTTTTAACCCCTTTCCGCGACGGCATTTGGAACCGTCGCCAAGTGAGTGTGGGCGATAGGGGGTCCTTCCCACACGACCCAGAAACCGTCGGGATGGGCGAGCGGCTACTGACGATTGCCATAGAATAAACGTATGAGAAGCCGCCCCAATCCCACATGTTACATCTCGACATTACGTTTCTGGTCAGAGAGACATCCCAAACGATTACGCCGCTATAGTCATGTGAAAAAGGTGGACATCAACATTTAATCTACCGATATGTTTGTTATAGGTACGTCATCGCACATGGTTCAAGAATGTAAAATGTGTGCGGTGCCTCTACTAATGCCAACGTGTCCATTTTCATAACTATGTGCGATTGGTATTCCTATCACAAATGCACACTGGTTTGAAACGTTTGCCGTATTACCATGAATTGCACACGCATATGAGACGAAATCGTGGGTGCGTCCGTCGGGCATCGCAAACGTTTCACGTCAAGGAACCGTCTGTTCTCTTTTTTTCATCGCACTAGTTGTTTTCTTTCTAACCGTGTGCACATTATTTTATTCGCTCCTGTATATTTTTATTTTTTCCTGTAATTTATTATTCGAATTGGAAATTTTGAAATATGAAACGTGCAATTCAAATCCTCAGCACAATGGCTCAACAACGAATCCATAAATAAAATTATCAGTACAATATGCTCAGTAATTACAGGATTAGACTGCAATTAACTATGATGAACCACAATATTTACAGGCGGTAAAGGTGAAGAGACAAGTGTAAATCATTTTGACTGCCGATGGTGTTGAAGAAGCGGAATGCCCATAATGTGCCTTCCTGCATGCCATAGGACCGAACAACTTTTGTCCAGCCCCTTGGATGATTGCCCGCCCATCCTTCACCACCTTCAGGAAGACTTCTAGGGCATTATCATGGTAGCATGAGTTATATACTTTAAACTTAGTTACCTCCACTCCGGTCATGTAGTTTGCAAGGTAATCATCAGTAAATAGCTTCAGAAACCACTGAAAAGAGAAAAATATCAGATACTGAGGTCTAATAGAGTAACTTGTTGTGGGCAGGGGGAAAGGCAGCACATTACTTACCATCCTAAAGTTCACTGTTGTCTTGGAGAAAGTGTAAATAAAGAGCTTAAATTCCCATCACTCGTTTCGTTCGCCTAACAATATTTCTTAATTTCCTCACTTGACACTTGTTCATGAATATCTCATTGCCCCATATGCCAAAGGGATCGAAGCGTGGATCAGTACTGCTAATATATGTACCTACAAGCAACCAGTAAATGTTAGAAGCTAAACTGAGATTGCACAAATGATGTAAAATACAACTACCCATGTTCCTAAGTACAAGTATTTTTAGAGATTTCAATATGAACTACATACGGATGTATATAGAATTATAGATATAGTTTAGATTAGAATCTAGATTCACTAATTTTGCTCCTTATGTAGTCTATATTGGAATCTCTAAAAATGCTTATATTTAGGAATAGATGGTGTATAAGACATGGGATGCAGCTAACCTCGACGGCAAACAACAGCATCGCCCATTGTAGCCCTGTATAAGTACATGGAAAGCCAATGTTAACTACAACAGGGTTAACATCCACCAAAAATAGCAAATGGTAATAAAACGACAGCATATGTAGTGATATCTTCATTGCGAAAGAGTAGCACGGTAGCAAAGGGATGGATTAAAAAATGGATACAACTGTTAATTGCAACAGGCTTAACATCATCCTAATTCATGTTTTGTAAGTTTGTAGCCATTGAAATACAACTGTTTAAAAATGGATACAACTATTAATTGCAAGAGGCTTAATGGCCATTAAAACCGGTACTGATAAAAATGCAATTGGCAGAGTTAAACATCACAAGGCAGGTGATGCCAGAGCAGATAATGGCCCAGTTGTCTATAAAAAGGTAGGGAAAATAGCTAAAACGTGTTAGGCATGTTTACTACAACATGCTTAATACATCGACCGTACAAAACATAGCCATTAATTGCAACTGGTATTGGTAAGATTGAACTGGTGAGTACATACTTGGTAAGTCCTGAGAGGTAGTTGCTAGGGCACTTCATCTTGGCCAGAGCCCGCCCAAAGTCAGCGGTGGCGGAGGCGAGCTGTTCCTCCGGGTCGAAGCGTGGATTAGTGCCACTGACATGTGTACCTACAGGCAACCAGTAAATGGTAGAAGTTAAACTGCAATTGCACAAATGGTGTGAAATACTGTAAGACATGGGATGCAGCTAACCTCGACGACAAACAACAGCATCAGCCGTTATGACCCTGCGTAAGTACATGGACAGGCATGTTTAGTACAACAGGGTTAGCATCCACCAAAAACAACAAATGGGCAGCATCTCTAGTATATCTTCATTGCGGAGAGTAGCATGGTAGCAAAGGGACAGATTAAAAACTGGATACAACTGCTAATTGCAACAGGCTTAATAGCATCCTAAGTCATGTTTTGTAAGTTTGTAGCCATTGAAATACAACTGTTTAAAAATGTATTCAACTGTTAATTGCAAGAGGCTTAATAGTCATTGAAACCGGTACTGATAAAAATGCAATTGGCACAGTTAAACATCACAAGGCAGGTGCTGCCAAAGCAGAGAATGGCCCAGTTGTCTCTGAAGAGGTAGGGAAAGTAGCTAAAACATGTTAGGCATGTTACTAGAACATGCTTAATACATCGACCGTACAGAGTATAGCCATTAATTGCAACTGGTATTGGTAAGATTGAACTGGCGAGTACATACTTGGTAAGTCCTGAGAGGTAGTTGCTGGGGCACTTCATCTTGGCAAGAGCCCGCCCAAAGTCAGCGGCGGCGGAGGCGAGCTGTTCTTCCGGGTCGAAGCATGGATCAGTGCCACTGACATGTGTACCTACAGGCAACCAGTAAATGGTAGAAGTTAAACTGCAATTGCACAACTGATGTGAAATACTGTAAGACATGGGATGCAGCTAACCTCGACGGCAAACAACATCATCGACTGTTATGACCCTGCATAAGTACATGGACATGCATGTTAAGTACAACAGGGTTAGCATCCACCAAAAATAGCAAATGGGCAGCATCTCTAGTGATATCCTGAGTCATGTATTGTAAGTTTGTTGCTGGTATTGGTGAAGTTGAGTTGGACAGTTAATACTTGAACATCACATAGTGTGCAGTGCTGAAATAAACAAGGCACTAACATGCTTAATACCTCAACCGTATAAAACATAGCCATTGCAAGTGGTATTGGTAAGATTTAGCTGGTCAGATCATACATGTTAAGTCCTGGGGGGTAGTCGCTGGGGCACTTCATCTGGGCCAGAGCCTGCACCATGTCGGCGGCGGCGGAGGCGAGGTGTTCCTCCGGGTCAACACGCACAGCGGCCATCATGCCATGGACCACCATCAGCTCCTCGACCTCCACGTGATATGTGGTTGGGCTTGCGTGGCGATGCTCTGGAGGTAGGGGCTATGGTTGCGGTGGCGATGGTTTGAGCTGACGGTAGGGGGAGGTGCGGGGGGAAGATACTGAGGAAATTTGATGGGTGGGGATGTGGTTGGAGGAACAAATTCTGAAATCGCGCGCCTAATGAAAATTTCGCTGTGAAACCTGAAACTTGGGTGGGGGAAACACACAACACAGACGAAGCGCATAAAATAATCGTGTGCGAGAAAACGGAAAATTGGCAGATCCCGTCTCCAAAAAAATGTACATGTGTAGTTGATTTTTTCCCGGTCAATGGTACACCTGGTTTATAAGGAAACATCGCATGGGTAACTGACTTATGGATCATTAACGCAAAAAAATGCACACAGGTACGGCATAGAAACCGTGTGCTTTGTGATCTTCTAATGATTAACGCAAAAAAACGCACATGGAACACATGCTAATCAATGCTCAAAGCCCTCAAAGGATGCTCTTACCGACATTGTACATTAATACTACAAAATTAAAGTACTACCAGTAATTTGCTCTAATACTACAAACTTAAACTACTTCTCACATGCTGCCATCGGGGCATGTTGGCCAGACGCCGGCGTTCCCCTTCCCGGCCTTGTAGGCGGCAGCCCATCGTGCTTCGATCTCCGCCAAGCTCTCCTCACCACGGCATGCGGCCTCTTCTTTCTTGCAGCGGCGGGACTCTCTTTTCTTGACCGCTTTTTACCTTTTCCGCTCCTTCTGTGCGGCTTTGGCCGCCTCTAGATCCACCGCCCATTCGGCCATGGCAGCCTCAAAGTGCGCCCACGTAACAGTGTGGCCGCCGGCGGCGAGAACTCGGCGCGGCGAGATGCCATCGCTTCCTTACCATGTGTGCTGTCGCGGGCGGCGAGGAACGCGGCGCGGCGGGATGCCATTGCTTCCTTACCAGTTACTGTGCGCCACGGTGCCATGAATGATGCTTGGAGAGAGCTCTGTGACGGAGGAGCCGGGCACCCATACGGTGCGGTGGTATTTAAGAGCTCAACAACAAATGACAAAGGAAATTTGGCTTCCCTTATAATTTTTCTCATTCATTATCGCACACGGTTAATCTCCGTCGCTTCCGGAAATAGTGTGCGATGAGCCTATTGTGTGTTGCGTTATGAGTGGCCGGAACCCCAGCCACGCAGATCACGCATGTGCACCATAGGATGCACCGCGATCGAACAGCAATCCACGTCCCTCACGTCACACCCGTGCAGCTGTAGCTGGATTGGATTTATATGCGCTAAAAGCCTAGAAAATGCACATAATCCCCTAAATATGGTAAATGAGCCCAGAAAAATGCCAAATTTGAACACGGTGATTTGCAGGGTGTATGTTCGTCGTAGAAAAAAATCTCTAGGGCAAAGTACGAAGTAAATTTGGATTCCCCTTCAATATTGGTGATTTCCCTCTCGAAAGCATGGAACTTCCTCGGTGATGGTTTGATTTACGAAGGGCGTGCATGACAACATAAGCCATACCTTTTCAATTTTTTACCAGGGCATGGTGAGGTCATACCATAGCAACATGCCAGGCGTCATGGTTTTCAAGCACATGATCATCTCATACAATAAAATTTACCATCATGTCTTGACCATATCACATCACAACATGCCCTGCAAAAACAAGTTAGACGTCCTCTACTTTGTTGTTGCAAGTTTTACGTGGCTGCTACGGGCTGAGCAAGAACCGTTCTTATCTATGCATCAAAACCACAATGATTTTTTGTCAAGTATGTGATGTTTTAACCTTCAACAAGGACCGGGCATAGACACACTCGATTCGACTAAATTTGGAGAAACTGACACCCGCCAGCCACCTGTGTGCGAAACACATCGGTAGAACCAGTCTCGCGTAAGCGTACGCGTAATGTCGGTCCGGGCCGCTTCATCCAACAATACCACCGAATCAAAGTATGACATGCTGGTAAGCAGTATGACTATTATCGCCCACAAATCACTTGTGTTCTACTCGTGCATATAACATCTACGCGTAAACCTGGCTCGGATGCCACTATTGGGGAACGCAGTAGTTTCAAAACATTTCCCTACGCTCACGCAAGATCATGGTGATGCATAGCAACGAGAGGGGAGAGTGTAGTCCACGTACCCTCATAGACCGTAAGCGGAAGCGTTATGAAAACGTGGTTGATGTAGTCGTACGTCTTCACGATCGACCGATCCTAGTACCGAAAGTATGGCACCTCTGCGATCTGCACACGTTCGGCTCGGTGACGTCCCATGAACTCTCGATCCAGCTGACTGTCGATGGAGAGCTTCCTTAGCATGACGGCGTGATGATGGTGATGATGGAGCTACCGGCGCAGGGCTTCGCCTAAGCACTGCAACGATATGACTGAGGTGGATTATGGTGGAGGGGGGCACCGCACACGGCTAAGAGATCAATGATCAACTTGTGTGTCTATGGGGTGCCCTCCTCCCCAGTATATAAAGGAGTGGAAGAGGGGGAGAGGGCCGGCCTCCTAGGCGTGCCCAAGGGGGGAGTCCTACTCCTGGTGGGAGTAGGATTCCCCCTTCCCTAGTTGGAGTAGGAGAGGGAAGGAAGGGGGGAAGAAGAGAAGGAAAGGGGGGCCGGCCCCCTTCCCAATTCGGATTGGGCTTGGGGGGGACGCCCCCACCTTTGCCGCCTCCTTCTCCTTTCCACTATGGCCCATTAAGGCCCATTGACTCCCTGGGGGGTTCCGGTAACCTCCCGGTACTCCGATAAATGCCCGAACTCACCCGGAACCATTCCGATGTCCAAACATAGCCATCCAATATATCGATCTTTATGTCTCGACCATTTCGAGACTCCTCATCATGTCCGTGATCTCATACGGGACTCCGAAGAACCTTAGGTACATCAAAACACATAAACTCATAATACCGATCGTCACAGAATGTTAAGCGTGCGGACCCTACGGGTTCGAGAACTATGTAGACATGACCGAGACTCATCTCCGGTCAATAACCAATAGAGGAACCTGGATGCTCGTATTGGTTCCTACATATTCTACGAAGATCTTTATCGGTCAAACCGCATAACAACATACGTTGTTCCCTTTGTCATCGGTATGTTACTTGCCCGAGATTCGATCGTTGGTATCTCAATACCTAGTTCAATCTCGTTACCGGCAAGTCTCTTTACTCGTTCCGTAATACATCATCCCGTAACTAACTCATTAGTCACATTGCTTGCAAGGCTTATAGTGATGTGCATTACCGAGATGGCCCAGAGATACCTCTCCGACAATCGGAGTGGCAAATCCTAATCTCGATCTATGCCAACTCAACAAACACAATCGGAGACACCTGTAGAGCATCTTTCTAATGACCCAGTTACGTTGTGACGTTTGATAGCACACAAAGTGTTCCTCCGGTATTCGGGAGTTGCATAATCTCATAGTCATAGGAACATGTATAAGTCATGAAGAAAGCAATAGCAACATACTAAACGATCAAGTGCTAAGCTAACGGAATGGGTCAAGTCAATCACATCATTCTCTAATGATGTGATCCCGTTAATCAAATGACAACTCATGTCTATGGCTAGGAAACTTAACCATCTTTGATTCAACGAGCTAGTCAAGTAGAGGCATACTAGTGACACTCTATTTGTCTATGTATTCACACATGTACTAAGTTTCCGGTTAATACAATTCTAGCATGAATAATAAACATTTATCATGATATAAGGAAATATAAATAACAACTTTATTATTGACTCTAGGGCATATTTCCTTCAGCCTCCCACTTGCACTAGAGTCAATAATCTAGATTACACAGTAATGATTCTAACACCCATGGAGTCTTGGTGCTGATCATGTTTTGCTCGTGAGAGAGGCTTAGTCAACGGGTCTGCAACATTCAGATATGTATCTATCTTGCAAGTCTCTATGTCTCCATCCTTGATTTGATCGCGGATGGAATTGAAGCGTCTCTTGATGTGCTTGGTTCTCTTATGAAATCTGGATTCCTTTGCCAAGGCAATTGCACCAGTATTGTCACAAAATATTTTCATTGGACCCGATGCACTAGGTATGACACCTAGATCGGATATGAACTCCTTCATCCATACTCCTTCATTTGATGCTTCGAAGCAGCTATGTACTCCACTTCACATGTAGATCCCGCCACGACGCTTTGCTTAGAACTGCACCAACTGACAGCTCCACCGTTCAATATAAATAAGTATCCGGTTTGTGTAGAGTCATCCGGATCAGTGTCAGAGCTTGCATCGACGTAACCATTTATGACGAGCTCTTTGTCACCTCCATAAACGAGAAACATATCCTTAGTCCTTTTCAGGTATTTCAGGATGTTCTTGACCGCTGTCCAGTGATCCACTCCGAGATTACTTTGGTACCTCCCTACTAAACTAATAGCAAGGCACACATCAGGTCTGGTACACAACATTGCATACATGATAGAGCCTATGGCTGAAGCATAGGGAACAACTTTCATTTTCTCTCTATCTTCTACAGTGGTCGGGCATTGAGTCTGACTCAACTTCACACCTTGTAACACAGGCCAGAACCCTTTCTTTGCTTGATCCATTTTGAACTTCTTCAAAACTTTATCAAGGTATGTGCTTTGTGAAAGTCCAATTAAGCGTCTTGAACTATCTCTATAGATCTTGATGCCTAATATATAAGCAGCTTCACCGAGGTCTTTCATTGAAAAACTCTTGTTCAAGTATCCCTTTATGCTATCCAGAAATTTTACATCATTTCCAGTCAACAATATGTCATCCACATATAATATCAGAAATGCTACAGAGCTCCCACTCACTTTCTTGTAAATACAGGCTTCTCCAAAAGTCTGTATAAAACCATATGCTTTGATCACACAATCAAAACGTTTATTCCAACTCCGAGCTGCTTGCACCAGTCCATAAATGGATCGCTGGAGCTTACACACTTTGTTAGCATCCTTTGGATCGATAAAACATTCAGGTTGCATCATATACAACTCTTCTTCCAGAAATCCATTCAGGAATGCAGTCTTTACATCCATTTGCCAAATTTCATAATCATAAAATCCAGCAATTGCTAACATGATTCGGATAGACTTAAGCATCGCTACGGGTGAGAAGGTCTCATCGTAGTCAACTCCTTGAACTTGTCGAAAACCTTTCGCGACAAGTCGAGCTTTGTAGACAGTAACATTACCGTCAGCGTCATTCTTCTTCTTGAAGATCCATTTATTCTCGATGGCTTGCCGATCATCGGGCAAGTCAACCAAAGTCCACACTTTGTTCTCATACATGGATCCCATCTCAGATTTCGTGGCCTCAAGCCATTTCGCGGAATCTGGGCTCATCATCGCTTCCTCATAGTTCGTAGGTTCGTCATGGTCAAGTAACATGACCTCCAGAACAGGATTACCGTACCACTCTGGTGCGGATATTACTCTGGTTGACCTACAAGGTTTGGTAGTAACTTGATCTGAAGTTACATGATCATCATCATTAGCTTCCTCACTAATTGATGTAGGAGTCACAGGAACAGATTTCTGTGATGAACCACTTTCCAATAAGGGAGCAGGTATAGTTACCTCATCAAGTTCTACTTTCCTCCCACTCACTTCTTTCGAGAGAAACTCCTTCTCTAGAAAGGATCCATTCTTAGCAACGAATGTCTTGCCTTTGGATCTATGATAGAAGGTGTACCCAACAGTCTCCTTTGGGTATCCTATGAAGATACATTTCTCCGATTTGGGTTCGAGCTTATCAGGTTGAAGCTTTTTCACATAAGCATTGCAGCCCCAAACTTTAAGAAACGACAACTTGGGTTTCTTGCCAAACCACAGTTCATACGGTGTTGTCTCAACGGATTTAGATGGTGCTCTATTTAACGTGAATGCAACCGTCTCTAAAGCATAACCCCAAAACAATAGCGGTAAATCAGTAAGAGACATCATAGATTGCACCATATCTAATAAAGTACGATTACGACGTTCGGACACACCATTACATTGTGGTGTTCCGGGTGGCGTGAGTTGTGAAACTATTCCGCATTGTTTCAAATGAAGACCAAACTCGTAACTCAAATATTCTCCTCCACAATCAAATCGTAGAAACTTTATTTTCTTGTTACGATGATTTTCCACTTCACTCTAGAATTCTTTGAACTTTTCAAATGTTTCAGACTTATGTTTCATCAAGTAGATATACCCATATCTGCTTAAATCATTTGTGAAGGTGAGAAAATAATGATACCCGCCGCGAGCCTCAATATTCATTGGACCACATACATCAGTATGTATGATTTCCAATAAATCTGTTGCTCGCTCCATTGTTCCGGAGAACGGAGTTTTAGTCATCTTGCCCATGAGGCATGGTCGCAAGTACCATGTGATTCATAATCAAGTTATTCCAAAATTCCATCAGAATGGAGTTTCTTCATGCGCTTTACACCAATATGACCCAAACGGCAGTGCCACAAATAAGTTCCACTATCATTATCAACTCTGCATCTTTTGGCTTCAACATTATGAATATGTGTGTCACTACTATCGAGAATCAACAAAATAGACCACTCTTCAAGGGTGCATGACCATAAAAGATATTACTCATATAAATAGAACAACCATTATTCTCTGATTTAAATGAATAACCGTCTTGCATCAAACAAGATCCAGATATAATGTTCATGCTCAACATTGGGACCAAATAACAATCATTCAGGTCTAAAACTAATCCCGAAGGTAGATGTAGAGGTAGCGCGCCGACGGCGATCACATCGACTTTGGAACCATTTCCCACGCACATCGTCACCTCGTCCTTAGCCAATCTTCGCTTAATCCGTAGTCCCTATTTCGAGTTGCAAATATTAGCAACAGAACCAGTATCAAATACCCAGGTGCTACTGCGAGCATTAGTAAGGTACACATCAATAACATGTATATCACATATACCTTTGTTCACCTTGCCATCCTTCTTATCCGCCAAATACTTGGTGCGGTTCCGCTTCCAGTGACCAGTCCCTTTGCAGTAGAAGCACTCAGTCTCAGGCTTAGGTCCAGACTTGGGCTTCTTCACTTGAGCAGCAACTTGCTTGCCGTTCTTCTTGAAGTTCCCCTTCTTCCCTTTACCCTTTTTCTTGAAACTAGTGGTCTTGTTGGCCATCAACACTTGATACTCCTTCTTGATTTCTACCTCAGCAGCCTTTAGCATTGAGAAGAGCTCGGGAATTGTCTTATCCATCCCTTGCGTGTTATAGTTCATCACGAAGCTCTTGTAGCTTGGTGGCAGTGATTGAAGAATTCTGTCAATGACACTATCATCAGGAAGATTAACTCCCAGTTGAATCAAGTGATTGTTATACCCAGACATTTTGAGTATATGCTCACTGACAGAACTATTCTCCTCCATCTTGCAGCTGTAGAACTTATTGCAGACTTCATATCTCTCAATCTGGGCATTTGCTTGAAATATTAACTTCAACTCCTGGAACATCTCATATGCTCCATGATGTTCAAAACATCATTAAAGTCCCGGTTCTAAGCCGTAAAGCATGGCACACTGAACTATCGAGTAGTCATCAGCTTTGCTCTGCCAGACGTTCATAACATCTAGTGTTGCTCCTGCAGCGGGTTTGGCACCTAGCGGTGCTTCCAGGACGTAATTCTTTTGTGCAGCAATGAGGATAATCCTCAAGTTACGGACCCAGTCCCTGTAGTTGCTACCATCATCTTTCAACTTAGCTTTCTCTAGGAACACATTAAAATTCAACGGAACAACAGCACGGGCCATCTATCTACAACAACATAGACATGCAAAATACTATCGGGTACTAAGTTCATGATAAATTAAAGTTAAATTAATCAAAATTACTTAAGAACTCCCACTTAGATAGACATCCCTCTAATCATCTAAGTGATCACGTGATCCAAATCAACTAAACCATGTCTGATCATCACGTGAGATGGAGTAGTTTTCAATGGTGAACATCACTATGTTGATCATATCTACTATATGATTCATGCTCGACCTTTCGGTCTCAGTGTTCCGAGGCCATATCTGCATATACTAGGCTCGTAAAGTTTAACCCGAGTATTCTGCGTGTGCAAAACTGGCTTGCACCCGTTGTATGTGAACGTAGAGCTTATCACACCCGACCATCACGTGGTGTCTCGGCACGACGGACTTTCGCAATGGTGCATACTAAGGGAGAACACTTGTACCTTGAAATTTAGTGAGAGATCATCTTATAAAGCTACCGCTGAACTAAGCAAAATAAGATGCATAAAGGATAAACATCACATGCAATCAATATAAGTGATATGATATGGCCATCATCATCTTGTGCCTTTGATCCCCATCTCCAAAGCACTGTCAGGATCACCATCGTCACCGGCTTGACACCTTGATCTCCATCGAATCATCGTTGTCGTCTCGCCAACTATTGCTTCTACGACTATCGCTATCGCTTAGTGATAAAGTAAAGCAATTACATGGCGATTGCATTTCATACAATAAAGCGACAACCATATGGCTCCTGCCAGTTGCCGATAACTTTGTTACAAAACATGATCATCTCATACAATAAAATTTAGCATCATTTCTTGACCATATCACATCACAACATGCCCTGCCAAAACAAGTTAGACGTCCCTACTTTGTTGTTGCAAGTTTTACGTGGCTGCTACGGGCTGAGCAAGAACCGTTCTTACCTACTGATGACCCACAAGGATAGGGGGTCTATTGTAGTCCTTTCGATAAGTAAGAGTGTCGAACCCAACGAGGAGCAGAAGGAAATTCTAAGCGGTTTTCAGCAAGGTATATATATATATTGACATGATGGCATCATGATCATTCTTATAACAGCAACATATATATATATATTGTCATATGATCTCTTATACTCAAGTAATAATCTATTCACAATGTAAAGTATGAATCAGAAACTTCATTGAGAACCAACAAACTATAATCTCAGTCATTGAAGCAATTGCAATTTATCATAACATCGGAAAGAGTCAATATAAGAGCTTTTCAGCAAGTCCACATACTCAACTATCATTTAGTCTTTCACAATTGCTAACACTCACGCAATACTTATGGTTACGGAGTTTTAATCGGACACAGACAAAGATAGGGGCTTATAGTTTTGCCTCCCAACCTTTTACCTCAAGGGTAATGTCAACAATAATAGTTCATGCTAACTTATATCCAATTGGATATATATATCAGGATCTTTCCAACACAATGTGCTTGCCAAAGGATAAAATGTAAAAAGGAAAGGTGAAGATCACCATGACTCTTGCATAAGGTAAAAGTAAAAGATAGGCCCTTTGCAGAGGGAAGCAGAGGTTGTCATACGCTTTCATGGTTGGATCCATGAAATCTTAATGCAAAAGAACGTCACTTTATATTGCCACTTGTGATATGGACCTTTATTATGCAGTCCTTCGCTTTTATTTCTTCCACATCGCAAGATCGTATAAAGCTTATTTTCTCCACACTAATAAATCATACATATTTAGAGAGCAATTTTTATTGCGTGCACCGATGACAACTTACTTGAAGGATCTTACTCAATCCATAGGTAGATATGGTGGACACTCATGGCAAAACTGGTTTTAAGGGTATTCGGAAGCACAAGTAGTATCTCTACTTGGTGCAAAGAACTTGGCTAGCATGAGGAGGAAAGGCAAGCTCAACATGTTGGATGATCCATGGCAATATACTTTATCTCAGATATAAGAAAACATAACCCATTACGTTGTCTTCCTTGTCCAACATCAACTCTTTAGCATGTCATACTTTAATGAGTGCTCACAATCATAAAAGATGTCCAAGATAGTGTATCTATATGTGAAACCTCTCTTTCTTTATTACTTCCTATTAATTGCAACGATGACCAAAACTATGTTTGTCAACTCTCAACAACTTTTAATCATCATACTCTTTATATGTGAGTCATTACTCTCCATAAGATCAATATGATCTCTTTTATTTCTTTTTATTCTTTCTCTTTCTTTTATTCACTCAAGAGAATAGCAAGATAATCAAGCCCTTGACTCAACACTAATCTTTATTTTATATAGCTCACGGACTCGATTACATAGAAGGATCATAAGGCAAAACTCAAAACTAGATCATACTAAAACTTTATTTCTACTGGATCAAGATATTACTAAAAGGATCGAACTAAGAAAAAAACGGTAAAGATAGGAGTGTGATGGTGATACGATACCGTGGCACCTCCCCCAAGCTTGGCAGTTGCCAAGGGGAGTGCCCATACCCATGTGATTATATCTCTTTTGCTGGTGAAGGAGTTGTTGATGATGTAGGCTCGTCGTCCCTCTTCCAAGGCATAGGCTCCCCATCATAGAAGGATGATCGAGTCTCCGGGATCCTTAAATCTGCAGCCAAACTCATCCTCTTGAATCTATATTCATACTCATAGTTTTGGTTTTGCATGTCATAGATCTGGGCTTGGAGGTGCTCGATTTTCTTGTGAAGTTTGAAGATGGCCTCCCCAATGTCCTTGGTGTCCAGCTTGTGGTTGTTGGTGAACTCCGTGATCATTATGTGATTGGAGTCAAGTCCGTGCTCCACCATCTCCTGACACTTGAAAACTTGTTGCTCCATTGCCTCGAGCCTTGTCTCCACGCTTCCGGTCCTCCTTGGTCCCTCAACATCGCGGATGTGCAGCACCCCCTCATGCATCTCAATTGTTTGAGGGTGTTGCAGCACCTCCGCAAGGTAGGGGTTGATAACCTTCTCGCAGAACTTGTCCTTGGGGCCACTTGGAGACGTCATGGTGATCTAGATCTGTCAGAAAAACGGCTCGAAACAAGAATAGAGGATAATTGCGTGATACGCTGGTCAAAACCATCGGGAGATTATATAATGAATTTTTACCGACCAAAAGAAGTATCGCGCAAGAAAACGGAGTCCGGAGAGCGCACGAGGTGCCCACAAGGGAGGGGCGCGCCCAGGGGGTAGGGCGCGCCTCCCACCCTCATGGAAGCCTCGTGTGCTTCCCGGACTACTTCTTATTTTCCTATTTTCTTAAATATTCCAAAACGGATAAAAATTGCCATTAGAGCTATTTTGGAGTCGGTTTACTTACCGTACCACATACCTATTCCTTTTCGGAGTCTGAAGCGTGCTGGAAAGTGTCTCTTATGTATTCCTCCGGGGTTACGGTTTCAATAACATTAGTTTCAACATTTATAGGATTACCTGAGATATAATGTTTGATTCTTTGACCGTTCACCACCTTTGGATTTGTGCCTTCGAAGTTGTTGATTTTTATGGCACCGGAACGATAGACCTCCTCGATAATGTAAGGACCTTCCCATTTAGAGAGAAGTTTTCCTGCAAAAAATCTTAACCGAGAGTTTTATAGCAACACATAATCACCTACATTAAACTCACGCTTTTGTATCCTTTTGTCATGCCATCTTTTAACATTTTCCTTGAACAGTTTGGCATTCTCATAGGCCTGGGTTCTCCATTCATCAAGTGAGCTAATGTCAAATAGCCTCTTTTCACCGGCAAGTTTGAAATCATAATTGAGCTCTTTAATAGCCCAATATGCCTTATGTTCTAGTTCGAGAGGTAAGTGACATGCTTTTCCATAAACCATTTTATACAGAGACATACCCATGGGATTTTTATATGCAGTTCTATAGGCCCATAATGCATCATCAAGTTTCTTGGACCAATTCTTTCTAGATCTATTAACAGTCTTTTGCAAAATTAATTTGAGCTCTCTATTACTCAATTCTACTTGACCACTAGGCTGCGGGTGATAAGGAGATGCAATTCTATGATTAGCATCATACTTAGCAAGCATTTTACGAAAGGCACCATGAATAAATTGGGAACCACCATCAGTGATTAAATATCTAGGGACTCCGAACCTCGAAAAAAACTTCTTTAAGCATCTTAATAGAGGTGTTATGATCAGCACTACTAGTTGGAATAGCTTCTACCCACTTAGTAACGTAATCAACATCAACTAAAATATGTGTGTACGCATTAGAGGAAGGAAACGGTCCCATGTAATCGAAGCCCCAAACATCAAATGGTTCAATAACAAGTGAATAATTCATAGGAATTTCTTGACGTCTACTAATATTACCAATTCTTTGACATTCATCACAAGATAAGACAAACTTACGGGCATCTTTGAAGAGAGTAGGCCAATAAAAACCGGATTGCAATACCTTATGTGCAGTTCTATCTCCAGCGTGGTGTCCTCCATAAGCTTCAGAGTGACACTTGCGTAGGATCTGTTATAGTTCATGCTCAGGTACACAATGTCTAATAACACCATCTACTCCTTCTTTATAAAGATGTGGGTCATCAAAAAAGTAATGCCTCAAATCATAGAAAAACTTTTTCTTTTGCTGGTATGTGAAACTAGGTGGTATAAATTTAGCAACAATGCAATTAGCATAATCAACATACCATGGAGCAGTACGAGAAGCATTTATGACAGCTAATTGTTCATCAGGCAAGCCATCATCAATAGGTAGTGGGTCAATAAGAACATTCTCTAACCTAGACAAGTTGTCTGCAACAGGGTTCTCAGCTCCCTTTCTATCAATAATATGTAAATCAAATTCTTGTAGCAAGAGAACCATCTAATAAGTCTAGGCTTAGCATCCTTCTTTTCCATAAGGTATTTAATAGCAGCATGATCAGTGTGAATAGTTACTTTAGAATCAACAATATAGGGTCTAAACTTATCACAAGCAAAATCTACTGCTAAAAATTCCTTTTCAGTAGTAGCATAATTTCTCTGGGCACTGTCTAGAGTTTTACTAGCATATTGTATAACATTTAATTTCTTATCAACTCTTTGCCCTAGAACAACACCTACAGCATAATCACTAGCATTACACATAATTTCAAAAGGTAAATTCCAATCAGGTGGCTGAACAATAGGTGCGAAAATCAAAGCTTTCTTAAGTATTTCAAATGCCTCTACACAATCATCATCAAAGACAAAAGGAATATATTTTTGTAATAGATTAGTCAGAGGCCGAGAAATTTTTGAGAAGTCCTTAATGAACCTCCTATAAAAACCGGCATGACCCAGAAAACTTCCTATACCTTTGATGTCCTTAGGACACGGCATCTTTTCAATAGCATCAACTTTAGCTTTATCAACTTCAATACCTCTTTCAAAAATTCTATGCCCCAGGACAATGTCTTCAATAACCATAAAGTGTCATTTCTCCCAATTCAAGACGAGATTAGTTTCTTCACATCTCTGCAAAACTCGATCAAGGTTGCTCAAGTAATCATCAAAAGAGGATCCATAAACGGAGAAATCGTCCATGAAAACCTCACAAATCTTTTCACAAAAATCAGAGAATATAGCCATCATGCATCTTTGAAAGGTAGCAGGTGCATTACATAAACCAAAAGGCATACGTCTATAAGCAAAGGTACCGAAAGGACAAGTAAAAGTGGTCTTTTCTTGATCCTCAGCTGACACAGGTATTTGAGAGAAACCAGAGTAACCATCTAGAAAGCAAAAATGTGTATGTTTGGATAATCTTTCTAGCATTTGATCAATAAAAGGCAAAGGGTAATGATCTTTTTTAGTAGCTTTATTTAATTTGTGGCAATCAAATACCATCCTATACCCTGTAATAATTCTTTGCAGGATCAATTCATCTTTATCATTAGGAACGACGGTAATACCTCCCTTCTTAGGGACACAATGGACAGGACTTACCCACTGACTATCAGCAACGGGATAAATTATACCTGCCTCGAGGAGCTTTAATATTTCCTTTCTTACCACTTCTTTCATCTTAGGATTTAGCCGTCGTTGGTGATCAATAACTGGTTTGGCATCTTTCTCCAAATTTATTTTGTGTTGACATAGACTGGGACTAATGCCCGTAAGATCATCAAGAGTGTTTCCAATAGCATCACGGTGCTTCTTCAGAGTTTTCAATAATTTCTCTTCCTCCTTCTCTTAAAGGTTAACACTAATAATAACAGGATATATCTTCTTTTCATCAAGATAAGCATATTTAAGAGTATCAGGTAATGGTTTAAGCTCAAACGCGGGATCACCCTTGGGTGGAGGAGGATCCCCTAAAATTTCAACAGGCAAGTTGTGTTTCAAAATAGGTCCCTGTTTAAAGTATAGTTCATCTATTTCCCTTCTTTCATGCATAAACATATCATTTTCATGGTCGACCAAATATTGTTCTAAAGGATCATTAGGAGGCACGGCAATAGAAGCAAGACCAATAATGTCATCTGTACTAGGCAATTCCTCATCACGGGGTTGTCTACTAAATTTAGCAAAATTAAACTCATGAGACATATCCCCCAAACCAATAGTAACAACATCCTTTTCACAGTCTATCCTAGCATTAACAGTGTTCAAGAAGGGTCTACCAAATATAATGGGACAAAAGCTATCTTGTGGGGAACCAAGAACAAGAAAATCAGCAGGATATTTAACTTTCCCACACAAGACTTCAACATCTCTAACAATCCCAATCGGTGAAATAGTATCTCTATTAGCAAGCTTAATCGTAACATCAATTTCTTCTATCTCAGCAGGTGCAATATCATGCATAATTTCTTTGTATAAGGAATGAGGTATTGCACTTGCACTAGCACCCATATCACAGAAGCCATGATAACAATGATCTCCTATCTTAACAGAAATAACAGGCATGCCTACCACAGGTCTATGTTTATCTTTAGCACCAGGTTTAGCAATTATAGTAGTCTCATCACAAAAGTAAATAACATGCCCATCGATATTATCAGCCAATAGATCTTTAACCATAGCAATTTTAGGTTCAACTTTAACATTCTCAGGGGGTTTGTGTGTCCTAATATTACTTTTGTTGACTACAGTTGAAGCTTTAGCATGATCCTTTATTCTAACAGGGAAAGGTGGCTGCTCAACATAAGCAGTAGGAACAATAGGATCATTATAAGTGATAGTCTTTTCTTCAACTTTAATAGGTGCAACTACTTTTACTTCAATGGGAGGTTTATATTTAAACCACTTCTCCTTAGGGAGATCAACATGAGTAGCAAAGGATTCACAGAAAGAAGCTACTATCTCAGAGTCAAGTCCATATTTAGTACTAAACTTACGGAAAGCATTGGTATCCATAAAAGATTTAACACAATCAAACTTCGGTGTTATACCTGACTCCTTACCTTCGTCGAGATCCCAATCTTCAGAGTTGCGTGTAATTCTCTCCAATAAATCCCATCTGAATTCAATAGTCTTCATCATAAAAGAACCAGTACAAGAAGTATCGAGCATGGAGTGATTGTTGTCAGAAAGCCGAGCATAAATTTTTTGAATAATTATTTCTCTTAAGTGCTCATGATTGGGGCATTAATATAACATTGACTTAAGCCTCCCCCAAGCTTGAGCGCTGCTTTCTCCTTCGTGAGGCCAAAAATTATATATCCATCTATAACTCCAAAACTTCAAAAATTCATAGAAATTAATCTATAACTCCAAATGAAATAAATTATATAGGAAAAATGATCAGAAAAATCCAATCTATCCATATGTACCTTTTTCATGCATGGTAGAACAACTTATGACTACTGTTTAGGGCAAATCAAATGAATGGAATTTGAATATCCACATATGGGGTTTGAATTTGAATCTTGTGTTCAAACCAACTCCATTTAAATTGCTGCTAGTTGCATTAGCTCAAATCACAGCATGTTGCCATGTCATGATCATACATCATATTGTTACTTTGCATTGATTTTGTTCTTTCTCTGTTGCCGGTGTTTGTCCCCTCTCAGTAGGCATTGTTCCGGCGATGAAATCGATGACACCGATGAAGAGCTATTACTATCTTCAGAAGTGCCAGGCAAGCAAAACCCCCTTGTTCATTCCTATACAATCCCACTCTCTCGCTTCTGCTCTCTTTTATGCATTAGGACAACGCCGCTTCAACTGTTACATGCTGCGGTAGTTGAACCCCTTTCCTCTGCATGACCTGTCATTGCCACAGTAAATAGATGAAACCCACTAGCATGAGTAGGAGTTGTTTGAGCCCTGATGTGCCTACTCATTCATGCTTGTTGTCATGCCTGCTACTCCTTAGAGTTGAGTTAGGTCTGATTCATCGGGGATGAACTGGAATGTGGTCATCATGTCCTACTGATGAGAGTTAAGTGTGTGAACACGATTTGGTAAAGGTTGTGGAGAGAGGCCATGTAGGAGTACATGGTGGGTTGTCTCATTGAAATCGTCCTCAGGAACTGAGTTCTGTGTCTGTGATCCAAGACAGTTGCTACCACACATTGGATTCCGGTAACTCGACCCCTCTCGGCTTATTAATCAACTCGATCTCTGTCCAGGAGTTGCAACTAGTTTCTGGTGTTTGTAGGTAGTGTTAGTAGTCTACCAAGTGGCACCCGGTACAGGTGGGCTTGGGATAGACTAGGCACCGTGGCCGGGTGAATCACGCGCCGCCTGTTTGGTGGGCTTGGAAACCCTGTACACATCATTTGGGGCCGTGAGCAACACCCCGGCTGGATATCCTTGCGGATGGAACCCGAATAGGCGATAAACCTGGACTAGAGTCTTGCGTGGTTAGTCAGGTCGTGGCCGACACCCTCGCCAGGCTTCCGCTTGAAGGTTGCCGAGATACATGACGTGTACATGGCGGTAAGTGGCGAGAGCGTGTGTGAAGAAGTACACCCCTGCAGGGTTAACATGATCTATTCGAATAGCCGCGTCCGTGGTAAAGGACTACTGGGTTGCTTATACAGTTCATAGACAAGTGAAAGTGGATACTCTAAAATGCGCAAGATAAGCGTGAGTGCTATGGATGGCCTTCTCGTAGGGAGACGGGGGCAGATCCATAGTGGTGTATTGATATGGTGAATATGTGGACTCGTGTGCGCCACCTCAAAAGAGTTACCGTCAGTTGTAGTATAGGATAGCCACTGAGTCAAAGCTGGCTTGCTGCAGTTAAACTCCACCACCCCTTTGTTGATACTGATGCACATGTAGCTAGTTCTGATGTAAGTCTTGCTGGGTACACCTGTACTCACGTTTGCTTAATTTATGTTTTTGCAGAGAAACTTCCGTCTCAATAGTAGTTCTGCGTGGACTTCGACGTTTAGCTTGTTACCTCAGCTACGATCTTGTACCCTTGGGAGAGTCTTGTAGATAGTCAGGCTTCTCAGCCTTTTTCATTTGTAGTTGTCTGTACTCAGACATGTTATGCTTCCGTTGCTTTTATGCTCTGTATGTGGGGTCATGTGACCCATGTTTGTAATATCTGGCTCCTCGGAGCCTATTGAATAAATACTTTGAGTCGTAGAGTTTTGTTGTGATGCCTGGAATGTGTGGGATCCGAGAACCTAGTTGTTTATTCTTGGTAGCCTCTTTTATGGGGAAATGTCTCCTAGTGCTTCCACTGAGCCATGGTAGCTTGCTACTGCTCCGGAACACTTAGGCTGCCGGCATGTGTCCTCCTTCGTTCCTGTGTCTGTCCCTTCGGGGAAATGTAACATGTTGTTCCTTTAAGTCTGTGTAGCTTGCTACGACTTGGGTTCATACGTTGATGACCGACACGTTCGTTGCTCGGTCATGTATGCCTGTCCCTGTAAGTTAGTCCCACTTTGGATTCACGACTAGTAATGTCGGCCCGGCTTCTCTGTCATATGGATGCTAGTGACACAATCATATACGTGAGCCAAAAGGTGCAAACGGTCCCGGGCTAGGTAAGGTGGAACCCGTGGGGATACCGTGGGTGAAGCCGCAAAGTGATTTGATGTGTTACATGCTAGATCGGTGTGACTTACGATCGGGGTCCTGATAATTCAAATTAACAAGTTCTCGCTTGTCGTGGCAATGCATCCATATTGGATAATTGGAGACACGGTTCTACTCATGCTCTACCAAGGCACAGGAGGGTTCTTCCTTTTCATTGATGAGATGTCGAGTCGCCGTGATCAAGCTGCTTCCAGCGGATAGTTGTGGTTGTTGGCCCTCATCCTCTTAAAAAGTGCTAGATGTTACTATGTTAAGTATGTAGATATGAACCATATGGTTGTTGGCCCTTAGCCTCTTAAAATGTGATAGTTGTTACTATGTTAAGTATGCAGATATGGACCATATGGTTGTCAAAACCGTGTTACGAAGATCCTCCTTTTGTCGAATAGTGTAACCACTATATATATGTTACTCAAATGTTGCTACCCAAGTTCTTAAATTTTCATGGAAAGTATTAGTATCGTACACAGTTCATTGAGTTTAAGCATGTGCCCGATGTCCAGAAGGCATTTGCATATTAACTGTCCATATTGCAAATTCACACACATGTTAACATAAGGAAACATATGTGTTACTAATCATCGCACACGAGTACTCGCAGACGCATCGTGTGCGATACTCCTAGCCACCGCAAACAACTAGTTTGAATTTTTCAAAGTTTTTTATACACACGGAATCGCACACGAACTAACTGTATCAACCATCTGTGTTGTAATTTCTCATCGCAAACAATTCATCTGAGTCGGCTGTTTGCCACATATCACACACATCTTGTTTACGCGACTCATTTGTGTTCTTTTGGCTCATCGCAAACAGTTCATCCACGTGAACTGTATGGCGCATATCACACACAACTTGTTAAGTTGAACCATTTCTGTTGTGTTCCCTAATCGAAAACAGTTTGTCCGAGTGAACCGTATGCCGTATATCACACACACCTTGATTTGGCTAACCATTTCTTTTGCACTCCCTAATAGAAAACAGTTCATCGGAGCGAACTGTATGCCGTATATCGCACACACATTGATATGGCTGCCCGTTTCTGTTGTTCTGCCTCATCGCAAACAGTTCGAATGGATTAATTGTGTGCCCCGCATCGCACACGCAACTAAAATCTGAACCGTGTTTGATGGCTCCACTATCGCAAACGTTTTGCACCTTTTTGACGGTTTGTTTACACCACCGTTTGCAATTAATGCATCGCACATAGTTTCATCAAAGGGTCTCTGATCGTAGTGTCGCGTTAGCAGCATCCTGTAGTAGTGTTCCATGAGGCAGACAAGATCTAATATGAATCTGCCAACATGAATAGGAAATCCAATCTCCTTTTGTGTAGTTGAACTAAATCAAGCAAACTTGCCGGTGTGAGATTTAAGTTGAACTGCAAAAAAACACTCTTAAAATAGAAGTATTTTGCGTAGTGAAGCAAATGGTCGCAATAGCAACGAGTTGAATAGATATCCCTGTTTTCAGAGATAAAAAAAGAAACAATTACTAGCCATTAAAGAAGGATGAATCATATGGCCACAAAAGAAGCATCTACCTTATCTTGATGGAAAACAAAGTAGGACAGTAGCATTTCTAAAACAGTTGCATTAATTCATATTAATAAATACATTCTCTTAAAATAACATTCACTAAAAATGTAATTTACTTTTAACAATGGCATTGCTCCAATTTTCCAGTGGCATTCTTAGATTAACAACAGCAAAATAGTTGTATGGGACATGGACATGCCAGCACCATGTGCGTCCACACATATAAATGGGTGATGCAGGGTATGTTGCCAAGCAGCATATCAGCGTTGGTCCCATATTTGTTCTCTTTGAACCTTTTTCTTATGTGAGGGTAGTAAATCTAGTCCTGCACAAACTACCCGAGCCCCCAGTTTCTTCCCTCTTTCAACAAAGAGATTGGTTCCTTACAGATGTGTGTACTGGGTTACCCCCTTTTCCCTTTTCCACCAACAAAGCGGTTGGACAACCAGTCTGTACTACTTTCCCTCCCTCCTTTCCTCATTGAACCACGTCCTAGATTCATGCTCCACCCCACCCTCCCTTCTTTCCTCTTTGAACAAAGACCTAGATTCTACTACAGAATCCAAACAGATCCGCATGCTAGAGCAATGACGGTTTCAAAGAAACTTATACCTTAGGGTCATTGGGATGTGGCTAGGCGTGCGGCGGGAGGCCAGATCTGCCCACACTACGTACGACAGCAATGAAGAAGGGGTCGGAGGCCCTTCCGCACAGGCGTTGGGTGAAAGAGAACGGCGCCGGCAGTGGATTGCCTCCCTCACCGAAGGCAACAGAGTGAACGTTGCACCTCCTCTCCTTCCTGGTGCGACTGGATCCGGACGGCTCCTTCACCAGCTGTGAGAGGAGAGAGAGAGAGACGCGGTCTTGTTTAGATCTGATGAAGATGGTGAGAGATTGTGAATAGAGCAAACCCTAGCAAAGGAGCGTTGAGCATCCAGCGTGTACATATATATATATATATATATATATATATATATATATATATATATATATATATATATATATATATATATATATATATATATATATATATATATGTAGTGCAACGAGAGTGTGAAGAGGTGCAAACCCTAGCGAACAAGCGATGAGGCTCCAGCTTATATAGTACTAATATACTAGAGTGGTTTTCTTTTTCTCTCCATAACAATCATTTTAAATTGTGTACGAAACAAAACTCTTTATTTAACGTACTAGTGAAGAAAACTACGATCAAGTAACGATCCACGTGTCCTGGTCGCACTTCCTGTCGTTCACGTGCGGTACACTACCCTCCGTTAGGTGAACAACCACACGCGCGCCAAATTATCGGAAACGTGTGAGAGTGTGTACAAATAAAGAAATTTAATTTCAATTATTTTGTATGTACAGTTTGCCCTCTCTCAATAATTATGGTTTGTTGTGTTAAAGTTTGACTTCAGTCAAATCTAATATGCAGAGTAAATAAAAACGAAGGGGTACTACCTTAATCCGGGTTTTTAGTCCACACCATATTTTAAATCAAAGTCAGACCACATATTTAGTTAAAAGCTGGTCAAATAAAATTACAGGGTAGCTGAAGACAAAGTTGTGAGAAGGCTTAGAAATCAATACAAAACTTTTGCTCTTAGTACCAACGTCACTGCTTCTTCGAGGAAACATTTGGTTCATATCCAATTGTGTGATAAAATTGCACCAACGTAAACGACTGCTCCAAGATGAACTGGTGAAGGATATCGTATTTGTGTACCAAGCAAAGAGCACTGATGGAAGACAGCCCGTTCTTCGTTGAACATCGATCAGCTTCACCAGCCGATGCAGCCATGAGACGCAACCATGTTCAACGATAGCTCATTGTGGTGTGATGCATCATCAATTTTGGCATCATGTTTGGGTTAGGCACCAAAGAAGTTTGATACCTCACTGTGGTTTGTTTCTTCTCGGTGATCAAGCTCGAAAAAGGAAGAACTAAGCAACAGTGGCCATCCAATTTTGTGCAGTTCCACTAAAAATTGAGGAAGACATGCCAAAATATGGAGATACGCATCCCTGTTTGCAAAAATATAAAAAATGATATTTAAGTAGTGTCGTTACTTTGTTTTAGTAGCGGCATCTTAATTGTCAACGTCAGCGTCAGTCTTCTTCTTGAAGATCCATTTATTCTCGATGGCTTGCCGATCATCGGGCAAGTCAACCAAAGTCCACACTTTGTTCTCATACATGGATCCCATCTCAGATTTCATGGCGTCAAGCCATTACGCAGAATCTGGGCTCATCATCGCTTCCGCAGAGTTCGTAGGTTCGCCATGGTCAAGTAACATGACCACTAGAACAGGATTACCGTACCACTCTGGTGCGGATCTTACTCTGGTTGACCTACAGGGTTTGGTAGTAACTTGATCTGAAGTTACATGATCATCATCATTAGCTTCCTCACTAATTGGTGTAGGAGTCAGAGGAACAGATTTCTGTGATGAACTACTTTCCAATAAGGGAGCAGGTATAGTTTCCTCATCAAGTTCTACTTTCCTCCCACTCACTTCTTTCGAGAGAAACTCCTTCTCTAGAAAGGATCCATTCTTAGCAACGAATGTCTTGCCTTTGGATCTGTGATATAAGGTGTACCCAACAGTCTCCTTTGGGTATCCTATGAAGATACATTTCTCCGATTTGGGTTCGAGCTTATCAGGTTGAAGTTTTTTCACATAAGCATCGCAGCCCCAAACTTTAAGAAACGACAACTTGGGTTTCTTGCCAAACCACAGTTCATAAGGTGTCGTCTCAACGGATTTAGATGGTGCCCTATTTAATGTGAATGCAACCGTCTCTAAAGCATAACCCCAAAACGATAGCGGTAAATCAGTAAGAGACATCATAGATCGCACCATATCTAATAAAGTACGATTACGACGTTCGGACACACCATTACACTTTGGTGTTCCGGGTGGCGTGAGTTGTGAAACTATTCCGCATTGTTTCAAATGAAGACCAAACTCGTAACTCAAATATTCTCCTCCACGATCAGATCGTAGAAACTTTATTTTCTTGTTACGATGATTTTCCACTTCATTCTGGAATTCTTTGAACTTTTCAAATGCTTCAGACTTATGTTCCATCAAGTAGATATACCCATATCTGCTTAAATCATTTGTGAAGGTGAGAAAATAATGATACCCGCCGCGAGCCTCAATATTCATTGAACCACATACATCAGTATGTATGGTTTCCAATAAATCTGTTGCTCGCTCCATTGTTCCGGAGAACGGAGTTTTAGTCATCTTGCCCATGAGGCATGGTCGCTAGTACCAAGTGATTCATAATCAAGTGTCCAAAATTCCATCAGAATGGAGTTTCTTCATGCGCTTTACACCAATATGACCCAAACGGCAGTGCCACAAATAAGTTCCACTATCATTATCAACTCTGCATCTTTTGGCTCCAATATTATGAATATGTATGTCACTACTATCGAGAATCAACAAAATAGACCACTCTTCAAGGGTGCATGACCATAAAAGATATTACTCATATAAATAAAACAACCATTATTCTCTGATTTAAATGAATAACCGTCTCGCATCAAACAAGATCCAGATATAATGTTCATGCTCAACGCTGGGACCAAATAACAATCATTCAGGTCTAAAACTAATCCCGAAAGTAGATGTAGAGGTAGCATGCCGACGGCGATCACATCGACTTTGGAACCATTTCCCACGCACATCGTCACCTCGTCCTTAGCCAATCTTCGCTTAATCTGTAGTCCTTTTTTCGAGTTGCAAATATTAGCAACAGAACCAGTATCAAATACCTAGGTGCTACTGCGAGCATTAGTAAGGTACACATCAATAACATGTATATCACATATACCTTTGTTCACCTTGCCATCCTTCTTATCCGCCAAATACTTGGTGCAGTTCCGCTTCCATTGATCAGTCCCTTTGCAGTAGAAGCACGCAGTCTCAGGCTTAGGTCCAGACTTGAGCTTCTTCAGTTGAGCAGCAACTTGCTTGCCGTTCTTCTTGAAGTTCCCCTTCTTCCCTTTACCCTTTTTCTTGAAACTGGTGGTCTTGTTGACCATCAACACTTGATGCTCCTTCTTGATTTCTACCTCCGCAGCCTTTAGCATTGAGAAGAGCTCGGGAATTGTCTTATCCATCCCTTGCGTGTTATAGTTCATCACGAAGCTCTTGTAGCTTGGTGGCAGTGATTGAAGAATTCTGTCAATGACACTATCATCAGGAAGATTAACTCCCAGTTGAATCAAGTGATTGTTATACCCAGACATTTTGAGTATATGCTCACTGACAGAACTATTCTCCTCCATCTTGCAGCTGTAGAACTTATTGCAGACTTCATATCTCTCAATCTGGGCATTTGCTTGAAATATTAACTTCAACTCCTGGAACATCTCATATGCTCCATGATGTTCAAAACGTCATTGAAGTCCTGGTTCTAAGCCGTAAAGCATGGCACACTGAACTATCGAGTAGTCATCAGCTTTGCTCTGCCAGACCTTCATAACATCTAGTGTTGCTCCTGCAGCGGGTTTGGCACCTAGCGGTGCTTCCAGGACGTAATTATTTTGTGCAGCAATGAGGATAATCCTCAAGTTACGGACCCAGTCCGTGTAGTTGCTACCATCATCTTTCAGCTTAGCTTTCTCTAGGAACGCATTAAAATTCAACGGAACAACAGCATGGGCCATCTATCTACAACAACCTAGACATGCAAAATACTATCAGGTACTAAGTTCATGATAAATTAAAGTTAAATTAATCAAAATTACTTAAGAACTTCCACTTAGATAGACATCCCTCTAATCATCTTAGTGATGACGTGATCCAAATCAACTAAACCATGTCCGATCATCATGTGAGATGGAGTAGTTTTCAATGGTGAACATCACTATGTTGATCATATCTACTATATAATTCACGCTCGATCTTCCGGTCTCAGTGTTCCGAGGCCATATCTGCATATGCCAGGCTCGTCAAGTTTAACCCGAGTATTCTGCGTGTGCAAAACTGGCTTGCACCCGTTGTATGTGAACGTAGAGCTTATCACACCCGACCATCACGTGGTGTCTCGGCACGACAGACTTTCGCAACGGTGCATACTCAGGGAGAACACTTGTACCTTGAAATTTAGTGAGAGATCATCTTATAATGCTACCGCCGAACTAAGCAAAATAAGATGCATAAAGGATAAACATCACATGCAATCAATATAAGTGATATGATATAGCCATCATCATCTTGTGCCTTTGATCTCCATCTCCAAAGCACTGTCATGATCACCATCGTCACCGGCTTGACACCTTGATCTCCATCGAAGCATCGTTGTCATCTCGCCAACTATTGCTTCTACGACTATCGCTATCGCTTAGTGATAAAGTAAATAAATTACATGGCGATTGCATTTCATACAATAAAGCGACAACCATATGGCTCCTGCCAGTTGCCGATAACTTTGTTACAAAACATGATCATCTCATACAATAAAATTTAGCATCATTTCTTGACCATATCACATCACAACATGCCCTGCAAAAACAAGTTAAACGTCCTCTACTTTGTTGTTGCAAGTTTTATGTGGCTGCTACGGGCTGAGAAAGAACCGTTCTTACCTACTGATGACCCACAAGTATAGGGGATCTATCGTAGTCCTTTCGATAAGTAAGAGTATCGAACCCAACGAGGAGCAGAAGGAAGTGATAAGCGGTTTTCAGCAAGGTATTCTCTGCAAGCACTGAAATTATCGGTAATAGATAGTTTTGTGATAAGGTAATTTGTAACGGGTAACAAGTAATGAAAGTAAACAAGGTGCGGCAAGATGGCCCAATCCTTTTTATAGCAAAAGACAAGCCTGGACAAACTCTTATATAGAGAAAAGTACTCCCGAGGACACATGGGAATTATCATCAAGCTAGTGTCCATCACGCTCATATGATTCGCGTTCTTTACTTTGATAATTTGGTATGTGGGTGGACCGGTGCTTGGGTGCTGCCCTTTCTTGGACAAGCATCCCACTTATGATTAACCCCTATTGCAAGCATCCGCAACTACAAAAGAAGTATTAAGGTGAACCTAACCATAGCATGAAACATATGGATCCAAAACAGCCCCTTACGAAGCAACTCATAAACTAGGGTTTAAGCTTCTGTCACTCTAGCAACCCATCATCTACTTATTACTTCCCAATGCCTTCCTCTAGGCCCAAACAATGGTGAAGTGTCATGTAGTCAACATTCACATAACACCACTAGAGGAAAGACAACATACATCTCATCAAAATATCGAACGAATACCAAGTTCACATGACTACTAATAGCAAGACTTCTCCCATGTCCTCAGGAAGAAACGTAACTACTCACAAATCATATTCGTGTTCATAATCAGAGGGGTATTAATATGAATAATGGATCTGAACATATGATCTTCCACCAAATAAACCAACTAGCATCAACTACAAGGAGTAATCAACACTACTAGCAACCCACAGGTACCAATCTGAGGCTTTGGGACAAAGATTGGATACAAGAGATGAACTAGGGTTTTAGGGGAGATGGTGCTGGTGAAGATGCTGATGGAGATTGACCCCCTCCCGATGAGAGGATCGTTGGTGATGACGATGGCGATGATTTCCCCCTCCCGGAGGGAAGTTCCCCGGCAGAACAGCTCTCCCGAGCCCTAGATTGGTTCCGCCTCGTGGCAGCGGAGTTTCTTCCCGAAAGCTTGCTTATGATTTTTCCTCGGATGAAAGACTTCATATAGCAGAAGATGGGCACCGGAGGCCTGCCAGGGGGCCCAAGAGGCAAGGGGCGCGCCCAGGGGGGTAGGGCGCGGCCCCACCCTCGTGGCCAGGGTGTGGGCCCCCTCTGGTATTTTCTTCGCTCGGTATTTTTTATTAATCCCAAAAATGACTTCTGTGAAGTTTCAGGACTTTTGGAGCTGTGCAGAATAGGTCTCTAATATTTGCTCCTTTTCCAGCCCAGAAATCCAGCTGCGGGCATTCTCCCTCTTCATGTAAACCTTGTAAAATAAGAGAGAATATGCATAAGTATTGTAACATAACGTGTAATAACATCCCATAATGCAATAAATATCGATATAAAAGCATGATGCAAAATGGACGTATCAACTCCCCCAAGCTTAGACCTCGCTTGTCCTCAAGCGGAAGCCGATAACGATAAATATGTCCACATGTTTAGAGATAGAGGTGTCGATAAAATAAAATACAGACATGATGGCATCATGATCATTCTTATAACAGCAACATATATATATATATATTGTCATATGATCTCTTATACTCAAGTAATAATCTATTCACACTGTAAAGTATGAATCACAAACTTCATTGAGAACCAACAAACTATAATCTCAGTCACTGAAGCAATTGCAATTTATCATAACATCGGAAAGAATCAATATAAGAGCTTTTCAGCAAGTCCACATACTCAACTATCATTTAGTCTTTCACAATTGCTAACACTCACGCAATACTTATGGTTACGGAGTTTTAATCAGACACAGACAAAGATAGGGGCTTATAGTTTTGCTTCCCAACCTTTTACCTCAAGGGTAATGTCAACAATAATAGTTCATGCTAACTTATATCCAATTGGATATATATCAGGATCTTTCCAACACAATGTGCTTGCCAAAGGATAAAATTTAAAAAGGAAAGGTGAAGATCACCATGACTCTTGCATAAGGTAAAAATAAAAGATAGGCCCTTCGCAGAGGGAAGCAGAGGTTGTCATGCGCTTTCATGGTTGGATCCATGAAATCTTAATGCAAAAGAACGTCACTTTATATTGCCACTTGTGATATGGACCTTTATTATGCAGTCCGTCGCTTTTATTTCTTCCACATCACAAGATCGTATAAAGCTTATTTTCTCCACACTAATAAATCACACATATTTAGAGAGCAATTTTTATTGCATGCACCGATGACAACTTACTTGAAGGATCTTACTCAATCCATAGGTAGATATGGTGGACACTCATGGCAAAACTGATTTTAAGGGTATTCAGAAGCACAAGTAGTATCTCTACTTGGTGCAAAGAACTTGGCTAGCATGAGGAGGAAAGGCAAGCTCAACATGTTGGATGATCCATGACAATATACTTTATCTCAGATATAAGAAAACATAACCCATTACGTTGTCTTCCTTGTCCAACATCAACTCTTTAGCATGTCATACTTTAATGAGTGCTCACAATCATAAAAGATGTCCAAGATAGTGTATCTATATGTGAAACCTCTCTTTCTTTATTACTTCCTATTAATTGCAACGATGACCAAAACTATGTTTGTCAACTCTCAACAACTTTTAATCATCATACTCTTTATATGTGAAGTCATTACTCTCCATAAGATCAATATGATCTCTTTTATTTCTTTTTATTCTTTCTCTTTCTTTTATTCACTCAAGAGAATAGCAAGATAATCAAGCCCTTGACTCAACACTAATCTTTATTATATATAGCTCACGGACTCGATTACATAGAAGGATCATAAGGCAAAACTCAAAAGTAGATCATACTAAAACTTTATTTCTACTGGATCAAGATATTACTAAAAGGATCGAACTAAGAAAAAACGGTAAAGATAGGAGTGTGATGGTGATACGATACCGGGGCACCTCCCCCAAGCTTGGCAGTTGCCAAGGGGAGTGCCCATAGCCATGTGATTATATCTCTTTTGCTGGTGAAGGAGTTGTTGATGATGTAGGCTCGTCGTCCCTCTTCCAAGGCATGGGCTCCCCATCATAGAAGGATGATCTAGTCTTCGGGATCCTTAAATCTGCAGCCAAACTCATCCTCTTGAATCTATATTCATACTCACAGTTTTGGTTTTGCAGGTCATAGATCTGGGCTTGGAGGTGCTCGATTTTCTCGTGAAGTTTGAAGATGGCCTCCCTAATGTCCTTGGTGTCCAGCTTGTGGTTGTTGGTGAACTCCGTGATCATTATGTGATTGGAGTCAAGTCCGCGCTCCACCGTCTCCTAACACTTGAAAACTTGTTGCTCCATTGCCTCGAGCCTTGTCTCCACGCTTCCGGTCCTCCTTGGTCCCTCAACATCGTGGATGTGCAGCACCCCCTCATGCATCTCAATTGTTTGAGGGTGTTGCAGCACCTCCGCAAGGTAGGGGTTGATAACCTTCTCGAAGAACTTGTCCTTGGGGGTACTTGGAGACGTCATGGTGATCTAGATCTGTCAGAAAAACGGCTCAAAACAAGAATAGAGGATAATTGTGTGATAGGCTGGTCAAAACCTTTGGGAGATTATATAATGAATTTTTACCGACCAAAAGAAGTATCGCGCAAGAAAACGGAGTCCGGAGAGCGCACGAGGTGCCCACGAGGCAGGGGCGCGCCTAGGGGGTAGGGCGCGCCTCCCACCCTCCTGGAAGCCTCGTGTGCTTCCCGGACTACTTCTTATTTTCCTATTTTCTTAAATATTCCAAAACGGAGAAAAATTGCCATTAGAGCTGTTTTGGAGTCAGTTTACTTACCGTACCACGTACCTATTCCTTTTCGGAGTCTTAAGCATGCTGGAAAGTGTCTCTTATGTATTCCTCCGGGGTTACGGTTTCAATAACATTAGTTCCAACATTTATAGGATTACCTGAGATATAATGTTTGATTCTTTGACCGTTCACCACCTTTGGATTTGTGCCTTCGAAGTTGTTGATTTTTATGGCGCCGGAACGATAGACCTCCTCGATAATGTAAGGACCTTCCCATTTAGAGAGAAGTTTTCCTGCAAAAAATCTTAGACGAGAGTTGTATAGCAACACATAATCACCTACATTAAACTCACGCTTTTGTATCCTTTTGTCATGCCATCTTTTAACCTTTTCCTTGAACAGTTTGGCATTCTCATAGGCCTGGGTTCTCCCTTCATCAAGTGAGCTAATGTCAAATAGCCTCTTTTCACCGACAAGTTTGAAATCATAATTGAGCTCTTTAATAGCCCAATATGCCTTATGTTCTAGTTCGAGAGGTAAGTGACATGCTTTTCCATAAACCATTTTATACAGAGACATACCCATGGGATTTTTATATGCAGTTCTATAGGCCCATAATGCATCATCAAGTTTCTTGGACCAATTCTTTCTAGATCTATTAACAGTCTTTTGCAAAATTAATTTGAGCTCTTTATTACTCAATTCTACTTGACCACTAGACTGCGGGTGATAAGGAGATGCAATTCTATGATTAACATCATACTTAGCAAGCATTTTACGAAAGGCACCATGAATAAAATGGGAACCACCATCAGTCATTAAATATATAGGGACTCCGAACCTCGAAAAAATAACTTCTTTAAGCATCTTAATAGAGGTGTTATGATCAGCACTACTAGTTGGAATAGCTTCTACCCACTTAGTAACGTAATCAACATCAACTAAAATATGTGTGTACCCATTAGAGGAAGGAAACGGTCCCATGTAATCGAAGCCCCAAACATCAAATGGTTCAATAACAAGTGAATAATTCATAGGCATTTCTTGACGTCTACTAATATTACCAATTCTTTGACATTCATCACAAGATAAGACAAACTTACGGGCATCTTTGAAGAGAGTAGGCCAATAAAAACCGGATTGCAATACCTTATGTGCAGTTCTATCTCCAGCGTGGTGTCCTCCATAAGCTTCAGAGTGACACTTGCGTAGGATCTGTTATAGTTCATGCTCAGGTACACAACGTCTAATAACACCATCTACTCCTTCTTTATAAAGATGTGGGTCATCAAAAAAGTAATGCCTCAAATCATAGAAAAACTTTTTCTTTTGCTGGTATGTGAAACTAGGTGGTATAAATTTAGCAACAATGCAATTAGCATAATCAACATACCATGGAGCAGTACAAGAAGCATTTATGACAGCTAATTGTTCATCAGGCAAGCCATCATCAATAGGTAGTGGGTCAATAAGAACATTCTCTAACCTAGACAAGTTGTCTGCAACAGGGTTCTCAGCTCCCTTTCTATCAATAATATGTAAATCAAATTCGTGTAGCAAGAGAACCATCTAATAAGTCTAGGCTTAGCATCCTTCTTTTCCATAAGGTATTTAATAGCAGCATGATCAGTGTGAATAGTTACTTTAGAATCAACAATATAGGGTCTAAACTTATCACAAGCAAAATCTACTGCTAAAAATTCCTTTTCAGTAGTAGCATAATTTCTCTGGGCACTGTCTAGAGTTTTACTAGCATATTGTATAACATTTAATTTCCTATCGACTCTTTGCCCTAGAACAACACCTACAGCATAATCACTAGCATTACACATAATTTCAAAAGGTAAATTCCAATCAGGTGGCTGAACAATAGGTGCGAAAATCAAAGCTTTCTTAAGTATTTCAAATGCCTCTACACAATCATCATCAAAGACAAAAGGAATATCTTTTTGTAATAGATTAGTCAGAGGCCGAGAAATTTTTGAGAAGTCCTTAATGAACCTCCTATAAAAACCAGCATGACCCAGAAAACTTCCTATACCTTTGATGTCCTTAGGACACGGCATCTTTTCAATAGCATCAACTTTAGCTTTATCAACTTCAATACCTCTTTCAAAAATTCTATGCCCCAGGACAATGTCTTCAATAACCATAAAGTGTCATTTCTCCCAATTCAAGACGAGATTAGTTTCTTCACATCTCTGCAAAACTCGATCAAGGTTGCTCAAGTAATCATCAAAAGAGGATCCATAAACGGAGAAATCGTCCATGAAAACCTCACAAATCTTTTCACAAAAATCAGAGAATATAGCCATCATGCATCTTTGAAAGGTAGCAGGTGCATTACATAAACCAAAAGGCATACGTCTATAAGCAAAGGTACCAAAAGGACAAGTAAAAGTGGTCTTTTCTTGATCCTCAGCTGACACAGGTATTTGAGAGAAACCAGAGTAACCATCTAGAAAGCAAAAATGTGTATGTTTGGATAATCTTTCTAGCATTTGATCAATAAAAGGCAAAGGGTAATGATCTTTTTTAGTAGCTTTATTTAATTTGTGGAAATCAATTACCATCCTATACCCTGTAATAATTCTTTGCAGGATCAATTCATCTTTATCATTAGGAACGACGGTAATACCTCCCTTCTTAGGGACACAATGGACAGGACTTACCCACTGACTATCAGCAACGGGATAAATTATACCTGCCTCGAGGAGCTTTAATATTTCCTTTCTTACCACTTCTTTCATCTTAGGATTTAGCCGTCGTTGGTGATCAATAACTGGTTTGGCATCTTTCTCCAAATTTATTTTGTGTTGACATAGACTGGGACTAATGCCCGTAAGATCATCAAGAGTGTTTCCAATAGCATCACGGTGCTTCTTCAGAGTTTTCAATAATTTCTCTTCCTCCTTCTCTTAAAGGTTAACACTAATAATAACAGGATATATCTTCTTTTCATCAAGATAAGCATATTTAAGAGTATCAGGTAATGGTTTAAGCTCAAACGCGGGATCACCCTTGGGTGGAGGAGGATCCCCTAAAATTTCAACAGGCAAGTTGTGTTTCAAAATAGGTCCCTGTTTAAAGTATAGTTCATCTATTTCCCTTCTTTCATGCATAAACATATCATTTTCATGGTCGACCAAATATTGTTCTAAAGGATCATTAGGAGGCACGGCAATAGAAGCAAGACCAATAATTTCATCTGTACTAGGCAATTCCTCATCACGGGGTTGTCTACTAAATTTAGCAAAATTAAACTCATGAGACATATCCCCCAAACCAATAGTAACAACATCCTTTTCGCAGTCTATCCTAGCATTAACAGTGTTCAAGAAGGGTCTACCAAATATAATGGGACAAAAGCTATCTTGTGGGGAACCAAGAACAAGAAAATCAGCAGGATATTTAACTTTCCCACACAAGACTTCAACATCTCTAACAATCCCAATCGATGAAATAGTATCTCTATTAGCAAGCTTAATCGTAACATCAATTTCTTCTATCTCAGCAGGTGCAATATCATGCATAATTTCTTTGTATAAGGAATGAGGTATTGCACTTGCACTAGCACCCATATCACAGAAGCCATGATAACAATGATCTCCTATCTTAACAGAAATAACATTCATGCCTACCACAGGTCTATGTTTATCTTTAGCACCAGGTTTAGCAATTATAGTAGTCTCATCACAAAAGTAAATAACATGCCCATCGATATTATCAGCCAATAGATCTTTAACCATAGCAATTTTAGGTTCAACTTTAACATTCTCAGGGGGTTTGTGTGTCCTAATATTACTTTTGTTGACTACAGTTGAAGCTTTAGCATGATCCTTTATTCTAACAGGGAAAGGTGGCTGCTCAACATAAGCAGTAGGAACAATAGGATCATTATAAGTGATAGTCTTTTCTTCAACTTTAATAGGTGCAACTACTATTACTTCAATGGGAGGTTTATATTTAAACCACTTCTCCTTAGGGAGATCAACATGAGTAGCAAAGGATTCACAGAAAGAAGCTACTATCTCAGAGTCAAGTCCATATTTAGTACTAAACTTACGAAAAGCATTGGTATCCATAAAAGATTTAACACAATCAAACTTCGGTGTTATACCTGACTCCTTACCTTCGTCGAGATCCCAATCTTCAGAGTTGTGTGTAATTCTCTCCAATAAATCCCATCTGAATTCAATAGTCTTCATCATAAAAGAACCAGTACAAGAAGTATCGAGCATGGAGCGATTGTTGTCAGGAAGCCGAGCATAAAAATTCTGAATAATTATTTCTCTTGAGAGCTCATGATTGGGGCATGAATATAACATTGACTTAAGCCTCCCCCAAGCTTGAGCGCTGCTTTCTCCTTCGCGAGGCCAAAAATTATATATATAATTACGATCACGATGAACAAGATGCATAGGATAAAACTTCTGATGAAATTCCAATTTCAATCGTTTGTAGTCCCATGATCCCATATCATCACATAGCCTATACCATGTTAATGCCTCTCCTTAAAATATAAAGGGAAGACCTTCTTCTTGATAACATCATCGGGCATACCTGAAAGCTTAAATAATCCACAAACTTCATCCACATAGATTAAGTGTAAATCGGGATGCAATGTTCCATCTCCTGCAAAAGGATTAGCTAGCAGTTTCTCTATCATACCCGAAGGAATTTCAAAGTAAACATTTTCAGTAGGTTCAGTAGGTTGAGGGGTAGCTAATTGTGGTTCCGGACAGGGTGAAGATACCCCAAACAAAACCCTCAAAGGATTGTTTTCCATAGTAACAAGTGACAGTAAATTTCAGCACACTATATAAATTTTTCCTTACCAAATTCCACCTACCAAAGGCTCTTCACTCCCCGGCAACGGCGCCAGAAAAGAGTCTTGATGACCCACAAGTATAGGGGATCTATCGTAGTCCTTTTGATAAGTAAGAGTGTCAAACCCAACGAGGAGCAGAAGGAAATGATAAGCGGTTTTCAGCAAGGTATTCTCTACAAGCACTAAAAATATCGGTAATAGATAGTTTTGTGATAAGGTAATTTGTAACGGGTAACAAGTAATGAAAGTAAACAAGGTGCAGCAAGATGGCCCAATCCTTTTTGTAGCAAGAGACAAGCCTGGACAAACTCTTATATAGAGAAAAGCACTCCCGAGGACACATGTGAATTATCGTCAAGCTAGTGTTCATCACGCTCATATGATTCGCGTTCGTTACTTTGATAATTTGGTATGTGGGTGGACCGGTGCTTGGGTGCTGCCCTTTCTTGGACAAGCATCCCACTTATGATTAACCCCTATTGCAAGCATCCACAACTACATAAGTAGTATTAAGGTGAACCTAACCATAGCATGAAACATATGGATCCAAATCAGCCCCTTACGAAGCAACTCATAAACTAGGGTTTAAGCTTCTGTCACTCTAGCAACCCATCATCTACATATTACTTACCAATGCCTTCCTCTAGGACCAAACAATGGTGAAGTGTCATGTAGTCGACGTTCACATAACACCACTAGAGGAAAGACAACATACATCTCATCAAAATATCGAATGAATACCAAATTCACATGACTACTAATAGCAAGACTTCTCCCATGTCCTCACGAAGAAACGTAACTACTCACAAATCATATTCATGTTCATAATCAGAGGGGTATTAATATGCATAATGGATCTGAACATATGATCTTCCACCAAATAAACCAACTAGCATCAACTACAAGGAGTAATCAACACTACTAGCAACCCACAGGTACCAATCTGAGGCTTTGGGACAAAGATTGGATACAAGAGATGAACTAGGGTTTTAGAGGAGATGGTGCTGGTGAAGATGTTGATGGAGATTGACCCCTCCCGATGAGAGGATCGTTGGTGATGACGATGGCGATGATTTCCCCATCCCGGAGGGAAGTTCCCCGGCAGAACAGCTCTGCCGGAGCCCTAGATTGGTTCCGCCAAGGTTCCGCCTCATGGCAGTGGAGTTTCCTCCCGAAAGCTTGCTTATGATTTTTCCTCGGACGAAAGACTTCATATAGCAGAAGATGGGCACCAGAGGCCTGCCAGGGGGCCCACGAGGCAGGGGTGCGCGCCCCCCACCCTCGTGGCCAGGGTGTGGCCCCCCTATGGTATTTTCTTCGCTCAGTATTTTTTATCAATCCCAAAACTGACTTCCGTGAAGTGTCAGGACTTTTGGAGCTGTGCAGAATAGGTCTCTAATATTTGCTCCTTTTCCAGCCCAGAATCCCAGCTGCCGGCATTCTCCCTCTTCATGTAAACCTTGTAAAATAAGAGAGGATAGGCATAAGTATTGTAACATAATGTGTAATAACAGCCCATAATGCAATAAATATCGATATAAAAGCATGATGAAAAATGGACGTATCACCTACGCATCAAAACCACAACGATTTTTCGTCAAGTATGTGCTTTTTTAACCTTCAACAAGGACCGGGCGTAGCCACACTCGATTCAACTAAAGTTGGAGAAACTGACACCCGCCAGCCACCTGTGTGCGAAGCACGTCGGTAGAACCAGTCTCGCGTAAGCTTACGCGTAACGTCGGTCCAGGCCACTTCATCCAAGAATACCGCCGAATCAAAGTATGACATGCTAGTAAGCAGTATGACTATTATCGCCCACAACTCACTTGTGTTCTACTCGTGCATATAACATCTACGCATAAACCTGGCTCGGATACCACTGTTGGGGAACGCAGTAATTTCAAAAAAATTCCCTACGCTCACGCAAGATCATGGTGATGCATAGCAACGAGAGGGCAGAGTGTAGTCCAAGTACCCTCGTAGACCATAAGTGGAAGCGTTATGACAATGCGGTTGATGTAGTCGGACGTCTTCACGATCGACCGAGCCTAGTACCGAAAGTACGGCACCTCCGCGATCTACACACGTTCGGCTCGGTGATGTCCCACGAACTCTCAATCCAGCTGAGTGTCGAGGGAGAGCTTCGTCAACACGACGGCATGATGACGGTGATGAGGAAGCTACCGGCGCAGGGCTTCGCCTAAGCACTGCAACGATATGACCGAGCTGGATTATGGTGGAGGGGGGCACCGCACATGGCTAAGAGATCAATGATCAACTTGTGTGTCTATGGGGTGCCCCCCTCCCCCATATATAAAGGAGTGGAGGAGGGGGAGAGGGCCGGCCTCCTAGGCGCGCCCAAGGGGGGAGTCCTACTCCCGGTGGGAGTAGGATTCCCCCTTCCCTAGTTGGAGTAGGAGAGGGAAGGAAGGGGGAGAAGAAGAGAAGGAAAGGGGGGCCGGCTCCCTTCCCAATTTGGATTGGGATTGGGGGGGTGCGCCCCCACCTTGGCCGCCTCCTCCTCCTTTCCACTATGGCCCAGTCAGGCCCATTGACTCCCCGGGGGGTTCCGGTAACCTCCCGGGGCTCCGGTAAATGCCCGAACTCACCCGGAACCATTCCGATGTCCAAACATAGCCATACAATATATCGATCTTTATGTCTCTACCATTTCGAGACTCCTCGTCATGTCCGTGATCTCATCCGGGACTCCGAACAACCTTCGGTACACCAAAACACATAAACTCATAATACCAATCGTCACAGAACGTTAAGCGTGCGGACCCTATGGGTTCGAGAACTATGTAGACATGACCGAGACTCATCTCCGGTCAATAACCAATAGTGGAACCTGGATGCTCATATTGGTTCCTACATATTCTACGAAGATCTTTATCGGTCAAACCGCATAACAACATAGGTTGTTCCCTTTGTCATCGGTATGTTACTTGCCCGAGATTCGATCGTCGGTATCTCAATACCTAGTTCAATCTCGTTACCGGCAAGTCTCTTTACTCGTTCCATAATACATCATCCCATAACTAACTCATTAGTCACATTGCTTGCAAGGCTTATAGTGATGTGCATTACCGAGAGGGCCCAGAGATACCTCTCCGACAATTGGACTGACAAATCCTAATCTCGATCTATGCCAACTCAACAAACACCATTGGAGACACCTGTAGAACATCTTTGTAATCACCCAGTTATGTTGTGACATTTGATAGCACACAAAGTGTTCCTCCGGTATTCAGGAGTTGCATAATCTCATAGTCATAGGAACATGTATAAGTCATGAAGAAAGCAATAGCAACATACTAAACGATCAAGTGCTAAGCTAACGGAATGGGTCAAGTCAATCACATCATTCTCTAATGATGTGATTCCGTTAATCAAATGACAACTCATGTCTATGGCTAGGAAACTTAATCATCTTTGATTCAACGAGCTAGTCAAGTAGAGGCATACTAGTGACACTCTGTTTGTCCATGTATTCACACATGTACTAAGTTTCCGGTTAATACAATTCTAGCATGAATAATAAACATTTATCATGATATAAGGAAATATAAATAACAACTTTATTATTGCCTCTAGGGCATATTTCCTTCAAACATAAGGAAAACATTCTCAAATTTTTACCAGGGCACGGTGAGGCCATACCATGGCACCACGCCAGGCGTCATGTTTTCCAATCATGTATTTCATTTTTGCATAGTTGTTAACCCAGTAAATGACGCGTTTATGGTTGACTATTGCCACACATTGCCTTGAAATATCTTCCCATTCCTTGTAGAAGGCATGAGAATGTACTAAATAGCACGAGCATGGTTTTCCAGACCATTCTTCTACACTTTTTCATGCACCGATTGTTCAAATTTGAATTATGTGCATTAATGCCTAGAAAATGCAAATAATCCCCTAAATATGGTAAATGAGCCCGGAAAATTTCAAATTTGAACACGTTGCATTTGAGGTGGTATGTTGATCGTTGGAAAAAAAAGAATGACAAACTAGGACAGAAATTTGGATTCCCCTTCAATCTTAGTGATTTCCCTCTCGAAAGCATGGAACTTCCTCGGTGATGGTTCGATTTATGAAGGGCATGCATGACGACATAAGTCAAACCTTCTCAGCTTTTAACCAGGGCACGGTGAGGCCATGCCATGGCACCATGCCAGGCGTCATGTTTTTCAAGCACATATTTCATTTTTCTATAGTTGATAACCCAGTAAATGACACGTTTGTGGTTGACTACTGCCACACATTCCCTTGAAATCTCTGCCCATTCCTTGTAAGAGGCTTGAGAATTTACTACATACCACGAGTATGGTTTTTCCAGACCGTTCTTGTGCACCTTTTCATGCATCGATTGTTCAAATTTGAATTATGTGGATTAATGCCTAGAAAATGCACATAATCCCCTAATATGGTAAATGAGCCCGGAAAAAAGCCAAATGTGAACACGTTGCATTTGAGGGGGTATGTTGATTGCAGAAAAAACTGAATGACAAGCTAGGAAGGAAATTTTGATTCTCGGCCCCTTCAATCTTGTTGATTTCCCCCTCAAAACCATGGAATTTCCTCGGTGATGGTTCGATTTATGAATGCGTGCATGACGACATAAGACAAATGTTCTCAAATTTTTACCAGGGCATGGTGAGGCCATACCATGGCACCATGCCAAGCGTCATGTTTTACAAGCATGTATTTTATTTTTGTATAGTACCCACTAAACACATTTCCTTGAAATATCTGCCCATTCCTTGTAAAAGGCATGAGAATTTACTAAATAGCACGATCATGGTTTTCTAGACCGTTCTCATGCACCTTTTCAAGCACCGATTGTTTGAATTTGAATTATGTGCATTAATGCCTAGAAAATGCACATAATCCCCTAAATATTGTAAATGAACCTGGAAAAGTGCCAAATTTGAACACGGTGATTAGCAGGGTTTATGTTCATCGTAAAAAAACTCATGGACAAAGGACAAAGGAAATTTGGATTCCCATTCAATCTCGATGATTTACTATCGCACACGATTCATCTCCGTTACCTCTGCGAACCGTGTGTGTTCACTCACACATGCAAAAGGAAAAAGAAAACCCTCGCCCACTTCGTCCCCACCCACTCGCTGCGGACTCCTCCGCAACTCTGCACCTCATCAACTTCTATCGCGGCGGCCACCCTAAGCTCGACGGCTGTTGTCGGCGGGCAGAGGTCACGCTCCAAACGGCACGGGATTTCGCGCCTACCGCTTTCCGCCGCCTATCTGCACCGACATTCTAGACTCTGGTCGACTGGGGTTTTCTGCGAGATTCGGCCGGGGATTTTTCTCATGGAGAAGGTAATCAACTTAGCTAAATATTCACTCATCTCTCATCGTGGTCCGTATGTCGCTGTTAATCAACCGGCGGAAATCATCGTGGAATCATTTTTGTTCTAGCTGATTCGTGGGTGTTCATTCATGTGTCCACAGTGTGAGCACAAATCGGGCAAGTGTCGTCGCGGCCAGTTCGAAACGAAGTCATAGCTCACCATTCGGATGACTTCAGGGAGCGCTCGTTATGTTCAATCTCAACCTACCACGGTCGGCATGGCCTAAATTTGTGAACATATACCGTATGTTGCTACATTATCTATATATTTGCATCATATCTTTGTTACATTATCTATTTTTAATTATATATTTTTGTACTTTGCTTTCAACTATATATTGATCTGTTCTATCAGTTACTCCCATATTTGCATCTTGCTTTCTTATTTCAATATATCTAATTTACGATCTTAATTTTCATTTCTAGCAGTACATCCCTTGCTTTGCAAGAATAGGAGTAGAAGGAAATCTTGGGCTTTACTTTGTTGATGACTCCCAAGATTTCATATTGACAACGCAGCATGGGTTTACAATGACGGTTAGCGTAAAACTTGATAAAGATGGTCAATCCTATATAATGCGGACCTTTGGAGAAAAATGTCTAAGTGTTATGAACTTGAAGCTAGCAATAAAATTCTAGTGCGCGCACCACAACCTGGTCTAATTAACATGGATGTTTACTTCCCCAACGTCATCAGCCGATCAAAGTTTGATCGAGGTTAGTGTCCTTTCAACTTTATCCATGCTGTCATATTACTTAGCAAAATCGGGGTATTTGTTCTGACTAATTGATCACTATTTAAGCAACCAATTGTGATTTCATTTTCTGACTCCATTCATGGGTAGTAACAAATTCTATTTACCAATTTATGCGCACTATATATTCTTCTGCCATGTTCTGAATAAATAATACATTTTCCACCTTTTAAGCAGGATATGTTGGATACATAGTGAATGATCTGTATGTTACTAAGCGTACCAAATTTCATTGGAAGGACTTGAAGCATGTCATAAACTTTTTTGATAACCTGACAGAGATAGCACAGCGTATGAACGCTGTATTTTGGATGGGATTAATATTAGCTATGGTACACACAGTGAACAAGACCAATTATGTGCACAAAATGCTGGTAAAAAGTCTTATTTTAATGTTGCTGCTCATAAACTATATATATCTTCAACGATACGTTACAATTGGTTTTTATTCTACATTCCGACAGAAATTGCCCGTTGTAACAGTTCCTGGATCGATTTCCCGGCGTGGTCGAATTACACTTGTGCCTGCTAATAACGCCAAAGTGATTGCAAGGTACTGCATTTCCCGCAGAAATGGAACCATTCAAATGTCACAACACTAGTTCAGTAATGCACTTGGGTTAGATCTGCATGTTGCATCATGTTTAAATTTTATATAAACTTGAAATGGGGATTCAACAAACCCTCGCACCCCTTTGAATTACTAGGTTCAACCAAAATTGGTTTCAATGAACCTGAAATGCCCTTCAAAAATGTTCATGATTTAGGGAAAAAGGTGAAAAGCCTAACCATAAATAGTGCACATTTTTGCAGGACCAAACTGGGCATTGAATTAAATCGGACCATATTTGAATTGGGGCTATTTAAATAATATATATATTTTAAAAGCTCCAAATATTTTGAAACTTGCCGAGGGCTTCTGGAATATTCCAGAGTGAGCCCACAAAAAAGTTTCAAAGTTCTCAAAAATGTTTTAGTGCCTAAACTAAAACAAAACATAAAGAAATAAACAGAAAAGAGAAAGAAATAGAAGACAAAGAGAGAGAGAGAGAGAGAGACCTACCAGCGGCCCAGCACTGTGTGGCCCAGCTGGGCCAGCCCACCAGCGCCGTCGTCCTCCTGGCGCCAGTCGGCTGGGCGTGTGGCCGACGCGCGCGCACGGCGAGAGCGCCACGCCACCAACACCCTGCCTGCGTCCACGAGACAGCGCGACGCCGTTGATGTTCTCCTTGGTGCCGTCCCGATCGAGCGGTCCCTCTCATCCCTCCCCCTGCTCTCTCCCTCGCTCTCCTCCACCATGGCCGAAGCCGCCATGGCCACGCCACCGTGAACCCCTGTGCCTACCGTGCTTCCCTCGCCTCCCCGTGCTTTCCAAGACCACCGCGATGACCGCTGCTTCGCCCCACCCTGGCCCCGAGTGCTGGGACGTCCTACTTCGCTAGCTGGTTTACCTTCTTCCTCCTTGGTCGTCGGAAGCCGCACGCGTCGATTCACCGCCGTCTCCGCCTTCCCGAGCTCTCCGACCCCCTCGTCCGACCCGCTGTGAGCTCCTGCATTTAACCCCCTAACCCCGCTGCCTTTTCCTCACCATAGCCGTTGCCCCCTTACTGACCATAGCATGCCGCCGCCCGAGCTCGCCGTCGACGCAGCTCTGATGACCATTTGGTCACCCCGGCGACTCCAACACGCTCGTGGCACCCCGCAGAGCATGCCTAGCGCAAGTAGCCTTCCGTTTGCACGCCGCAACAGCTATTCTGTGGTCGCCTGAACTCCGGCCGCCGGGAATGACCTCGCCGCCGTTGACTCCGGCCACACGAGGCCCGGAAACCACCACCATCCCATGCGACGTCGCGCCAGCTCTCTGTAGAGACCAACGTTGCATCGAACGGTGCCCCGTAGAGGAAACCCGAGGCACAAGAGCGCCGCTGACCTCGCCGGCGGCTAAATGCCGGCGAGTTTGACCCAGTTGACCAGGGGTTTGACTCCCCCTGACCCACTGACATGTGGGCCAGGCCCGAATTAGTATAGGCCTAGGGTTAAATTAGTGCTAATTAACAACTTAGTTAGAGGAGAGGCTGACATGCGGGACCCACACGTCAGGTTTGACCTGGCACGGTTAGTTGACCGCTGACGTCACAGTAACGCAAAGCTGACGTAGTAAATGTTTTCTGAGATTTAAAATAAATCAGAAATGATTTATTTATTTCAGAAAATATCCAAAACTTCAAAAATTCATAGAAATTAATCTATAACTCCAAATGAAATAAATTATATATGAAATATGATCAGAAAAATCCAATCTATCCATCTGTACCTTTTTCATGCATGGTAGAACAACTTATGACTACTGTTTAGGGCAAATCAAATGAATGGCATTTGAATATCCACATATGGGGTTTGAATTTGAATCTTGTGTTCAAACCAACTCCATTTAAATTGCTGCTAGTTGCATTAGCTCAAATCACAGCATGTTGCCATGTCATGATCATACATCATATTGTTACATTCCATTGATTTTGTTCTTTCTCTGTTGCCGGTGTTTGTCCCCTCTCAGTAGACGTTGTTCCAGCGATGAAATCGATGACACCGATGAAGAGCTATTACTATCTTCAGAAGTGCCAGGCAAGCAAAACCCCCTTGTTCATTCTGATACAATCCCACTCTCTCGCTTCTGCTCTCTTTTACTGCATTAGGACAACAACACTTCAACTGTTACATGATGCGGTAGTTGAACCCCTTTCCTCTGCATGACCTATCATTTCCACAGTAAATAGATGAAACCCACTAGCATGAGTAGGAGTTGTTTGAGCCCTGATGTGCCTACTCATTCATGCTTGTTGTCATGCCTTCTACTCCTTAGAGTTGAGTCAGGTCTGATTCATCGGGGATGAATTGGAATGTGGTCATCATGTCCTACTGTTGAGAGTTAAGTGTGTGAATACGATTTGGTAAAGGTAGCGGTGAGAGGCCATGTAGGAGTACATGGTGGGTTGTCTCATTGAAACCATCCTCAGGAACTGAGTTCTGTGTCTGTGATCCAAGACAACTGTCACCACACATTGGGTTCTGGTAACTCGACCCCTCTCGGCTTATTAATCAACTCGATCTCTGTCCAGGAGTTGCAACTAGTTTCTGGTGTTTGTAGGTAGTGTTAGTAGTCTACCAAGTGGCACCCGGTACAGGTGGGCTTGGGACAGACTAGGCACCGTGGCCTGGTGAACCAAGCGTCGCCCATTTGGTGGGCTTGGAAACCCTGTACACATCGTTTGGGGCCATGAGCGACGCCCTGGCCGGATCTCCTTGCGGATGGAACCCGAATAGGCGATAAACCTCGACTAGAGTCTTGCGTGGTTAGTCAGGTCGTGGCCGACACCCTCGCCAGGCTTCCGCTTGAAGGTTGCCGAGATACATGACGTGTACGTGGTGGTAAGTGGCGAGAGTGTGTGTGAAGAAGTACACCCCTGCAGGGTTAACATGATCTATTCGTATAGCCGCGTCCGTGGTAAAGGACTACTGGGTTGCTTATACAATTCATAGACAAGTGAAAGTGGATACTCTAAAATGCGCAAGATAAGCGTGAGTGCTATGGATGGCCTTCTCGTAGGGAGACGGGGGCGGATCCATAGTGGTGTATTGATATGGTGAATATGTGGACTCGTGTGCGCCACCTCAAAAGAGTTACCAGCAGTCGTAGTATAGGATAGCCACTGAGTCAAAGCTGGCTTGCTTCAGTTAAACTCCACCACCCCTTTGTTGATACTGATGCATATGTAGCTAGTTCTGATGTAAGTCTTGCTGGGTACATTTGTACTCACGTTTGCTTAATTTATGTTTTTGCAGAGATACTTCAGTCTCAATAGTAGTTTTGCGTGGACTTCGACGTTTAGCTTGTTACCTCAGCTACGATCTTGTACCCTTGGGAGGGTCTTGTAGATAGTTAGGCTTTTCAACCTTTTTCATTTGTAGTTGTCTGTACGGAGACATGTTATGATTCTGTTGCTTGTATACTCTGTATATGGGGTCATGTGACCCATGTTTGTAATATCTGGCTCCTCGGAGCCTATTGAATAAATACTTTGAGTCGTAGAGTTCTGTTGTGATGCCATGTTGTATTTGCACATAGCGAGCATAGTGTGTGTATGTTATTGAAATGCTTGGTATGTGTGGGATCCGACACCATAGTTGTTTATTCTTGGTAGCCTCTCTTATGGGGAAATGTCTCCTAGTGCTTCCACTGAGCCATGGTAGCTTGCTACTGCTCCGGAACACTTAGGCTGGCCGGCATGGGTCCTCCTTCGTTCCTGTGTCTGTCCCTTCGGGGAAATATCGCGCGTTGTTCCTTTAAGTCCTTGTAGCTTGCTACGACTTGGGTTCATACATTGATGACCGACACGTTCGTTGCTGGGTCATGTATGCATGTCCGTGTAAGTTAGTGCCACTTTGGATTCACGACTAGTAATATCGGCCCGGGTTCTCTGTCATATGGATGCTAGCAACACTATCATATATGTGAGCCAAAAGGCGCAAACGGTCCCGGGCCAGGTAAGGTGGCACCCGTGGGGATACCGTGCGTGAGGCCGCAAAGTGATATGATGTGTTACATGCTAGATCGGTGTGACTTAGGATCGGAGTCCTGCCAGCTTTGGTATCAGAGCCTGACTGCCTGTAGGATTACCAAGCCAAACTTGTCGAAGTTGAGTCTAGAAATTCTTTAGTTATGTAAGGGAATTGATTGTGGAGGGGAACGTAAGGCTCTTTTTACTCCTTTACCTTATCTCTTCTGATCTGAGTCATCTTATCTTTCCTACGGGGTTAAGGAACTAGGATTTCTATTCTTTCTATCAGGATCACGTGTTACTAATACATAGACTTATAGGATTGATGGATTCAAGTCTCAATTCAGTTTCTATTACTTCCGTATGTTCATAGCTGGCCTCAAAACCTTGATATTGTGATGTTGAGTGGTCATGCCACTATTTTGCAGGATGTCTCAAATCTTTTTGAGCATTTACAGCCGTTATGTTGTCCGAGTAATCCCAGGTTTTGAAATAGTCTGATGCATCTGCAAATCCCTTCTTTCCGTTGCTGGTGTTTCTTTGGGCCAGTTTGACCACACTAATCGGTGAGTTGAGGTACTTAGTTGCCCCGACATATATGTTGGAGTTATTATTATGACCCTAGGCGTCTTAGAGAACCACCCAGTAATCTAGCAATGCTTTGTATTCCTAGTGTGATGATTCTGGCCACCATTCTCGAAAGCATCTCGTGATGTTATTTAGTATGTAGGTATTCTATTTCTGGGTTCTCAAACCCAAGATTCACTCTACTTACTTAATGTTGATAGTGTTTTCTCATTCCTTTAGGATATTAGTAACCTTTGCGATAGTCTTCGAGGTCCATGGTGTATCATTCTTCCAGTACCATGAACCATTATGGCAGAAGTTCTTTTGAACCAAAAGATCACAACCAGAGTGCTCTTGATGAGTCCTCCATTCTATATTGTGAATCTGCCAGTTCTATCTTTCTGCGTGGGTTATCCGGAAGAAATGTTGAGCTTTGCTCGACATACTAATCTATGCATCCACAACTCAGAAAGATATATGTCCCTTTGAGTTGTCCCTCTTTAGTTGTTTTCTGACCTTCGTCTATCAATTGATAGTCAAGAGTATTTGTGCATACTCATCGATGCCCATTACTCTTGTGGTCCATCATGCCATTCTAGTTCAGAATGACTAGGAGAAACAAACTCCAGTACCTCATCCATTTCTAGGATTGGGTCAAAGCAGTTGTATTCTGCAGATCAAATGCCAATCTAGCTTTTGTTCTGTTCTACCTTGGAGTATTACCATATTTACATCAAGAATATCATGGGAATTGCACACCATCCTATGAACTCTTGCTAGAGTGATACTTCTCACCATCGTCATTCATTCCTCGGTTCCCATGTTGTTGCGACCGGAATACCGACAAATGAAGCGTGATGCATGAAATCAATACTCCTAGCAACCCCGTTGCTTGGTAGTTAATGGTCAATAATTTCATTCTTAGCATGTTAGTTATTGAATCATCATTCTAAGATTGATCGTGCTACCTAGTCTGTTTACTTGGTGCACTTTCCGATCAATGAGTTAGGATTGTGTCAATCCCTTGCTTATTTGATCACATCATCTTGCCTTGAAAGCAAGATTGTTCTCGAGCTTCATAACATACCGGTGGTTCGTGATTTCCCGAATATCTTCTCGGAAGTATCACCAGGTTGTTCCCTGAACGTTATGTTGAGTTCGTGATCAAGTTGGTTTCTTGTAAACCACCCATTCTCCAAGACTCTGTGTTGGATACCCTGGACTAGTTGGTTAAGCTAAACAACAACTTGGAGAGTTGGAAGATAAAGCTTTGCCTTACTTAGTTCATTCTAAAGGGATATCTTTTGAGTGTGTGTGTTGAAGAAAGATGATATCTTCATCGATTGGTCCTCGTGATTAGTTGTTGGATCTATTGTCTTGTCAAAACTTTGATTTGAGTGTGGGCTATCGTCAAATCAAATCAGAACCAACGATGTTCGTAATGTTGTCTTACTCGTGGTTGTTTCCTCGAGCATACATCGTTATATCTCTTGGTCTGATAAATGCTATCATCTTGTTCACATAGTTATGGAACTCCATTTGTATGGGAACCTAGATGAATTGTTGTTGAGCCCATCGACAACATCCTTATTCTATCCATGATTTTGTTGAACATTAAGCTAGTGTTGGAAACTTTTTAAGGCATTTCCTCATGCTAGCTCATGAAGAATATGTACGGATGAAAGAAGTAACTTCCTCTAATTCATGTGCATTCGATGCAAGTTGCCGCCGTGAATTCAAGAAAGCTTGTTTTTGCCTCCTCTGGAATCATCCCAAGTCAGTCATGCAGGTGCGAAGTATACTATGGTTTGAGAGATTAGCTACCTCCATGCTATATGTGTTCCTAGCACACCAAGCCAATGATTGATTTGTTCAAGGAAGAGAAGTCTATGCTTGGGATCTAATCCATGGACTTGCGTAAAGACTTTGAAATCCTTCATGATGGATCCTAACCAGAACTTGGTAGTATTTTGTTGTAAGACTTCTATGTGGGCATGCTTATCTTGGACAATGTGTTCACATGTATGTAGCAGAATCAGCTCATGTTTTGGAGCTTTCTATCGTAGTTCATTTCCCGAGAATCTCGCAACGTCATCTCGTCGGTTGCGTTGCAAACTTTCTTTCAGACATGCTGAGTCTGAAGTATCCTATCACCAATCAGATCTGAATCTCAGGCATATATGATGGTTGGAACCTTCCCAACATTTGCATTTTGTTCCCAGCTTGCACCTCCATTGTGCCAATTTTCCATGGGCTGCCCCTCTCAGTAATTGTTGTTCAGGATCATCTTCAAAAGTGGTCCTACCCTGGGCCCTATCCTTTCCCGACGATAAGCAAAAATCATCCCTTGCGTTGTCTTCAACAAGGTAGTCCACATCATCCATTCTAGTCCGAGTATGTCATTCTTCAAACTCCTTCAAATGATCGATTGTGGTTTGCCTTAGGCTGGTATAGAGAGTTTCAATGATATATGTATCAAAGTAATTCTTTTTTCCACTTAAGAGAATAATTCTACGAGTCACCTTCACCAAGGAGCCCCATTTCATATGAAGGGCAATCAACCCCTCGCTACGTTGACACCCATTCACCACCTTCTTAAATGTGGAATTTTTGCCTACCCAATTGAATCCTTGTCATCTACTTCTTTCCATTGCACCTGATGTGTGATTTATGACTCAACTCCAGAGATGTTTATACGCTCAATCCATGAGTTGATCCAGAGTTGCTCAATCTTCTTGAAGATCGATTTTTGTAGAGTTTTCCTTTCTTTTTTCATCATGTTGGACAAAGATCTCGAACGCATAGACGTCAAGATCAACATGATGCAAGGAATCAATGTTCATATGAAGTGCAATCTAGATCGTGAAGTTTGTGTTAGCTTTGTGTCCCCTCTGTCTTCTTACATCACGTCTTGAATCTCGGGATGAGATTTTTGTTTAGTGGGGGTGAGCTGTCACAACCCTAGTTCAGTAATGCACTTGGGTTAGATCTGCATGTTGCATCATGTTTAAATTATATCTAAACTTGAAATGGGGATTCAACAAACCCTAGCACCCCTTTGAATTACTAGGTTCAACCCAAAATGGTTTCAATGAACCTGAAATGCCCTTCAAAAATGTTCATGATTTAGGGAAAAAGGTGAAAACCCTAACCATAAATAGTGCACATTTTTGCAGGACCAAACTGGGCATTGAATTAAATCACACCATATTTGAATTGGGGCTATTTAAATAATATATATATTTTAAAAGCTCCAAATATTTTGAAACTTGCGGAGGGCTTCTGGAATATTCCAGAGTGAGCCCACAAAAAAGATTCAAAGTTATCAAAAATGTTTTAGTGCCTAAACTAAAACAAAACAGAAAGAAATAAACAAAAAAGAGAAAGAAATAGAAGAGCGAGAGACAGAGAGAAACCTACCAGCGGCCCAGCTGGGCCAGCCCACCAGCGTCGTCATCCTCCTGGTGCCAGTCGGCTGGGCGTGTGGCCGACGCGCGCGCACGGCGAGAGCGCCAGGCCACCATCTGCCTGCCTGCGTCCACAGGACAGGGTGGCGCCGCTGATCTTCTCCTCGGTGTCGTCCCGATCGAGCGGTCCCTCTCATCCCTCCCCTGCTCTCTCCCTCGCTCTCCTCCACCATGGCCGAAGCCGCCATGGCCGCGCCGCCGTGAACCCCCGCGCCTACCGTGCTTCCCTCGCCTCCCCGTGCTATCCAAGACCACCGCCGATGATAGCTGCTCCGCCCCACCCTGGCCCCGAGCGCTGGGACGTCCTGCTTCGCTGGCTGCTTCACCTTCTTCCTCCTCGGTCACCGGAAGCCGCACGTGTCCATTCGCCGCCGTCTCCGCCTTCCCGAGCTCTCCGACCCCCTCGTCCGACCCGTTGTGAGCTCCTGCATCTAACCCCCGTAACCCTGCTGCCTTTTTCTCACCGTAGCCGTCGCCCCCTTGCTGACCGTAGCACGCCGCCGCCCGAGCTCGCCGTCGACGCAGCTCCGATGACCATTTGGTCACCCCGGCGACTCCAACGTGCTCGTGGAACCCCGCGGAGCATGCCTAGCGCAAGTAGCCTTCCGTTTGCACGCCGCAACAGCTATTCCATGGTCGCCCAAACTCCGGCCGCCGCGGATGACCTCGCCGCCGTTGACTCCGGCCACACCAGGCCCGAAAACCAACACCATCCAACACGCAGTCACGCCAGCTCTCCATAGAGACCAACGTCGCATCGAACGGTGCCCCGTAGAGGAAACCCGAGGCACAAGAGCGCCGCTGACCTCGCCGGCGGCTAAACACCGCCGAGTTGACCCAGTTGACTAGGGGTTTGACTCCCCCCTGACCCACTGACATGTGGGCCAGGCCTGAATTAGTTTAGGCTTAGGGTTAAATTGGAGCTAATTAACAACTTAGTTAGAGGAGAGGCTGACATGCGGGACCCACACGTCAGGTTTGACCTGGCACAGTCAGTTGACCGCTAACGTCACAGTGACGCAAAGCTGACGCAGTAAATGTTTGCTGGGATTAAAATAAATCAAAAATGATTTATTTATTTCAGAAAATATCCAAAACTTCAAAAATTCATAGAAATTAATATATAACTCCAAATGAAATAAATTATATATGAAAATCTATCCATCTGTACCTTTTTCATGCATGTTAGAGCAACTTGTGACTACTGTTTAGGGCAAATCAAATGAATGGCATTTGAATATCCACATATGGGGTTTGAATTTGAATCTTGTGTTCAAACCAACTCCATTTAAATTGCTGCTAGTTGCATTAGCTCAAATCACAGCATGTTGCCATGTCATGATCATGCATCATATTGTTACATTGCATTGATTGTGTTCTTTCTCTGTTGCCGGTGTTTGTCCCCTCTCAGTAGGCATTGTTCCGGCGATGAAATCGATGACAGCAATGAAGAGCTATTACTATCTTCAGAAGTGTCAGGCAAGCAAAACCCCCTTGTCCATTCCTATACAATCCCACTCTCTCGCTTCTGCTCTCTTTTATGCATTAGGACAACAATGCTTCAACTGTTACATGCTGCGGTAGTTGAACCCCTTTCCTCTGCATGACCTGTCATTGCCACAGTAAATAGATGAAACCCACTAGCATGAGTAGGAGTTGTTTGAGCCCTGATGTGCCTACTCATTCATGCTTGTTGTCATGCCTGCTACTCCTTAGAATTGAGTCAGATCTAATTCATCGGGGATGAACTGGAATGTGGTCATCATGGCCTACTGTTGAGAGTTAAGTGTGTGAACACGATTTGGTAAAGGTAGCGGTGAGAGGCCATGTAGGAGTACATGGTGGGTTGTCTCATTGAAACCGTCCTCAGGAACTGAGTTATGTGTCTATGATCCAAGACAGTTGCTACCACGCATTGGATTCCAGTAACTCGACCCCTCTCGGCTTATTAATCAACTCGATCTCTGTCCAGGAGTTGCAACTAGTTTCTGGTGTTTGTAGGTAGTGTTAGTAGTCTACCAAGTGGCACCCGGTATAGGTGGGCTTGGGACAGACTAGGCACCGTGGCCTGGTGAACCAAGCGTCGCCCATTTGGTGGGCTTGGAAACCCTGTACACATCGTTTGGGGCCATGAGCGACGCCCTGGCCGGATCTCCTTGCGGATGGAACCCGAATAGGCGATAAACCTCGACTAGAGTCTTGCGTGGTTAGTCAGGTCGTGGCCGACACCCTCGCCAGGCTTCCGCTTGAAGGTTGCCGAGATACATGACGTGTACATGGCGGTAAGTGGCGAGAGCGTGTGTGAAGAAGTACACCCCTGCAGGGTTAACATGATCTATTAGTATAGCCGCGTCCGTGGTAAAGGACTACTGGGTTGCTTATACAATTCATAGACAAGTGAAAGTGGATACTCTAAAATGCGCAAGATAAGCGTGAGTGCTATGGATGGCCTTCTCGTAGGGAGACGGGGGCAGATCCATAGTGGTGTATTGATATGGTGAATATGTGGACTCGTGTGCGCCACCTCAAAAGAGTTACCAGCAGTCGTAGTATAGGATAGCCACTGAGTCAAAGCTGGCTTGCTGCAGTTAAACTCCACCACCCCTTTGTTGATACTGATGCACATATAGCTAGTTCTGATGTAAGTCTTGCTGGGTACACTTGTACTCACGTTTGCTTAATTTATGTTTTTGTAGAGAGAATTCCATCTCAATAGTAGTTCTGCGTGGACTTCGACGTTTAGCTTGCTACCTCAGCTACGATCTTGTACCCTTGGGAGGTTCTTGTAGATAGTTAGGCTTCTCAGCCTTTTTCATTTGTAGTTGTCTGTACTCAGACATGTTATGCTTCCGTTGCTTGTATGCTCTGTATGTGGGGTCATGTGACCCATGTTTGTAATATCTGGCTACTCGGAGTGTATTGAATAAATACTTTGAGTCGTAGAGTTTTGTTGTGATGCCTGGTATGTGTGGGATCCGACAACCTAGTTGTTTATTCTTTGTAGCCTCTTTTATGGGGAAATGTCTCCTAGTGCTTCCACTGAGCCATGGTAGCTTGCTACTGCTCCGGAACACTTAGGCTGGCCCGCATGTGTCCTCCTTCGTTCCTGTGTCTGTCCCTTCGGGGAAATGTCACACGTTGTTCCTTTAAGTCCATGTAGCTTGCTACGACTTCGGTTCATACGTTGATGACCGACACGTTTGTTGCTCGGTCATGTATGCCTGTCCCTGTAAGTTAGTGCCACTTTGGATTCACGACTAGTAATGTCAGCCCGACTTCTCTGTCATATGGATGCTAGCGACACTATCATATACGTGAGCCAAAAGGCGCAAACGGTCCCGGGCCAGGTAAGGTGGCACCCGTGGGGATACCGTGCGTGAGGCCGCAAAGTGATTTGATGTGTTACATGCTAGATCGGTGTCACATACGATAGGGGTCCTGACAATTCAAATTAACAAGTTCTCGCTTGTCGTGGCAATGCATCCATATTGGATAATTGGAGACACTGTTCTACTCATGCTCTACAAAGGCACAGGAGGGTTCTTCCTTTTCAGTGACGAGATGTCGAGTCGCCGTGATCAAGCTGCTTCCAGCGGATAGTTGTGGTTGTTGGCCCTCATCCTCTTAAAAAGTGCTAGATGTTACTATGTTAAGTATGTAGATATGAACCATATGGTTGTTGGCCCTTAGCCTATTAAAATGTGATAGTTGTTACTATGTTAAGTATGCAGATATGGACCATATGGTTGTCAAAACCGTGTTACGAAGATCCTCCTTTTGTCGAATAGTGTAACCACTATATATATGTTACTCAAATGTTGCTACCCAAGTTCTTAAATTTTCATGGAAAGTATTAGTGTCGTACACAGTTCATTGAGTTTAAGCATGTGCCCGATGTCCAGAAGGCATTTGCATATTAACTGTCCATATTGCAAATTCACACACATGATAACTTAAGGAAACATCTGTGTTACTAATCATCGCACACGAGTACTCGCAGACGCATCGTGTGCGATACTCCTAGCCACCGCAAACAACTAGTTTGCATTTTTCAAAGTTTTTTATACACACAGAATTGCACACGAACTAACTGTATCAACCATCTGTGTTGTAGTTTCTCATCGCAAATAATTCATCTGAGTCGGCTGTTTGCCACATATCACACACATCTTGTTTACGCGACTCATTTGTGTTCTTTTGGCTCATCGCAAAAAGTTCATCCATGTGAACTGTATGGCGCATATCAGACACAACTTGTTAAGTTGAACCGTTTCTGTTGTGTTCCCTATTCAAAAACAGTTAGTCCGAGTGAACCGTATGCCGTATATCACACAGACCTTGATTTGGCTAACCATTTCTTTTGCACTCCCTAATAGAAAACAGTTCATCGGAGCGAACTGTATGCCGTATATCGCACACACATTGATATGACTGCCCGTTTCTGTTGTTCTGCCTCATCGCAAACAGTTCGAATGGATTAATTGTGCCCCCTGCATCGCACACGCAACTAAAATCTGAACCGTGTTTGATGGCTCCACTATCGCAAACGTTTTGCACCTTTTTGACGGTTTGTTTACACCACCGTTTGCAATTAATGCATCGCACATAGTTTCATCAAAGGGTCTCTGATCGTAGTGTCGCGTTAGCAGCATCCTGTAGTAGTGTTCCATGAGGCAGACAAGATCTAATATGAATCTGCCAATATGAATAGGAAATCCAATCTCCTTTTGTGTAGTTGAACTAAATCAAGCAAACTTGCCGGTGTGAGATTTAAGTTGAACTGCAAAAAAACACTCTTAAAACAGAAGTATTTTGCGTAGTGAAGCAAATGGTCGCAATAGCAACGAGTTGAATAGATATCCCTGTTTTCAGAGATAAAAAAGAAACAATTACTAGCCATTAAAGAAGGATGAATCATATGCAACTCATGAATTGTCGTGAGGTTTCCCAAAAACCACGCAAGTCCAACACATAGTACTCAACGGGAACGCGGACCCCTTCAGAGGAGGCCATCGATGATTCTAGGGTATTCGATGTCGGGGAACCCAAAGCTTTTCTAGTTAGTCATGGTAATGCTCCGAGATGACGTACTCTTTTTAAACAAGGTCCTCAATAACAGGACACGAAGAATCATTTTCCTTTTTTTTCCTTTGGTTTTCTGGGAGATACACAAGCCAGCTGGGAGAGAGGGGTAGGGTCAATGAATCAAATACCTTGATCTACCATAAATAAACTATAGAGTGCAATTGTAGCACCAATAAAAAATGCACATATTATTGTGATTATAGACGTTCTTGAGACAAATTTACAAATCAATTTGTGGAAAGATCTTTAATTGGAAAAATAATAATTATGTGGGATAGATAGCCAAAGTACACCTTTTTTGCATGGGATCATAGTACATGTCTCATTTATATCATAAGATTTATAGTAGAAGTCACGTACAAAACAAACTAACAAAACTGAAATGACAGCAGAACGCTAGCCTTTGCACAAGGGAACACCAACCAAGAAGGAAAATAGCAATCAAGACTGAAGAAACCTATAAGCTTGACACCAACGCCCGTCACATACCTCTGGCACCACCACAGACGGATCACCTCCTCACCCGAGCTCGACGCGGCTCCATCGCTGATATGCAGTTTTGCGGACCTTCAAGGTGGCTCATCAAAGGTGGAACCATTACAACGAATCAGGCCGGGGCAACACCCCGTACACGCCATCGAACTCCAGATCTGGCACCCCTGCAGGACTAAAACGTCAAAGGAGAAAACCATACCCGCCATCCACGAACCACAAACCCAGCACATGATTCATCATCTTCCAGATGCCGCCGATGCAGACTACAATCGGCATCCGCTTTTGGACGACCTCCCAAGCTCCACGCCGACGCTGGAGCAAACGTCGTCGCAACGGCGAAGCCTGAGAGCACACGTCCACCACGAGGATGCTGCCGCCGCCATGTCATCCCATCCTTGCTTGAATAGATTGATTTTCAAATACATCCCCACCCATAGGACCGATCGCCTACTTGGGGTAGGATTTGAAAAATCTTTATTCAGCGTCCTCATCGCCGCCGCCGAAGCTAAGACGATGAATAGCCCAAAACCTAAACTACTAAAGCCTAAAATGGTCCACACGCGTGCATCCAGCGACCCCCCTCACCACCGATGATCAGGGTCGTCGACGGAGGGGAGCCGCTGGAGGACGGCGACAGAAGGAAGCGCTCGGCGTCAGGTGAGCTTTCTTTCTCCTCCTTCTTGGGCTATTGCTGAAGTACAGCTCTAAAAGCAGAGAAGCGAAGTACAAGTGTACAACTACAGCCCAACGTCGACATGCAACTTGGCCTGCAAAAATAAGCAAATGAAGGCTTTGTCGCGAGGAAAACGAACCGCACTAGTTGCACCCTGCCCTGCATGCCCAAAGCGGGGAAAGCGAATACTCCAAGTTGACGTCTTCAGATAGCTTTTTTTTTTTTCAGAAACACATCTTCAAATAGCAGCACTGTTGATTTATTTTTTAAACTCCGAAGGCGTTTGTCAAGAAAAAAAAGGCCAAAGCGTCAGTTCATAGTGGCTGTCTTTATCTCCGTGCGCGGCATGTGCGCGGCCAGTCTATTTGGTGAGAGCGCGCAAAGTGTCCAGGGCCCTCGTACGCGCACGTACAGGAACGCGGCGTCTGCCGCCTAGCTAGTTGTGTGGTGCTCGCTCGTACACGCCAGTGGCGTGGGCATGTATGATCCTGATAGTACGGGGATGTACGCAGCTAGTAGATTGGTCACATGGCCCGCGGCCCAGCCGTCGCGGTCGGTCGACGACGGTCGCCGCCGACGGCTGGTTGGTTGGTTCAGCATGGTGCTTGTGCAGAGTTCGCGGCCAGTTGGCCTGCGGGCGATATCGATGCGCGCACGCAGCCGTGTCCGTGTCCGTCAAATCGCCCTCATGCATGCTTGAAACAGTGGATGCAAGCGAACACTTTGACGCACAGGCTTTCATTTCTCAGTCCGGCGCGTTAAAGCACAACCCATACCTCCAGTAAAAAGAAGGGCGTAGCAGCAATGCATTGTTGTTTCTTTTTTTTTCATTTTCATTTTTTTGTTTTTTTTTTGTTTCTTCACCTTTGGTTATTGAGTGTTTTATAGAACATATGTATTTAAATTTGACCAACTTCAAAGAAAAATATATAACCATCTCCAAACATCAAATTAGTTTTATTAGAATCTTTATATCTGCATATTGTATATATGTATTTGATGCTGTAGACCATAACATTTTTTAATATACTAGGTCAAACTTGAAAAGTTTTGACCTGAAAACAACCTGAAATTATAATGAATCTTGTGTAACCATAGAGTTTTACTGAATTGAATAAATATTCTCACACTAACTAGATACATCAAACACAAAATAAGTCATAGTCATGAGTGCAGACCCGTGTTAGAGCATCTTCAGTCGAACCCCCTACTTCTCCCATAAATCTGGGCGGACAGCCCGTGTGCAGTTTGGACAAAAAATTGTCATTGAACCGGACCCAAACCTAGCTCATATGTCTGGCCTGTTCGGCACCATCATTTTCAGCCCATATGTGAGGCGGGTTTGGGGCCGTCCGGATGCGTCCTCCACATCTGGCCGGCCAACCCTCGACCCCACAAAATACATCCCTATCCCCACCCTGGACGAAACCCTGGCCATTTCAACCAGTCCACTTCGTTCTACCCCAGCCACCTTCCTAGTGATTTGTTTTGGTATCAGACGCACTACTTATTCTCGTTGCCCTGAAACCCTTCCACCTTCTGATTAGGCATCGAGTGATTGCCTGGCCGCTTGAAACTCCTTATTTTGTACCTTCTTACTTTGCTCTCGATGTGTTTCATTTGTTCAACTCGAGAGATACTCATGTGTTCATTCTTGGGATACCCCTAGATGATTTTCCTTTATAACATTCTATCGTTGTAGAGCTGCCCCTTACCTATTCGTAAGTACGATGGAGTTCCCGAAGAAAGGACGACAACTTCATCATGATGCATTGGAATAAAGAATTGAAGACATCAACGAAAGGGATTAACTTCTTCGAGAAGATCCGTTAGAATATCGTAACCAAACCTTTCCCCCTTACTCTACCTCTTAAATCTCGGGACGAGATTTCTTGTAGTGGAGGAGAATTGTGACGCCCGGATAATTAAGCTACAGTAACCCTCTACTAGTGATGTCACGTCACCACGATTACTGTTGTTAAACTCGCGATGATTCAAACCTCGTCCACATTCAAATTTAAAATCAAGTCAAACGGTAAAAGTTTTCAAATATTAAAACCAAAATGTTCGAGTTGTGCCTGTTAATGCATAGATGATTATGATGAAGAATCCACCATTTTATATAATGTATAAATGCACTAAACTGATTTAAACGGTAGCAAAAACATTATTTAAATGCCTTTGGTATTTTATAAAATACTAAACTATTTTATTTTGGGTTAAAACCTTTTGTGGCACAGGGTTATTTTGAAACGTTATTTTAGGAGCTATTGTCATATTTTACTAACTAAAAATAATGTAGAACTAAAGTTACAGGAAAGAAATAGAAAACAATAAAAAATAAAATAAAATATAGAAACAAAATAAGACCCATGGCCAACAACTGGCCCAGCTGGCCACCCACGAGGCCCAACTGGCCAGCCGGCCCAACCGCGGCTTACTAACCCCCCCCCCCATGCCCCGAAACCCACCCACTATCCCCCCCCCATGACCCTGCTCCTCCCTCTCTCCCGATCTGGATCGGGGGGCAACAACGCCCCTCGCCGCACGCCCCGCTGCCTAGTCCCTACGGCCCCGTGGTGAGGAACCCCGACCATGCCTCCACGCGCGCCGCCCCTGCCCGTGTGCGCTACCGCAGCTGCTCCTGCTCTGCTTCCCCCCTCCCCGATGCGCTTCTCGTCGCCTGCACCACCTCCGCCCGGCAGCTCCGTCGCGTGCTGCTCGCCCGGCATCGGCAACCCGCACCCGCTTGCGCCCGACCGCCGCTGCCATTCCTAGCCGCTGCCGCTATCGCTGTTGTTCTGCTTCTGCCGCTGCTAGATCCCGCTGTTGTCGGCTGCCCGTGGCCCCGCCGCTATAGCCTCCGGCCGCCACTGTGAGCCGCGCCACCCGCCTCTCGCTACCTCCCCTGCTGCTGCTACCTGCTGCCGTGCCGCCTCCAGCCGCAGCGCCCAGCTCGCCTCGCGTGGCCTCGCTCATCACCGCGCCATCTCGCCCTGGCTCCGCCTAGCTCTGGCGTCGCCGGCCACACGCGCCCCGCGGCCTCCGCCGGCTGCCCCGCTGCATCCCGCGGCGGCGCCCAGGTTCGTCCCTTCAGGCACGCGCCCGTTCGGGCGCCCGCACCAGCACCCGCCTGCCAGAACGCCCGCTAAGGCCCCCTGGGGCCAATGACAAGTGGGGCCCATGCCCCTGGAACGTTTTAATATATATATATATATAATAGATAAATAAAAATTATTTATTAAATAAATAAATTAACTTAATCTAGTTTAGTTAAACTTAATTAATCAAGCTTAATTAAACCCTAATTAACCTGAACAGTAAATGACATGCGGGACCCACACGTCAGCGACCCAGTCAACACCTCTGTTGACTGCTAACGTCGTGCTGACGACATGCTGATGCAGTAATGCTATTTTCGAATTAATTTAATAATAATAATTTACAAATTGATTAAAACTTTGAAAATTAATATAAAATAATACGTAGCTCGGATGAAAATACTTTGTACATGAAAGTTGCTCGGAACGACGAGACGAGTCCGAATACGCAGTCCGTTTGTCAGCCACACGTCCCTAGCATAACGAACATGGAACTTTCCCCCTCTGGTCCGTCTGTCCGAAAATACAGAACACCGGGAATACTTTCCCGGATGTTCCCCCCTTCGCCGGTATTACCTATCCCTGCGTTAGATCACCCCTTGCACTACGTATTGCCTTGTTATATTTTTTGATGCTTTGTTTGCTCCATATTTACTATTCCCCCCTGTTCTTCTCCGGTAGACCCCGAGACCGGCGTTGATGCAATTGAGTACGACTACGTCATCGACGACCCTTCTTCTTGAGCAACAGAGCTTCCAAGCAAGCCCCCCTCCTTGATCAACCCGATATCGCCTATTCCTTCTCTCTACTGCTTGCATTAGAGTAGTGTAGCATGTTACTGCTTTCGGTTAATCCTATTCTGCTGCATAGCCTGTCATTGTTGCTACAGATGTTACCTTTACCTGCAATCCTAAATGCTTAGTATAGGATGGTAGTGTTCCATCAGTGGCCCTACATTCTTGTCCGTCTGCTATGCTACACTATCGGGTCGTGTTCACGTCGGGAGTTGATCACGGGTATATACTTACATACATATTATATGATACATGCGGTGACTAAAGTCGGGTCGGCTCGTAGAGTACCTGCAAGTGATTCCGATGTGGGGGCCTAAAAGGACAGGTGGTTCCATCCCGGTAATGGTGGGCCTGGGTTCCCGACGGTCCCCGCTGTTACTTTGTGGCGGAGCGATAGGGCAGGTTGAGACCACCTAGGTGAGAGGTGGGCCTGGCCCTGGTCGGCATCCGCGGTTACATCAATTAACACGCTTAATGAGATCTTGGTATTTGATCCGAGTCTGGCCACTGGCCTATACGCATTAACCACCTACGCGGGAACAATTATGGGCACTCGACGTTGTGGTATCAGCCGAAGCCTTCTTGACATCAGCGGTTGAGCGGCGTGCGCCGGATTGGACTGGAACGCCTGCTCTTGTATTGCGGAGGCTAGGTCTGCTTCTGGCCGCCCATGCAACATGCAGGAGTGCAATGGGCGATGGGCCCAGACCCCTGTGCGCTTAGGATTTAGACCGGTGTGCTGACCTCTCTGTTAAGCCTAGGTAGGGTTGCGACGTGTTCATCTTCCGAGGCCGGACATGACCCAGGAAAGTGTGCCCGGCCAGAGGGATCGAGCGTGTCGGGCAATGTGGTGTACCCCTGCAGGGAAGTTTATCTATTTGAATAGTCGTGTCCCTCGGTAGAAGGACGACCCGGAGTTGTACCTTGACCTTATGACAACTAGAATCGGATACTTAATAATACACACCCTTTCAAGTGCCAGATACAACCCAGTGATTCCTCTCTAACAGGGCGACGAGGAGAGGATCGTCGGGTAGGATTATGCTATACGACGATACTTGGTGAACTTACCATCTACTCTCTTCTACATGCTGCAAGATGGAGGTTGCCAGAAGCGTAGTCTTCGACAGGACTAACTATCCCCCTCTTATTCTGGCATTCTGCAGTTCACTCCACCGATATTGCCCCTTTACACTGATACCCGTGCATATGTAGTGTAGATCCTTGCTTGCGAGTACTTTGGATGAGTGCTCACGGTTGCTTTGCTCCCTCTTTTCCCACTTTCCTTTTCGTCTCGGTCATCGCAACCAGATGATGGAGCCCAGGAGCCAGACGCCGCCACCGCCGACTCCTACACCGCGGGTACCTACTACTACGTGCAGGCCCCCGCCGATGACCAGGAGTAGTTTAGGAGGATCCCGGGCAGGAGGCATGCACCTCTTTCGATCTGTATCCCAGTTTGTGCTAGCCATCTTATGGCAACTTGTTTAAGTTATGTCTATACTCAGATATTGTTGCTTCCACTACTGCAGGATATTGCTAACGCGGCACTACGATCAGAGACCCTTTGCCGAAACTGTGTGCGATGCAATAATCGCAAACGGAGGTGTAAAAAACCCATCAAAAAAGGTGCAAAACGTTTGCAATGGCGGAGCCATCAAACACGGTTCAGATTTTAGTTGCGTGTGCGATTCAGGACACACGGTTAATCCATTCAAATTGTCTGCGATGAGGCAGAACAACAGAAACAGGTAGCCATAACAATGTGTGGTCGATGCAGGACACACGGTTAATCCATTCGAATTGTTTACGACGAGGTAGAACAACAGAAACAGGCAGCCATATCAATGTGTGTGCGATATACAGCATACGGTTAACTCGGACGAACTATTTTCGATTAGGGAACACAACAGAAACGGTTCAACTTAACAAGATGTGTGTGATATGCGGCATACAGTTCACATGGATGAACTGTTTGCGATGAGCCAAAAGAACACAAACGAGTCGTGTAAACAAGATGTGTGTGATAGGTGGAAAATAGCAGACTCGGATGAACTGTTTGCGATGAGAAATTACAACACAGACGGTCAATGCAGTTACTTCGTGTGTGATTCTGTGTGTACAAAAAACTTTGAAAAATGCAAACTAGTTGCTTGCGGTGGCATAGTATCGCACACGATGCGTCTGCGAGTACTCGTGTGCGATGATTAGTATGTTACACATATGTTTCCTTATGTTAACATTGTGTGAATTTGCAATATGGACAGTTAATCTGCAAATGCCTTCTGATCATCGGGCACATGCTTAAACTCAATGAACTGTGTACGATACTAATACTTTCCATGGCAATTTATGAACTTGGGTAACCGCATTTGAGTAACATATATATAGTGGTTACACTATTCGACAAAAGGAGGATCTTCGTAACACGGTATTGACAACCATATGGTCCATATCTACATACTTAACATAGTAACAACTATCACATTTTAAGAGGCTAAGGGCCAACAACCATATGGTCCATATCTACATACTTAACATATATAGTAACAGCTAGCACATTTTAAGAGGCTGAGGGCCAACAACCACCACTATCCACTGGAAGCAGCTTGATCACGGCGACTCGGCATCTCGTCAATGAAAAGGAAGAGCACTCCTGTGCCTTGTAGATCATGAGTAGAACAGGGTCTCCAATTTTCCAATATGGATGCATTGCCATGAGAAGTGAGAACTTGTTAATTTGAATGGTTCCATTTCTGCGGGAAATGCAGTACCTTGCAATCACTTTGGCATTATTAGTAGGCACAAGTGTAATTCGACCACGCCGGGAAATCGATCCAGGAACTGCTACAGGGGGCAATTTCTGTTGACATGTAGAATAAAAAACAATTGTAACATATCGTTGAAGATATATATAGTTTATGAGCATCAACATTAAAATAAGACTTTTTACCAGCGTTTTGTGCACACAATTGGTCTTGTTCAGTGTGTGCACCATAGGTCTAATTAATCCCATCCAAAATCCAGCGTTCATACGATGTGCTATCTCTGTCAGATTATCAACAAAGTTTATGACATGCTTCAAGTCCTTCCAGTGAAATTTGGTACACTTAGTAACATACAGATCGTTCACTATGCATCCAACATATCCTGCTTAAAAGGTGGAAAGATATTATTTGTTCAGAACATGGCAGAAGAATATATAGTGTGCATAAATTGGTAAATAGAATTTTTTTACTGCCTAGGAATGGAGTCAGAATATGATATCACAATTGATTGCTTAAATAGTGATCAATTGGTTGCTTAAATAGTAATATGACAGCAAGGAGAAAGTTGAAAGGACACTAACCTCGATCAGACTTTGATCGGCTAATGACGTTGGGGAAGTAAACATCCATGTTAATTAGACCAGGCTGTGGTGCACGCACTAGAATTTTATTGCCAACTTTCAGTTCATAACACTTAGACATTTTTCTCCAAAGGTCTGCATTAAAATAGGAGTGACCATCTTTATCAAGTTTTACGCTAACCGTCATTGTAAATCCATGCTGTGTTGGCAATATGACATCCAGGGGGTCATCAGCCGAGATTTCCTTCTACTCCTGTTCTTGCAAAGCAAGGGATGTACTGCTTGAAATGAAAATTAAGATCGTAAATTAGATATATTGAAATAATAGAGCAAGATGTAAATATGGGAGTAACTGATAGAACAGATCCATATATATATATATATATATATATATATATATATATATATATAGATGAAAGCAAAGTACAAAAATATAGAATTAAAAATAGATAATGTAACAAAGATTTGATGCAAATATATAGATAATGTAGCAACAGACGGTATATGTTCACAAATTTAGGCCATGCCGACCGTGGTAGGTTGAGATTGAACATACTGAGCGCTCCCTAAAGTCATCCGGAATGGTGAGATAGAACTTCGTTTCTGACTGTCCACGACCACAGTTGCCCGATTTGTGCTTGCACTGTGGACACGTGAATGAACGCCCACGAATCAGCTAGAACAAAAATGATTCCACGATGATTTCCGCCGGTTGATTAACAGCGACGGACGGACTACGATAAGAGATGAGTGAATATTTTGCTAATTAAGTTGATGACCTTCTCCATGAGAAAAATCCCCGGCCCAATCCCGCAGAAAACCCCAGTCGACCAGAGTCTAGAATGTCGGTGCAGATAGGCGGCGGAAAGCGGTGGAGGCAAAATCTAGTGTCGTTTGGAGCACGACCTATGCCCGCCGCCAACAGCCGTCGAGCTTAGGGTGCAGAGTTGCGGAGGAGTCCGCGGCGAGTGAGTGGGGACGAAGTGGGCGAGGGTTTTCTTTTCCTTTTGCATGTGTGAGTGAACACACACAGTTCGCAGAGGCGACGGAGATGAATCGTGTGCGATAGTAAATCACCGAGATTGAATGGGAATCCAAATTTCCTTTGTCCTTCATCCATGAGTTTTTTTTCTATGATGAACATAAACCCTGCTAATCACCGTGTTCAAATTTGACACTTTTCCGGGTTCACTTACAATATTTAGGGGATTATGTGCATTTTGTAGGCATTAATGCACGTAATTCAAATTCAAACAATCGGTGCATGAAAGGGTGCACAAGAACGGTCTGGAAAAACCATACGCGTGGTATTTAGTAATTTCTCAAGTCTTTTACAAGGAATGGGCAGAGATTTCAATGGAATGCGTGGCAATAGTCAACCACAAACGCGTCATTTAGTGGGTTATCGACTATAGAATAATGAAATATGTGCTTGAAAAACATGACGGCTGGCATGGTGCCATGGTATGGCCTCACCGTGCCCTGGTTAAAAGCTAAGAAGGTTTGATTTATGTCGTCATGCATGCCCTTCATAAATCGAACCATCACCGAGGAAGTTCAATGCTTTCGAGAGGGAAATCACCAAGATTGAAGGGGAATCCAAATTTACATCCTAGTTTGTCATTTAGTTTTTTTCCAACGATCAACATACCGCCTCAAATGCAATGTGTTCAAATTTGACATTTTTCCGAACTCATTTACCATATTTAGGGGATTATGTGCATTTTCTAGGCATTAATTATGCGCATACCAAATTCGAACAATCGGTGCATGAAAAGGTGCACAAGAACGGTCTAGAAAACCATGCTCGTGCTATTTAGTACATTCTCATGCCTTTTACAAGGAATGGGCAGATATTTCAAGGAAATGTGTGGCAATAGTCAACCATGAACGCGTCGTTTACTGGGTTAACAACTACACAAAAATGAAATACATGCTTGGAAAAACATGACGCCTGGTGTGGTGCCATGGTATGACCTCACCGTGCCCTGGTAAAAATGTCGTCATGCACGCCTTTCATAAAACGAACCATCACCAAGGAAAGTTTCATGGTTTCGAAGGGGAAATCACCAAGATTGAAGGGGGATCCAAATTTCCTTTGTCCTTTGTCCACGGTTTTTTTTTCTATGATGAACATACAACCTGCAAATCACCGTGTTCAAATTTGGAACTTTTCCGGGTTCATTTGCCATATTTAGGGGATTATGTGCATTTCCTAGGCATTAATGCACATAATTCAAGTTCAAACAATCGGTGCATGAAAGGGTCCACAAGAACGGCCTGGAAAACCATGCTCGTGCCATTTAGTAAATTCTCATGCCTTTTACAAGGAATAATGGATAGATATTTCGTTGAAATGTGTGGCAATAGTCAACCACAAATGTTTGTTTGTTGGGTTTTCAACTATGGAAAAAATGAAATAAATGCTTAAAAACATGATGCCTGGCATGGTGCCATGGTATGACCTCACCATGCCCTGGTAAAAATTTGAGAAGGTTTGGCTTATGTCGTCATGCACGCCCTTCGTAAATCGAACCATCACCGAGGAAGTTCCATGCTTTCGAGAGGGAAAATCCCCAAGATTGAAGGGGAATCCAAATTTCCGTCCTAGTTTGTCATTCAGTTTTTTTCCAACGATCAACATACCGCCTCAAATGCAACGTGTTCAAATTTGACATTTTCCCGGGCTCATTTACCATATTTAGGGGATTATGTGCATTTTCTAGGCAGTAATGGACTTAATTCAAATTCGAACAATCGGTGCATGAAAAGGTGCACAAGAACGGTCTGGAAAACCATGCTCGTGTAATTTAGTACATTCTCATGCCTTTTACAAGGAATGGGCAGATATTTCAAGGAAATGTGTGGCAATAGTCAACCATAAACGCGTCATTTACTCGGCTAACAACTATACAAAAAATGAAACACATGGTTGGAAAACATGACGCCTGGCGTGGTGCTATGGTATGGCCTCACCATGCCCTGGTAAAAATTGGAGAATGTTTTCTTTATGTCGTGATGCGCGCCTTTCACAAATCGAACCATCACCGAGGAAGTTTCATGGTTTCAAGGGGAAAATCGCCAAGATTGAAGGGGGTCCAAATTTCCTTTATCCTTTGTCCACTAGTTTTTTCTACGATGAACATACAACCTGCAAATCACTGTGTTCAAATTTGGCATTTTTCCGGGCTCATTTACCATATTTAGGGGATTATGTGCATTTCCTAGGCATTAATGCACATAATTCAAGTTCAAACAATCGGTGCATGAAAGGGTCCACAAGAATGGCTTGGAAAACCATGCTCGTGCCATTTAGTAAATTCTCATGCCTTTTACAAGGAATAATGGATAGATATTTCGTTGAAATGTGTGGCAATAGTCAACCACAAATGTTTGTTTGTTGGGTTTTCAACTATAGAAAAAATGAAATAAATGCTTCAAAAACATGACGCCTGGCATGGTGCCATGGTATGACCTCACCATGCCCTGGTAAAAATTTGAGAAGGTTTGGCTTATGTCATCATGCACGCCCTTCGTAAATCGAACCATCACCGAGGAAGTTCCATGCTTTCGAGAGGGAAAATCCCCAAGATTGAAAGGGAATCCAAATTTCCATCCAAGTTTGCCATTCAGATTTTTTCCAACGATCAACATACTGCCTCAAATGCAACGTGTTCAAATTTGACATTTTCCCGGGCTCATTTACCATATTTAGGGGATTATGTGTATTTTCTAGGCATTAATGGACATAATTCAAATTCGAACAACCGATGCATGAAAAGGTGCACAAGGACAGTCTGGAAAACATGCTCGTGTTATTTAGTACATTCTCATGCCTTTTACAAGGAATGGGCAAATATTTCAAGGAAATGTGTGGCAATAGTCAACCATAAATGCGTCGTTTACTCGGTTAACACCTATACAAAAAATGAAAGACATGGTTGGAAAACATGACGCCTGGCGTGGTGCCATGGTATGGCCTCACCATGCCCTGGTAAAAATTGGAGAATGTTTTCCTTATGTCGTGATGCGCGCCTTTCATAAATCGAACCATCACCGAGGAAGTTTCATGGTTTCAAGGGGGAAATCACCAAGATTGAAGGGGGTCCAAATTTCCTTTGTCCTTTGTCCACGAGTTTTTTTCTACGATGAACATACAACCTGCAAATCACCGTGTTCAAATTTGGCATTTTTCCGGGCTCATTTACCATATTTAGGGGATATGTGCATTTTCTAGGCATTTAGCGCATATAAATCAATTCCAGCTACAGGTGCACAGGTGTGATGTGAGGGACATGGATTGCCGTTCGATCGCGGCGCATCCAGCGGTGCACACGCGCGATCCGCGTGGCTGGGGTTCCGGCCAATCATAACGCAACACACAATAGGCTCAGCGCACACTATTTCCGGAAGCGACGGAGATGAACCGTGTGCGATAATGAACGTGCAAAATGTTAAGGGAAGCCAAATTTCTATTGTCGTTAGTCGTTGAGCTCTTGAATACCACCGCACTGTACGACTGCCCGGCCCCTCCGTCCCAGAGCTCTCTCCAGGCGTCGTCCATGGCACCGCGGCGCACAGTAACTGGTAAGGAAGCGATGGCATCCCGCCGCGCCGCGTTCCTCGCTGCCCGCGACCGCACACATGGTAAGGTAGCGATGGCATCTCGCCACGCTGAGTTCATCGACAGTTACATAGGCGGACTTTGAGGCTGCCATGGCCGAATGGGTGGTGGATCTAGAGGTGACCAAAGCCGCACAGAAGGAGCGGAAAAGGCAGAAAGCATTCAAGAAAAGAGAGTCCCGCTGCCGCAAGAAAAAAAGGCCGCACGCCGTGGTGAGGAGATCTTGGCAGAGATCGAAGCACGGTGGGCTGCCGCCTACAAGGCCGGGAAGGAGAACACCAGCGTCTGGCCAGCATGCCCTGATGGCAGCATGTGAGAAGTAGTTTAAGTTTGTAGTATTAGAGCAAATTACCAGTAGTACTTTAAGTTTGTAGTATTAACGTACAATGTCGGTAAGAGCATCCTTTGAGGGCTTTGAGTGTTGATTAGCATGTGTGCCCGTGTGCGTTTTTTGCGTTAATCGTTAGAAGGTCACAAAACACACGGTTTCTATGCCATACCCGTCTGCGTTTTTTGCGTTGATGACCCATAAGTCAGTTACCTGTGCGATATTTCCTAATAAACCAGGCGTACCATTGACCGAAAAAAATCAAGTACACGTGTACATTTTTTTGGAGATGGGATCTACCAACTTTCTTTTTTCTCGCACACGAGTATTTTACGCGCTTCATCTGTGTTGTGTGTTTCCCCCGCCCAAGTTTCAAGTTTCACGCCGAAATTTTCATTAGGCGCGCGATTTCAGAATTTATTCCTCCAACCACATCCCCTTCTGAAAGATCGTGGATGTCGCCTAGAGGGGGGTGAATAAGCGCTATAAAATAATTACGGTTTAGGCTTGAAGAAATGCGGAATAAACCTAGCGGTTAATTTGACAAGCACAAAATCTACAACAACTAGGCTCACCTATGTGCACCAACAACTTATGCTAAGCAAGATAAACAACTAAGTGATAGCAAGATATATGACAAGAAACAATATGGCTATCACAAAGTAAAGTGCGTAAGTAAAGGGTTCGGTTAAGAGATAACCGAGGCACGCGGAGACGATGATGTATCCCGAAGTTCACACCCTTGCGGATGCTAATCTCCGTTTGGAGCGGTGTGGAGGCACAATGCTCCCCAAGAAGCCACTAGGGCCACCGTAATCTCCTCACGCCCTCGCACAATGCAAGATGCCGTGATTCCACTAAGGGACCCTTGAGGGCGGTCACCGAACCCATACAAATGGCAACCCTTGGGGGCGGTCACCGAACCCGTACACTTTGGCAACCCTTGGGGGCGGTCACCGGTACCCGTCAAATTGCTCGGGGCGATCTCCACAACCTAATTGGAGACCCCGACGCTTGCCCGGAGCTTTACACCACAATGATTGAGCTCCGAACACCACCAATCGTCTAGGGCGCCCAAGCACCCAAGAGGAACAAGCTCAAGGGCACCAAGCACCCAAGAGTAATAAGCTTCTCAACTTGTAACTTCCACGTATCACCGTGGAGAACTCAAACCGATGCACCAAATGCAATGGCAAGGGCACACGGAGTGCCCAAGTCCTTCTCTCTCAAATCCCACCGAAGCAACTAATGCTAGGGAGGAAAATGAGAGGAAGAACAAGAAGGAGAACACCAAGAACTCCAAGATCTAGATCCAAGGGGTTCCCCTCACATAGAGGAGAAAGTGATTGGTGGAAATGTGGATCTAGATCTCCTCTCTCTTTTCCCTCAAAAACTAGCAAGAATCCATGGAGGGATTGAGAGTTACCAAGCTCGAAGAAGGTCAACAATGGGGGAAGAACACGAGCTCAAGAGATAAGGTTCATTGGGGAAGAAGACCTCCTTATATAGTGGGGGAACAATCCAACCGTTACCCCCACTTCAGCCCCGCAGAGAGCGGTACTACCGCTTGGCCAGCGGTACTACCGCTTGCCCCTATAAGCAGTACTACCACTCCCCCTCGCGGTACTGCCGCTGGGCCCAGAGCTGTACTACCGCGGTGGCAGGGCGGTACTACCGCATACGAGCGGTACAACGGCCCCCACTGCCGTGGCCAGTACCGTAAAACCCGACACGAAAAAGACCCCTCGAATCGAGGCGGTACTAGCACGAGACCGCAGCGGTACTACGGCTGGGGGCTACCAGCGGTACTACCGCTCAGGAGCGGTACTATCGCTCTAGAGCGGTACTACCGCTTGTAGCACCCAAGCGGTACTACCGCTCCGGCCCGCGGTACTACCGCAGGGAGGAAAACAAAACAGCCAAAACTTCTTCATATGAGCTCCGAATTGAGCAAACTCAAGCTTGCTGGATACAAGACGATGAGTAGCATCAAAACATCGAAAACAAATAGAGGAGTGAAAACTCCAACCGAGAAGAACCGGCATAACCTCCAACATCGAAAACATCATAGAAGATGCGAGTGAACTCCGTTTTCGATGAACTCGAGCTTGTCATCAAGATGACCATAAGCTCCAAAACTCACAAAGAGAAGAACCAAACAAGAACCAATAAAGATGATGCAAGGATGCAATGGTTTGAGCTCTCTATGAACGATACGATCAAGCTACTCATCGAGAGCCCCCCTTGATAGTACGGCAATCGATCCTATAACCCGGTCTCCCAACTACCATCATGAGACCGGTAAAATAGAAAACCTATCAAGAGCAAACCTTTGCCTTGCACATGGTCCACTTGAGCTAGATGATGACGATCTTGACTCCCTCAAGTTGGACCACCTTTCTTGGTTGCGTTGGCTCGATGAAGACTAGTTGATTTCTCCCCCATGCTCCACTATGGGTGAGCCACTCTTCTGCACATCTTCACAAGTCCATTGTCACCACAATGGACGGCAAGCTTCAAGCATTTGATCTCTTCATGATGCTTCACTTGAATTTGCACACCGCAACATCTTCACAAGTCCATTGTCACCACAATGGACGGCAAGCTTCAAGCATTTGATCTCTTCATGATGCTTCACTTGAACTTGCACACCGCAACCTAACCCCACAAAGAACTCTCACGAAGATCATGGGTTAGTACACAAAAGCGTAATTGACAATGCTTACCACACCATGGGATCGCTTGATCCCTCTCGGTACATCTTCTACACTTTGTGAGTTGATCAAGTTGATTCACTCTTGACTTAGTCTTGATCAACCATGAATCTTTTCAACTCTCTTCATTTGGATGATGTCTTGAAGATATACATGAATGATCACACAATCTTCTTCTCCAAGACATGCTTGCAATAAGCTCAACTCTCACATGACCAATCTTTGGATAATTCCTTAATAACACCTTGGTCACCACATAAACTCCTTGAAACCAACACATGAACTTCAAGAAATGCCTATGGACAAATTCTTCAAATATAACTCAAGGCAACCATTAGTCCATAGAGATTGTCATCAATTACCAAAACCAAACATGGGGGCACCGCATGTTCTTTCACCTTCCCCTCAGTATCCCCCTCCCTCGCGCCTCCCCCTACCGGCATCTCAAACCGCCGCCACCGCAACCACTGCTTCAACCACATCTATGTTCTGCTCGAATCCAGTCAGGTAACCCACCGATCTCTATCATGTCCCCGGCCTGATTGCTTAAATGGCGCTTGCAAAACATCCTCATGCCTCCAAATCCCCCCCCCCCCGCCAGGAGCTGATGGCGGTCCATGGTGCAATGGCCACTGTGCGTGTTGACCCGGAGGAATGCCTCGTCTCCGCCGCCGCCGCCGACATGGTGCAGGCTCTGGCCCAGATGAAGTCCCCCAGCGACTACCCCCCAGGACTTAACAGGTAAGATCTGACCAGCTCAATCTTACCAATACCACTTGCAACGTCTATGATTTGTACGGTTGATGTATTAAGCATGTTCGTGCCTTGTTTATTTCAGTACTGCACACTGTGTGATGTTCAAATATTACCGTGTCCAGCTCAATTTCACCAATAGCAGCAACAAACTTACAATACATGACTCAGGATATCACTAGAGATGCTGCCCATTTGCTATTTTTAGTGGATGCTAACCCTGTTGTACTTAACATGCCTGTCCATGTACTTACGCAGGGTCATAACGGCCGATGCTTTTGTTTGTCGTCGAGGTGAGCTGCATCCCATGTCTTACAGTATTTCACATAATTTGTGCAATTGCAGTTTAACTTCTACCATTTACTGGTTGCCTGTAGGTACACATGTCAGTGGCACTGATCCACGATTCGACCCGGAGGAATAGCTCGCCTCTGCCATCGCTGACTTTGGGCGAGCTCTGGCCAAGATGAAGTGCCCCAGCAAGTACCTCTCAGGACTTACCAAGTATGTACTCACCAGTTCAATCTTACCAATACCAGTTGCAATTAATGGCTATGTTCTATACGGTCGATGTATTAAGCATGTTCTAGTAAACATGCCTAACACGTTTTTGCTACTTTCCCTACCTTTTTATAGACATCTGGGCCATTCTCTGCTCTGGTAGCACCTGCCTTGTGATGTTTAACTATGCCAATTGCATTTTTATCAGTACCGGTTTCAATGTCTATTAAGCCCGTTGCAATTAACAGTTGAATCCATTTTTAAACAGTTGTATTTCAACGGCTACAAACTTACAAAACACGACTTAGGATGCTGCTAAGCCTGTTGCAATTAACAGTTGTATCCATTTTTTAATCTATCCATTTGCTTCCATGCTAATCTCCGCAATGAAGATATACTAGAGATGCTGCCCCATTTGCTATTTTTGGTGGATGCTAACCCTGTTTTACTTAACATGCTTGTCCATATACTTACGCAGGGTCATAACAACCGATGTTGTTGTTTGCCGTCAAGGTTAGCTGCATCCCATGTCTTACAGTATTTCACAGCATTTGTGAGATTGCAGTTTAACTTCTACCATTTACTGGTTGCCTGTAGGTACACATGTCAGTGGCACTGATCCACGCTTCGACCCGGAGGAACAGCCCGCCTCTGCCGCCGCTAACTTTGGGCGGGCTCTGGCCAAGATGAAGTGCCCCAGCAACTACCTCTCAGGACTTACCAAGTATGTACCCACCAGTTCAATCTTACCAATACCAGTTGCAATTAATGGCTATGTTTTGTACTGTCGATGTGTTAAGCATGTTGTAGTAAACATGCCTAACACATTTGAGCTATTTTCCCTACCTTCTTATAGACAACTGGGCCATTATCTGCACTGGCAGCACCTGCCCTGTGATGTTTAACTCTGCCAATTGCATTTTTATCAGTACCGGTTTCAGTGGCCATTAAGCCTATTGCAATTAATAGTTGTATCCATTTTTAAAGAGTTGTATTTCAATGGCTACAAACTTACAAAACATGAATTAGGATGTTATTAAGCTTGTTGCAATTAACAGTTGTATCCATTTTGTAATCCGTCCCTTTGCTACCATGCTACTCTTTCGAAATGAAGATATCACTACAGATGATGTCGTTTTATTACCATTTGCTATTTTTGGTGGATGTTAACCATGTTGTAGTTAACATTGGCTTTCCATGTACTTACACAGGGCTACAATGGGCGATGCTATTGTTTGACGTCGAGGTTAGCTGCATCCCATGTCTTATACACCATCTATTCCTAAATATAAGTATTTTTAGAGGTTCGAATATAGACTACATAAGGAGCAAAATGAGTCAATCTAGATTCTAATCTAAACTATATCTATAATTCTATATACATCCGTATGTAGTTCGTATTGAAATTTTAAAATAAAAACTTGTACTTAGGAACATAGGTAGTTGTATTTTACATCATTTGTGCAATCTCAGTTTAGCTTCTAACATTTACTGGTTGCTTGTAGGTACATATATGAGCGGTACTGATCCACGCTTTGATCCCTTTTGCGTACGTGCAATGAGATATTCATGAACAAGCGTCAAGTGAGGAAACTAAGAAAGATTGTTAGGCAAAAGAAATGGGTGATTGGAATTAAGCTCTTTATTTACACTTTGTCGAAGACAACAGTGAACTTTAGGATGGTAAGTAATGTGTTGCCTTTTCCCCCTGCCCACAACAAGTTACTCTATTAGACCTCAGTATCTGGTATTTTTCTCTTTTCAGTGGGTTCTGAAGCTATTTACCGATGATTACCTTGCAAACGACATGACCGGAGTGGAGGCAACTAAGGTTAAAGTATATAGTTCATGCTACCATGATAATGCTCTAGAAGTCTTCCTAAAGGCGGTGAAGGATCGGCGGGCGATCATCACAAGGGTTGGACAAATGTGGTTCGTGCCTAAGGCATGCAGGAAGGCACATTATGGGCATTCCGCTTCTTCAACACCGTCGGCAGTCAAAATGATTTACACTTGTCTCTTCACCTTTACCGCCTTTAAATACTGTGGTTCATCATAGTTAATTGCTGCCTAATCCTGTAATTACTGAACATATTATACTGGCAATTTTATTTACGGATTCGTTGTTGAACCATTGTGCTGAGAATTTGAATTGCACATTTCGTATTTCAAAATTTCCAATTAGAATAATAAATTACAGGCAAAAATAAAAAGAGAACAGACGGTCATGGAACTTTGCAAACAGTTCTGGCAGTAAAAGTGCTTGTGATGGATAGCCCAATGCCACACAGTTTTCTACATCAAATCGTGTGTGATGTAGTTAATGAAAGCAAACAGTTAACCAAGGCAGAGCGTGTGTGATAGTTACACCTTTCACACACGAGTGTATACATAAAACCGTGTGGGATGTACATCCGAACGGAAACATTTTCCCTGGATTGACTGTGTGGGATGTACATAAGAACGAAAACGTATTCCTTGGATTGACTGTGTGTGATATACATACGAACGGAAATGTTTTTCTGGGATTCACCGTGTGGGATGTACATACCTACGGAAATGATTTTCTCAAATTACCATGTGGGATGTACATACCTACGGAAATGATTGGGTTTCAATGCCTCGCCCGATCGCACACGGCCCCAGCCTGGGTCCCAGGAGGGCCTATCGTCGATGTTTTCTGGGTCATGTGGGAAGGACACCCTATCGCACACACTCACTCGGCGACGGTTCCAAATGCCGTCGCGGAAAGGGGTTAAAAACCATTTGTTTAGGACCGACGCGTACCGGTGTTCCGCTGACTCGTCTATGGTCGAGCACTTGTATTCGAGCCCTCGAGGCCCCTGGCTTGTATTATGATGCTTGTATGACTTATTTACTTTTAGAGTTGTGTTGTGATATCTTCCTGTGAGTCCCTGATCTTGAAAGTACATATTTGCGTGTATGATTAGTGTACGGTCAAATCGAGGGCGTCACAAGTTGGTATCAGAGCCGACTGCCTGTAGGAATCCCCCTTCCACACTCCTTGGCCGAAGTCGAGTCTAGACATTGCTAAACTTTTACTAACATGGTTTTGTGCCTTATGGGCCCACATCGCCATTGGGTGGTATTAGGATCTTTTATTCCTCGTCTATACTCTAGGACTATAATCTCTCTCCTATTCGGGTTAAATGATTTTGCTAACTCTAACTCTAGGTTCTCGTAATTACTTCCTCTCAGAGAGCCTCTCACTCCAGATGATTGCTTGGTGCACCGAAGGATTCCGAAGATACTCTTCGATGCTCTCTCGAGGCTTTGTGCCATCACTATTGCAATTCCCTTCCATCGATAAACCCCTATGGATAACCACGTGCACTTGCCATTGATACAATCATTCCCCGTTGGTCTTGTTATTACAAGATACCCCGAAATTGTCTCTATTGTTTCGAGAATACTTTGTGCCTACTGCCTTGCGGTTCTTGCCTCGTGAATACCCCATACGGATAATTCCTCGCACTTATTGAGTATTTGTTCTTCCCTCGTTGTTCATATGATTCACAAGATACATTGAAATACTATATGATCTTCTGGTATCCTCTGCCCGCTATTGCTCGGCAAATACTTGTGTGCTTGCATTATGGATGCGTTCCATATGACTAGCAATATTCATAGTATCCTTTGTCATTGTCATTTTGAGTCCATAGATTCAATATGTTGCGAATGCTCGCAATCCTCAATTAGATCCTAGAATTCATCCTTCTGGCTCAGACATCATTTTAAACATGAGCTGGGTCTCGAACAATCAAATTATCATCGATTGTACCCTAAGCCTACTCAACTTATCCATCCTTAATCAGAGCGTTTGCTTCTGTCCCTTGATTTGGAAATCATAATTCTTTTGCATTTGAGCTTTGAATTAGTCAGTTGTTTCTATAATCTGATCTCCTTGCATTCATCTTCTTCTGGTTGAGTACTGTTGCTCACATCGGATCCCTTGAGGACCACCGAATCCTTTTGTTGGATTTTATCCGACAACGTCCGTCATATCCTATCACTTCGGAAGTTCGTACCCTGATACATAATGCCATTGGTAAATCCTATTCTGTGATTTGGCCAACCATGCTCTGCTATCGAGCTAGTGATATTTACACTTGAAGCTTCAGGTATATGATTCTAAGATGCCCCGATGGGTTGAATCTATACCTTCCCTAAAACCGTATGAACCCAAAAGTTTTCACAAGACATACTCTTCTAGTGTTTTGCCAAATAAAATTTCAACATTACAACTTCTTCGAAAATGAGAAGTGAATGAAAGGATATGCATTGGAGAAGTGGGAGTCGACCTTGAACTTTGTGTTCATGCCCATGGACAAGATGTAGACCTTCTCATCGAAGCTTCTTTTAAAATTAATTATTCCCTTGGTATAAGTTCATCTTATATCTGGGATCTGGCCTTTTATAATCGTGGTTCCGACCTTGTTCTCCTTTAAATACCATTTCTTGTGCAAGTGTAAGCACTTGTCTTCTATAGAGCAATACCCCAGTCCAACCTCTACTTCGATCTATCATCGAGTATTACCCCCTGCTATCTCGAGGATATCACGGAACTACATAACTTCTTATGAGTTCTTCATCAACTATTATTCTTGTTGATTCCAATCCCCCCCCCCCAGGTTCTGAGTTATTAGTCACTCAAGGACACCGATAAGTGAATCGATTCCACACTCTGATTCAATAACTCTTAAGTATTTTTTTCATTGCTTACGAGTTTAATAGTCCTTCAAGACATTCCTAGCCTGATCGGCTATATCATTTTCGTGTTAATTTTAACTGTGCTACCTGGTCATTCTTCTCGGAGCACAATTTTCGATGATGAGCTAAGCTTACGTCGATCTTCCATGTCATATCATTTCGACTTGAACAGCAAGCTTGATTTCGAGTTTGTGTCGCACCCTTGGTTCCAATAACCTTTCGCTTCATCATTCCTGTGACTGGATGTCATCGTCGATCGATTACATCTTCATGAAATCTCTCGACAAATGTGTCGTGATCATCATCAACATTCTGAGCTCTTCCATGATATGAATCGAATTCATGATAAGAAATACCATCCTTTCTCCTAGATGAATTGTGTTATCATCGAAAAGGTCTTTGATTTCTTGCCAACACAAACTTGTTCTTGTTCTGTGTTGTACCTCGAGTTCCTTGCTACCCAACTTATGTTATATTCTACCTGGAAGTGTTACCGTCTTTTATGTCAAGGATGTAGTGAGAATTGCTCCACCTCTTAAGAATTCTTGGTATAGTGATACTCCTCACCATCACCATTCTTTCTTGTGTTGTTTCTAGCCGGGATACCGACAATTGGACTATGACGTGCGAATTCAAATCTTCTAGCAACCTTATTGCTTTGGAGTTAATGGTCGACATTTCATTCTTAGACCACTGGTTATCGAGTCACCATTCTAACATTGATCATGCTACCTAAGCCCATATTTCGGGTGCACCTTTCAACCAATGTTTAATTGAGTATGTTTTCCTCGAGCATAGCTTCTTATATCATTTGATCTGACAAATGTTATCTCCTTGTTCACATAATTGTGGAAATCCATCTTTTGGAATTCTCGATGAATTGTCACTGAGTCCCTCGGCCACCTCCTCATCCTCTCCTTGGTTTAATGATGAATTCTTGTTTCAGAACTCGCTTCCATAGTTCATTTCTCGAGAATCTTGCAATGTCATCCCATCAATTTGTGTTGCGCCTTTTTCTTCTCAAGCATCCTGAGTCTGAGGTATCCTCACACCAATCAGATCTGAATCTTGATCAGATATGATGGTTGGAACATTTTTCCAAGAGTTATAACGTTGGTCTTTATATGACCTGGTAAGGTGATGTCATGCCCAACACCCCTGGCTAGAGGACCTATTGTTATAGTTTCCTTTTTGGCAAGGTTAGCTATTCTTCTAGGAGGAATTTATAAGACTTATTATATAAGTTGTTCCTGATGGATCCATTGTGTATCCAAAGTCCGACCTTTGCTTGAAGACCATGTCAACACTATCTTGATGCATGTCTGTGGTACTCTGATTTTCAGTAAAAACATTTTGAAGCACAATGCTAATTTTTCCTTATCAATTATCCAAACACCATTGTATGGGTAACATCATGAGCTCCGTTGCCCCTTTACTTAATTGGTCGTCTACTTGTTGTCATGACATGGATGGGAAAGATATACTCTTGATACTCGAGTGTAACCACATTTTCCTTCCATTGTTCTGATTAGTACACTAATCACTTTTCCTTTCCATGGTTTTGTTTAACCTTTCTTGTAATCTGATAACTGAGCACTGATAATTCCCTGCTTAGGTAAGCACCTCGTTGTACCACTCTGTCAGAAGACTCTGTTACTATTTTTGATGACATTCTAGTAACCACCGATGGACGAGAACTTTGCCTATTGGTCCGCCTCGTTTAACGAGCACGAAGATGGTTCTCTTCGTCCCTCGCCCTTGGTACCGACGTTGTTGCCGACATAACTGACAGGCTATCCTCTGCATGTCTTGCTATCATGACCATGCAAGCTGTTAGCGCCCTTTCTACATTTAACCCACATGGTGGGCCCATAACCCACAGTTCCATAGGATCGAAACCTGACTCTCATGTACATCCCTGTTTCAAAAGTTATCCCTTGTGCTTGGTTTCGCATGTAATTCGCGAGCCACCTTCCTAGTGATTTATTTTGGTATCAGATGCACTACTTATTCTCGTTGCCCTGAAACCCTTTCACCTTCTGATTAGGCATCGGGCAATTGCCTGGCCGCTTGAAACTCCCTATTATACCTTCTTACTTTGCTCTCGATGTGTTTCATTTGTTCAACTCGAGAGATACTCATGTGTTCATTCTTGGGATCCCCCCAGATGATTTTCCCTTATAACATTCTATCGTTGTAGAGCTGCCCCTTACCTATTCGTAAGTTCGATGGAGTTCCCGAAGAAAGGACGACAAATTCATCATGATGCATTGGAATAAAGAATTGAAGACATCAACGAAAGGGATTAACTTCTTCGAGAAGATCCGTTAGAATATCGTAACCAAACCTTTCCCCCTTACTCTACCACTTAAATCTCGGGACGAGATTTCTTGTAGTGGAGGAGAATTGTGACGCCGGATAATTAAGCTATAGTAACCCTCTACTAATGATGCCACATCACCACGATTACTGTTGTTAAACTCATGTTGATTCAAACCCCGTCCACATTCAAATTTAAAATCAAGTCAAACGGTAAAAGTCTTCAAATATTAAAACCAAAATGTTCGGGTTGTGCCAGTTAATGCATATATGATTATGATGAAGAATACACATTTTTATATAATGTATAAATGCACTAAAATGATTTAAATGGTAGCAAAACATTATTTAAATGCCTTTGGTATTTTATAAAATACTAAACTATTTTATTTTGGGTTAAAACCTTTTGTGGCAGAGGGTTATTTCGAAACGTTATTTTAGGAGCTATTGTCATATTTTACTAACTAAAAATAATGTGGACCTAAAATTAAAACAGGAAAGAAACAGAAAACAATAGGAAAATAAAATAAAATAAAAACAAAAGAAGACCCCTGGCCGACTGGGCCAACAGGCCCAACTGGCCAGCCAGCCCAACCGCGGCCTACTAACCCCCCCCCCCCCTTGCCACACGCCCCCTCGCCAGACCGCTCCGCCGTCGCCAACGCCGCCTCAACCTTGTCTCCTCCCCACCGCTTGTCGTCCCCATCCTCCTCCTCGCCAGACTCCATCATCATCGTCCTCTCCGTCGTCGCCTCGTCCCCATCGTCCTCCCCACCCCCCGCTGCCTAGTCCCTACGGCCCAGCGGTGAGGAACCGCGACCGTGCCTCCACGCGCGCCGGCCCTGCCCGTGTGTGCTACCGCAGCTACTCCTGCTCTGCTTCCCCCCTCCCCGATGCGCTTCTCGTCGCCTGCACCACCTCCGCCTTGCAGCTTCGTCGCGTGCTGCTCGCTCGGCATCGGCAACCCGCACCCGCTTGCACCCGACCGCCGCTGCCATTCCTAGTCGCTGCCGCTACCGCTGTTGTTCTACTTCTACCGCTACTAGATCTCGCTGTTGTTGGCTACTTGTGGCCCCGCCGCTATAGCCTCCGGTCGCCGTTGTGAGCCGCGCCACCCGCCGCTCCCACGCTGCTCGCTACCTCCTCTGCTGCTGCTGCCTGCTACCGTGTCGCCTCCAGCCGCAGCGCCCAGCTCGCCCCGCGTGGCCTCGCTCACCACACCGCCATCTCGCACTGGCTCCGCCCAGCTCTGGCGTTGCCGGCCGCGCGCGCCCCGCAGCCTCCGCCGGCCGCCCCGCTGCATCCCGCAGCCCCGCGGTGCCGCCCAGGTCCGTCCCCTCGGGCACGCACCCGTTTGGGTGCCTACTGATGTCTACTACGCAACCTTCTTCTTGTAGACGTTGTTGCGTCTCCAAGTGCAGAGGATTGTAGGACAGTAGCAAATTTCCCTCAAGTGGATGACCTAAGGTTTATCAATCCATGGGAAGCGTAGGTTGAAGATGGTCTCTCTCAAACAACCCTGCAACCAAATAACAAAGAGTCTCTTGTGTCCCCAACACACCCAATACAATGGTAAATTGTACAGGTGCACTAGTTCGGCGAAGAGATGGTGATACAAGTGCAATATGGATGATAGATATGAGTATTTGTAATCTGAAAATATAAAAACAGCAAGGTAACTAATGATAAAAGTGAGCGCAAACGGTATTGCAATGCTAACAAACAAGGCCTAGGGTTCATACTTTCACTAGTGCAAGTTCTCTGAACAATAATAACATAATTGGATCATATAACTATCCCTCAACATGCAACAAAGAGTCACTCCAAAGTCACTAATAGCGGAGAACAAACGAAGAGATTATGGTAGGGTACGAAACCACCTCAAAGTTATCCTTTCTGATCGATCTATTCAAGAGTCCGTACTAGAATAACACCTTAAGACACAAATCAACCAAAACCCTAATGTCACCTAGATACTCCAATGTCACCTCAAGTATCCGTGGGTATGATTATACGATATGCATCACACAATCTCAGATTCATCTATTCAACCAACACAAAGTACTTCAAAGAGTGCCCCAAAGTTTCTACCGGAGAGTCAAGACGAAAACGTGTGCCAACCCCTATGCATGAGTTCACGAGGTCACGGAACTCGCAAGTTGATCACCAAAACATACATCAAGTGGATCACATGAATATCCCATTGTCACCACAGATAAGCACATGCAAGACATACATCAACTGTTCTCAAATCCTTAAAGACTCAATCCGATATGATAACTTCAAAGGGAAACTCAATCCATTACAAGAGAGTAGAGGGGGAGAAACATCATAAGATCCAACTATAATAGCAAAGCTCGCGATACATCAAGATCGTGCCAAATCAAGAACACGAGAGAGAGAGAGAGAGAGAGAGATCAAACACATAGCTACTGGTACATACCCTCAGCCCCGGGGGTGAACTACTCCCTCCTCATCATGGAGAGCGGGGGGATGATGAAGATGGCCACCGGAGAGGGATCCCCCCTCCGGCAGGGTGCCGGAACGGGTCTAGATTGGTTTTCGGTGGCTACAGAGGCTTGCGGCGGCGGAACTCCCGATCTAGGTTATGTTCTGGAAGTTTGGGTATATATAAGAGGTTTTGGCATTGGGAACAACTCAGGGGGGTCTCCGAGGCGGCCACGAGGTAGGAGGGCGCGCCCAGGGGGTAGGGCGCACCCAGGGGGTAGGGCGCGCCCCCCACCCTCGTGGGTGCCTCCGGACTCTTCTGGCCCATCTCCGATGCTCCGTGGGCTTCTTCTGGTCCAAAAACGATCTCCGTGAAATTTCAGGTCAATTGGACTCTGTTTGGTTCTCCCTTTCTGCGATACTCAAAAACAAGGAAAAAACAGAAACTAGTACTGGGCTCTAGGTTAATAGGTTAGTCCCAAAAATCATATAAACTAGCATATAAAACATCCATGATTGATAATATAATAGCATGGAACAATAAAAAATTATAGATACGTTGGAGACGTATTAAGCATCCCCAAGCTTAATTCCTGCTCGTCCTCGAGTAGGTAAATGATAAAAACAAATTTTTTGATGTGGAATGCTACCTAACATAATTTTCAATGTAATTTTCTTTATTGTGGCATGAATGTTCAGATCCGAAAGATTCAAGACAAAAGTTTAATATTGACATAAAAATAATAATACTTCAAGCATACTAACTAAGCAATTATGTCTTCTCAAAATAACATGGCCAAAGAAAGCTCATCCCTACACAATCATATAGTTTGGCCATGCTTCATTTTCGTCACACAAAATGCTCCCATCATACACAACCCCGATGACAAGCCAAGAAATTGTTTCATACTTTAGTATTCTCAAACTTTTTCAACTTTCACGCAATACATGAGCGCGAGCCATGGACATAGCACTATGGGTGGAATAGAATATGATGACGGAGGTTGTGTGGAGAAGATAAAAAAAGGAGAAAGTCTCACATTGACGCGGCTAATCAACGGGCTAGGGAGATGCCCATCAATTGATGTCAATGCAAGGAGTAGGGATTGCCATGCAACGGATGCACTAGAGCTATAAATGTATGAAAGCTCAACAAGAGAAACTAAGTGGGTGTGCATCCAACTTGCTTGCTCACGAAGACCTAGGGCATTTGAGGAAGGCCATTGTTGGAATATACAAGCCAAGTTCTATAATGAAAATTCCCACTAGTATATGAAAGTGACAACATAGGAGACTCTCTATCATGAAGATCATGGTGCTACTTTGAAGCACAAGTGTGGTAAAAGGATAGTAGCATTGTCCCTTCTCTCTTTTTCTCTCATATTTTTTTGTTTTTTGTTTTTTTGGGCCTTCTTTTTTTTATTTGGCCTTTCTCTTATTTTTTTCCTTCTTTTTTTCTTTTTTTTTCTTCGTCCGGAGTCTCATTCCGACTTGTGGGGGAATCATAGTCTCCATCATCCTTTCCTCACATGGGACAATGCGATCATCACAATTTTATTTACTTACAACTCAAGAATTACAACTCGATAATTAGAACAAAATATGACTCTATGTGAATGCCTCCGGCGGTGTACCGGGATGTGCAATGAATCAAGAGTGACATGTATGAAAGAATTATGAAGGTGGCTTTGCCACAAATACGATGTCAACTACATGATCATGCAAGGCAATATGACAATGATGATGCGTGTCATAATAAACGGAACAGTGGAAAGTTGCATGGCAATATATCTCGGAATGGCTATGGTGGCTGTTTTGAGGAAGATATAAGGAGGCTTATGTGTGATAGAGCGTATCATATCACGGGGTTTGGATGCACCGGCGAAGTTTGCACCAACTCTCGAGGTGAGAAAGGGCAATGCACGGTACCGAAGAGGATAGCAATGATGGAAGGGTGAGAATGCGTATAATCCATGGACTCAACATTAGTCATAAAGAACTCACGTACTCATTGCAAAAATCTACAAGTCATCGAAACCAAGCACTATGCGCATGCTCCTAGGGGGATAGATTGGTAGGAAAATACCATCGCTCGTCCCCGACCGCCACTCATAAGGAAAGCAATCAAAGAACACCTCGTGCTTCAAATTTGTCACACAACGGTTACCATACGTGCATGCTACGGGACTTGCAAACCTCAACACAAGTATTTCTCAAATTCACAATTACTCAACTAGCACAACTTTAATATTACCATCTTCGTATCTCAAAACAATCATCAAGTATCAAACTTCTTATAGTATTCAATGCGCTCTATATGAAAGTTTTTATTATACCCATCTTGGATGCCTATCATATTAGGACTAAATTCACAACCAAAGCAAATTACCATGCTGTTTAAGACTCTCAAAATAATATAAGTGAAGCATAGAGTTTATCTATTTCTTCAAAATAAAACCACCGTCGTTCTCTAAAAGATATAAGTGAAGCACTAGAGCAAATGACAAACTACTCCGAAAGATATAAGTGAAGATCAATGAGTAGTCGAATAATTATGAAACTATGTGAAGACTCTCTAACATTTAAGAATTTCAGATCTTGGTATTTTATTCAAACAGAAAGCAAAAAAAAAAATGACACTCCAAGCAAAACACATATCATGTGGTGAATAAAAATATAGCTCCAAGTAAAGTTACTTATGAACGAAGACGAAAGAGGGGATGCCATCCGGGGCATCCCCAAGCTTAGGATATTGGTTGTCCTTGAATATTACCTTGGGGTGCCTTGGGAATCCCCAAGCTTAGGCTCTTGGCACTCCTTATTCCATAGCTCATAGAATCTTTACCCAAAACTTGAAAACTTCACAACACAAAACTCAACAGAAAACTCGTAAGCTCCGTTAGTATAAGAAAATAAATCACCACTTAGGTACTGTTGTGAACTCATTATAAATTCATATTGGTGTAATATATACTGTATTCCAACTTCTCTATGGTTCATACCCTCCATACTACTCATAGATTCATCAAAATAAGCAAACAACACAATGAAAACAGAATCTGTCAAAAACAGAACAGTCTCTAGTAATCTGTATCAAATGTATACTTCTGGAACTCCAAAAATTCTGAAATAAATTGATGGACGTGAGGAATTTATCTATTGATCATCTGCAAAACGAATCAACCTAAAAGCACTCTCCAGTAAAAAATTGCAGCTAATCTCGTGAGCACAAAAGTTTCTGTTTTTTACAGCAAGATCGCATAGACTTCACCCAAGTCTTCCCAAAGGTTCTACTTGGTACAAACACTAACTAAAACATAAAACCAGATCTAAACAGAGGCTAGATGAATTATTTATTACTAAACAGAAGCAAAAAGCAAAGAACAAAAATAAAATTGGGTTGCCTCCCAACAAGCGCTATCGTTTAACGCCCCTAGCAAGGCATGATGATTTCAATGATGCTCACATAAATGATAAGATTTGAAACATAAAGAGAGCATCATGAAGAATATAACTAGCACATTTAAGTCTAACCCACTTCCTATGCATAGGGATTTTGTGAGCAAACAATTTATGGGAACAAGAATCAACTAGCATAGGAAAGCAAAACAAGCATAACTTCAAGATTTTAAGCACATAGAGAGGAAACTTGATATTATTGCAATTCCTACAAGCATATATTCCATCATAATAATTTCAGTAGCATCATGAATGAATTCAACAATATAACCATCACATAAATCATTTTTTTCATGATCTACAAGCATAGAAATTTTATTGCTCTCCACATAAGCAAATTTCCTCTCATGAATAGAAGTGGGAGCAAACTCAACAAAATAACTATCATGTGAGGCATAATCCAACTGAAAATTAAAATCATGATGACAAGCTTCATGGTTATCATTATTATTTATAGCATACATGTCATCACAATAATCATCATAGATAGCAACTTTGTTCTCATAATCAATTGGAACCTCTTCCAAAATAGTGGAATCATCACTAAATAAAGTCATGACCTCTCCAAATCTACTTTCATCAATATAATCATCATAAATAGGAGGCATGCTATCATCATAATAAATTTGCTCATCAAAACTTGGGGGACAAAAAATATCATCTTCGTCAAACATAGCATCCCCAAGCTTGTGGCTTTGCATATCATTAGCATCATGGATATTCAAGGAATTCATACCAACAACATTGCAATCATGCTCATCATACAAAGATTTAGTGCCAAACATTCTAATGCATTCTTATTATAGCACTTGAGCACAATTTTCCTTTCCATCATTTTCACGAAAGACATTAAAAAGATGAAGCATATGAGCACCCTCAATTCCAATTTTTTTGTAGTTTTCTTTTATAGACTAAACTAGTGATAAAACAAGAAACTAAAAGATTGGATTGCAAGATCTAAAGGTATACCTTCAAGCACTCACCTCCCCGGCAACGGCGCCAGAAATTGTTTGATGTCTACTATGCAACCTTCTTCTTGTAGATGTTGTTGGGCCTCCAAGTGCAGAGGTTTGTAGGATAGTAGCAAATTTCCCTCAAGTGGATGACCTAAGGTTTATCAATCCGTGGGAGGCGTAGGTTGAAGATGGTCTCTCTCAAACAACCCTGCAACCAAATAACAGAGAGTCTCTTGTGTCCCCAACACACCCAATACAATGGTAAATTGTACAGGTGCACTAGTTCGACGAAGAGATGGTGATACAAGTGCAATATGGATGATAGATATGAGTATTTGTAATCTGAAAATATAAAAACAGCAAGGTAACTAATGATAAAAGTGAGCGTAAACGGTATTGCAATGCTAAGAAACAAGGCCTAGGGTTCATACTTTCACTAGTGCAAGTTCTCTCAACAATAATAACATAAATGGATCATATAACTATCCCTCAACATGCAACAAAGAGTCACTCCAAAGTCACTAATAGCGGAGAACAAACGAAGAGATTATGGTAGGGTACAAAACCACCTCAAATTTATCCTTTCTGGTCGATCTATTCAAAAGTCCGTACTAGAATAACACCTTAAGACACAAATCAACCAAAACCCTAATGTCACCTAGATACTCCAATGTCACCTCAGGTATCCGTGGGTATGATTATACGATATGCATCACATAATCTCAGATTCATCTATTCAACCAACACAAAGTACTTCAAAGAGTGCCCCAAAGTTTCTACCAGAGAGTCAAGACGAAAACGTGTGCCAACCCCTATGCATGAGTTCACGAGGTCACGGAACTCGCAAGTTGATCACCAAAACATACATCAAGTGGATCACGTGAATATCCCATTGTCACCATAGATAAGCACATGCAAGACATACATCAAGTGTTCTCAAAACCTTAAAGACTCAATCCAATATGATAATTTCAAAGGGAAAACTCAATCCATTACAAGAGAGTAGAGGGGGAGAAACATCATAAGATCCAACTATAATAGCAAAGCTCGCGATACATCAAGATCGTGCCAAATCAAGAACACGAGAGAGAGAGAGAGAGAGAGAGAGAGAGAGAGATCAAACACATAGTTACTGGTACATACCCTCAGCCCCGAGGGTGAACTACTCCCTCCTCGTCATGGAGAGCGTCGGGATGATGAAGATGGCCACCGGAGAGGGATCCCCCTCCGGCAGGGTGCCGGAACGGGTCTAGATTGGTTTTCGGTGGCTATAGAGGCTTGCGGCGGCGGAACTCTGGATCTAGGTTATGTTCTGGAAGTTTGGGTATATATAAGAGGTTTTGGCGTCGGGAACAAGTCAGGGGGGGTCTCCGAGGCGGCCACGAGGTAGGGGGCGCGCCTCCCACCCTCGTGGGTGCCTCGGGACTCTTCTGGCCCATCTCCGGTGCTCCGTGGGCTTCTTCTAGTCCAAAAACGATCTCCGTGAAATTTCAGGTTAATTGGACTCTGTTTGGTTTTCCTTTTCTGCGATACTCAAAAACAAGGAAAAAACAGAAACTGGCACTGGGCTCTAGGTTAATAGGTTAGTCCAAAAAATCATATAAAATAGCATATAAATGCATATAAAACATCCACGATTGATAATATAATAGCATGGAACAATAAAAAATTATAGATACGTTGGAGACGTATCACCCGCACCTGCACCCGCCTGCCAGAACGCCAACTAAGGCCCCCTGGGGCCAATGACAAGTGGGGCCCATGCCCTTGGAACGTTTATATATATATATATATATATATATATATATATATATATATATATATATATATATATATATATATAGGGAAAATCCATCCTACCACCCGGTGGTAGTTACCCCACATGTCTCATATACTACCATGTGGTACTATATATACTATTCTATTATTTTAAATATGTTCATATACTATATCTAAGATATTTCAAAGCAATTTACATGAAAAAATTGCATATGAGCCCATAGTTTTTGTTATATTTGTGAAATACGTACATATTTGTACATAAAAAAGAGCATACTCAAAAAATGGTACATACTACCTAAAACTTAGTATATATACTAGCTAATCATTATTATATACTACATACTACACGTACATACTCTCGGTTTCGACAGACACTACATACAACATACAAAACGCAAGTGGTGGTAACTACCACTACTTGTAGGAAACATTTGTCCTATATATATATATATAGGATTAGAATAGTTATTTGGATCACAGCAGCCCCTATATAGGGCCCGATGGACCCCTCCCGAACTTCCCTGAACTGCCCGGCCCAACCAGACAGAATCCCACCCGATCCTGAGCCGCCCCGACAGGATCCACCTGATCCCCCGATCCCGAGCCGACCCACCCCCCTCCTCGCCGCTCCTCCCCTCGATCCCCGACCTCCTTCCCTCCTCGCCGCCGATCTTCACCGGATCCGCCGCCTCCTCCACCCCCCCCCCCCCCCCCCCGTCTACAGCTCCTGGCCGGCCGGATCCGCCGCCTCCCCTCCTTCCCCAGATCCTGGCCGGCCGGGTCCGCCGCCTCCCCTCCGTCTCCAGCTCCTGGCCGGCCACCGGCGCGGGCGAGCGAGCGACGGCGGACGCCAACGCGAGGGAGCCCGCGTCGCCTGGACGCGGCGAAGCCGCCATGGACTTCAGGAAGCCGCATCCTCGTCTCATCGCCATCGCCCGAAGCTTTGGCAGACCAGATGACGGCCCCGACGCAAGCTACGGCGAGCGGCGCGACCAACGGAGCAACTCCTCCACGGAGGCGGCATCTGCTGCGCCCTCAAATTCAGCGGCAACAGTACATGAACTTCCTCCCAATTTTGCCTTCTTCTTCAATCTTGCCTTCTCTGACCTTCTTGCTTCATGCAGATGAACTTCGCGCCCCCTGCAAGACATGGATTGCCATGGAATTCCTCTCCTACCTCCACGACGAATTGTTCTCAAGGTGGCCTATCAGCTCCTGGAAAAAGGTTGGCTGAACTTCTAGCCTGGGTATGGTTGAACTTCTTCCTTCCTCCAGTTTGTTGTTTGCTTACAACTATGTGAAGTTCAGGTGGTGTGTGAGACTCAGTCCAGGCTACAAAACAACATTGTAAAATCTGCCTGCTTACAGCCATGTGAAGTTCAGGTAGTGTGTGAGCATTAGTCCAGGCTACAAAAGCTTTTTTAAAATCTGCCTGCATTCACATGTGGAAAAGCCATGTGAAGTTCAACTAGTAAGTGTGCTAGAGTTCAGGTTGGTATGTATCTGGTTCTGTGCAAAAAAATAAAAGGAAAATAGAACATGCATGTGATATCACATGAAGGTTAGGTTGGTATGCACTAGCAGTCCAACCATTCAAACTCATGAAGGTTCAGGTTTTTTAACTGTAGACAGTATTTCCCCTTTGCAAAACAAGAAGTTCAGGTTGTGGAGAGCGCTCAGTTCAGGTACATATAAGTAATCAAATAGTGTAGAATTAAACAGGATGTGACGTTCATTCTGTGAAGGGTGCTCAGTTCAGGTACAAAAGTATTGGCAGATGCTCAGCTCAGTGCATAGTGTGATGGCTCTCCTAGGGGAAAAAATATGTACATGAACACCACTTTTATATGAGAAGTTCAGGCTATGAATAATGCTAAGTTCAGTTACAAAGGTATAGGCAGATCTAACTTGTGTGCTAATAGACATTTTTTTCTTTTATGTCAGCAAGACGAGAGATGCATGAAGAAGCTTAGAAGTTCCCAGCAGCAAGTACACAATCCAAAGCCTGTGCGCATTGCACCACCCCCTCAATGGGTCACACCTCAAATGCACCAACAGCATTACCAACCTGCTCCAGACCAAAAATGGATGACACCCGAAACACACGGAGACTTCCAAGATGCTGGATCACAGCCCTATCCGCACAAGTTTGCGCCTCCACCTAACTGGGTGACGCCGGAAATCCCCCGCGGATTCTTTGTATCCACCAGCAGACTCCCAAGCACGCCGATGGAGGAGGGGGTTAGCTCAAGTCCTGCGTGTAACTCTGGAGGTTATCCTGGTGTGCCTCATCAATGCCAAAGCGAAGCAACTAAACCAGATCCCAGGACAAATCCAACAGCAACACACACACGGAGGAGAGTGCTCTGCACACTACCACCGTTGGATCCTGCTGCTGCTGCTACAAGTCAGAATTGTACGGGGCATAAGGTAGATGGATTGCTTCACAAAACAAAGAGCAAACCAAGACCAGGATCGCAATACCTCCACAACCACCTCAAGCAAAAAGGACACAAACAAGAGAGAGGCCATCTTCAGCCCGCCTTCCTCCTCGTGATCCACTACTGCATCCTGCCATGATTACTCCGCCATGCCCCATCCCAGAGGGACAGCAGCAGACACAGGCGGAGCTGCGATCATACACGCACGTAAGTGAAACAAAAAATATTTATATACACATCTTGTATTATCTGCAAATTTTCTGCTCCCTCCAGGATAAAAAGTTCATAAACTGCATTTTAACGTGTTGTTTGGATTATTTTTTTCTTTTTCTGCAGACGCCGGATCTACCGGGTTATCTACTACCAAGACTAAAGATGCGATTCAAAGATGTAGAGAAAGCAAGGGAATTTTATAACAGATACGCCAGACACGCTGGTTTTGAAATCAGGAAGACGGGGGGAAATGACAACCACAAGTATTTTGTTTGCGCCTTCCAAGGGATACACACATTTTCTGTTTCAGAGGCCAACAGGAAGCGAAACAAAACATTGCAGAGGACGGGCTGCAATGCAAGAATGAGGGTGAAGGTGCAGGAGGATGACACATGCGTGGCAATGGACATTGAGTACAATCATAATCACAAACTCACGCAATGATGACATCACTACAAAAAAAAGACACATCCGTGACATTTTGGGTCGAACGAATTTTTTTCTGTCATACATATGACACTTCTATGATGATAATTGTGACAAAACCCGGTATCATCATAGATGTGGTGGGCTCCTACTTCGATGACAAAAAATCATGACAGAAAATGGGCTTTTCGTCCTGGGCGGGCCGGAGACGCAGCTGCATGACATTCTTTGGGCCGTCCATGACGGAAAAAAACCGTGGTAGAAGCGAGGGGGAGGAAAATTTCGGGGAGTTCCCGGTTACGGTGGGAGGTTGGGGGTCGAGCGATGCGCGTTTCTCTTGTACACGTACACGCGTGTGTGCGAGGCGTTGGCTCTAACTAAACCCGAGCGAGGCGTTGGGCTCTAACTGAACCCGAGCGATTGCACTGTAGGCTACGCATTACTGAACCCGAGCGATCGATCGATGGCTGTTAACTGAACCCGATCGAGCGATTCCTTCGCTACTGCTGCTAACTGAAGCCGATCGATTGGATGAACAGTGAGCGTTGCGGGGGGGTTTGGATGAACAGTGAGCGGTGTCGTTGCCTCTGGATGAACAGGACCCCGTGGTGTGGAGGGCTGGATGAACAGTGGAGGGTGGAGGGGTGCTCGTGGAGGGGTTGTTGAAAAGGACCCCGTGGTGTGGAGGGCTGGATGAACAGTAGACGGTGGAGGGGTGCCCGTGGAGGGGTGGTTGAACTGTAGCCGGTGGAGTAGCGCGCGGTGGAGGCTGGATGAACAGGAGCCCGTGGAGGCTGGAGGAGGTCGACGGTAGCCCGTGGAGGCTGGAGGAGGTCGACGATGGAGATGAACAGTATCCCGCGGAGTCCCGTTTTGCGGTACGCCACACCCCTCCCGATGAACAGGACCCCCGTTTCGACCGTAGGAGGTCCGTTTCGTCCGTTTTGCGGTACGCCACACCCCTCCCGATCAACAGGACCCCCGTTTCGACCGTAGGAGGTCTGTTTCGTCCGTTTTGCGGTACGCCACACCCCTCCCGATCAACAGGACCCCTGTTTAGACCGTAGGAGGTCCGTTTCCTCCGTATTGCGGTACGCCACACCCCTCCCGATCAACTGGACCCCCGTTTCGACCGTAGGAGGTCCGTTTCCTCCATTTTGCGGTACGCCACACTCCTCCCGATCAACAGGACCCCCGTTTCAACCGTAGGAGGTCCATTTCCTCCGTTTTGCGGTACGCCACACCCCTCCCAATGAACACGACACATTCCATTGCCTCCCCATGAACACGACGACGACGTTGTTTCTCCGTTCCGACCCAGCCATGTACACAAGCCCTCATCGTACGTATGCGCGAGTAGGCATTCGAGACCCTGCCCGTATGTACGTACGTGGCCGTATTTTCTTTCTTGCACCCTGGCCGCTGTACGTACATGTACATGCTACGTGCGCGCCTCTACTACGACACGTACGCGCCTCTACTACGACACGTGCGCCCCTCTACATCGACCAGTATATATGTACGTACACGTTCACGACCAGAATGACAACGCTACGTACGCTTCGACCAGGTGGGTCCCAACTGTCAGGAACTTCCTTGCCTGCGAAGATGTAGCTGGTAGGTCCCAGCAGTCAGGGGGGCAAATCGTTTTGGGTTTTTTTTTGCCCAGACGCACTTCCTTGCGTGCGAAGATGTAGCTGGTGGGTCCTAGTAGTCAGGGGGGCGAATCGTTTTTTTTTTGCCCGGACGCACTTCCTTGCGTGCGAAGGTGTAGTTGGTGGGTCCCAGCAGTCGGGGGGAAACGTTTTTTCACGAAATACGGTGGCCCATCCGGTGGGTCCCTGCTGTCAGGTGGAGGAATCATTATTTTCTGCGTAATAAGGAGGCACTTCCTTGCTGCCGCCGTGGACCCAGCTGTCAGCCCCTCCACGTACAGTCCACGTCCGATGGAAGTCGTTCCTTGACCATGTTGACCACGCCGCGCCAAGAGCACCAGGGCGGTGGACGACGGCGAGGCCTAGGAAGGGGACGACGCGGAGCCGGTGAAGACGCGGCAGTGGATGCCCATGCAGAGAGGAGTGTGAGGGTTCACTCGTTCGGCTGCGGTGTGAGGCTGCCGTCGCCGCAGGGCCTGGCCAGCGGTGGGAATAGTAGGGGCGGTGAGGCCTCCGCGGCAGCACAGCCGGCCACGGGAGGCAGGAGCAGGCGGCACGACCAGTGCTGCTTTGGGCGGCTGGAGCAAGAAGACCAGAGGTCGAAGAAGCACTACGGCCGTTGGATGGACATCGTACGGTCACTGGAGCTAGAATCATTCATATTGACTAAGTTGACAAAGCCCTCCGTCCCCGTCAACTTAGTAGGCCCACAAGCCAGCCTCCCACCAAGGTGGGTCCCAGCTAACTGGGGGAGTATCCATTTTTTGTGCGTAATAAGGAGGCATTTTTGGTGGGTCCGAGCTGACAGCGGGGGGAACGTTTTTTTCATGAAATACGGTGGCCCGTCCGGTGGGTCCCAGTAGTCAGGGGGAAACTTTTTTTCGCGAAATAAGGTGGCCCGTCCGGTGGGTCCCCGCTGTCAGGTGGAGGAATAATTATTTTGCGCGTAATAAGGAGGCACTTCCTTGCGGCCGCCGTGGACCCAGCTGTCAGCCTCTCCACGTACAGTACTCTTCCGATGGAAGTCGGTCGTTGACCACGTTGACCACTCCGCGCCGAGAGCACCAGGGCGGTGGACGACGGCGAGACCTAGGAAGGGGACGACGCGGAGCCGGGGAAGCCCGCGCGGAGAGGAGTATGAGGGTTCACTGGTTCGGCTGCGGTGTGAGGCTGTCGTCGCCGCAGAATAAGAGGGGTGTGGGTGAGTGGAGGGATGGCCTGGCCTGCGGTGGGAGTAGTATGGGGGCGGTGAGGCCTCCGCGGCAGCACAGCCGGCCATGGGAGGCAGGAGCAGGCGGCACAACCGGCGCTGCTTTGGACGGCTGGACCAAGAAGACCAGAGGTTGAAGAAGCACTACGGCCGTTGGATGGACATCGTACGGTCACTGAAGCTAGAATCGTTTATATTGACTAAGTTTACAAAGCCCTTGGTACGCTCCAACTTAGTAGGCCCACAGGTCAGCCTCCGAAACGGTGCGCCCCAGATGTCAGGGGAAGGAATCATTTTTTGGGCGGCCGAAGCTAAGAATATCCAAGATTGAAGAAGAAGCACGACATCCGTTGGATAGACATCCAACGGCCACTGCTGCTAGAACCGTGTGTTGACTATAATAAGTTGACAAAGCCTTGCATACGCCTCAACTTATTTTTTTAGGGGACGCGTCACTTAGTAGGCCCACAAGTGTGTGGCAGAGAACTTATAGCCCATTTGCGTTTTGTAAGAATGTACAGCCCATTTTTGAATTCTAATGGAATTTACAACAGCCCATTTACAGTTTGTTAAAAGTACAGCCCATTTTCTAGCTAGGACAAGGATCAATAATTCCAACCAACCGTTGAAGACAGAATTCAATAAAATTTCCCACATTTTGATGGGATCCGAAATATTTTTATCCCGAAATTTCTAGTCAGATTAAATATAAATTTGTATTACGTAAAAATCCAACGAAACATTGCGCATGCAACAATGAAAATTTAAGATTTTCAAAATCCATAAATAATATTTTATAAACTAATTTCGTGTTTGGTGCATTTTTTTATAGTTACTGCCCAGTTTTTATAATTACATCCCATTTATTATTTTTTAAAGCCATTTTCCTGTTAAGCCTAATGCATCCCTCCTAGGAAAGATTTGCAGCCCAGCGGGGCGGAGAATAACAAGTTGACCTTGCCTGGGTATTCCTCAAAAAGACGTATAGCTGGGCTAGCCATTTTCATCTTGAAAAAATTAGTATTTGGGCTGGATATCTGGCCTGGGCTAGATGGGCCACAGCCCGCCCAGTTAATACCCTGCTCTCCTCTGAACAACAACGAAATCATCGCCAGGAAACACTCTGCAGTGCTCACGCCTCAAAAACACAAATACTGCTTGAGCTGCTTGGTCCCAGCTATCGGCCGCACCTTGTGCAATTCTCTCGTTTATATTGACTACATAGGTTGACAATGGTGTGGGACCGTGATGTCAGGAAAACCAGGAGAAAGCAAAAAAATAGTTGTACATAATAAGGAGGCACTTGCTTACGTACAGCTATGGCCCTAGTGGGTCCCTAGTGTCATCCAGTCAAAATAAAGTCATCTCCTGAATCCTCATGTTCGTTGACGATGTTAACAATGCTCGGCGCCACGGCGAGCGCAACAACTCGAAGGACAATGGAGAGGGCCTCGCAGGCCCTACAGATGGTCTGATACAGCGCCCGCTGCTCATTCAGGAAGCCAGGATCATCGGACACCTATGAGCACCTTCGAGAAACTGAGACGGCATGAAACGGTAAGGCCGCGCTTGGGAGCTTTGGTTTATTTCAAACCTGTATTAACATACAAGTGTAATTTACTCGTCATCGGAAACAACGCGTAAAATACAAGCGTAATGAAACCGAGGGCCCGAGGTCTGTAAGTAAAACCGGCGGGTTACGCGTGTAATTTGAGAGACCAGTGTATATTTTACGAGCACTGCTATATGCACGACATTACCAGACGATACATGCACGATGTGCGTATCATGCCATCCATGGGCAAGGTTGAAACATCAGCTAACGGCTGGATTAGCAATCGTGTGAGTGTCGTTCAGCGTTTTTATCATGTGTGAAGTACTTCCGATATTTTACTAGTCGAAATCGACCAACCAAGCGCCTTCGCCCGAGACCATCTGCCTTCATTTACAAGCATCAGTTTTACAAGCAGTTTTGGTTGGAAAACGACGATCAAATCACGGCCTAATATCATGAGTTGGTCGGAAGATCATATGGTTTCACGTCTAACCTACCCGACTTGTCGTATAGGCTATGAATGAAACATCAGACGATGAACTTCTTAAGCACGGAAACAACAGAAGAGGATGATCTTCTTAACAAGCAAATCACTGGCATTAGATCAACATGCAAAACAATACGGAGCATTACTCTCAGGAGGCACGGTGAACAGCTCGTGATGCCGCATGCCACAACATTCCAAGCTCAACTTTGCAATCAAACACAAGGCTTGGCATTACATAGACAATATTCAGAACAAACTCTTAACACAGGAATATCTCGACAGAGTAACTATTTACTTCTAAACTGAACACAGGAATAGGAAAAACACTCGATGCTGCTCACAGCAAGGGCGTCCCACTCAAAAATATCAAATGCATGTCTTCTGGCTAACATCAATGAGCAAATTTTGACAAGGTTTTCCAATTCCAATATATTAAACTAACGTCTTCTTGCTAACATCAATGATTAAACTTTGACAAGCTTTTCCCATTCAAAATATGTAATGCCTATGATCGTGGAGTCCTGTCGTAGCTTCTAGTACTTTTTTGGGCACTTTTTGCCCAGGGCACTCCACGTGTTGTTAAATTGCCAATGGTCTCTGTAGACTAGTCATGTCACCGGTGTCTAATAATACTTTGTAAAGCTTCTCGGTCATTCCTTCTGTAATGTAGCGCAAACAGTGACTGCTTCTTTCTGCAAAGTGGAACGACCAACTGGACCCAGTAATGCAGCAGTTTGCCTTGGACACATTGGCTCCTTTTGTGCAGTTCAACTAAAATCGAAGTCGGAATAAAACCGAGCTTTAATTTTGATATCCCTGTAAGCAACAATAGGTATAAGGGAAACAATTACTGAGAAATAACGGTTGATGACTTGTACTCCCAGAAGAAAAGCATCTACTGATCTACGTTATCTTAATGGGAAACAAAGCAGGAGAGTAGCAATTCTCCATCAGTGTGATTCATTCATATTGACTGAGACATTATCTTAACAATGCCTTGTTTCAACATGTATAAAGAACGACAAAGCAGAAAAGTACCATTCCTAAAACAATGCAACTGATTCATTTTAATAGAGACATTATCTTAACAATACCTTGGTTAAACATGTAGACAGAACTACAAAGCAGGATAGTACCATTCCTAACAAGTGTTGCAGTTTTGAACTAAGATTCAATAGTTAATTAATTCTGAGAGTGGCATTGCTTAATTTTACCAGCGGCATTAGATTAACGAAAAGCATAAACAGTTCCAGGGGAGAGTGGGCGCAACAACAGTATGTGCTTCCATCTACTTATAAAGGGGGTGATGCAGAGTTTGTTGTAACAAAGCAACAAGCATCATGTCTGGGTTGGTCCCATTTTTGTTCACTACTTAATGGGAAAAGACAGCAATACAATAGCTTCAATTCAACATTTATTTAAAACAGTACCAATACAAGTAGCACAACATCTCAAAGCACACTGCACAATCATGTGGATGAAGGCCTGTACTGACCTTTCATGAGACGGACAAGATAAAATACGAATCTGCCAACACGAATAGGAAATCCAATCTCATTTTGTGCAGTTGCACTGAAATCAAGCAAAGTGTTTCGCGTAGCGAAGCAAAATGTCGCAATAGCAACAAGTTGAATAGATATCCTTGTTTAAACAGAGGCAAAAAAGGAATCAATTACTGGCTAATAAAGGAGGATGAAACATGCGGCCACAAAAATGGTAATCCCGCCAATCCCTAACAAGTGTTGCAGTTTTGAAATAAGATTCAGTAGTTAATTCTGAGAGTGGCATCAATTACTGGCTTATAAAGGGGGTGATGCTGAATTTGTTGTAACAAAGCAACAAGCATCATGTCTGGGTTGGTCCCATTTTTGTTCACTACTTAATGGGAAAAGACAGCAATACAATAGCTTCAATTCAACATTTATTTAAAACAGTACCAAAACAAGTAGCACAACATCTCAAAGCACACTGCACATCATGTGGTTGAGACCAAGATTTGAAACAACTCGCCACGAAGACTGGAAACAAATCTCGATCTCCTTTTGTGCAGTTCCACCAAAATTAAGCAAAGTCACCGGTGTGACATTCAAGTTGAACTGCACAAAACACTCATAAAACATAAGTGTTTCGAGTAGCGAAGCAAAATGTCGCAATAGCAACAAGTTGAATCGATAGCCCTGTTTTAACAGAGGCAAAAAAGGAAACAATTACTTGCCGATAAAGGAGGATGAAACAAACGGTGACAGAAAGAAGCATCTAACTTATCTTGGATGGAAAACAAAGTAGGACAGTAGCATTTCTAAAACGGTTGCATTGATTCATATTAACAGAGACATTCTCTTGAAACAACATTCATTAAAAAATGTAATTTACTTTTACCAGTGGCATTGCTTCAATTTTCCGGCGGCATTCTTAGATTAACAACAGCAAAATAGATGTATGGGACATGCCAGCACCATGTGCGTCCACACGTATAAATGGGTGATGCAGAGTATGTAGCCAAGCAGCATATATGTGCTGGTCCCATATTTGTTCTCATTGAACCTTCTTCCTATGTGAGGGCAGCAAATCTAGTCCTGCACAAACTACCCGACCCCCCAGTTTCTTTCCCTTTTCAACAAAGAGATCGGTTCCTTACAGATGTGTGTACTGGGTTACCCCCTTTTTCCCTTTTCGACCTACAAAGCGGCTGGATAGCCAGTCTATACTACTTTCCGCCCCTCCTTTCCTCATTGAACCACGTCCTAGATTCTTGCTCCAGCCCACCGCACCCTTCTTTCCTCTTTGAACCAAGACCTAGATTCGACTACAGATCGAAAAAGATCCACATGCAGCTAGAGCAATGACGGTTTCAAAGAAACTTATACCTTAGGGTCGTCGGGATGTGGCAAGGCGTGCGGCGGGAGGCCGGATCTGCCCACACTACGTACGGCAGCGAGGAAGAAGGGGTCGGTGGCCCTCCCGCACAGGCGCTGGGTGAAAGAGAACAGCGCAGCCGGCAGTGGATTGCCTCCCTTGCCGAAGGCGATAGAGTGAATGCTGCACCTCCTCCCCTTCCCGGTGCGACGGGATACGGACGCCTCCTTCACCAGCTGTGAGGGGGGAGAGAGAGACAAGAGGCCAACGCAGTCTTGTTTAGATCTGGTGAAGAGAGCGTGAGAGACTGTGAATATAGCGAACCCTAGCAAATGAACGCTGAGCCTCCAGCGTGTAACATATATGGAGAGGGTGAGAGAGCGAGACGCGAGAAACTCTATCAAACAAGAGGCTATAATGGAGTAAAAAAATCTCTCCATAGCAGTGGTTTTAAATAGAATACGCGCGTTCCCGGAAAAAGAAATGAAAACTGGTGAGCAATTTTTTAAGGGTCTGTCTAGGACACATCCAGATGTGACATAGTTATGTCACATCTAAGTTGATGTCCACTCTGTTTGTGGTCTATTTTTTTCCTAGTTTTTTTTGTTTCTTGTTGCTACATTATATACTCATGGGAGCTTAGATGTGATATCCATAAATAACATCTAGATGTGAATTAGACAAACTGATTTTCTAACGTACCAAGAAAGAAAACTCGATCAAAAACACGCCCCCGCTTCCAGGTCGCGAGAGTCGTCGCGCACACACACATAGACATAGACATGCATATCCGTGTTTACGTAAAATTCCATTTCCCTCTCCATCTCCAATCATATTTGTCCAACTGGCACATTATTTACGTTGTTAATTATATACGCAGCAATATTAACGTACAACATCTCTTGTTTGCGCACGTCCGGACCGCTGCCACGGCCGGTCCTGACCAACCCGAACCCTCTTCATCACCCGCGCGTGCTTCCCGCCCAAAACGGTCAGTGCCGCATTCATGCCCGGCCAGAGCGGACGCGACCTCTCACTGGCACCGGCATTGAAGTGGCGCGCCGGCCGAGAGAGCGTCGCCCGCGCCGCTTCCGGGTGCACGCGGCTGCTCTGCGTTCAAAGGTCGCAATAGCCGGCTACAACATGCATGTAAAAAGTTCTTGGGAATCCGTGCTACAGCTAGCTGTCCTCCCCCAACTCGTCAATCTCTTCCAGTAGTGCTAGTACTCCATGGCGCGATCCATCGACAAGCAGGCGGGAAAGTTATCGTATACTCGGTTTGCGGTGAGTGGCATGCCGAGCGACGGTGTGGGGTCGAGCCATGGAGGAGGGTGAGACACGAACACGACACACGTGATTTAAACGTTGGTTTTGCTCGATGGCGCGATCCAACGAAATGAAACGTTGGTTTCTCTCCGTTTCCATTTTTTCTCCAGAAAAACGGAAACTTTCCACTCCATTTTCATTCCTATTCCAAGGTTGCCCCGTTACAACATTCCATCAAATACAAAGGAAAACTAACACGCATGCTGATGCATCTCAATGATTCACAGATCATAGCCAATATTTACTTCACAACTAAAGAAAAAAGTTGTGAGAGCGTGTACGAAAGAAAGACTACTGATGGGGTCACTATGACTTAAACCCTAAACCCTAAACATGATTTAATTTCCTGGCCAGGTAGAACCTGTCGAAGGAAAGACGGCTGGCACCCTCGGATCATACGATGCTTTTGTGCAGTTCCACTAAAATCGACCTGAGCATCCCTGATGGCAAAGATATTGAAGAAATGTGATTAGAATAATCGTACTGGCACTAGTTCATGAGACATAAACTCATCACAAGTAGAAGCCGGTAGAAGTAGAGAAAGATCGACATGGAGATGGAGCTACGACAGTGGAGCAAGCTGGCTCCAAAAGGAAGATGGACTACCTGGGACGTCGGGCTGTAGCTAGAAGGGTGGTTGGGACGCGGCATCGGCCCATACCGCGGTGACCCCCGATTGGGACGCACCGACTGTGGGTTTTCTCCCTCGCCGATGTTGACCGCGTCTACGCAGAACATTGTTCCCTTCCCCCAGCTGTGGGATCAGGCCCGTCGTTCTATGCTTGTGAAGAGAGCAACCTAAGCAAGCAGGCTTGTAGCTTAGGCTCCTGCTAGTGTATATATAGTGGTTTTCTTTTTCTCTCCATATCAACCATTTTATATTGCATACGTGTCATTCAAGAGTGAAATGATGGTTGCTTCTTCCGACTAACTTACTGTGTGATTTGACTGCTCCTTAGTGGCCCCTACACGTACTCCCCCTACGTGTATGCAACAGTCACACGTACACATGGACGCAAAAACGCGCGCGACGCCCTAATGCATGCATGTCCGAGCACACGACGGAACACACACGGTCACGCTCAAGTGCTCAACCTACACGTGCATGCACACACATACTCAGTCAGGGTGAGCTAGTGACCGTATAAACACCGAAAAATATATATATTGAGCGCATTGAGCGTATTATGAAGTCCACTGACCGTATTTTTACAAATATACAGTGACAGATAGTGTATTTATCTCGTTTGAAATTAAGCCATATTAACCGGAGAGGAGGCAGTATGGACTAGCATGACTTTGCTGTGTACCGTCAACTTGCCGAACGAGGAGAAGGTTGCGGGACGGGAGAAGCTTGCGCGCGGTGGCTCGCAGGACAAGGAGAAACTCTTGACTAATGCAAGCTCTCCCTCGCTCAGGCGTTGGACGTGCAACAGTTAATTTGGTGTCAGATTGCCAGAAGCATACACTATACTACTAGTGCTATTATTGTTCGACTTCCCGAATAGGCGAACAGCCAAGCGCAAAGTTTACTAGTACTACTACTATAGTCTATAAAGGTACGTACTATACTAGTACTAGGAACCGGATGGAGGAGCGTCTGCACTCTTATTATAATTTTAAAATGTGATAAAGCAATCTTCAACACATTTGGTTCTCTTCGAGGGTTCTCACATGTGATAATGGAAGTTGATTGAATGGAACACTCGCCACAATTCTCGCTTAATTCTGGCTCATATCCTGTTACAAATAGTAGCGCTCGGTAATATTTCCTCTTTTTTTGTTATTCAGCTTGTAAACAGGTCAGCAAACCTTGCGGCGCATCTTCATGCGAACCGTGCTTGCTGCACTTTGAATGTGGCCGAGAGCTGGCTTGATGAAACACCTCGCTTCCTACTTATTTTTTTGCGGGGTACCTCGCTTCCTAGTGACCAGTGTCTTGGCTGATCGTCCTAAGAATGCTTATATATGAATAAAGCTCTCTCATTTACCCGCAAAAAAGATTAAGCCATATTAACCGGAAAGGAGGGAGTATGGACTAGCACTACTTTTTGGTGTGTCCCGTCAACTCGCAGAACGAGGAGAAGCTTGCAGGACAAGGTGAAGCTCGCTTACGCCTTTTGACTAATGCAACCTACCCTCGGTGGACATGCATCAGTCCATTCGGTGTCAGATTGTCAGAGGCATACACTGTAGTACCCAACATGCGGAGTACCATCATTGTTCGACTTCACGAAGAGGCGAAGAACCAAACGCAGTAGTACAAGTAGTACTACTACTAGAACCGCATGGTGGAGCGTCTGTACTCTTTTTTTATCTGTGATAAAGTACACGTTTATTCCGAAGAAGGGCGGAAAACGGCAGCCCAACATGTAATGAATGATATCGATCAACCAACCATGCTCGAATATATCTTGTCCTCCGTGCGAGCCCGTCTGTGTGTTCTCGCTCCTCGTCTCTCTCAAGGAACGGCGGGTTGGCTCTTTGCCGTCAATTGAGATCGGTTTGCTCACACTCCTGTCCCACATGTCAATGATATGCCAAGAGGAGGTGCGTTTACCGACTGGCCATACGCGTACTTGGTTTTGCACCTTCATACTACTCCCCCCTCCATCACAGTTTACAGGGCGCGCTTCATTATGATGCATTTCTCTCAATGCATTTCCACCATGAGAGAGACTTTAGACACGTTTGGTTTAATGCTCAATTAATTAGGGCGTGGTAACCGCAATCAAGTCCACAATTTTCTCTCCATGTACTGTACTACTACGGAGTGGAGTAAGTGCATGCATGTGTGTACCCCGGGTGGAAGCACTGCATGCATGTGTGTACGCATTATTCCCTCTAGTAATAGACGCCGTGCTATAACTACCAATGCTATTTTTCAGGCCGATCGCTAGTCGCCTTGGTCCCATAGATTTTTTTTCTGAAGCGCGCTGTATAAACAGTGACGGATGGAGTAGTATGAGCGGATTCAAAGAAGAGTGTATTGATGGTTGCTTCTTCAGAGCAACTTACAGTGGGAAAGGTGGGGCTTATGATTTGACTTCTCATTACTCACTATTAATGCGGCGCAACGACCGGGCTGAGTCTCCCATGTGGTTGTGCACTACCCCCTCGGTTCTTAAATATACTCTGGAGTATTTGTCTTTCTAGAGATTTCAACGAGTGACTACTCAAATATTTGTCTTTTTAGATATTTCAAATGGACTAGCACATACGGATGTATATAGACATATTTTAGAGTGTAGATTCACTCATTTTGCTCCGTATGTAGTCACTTGTTGAAATCTCTAGAAAGACGAATAGAATATTTAGGAACGGAGGGAGTACACATACGAAGCAAAATGAGTGAATCTACACTCTAAAATATGCCCGTTTGAAATTTGTAAAAAGACAAATATTTAGGAACGAAGGAGTATAATTTTGTGCATGGCACATGGACCCGAATGATGAAGAGGCTTCTGGCAATGCTATCAAGCTTCCATCATTTGTTTACATAATTGACGTACTATACAAATAATTTTCCAGCGACATGAAATTGTACAATGGTGTGAGCTTTCAGCTTTTGTTTCGCGTGTCTTGCCATTGATGCTCTTTCGGAAACAATAAAAAACTAACTTCCTTACTAATGCATGTCAATTATTAGCAGATCAGAGCTAATAATTACATCACAACTAAAGACAGAGTTGTGAGAAGGTGTTAAATTAAAATTGATCCATGCTTTCATTGGCAGCAACGTCCCCCCAGCTCTGTCTAAATCAACAAGGCATGCTGGGAAAAAAGTAGCTGTCTGGAGCATGCAACATTCCGATCATTTTGTGCAGTTCCACTAAAATAGAGCTGAGCGTCTTTGTTCCAAAGATATTAAGTGTGATTACGATAATAGAGGACTGCTGATGAAACAATAAACACACAAATAGAAGCCGGTCACCTTTGCAGTCTCTCTTAAGACTAACTAGTTGGAGAAGATTAGGCTCGGAGTTGGATGAGGAGGATAGAGCAAAACCAATCTCCCTTTGTGCAGTTGCACTGAAATGTAGAGACGTTTCCCGTGTGACATTTTAGTACAACTGCACAAAACACTCTTAAGAAAAAAGTGATTTGTGCAGTTCACCAAAAGGTCGCAATAGCAGCGAGTAGAAAGGAAACAATTACTAGCCAATAACAGTTGATGACACATGCAACGACAAAAAAGAAGCATATTCCTTGTCCTAAGGGAAGATAACAACACGGTTGTGTTTGTCTAAAACGGTGTGAGGACGAGGATGCAATATGGAAAGTACGCCGGACGAACTACGTTTTGGGCAAAGAACTGTGGAAGATCCACATGCAGCGACGTGGGAAGACGGGCAGTGGAGCAAGGCCGAAGGGGATACCTGGAGGTCGTCGGGATGTAACTAGGTGAGCGGCGGCGGGCGGAATCTGCGAGCAGGTGGCGTAGGCCCTGCCGCACCGGAGCTTGGTCAGAGAGAACGGCGTGTACCGCAGATCCGGACGTGCTGCCTCGGCACCGTCAAACGGAGAAACGATGCACTTCCTCCCTTTCCCTCGGCGGACGGGATGCGGCCGGATCAGTGACCAACGGTGAGAGAGAGGCCACCACACTCCCTTTCCCCGGCGGACGGGATGCGGCCGGATCAGTGACCAACGGTGAGAGAGAGAGGCCACCGCAGCCTTGTGTGAGATACTCTGAAGAGCGACAAACCAGGCAGGCAGGCTCCATTGTATATAGTGAGTGGACTACCTTTTTCTCCATAAAAATCATTTTATATTCTGTGTACGTGCCATTGAGCGCTATAACTTTATTTAAAAAAATAACGCGGCAACGCGGCAAGTCGAACTTTGTTTCGTGCACGCGTGGTACACGACCTCCCTAGGTAAACAACCGCTACATGCGTTCAAATTAGCACGTGGGCTGCCATTTCGTAAAGAAATGAGCTCCACCGTGTACCCGCGCGGGTGTGGCTGGGCACGAAGCGTGAGTACGTGCACGGTGCACCTATTCTCTTCTTGTATACGTACACCACCTACGTGGGGTTGTGTGAGAGAGATACAAACCTAGAGAGATATAGTGTGTGGGTTCTTGAGATTTTTTTTGGGGGGGGGGGGGGGTCAATCAAAAAATGTAACATATGCAATGTGTGTGAAATAGAGTCCTGGATATAACATATATATAGAGGGGGCGATCCACGAGAAGAGAGTGGAGGTATCATCGGCTTGAGGTGTCCATAGAATCGAAGAGAGGGATGATGTGTGTGTGTGTGTGCACGTGCGATCGATAAAGAGTGCCATCGAATTTGTGTGTGCCCACGTCAAAGATATAGAGTGGCTGGCCTACTGGAACGTGAGATGGGACATGTGCAGTTTGTCTCTGTGGCATGGATACCTACCTGCAGCACTCGACTATCGGTGTGTGGTGGGGGAAGAGGGAGGCCCAATTAACTATAGAGGCACAATGGCTGGTATATGTGTGGAGGAGGAGAGAGGCCTACCTCATGTATTAAGGAGATCGATCTGCCTCATGTATTAAGGGAGATCGATCGGCATCCATGCATATGTGCAGGAGAGGAATAAGGTTGGAAGAGAGACAGAGCTAGAGTGTTGGAGGGGGTGGTAGTGGAGTTGCTTCTAACAAATGGTGGGATAGGCTTGCTAGACAAACGGAGGGCACGCCCGCAATATCAATAAGAGAGGAGATGGCTGCTTGGTGTCTGTGCATGTGTGTGTGAGAGACGGGTCAGGAGGCATGCACGAATGATGAGGGGGGACGATGTGGCTGTGATAAGCAGACGTAACTACATAGGAAGATCAATCGCCCTTTGTTAGAGAAAGGAGAGGCATAACTTGTGAGGTACGTCGATCGATGGGGGGTAGTTAAAGTCGATCTAGGTATATGTTGGGAGATCGATCGGTATACATGCATGTGTGTGTTAGAAGCAAATGAGGCACGAGGAGAAGGATAGAGAGAGAGGGATGCATGTAGGAGGTGGTACGAGAGGCATACTATATCGAGGGGGAGGAGTGTGCGAGTACGAGAATGATGAAAAGAGTGGTGGGAGTGAGGCATGGACGGTGACAAGAGAAGAGGGGAAGCTTGTGTTTGTGCTAGGCACACTTGGCTAGATAGGCATATCGATCGATGTGTGCCGTAAAGAAGGAGCTGGGGGGCCTACACACACCGTGGGTGAACGACCTAAAGTGAAAAGACAAATTTGCGTGATGGAGCTAGAGAATGCTGAGGGAGGGTGAGAGGGATGCGGGCGTGTGCATGCACAAGAGAAAGTTAGCGCTAGCTACAAAGATAAGAGGGTTGTGTGGGTGTAAAAGACGAATAGAGATCATATATACTTCATTATAAAAGCGAATTCGGATATTTGAAGAATTTATCATAGTGTTTCAAACCGACGCATGTGTGAATATATATAATGGTGATACACATGGTGTGGTTATGAACATGTTATACTACATTTAATATATTTTATCTCTACTCTTATAAAAAAACGGAGTTGTTGATGATGGTGTGTCTGCCATCCTGCATTATAGGTCGTCCGATTTATATCTGGCGGATAGCAAGGAAACTATGATGGTTGAAGTTGGCAACAATCATGATTGTAGATTCTTATTGAAATAGAGAAACGAATTCAAATTTAGTTCGAATTGCAGCGGTAGTATAGAAATTTGGAATGCACTAAAATGTTGGTATGAGTAGGTTACATGCATTATACAACAAGCAAAAAAATTAAATCGGACATAACATGGATTCATACTCCCTCCTTCCATCTATATAGGGCGTAATGAGATTTTTAAGACCGCCTTTGACTATTGACAAGATTAATAGTACATGACATGCACAATGTGAAAATTATATCATTGAAAGAACCTTTCACAGACGAATTTAACGGTGTGCTTTGTGTAAGTTGCATGTCATATATCATTGCTCTAATATTTGGTCAAAGTTAGCATCAAAAAACGCATTAGGCCCTATATAGATGGAAGGAGGGAGTAGCTTTGAATAGCATTTGTATAGTAAAACGGGGCAAGACTCTCTCTTTGTGTGGTGTGAATAGTTTTATTTTTTCGTTTTCTTTTTGGTTGAGGGAAGTACGAATTGATTTGGTACGTACAAGTACAATATTACTACACGTTAGGCTTGTCCGTAAAATTCAACCCGCGTCTTGTTATATCCCGAAAATTCAGATATCGTGCTCCCAAAACTGGCGCTTTCACAACCCGCACCTTGCTATCCCGAAATTACAACGCGAGCGAAAACTCCCTCCAGCCGCCAAATCCCGACACGCGAAATCCCCCTTCTAACCCTGAGCCGAAAGGGCCGCTAGTTCAAATCGGTGGGGGGTACTTTTGTAACACACCCTACATTTTGGACAAGCGCGTCCCTAAGTCATGCTTCACCCCCTCCCATCGCCCCCTTTTCGCCATTCGAAATCCCAGGCCGCCATAACCTCTCCGCTCCAGCCGCGAAACCCCACCCTCCTCCGTCCGCCACGTCACCGCTGCCCAGCCGGAGCCTCTTCCCCGACGACGTCGTCCACCGCAACAGCTCGACGTCCCTCGTCCACCTCCCTGGATGAGGATCCGTCGTCCATCTCGCCGTCCCGCCGGTTCAGCCGCCCCATCCTCCACCTCCAAGGAGCTGCTCCGACGATTGCCTCGTCTATCACGGTTGCTCCATCCCCACAGCGCCGCCTTAACCTGCTCCACCGGAACCGCAACATCCTCACCGACTCCTCGGACGAAGCCGAGGCCTACTCGGCGCCACCAAAGAGGTCGTACACTCATCGCATCGCACCTTCTCCTTAACTCGACCTCCCGGCGCCGACGGTCCTCCATCCTGCACCCCCATGGAGCGGCTACCTTGAAGCCGGCGCCGCGGGCGACGTCTCCACGGCGGCTCTCCCCCAATGCGAGGCCCCTTCGGCGGCGGCGTCCATACCAGCCGGATCTGCTGCTGCTCCGGCTCTCGCTTGCTCGCGCTGCTGCTGCTGCTCTGGCTCTCGCTCGATCGCTCGCTCGCCCATCTGCTGCTGCTGCTCTCCCCCTCACTCGTGCTGCTGCTCTGCTCCGATTAAGCCACACTTCAGTCGACTGAATCGACTTTTGGGTCAGTCAATTTTCAGGGGTTGGGGGGGGCTCGCCGGAGTTAAGGAAGAACCACCCGCAGTGGGGACGGGGGCTCGCCGGAGAGGTACCCCACTATCTATCTTAGGGTTCAGGGTGGGGGCGGGGGGCCTAGAGGGCTGGCCGGGGCGGCAGTGGCGAGTTGTTTCGGGGCGGCGAGGCGGGGCTGGGGCCGGCGGTTCGGCCGGTGGTGGCTGGCGGCTCAGGGGGGTGCAGGTTGAAGATGAACTGCAGGCCCTCCCTAAACTACATGTCAAGTGCCTCTCTGCTACCATTGCGTTCAGTTTCGACAGTAGCATTCAGATTCCACAGTAAATTTCAGTTTCGACGGTTAAGTTCAGAGTCAACAGTTTTTACCTCATCTGTTGTAGTCAGGTGGTTTTTGGTGATGTTAATTTTACATCCATTTTACATCATCTATTGGAGATGCTATTAGAATCCCACTTGAGATTGACGATGTTTGTCTTGTGCTGCTTCAGCCTTGACGTCTTACGGCTCACCGGAGCTGCTCCAACGACAGAACGATCCATCACAACAAAGCAGTGCCCTGGACGCCATCTACAGATTCCTCAGATCTTCCTCCACGCCTCCGACAACCACCTCTGCCTCAACTGCTTCAGCGACCAACCCAATGATACTGAGGTCGAAATGGCTACGGCAAAGAGGTTGTACACTTGTTGCATCACTTATTACTATACATTCACGTCGATCCATTAGGGCTATTTTGGTTCAATGGAAAAACGTCGATCCACTGGTTGTTACCATCACTCTAAATTTCTGCATGCTCTCCTTACATAATCTCACCATATTTTTTTCGTATGCATGTCAGATATTGTACACAGTCATGCTGAACATGTAGAGAAAAAGAGAAGAGTTTTGTGCGGCAATACAATGTCATGCAGACATCGCTCCATGGTGGGTTCAATGGCAAACCCTCCCCACCCCTCTCCAGATTGTAATCCAGAGGAAGATATCTGTTCTGAGGCGGATTCAGAGGCCGCCGACCACTCCTATTTACCCCCCCAATGTGTTTTCTCTACCTTGGCATGATGATGTTAGTCATATCATGCATATGTTGCCTTGCAGTGCCTACTTTTGACATCATATATGTCATCTGCTTAGTTTAGACATGTTCTGTAATGCCACCTGTTTAGTTTCTATATCATATATGGGAATTATGCAGTCTCATGTCTTTTAGCCAGCCATAATATATGTGAAATGTGCAATGCCATCCTGTTTAACCAGGCATCATATATTTGAATGATATCTTGCCCATCCTTTTCTTCATTACATTTCCATTTGTCGACAATGTTTGTACATTAAACTACTCTTCCTGTGAATCAGCCATTTGGGTGGGAGATGGAAAATCTGGAGTGAAAACAAGGCCTTCAGAGCAGATAGTGCTACCTGTCGAAGCAGATCTCTTGTTGGGTCCCGATAGCTCCTCAAAGATGGATTCAGAGACAGATGACCAGTCCTATTCCCCCACTGAGGTGTATGCTCTAATTTGGCACGGTTATACTGCTCATATCATGCATACGGTGTCTTGCATTGCATAGTTTAGACATCATATACACAATATTCAACACCATGTTCTTAGTTCAGACATCATATCGAATGCCCTCTGTTTAGCATATAAATCACATATGTGAATTAAATGATGCGATCCTGATTACTTAGATAACATGTAGGTGAATTATGTCATGCGGTCCTGTTTAGTTATTCATCATATCTTTGAATTATGTTATGCTATGCTATCCAGTTTAGATAGACATCATATATGTGAAATTATGTCATGCTATCCATTTTAGTTAAACAATATACATGTCAACTATTTCATGCCCTCTTTTTTCCACACTATCTATTGCATCTGTCTCTCATACAATGTCTGTACATTCAACTATGTTTCCTGTTTATCAGCCATTTGAATTGGAGCGGGTGATGCCAGTATCTAGCGGACTAAAAACACGGTCTTCAAATAAAATAGTGCTACCTCTTGGTGGAGATAGCACCCCGGTTGTACATGCACAAGAACCAGCCCTACCACACATAACCCAAACTCTCACAGATTGTACCCCTACTGCGATGGACAGAGAACCAGCTTCACCCAATCTAACCCCAACCCCAGCTGATAGTAACCCAGTTCCTGTTGACACAGCACCATCTCCACCATAGAGCTCCCAAACAAGAGCAGTTAGTAAGGCAGCTCCAGTGCCCAAAGGGCCAGTACTATCACGGCGAACCCCAACTCCACCAGTTAGTACGCCTATTCCTGTGGAGGAAGCACAACCAGGTAGTCGTAGTTTAGCATCTATCGCATTTGATGTTGTTAAATCGTATGTGCGTATCTTCCCATCTTGGAAATATTATACTGAAGATGAAGGAAAATGCCAGTTGCGGGTGTTTGTCCAGGAGTTATGTGTAAGTAATGTTATTCATGGCAATTACTTTGCTTCGTCCCATACATCCTACCTCCATGATGGTTATAATACAGCAAATTTTCCCATTTTTCTCTATAGAGAAGGACCGATTTGGAAACTCAGGATGAGGTAACCTGTGCTAATACCTCTTCTATCTTCGAGAATGCTTGGTGGCAGTATCGGAATTACCTGAAGAAAACGTACTTCACCGGCAAAGAAACTCATCAAATTCCCTTACGTTCTCCTGAGACACATTTATTGGACGATGACTGGGAACGCCTTGTTCTGTACTGGTCCCGAACCAAGAATGTGGTAAGGTCTGTGAGCTCATTTTCTAATTTTAAGTATTATATTCTTGCTTCTTACTGTACTCTGTTCATGTAGAACAAGTGCCTAAACCTGAAGAACAATTGTTCTAATTTAAGATTCCATTGCTATCATAGTTCAAAAAAGTGCTAGGCGTTAATTGTGCGTTTTGCCACCGCCTTGCGCTTTACTGACCAAAGCGCATGCTTATGCGCAATTATGCACAGATTATGCGTAGTTATGCGCAATGCGTTTTGCCAACGCCTAGAGCCTAGGTGCGCTTAAGCGCTCGCCGCGCCTTTTTTAACTATGATTGCTTTGCTCTTGTATCACTGTATTTACTCATACAAACTTATTTTTAAATTGAAGGATCCAATCGAAACTCCAATGGCACAGCAGGTATGTTCACGCATGTTTCTTTAACAGGTTTGCTCTTATCAATAGCTCTGTTGATTTCAATTTCAATTGTGTATACAGTTGACTTTCATATCATGCACATTACTAGCATCACAACAGAGCCAAATAGTGTTGTTGTACATGTAGACCCGTGGTACCCATCTGAAATCTTGTTGTGCCGTGTAGTTTCCCACGCTTTGTATTCTTTCACTACTGCTTTGTCTTGAACTGATATGATTTGAACCGTGTCTCTATTTTGATTTGGCAAGACAATGCAGTGACCATAGGACATAGATATATGTTTGTTTGATGCTTTTATTATGTTCTAGTACTTGGCAATAGAAGACTTGGTAGTTTAATCCTGTCCACCTTACTAATGAACTGGTTAACCGAAATGAGTTTCATATACTAGTACATGCTAAACGTGTGATGTGTCTGCTTGTTTCTTCTTTTAGAATGCTAACAAAATATTGGGGAAGAGTGCCTTATTAAGCAATGGTAAAGGAAGTAATGCAGATAAGGTTCAGGATAGTGACACATCCTTGTTGGTCTCCAACAAAGCTGATAAAACAGCTAAGGAAGACTATCTTGAAGACAGCGAGACAACCCCAAAGTGTTGTCTTGGTTTAGTGTTCGAGTTACTGGCCACTACCGCTTGCATAAGCTATTCAAACTCACTGTCTGAATCAGTTCGGTTTCTTGAGTCTCAACTACAAGTTGAAAGACATCGATCAGCTGTGCTGCGACAAGAAGCGGAAGGACTGCGGAAGTCCCTGGAGCATTCAGATGCATACTTTCTGGTGCAACAGCAAGCGTTGGAGGATTTTAGCGCCAAACAGGACAAAGCTAATCAGCTTGCTAAGCTTATTGCCAGCATGGTGGATACCCAGGATAACGTTTCTTGAGCTCTTCTGAAGTTGTTTCAGTTATGCTCTAGTTTTGCTCCGCGTTTATTTGCACTGGTGGCCAATTTTGACGGCCAGTGTATGTAATGTGCTGCTTTGTTCCCTATATTTGCAATGGTGGTGAACTTTGATGTCCAGTGGATGTAATATGTGTAATAGCGGTAATAGGCTAGCGTTAATTGCTTGCTTATTATTTCCTTATTGTCTTGTTTAGTTGTTTGCTTGTAGTCACTGCAGTTCTTTTTCTGTTTTTTTCTAGTGGCCGCAATAGCCTATTTTTGGTAACTAGGCCAAAATAATCATGGCAACACACGGACTGTTGTAACCATGGGCCTCCTGCAGGCCGTATGATCCATGGGCCTTCGTCCGGCCGTAGGATCCATCGGCCTTCTATACGGGCCTTAGGGTCCATGGGCCTTCTACGGGCCGTAGGGTCCATGGGCCTTCTATGGGCCGTACGGGCCGTATGATCCATGGGCCTTCTACGGGCCATACTATCCATGGGCCTCATACGGGCCGTAGGATCCATGGGCCTTCTACGGGGCGTATCATCATTTCGCCAATCATGGGCCGTACTATTCGTGGACCATAACGGGCTGTTAATAGGCCGTATTTGATAACTCTGTGAAAACAGCCCAACGGGTTTTTTTGACATGAAAACGGCCCAACGTATTAACGGTCCGCAAATGGGCCGACTGTAACGACGGGCTGAATTTGGCCCACAAGCAGAAAATGACAGTAACGGGCCGTATGTAACCGAATGCTGCAAATGAGCCCAAGAATCAATGGGCCCTGAGAAGGCCGAAAGATAACTTGGGCTGGAAACGGCCCAATGGAATAACGGGCCGTTATTGGGTATAAAGTGATACACTGTTCATTACGGGCCAGTTTCACCATGGGCCGTTAATGGGCCAAGAGTTACAAAGGTCCTCATATGGGCCGAAAGAAGTCATGGGCCACACATGGGCTGGAAGTTAAAACGGGCTGAATCATATTGGACGGCCCAGATGACGCTACTGGTCCTAATTCGGATAGGGCGTAACGGGCCCTGGGTTAGCGGGCTGTAAATGGGGTATATGCGAACAGGCCGTTAACAGGCTTTCCATGGGACCGCCCGCCACCTTTTGACCAAGTCAAACGGGCCGGCCTTTTCACAGGAATGGGCCTCTGTTGGGCCGTGCCACGTGTCGCCGTATCATAGGCGCCTTCGGTCCAATGAGCGGATGACATCTGTCCCAACGGTGAGCCGACACGTGTTTCCTCCAGCCAATGATGATTTTACACATGGAAAATCCCCATTGGTCGGGGCTGTTAACGGGTTATCGGATCCAAAACCCGACCCGATAGCTTAACGGCGTTCCGTTACGGTGGATGCCACGTGTCGGTCACCCTTGACGAAAGCACTTCTGTGACGCGTGATTTATCGTCATGGAAGTGGACACCTCCGTGATGATAATTTTGGCAATGTCATGGAACACTTATACGACAGCACAGGTATGACTACTCTATTCTGTCATAAATTTGTCATGGATGTACATGCATGACAGAAAACGTGACCTACTGTGACAAACACGTATCATCACGGAAGTGTATTTTTTTTGTAGTGCATGCTGGTATTTTTGCACTCACACAAGAATTATGACCCCACTATTTTGGAGTACGTAAAGCTCCTGCAGTACCATGATGTCAAGCACACAACAATCATGTCCATGCTATCTGAAAATGAAGATGGAAGCTACTTCCTAAGCATGACCGGACGTGACCTACTAAACCAGTAAGTATTCAAACACCCACATACTGCAATGTAAAATAGCATCCTAGCTCACAACCCTTTGCTAGCAAAAATAACAAATGCATGTTTGCATGTGATTTGCAGGAAAGCCATGAATGCAAGGAAAGATGATTTGGATGATGTATTGAAACTTGTTTCATTTCTTCAAAGACATGAAGGCAATAAATGATGAGTTTTTCTATGACATCCAAGTGGACAAGGACAAGTCAATTAAAAACATTGTCTGGTCCAATGCAAGCTGCCGAGGAGCCTATCAAGACTTTGGCGATTGCATAACATTCGACACAACTTACAAGACCAACAGATTTCATATGCCTCTGGGAGTGTTTGTTGTAACAAACCATCACTTGCAGTCAACGATATTTGCTGTTGCCCTGATAAGAGACGAAGATGCAAAGTCATTCAAGTGGCTGTTCGATACATTTGTACAGTGCATGAACAACAAGCACCCAATTTGCATTCTAACAGGTGAGTTCAAAAAAAACTCTTCAAGTTTCATCATCTTTTCAGTCTATGGGTCTGTGTTGGGTACATTGGTTTTGTCTGAAAATAATGTAAAGAATGCAGTTCAACCACTGTTAGCACAGAAGTCCAACTAGCGGTACAAGAAAGAAAAATTATCTGCCACATGTTTAGAAAAAAATTAGTTATGAATGTGAAGTTCAAATACATGAATCATAGAAGTTCAAGGACAAAGTTGTAAGATAAATATATGTAGCAGGTTCAGAAAAATATAGTTATTTATGTGAAGTTCAAGCACTGGTACCACAGAAGTTCAGCAACACTGCTGTAAGAAAAATTTTGAGTGTGACACTACTAGTTTGTCCTACTACTAACTGTGAAGTTCAAGCACGGGTACCACAGAAGTTCAACAACACTGCTGTAAAGAAAAAATACATGTGACATTCTTAGATACCATACTGCTAGATGTGAAGTTCAAGTACTTGTACAACATAAGTTCACCATCAGTACAAAAAAGAATCAAGTTTCATTTTTTTTAATTCATGCAGACCAATGCCCATCGATGGCGAAAGCTATACCACAATCATTTCCAAACACCGTCCACAAGCTATGTCGTTGGCACATCATGAAGAAGTATAGGGAATACCTCGCGTTGCTGTACAAAAAGTATAAAACATTCAAAGAGGAGTTCACAACTATATTAAACTGGCCGCTGATGCCAACGGAGTTTGAAGATGCCTGGGCTGAACTCGTGCACAGGTACAACCTGGAGAACGACCAGATGATGATGCAGCTCTGGAGTGATAGGAAGATGTGGATTTCAGCATATTACAAGAACATTTTCTGTGCTAGAATGACTTCCACACAACGAAGCGAGAGCATGAACCACGTGTTAAAGAAAGGGTTTGTCAAGGGGACCCAGAACCTACACAAGTTTGCTAGGCAGGTCAATGCTTGCATACAAACTCGGATGCAAAAGGAGAACGAGCAAACAATGACCAGCATGGTATGATGACAAGTACAAAACACCCCCATCATGTTCTGTTTACCTTCAACATGTGCGCTTTGAATTTAAAAAAATGAAACCCATGACTCTGCTTCGACTAATATCTCACTTTTTGACATGTGCAGACCAATCCTGTGACAAAAACAACTTACGGCTATGAGGAAGACATGTCTATCAAGTACACGAGAGCCGTGTACACCGAGATGAGGAATAGGATGAGAAAAGCAACGCTATTTCGCGAAAAGCGTACAGCAGGGCCCACTAAGTACCTTGTGTACTACCACAACAAGCCTGGCCATGATGATGAAGAAATATTTTCCTGGTCAAAGCATGAATTCCAGGTTGTAGCTGACCCAGAGAATGAAATATACGAGTGTGAATGCAAGCTCTGGACACACAAAGGTGAGCGAAAAAACAAACTCATTAAATAGCTAGACTAGTAGTATCATATCAAAATTTATGAAACTCATTGCTGGCTCACAAACTATGTATTCTGCATTCATCACAAAATGCAGGCCTGTTCTGCCTTCACATCATGAACATACTGGACTACCTCAAGCCTGACAAATTTCCAAACAAGTCTATCCTCAAACGGTACACAAAGACTGCAAAATCACAACCAACCTTTGATACAAGGGACTACAACACAACTGCATCGGATGGCAGCTCAAGGCTATCGAAGCAAGACATCTTGCTGCAGCTGAATTTGATGGTTAACAAAAAGCGATGAGATGTGACCAGCAATATGACAGAGCCTACTATGTTCTCAAGAGGCTCGTGGATGCTGACGAAAGGATGGCTGAAGAGGACGCTGAAATTGAAGATGACCTTCATTATTATGCAGCTGAAATGCTCAACGCCGCCGCTGAAGCCAACCAATGCAAGCAGGGTGATGGCCAATCAATGGAGCAGCGACAGCAAGAGACGATGAAACTGCCGCTGTATTCTGAAACAAAGGGTAGGAAGAAAATTATTGCAGCAAAGAAAAGTGACAAGAGAGCTCAAATAAAGGCACCACCTGTAGGAAGAGTTGTCGTGCTCGATGAGAACGGAGTGCCACTTGGACACAGGAAATGTAGTGTGTGCAACCAGGTTGCGGGACACAACAAGCTGACCTGTCCAACACTCTTGGAAAGAAACAACGCTGAGGAGGTCAAGCAACCCAAATCTCAAAAACAGCAGCCCAAAGTTATGGAACAAAAGAAGGGACCACACCCAAAGAAAGCAAGCAGCAGACTTTGTAGCATATGCAAGGAGTATGAACCACATAATGCAAGAACATGCCCGAAGCGCGCAGATGCTGAAAAGACAAGCAAAAAGACAAAGAAGAAAGATAAAGCAAAACCTAGAGCCATCAACAAGAAAGTGGTGGAAGATGAAGAGGAAGACGAAGATGAAGACACCGTCGAAGAAGAGGAAGACGAAGAGGAAGAGGATGACGATGATGAAGAGGAAGACGGCGATGAAGAGGAAGAGGACGATGAAGAGGAAGAGGTACATGTCAAGCAAAAACCTCTACCACCAAAGCCTAGGAGGAGCGCAAGGCTGATGAACAGTTAGAATAGGTCAATTAACACAATGCAAACTTATGTCATGTCAATGTGCAGAATATTATGTCATCCCCTGGTAATATACACTGTGAAGTTCAAGTAATATTACTGCAGAAGTCCTGGTATGTTATGAGAGGAAGTGATGTGCTGGTGATGTATTGCATGAAAGTGCAAGCAGTAATAAATTGAAAAATATACACTGTGAAGTTCAAGTAATATTACTGCAGAAGTTCTGGTATGTTATGAGAGGAAGTGTTGTGCTGGTGCTGCTTGCATGAAAGTGCAAGCAAGAACTAAAATGAAAAACATACACTGTGAAGTTCAAGTAAGATTACTGCAGAAGTTCTGGTATATTGTGGCAGGAGGTGCTCGTGTTGTATTCCATAAAAGAGCAACCAGCAAATAATCATATAGTTTTGAAGTTCAGGTCAGCTTACAGAAGAAGTTCTGGTATATAAAATCGATGTAGGAAAAAATATGCTTAAAAAATAAAGTTTCGCCGCATAAACTAAGGTTAGCAAGCCTAAGACAACGCGTTCAAATGTGAAGTTATGCTTGGATACGTGCAAAAGTTCATGTACAATGCCGACAAAACATAAAGAAATGTCAACAATATTTCTGCACAAAGTTACATATGAAATACATTCGCACTTGAAAAAACACAAAAAAAACAAATATAGATTCTACGCAAAAGCATACATATTGGTTGGGTTGAAAATTACCAATACATTACACAACACAGAATATCCTCTCCATCTGAAACCAGCAACCCAGCCACATCTCAAAGCAGAAGTTCAAGTCTACAATCATATGTTGGGGCCCAAAAATAAACAACACAAAAAAATTAAGCAGTTCAACAATAACCAAGGGAGAAGTTCAGGTACATCTGTTGGGGCAAAAACATTCAACACATGGATACTGAAAACGATGTACTACATTGAAATTCACAAAGCCAAATCATTCTTCACACCAAATACATTTGTCCAAAATATCATAAGTAATAGTGCTGCACCTATAGATACACAAATCACTAAAACATTCTTACAACCAAATCTTTACGGAATTGTTCCAATCATTATCAAACCTAAAAATCTATACGAAAATCTACAATGAAACTAATGCTTCGAATTCACGGGCCAAAGGACTGGATCTCTTTAGGGAGCTCTGAACGCATGACTTCATTCTTCTTGCTAAACATTAGAGTGTGCATGAACTCAGCCTTCCAATCATCTGCAGCAGCCTGCAAACAAAGAAAGTAAAACGATGGTTTAGTAACGGATATCTAAAACCACAGCAGGAGCGTCTCAGCAAAAACACACAAGAAAAATTAAAGGATGATGAGACAAGAACAAAGACAGAACATACTTCCACATCACCAAAATCTTCAACAATCTCATCGCCATCATATGAAGAGCAGAACTTCACGGCAAATAAACCACAATTATTACTCTTCTGCTTTGGAACATCGATAAAAGTCGGCCTCTTTGCAATAGTCACCCAGTTAGGCTGCTTGCTCGCTTTGTACGCAGCCTTGCCGTACAACTCCTCGAGAAACCCCAACAAATCTCTTGATCTGCCAGAAATAACAAAATAAGATGAAGTCAAAAACATGTTAACCAAAATAGTTAAGTTCAGGTACATAAAAAGCGACACTTGCATAAGATCCAGCTAAACAAAATGGCAGAAGTTCAACTTCCAAATCATAGTCAGTTCAAGCAGTATTACCAAAAACAGAGACAGCAACATATTTTGTCAACACAAGGCATAATAAACTTCGTGTCAAACAAGAGAATGTGAAAGGAGGTTCAGGCTAAGAAACACTCATGATATTTTGGCAGTCCCCGTGGAAACTCGTTCGCGACGTTTCCATATTAGCGTAAGAAAGTGAATCAAGGATGTCAATGCTCCCACGATATCTATTCACCACATACACACTGTAGTGCACCATTGTGCCAATTGGCTTGAATAGTGTCAAGAAAACCTGCCAAAGAATGAAAGGACCGGTGAACACAAACTATAAAGCATATGTACTGAAGTACCAGCATGAACAAAAACTTCTTGACAAACTCAGCAAAAGGATGCACATGAAATTAAAAAAGCAAGAGTTATGAAAAACTAACCAGCTTTGCGTTAAGAAGGTCTTCTTCCTTGCGAACAAACATTGGGAGGAGTTTAACAGATTTTTTTACATCAAACTTTGGAACTGTTGCACCGAAAAAATCATACTCCAGGCAGTACTGTGCATTCACAAAAACACAATTAAAACACCTCCCAAATGCCACTACACCAAAACTAGAGCAAAAAAGGGAGATAGGGGTGCAAAAGAACTAAAACCTGTATGAAGTAGGGACTAAGTACAACCCTGTCAGCACAAGAGAATATCTCAGAGGTCTCCGGCTTATCCTTCCACAAATTTATGAGATAATCCATTATGTCTCCTTCCATCTGCTGCCCTTCACCGAAAAGGGTATAAAGGACATGTCATGTGAGGTCAATCACATTCCCAGGGATGGTAAACATGCAGTAGCTTGTGCTGCAGATTTAAAAGGATGGGAAAAAATATTAGAAGTTCAGATACAACAACAAACAGAAGTTCAGACACTATAAATCAAAAGGCAAGAGGAGACATAAAACAGAAGTTCAGATACTACAACAATGACAGTTCATACAGTACAACAACAGAAGTTCAGACACTATAACTCCAAGGCAAGGCGGAAATGAACAGAAGCCCACATACTACAACAACAGAAGTTTCAGACACAGAGTAGCATCTCTGGCAGCAAGAAAGTTAAGAAGAAGAAAACTCACTCAGAATAGTTCTCCAGACCGTCTTTACTCAGCACATATTGTTTCAACTTCCGGGCCTTGGATAGATGAGGGTAACTGTATTTTTTTAGGGGAGCGACAGGAGAACGCCACTTCAAAGGCAATCTTGATGCTCTCTTGGAGGAAGTTATGTTCCCAGACTCAACTACCGGTTTCCTCCTGGTGATGACAGCATTCTTCCCACCTCTACCAGCAACAGTACCAGCAGCACATTTAACATTCTTCGGGTAAGCAATCTTCTCAAAATCATCATCGGACGAAATAACTTCTGCTCCGGCTGCTTCGACTGCATCAGCCTTCCTGGAGCAAGGGGTTTTTGGAATACCACGAATACCACCAGCCTGCTTCCCCAACGAAGAAGGAATAAGGGTTTGAGGTCTATCATCTTCTATCGGAGTTGTACTCATCGGTTCCTCCTAGGCTGGTATTCCTGTGACCCGAGGAATGAGTAGTGGTAATCGCTCAAGTCCAACGGATCCACTGTCAACGAAAAAGGAAGAGAAAACATCACCATTAAATATAACTAAAGTTCAGGAACAGCACAATGTGCAGTCCAACTAATAAAGATGACATGGTTACTACTCAAGCTGACCTAAAAAAATTAGTTGCAGTAAAAAACTAAATGAAGTTCAGGCACAACCAAAGGCACAGTTCAAGATAAACCGATGAACTGGAAATCATTCAACTACAGCTAACAAAACCATAGAAAGGCATCATCTCTGAAGTTCAATTAGAAAGAAAATGCTCATGTCCAAGTAAGCAATGGAAGGAAAGAAATTACTGAAACAAAACACACAAGCAAAATAAAAAAGATAGAAATGAAGTTCATGTACAAAGAAAATGCTCCTCTCCTTCTGAAACCAGCTGCCCATCCAGATCTCAAGCAGAAGTCCAAGTTCAGAGAAAAAATGAAGTTCAGGTAGAATAAAAGATGCAGTGCAGGTAAACAGTCCAAGTTCCAATACTTACATGTGTAGTAGCCAAACAGAGCTTGGAAGTCTGTCTCAAACAGGTTAGAAGAAGCGATTGAGTACAGCCACGTCTTCCTGATATCCGCGATATTCTCATGAGAATAATTTGCAAGAACCCCGTCATGATACGAATTAACATTCGTAAGCATGAAGAATCCGCAGTCGATACTGCCATAAAACGCAGTAAAAGAATAGTGTTAGAACAGAAAAGAAATCCAACGAATAAAACACGTCGCAGCTTAAGTACAACTATAGTTAAACAGATGTGATAAAGAGAAAAAGTGGAACTCATACTTGTTTTGCTGCTGGGGGACTTCAATCCAATCCAGAGGGAAATGGTCGATGGTAAGAGGACTGAAGGGTGTCTCCCTGTCGTTGCTGGCATCCTTCCAAAGCCTCTTGATGTTGTCGGTCATCCGCCGAAACAGGCGTACTACACATTCATCTTCTGGTCCATAATAGGAGTCGAGAAGCTGGAACCTTGAATTCTTCAGGTCAAGAAATATTGAAACCCAATGACCAACACCACTCATGGAAGCATGAATCTCAGGCGGGTCAAAAGTGGGGAAAACAACCTGAAACATCATAAACACACGAATCATTAAAAACTGAGAATTAATATCAAACGGTACAAAGAAAAATAAAAAAAATATTAACACAGTGGATCGCACTGCAAAACTAATACAGAGGCAAAGAACAAGATATTGCATACCGAATCATGTGCATCCATGCTATCTGGACCACTCGCCATGAAGTACTTCCTCACACGGGAATCAAATTGACCTCTGAAAATCTTGTCCTAAAATAATGCAGACAACACCAACATATGAAAAATACAAAAATGAGACAAACAAGTTTTAACTAAAATGGTAAGGAACAAAACAGAAAAGAAATCACTATATGGTTGACTTACACAAACCCAATACGGCAGGATGAGTTTATGCGATCCCTGGTACTTCGCACGTAGACAGTAGAGTGCACACTCAGCCACATTAGATCGAAGCATTCCACGAGGACCAAAAGATATTGCAACCTCTTCAACAAAAGCTTCACACTCCTTGTTTTGGAACATAATCGTTGATCTAAAACAAGCGAATAGAAAGTAAAACAAGTTCAGCAGCAGGAACTCAGGAAGTTCATAACACATGTTAGCACAGAAGTTCAGCTATATCACAACAGGCAGTATAGTACAAAAGAGGCCAGAAGTTCAGCACCAGAGTAGTAAAATAAGAAGTTCAGGTACATATAGTAGAGAAGTTCAGGTATGAAACCACAGGCAATTCACAGGGGGTTCATGGATGATGTAAATATTGACCAGCTGCACTCACCTCTTGGTACGATTATTCTTAAGCCTAGTTACACTGTAATAAAAGTCATCAACCTTCTTTCGGACGACAGCAAGGTCGCTATCTGCTCACCAAAAAGAAATAGCAATTAAGAGCAACACTCAAGCACATAGACTCACAACAGTTTCAATTAAGACCAACACTCAAGCACAAACATTCAAAACATAAGCACATCTCAGCTGCTACATCAGAAAAGATAAAACCACAGCATCATAGACATCACAACCCATGCATTACAAACCTTCACCCACATAGAAAACAGGTTTACTTAACATTCTTTACAACCCACATGACAAACAACAAAACCAGAAGTTCAACTTAGACCACACAGGCAGTTCACAGGGGATATCATGGACTAAACCAAACAACAAAAAGGGAAGGGGATGGGGAAAGAAGAGAGAAGCATGCTCCTCTCTTCATGGATCCTTGCCTAGACCAGTGGCAGCACTGGAATGATCAACCTCCTCTCCATAGCTATCGCTTTCGGTCTCTTCATCGTCGTCTCCAGTAGACATTGCAGCGTCGTCGGGAAGGACACCAGCAGCAGCTGGAGCAACTGGAGAATCTGAAACAAGAAAAACTTTTGGTTGTGCCTGTACAACATCAACATCAACTGATGGCTCTGCTGCAGGAGACTTCTCCGGCTTGCAGCAGCACTACCACCAGTTTCAACAGCAGACTCAACAGGATCTTTCTCCAAAATGATGTCTCCAGTTGTCTTGCCCTGCTCAGCATCAGAAACCTCAGCGCCAATGGACGACTGAGGTTCAGTTAGGTCCACCCCGTCGGAGCAGCCGGTGCCTGAGACGGACTTGGCTGCAACCTTCTCTGGAGGAACACTAACATCATCATTCTGCTGCTGCAAAAAGAAACAGAAAGTCATTACAAAGGGCTGACTGAACCTCATGCACAGGGGCAGCAAGTCCGTCTCAGGGGCAACAAGACAAATGGACAAGAAAAATGGTACCTTATTTTCACTGCCATGAACCTCATCAACTATTACGGGCAAATTTGACAATTTTGACCTCGGGATGAAATCATTTCACAGAATGAACTGGGTGCGAAACTATTTCACTCCCCTGACCCTTTTGTGTAGCGCCCGCCATGCCGGCGCCACACCCTACTGTGCAGCGCCTAGCGCGGCGGCGTTGCACTCCTGTCCACCATGGCAGCCCCTGGGCCCGCACCCAGCAGTGCAGTGCCTCCGAGCTAGGCGCCACACATGTAAAGTGCAGCGCCTAGCCACTAGGCGCCACACATGTAATGTGCAGCGCCTAGCGGCTAGGCGCTGCACTGTGACTTATCCAGCCACTTGGCTGGCCCCCTCCCCCACCCCCACCCTCCCCCCACACACACACACACCACACACTCTCCCACTCTCTCCCTGAGCTTTGCCCCCTCTCCCACTCTCTCCCCCCCTCAAATCCTCTCCCAAATCTTCGAAATTTGAAGAATTTGTCCGTGGATTTCGAAGTCAAACCCTCCCTCAAGGTAATATTCTTTGATCCCCTTGTTTTGATCCAAGTAAAGTTCTCCCATTGCTCATTTGTTGCTAGTTTGGGGAAACCCTAGTTTTGTTTGGATCTAGAGATTTGCATGGAGATGTGAGATGTTTGTTTGCCAATTTCTATGATTAGGCTTTGTTAGTATGCTAGGGTTATTCTTATGGGTGTTCTTATGTTGGTGCTAGGGTTAGGTTTAGGGCTAGGGTTATGGTTATGGTTATGGTTATGGTTAGGGTTAGGGTTATGGTTAGGGTTAGGGTTGTTGTTTGATATATATATTAGGGTTTGTATTCCGTGTTACTCCTTGGATTAGTACTCATGGAAGCAATGTTACCTTGTGTTCTTTGAATGCTTATAGGGATGGGAAGAACATGTGTGTTTGTTCATCATGGGGACAAAGACGCCTTTTTGAAAGGCAATATAGAACCGGACCCGGATGAGCTTGACATGGTGTTTGATAGTAGTCCTAGCTATGTGGAGCTCTTGCAACAAGTTAGGAAAGATTTGAATTGGATGGACCCTAGTGATATCATTGAGTTGGAGGGAAGGCATAACGTTGGTTTTGGAATGCACATCCGTTGGAAGACAATGCGTGTCAACTCGGAGCAACGTTGGGTTGCATACAAAGAGACGGTGGCCGAATCACTAGACAAGGCTATTGAGTTATTTGCAACAAAGAAGGTTGATTCAAGTTTGCATTTGGACTCGAACCGGAACCCCTCCCCTTTGGTTGCTAGTAGCCCCCCACCCTTGAAGCGAGATGAAATTGTTGAACCTATTTTGACCCAAGAAGTGAGGCCAACATTGAGCCCGTTTACAAACAACCAAGATGAAGCTTTGCAAGAGGACAATGATGAGTATGCGGACGATGACAATGAAGTTGATCTCCATGACAACAATGTGGGTGATCTCGACAAATATCATTTGCAAGAGACAATGGACCATTCCATCCCTTTTTCCCGTGCATATGCATCGGACTCGGATGACGATGGTCCCGATAAACAAGTTGATGCGGAGGGGTTCACGGTGAAGGAGGCCGAAGCTTTCGAGAAGGTATTTGGTCGGGATCATCGGACTACATTGTTCAAGGATGTTAGTCTCGCGGATGAAGCCGTGGTAGATGGTGGCCAATGTGTACCTCTTGGGGTTAGGCTCTCCAACTCAATATCCAGACTTCCAACAATGAGCGTCCAACATGTCATTGACCTTGTGAAAGCCATCTTTCATTACAAGGTGAAATACGGCAAGGCATGGAAGGCGAAGCAAGCCGCATTTAATATGTTGTATGGTACATGGGAGGAAGCATACAACCGAATCCCTAGGTTGTTGTTAGCAATGGCCGCGACAAACCCGGGCATGGTTCATGTGGTCGAGCCTCATGGGCACCAAACAACGGTTCATGAAGGAAGGAAAGTCAGAGTATTTGGCCGTGCTTTTTGGGCGTTCGAGCAATGAGGGCTTTAAAACATTGTAGGCCGGTCATCGCAATTGATGGCACGTTCTTGAACGGACAATACAAGGGCACCTTGTTGGTTGCGATAGCAAGTGATGCCAATAACCGGGTGTTGCCATTGGCATTTGCTTTGGTTGAGGTGGAAAACAATGACAACTGGGAGTGGTTTCTTCATCTTTTGAGGACGAAGGTGTTACCCGCTCAAAGGGAAATTTGTGTCATATCGGATCGGTATCAAGGAATTCTTAACGCGGTGGAGATTGACATTCCCGGGCATGCTCTGTTGCACCATCGATGGTGCATGAGGCACTTTTGTTTGAACTTCTATAGGGCATGTGGCCTTAAGGAGTTGGCTGATGATCTTCAAGATTGTTGTCTTGCTTTCTCCAATAAGCGCTTCGCCACTTTGTACAACAAATTGCTCGCACACAAAAAACTTGATCCCGGGGGTCAAGACTTTCTCAATAGGCACATTCAATACCGGAACAAGTGGGCGCGTGCTTTTGATGAAGATGGCCAGAGATACGGTCAAATGACAAGCAATATGGCTGAATGCTTCAATAGGGTGCTCAAAGGTGCACGTGGATTACCCGTGACGGCAATAGTTCAATACACATTTGACAAGATGAATGCGTACTTTGTAAAGTACTCGATAGAAACCGATGCACAGATAGCGGGTGAGAACCCACGGAAGTACAAGTACAAGTTCCCACCCAAAGTTGATGAATGGTTGGTATTTCAATCACGGAAGGCGGACTCAGAAGAAGCTATATTATATGACAACGAAGAGTGGAAGTACGAAGTGAAAGAGCCAGGAGGAACCACAAACGATGGCCGGCAACATGGGGGTCGGGCTTTCAAGGTGTCGTTAACACAATGTGATTGCACTTGCGGGAGGCCATTGTTGCTTCATCTCCCATGCTCACACTTGTATACCGCCGGTCGCGTTAGGAATGTGGACATCAATCACCCACGCACCGTGAAGGAGTCGGAGTTCTCAATCATGATGGTCAAGAAAACATGGGATCCCCGCTTTCACCCATACTTTGACCAATCACAATGGCCGGAGTATCATGGAGTTCAACTATGGCCGGATCCGGAGTTGAAGGTTGTTAAACGGGGTAGACGTAAGACAAAGCGTCTTAGAGGCGACATGGACGGATGGGGCCATGCTGGCCGCCGCGAAGCGGGCAACGACCAATTCCAAGAGCCTCGTGAGAGCTCCCGTTGTGGGGAGTGCAAAGTTCATGGCCACAACAAAATAAAATGTACGAAACCAAGGAAAAGGTCCAAGAAAAATGATGCAAGCACAAGCCAACAAGGAGCTACACAAGGGAGCCAACCAAGTGGTAGCCAACCTAGTGGTAGACAACAAGTGCCAAGCCAACCAAGTGGTAGCCAACCTAGTGGTAGCCAACAAGTGCCAAGGCAACCAAGTGGTATCCAACAAGTGCCAAGCCAACCAAGTGTTAGCCAAAGAGGATCTAGGCAACAAAGAGGTCGGCAACTAGGACTTACAAGAGGCCGTGGTGGTGGTAGAGCTCGTGGTGGTGGTCTAGGCCGTGGTGGTGGTAGAGCTCGTCGTGGTGGTAATGGCCGTGGTGATGGTCTAGGCCTTGGTGATGGTCTTGGCCTTGGTGGTGGACTTGGCCATGGTGATGGACAAGGGCAAGTTCGTTATAGAGGAATATTTGGATACCTAGATGGACCGTTTCCGTATGTTCCTCACTAACTATAATGTATCATATGTTCTTGTTTTTCATATGTTCTTCTTTTTCATATGTGCTTCCATTTGTTCTTATTGTCCTTACTAACCATTATGTTTTACTCACTGTAGGTATGGCGGCTTCCCAACCCAACAAACCAACGATGAAGGAGGATGGCGAAGATGAGATGGCGGGATGGTGGGAGAAGGCTACGAAGAAGCTTAGAGAGGAGGATGCAGCCAAGCTAAAGAAGAAGAAGGAAGAGGAGCTTGAGAAGGAGAGGAAGGAAAAAGAGAGAGCGTCAAATGCGATGCGCGCTAGGGAGCAAGCGTTGGTGAGGAAATGTGAGGAGGCACAGAAGAAGCGTCTAAAGGATTTTCAAGAAAGGACCATGAAGCTTTGGGCAATTGCAGCTGAAAAAGAAGAGAGGGAGAATCAGATATTCATGGAGAGGGTGGTTAAGGAGGCTCACCTCATAAGAAAAAGGGAGGAGGAAGAGGAAGAAGAAGAAGGGAAAGGGGCCTTTCTCTATGCAATAGAGCTATGTCATCCTCTTCGATTTGGTTGTGAACTACTATGTGTCATGAACTACTATGTCTCCTCCTCGATTTGGTTGTGAACTACTATGTGTCGTGAACTACTATGTCTCCTCCTCGATTTGGTTGTAAGAACTAATATGTGTCATGAACTACTATGTCTCCTCCTCGATTTGGTTGTAAGAACTACTATGTGTCGTGAAGTACTATGTGTTATGAACTACTATGTGTCGTGAAGTACTTCGTGCATATGTTCTCTTCACAGTTGTTTGCTTGCTACGTATCAATCCTACTTCACATCATCTTACTATGTTTGCATATGCTAAAAAATTCACTAAGTCTAAGTGCAACGCCTACCTCGAGGGCGTTGCACTGTACAGTGTGGCGCCTCCAAGCTAGGTGCTGCACAGGTCTGTAGCTATCCAGAGAGCAACAGAAGGTATGGCAAGTTACAGACATGTGTGGCTCCTAGCTCGGAGGCGCCACACTGTACAGTGCAACGCCTAGCCTGGGGGTGCCACACTGTACAGTGCAACGCCTAGCGGCTAGGCGCTGCACTGTACAGTGTGGCGCCTCCAAGCTAGGCGCTGCACAAGTCTGTAGCTATCCAGAGAGCAACAGAAGGTAGGCCTCCAGTTTGGGCCAAAAATTTCGCTAACTGTTTGTGCAACGCCTAGCAGCTAGGCGCTGCACTGTAGAGTGTGGCGCCTCCAAGCTAGGCGCTGCACAAGTCTGTAGCTATCCAGAGAGAAACAGAAGGTAGGCCTCCAGTTTGGGCCAAAAATTTCGCTAAGTGTTTGTGCAGCGCCTAGCCTGGGGGCGCCACACTGTACAGTGCAACGCCTAGCAGCTAGGTGCTGCACTGTAGAGTGTGGCGCCTCCCGGCTAGGCGCCGCACAAACACTTAGTGTTTTTTTGTCATTCAGACTGGGTCATTTTCAGCCACAGTTCAACATTTCGTATAATAAACAGTAAGGTTCAAAAAGTGTTCAACAAAGACATCATTTCTTAGAAAGGACCATCACAATAAGTTCAAGTTTAACATAGAGCTACCACCACTCCAAGTTCAACGACATAACAAATTCCACATTACTAAGAGCTACCACCACTCTAAGTTCAACATTATAAATAAAGGATGATGACTAGTGCTTTCCGCGCTTGCTGGCTCCTCCCCCCCCCCCTCTTGACGCTTATCTTCTTCACCTTCCTAGGAAGAGGAACCCGCTCCGGCTCCGGCTCCGGTTCCTCCACGTCATCTACATCGTCATCCAAATAGTCATCCAAAGCCGCCATCCGCGAGGTGCCGACCGTCCTTTTGCCTCTTTGGCATCTTTGGGTGAAGTCTTCAGGTGTGTACTTGTTGATTCCCTTCCTAGGCTTCAACTCGTATGCAGACCGAGCCTGGTATGTCCCCACGGTCATATCATCAGCAACCTATGCATCAACAGAAGATATGGAAAGACCGTGTGTGAGGATATAGTTAGCGATGCATCAACAAATGGATATATATCGGCATGCCATACCTCTTGGGTGACCACACCCACATCCTCATCCTCCAAAGGTTCACCATGGCCCTGCCCCGAAGCGGGATCTGATGGTGTCGCCGACCTAGACCGTTCTGGTGATACATACTCGGGGTCACGACAACCGAAAAGGTTTGATAGCCGCCTTAACTTTTGGCCCTGGCGCTGCAACATGTACAAGTGAATGAGACATGGAACGTAGCAACATATGTTAAGTGCTAGTTTGAAGGAGATGTGAACCTTAATGAATGCTCGAAGTGCACCTTCCCCATCGCTTTGCCAGCCGGGGTTGTTTCCAGAATAGTCTCGGTCTCATCAGCTGCTTTCTTGATCTGGGCACGCTATGAACAGAAACGGTATCAAAGTGTTAGGCAAGCGAAGATGTGAATAGTGCGAATGGAAAAGCAAAAAGGGCAAACCACAAAGTTCATCATTGGAGCTGAAGGGATCATTGAGTTGCCTTTCCTGACTAATGTGTTGTACTGGTGCTGGGCTACCTCATCAAAAACGGTGGGTTCTTCCAGAATCTCCTCAGCATACGCCGGCTTGCATACCTCCACGCGGGTACTTGCAAGAAACCATCTGAGATAGTTGTTGAACGCGATCGGGCAGTTTTCATGAAGCTGGGCTCGTTTTCCAGCCCTTGCTTGCTCCACACTAAGCGCGAACTGTACGATATACTTCCTGTGATGGTTGGCACAATCCTTGATCTTCCGCTGCTTTCTCCTATCCAACCTGCAAGTTAGAAACAGAATATTAGCATCATCGAAACCGTCGAGAAGTTGCTAAGTGCTCAAGGTTAATTATATCTTACGCGTGTAGCTACTTGTCCGTGTCCTCCCACTCCGGCGGGTGTGGCTGGAACAAACCAAACTGGCGGAACACCCGATGTGGCAGGTGAAGCTCAACCGCCCAGTTGCATATCAGTGGGCACCGCATATGCCAGAGATCCCTATCCCTAGTGCACATCGGATTCAGCCTGAACTCCATAGGGTTACCAAAACTCTCTCCTTTTCCATACGGCTCCCATTCCACCTGCAAAATGGGATAGAATGCAAAATTGATATCGAGTTACGATACAAGCATGATAATCACTTATGCAATGTCGGTTCACCTGCTCAGGCGTGATCGCGTCCAGCTCGCTCTTGTACAACTTGTACATGACCGAGGGATCATCCGTCATCTCATTTAACACATCCCACTTGTGAGCCCAAGTGGGGATCCGTAGTGGGTCGTCTTTGTCGTCCCAATCCTCGTACTCCACGGTATTCGGTCGTCCAACCGGCAAACGCTCCCAGCTCCATATGGAAAGTGCGAGCAGACAACCACCAATACCTCCAGTGTGCCTACAACAAGCTTCGTCCAACTGCACATAAAAGAGAACATGGTCAAATTTGCCGCAAGAGCGCATTGATAATGTATCAATGAAGTGAAAAGGAAACAACTTCATACCTGTCGATACAAGTAAGCCAGTGTCGCCGAACCCCAACTCCATTTGCTATCGAAGACGGTCAATGCCTTGAGCCACATCCACGGAGCATTCTTGCCTGTGCCATCAGCAAACATAGTCCTGGATATCACGTACCACATGTAGACACGAGCATATGTCTTCACCGTGTCCTCATTAGCATCCTCAGGGCAAGTACTGAAGTTCGATGTAATCCACATGAAAGGAGCATCGGCTGCGACTCTTTCCTTCTTCTTGTCTTCTGCTTCTGGTTCCCGAGGCTCCGGAGGAACCATACCGATAAGGGAATGCATCTGCGCGCGCCACCCATCAAAATCGGTGTTCATACATAAAGGATTCCCATCGATAGGAAGACCGGTGATCATAGCAATATCCTGGAGCGTCACGGTCATCTCCTCGGTCCGAAGATGGAAAGTGTGCGTCTCCGGCCTCCAATGATCAATAAGCGCGGTGAGTGCTGCAGCATTGTTGGGTGGCGTCGACCGGCTGACCAACTGAATGAAAGGGAGAAGTCCTGCCTCCCTTACATACGGTGTGTACCGCTCATCATAGCGCATCCATCCAAGGGTGACCCCATGAGACCGAAGCTTCAGAGGTGCAAGCTCCTACAAACAAACAAATCATAACATTACATATGGGGCATTTGTGTTTGAAAAAATACGAAATTCATAACACCGGCCACTTTCAGTATTACCCGCTGCTCCACCAACATAGCGTACGACCGGTGTTGTTTGTCCCAATGATCATCGAGAAGCCAAACCATCCTAACAATTTCAACAAAGCATTCTTGTCAACACGATTATCTTTTCAATTCAAAAAAACTAAAGTAGACCTACTAGATGCAACCATATCAATCTATGTATCCAACCATATCAAATCAAACAAAACTAATAAACTAGGGCTCCACAAATAACTAGGCCTACTTCATACAAATAACTTCATACAAATAACTTTTCCATAAACTAGGCCTACTTCATACAAATAACTTCCTACAAATAACTTCTCCATAAACTAAACTAGGGTTCCACAAATCAAACAAACAAGGGTTGTAATACATGCAAAGTTCTAATACATGCAAGATTCAAATCTAATCAAATCAAACAAGGATTCCCCAAATCTTCAAAATATCATATTTTCTATGGATAGAAAGAAGGGGATCGGAGGAGAGTACCTTCTAGGGTGGATTGGTGAAGAAATGCACGGACCAAATCGTCGGATTTGAAGGATTTGGGAGAGAAGATTGAGAGGGGCAGTGGAGAGGGCCGCCGCCCTGTTATGTTCTATAACTGGCAATGGGGTGGGTGGGGGAGGAGAGGGCTGGCGCGGCTGGATCTAAGTCACAGTGCAGCGCCCGACGGCTAGGCGTTGCACTTTACATGTGTGGCGCCTAGCTCGGAGGCGCTGCACTGCTAGGTGCGGGCCCAGGGGCTGCCACGGTGGACAGGAGTGCAACGCCGCCGCGCTAGGCGCTGCACAGTAGGGTGTGGCGCCGGCGTGGCGGGCGCTACACAAAAGGGTCAGGGGAGTGAAATAGTTTCGCACCCAGTTCATTCTATGAAATGATTTCGTCCCAAGGTCAAAATTGTCAAATTTGCCACTATTATGCCACTAGCGGGAGCAGGTTCATGCACAGGGGCAGCCTCATGCACAGGAGCAGCTTCATGTGCAGGTAAAACATCCTCCTCAACCCTAGCATCATCATCAACAGCCTACAAAAAATCATGTAGAAAACAAACACCTAATCAGCAGAAGTTCAGATTGCATAATCAGAGAAGGTCAGCTATCACAACTGACACATAATGGAAGTCCAAATACAGTAAACATAGCAGGTCAGATATCAAACTACTCTAAGATACAAAAGGGAACAAAAAGGGCCATTCATCGAAGTCATGGAAGTTCAGGTGCTGTAGCAGTTGAAGTTCAGGTTCTATAAACAGAGAAGGTCACCTATGAACACTAGTGCTAAAAAGAAACAGTTTACGACACATGAAATCAATAACGGTCGCCTATGACTACAAACAGTAATAACTGAAAGCTAACATTGAACATTAGTGCAAAGAAATATCAAAAGCCAACATAAACAAACCTCTTTGGTATGCTCCACGTGGCCTCCTTCATGACCCGAATGAACAGAATCCTGCCTCTGAATCTGTCTCACAACAACACTTGCCTCATCTTCAAAAGGCTTGCAACGAGCATCCTGCATTTCCTTGAACAGCCCAACGCTAGTCCGGAGGTGGGAAGTGCTCTGACGAAGCTCTTCAAGAAATCTAGCTTCAATTGATAAGACCTCCTTCGAAGACTCAGCATCAAATCCGTGTCCGGGAGGAAGAATCCCATCAACGCGACTAAGACGCTCAGCAGTTGAAGGAACACGAGCCAACTCCCCACAAACAGTTTCAAGAAGACTGTCAATCCTAACCAGAGAAACATTGGCAGCTTCAAACAAATTCTTGGAAGAAACGCCACCTGCAGCACTCACACGGGCAGAAGAACCTCCTGGATCTACAGGGGGGCACCGGTATTAACATCCCGGGAGAATTCAAATCTTGGGGAAGTTCCACTCACTAGGCCGGCAGAACGAGGCATAGTTAGAACAGGACATTCAATAACCCTAAAGAACACTGAAAGGATCGATATAGTTGACTAGAGGGGGGGTGAATAGGCAACTAACAATTTTTAGCTTTTCTTTACCAATTTAAACTTTGCATCAAAGTAGGTTGTCTAGATATGCAACTAGGTGAGCAACCTATATGATGCAACAACAATAAGCACACACTCAAGCAAGAGATACAACACAAATAAGCTTGCACAAGTAAAGGCACAAGATAACCAAGAGTGGAGCCGGTGAAGACGAGGATGTGTTACCGAAGTTCCTTCCCTTGAGAGGAAGTACGTCTCCGTTGGAGTGGTGTGGAGGCACAATGCTCCCCAAGAAGCCACTAGGGCCACCGTATTCTCCTCACGCCCTCACACAATGCGAGATGCCGTGATTCCACTATTGGTGCCCTTGGAGGCGGCGACCGAACCTTTACAAACAAGGTTGGGGCAATCTCCACAACTTAATTGGAGGCTCCCAACGATACCACGAAGCTTCACCATAATGGACTATGGCTCCGCGGTGACCTCAACCGTCTAGGGTGCTCAAACACCCAAGAGTAACAAGATCCACAAGGGATTAGTGGGGGGATTCAAATTTCTCTTGGTGGAAGTGTAGATCGGGGCCTTCTCAACCAATCCCTAGAGAATCAACAAGTTTGATTGGCTAGGGAAGGAGATCGGGCGAAAATGGAGCTTGGAGCAACAATGGAGCTTGGAGGTCAAAGAGGTAGTCAACTAGAGGAGGAAGACACCCCTTATATAGTGGAAGCACAAATCCAACCGTTATCCACCAACTCAGCCTGCGCAGCGCGGTACTACTGCACCTGAGGCGCGGTAGTACTATAGGGGCACGCGGTACTACCGCACCTGAGGCGCGGTACTACCGCAGGGGCATGCGGTACTACCGCAGGGCCCCGCGGTACTACCGCCCACGCAGCAGAGACCAGAACAGCCAAAGGTGCACTAAAGCAGAGGGCGGTAGTACTGCTGGCGCGGTACTACCGCTCCCCCTTGCGATACTACCGCAAGGCAGGGGTTGTCCAGGGATGGGAAGGCACGGATATAAAAAATTACATCCGTGGCTACTTCCGCAGAGTTGGAGTCGATGCAAAAACCCGACGCGGTAGTACCGTAAGCCAGCAGCGGTACTACCGCGCCGGGCGCGGATGTAAAAAATTACATCTGCCCCTTACTGCCGCGTACTTGCGGAACTAAGTCAGGGACCACGGTACTACCGCTTGCTAGAAGCGGTTCTACCGTGGGCCCTTGCGGTACTACCGCACCAGCGGGCGGTACTACCGCAAGGTCCTGTGGTACTACCGCTCTAGGGAGCAGTACTACCGCATGCCCTAGTTCGGCAAGCAAGAGCAATATTTGCATAGACAAGGAAAACATAGGATGCTCCAAAGGCTATAGGAAGGGAGGTGCAAGGGAGATGTGTACGTGATGAATCCACCCAACCTTTCCAACGCGGACCCCCTCTTAATAGTACGGCTTCCCTACGACTCAATACCACCGAAAAGAACCGAAGAGAAAAGCCGTCTTCCATAGCCTTCGAGGGGAACCAAATCATCTTGTGCCTAGTCAATATATCTGAAATATTCGATGCACATGATTAGTCCGCAAAAGCATTGTCATCAATCACCAAAACCAACTAAGGGATAAAAATGCCCTTACAATCTCCCCCTTTTTGGTGGATTGATGACAACACGGGATTTGCACGAGAGTATGACGCAAAGAGCAAGGGCAAACCCCAAGTCTCTAAAATATAGACGGGCTCCCCCTAGATGTGTGCTATCTCGATGAGTGCTTTGGACTGCACGGCACACATACTAGGATCAACACTCCCCCTATATTTTATAGACATGGCAAATTTTGCAATAAGGCTAAAGCTAAGCAAGATAGACAGGAGCATAGGTAATAAGCACAAGATAGAATAAGCTCACTACGGTACGATAGAGTGCATATGTCTTACACCATATGATCGAAAGTCTCGCGAGCACAAACCAAAGCAAACCAAAGCAAACAAAATAAACGAAGTTCAACTGACCCAAACACGACACAACTCGCAATCCTACACTCTCTCCCCCTTTGGCATCGAGACGCCAGAAAGGTAGAGAGGACACCTACAGCAATAGTGGTGGCTCAAGCGCAGTAGTCACTTGCACGCTCCTCGTCAGACTCTGCAGCTGGGACGGACTCCTCCTCAGACTCGGTCCACCGATAACCCTGCTTGTGCAGCCATTCTGCCTCTGGGGTGATGTTCACCTCTGACCCGCTAGAGATGTTCTCGCCAAAGGTCCTGAAAATCCGCTTGTCGCAGCGGCGAGTCTCCTTGGAAGCCACATGGGTCAGGTACTGCCCCTTTGCCTGCATACAGAACAACATCTTCATCTTGTTCTTCAGTCGCTTAGCCCAAGAAGGCTCAGAGGTGGGAGGGATGTAACCCTCAGAGCTGTCCTCATATGCTGCCTCCTCCTCATCCTCATCTGCATCCACGTCCATGGCAGCCGCAGTATCAGCACGAGAGGTAGTGTTGGCCCACTGAGGCTTGATACGGAGGTTGATGGGCTCATGCCGGATCCAACCAGGGGCCTCAAACTCATCCTGAGGGTAGACCCGCTCCCAGGTAGCCGATGTCAACTCAAACAGATAAGGTCCATAGATGGGGACCTTGCGGTTGTAGACCGCAAAGCGAAGCTCATGCCACATGATATGTGAGACATCAAGTTGTAGTGTCTGAGAGTTGCAAGTATCTTCACACAGGAGCATCATATCCACAAGATAGGCATGCACATTGTCCTTGTCCCCAATGCGTGGGAAGAGAGTGTTGCGGAAGATCCGGTGCATGATGTCAAGAAAGGAGTTGAGTACCCAAGATGACTTGCCATTGGAGAGCCTCTTCTCCACATAGTAGGGCATAAGCTTGTTCTTGTTGGCAGACTCGGAATTGGCATGAGGGCGAACACCTTGGGGTGTGGCGAGCCCCTCATCCGGAACCCCAAGCAAGGTCATGAATTCCTTCCAAGTAGCAGTCAGCTGCCGACCATTGGTCATCCAAGTCATGGTCCTTTCCTCATTGGGATGAAAATGCACTGAGGCAAAGAACTGAGCAAGGATCTCAGGATCATAGTCTTTGTGGAATGAGATGATATGCTCAATGCCGAATTGCTCCACTAGGTCCAAAGCCTCACCAAAGTATTCCCGGTGCGCCTCTTTACGCATGTGATGCATGTTGATCCACTTCACCTCCACATAGGTATTTTGCTTGGCCTTGATGACATCCAGATAAATGAGATTCTGCTGCTTGGTCCAGAATAGCTCATTCCCTCGAAAGTTGGCACGAGGGTTTCCGTACGGATTGATCTTCGTCCGAGCGATGAACTCAGCAAGCGGTATCTCATCCATACCCTGGGAGTGTTCCTTCTCCTTGGTGGCGGTGGTCTTGGTTCTGCGTTGGGGGGCATTGGAGCCCTCTGCTGCCTCTGTGTTGCACATACGCTTGGATCCCGTGTCACGGCTTGGATTGGAGCGGCGAGCCGGAGCACCTGAGCCACCACCTAAAACACACACCACAAAACAAACATGCACGAAACACGAGAAGGATCAATGCAAAGACCATAGCAAAGCAGGAGAAACAAGTAGACATGGCACGTGAGTAGTGCCACAAGAGGGATCTGAGACAACGGTAGTATCGTGTGTTGCGCCACGTGCGGTAGTACCGCTCCAAGGAGCGGTAGTACCATAGACGCGGTAGTACCGGACATGCGGTAGTACCGCACCTGAAGAGCGGTAGTACCGCACGGTTGCAGATCCGAAACGGCCATGGAGATCTGAGCACAGCTGTGTCAACACGCGGTACTACGGTCGATCAAATCCATCACGGGACAACTATAGCAAGTACCAACACTACACAAAACTACTCTCCTACATCCTACTCTTGCATAAATTTGGCCTAAAATCTCAAGAACAACTTGCATCTCCCCAAAACCTAAAAGCAACAAGACGAACAAGAAAACGGGAGGGATTGGGGAGAAACCTTGTTCCATGGCAAGAGGGAGTGGTGGGGAACGATCCCACCGGTCAGAATCTGAGGAGAGCGGCCGGAGACAGAGATCCGGCGAGGACCTCCGGCGTCGTTCTTGAGTGAGAGAGAGAGAGAGAGAGAGAGACGGAGTGGAGAGAGAGACGAATGGGTATGGGGGAGTTAGAACTCCCCCTGCCCGTGTTTAACCCCCCACACGCCCTCGTCCGTATGGTAGTACCGCACGTCATCGCGGTACTACCGCCCCGGGCGGAAGTACCGCATCGTGGCTTTAGTACCGCTTCCCCAGGCGGTAGTACAAAATTACTGCCGCGCTGGGTGCGGAAGTACCGTGCGCTCCTCACGCGGTAGTACCGCACGTCATTGCGGTAGTACCGCCCGGGCGGAAGTACCGCACTGAGGCCGTAGTACCGCTCCCCCAGGCGGCAGTAAAAAATTACTGCCGCGCTAGGTGCGGAAGTACCGCCCCCCCCCCCCCTTGCGGTAGTACCGTGGCAGGCCGCGGTAGTACCGTGAGCTCAAGAAAAGACAGTTTCACCTAAAAGAGAGAACACCGAAGCATGAAACCTTCAAGCGAGAGACCACACCAAAGAGCTAACACACTGGACACCACAAGCACAAGCTCGGCACGAAAGAAGAGAGGCAAGAGACAACACAGACAAAAAGAGACACAAACTCTCCAAGGAGAGGGCGGTGGCCGGAGCCACCTATGTTTGAGTCAATTGGTATGGCACCATGAAGAATTATCCTTGGGCCCATGACCAAAACTCGTCTTTGAAGCACAAGTACCATAAAAAATGGCTAATGTGAAAGAGTTGATCACTTTATGCATAATGAGGGGAGGGAGAGTTCATTGAGAGAACAACACTCCCCCTATGTCCATGCCTACACCTAGATTAGACAACAAGTTGAGTGTGGTGGAGTGTGCAAGGGTTCAAGCAACATTGCTTGAATCAATGATATTTAGCTCATGCCTTAACTCGCGAAATCTTGCTTCATCCAAAGGCTTCGTGAAAATATCTACAAGGTTATCATGGGTGTTGACGTAGTGGAGCTCGATCTCCCCTCACCTAATGTGATCTCGAATGAAGTGATACCGAATCTCAATATGCTTCGTCTTGAAGTGTTGCACGGAGTTGAGAGAAATCTTGATGGCACTTTCATTATCACACCAGAGAGGAACTTTGTCACAATGACACCATAATCCTTTAAAGTTTGCCTCATCCATAAGAGTTGTGCACAACAACTACCGGCTACCACATACTCCGCTTCGGTGGACGAGAGAGACACACAACTTTGCTTTTTAGAAGACCAACTTACCAAAGAGCAACCAAGGAATTGGCACCCTCCGGAAGTGGACTTCCTATCCACTTTGTCTCCCGCCCAATTGGAGTCTGAATACCCTACAAGCTTGAAGTTTGCTCCTCTTGGGTACCATAAGCCAAAGTTTGGGGTATGAGCCAAATATCGAAAGATTCGCTTGACGGCCACAAAGTGGCTTTCCTTAGGTGCGGCTTGAAACCGTGCACAAATTCCCACACTCAACATGATATCCGGTCTAGATGCACAAAGGTAAAGCAAGGAACCAATCATGGAGCGATATACCTTTTGATCCACCGCTTTACCATTGGGATCGATGTCAAGTTGGCACTTGGTGGGCATTGGAGTGGACGCCGGCTTGACATCACTTAGCTTGAATCTCTTGAGCATGTCTTGAGTGTATTTGGCTTGGTTGATGAAGGTTCCTTCTCTTCTTTGCTTTACTTCGAAACCGAGAAAGAACTTCAACTCTCCCATGGAAGACATCTTGAACTTTGAGGTCATGAGTGCGGCAAATTCCTCATTGAAAGCTTTGTTAGGGGAACCAAAGATAATGTCATCAACATATTGTTGGCACACAAACAACTCCCCTTTGACCTTCTTAGTAAAAAGAGTGGGGTCGATTAACCCAACTTCAAACCCACGATCTTGTAGCAACTCGGTAAGGTGGTCATACCACGCACGTGGGGCTTGTTTAAGGCCATAGAGTGCCTTATCGAGTTGATACACATGATCGGGAAAGTAGGGATCCTCGAACCCGGGGGGTTGCTTGACATAAACCAACTCATTAATAGGACCATTAAGAAAAGCACTCTTCACATCCATTTGTTGCAACTTAAAGTTGTGATGAGAAGCATAAGCAATCAACAAACGAATAGATTCAAGGCGAGCAACGGGAGCAAAGGTTTCACCGTAGTCGATACCCTCGACTTGGGAGTAGCCTTGTGCCACCAATCGTGCCTTGTTGCGGATGATGGCCCCATGAGCATCTTGCTTGTTCTTGAATATCCACTTGGTTCCAATGACATTGTGGTTCCCCGTTGGCCTTGGCACTAATCTCCACACCTTGTTGTACTCGAAGTTGTTGAGTTCTTCATGCATGGCATTAAGCCAATCCAGATCTTCGAGTGCTTCATATACCTTTTGGGGTTCCACACAAGAGACAAACGCGTGATGTTCACAATAGTTTGCCAATTTTCTACGAGTGCTTACCCCCTTTTGAATGCTTCCAAGCACATTCTTCATGAGATGACCCTTGGTGGAGAGCTTGGAAGCAATCTTGGCGGCACGACGCTCCAATTCCTCCTCGGTGGTGAGTTGAGGAGCGGTCACTTGATCATCTTGAGTGCCATCTTGAGCTTCTTCTTGATCTTGAACTTGCTCGGAGGAGAGAACTTGACCTTGGGCATCACTTGGTGTGTCAGCACCGTCTTGAGCATGATCTTTCCCTTGGTCTTGTTCATGAGGTTGAGGGCCTTCACTTTGTTCTTCGGAAGCGTGTGGGCCTTGGGTTGGTGATGGCTCCACTTGAGTGGAGCATTGTCCTTCTCCTTCGGCCACAAGGGGTTCCTCAATGGGTAGGATAAAACCAACACCCATTCTTCTTATGGCTTGAGGAGGAATTTCATCACCTACATCACAAGTGCCACTTTGCCCCACTTGGGAGCCGTTATTCTCATCAAACTCCACGTTACACGTCTCCTCAATAAGTCCCATGGATTTATTGAGGACACGGTAAGCATGAGAATTTGTAGCATAACCAACAAATATGCCCTCATAAGCTCTAGCCTCAAATTTAGACAACCGAACACCTTTCTTGAGAATGAAACACTTACACCCGAACACCCGAAAGTACTTGAGGTTGGGCTTGTTACCGGTGAGTATCTCATATGGAGTCTTGTTCAAGCCCTTGCGGAGGTAGAGCCGATTGGATGCATGACATGCGGTGTTGATGGCTTCGGCCCAAAAGTTGTATGGAGACTTGAACTCCGCCATCATGGTCCTTGCCGCATCCATCAACGTCCGGTTCTTCCTCTCCGCAACACCGTTTTGTTGAGGGGTGTAAGGTGCGAAATATTGATGCTTGATCCCCTCATGACTAAGAAACTCATCCAAGGTGTAGTTCTTGAACTCGGTGCCGTTGTCACTTCTTATTGTCAAGATCTTTGCATTGTGTTGACGTTGGGCTTCATTTGCAAAGTCAATGACGGTTTGTTGGGTCTCACTCTTCCTCTTGAAGAAATACACCCAAGTGTATCTTGAATAGTCATCCACAATCACCAAACAATACTTCCTACCCCCAAGACTATCAAAGGATGGAGGCCCAAAGAGATCCAAATGAAGGAGCTCCAAAGGCCTCTTCAAGTAAATGAGAGTCGTGGGAGGGTGAGCCTTCTCATGTAGCTTTCCTTCGATACAAGCACTGCAAGCACGATCTTTAGCAAAACTAACATTCGTTAGTCCACGGACATGGTCCCCCTTGAGAAGACTTTGCAAAGATCTCATATTGACATGGGCTAAATGGTGATGCCAAAGCCATCCCACGTCAACTTTAGCCATTAGGCATGTCACAGTCTTAGTGGGTCGCTCCAAAAAGTTAATCACATAGAGACCGTTCTCGACATGCCCAACAAAGGCTACTTTAAGAGTCTTGCTCCACAAGAAGGCCACGGTATCAATATCAAAGAAAGTGGCAAAGCCCATGATTGCAAGTTGACAAACGGAAAGTAGATTGTATGCAAGGGACTCAACAAGCATGACCTTCTCGATCGTGAGATCATGAGAAATGACAACTTTGCCGAGTCCCAATACCTTAGAAGACGAGGCATCACCCCACTCGACATTGGTGGGCATAGATGGAATCTTGTGCACGTCCACCACCAAGTCCTTGCTTCCGGTCATATGATTTGTAGCTCCACTATCGAGCAACCATGATCCCCCACCGGAAGCAAACACCTACAAGAGATCAATGCTTGGTTTTAGGTACCCATTTTGTAATGGGTCCTTTGATGTTAGTAACAAGGGTCTTAGGAACCCAAATAGACCATTCAATATACTCATGAGGAGAACCAACAAATTTGGCATAAACATGCCCATCACTAGCACGGCATAACACATAAGAAGGATTAAAGTCGCCGGCTTTGTTGGAAGGGGTGGCATTGCCCTTCTTGACACCGCCACCCTTCGCATTGTTCTTCTTCTCCTTGGAAGCACCCTCTCCCTCCTTCACAAAATTTTGCTTGAGAGGAGGAGGTCATTTGGTCTTGTCATTCTTCTTCTTGTTCTTGGGCTTGGGTGTGAACCCAATCCCCTCCTTGGCCACAACTTCCTTTTGATTGCTCAAAAGGTCGTTGAGGTTCTTCTCACCTTGTATGCATGACACAAGGCCTTTCTCAAGTTGCTCCTTCAACTTAGCATTCTCCTCAACAAGATGCACATGCTCACAACAAGGGTTAGTAGCATTTGCATTGTCAATTAACACCATATGAGGAAAGGTGGCTTTCTCCTTAGTTAGCATCACTTGGAGTTGGTCATGAGACTCCTTGAGGCTAGCATGAACACCCTTCAAGACTTTGTGAGCCTTGTCGAGAATGTCAAACTCCTCTTTGAGTCTAACAAGATCAACCCCAAGCTTCGCCTTCTCGGAGTTTAGCACACAAGACACAACAAGAGCATGATCAAGATCTTTCTTTAACTTAGCATGATCATCGTTGTGTGACTCCTCAAGAGCCAAACGAAGACCACGCTCTTCGTCAAGAGCATTGGAGATCCGAAATCTCATCGGCATAGTCACGACTATGCCCCTCCATCTTAGAGATGGTATCTTTGTGAGCCTCGATCATGTCATTGGCTTCACCAAGTTGTTCCAAGAGAGCAACAAAGTGCTTCTTGGATTTACCCTTGAGTTTACCCATAAAGGTCTCAAACTCATTTTCCTACACATTTGTCCCCTCATGTTCATCAATGCTATACGTCGAAGAAGGATGATTAATGATGGTAGTTTTGATGTTGGGGGTTACCTTGTTGGTGGCTTTAGCCATGAGGCACTTGGCGGTGATGTTCTCATTGGGTGAGTCGAAGAGAGACATCCGTGGAGTCATCGCAATGGCAACGGAGGCCATGGCAACCGACTCACCATCTTCATCATTGTCATCATCCTCATTGTACTCTTCTTGTACCACCAATGCCTTGGGAGGAGTCTTCTTGGTGAAGTTGCTCTTGTTGGGGAACGACTTGGCCTTGTCCTTTCGGATGAGCTTTCCACCATTGTCTTCCCTCTTCTCGTAAGGGCACTCCGCAACAAAGTGGCTCACATTGCCACAACTGAAGCAAGTCCTCACTCGTTGCTTGCCCTTTGCGCCACTTGAATTGTTCTTGTTGAAGTTTGGCCTTGAGTTCTTCTTGCTCCAAAATTGTCTTGAAGCAAGAGCCATGTGTTCATGATAGGCATACTTCGTATCTTCGAGGTTTCTCTCCTCTTCTTCCTCTTCATCCTCTTCCTCCATACTAACCTTGTCCTTTAGAGCAAGGTTGGGCTTCTTTACTCTTTGAGAGCGAAGAACCGCATTGTCAGCGGTCTTGTCCAAGATGCTCATAGCAACGAACTCATCCAACACTTCACTTGAGGACAAGGTGTGGAAGTCCGGCCTTTGACGAATGACGGAGGACATGGATTTGTGGTAGGGCATCATTGCCTTGAGGAATTTGCGCTTGATCCAATTGTCATACGTGTCCTTACTTCCATGATCTTGGAGAGAGACCGCGAGTTTGGTTACTCTCCGATAAAGCTCATGAGGTTCTTCATCTTCTTTCATTGCAAACTCATCGGCTTCATCTTGCACCACTTCATAGTTGGAGCGTTGAATGCTTGCGCTTCCCCGATAGAGGGAAACCACTTGGAGCCAAGCATCTTTGGCCACGGAGTAGGGCCGGAGATGAGGAAGATCTTCGGGTGGGATTGCTTCTTGGATGATGAAGAGAGCATTCTCATTGAATTGATGATCCACAACTTCTCTAGGAGTGAAGTTACTTCGGTCATGCGGATAGAAACCTTCTTCAATGATTCTCCAAAGATTAGTGTTCACATGATTTAAATGACGCTTAAAACGATAGACCCAAGAATCAAATTCTACATTCTTCTCAATCTTAGGGGCCGGACCGGCATGATTCAAATGAGTGGAAGGAAGCGGTCCACCATAGACAAGTGGAGGTTCCACATGGGCAAAGATGCCGGTGCCATTTTTACCACTAGAGGAAGGAGCTTTCTCGCTAGTAGCTTCCCCCTTGTCGAAGGTAGCATCCGTCACCTTGTTGGTGGGATCACCCACTTTCAACGGTGCGGTGGAAAGTTTAAGCCCTTCTAAGAATTTATTAAACATGCTTTCGACCTCGGTCGTCATGGAGGTTTTCAATGTGTCCAACGCCACATTGAATTCCTCACGAGAGACCGCGGTTCCCCCATCTCCCGTAGACGAGACCGGATTCACACCAGAGTGCTCCTCCACACCGTCTACGACGTCAACCATACTCTTCGGACGGCAAAGTCCTTAATAAAGAGACGAGGCTCTGATACCAATTGAAAGGATCGATATAGTTGACTAGAGGGGGGGTGAATAGGCAACTGACAATTTTTAGCTTTTCTTTACCAATTTAAACTTTGCATCAAAGTAGGTTGTCTAGATATGCAACTAGGTGAGCAACGTATATGATGCAACAACAATAAGCACACACACAAGCAAGAGATACAACACAAATAAGCTTGCACAAGTAAAGGCACGAGATAACCAAGAGTGGAGCCGGTGAAGACGAGGATGTGTTACCGAAGTTCCTTCCCTTGAGAGGAAGTACGTCTCCGTTGGAGCGGTGTGGAGGCACAATGCTCCCCAAGAAGCCACTAGGGCCACCGTATTCTCCTCACGCCCTCACACAATGCGAGATGCCGTGATTCCACTATTGGTGCCCTTGGAGGCGGCGACCGAACCTTTACAAACAAGGTTGGGGCAATCTCCACAACTTAATTGGAGGCTCCCAACGATACCACGAAGCTTCACCACAATGGACTATGGCTCCGCGGTGACCTCAACCGTCTAGGGTGCTCAAACACCCAAGAGTAACAAGATCCACAAGGGATTAGTGGGGGATTCAAATTTCTCTTGGTGGAAGTGTAGATCGGGGCCTTCTCAACCAATCCCTAGAGAATCAACAAGTTTGATTGGCTAGGGAAGGAGATCGGGCGAAAATGGAGCTTGGAGCAACAATGGAGCTTGGAGGTGAAAGAGGTAGTCAACTAGAGGAGGAAGACACCCCTTATATAGTGGAAGAACAAATCCAACCATTATCCACCAACTCAGCCTGCGCAGCGCGGTACTACCGTAGGGGCACGCGGTACTACCGCACCTGAGGCGCGGTACTACCGCAGGGGCACGCGGTACTACCGCAGGGCCCCGCGGTACTACCGCCCACGCAGCAGAGACCAGAACAGCCAAAGGTGCACTAAAGCAGAGGGCGGTAGTACTGCTGGCGCGGTACTACCGCTCCCCCTTGCAGTACTACCGCAAGGCAGGGGCTGTCCAGGGATGGGAAGGCACAGATATAAAAAATTACATCCGTGGCTACTTCCGCAGAGTTGGAGTCGATGCAAAAACCCGACGCGGTAGTACCGTAAGCCAGCAGCGGTACTACCGCGCGGGGCGCGGATGTAAAAAATTACATCCGCCCCTTACTGCCGCGTACTTGCGGAACTAAGTCAGGGACCACAGTACTACCGCTTGCTAGAAGCGGTACTATCATGGGCCCTTGCGGTACTACCGCACCAGCGGGCGGTACTACCGCAAGGTCCTGCGGTAGTACCGCTCTAGGGAGCAGTACTACCGCATGCCCTAGTTCGGCAAGCAAGAGCAATATTTGCATAGACAAGGAAAACATAGGATGCTCCAAAGGCTAGAGGAAGGGAGGTGCAAAGGGAGATGTGTACGTGATGAATCCACCCAAACTTTCCAACGCGGACCCCCTCTTAATAGTACGGCTTCCCTACGACTCAATACCACTGAAAAGAACCGAAGAGAAACGCCGTCTTCAATAGCCTTCGAGGGGAACCAAATCATCTTGTGCCTAGTCAATATATCTGAAATATTCGATGCACATGATTAGTCCGCAAAAGCATTGTCATCGATCACCAAAACCAACTAAGGGATAAAAATGCCCTTACAAACACAACCTCAACATGTGTCTTCCACTGCATACAAAAACAAAAGTCAACGCGTCAGAAAACAAATGAAGGAACATGGGAACAAAAAATATACAAGACAATACCAGAAGTTTAAGTTAAACTACACAGGAAAGAATAATGCATAGAAACACTCACAGGCAGTCTCCCAAACACCCAGTTGGCTAGGTCATCATCACCCTTCGTGACCAAGTCAGCCGCAGCAAGCTCAAGAAGCTTGGCCTGATCCATGAAATTGACGCGAGGGGTCCTCAAATCAATATTAGGTGTCTTGCCAATGATAAGGCGGTCCAGATACATAAGAAGCAGCCTAGAGGGGGTACGATTACCTTGGGGGAACCCAAAGAGATGGTGAATAGCATCACTTGTAATACGTATAACCTTGTTCGCCTCACCCATGTCCAAAATCATGGTTGAAGGGTCAATCCTCGTGTAGATGTTGCCCATCAAAGGACGAGAAATGTTGGAATCAACCTTCAAGTCAAACACACAACCAAAACCAGCCTTGATAACCCTCGTCTTGTGCCTAGGTTGTAGCATTTTCGCACACGTCTTGACCTCTCCTAGTGAGCAGCGAACCGTCTTGTTAAAACGTTTCGCCTCACCTCCTCCTTGGCCACCTTCTTCGGGCGCTTTGCCTCCTCTCCTCCTCCTCTCAGGCCGCTCCACAAGCTGATACTGAAAAAAATACATTGACAAGGAAAAAAGGCAGAACAATGAGACACACAAGCTTCACCAAAATTCCACTAATGCCTACATACGCACTACATCTCAGAAGTCCAACTATGTCTACATAGGTAGTACAACCATGTATGACCAGAAGTAAAGATGCTTTCAAATTGTTGGAAATTTACAAAGCAGAAGTTCAACCATGTATACCAAGGCAGTAATCAAACATGTATCTCAGAAGTCCAACTATGTCTACATAGGCAGTACAACCATGTATGACCGGAAGTAAAGATGCTTTCAAAAATGTTGGAAATTTAAAAAGCAGAAGTTCAACCATGTATACTAAGGCAGTAATCAAACATGTATCTCAGAAGTCCAACTATGTCTACATAGGCAGTACAACCATGTATGACCAGAAGTAAAGATGCTTTCAAAAATGTTGGAAATTTAAAAAGCAGAAGTTCAACCATGTACACTAAGGCAGTAATCAAACATGTATACCAACAAGTTAAGCTAATTTCTTCATGTATATACCCAGAAGTCCAACTATGTACACAAAGGTAGTAATACCATAAAAGCAAAGCACATCAGCTAATTTATTCATCTATATGGAGCAGAAGGTCAGCTATGTACGCCAAGGCAGTGCTAAAAACACAAAAACTAGAGCAATAGCGACAAATGCTCTAAAAACAGTAAACATGAGACATTCATACCTGATTAGCGGCAGCATCATCATCGTCGTCGTCCTCATCATCAGCATTGAAATCAGCATCATCCTTGTCCTCTGGATTAACACGAGAACGCTTCTTCACACCCTTGTTGAACTTTGCAGGTGGAACCTTGCGCTTCACGCCGCATTTCTTCCCCTTACCAGATGCACCAGCACCAAGCGGAGAAGGTGTAGGCACGGCAGTGGCAAGCACACAAGGACTACGGCGTGGCGTACCACCAAGGCCTAGCCCTTCATCTTCAACAACTTTTGCAGGCCTTGAAACACGTGGGCTCCTCCGAGGAGTAACTTCACCGACTACTAGCTTCTTCACAGCGGTCTTCTTAATTTTCTTCTTAACAGGGACAACCGTGCCATCACTGCCACATGGCACATCTTCCTCAACAGTGAGCTCAGCCGCATGAATAGATCCAGGAACATCAGAACCTTTCTCAAGGCGGGCCGCCCTCTTCTTGTCAAAATCTACTTGCTTCTTCCTCTTACGTTGGTCCTCCAGTAGAAGCTGAAGAGGCACATCCTCGGGTTGCATGACAGGTTCAGTGCCATCAACAGACTGCGATTGCGTCTCTGACATCTGAAGAGAGCACAAAGGATCCGGAACGGAATCACAACCTTTGACTGACGGAGCCCCCTCCTCAGCAGCAGCAGGGGTCTCTGATAAACCCAACTCAGATAAAACATCATTGATGGTGTTCACAGCTTCCTCCTCTGTGGACACATCTGCAAAGAACGCAAAAAATCGAAGCAAAAAATAAAAAAAGTCAAGAACAAAAACAAAAACAACCGACATGAACAAGCTAAAAAAACATGGCTCAAGACTTTAAAATGAAAAGAAAAGGGGTTTCACATACTAGGTGAAGCAAGAGCTGCAGAAGCAAGATCCTCGAGGCTTGAAAAATTCTCAAGGCTCGAAGCAACCTCAGCAATCACAGTCAAAGGGATTATGGGTGATTTAGCCGCATCAGATAATGGAGCACCAGTATTAACTTCTGAAGCTCCATCTTGATCGCAGGCATTTTTTTCAGAACTATTCAACTCATCACCAACTACAAAAAATGCAAGTAAAAAGGCAGCTGAGTTCTAATGCACAATCCTACACCAAAGGGACTTCTACATATAACATGAATGTCCAGAAGTTCAACGATATATAACAAAGTAGTAAAACAAAATGTGCATAACAGAAGTTCAACCAAATTTCATTATAAACAAACAATAATTAAAACCAGAAGTTCAACTATGTGACCCAAGCAAGCAGCACATAAAAAAGATGTAGCATGACCACAAATAGTATTTCACAGGCAAACTAAATATCAATACCATGAACATGATAACAAAAAAAAGATATACACTATAAATATGAATCATTTGGGAAGTCCAACAAACACTTGGTGACATAGTTTCACCTGCAAATCATCAAATAAAAAGTAAGCAACACTCTACTAACTCAAAATAATGGTAAAAAGCATACACATAACCTTTCCTAGAAGTTCACACTATTAAGAATGGCAGTCCAACATGAATAATAAGTGAAGATATGGGCAGACATATACAAGAATAATGCTATTTAAAATACAAGATACAACTACATTAAGATACCTGGAGAAGGTTTTGAAGCCATGACAACACAACCGCCTTGACGAATGCAACTCCAAACACTAGAACAACCTGCTAAAAACAGGGGATTGATTGCATATAGTTAGCAAGTACAAAATCATACAACAAAAAATACAAAATGAAACTGAATCAAACCCTAGGATGAAACAACCAGAACATACCAACAAGTATAAAAGGATGAACAGTAGCACATCTAGGGAAGCACAACAAAAAAAGAATCCATAAACTAACTAGAATGTCACAGACATAATCTAGACTTCGAAATGAAAAACACTAAAACAATTAGATACATCAGATCTAGCATCACACCACACCCTCTCTTACATGCATCTGAATGCTGAAATCAAGAAAGGGGAAATGAAATCCACAAAAGTCTGAAGGGACAAATAGCACACACAAGCATCACATAGACAAATCTGACCACGGGGGAATGCAATCCACCCACCACACGCACAAGAACCCTACCTAATCTACCACCAAACCATCAGAAGAAGGGGGTAGGAGGCGGACGCGAGAGCACACAGCAGGCGGACTCGACAGATCTGGTGAAACTAGAAGCAAGCATTAGGGCGGGGCGGCACTTGTACCTCTCCAGACGACCCCCGCACGCACGAATCCGCGACGGTTCTTCCACTCCCCACGACGCCACGCTCACCTTGCAACCGCGCAGGCAGTTGCCACCCTCGCTTCAGAGCAGAAGAGAGCGGGCTGGGTGTGGGAGAGCGGGGTGTGGGGGAGAAATAGGAGCGGGGGCGTGCGGCGGTTACTCCAGCACGAGGGCAGGGGACAGGGGCGGAGAAATCGAGGGGAGTTGGAGGCGAGGAAGGCAGCGGAGCGACGGAGAGGGGGGAGAGAGCGAGCAACAGGGGGAGAGGGGTTTCCTGACAGGTGGTGGCGATGGAAGATGCCCACTTAATGCCTCTCTGTCGTGGGAATTGCAGCGCCACTGAATTTACAGTTTTACCCCCCCAACAGCTAAAAAAGTAAATACATGTGTAGATAAATGAATGCACCATTTGAATGCATCTATTATAAATGAATGCACCATTTAAAAACAAAAAATAGATGTCAAATACAATACCAAGGGAAGAAAAATACATACATAAATATGCACCTAAAAAACAAGAGAAAGAAGTTCAAAAAATAAAGAACAGAAGTTCAAGTACTCTAATAAAAGAAGTAACGGCATAAGAATAAATAAACCCTAAGAAACAAAAAGAAGAAGTTCAAGTACAAAAACAGATGAAGTTCATATCTAACTAAAGCAAGCACCCTAAACCCTAAAAACCCTAAGATATATAGTGGGGTCACGGATGTGACGGACTCACCTCCGCATGCGATGACGCGGCACGCCGCGTCATCGCCTGCTCCGGCTCGTTCCTATCCCCCCCTGCTCAGCCTCGCGCTACTGCATTGCTGCGCGCTAGGATTTGACAGGACGCAATGCGGTTATTCTGTTTCCACCCCCACCGCAAGCACCCTAAACCCTAAAAACCCTAAGATAGATAGTGGGGTCAGGGATGTGGCGGACCCGCCTCCGCATGCGACGACGCGGCACGCCGCGTCGTTGCCTGCTCTGGCTCGTTCCTGTCTCGGCCTCGCAGGGGGAGGGGGGTCCCGACCCCCCTCCCTCCCCCTGCTCGGCCTCGCGCTACCGCATTGCTGCGTGCTAGGATTTGATAGGACGCAATGCGGTTATTCTGTTTCCACCCCCACCGCAAGCACCCCAAACCCTAAAAATCCTAAGATAGATAGTGGGGTCACGGATGTGACGGACTCGCCTCCGCATGCGACGACGCGGCACGCCGTGTTGTCGCCTGCTCCGGCTCGTTCCTGTCTCGGCCTCGCAGGGGGAGGGGAGGAGGGGTCCCGACCCCCCCCCCTGCTCGGCCTCGCGCTACCGCATTACTGCGCGCTAGGATTTGACAGGACGCAATGCGGTTATTCTGTTTCCACCCCCACCGCAAGCACCCTAAACCCTAAAAACCCTAAGATAGATAGTGGGGTCACAGATGTGACGGACTCGCCTCCGCATGCGACGACGCGGCGCCGGCTCGTTCCTGTCTCGGCCTCGCAGGGGGAGGGGACGGGGGGTCCCGACCCCCCCTCCCCCCCTGCTCGGCCTCGCGCTACCGCATTTTTCAATAGGCGCAATGCCGATTTCAATGTCTATAAATATTTAAATCCAAAAATAACAAACAAAATTATAAATAAGAAGTTCAAATAGTGAAGATATATAAATTCGGGGTGTTGTAAAACCTCAAATTAACATGTTAAAAACGATTATCATACAGAAGTTCAGGATAGTTATTCAGTGAAGACCAACAACTATTATAAATACAAAAACATTCTAGTGTGGTTTATTACAGCAGAGTAATAAGACAAACCTGTGTCAACAACAGTAAGATCCTGCCCAGCAGTAAGGGTTTTTGATTCCTGGAATGTAATCTGTCTTGGAATATTAATGTCAAAAAGATGGACCTGCATTCATGAAAAGTTTCATTGCTGCGACATAAAAAACCAAGAAGGAAACACCTTAGGAATAAAATATTGTTTAGTGTCGAAGAAACAAAATGCCACGAGGCGTAAGTTAACTAATCAAATGTTCTGAATAAAGGTAAGTTCACAAATTAGCTTCGTAAATCAGTAAATTTATAAAATATGTGCTTCTCTTGTGACTCCGCGATAACATTATGTTTTACATTCGTCTGAATAGAATCACAGAAGTTCAACTACGGATGTTATAGCAGTCCAGCTTGTACAACAGAACGTAAAATGATTGAAAAAACAGCCCCGAACATATTTGGTTCCCAAATTTAATCGTTTGGGTAAATTCCAACACGTAAACAGCCATTTCGAACGTCGTCATACTCCAGATAAAACAACAAAAAATGATCCGCCATCAAGCTGTCCGCTCGAACAACGAACCACCGCGGGAGGCAGAAGATCCAATCCACATTCTCGGAATGAATAAGCCAGCCAAATCAAATTAACAACGTGGGAAGGATTCAACCACCATTTCGAACGTCATCATGCTCCAGAAAAACAAGAAAACGATTCTCATCAGATTGTCCCTTGAACAGAAAACCACGGCGGGAGGCAGAAGATCCAATCGTCGGATTTTGATTTGTATGAGCCCGCATAATCAAATTAACAACATGGGCATCATTCTGTCTCACTAATGCATGTGAATCCGCCAATTTGAACAACAAAACTAAAAATCTTCAACAGCGGCCGGAACCACTCCCGCGGACGAAGAACAGAGCCGGCGGAACACCAAATCGAATTCGTTCGAAAATAACAAAAAAAACATGCAGTAAAGTCGTACATAAACCCAATTCTCATCCTGTTAGAGATTATAGAACATCCAATACATGCAAAAAACATGTAACAGACCCATGTTCATCGCCGCCCGAGAGCAAATACGCCAACGTGCTAGATTCCGAATCAAAACAAGCATTTGGATTCTAAAAAACGTTTCCACATTACACTTACATCACAAACAACACGAACGATCAGAAAAACTCGCGGTAGAAGGCACGGTTGCGAAGATAGCACGAAGGTCGGGTTCGTACAGAGGGAAGTTCAGGCGCGTTACTCGGGAAGTTCAGGTTGTGATCAGAATAGTGTTTATGTATATATATATATATATATATATAATAGATAAATAAATATTAATTAATTAACTTAATCTAGTTTAGTTAAACTTAATTAACCATGCTTAATTAAACCCTAATTAACCTGAACAGTAATGACATGCGGGACCCACACGTCAGCGACCCAGTCAACTCCTCTGTTGACTGCTGACATCATGCTGGCGTCATGTTGACGACATGCTGATGCAGTAATGCCATTTTCGAATTAATTTAATAATAATAATTTAGAAATTGATTAAAACTTTGAAAATTAATATAAAATAATCCGTAGCTCGGTTGAAAATACTTTATACATGAAAGTTGCTCAGAACGACGAGACGAATCCGAATACGCAGTCCGTTTGTCAGCCACGCATCCCTAGCATAGCGGACATGGAACTTTCCCCCTCTGGTCCATCTGTCTGAAAACGTGGAACACCGGGAATACTTTCCCGGATGTTTTCCCCCTTCGCCGGTATCACCTATCCCTGCGTTAGATCACCCCTGGCACTATGTATTGCCTTGTTATATTTTGTGATGCTTTGTTTGCTCCGTACTTACTGTTTCTTCCCCCCTCTTCTTCTCCAGTAGACCCCGAGACCGGCGTTGATGCGATTGAGTACGACTACGTCACCGACGACGCTTCTTCTTGAGCAACAGAGCTTCCAGGCAACCCCCCCCCTTGATCAACCTGATATCGCCTATTCCTTCTCTCTACTGCTTGCATTAGAGTAGTGTAGCATGTTACTGCTTTCGGTTAATCCTATTCTGCTGCATAGCCTGTCATTGTTGCTACAGATGTTACCTTTACCTGCAATCATAAATGCTTAGTATAGGATGCTAGTATTCCATCAGTGGCCCTACATTCTTGTCCGTCTGCTATGCTACACTATCGGGTCGTGGTCACGTCGGGTGTTGATCACGGGTATATACTTACATACATATTATATGATACAACAGTGACTAAAGTCGGGTCGGCTCGTAGAATACCCGCAAGTGATTCCGATGTGGGGGCTGAAAGGACAGGTGGTTCCATCCCGGTAGTGGTGGGCCTGGGTTCCCAACGGTCCCCGACTGTTACTTTGTGGCGAAGCGACAGGGCAGGTTGAGACCACCTAGGTGAGAGGTGGGCCTGGCCCTAGTCGGCGTCCGCGGTTACATCAATTAACATGCTTAACGAGATCTTGGTATTTGATCTGAGTCTGGCCACTGGCCTATACGCACTAACCAACTACGCGGGAACAGTTATGGGCACTCAACGTCGTGGTATCAGCCGAAGCCTTCTTGACATCAGCGGTTAAGCGGCGCGCGCTGGATTGGACTGGAATGCCTGCTCTTGTATTAGGGACGCTAGGTCTGCTTCTGGCCGCCCACACAACGTGTAGGAGTGCAATGGGCGATGGGCCCAGACCCCTGCACGCTTAGGATTTACACCGGCGTGCTGACCTCTCTGTTGAGCCTAGGTAGGGCTGCGACGTGTTCATCTTCCGAGGCCGGACATGACCCAGGAAAGTGTGCCCGGCTAGAGGGATCGAGCGTGTTGGGCAATGTGGTGCACCCCTGCAGGGAAGTTTATCTATTCGAATAGCCGTGTCCCTCGGTAAAAGGACGACCCGGAGTTGTACCTTGACCTTATGACAACTAGAACCGGATACTTAATAAAACACACCCTTCCAAGTGCCAGATACAACCTGGTGATCACTCTCTAACAGGGCGATGAGGAGAGGATCGCCGGGTAGGGTTATGCTATACGATGATACTTGGTGAACTTACCATCTACTCTCTTCTACATGCTGTAAGATGGAGGCTGCCAGAAGCGTAGTCTTCGACAGGACTAGCTATCCCCCTCTTATTCTGGCATTCTGCAGTTCAGTCCACCGATATTGCCCCTTTACACTGATACCCATGCATATGTAGAGTAGATCCTTGCTTGCGAGTACTTTGGATGAGTACTCACGGTTGCTTTGCTCCCTCTTTTCCCACTTTCTTTTTAGTCTCGGTCGTCGCAACCAGATGATGGAGCCCAGGAGCCAGACGCCACCGACGATGACTCTTACACCGCGGGTGCCTACTACTACGTGTAGGCCGCCGCCGACGACCAGGAGTAGTTTAGGAGGATCCCAGACAGGAGGCCTCCGCCTCTTTCGATCTGTATCCCAGTTTGTGCTAGCCATCTTATGGCAACTTGTTTAAGTTATGCCTGTACTCAGATATTGTTGCTTCCGCTGACTCGTCTATGATCGAGAACTTGTATTCGAGCCCTCGAGGCCCCTGGCTTGTATTATGATGCTTGTATGACTTATTTACTTTTAGAGTTGTGTTGTGATATCTTCACATGAGTCCTTGATCTTGATCGTACACATTTGCGTGTATGATTAGCGTACGGTCAAATCGAGGGCGTCACATATAAGAAGTGTGCACATTTAATAAAAGACGACCTTCTTCGTTTCTTTATGGATTTCTATCATCACAAAGTTGAGCTCAAAGGGGTAATACTGCCTTGATCACTCTCTTGCCCAAGAAACAAACACCTCTCGAATCTCAGATTTCAGGCCTATATCACTAGTTCACTCCCTTCCCAAGCTTGCAACAAAAGTACTAGCCAATCGGATACAAAGAATTATCAGAGAGTTGATCCACTCTCTGCAATCTAGGTTTCTGCTGCAGTGTTCAATTGGGAGAACTTTGCTCTGGCAGCTAAGTTAGTTCAATGTGCGCATAAGAGAAAAATTCCAATGATGGCTTTAAAGCTAGACTTCAAAAAGGCTTTCGATAGTGTGAGTTGGTCAGGGTGCTGCAAATTCTCAAGGCCAGAGGCTTCAACACAAGATGGATCGAATGGGTTGAGGGTCTGCTTATCACTGGCTCTGCTCAAATCATCATCAACAGAGAGGTTGGAGATTTTTTTCAGTCCAAGAAGGGGCTGAGGCACCGCACTTATTTATCTTGGTGGCAGATGTTCTGCAACGTCTCTTTTGCAAATCTCACCATGAAGGGCGCCTAGCTCACCCTCTGAACGTGGAGTCCTTCTTTCCGGTACTGCAATACGCTGACGACACCCTCTTGCTCTTCAAAGGAGATGTATCACAAGCCATGGTGATCAAAGATATTCTTTACACTTTCTCTGATTTCACGGGATTGCAAATCAACTTTCAGAAGAGCACTCTTGTCCCTATCAGCATGGATCAAGATACCGCAAGTGAAATTGTCGTTGTATTGCGCTGCACTCTCTCATCATTTCCTTGCACCTATTTTGGTCTACCTTTTCTGTTCACAAGATATCTCATGGGCTTTTGATACCGGTCATCCAGAAAGTTGACCAACGGCTCTCTGGTTTGGTTGTCATCTTACACTGATTAAGGCCGTTTTATCCACCATCCCAAGCTATCATATGGGGAGTTTTCTCTAGCCCAAAGAGTCTTTGGAAAAGCTTGAACAACTCCTGAGAGCTTTCTTATGGGTAGGAAAAAAATTCAGTACACGGAGGGGACTGCCTTATGGCGTGGGAACAGGTTATTGCCCCCAAGGAATCGGCGCGGGGGTGGGGGTGGGGGGGTTGGGCATAAGAGACATCCGGGCTCACAATACTGCTCTAATCTGCAAATTCGCCGCCAAGGTACTGCAGGATAATGACATTCCTTGTTATCAATGGTTTGCACAAAGGTACTGTCGGGAAAGGATTTCTAACATCATTTCAAGCAGTGACACGACCGTTTGGAAGACAATCAAAGCTTGCACCCCACTGGTTATACGGTCTACAAGCTGCAGCATGGGGGTTGGTTCGCTCATCTCTTTTTGGCATGATCTTTGGCTACCAATTGGAAGGCTACACTTAGTCTTCCCTACACTCTACTCTTTCGCTAGAGATCCCCACTGCAACATTTCTTCATAGTCCAAGCAAAACACATGGGCCATCAAGCTACACCCGAACCTTTCGCGGATAGGCGCATTTCATCGTTACAACGTTCAGACCTAACCACTTCCTTCTTCTATCGGTTGTTGGCCTTTAGAGGAGTATCATGGCAGCACACCAGTTTCGTTTGGCACACTATCATCCCACTCAAACACAAGGTTTTTCTGTGGCTGGCCTTTCGCGGATGTTTGAACACTAGGGACAACATGGTCCGTAAGCACTGGATGCCATATCTTCTGTCGCGGACTGTGTAACATGCCCGGTTACCGAATCCATTAGCCACATCAGTTTGTGATGCCAATTAAGTCATGGGTTATGGTCAAAATTAGGCATTGCAAACACAGCCAAGGACACTGCAAATATCTCTGATTTCGTGGAAGTCATTGCTCAGCAAAACACCTTTCAAAGCCTCTGGTGTGTGATCTTCGTTGCCTGCGTCGTTGCTTCTTGGAATGTAAGGAATGACCGCACCTTCAACAACAAGCTTTGGTCATCTACAATGATATCTCACAATGCTGCAGATTTACTAAAGCTTTGGAGTAATTGAGCAAAATGACAAGTAGATAAGGAGGCATTCCTCTTGTGGGCTGATAAGTTGAGCATGTGGTATATAATCTTTCTGCCTATCTGTACACCTTCCTATCTTTCCCTTTTTTTCTCTATGTAACTGACCACTGGTCATCCGAGCCGCGACTAGTTTTCAACGCATAAAGGTAGAAACTTTTACTTTCAAAAAACGCAGCTGTGATTGCAGAATTACAGCGGGAGAAACCTGAAACGAGCCCAGTAAGCCCAGCTAACGCAAGCTAGGCCTTTCCTAGAGGCCCACACGGGCGGCCTCTGGCGTATCGCTCGCGCTCCCCCCCAGTCCCCACCCACCTCGACCTCGTGAGCTCCGCCTCCGCCTCCCTCCGCCTCGCTACTCGCCAGCAAGCCACCCACCCAAGCTACAAAGCTCGCGGCCGCACTCGCATGCTCCTCCGCCCTCCTCGCCTCCCACGCCTCTCTCCTCGCCGCCTCCGCTCGGACTCTCCGATGGCTTCCACGCTCGCCTTGCTCAGGCCGTCCGCGCCGAGCCCGGCGACGAACCTGAGGGCGCCGTTCAGATCTCGGGTCTCCACCCGAGTGTCCGTCGGGTCGGCAGTGGCAGCGGGCGCCGACACGCTCTTCGCCGACTACAAACCCACCACCGCATTCCTTTTCCCCGGCCAGGTACGAGTCTTCTCGCTTGCAAGCTGACGTGTCTGATACACGCATGGCATTATGAGAGCCAGAATTGTACTAGTACTTAGCTAAGTTATGGTAATGGTGATCGTTATGCAATTATTCGTGCGAAGGTGTTTAACTTCTAAAATACGTAATTGGCATCAAGCTGAGTAAAATATCTAGCAAAGATGGCAAATCTGAAGGGATATCAGGCAGTGGGAAGTGTTCATTTTAACTTGGTTAGTTATACAAATGGAGAAAAATCACTTCACTGCTTCAGTTGACGTGGATCATATTTTGGCCTTGAGAGATTAGCTTATGATTATTAGGTTCTCGTAGGAGATTATTTTAATTACAATGATACATTTCCCTTGCATTCAAATACATGTGCATCGTGTGTGCTGCCTCATTTGCTTTCTTTTCCTCTCAGGGTGCTCAGGCTGTTGGAATGGGTAAAGAGGCTCTTAATGTTCGAGCAGCTGCAGAACTATTTGATAAGGCAAATGATATACTTGGGTATCTACAAACCTCCGATGCGATTTACCTGTTTGCTCCCCCTAGCAAACTTACGCTTTAAAGTTAACAAGTGTCCATAACAATTCCAAAGGGAAAAACGACGATGTTCATGCTTGTTTAATTTTCAATGTAGCTATGACTTGTTGAATCTTTGCATCGATGGACCAAAAGAAAAGCTGAATTCAACAGTGATCAGTCAGGTTTCTGAATTTCAGACTCTTCGCTCCCACTGTAGTCTACATTATGCATTTTCATATCCATGCAAGTAGTATTCTTAGGTGTCTGCCCTTCGCTGCTACTTACTGTTAGCAATTGAAACATGTCTCCTTAATTGTCATTCACGGCAATATTGTTTTCAACCATGAATACCTATTAGGTGCCAAATCTGGTTAATCAGTTCCAATGCTAGCTAAGTGTTTTTTGTACCAACATCTGCTGCTTCAAAATGGAACCCACAAGATTGTTTTGCATTTTGTTTTTCTTAGCTATGCTGCATACATTTGAGTGTGACGGATGATTTGGTTCAGATACAATTCCAGATCTTGTCAGTTAAAGCTGTACCCTGATTGTCGAACAAAACCATTTTGCAGCCAGCTATATATGTTACCAGCCTTGCAGCTGTAGAAGTGTTGCGCGCACGTGAAGAAGGCCAATCTGTAATTAACTCTGTAGATGTCACATGTGGTCTCAGCTTGGGAGAATATACCGCGCTTGCATTTGCTGGTGCCTTTAGGTATTGCCCTTGTTCCGTTAATGAAATCATGCATTTGCTGTTTTAAATATAAGCATTTAAATTCATGATCAGAATGAAACTAACTCAGAGTATATGTTAAATTCAATCCTGGTGAACATCATCTTCAATCTGCTATACCTGTGACAAGATGGTCAAATTAATAGCCCCATAGCTTAGTATTTTTTTTCAGTGTGTCAAGTATATATGCTTAAGCAGTTTTCAACATGCAGCTTTGAGGATGGTCTGAAGCTTGTCAAGCTTAGAGGAGAAGCCATGCAGGTTAGTGCCAATAAGATATGTGTACTTTGAGTTTCTGACTTTCCAAATAGATAGCTCATGGTCTTTATCTTTGTAGGATGCCTCAGACGCTGCCAATAGTGCGATGGTTAGTGTAATTGGTCTAGATTCAGAAAAGGTGCAACAATTATGCGATGCTGCAAATGAGGATGTGGATGAAAAGGAAAGAGTTCAAATAGCAAATTTTCTCTGTCCTGTAAGTCATTCCTGACTCTGAGGTTATTTGTTTCCTACTGAGGCTTTCTAAGGTCTTAGCATGGTAATACCTTGTTGCAGGGTAACTATGCAGTTTCTGGTGGTGTGAAGGGTATTGAAGCAGTTGAAGCCAAAGCAAAGTCTTTTAAGGCCAGAATGACGGTTAGTGTTCCCATGCATCCAATTTCTCGACAATGGTCCATGTATGTAAACATTTGGTATACCTACAATGAAGTGTGAAACCTGGTCATCGTAATTTATAGTGGTTTTGAAAACTGAAACTGCGCAAGGTCATTATACTGAATAGTGCTCCCTTGGTCAAAAACATAAACCGTTTTGTACATCTTCATTGTTACGCAACTTTGACTATAAATTTGGTGGCAATATGTCAGACAACAGACCATAGTACTAATAATAGAATAATATTGCAAGAGTACAATTGTTGAAATGTCTGATGGTAGTACCATTTTCCTGTGATCAATTTGTATAGCTTTTGTTTGAATTGGTGGTGAAGGCTAAGAAAATTTCACTACATGCGTTCTAACATGGTGTATACTGTTTTTTAACAGAGGGGGTTACTTGTATACTAATGTGTAACTTGATACTGTGACTTGTCGTGGGGGATTAGGAAAAGTGACTGCCCTGTTGCTGTCTATCTAAGAGGCATTGTTGAAAACCGTTTACTCTGCTGCATAGTCATAGTAATCAAAGGTTTGTATATGATGTTGACAATTATCTTGCCAGGTTCGCCTAGCTGTTGCTGGTGCTTTCCACACAAGCTTCATGCAACCTGCTGTCTCAAGATTGGAATCTGCGTTGGCTGCTACAGAGATTAGATCACCAAGAATCCCAGTAATCTCCAATGTTGATGCACAGCCCCACTCAGATCCTGACACAATCAAGAAGATCTTGGCACAGCAGGTATTGGCTCTAGACTATACTTGAATTCTTGTCGCAGCCCTATTATACAATGACTTGTGTGTGTGTGACTAACTTGGTGGAGAAACAGGTCACCTCTCCTGTGCAATGGGAAACTACTGTGACGACTCTTTTGGGTAGAGGCCTTGAGAAGAGCTATGAACTCGGACCTGGAAAGGTAAAAATAGCCTCTTAATTATTTCTGACTGGATAACAATTCTTCAGAGTCTGATGATATTATTTATTTATTTTTGCTTGTCTGGCATAAACCAGGTTATAGCAGGAATCATTAAACGGATCAACAAAGGTGCCAGCATCGAGAACATAGGCGCATGAGACGTGGAATCATCAATATTATAGGAGCAAGTAATAAAATTTGGGGGGGCTGCTTAGATTTAAGCAACACTCCTGAATGTACTACAGGGCACGAGAAGCACCACAGAGTCTGGCAATTTCCTGTCATTTGTGAAGAACATAGATAGTGTTGTACAATTATGTTTCATTGGCTAGCTAGGTTTCTCGGCGGTTCAGCTTGCCCTCTATATTGTGAGGACCAGAATGAAATTTCAGTTATAGTTCTGAGTTGTATCAGTAATTTTATCCCCGTGGTTCACTGTCTGACCTCCCATTCTAAATTCATTCATGTCTCTCGACAATGAATTTACCATCAGCTGAACGCAAACAAAACGCAAGGCTGGCTGAGATAAGCCCCACATTGCGCTAAACAGAAACAACCAACACGGTCACTCCCTGATGATGTAGAAACGGTCTTCTTCCTCTTTCCTGCCCGAGGTCCTTATTTTGACTTAGATTTTGGTTCCTTGGCCGTGTCCTTATTTTGACTTAGATTTTGGTTCCTTGGCCGTGTCGGTGAGGTGCTGGCGCTGATGACAAGATCCCTCTGGCCGATCTGTTCCGACGAAGGCCAACTCCGTACCTCGACGACGTCCGATCCACACCCACGAAGGGGCAGTAGGGGTATATATTGCCAGATTTCTCAGATTTGTCATGCAGGGTTACTAAATCTTGTTCAATAGCGTTTTCGGTGTACTTTTGCCTTTTACAAGCCGTTTCGTGTTTAGTTGTCCTTTCATACTAAATATTGCTTTCTCTCGTAAATATAGACACACACCTGTTTCTTAAAGAAAATAATAATAAACAAAGATATCAAAGGTGTCAATGTACTCCCCTATTTACAAATGAAAATAATACTCATCTGATTAAGTTCATCATACTCTCTCCAATCAGGTTTATAGGGTAAAATGTGTTGTATATCATCTAAAGCATATCATTAAACTTACATTGAAATAAAGTTCATAAACATGTAATTTGATAGCACATGAAATACTGAATTTAGTTTCAGAAACGCTTGGCCTCACTCGGCTAATAACAGGTGCGCATCAATCGCCTCCATGACCATCCGGTCAAATTTTGATCGTGCGGCACGTAGCAACCCTACACCATACACTGGTTTGCAACATCTCCCCTTGTTGCAAGGCGCGAGCGCAATGGGGGGGTTTGTTGCAGATCAAGATATCGTTCGGGTCTCCTAGCTCCGGCCTCCTCCCGATCCCATCGCCCCTCCACGCCCGATCAGCTGCCGACAGCCCTCGTGCATGTGCAATCCACCGAATGCACCGGCGCCGCTGCCAACAAGAAGCGCTCAGCCGACGTGCCTCACTCTCATCGCACCGCCTCTCGGTCAAAACCTATTGTCACGCCGCCGCCCGGCATGTAGGCACTAGCCTGTACACCACCCACGTGCCTCACTCTCATCGCACCGCCTCTCGGTCAAAGCCTATTGTCACGCCGCCGCCCGGCATGTAGGCACTAGCCTGTACACCACCCACGCCGAAAGGCACCTCGAACACCTCTCTTCCATCTCGGAGGTCGTCGGCGACCTCCCATGGCGCCGCAGCTGAGCTCAGCATGGCTACCCCCGACAACATCCTCCACTCTGTCACCAACTATCACTAACTGCCGCCGCCCGCTGCTGCAGCCCCTCCTGTCGCCGAGCTCACCACACAGCAAGGGTACGAGGGGCTTACAATCCTGTTGCAATTGCAACGAGGAGTTGTAGGTGCAGCCACAACATATCCATTACACATCAGGCCCCATAAAGTTTATAAACATACAATTTTGGTGGCATGTTTTATCTAGACATTTTGTTGATCAAAATACTTAATCCAGAGAGGACAGCACAAACACAGGCTATAACATAAGAGCGAAACAGGCAAACAATTCGATATGACAATACCAACAGATATGCAATAGTGAATTGCAGTGACTAAGCATAGATGTTGAACAATTAGAGATGACAATCAAGTGCAACAAGATAACGGAGCATAGGTTCATCATTTAAATGCTCAAAACTTTAACATTGTTTACGTTCATTGCCATCTTCATCAAACTTCCTAACCCCAGATAGTTAACAAAACTATGTTTCTGGAATACATTGATAGCACAACTAACCAAGACCTCAACCAAAACATTTGGATCAGAAAGATATGAAATGGAGACATTCAAGGCATGGATCTTCAGGCGGTTTCAGTCACAGGGTACTCAAAGACAACGTCTTTCCCACAAAGCCTGCGGTAGACTGCAGAGAAGGTCTCCAGCTTGTATTCAGTGTTGTTGCGCTCCTTTGGGTCCAAGTAGATCTGAAAGAACATCAAGAATAAGATAAGCACTAGAATTGCTTGCCAATCAGGCAGAGTGCCAAGTGCAAGATGCTGCTAGGCGAACTTGCCAAACAAGAATCATATCAAACAGTACCAGTTGTAGAACGAAAACTGCAGCCACCAAATGAGTATATGCATGTTTCAACTTTTAACAGGGTATTTATATGATGATCAATAAACTCGAATGGACTACCTTGATGACCTTGGCACCATCCAAACGGTATCTGACACGCTTCCCCACAATCTCAGCTGGGTACACGACATCCTCCAAGATACCATCATGAACAGCTGTCAGGGTCCTGGTGCGAGGGCGCTGAACAGCAGAACCCTTCTTGGGTGGCCTCACAATCCTTCTTGTTGCAACAAAGACCACATCCTGTACAAGTGAAGCACATTTATTAAATTTCATTGTTTCAATTTTTATCAACATCATTTCAGAGTTTAAAGAAACTCCTGCAGCTAAACAACATGTTAGAGTTTCTACAGTGATGATCTGGGACAAAGTGCAAGGAGTTCCAAGTGTAGCCAATAAGCTTGGAGGCAAAGATTTACAGTACATGCATGAAAATCAGAATAGCAGAACTCCAGCTTGAACACTGCAATTAGCTTATTATAGATGCCAACAATGGCTACCTATTGAGCAATTTGCTTACATTTAAATGCAACCAAGGGAAAAACTTAAGTAAACATGCTCATGGATGCCACCTTGCCCTGATACATTTATGTCCTAACCAACTTCATATAATAATGATGTTGTCATGTACTCCCTCCCTAAAGAAACATAAGAGCGTTTAGATCACTACTTTAGTTATCTAAATGCTCTTATATTTGTTTACAGACGGAGTAGTATGCTCTGCGGTGCCATGAATTTTGACATTCACATCCTAACATGGAAATAATAGATTCAAGTACACTCATTCAGCTTCTCCCAATAACGTATCTAATTGTTCAGCACTGCTACTGCAAGACACTATTTACAAATTAGAGCAATTGTGTAGCAACTTAAACATCCGCTTAGACAGAAACTGATAAAGATTAGCACAACAAAGCAAACAAGTATAAGCAATTCACCTTGCCGCTAAACTTCTTCTCCAGCTCCCTGACGAGCCTGACATGGATCTTCCTGAAGGGCTTGCGCAGACGGTACGGCACATGGATCACCACGGCCTTCCTGTTGCCAACAACATCCATCTGGCTGCAAACACAGCACGACAGTATCATACACGTCCACCACTACCAAATGAATCGGCCCGACCAATAGATCAGGAGGGTCTGGATGTAGCGAACGGCGACTTACATTGCAGTGTTGATGTACAGGTCCTTGAGGTCGCTCTTGAGCTCCTGGTTGCCATTCTCCAGGTCAAAGAAAGCCTGCAAGATATTAACCACCACAGGCATGTCAGACCTTGACAGATCCAAACGAAGAGCGGTTCGGGGGGAACAAAGGAATGGCAAAAGGCGGGAGAGGAGGGACGCGGGAAGGCCGCTCACCTGCGCGACGGTGTCCTCGAACTCGGAGGGCTCGACGCCCTTGTCCTTCTGGATCTTCTTCCTGGCGGTGTACATCTTGCTTCCCTTTCGCCGGGCCCTGCAGACGCAAGGGTTGGATTCGCCGAGCGCACACGGATCAGCAACGAGCGGGCAAGGGGGAGTGGCGGCGGAGAGAGGGAGGGGGGGAGGGAGATAAGATACCTGCGCGCGAGGAGAGGAGGGAGCAGAGAAGTGGAGGCGCCGGCGCTAGGGTTTGGGAGGAGGGGTGGAGTCTCGCGGAGAGCGCTCTTATAAAACCCTAGTCGTGTGGACTGGGCCGACGGGAGGTCGTGTGTAGTGGCCGGGCCGCATGCACTTGGTCTATTAGCATAGCCCAGCTTAAATGAGCGCGGCCTTATCGTTCTTTCGGGGTTGCCCTTGTTGGGCTGGGGCTGGCTTTTCAATGAAGATGGGATTGTTAAAGAATATGGAGAATGGCATTTTGGAGCTCGGCCTCCATGGAGGCCGAATTTTTTGAAAAAAAATCAAAATTCATACTTTTTGGTTTCAAAAAATCTGAAAAAAATGTACAGGTACACAAGGATGTGATGTGTATGTGTGAAAAATTTCAGAATGAAATACCTTGACATGCGATTTGTGCAAAAAGAACAAATTCATGGACTTTTCGGATGAATAGTATCATCTGTTGAAAAGCCACAAATTTGTCTTTTTTGCACAGCCCTCATTTCAACTTATTTCATCCTGGAAATTTACACATGTGTGTTATGCCTCCATGTATGTATGTATTTTATTTCAGATTTTTTTTAAATGTAAAAATATGAATTTTGTTGAGTTTTGAATGTTTCAAAAACTGTCCACCATGGAGGCCGAGCTCCAAAAGCAATTTTCGACGTGTTATGTGACTTTTATCCACCGCTCCAGATTCTCAAAAGAAAATCCACCGCTCCAAAAAAATGTGGCTTCTATGCACACCTATAAAAGAAAATGTGGTTTGCCTAAAAAAAGAAGTGGCAGCAACTTGCTCATATTTAGTGGTTGGCGGAAGGGGACAACAATAAATCCTTCGTAAGAAGGCCAACTCTCGGAGGAAGAAGAACCAAATTGATAGGCTAGCTCGGCCGAATGGCTCGTTTAGTGAGGATCAGCAGGAGCTTGGATCTGTGACTACAAAGTTTCTATAAAAATATGTATATGCATCTAAAGGAACTATTGGAATTTATGAGGTTCTCTCACATGTGCCTTGTAAAGTTATAGCCGAGATAAACTAAGCTTTGTGTGGTGCCTAATACTGAACTCAAAGTCAAACATGTTTTGTTTCATATGTTCCCAACCAACGCGTCGGAGCCAGATGGTCTGCCGGCTCATTTCTTTTAGAAAAATGGGAACTTTGTCGTGAGGAGGTAACTGGAAGTGTATTGCAGATTCTTGATGGAGAGGAGTCTCAGGAGGAGTTAAATAAAATGTTCATTGTTACCACCCCTAAGTATAAAAAACGACACTTTTATACCCTCCATCAGCTTTGCAATGTGATGTATAAAATTGTCTCTAAAGTGCTAGCTAACCGGTCGAAGCTCATCCTTTCGATGATCATTTCTTTCCAACAAACTGCTTTTGTCCTATACATGCTCATAACTAACAATGTAACTACTGCATATGAATGTTTGCACTTCATGAAAGTTAAGAGGGAAGAAAAGAAGATGTGTTGTGCTTTGAAGCTTAACATGATGGCAGTCTATGACCATGTGGAGTGGAAAATTTTGGAGGAAAAAAATTATACTTGGATTGGGTTTGAGCAAATCTTGGGTACATGGGGTGATGAGATGTGTCTCGTCGGTGTCCTTTCAAGTGTTGTTCAATGGAGGAAAAATGGAAAAGTTTAAGCCAACTAGGGGTATGTGACAGGGTGATCCTATCTCATCGCATTTAATTTTTACTTGCTGCTAAAGGGTTGCCTTGCCTTCTTAAGGGGAGAGGTGGTAGTGACGATGTTGCACGCACTCAACTTGCTCCCATAGTCCGTCGTAACCACTTATGTCTGCCAATGATTGCATTTTATTCTTTAAGGCAAATGATGCTGCAGGGGGAATATCTAGTACTCCCACCCCTAGGGTGCTCCCGGTACTCCAAACTCGGTAGCACATTTTAAAGTGTTCGAAAAATTCTGAAAAAAATCCAGCACATTGACACAACATCAATGTATGTTGTTAAAAAAATCAAATCAAAATTTGAAACATTGCTCGAGATACAAAAATGACAAAATAGACATCAATGTGATAATGGGCCTAATCTAAAGCCCAGCTTAAGTTGCGTACTATTTACTGTCGAATTTGTCATTTATGTTTCTCAAGCTATGTTTTGAATTTTGATATCAAATTTTTTGACAACATACTTTGATGTTGCGTCAATGTGCTGGATTTTTTTTTCAGATTTTTTCAAACATTTAGAAATGTGCTACAGAGTTTTGGAGCACTAGGAGCACCCTAGGGGTGGGAGTACCAGATATTTTCCCGATGTTGCAGCTAGCATGTAATGTCAAGCTTTTGGCGAGAGAGTTAATATGGATAAATCTTCTATTCCACTACTTGAGAAAGGTTGTGCGGAGGAGGTGCGTACTCATATCCTACACCATGTCATGTATACCTAAATAGTTTCTCATGTAATTGACTTTTGTAATACAGGCTTTCGCCTTTTTGACATGGATAAGGTAGAGATTCTCTGCCTTTTATTTCAAAAAATAAACCCTATAATCTCAATTATAATACTCCCTTCGTTTCATATTACTTGACACTAATTTAGTATAAAATTGTATTAAATTAGCGACAAGTAATATGAAACAGAGGGAGTAGTTTTTTTTTGCTATTCACTCTAAGCACGCATCGCTCCCAAACACTCTTCCATACAGGTTGAGGATCCATTAGTAGCACATACAACCGTTTCCTTACCGCCATCCCGGAGGTTTCTGGAATGCGAGCTGACCCAACCTCCTAAGTCACCCATGCCATCAACAGCCGGCGTTTTTCAACACGCGCAGCCGTCTCAACGACCAAGCCATACGAGACCCGTCTCTTTCACGCGGGAATGGATCGCACTTTCTTTCTCCTCCTCTCGCTTTGATCCTGTCCTGGCCAACGACGAGGCTCCCCACAATTCCCTCCTCCTGCTTGGCATCGTATCCCAAAAGACCAAGAAACAAAGCAAGGGAAAATATCATAGGAGGGAGCAGAGTACAGAGAGAGAAAGAGGGATAAGCGCTTGCTTGCTGGGAGAGACATGGATGAGATCATGAACAAGATGGGCTCCTACTGGCTGGGGCAGAGGGCCAACAAAGAGATGTCGTCCGCCGGTGACGATATCGAGGTCCGTGCATGAGACAGCGTCTCATCAATCTTCTGCTCTGTTCGTTTTCTCGCAGCATATTTCCTTCGATTATTGTTTGGTCATGGTATTGTTCGGTTCTCGTGCTAGCTAGCATGTTTTCCTTCGTGTTTTAGATCGATCCCGGTTGGATTGGCATGTGATATTAAGATTGATTATTCGATGTGCTCCTTTTGCTGCTGACGCGATCTTCTTGTCTGATCGATCGGTGGTGCAGTCGCTCTCAACCAGCGTCGGGGACGGAGCAAAATGGCTGGTGAACAAGCTCAAGGGTAAGATGCAGAAGCCGCTGGCGGAGCTGCTCCAGGAACACGACCTGCCGGCGGGGCTGTTCCCGCGGGAGGCCACCAACTACGAGTTCGAGCCGGAGACGCGGCGGCTGACGGTGCACATCCCGGCGGTCTGCGAGGTCGGCTACAGGGACGGCTCCGAGCTGCGGTTCGACACCACGGTGGCCGGCACGCTGGACAAGGGCAGCCTGACGGGGGTGGAGGGCCTCAAAGCCAAGGTGCTCGTCTGGGCCAGGGTCACCGCCGTCAAGGCCGACGCCGCAAAGGTCTACTTCGCCGTAGGCATCAAGAAGTCGCGCAGCCGCGAGGCTTACGAGGTCATCAGGGGCGCCATCACCGTCGACGAGTTCTAGATTTAGATTCTAGTCGCGCTCGCCGAGATGATTATCTACCGAAATAATTGATCACGTGCTTACTCTGCCTGCTGTAAGAGGAGGATGCTTGTAAATGGGGATTCAAAATTCAGTTTTGCAGCTCATATGGTTTCTGTGTGAAGCTCGATGCGTAATAGGGCAGTGGCCAATCGGCATCGACGTGCACAAGAGGACGATTCAACAAAAAAAAAGAAAATTGCACCAGCCGGGAATCGAACCCGGGTCTGTACCGTGGCAGGGTACTATTCTACCACTAGACCACTGGTGCTTGCTGGTTATTGATAATGCACCGCTTAAATATGCAACCGCTCACATCCGATGGGAAATGGATCGCCGACGTTCACAGCTTGTGTGCAGGAGCGTATGATCAACCTAAACTGCCGTCTTTTGCGAGATCATGCGGATTTGGACCAGCAAGAACACAGATATCACCTTTTTTTCTGGATGAAAACTTTATAATTTTTTTAGAAAGGATGAAAACTTTGTATTACTCAATTACAATGTTATTAACATCTGTTGGAGCTAACTCAACTACATCAGGAGGACTAAAAACCAAGCCATGGTTTTGCCATCTGGCAAAATTTGCTAGGCAATCACTAGCCTTGCTCTTACTATAACTAACATGAGTAATACAACTTTCATGAAGTCACATCAAGTACGTAATTTTCTTTACAATGGAAGCGTAGATCGATCTGTCGAGGTCACGCGTCTGGACCAACTTCATAACAACTAGAGAGTCAATCTCAATGATAATTAGAGATTCACTTCCTTGGAGGGACAAAGATAAACCTTTCATACACGCACATAATTCCGTCTCTAGAGCATCCCGACAAAAGAATAACTGTCGAGGAGAAAATGATAGTACCGACACGGATACCACTTACCATGACTATATTAACCACGCAAAGAAGCAAACAACCCCACGACTACAAACATGGTATACCTATTTTTTCCGAAAAGGATGGTATACCTATTACAGACCATGCTTCGGCCAGTTGTGTTCATGCAAAGAGTTACACTTGGATTTCATCTAAAAAAGAGGCGCACTTGGATTCAACTAGGATCAAAGAGTTGTCATATGGTACGAGTATTGTGCTTCATCCTGAATCTTGGTTGGGGGGCACTGGAGGTCTCGGTGTGCTAAAACCAGTTAGGCATCCTTTGGTTCAAAGGAATAGTGGAGGACATATATATATATATATATATATATATATATATATATATATATATATATATATATATATATATATATATATATATATATATATATATATATATATATATATATATATATGGGGCACCTAGGTGCCTGGGCACCTAAGTAGCAATATAGCAAGTCATATTTGTAGTGCATGGCTTTCCAAATTCTGTTTGCATGCACTACAAGCATAAATGGACAATAATTGCTTTCCAACAAAATAATATACTACGGTTTCCTAGTATGATTCCTTTCCAAACAAAAAGGGTATGTATATATAATCTTATTTCTTAAGGTATCAAATATGACAAATAATACGAAACGTCGTTCCTATGGTTCGTATGTATATTAAGGATGTTTTTATGCATTTTTCTAAAGTTTTATGTTTCAAGGTATCTAGTATTTAATAAAAAATAGACCGGGTCGGACTTTTTAATGGCTAATATTTCTATACAAATTAAGGTGACCAAATAATATAAAATGCGATCATAAAAAATTGTTTTAGTTGTAGGAATATATGATGCATGCTGAGACCCAGACATGATTTTTTTCCAACGTACATACATCCACTGATGATTATTTTTAGTTTAAGGAATGTTTGTTACATATACCCACACATGATTCTATGTATTTATTGTATCGAGGTATATACTCATAAATTTAATGACAAGGTATGTAAATACGATGAGTATGCATATACAAGAAAAATATATTGAGTACTCTAGGGTGTATACATACACAAAACTCTAATCAATACATACCAAGTAAGTGAATCCAGACGTACCTAATCTAGTGGGTATGTATTAAATATTCTGGGTATATACATAAAAAAATCTAATGTGTTACATACTAAATATTCTGGGTATATACGTACTAAAAAATCAATGAGTGTGTAATAAATAAATGAATCCGTACATATCTAATCTGATTGATACACACTAAATATTCTGGGTATATACATAGATAAAAATCTAATATATACGTACTAAATATTCTGGGTATATACATAGATAAAAATCTAATGTGTACGTACTAAATATTCTGGGTATATGTGTATTAAAATTTAACGGGTACATTCTAAACAGATGAAATCATATATACATACTAAATATTCTGGATATATATGTATAAAAATTTAACGGGTACATACTAAACAGATGAATTCATATATACCTAATTTGTAATATATCTAATGTGTAGTATTTTTTCCTTCTAAAGATATATGTTACCATGCATGGCGTGTTTAATGACATCCATTTATGATATGCATTATAATTGTTTCCATATTTAATTGTTTGAGAATTGGCAATTAGTAATGGATTGACTAGTTACCTTCTATACCTATCACAATAACACGCATCTAAATGCAATCAAATGATGGAAATGCAAGGAGCCTGGGCACCTAGGTGTCCCATACTGCCGTCCTATATATATATATATAGAAAATTTTCTTATGGTGACACTAACCCACCTTTGGTTTAAACGAATTTAGGAAAGGAAAAATTAAGAAAAAATTCTTTTGGCCTCAGTATGAAAGGAAAAATGCAGAAATTTTACAGTTCACTTGGACTCCCTTTTCAAATTACTACGCACAAAGAATGAGACTGAGATCATTCGCGGCACAAATAGTCCATAGCAAAGCAACAATGATAATATTAAAAGCACTACGTTTGTTCAGACTGATCCAACATCCATCCGGCAACAAACTCATGATCCTTACCAACATATATTAGTAAAACTTCGGAGAGCGATCTCCGGATCACTTAAGCAAGCGCACAAGACAATAGAAAAATGATGGCAACTCTGTAACTCTTAACAAAATATGTAGGAGGGGTATCGATAGGCCGCCTTTTAGCCGAATTGTCACAGGGTAGCAACTTATTCTTGTTGAGTAACCAAAGAGAAATATGAACATGGGGAGGAATGGTAATGTTCAAAATGTGAGTGTATGTTTGAATAATCTGACGGTGGTTAACCACATTATAGAAAGATTTGGGTGAGTATTCGCCAGATGGATTAAACTTTCACATGAGGCAATGGCTTTCATGGAAGAGAGTGATACCCCTTGGCAATTTCGAGTGGATCATATCATTGGTTCATGAGGTCCTCATTGATTTTCACTTGACACATTTGATTATAAAAGAATATTTGCGAAATAATTTTGTATGCATTGAGATAATTAAGATTGGTAAATATAGACAATTGTCAAGCATTTTTACTATTGATTCAGACTCCCGAAAGTGGTTACTTAAGAAGATCAAGTTCATGATAAGTAGCATTCACATGCAAAACTATATTTGCTGTCATCTTCATGCTCGGACGAACATGGACTAAGTATGGGGATGTTGATACGCCTTCAATGTATCTATAAGTTTTATATATGTTTCATACCTAGCTTTTAAAGCTTTCTCAGGAACTAACCTACTAATTCAGTGCCTAGTGTCAGTTCATGTTTTCTGTTGTTTTAATATTTTAGGAAAATAAAAAAATCATCAGACCCTGAAAAAAAACAAAAAAAACAGAGGATGTCAGGAGGTCCGAAGAAGTATTGTAGCAAGAGCATAGGGCCATGGGGCTCTAATGAGTGGATTTTCCACACTTTCTAGAGTATATCCAGTGGCAAAATCGCTCATAACATATCCATCTAGCACCTTTTCATGTCCACAATGCATAGTTTTCAATCTTTACCTATTTTTATTAAGTTCGTTGCATAATGATAACCCACAAGTATAGGGGATCAGTTGTAGCCTCTTTCGATAAGTAAGAGTGTCGAACCCAACAAGGAGCTAAAGGTAGAACAAATATTCCCCCAAGTTCTATCGACCACCGATACAACTCTACGCACGCTTAACATTCGCTTTACCTATAACAAGTATGAAACTAGAAGTACTTTGTAGGTGTTGTAGCATAGGTTTGCAAGATAATAAAGAGCACATAAATATAAAGTAGGGGTTGTTTAGATTAAAAAAATAACTAAGTTAGTTTTAGTAGAGAGCTTTTTGTCACAAGAAAGTTATTTGTCCCTAGGCAATTGATAACTAGACCGGTAATCATTATTGTAATTTTATATGAGGGAGAGGCATAAGCTAACATACTTTCTCTTCTTGGATCATATGCACTTATGATTGGAACTCTAGCAAACATCTGTAACTACTAAAGATCATTAAGGTAAAACCCAACCATAACATTATAAGGTATCAAGTCCTATTTATTCCCATACGCAAACAACCTATTTACTCGGGTCTGTGCTTCTGTCACTCACGCCACCCACCATAAGCAAATCATGAACATATTGCAAATCCTACAGCGGGGATCCCTCACGCTTGCGCGACACGGAGAGCACCATAGGACAACACCAAAATAAAACATGCAACTCAAACCAATCGCGGTCATCAATTAACCCATAGGACAAAACGGATCTACTCAAACATCATAGGATAGCCACACATCATTGGAAAATAATATATAGCGTTGAGCACCATGTTTAAGTAGAGATTACAGCGGGGAGAAGGGGTGTTACACTGCCTCAAACATCATAGGATAGCCATACATCATTGGGAAATAATATATAGCGTTGAGCACCATGTTTAAGTAGAGATTACAGCGGGGAGAAGGGGTGTTACACTGCTGCATAGAGGGGGGAGAGTTGGTGATGACGACGGCGAAGTTGTTGGTGTAGACCGTCGTCACGATGATGGCCCCGGTGGCGTTTCGGCACCACCGGGAGAGAGGGGGAGAGAGAGCCCCCCTCCTTCCTCTTCTTCCTTGACCTCCCCCCTAGATGGGAGAAGGGTTTCCCTGATACGTCTCCGTCGTATCTATTTTTCCAAACACTTTTGCCCTTGTTTTGGACTCTAATTTGCATGATTTGAATGGAACTAACCCGGACTGACGCTGTTTTCAGCAGAATTGCCATGGTGTTATTTATGTGCAGAAACAAAAGTTCTCGGAATGACCTGAAACTCCACGAAGATTATTTTTGGAAAATATAAAAAATATTGGCGAAAGAATCAACGTCAGGGGGCACACACCCTGGGCACGAGGGTGGGGGCGCGCCCTACCCCCTGGGCGCGCCCCCCTGCCTCGTGGGCCCCCTGGAGCTCCACCGACCTCAACTCCAACTCCATATATTCATGTTCGGGGAGAAAAAAATCAGAGAGAAAGATTCATCGCGTTTTACGATATGGAGCCGCCGCCAAGCCCTAAACTCTCTCGGGAGGGCTGATCTGGAGTCCGTTCGGGGCTCCGGAGAGGGGAATCCGTCGCCGTCGTCATCATCAACCATCCTCCATCACCAAATTCATGATGCTCACCGCCGTGTGTGAGTAATTCCATCGTAGGCTTGCTGGACGGTGATGGGTTGGATGAGATTTATCATGTAATCGAGTTAGTTTTGTTAGGGTTTGATCCCTAGTATCCACTATGTTCTGAGATTGATGTTGCTATGACTTTGCCATGCTTAATGCTTGTCACTAGGGCCCGAGTGCCATGATTTCAGATCTGAACCTATTATGTTTTCATGAATATATGTGAGTTCTTGATCCTATCTTGCAAGTCTATAGTCACCTACTATGTGTTATGATCCGGCAACCCCGAAGTGACAATAATCGGGACCACTCCCGGTGATGACCGTAGTTTGAGGAGTTCATGTATTCACTATGTGTTAATGCTTTGGTCTGGTACCCTATTAAAAGGAGGCCTTAATATCCCTTAGTTTCCGCTAGGACCCCGCTGCCACGGGAGGGTAGGAGAAAAGATGTCATGCAAATTCTTTTCCATAAGCACGTATGACTATATTCGGAATACATGCCTACATTACATTGATAAATTGGAGCTAGTTCTGTGTCACCCTATGTTATGATTGTTACATGATGAACCGCATCCGGCATAATTCTCCATCACCGATCCAATGCCTACGAGCTTTTCACATATTGTTCTTCGCTTATTTACTTTACCGTTGCTACTGTTACAATTACTACAAAACCCAAAAATATTACTTTTGCTACCGTTACCGTTACTTCCATACTACTTTGCTACTAAATACTTTGCTGCAGATACTAAGTTATCCAGGTGTGGTTGAATCGACAACTCAACTGCTAATACTTGAGAATATTCTTTGGCTCCCCTTGTGTCGAATCAATAAATTTGGGTTGAATACTCTACCCTCGAAAATTGTTGCGACCCCCTATACTTGTGGGTTATCATTCCCCTCTGGTCCATGGCCTCCATGGCGGCGGAGGGGCGAGAGCCCCTCCAAGATTGGATCTCTCTCTCTCTCTGTTTCCTTCTGTTTCTGCGCTCCCAGATTCTGCCCTCTCACCGTTTCTTAAATTCCCGGAGATCCCTAACTCCGATTGGGATGAAATTTTAACACAGTTTTTATCCGGATATTAGCTTTCTTGCGGCGAAGGAAGGGCACCAACTGCCTTACGGACTGGCCACAAGGGCCCAGGGCGCGCCCCTCACCCTTGTGGGCCCCTCGGGCATCGTCTCGCGTTGATTCCACTTCCCAAAATTCACATATATTCCACAAAAAATCTCCGTAAGTTTTTATCCTGTTTGGACTCCGTTTGATATGGATTTTCTGCAAAACAAAAAACATGCAACAAACAGGAACTGGCACTGGGCACTGGATCAATATGTTAGTCTAAGAAAATCATATAAATTGTTGCCAAAAGTATATAAAAGTTGTAGAATATTGGCATGGAACAATCAAAAATTATAGATACGACGGAGACGTATCAGCATCCCCAAGCTTAATTCCTGCTCGTCCTCGAGTAGGTAAATGATAAAAAGGATAATTTTTGATGTGGAATTCTACCTAGCATACTCTTGATCATATAATCTAATCATGGCATGAATATTAAGACACGAGTGATTCAAAACAATAGTCTATCATTTGACATAAAGACAATAATACTTCAAGCATACTAATAAAGCAATCATGTCTTTCTCAAAATAATATGGCCAAAGAAAGTTATCCCAACAAAATGATATAGTCTGGCTATGCTCCATCTTCATCACACAAAGTATTTCATCATGCACAACCCCGATGACAAGCCAATCAATTGTTTCATACTTTTAATGTTCTCAAGCTTTTTCAAATTTCACGCAATACATGAGCGTGAGCCATGGATATAGCACTATAGGTGGAATAGTGTATGATGGTGGAGGTTGTGTGGAGAAGACAAAAAGGAGAAAGTCTCACATCGACGCAGCTAATCAATGGGCTATGGAGATGCCCATCAATTGATGTAAATGTGAGGAGTAGGGATTGCCATGCAACGGATTCACTAGAGCTATAAGTGTATGAAAGCTCAAACTAAACACTAAGTGGGTGTGCATCCAACTTGCTTGCTCATGAAGACCTCGGGCATTTGAGGAAGCCCATCATCGGAATGTACAAGCCAAGTTCTATAATGAAAATTCCCACTAGTATATGAAAGTTATAAATCAAGAGACTCTCTATATGAAGAACATGGTGCTACTCTGAAGCACAAGTATGGTAAAAGGATAGTAGCATTGACCCTTCTCTCTTTTCTCTCATTTTTTTTGTTTTTTTGGGACTTCTCTTTTTTGGGCCTTTTTTCCGTCCGGAGTCTCATCCCAACTTGTGGGGGAATCATAGTCTCCATCATCCTTTCCTCACTGGGACAATGCTCTAATAATGATGATTATCACACTTTTATGTACTTAAAGCTCAATATTACAACTCGATATCTAGAACAATATGACTCTATATGAATGCCTCTGGCAGTGTACCAGGATGTGCAATGATCTAGCATAGCAAAGATATAAAAAAACGGACAAGCCATGAAAATATCATGCTAGCTATCTTACGATCATGCAAAGCAATATGACAATGAATGCTCAAGTCATGTATATGATGATGATGGAAGCTGCATGGCAATAAATCTCGGAATGGCTATGGAAATGCCATGATAGGTAGGTATAGTGGCTGTTTTGAGGAAGATATAATGAGGCTTATGTGTGATAGATCGTATCATATCACGGGGTTTGGATGCACCGACGAAGTTTGCGCCAACTCTCGAGGTGAGAAAGGGCAATGCACGGTACCGAAGAGGCTACCAATGATGGAAGGGTGAGAGTGCGTATAATCCATGGACTCAACATTAGTCATAAAGAACTCACATACTTATTGCAAAAAAATTATTAGCTATCGAAACAAAGTACTACACGCATGCTCCTAGGGGGATAGATTGGTAGGAAAAGACCATCGCTCGTCCCCGACCGCCACTCATAAGGAAGACAATCAAAAAATAAACAATGCTCCGACTTCATCACATAACGGTTCACCATACGTGCATGCTTCGGGAATCACAAACCTTAACACAAGTATTTCTAACAATCCACAATTACTCACTAGCATGACTCTAATATCACCATCTTTATATCGCAAAACTATTGCAAGGAATCAAACATATCATATTCAATGATCCACAAGTTTTATTAGGATTTTATGACTAACCATGTGAACGACCAATTTCTGATGACTCTAAATAGATATAAGTGAAGCAAGAGAGTTTAATCTTTGTACAAAAGATATGCCCACGCTCTAACAAATATAAGTGAAGCAAAAGAGCATTCTACAAATGGCGGTTTTCTATGTGTAGAGAAAAAGGCAATCCAAACTTCAAATGATATAAGTGAAGCACATGAATCATTCTATAAAGCCATACTCAAAAGATATAGGTGAAGTGCAAAGAACATTCTATAAATCAACCAAGAACTATCTCATACCAGCATGGTGCGTTATTAAAAGAAAAAGAAAAGGCACACGACGCTCCAAGATTTACGCATATCATGTGATGAATAAAAATATAGCTCCAAGTAAAATTACCGATGATCGTTAGAAGAAAGAGGGGATGCCTTTCGGGGCATCCCCAAGCTTAGTTGCTTGGGAGTCCTTGAATATTACCTTGGGGTGCCTCGGGCATCCCCAAGCTTAGGCTCTTGCCACTCCTTATTCCTTCATCCATCGTGATATCACCCAAAACTTGAAAACTTCAATCACACAAAACTTAACAAAACCCTCGTGAGATCCGTTAGTATAATAAAACAAATCACCACTTTAAGTACTGTTGCAAACCCATTCATATTTTGTTTTTGCATTGTAGCTACTGTATTATAACTTCTCTATGGCTTATGCCACCGATAAAATTGATAGTTTCATCAAAACTAGCAAAACAATGCATCAAAAACAGAATCTGTCTTAAACAGGACAGTCTGTAGCAATCTGAACATCTACCATACTTCTGTAACTCCAAAAATTCTGAAAAATTAGGAAAAAATAAAATTTTTGTATAGAAGTACTGTGCAAAATGTTTCAGAAGCGTTTGACTTTCCAGTAAAAAATGTAAAATCACGCACTACAGCCAAAGTTTCTGTTTTTGCACCGCACAAACCAAACAAGCAATCTAATCATCCTAAAGGAAAATCTTGGCACATTATTTTTATAATACAATGGATTATACAAGGGTGTAATTATTTTTTTGAAAAGTTTCTGTAATTAAGATTCACAAAGTTTCCATGGGCACGAACAAAGTTCAAGGCATGCTCCCACTTTAACAATGCTCGTCTCTCTCTCTCTCTCTCACTTTTCTTTTTGAAAAAGTTTTAGGTTCCCCACTTTTTTAAAAACTTTATAAAAGCACTCAAGAAAAATAAATGACTCTCTAAAACTTCTGGGTTGTCTCCCTGACTGCGCTTTCTTTAAAGCCATTAAGCTAGGCATATAGTGCTCAAGTAATGGATCCACCCGGATCCCAAGGTATATCAAAGCCAATTTTAATTAACAATGATTTGTAATTTAGTAGTGAACACAAAGTGACATATATCATGTAACGACGAAGTCTAACTCTCTTCCTATGCATCGGCATGTCATAAAAGAACAATTCATGCACACAAAGTAAAGGCCAATGCATAGTATAAACAGTTTATTGCAATTTTATCATATTGGAAACATAGAGAGGTGGAGATGTAGTTCCTCTCTCATAATAATTGCAAGTAGGAGCAGCAAGCATATGCATATTATATTTATCAAAATCATCATGTGCAATAATAGAACGCAACCCATCAATATAGTCCTTAATAAGCGCAAACTTCTCCGGTATAGTGTAGTTGGGAGAATTAAAAAAGATAATAGGACTATCATGCGTAGGTGCAATAGCAACAATTTTATTCTTAACATAAGGAACTATAGCAAGTTCATCTCCATAAGCATAATTCATATTTGCATCATGGCCACAAGCATAGCAAGCATCAAGTTCATCAAAAAGGGATATTTCAAACGAATCAAAGGGATCATAGCAATTATCATAGCAATCATCCTTCGGTAAGCACGAAGGGAAATTAAACAACGTATGAGTTGAAGAGTTACTCTCATTAGAAGGTGGGCACGGGTGATCAATCCGCTCTTCCTCCTTTTATTCTTCGCTCTCCTCGTCATCTTTTTCATCTAATGAGCTCATAGTTTCAGCAACTTCTTCTTCCATAGATTCCTGCAAAATATTATTCTCTTCTTGGAGAGCGGAGACTTTCTCAATAAATGCATCAATATCGGTGAAAGATCGTGCATGTCGCCTAGAGGGGGGGGGGGTGAATAGGCGCTTTAAAATAATTACGGTTGAGGCTTGAACAAATGCGGAATAAACCTAGCAGTTAATTTGTCAAGCACAAAACCTACAACAACTAGGCTCACCTATGTGCACCAACAACTTATGCTAAGCAAGAAAAACTACTTAGGTGATAGCAAGATATATGACAAGAAACAATATGGCTATCACAAAGTAAAGTGCATAAGTAAAGGGCTCGGGTAAGAGATAACCGAAGCACGCGGAGACGACGATGTATCCCGAAGTTCACACCCTTGCGGATGCTAATCTCCGTTTGGAGCGGTGTGGAGGCACAATGCTCCCCAAGAAGCCACTAGGGCCACCGTAATCTCCTCACGCCCTCGCACAATGCAAGATGCCGTGATTCCACTAAGGGACCCTTGAGGGCGGTCACCGAACCCGTACAAATGGCAACCCTTGGGGGCGGTCACCGAACCCGTACACTTTGGCAACCCTTGGGGGCGGTCACCGGAACCCGTCAAATTGCTCGGGGCGATCTCCACAACCTAATTGGAGACCCCGACGCTTGCCCGGAGCTTTACACCACAATGATTGAGCTCCAAACACCACCAACCGTCCAGGGCGCCCAAGCACCCAAGAGGAACAAGCTCAAGGGTACCAAGCACCCAAGAGTAATAAGCTTCTCAACTTGTAACTTCCACGTATCACCGTGGAGAACTCAAACCGATGCACCAAATGCAATGGCAAGGGCACACGGAGTGCCCAAGTCCTTCTCTCTCAAATCCCACCGAAGCAACTAATGCTAGGGAGGAAAATGAGAGGAAGAACAAGAAGGAGAACACCAAGAACTCCAAGATCTAGATCCAAGGGGTTCCCCTCACATAGAGGAGAAAGTGATTGGTGGAAATGTGGATCTAGATCTCCTCTCTCTTTTCCCTCAAAAACTAGCAAGAATCCATGGAGGGATTGAGAGTTAGCAAGCTCGAAGAAGGTCAACAATGGGGGAAGAACACGAGCTCAAAGGATAAGGTTCATTGGGGAAGAAGACCCCCTTTTATGGAGGGGAAAATCCAACAGTTATGTGCTCAGCCCGCACACGAGCGGTACTACCGCTCCACGAGCGGTACTACCGCTCGGGCGGAAGAAGCAGTGAAAAGGAGCAACAAACCAAGAACCTTGGGGCGGTAGTACCGCCGATAAGCGGTACTACCGTTCACCCCAGCGGTACTACCGTTGGAGGAGCAGAACACGGTGGCAGTAATGCAGTAGCGGTACTACCGCTCGACCGGAGCGGTCCTACCGCTTATAGGCGGTACTACCGTGTCTTACTGCCGCGTGACAACCGCTGAACCCGACACGAAAAGAGCAGACCCAAAATCGAGGCGGTAGTAGAGCGGTACTGGAGCGGTACTACCGCTTGACGCTACAAGCGGTACTACCGCTGCCACCGCGGTACTACCGCAGGGAGAAAAACAAAACTGCCAAAACTTCTTCATATGAGCTCCGAATTGAGCAAACTCAAGCTTGTTGGATACAAGACGACGAGTGGCATCAAAACAATGACTGGTTATAGTAAGAAGAGGCAGGGGAGGTATGCCAACAAATAGAGTAGTGAAACCTCCAACCGAGAAGAACCGGCATAACCTTCCAACATCGAAAACATCATAGAAGATGCGAGTGAACTCCGTTTTCGATGAACTCGAGCTTGTCATTAAGATGACCATAAGCTCCAAAACTCACAAAGAGAAGAACCAAACAAGAACCAATAAAGATGATGCAAGGATGCAATGGTTTGAGCTCTCTATGAACGATACGATCAAGCTGCTCATCGAGAGCCCCCCTTGATAGTACGGCAATCGATCCTATAACCCGGTCTCCCAACTACCATCATGAGACCGGTAAAATAGAAAACCTATCAAGAGCAAACCTTTGCCTTGCACGTGGTCCACTTGAGCTAGATGATGACGATCTTGACTCCCTCAAGATGGACCACCTTTCTTGATTGCGTTGGCTCGATGAAGACTAGTTGATTGCTCCCCCATACTCCACTATGGGTGAGCCACCCTTCCGCACATCTTCACAAGTCCATTGTCACCACAATGGCTTCAAGCATTTGATCTCTTCGTGATGCTTTACTTGAACTTGCCCGCTTCACTTGAACTTGCACACCGCAACCTAAACCCACAAAGAACTCTCACGAAGACCATGGGTTAGTACACAAAGCGTAATTGACAATGCTTACCATACCATGGGATCGCTTGATCCCTCGGTACATCTTGTGCGCTTTGTGTGTTGATCAACTTGATTCACTCTTGACTTAGTCTTGATCAACCTTGACTCTTTCCAACTCTCTTCATTTGGATGATGTCTTGAAGGTAAACATGAATGATCACACAATCTTCTTCTTCAAGACATGCTTGTAATAAGCTCAATTCTCACATGACCAATCTTTGGATAATTCCTTGATAACACCTTGGTCACCACATAAACTCCTTGAAACCAACACATGGACTTCAAGAGATGCCTATGGACAAATCCTTCAAATATAACTCAAGGCAACCATTAGTCCATAGAGATTGTCATCAATTACCAAAACCAAACATGGGGGCACCGCATGTTCTTTCAATCGGCATTGTATTCATAATTCTCATAGCAATATTTAAGTATAGCATTATTTTCAGGTCTGTAAACAGCATCATCAAGTTTTTCACACTTTTCAACCAAAGATTCAATTTCATAAGCACCCTTAAAAGCAACGAATTCTTCTATTCGTTCCACATCATAGTAATCAAATACACCATTAGCACAAGAAGACAAGGTTTTATTATCATTAAATTTACATGAAAAGGGAAGGTGTGGAGCCTTCATCCTAGAGCAACAACTATAATCATATCTCATGCATAAATTCCAAGCATACCAATGCAACATATGAATTTGATCCCATAATAGTTTCCCTTTTTGAGTCAAGCGATAATCCCTAAAGTATTCACGTTGATCCAACGTGTCTCCCATTATATAATTTAATGGGGTTTTCTCAACATTATTAAAGTAGTACATAGTATCTTTCACATAATGAGCATAAAGGGTTTTAGGAGGTTCCCCATCTCCTTGAGTAGCAAGTACACCTAATTTTATTGGTATTTCGTGTTCCATATCCATAACTAAAGATAGAGAACAACTTAGAACAGCAAATAAAATCTACTTAGTGACAAAGCAAACAAGCACACACGAGAATATTCACCCCACGCTATTCCTCCCCGGCAACGGTGCTAGAAAAAGGTCTTGATAACCCACAAGTATAGGGGATCAGTTGTAGCCTCTTTTGAGAAGTAAGAGTGTCGAACCCAATGAGGAGCTAAAGGTAGGACAAATATTCCCTCAAATTCTATCGACCACCGATACAACTCTACGCACGCTTAACGTTCGCTTTACCTAGAACAAGTATGAAACTAGAAGTACTTTGTAGGTGTTGTAGGATAGGTTTGCAAGATAATAAAGAGCCCATAAATATAAAGTAGGGACTGTTTAGATAAAGAAATAACTAAGTTAGTTTTAGTAGAGAGATTTTTGTCACAAGAAAGTTATTTGTCCCTAGGCAATCGATAACTAGACTGGTAATCATTATTGCAATTTTATATGAGGGAGAGGCATAAGCTAACATACTTTCTCTTCTTGGATCACATGCACTTATGATTGGAACTCTAGCAAACATCCGTAACTACTAAAGATTATTAAGGTAAAACCCAACCATAGCATTATAAGGTATCAAGTCCTCTTTATTCCCATACGGAACAACCTATTTACTCGAGTCTGTGCTTCTGTCACTCACGCCACCCACCATAAGCAAATCATGAACATATTGCAAATCCTACAGCGGGGATCCCTCATGCTTGCGCAACACGGAGAGCACCATAGGACAACACCAAAATAAAACACGCAACTCAAACCAATCACGGTCATCAATTAACCCATAGGACAAAACGGATCTACTCAAACATCATAGGATAGCCATACATCATTGGGAAAAAAATATAGCGTTGAGCACCATGTTTAAGTAGAGATTACAGCGGGAAGAAGGGGTGTTACACTGCTGCATAGAGGGGGAGAGAGTTGGTGATGACGGTGGCGAAGTTGTTGGTGTATATCATCGTCACGATGATGGCCCCGGCGGTGTTTCGGCACCACCGGGAGAGTGGGGGAGAGAGCCCCCTCCTTCCTCTTCTTCCTTGACCTTCCCCCTAGATGGGAGAAGGGTTTCCCCTCTGGTCCATGGCCTCCATGGTGGCGGTGGGGCGAGAGCCCCTCCGAGATTGGATCTCTCTCTCTCTCTCACTCACTCTCTGTTTGCTTGTGTTTCTGCGCTCCCAGATTCTGCCCTTCCACCGTTTCTTAAATTCCTGGAGATCCATAACTCTGATTGGGATGAAATGTTAACACGATTTTTATCCGGTCATTAGCTTTCTTGCGGCGAAAGAAGGGCACCAACCGCCTTACGAAGTGGCCACAAGGGCCCAGGGCGTGCCCCTCACCCTTGTGGGTCCCTCGGGCATCGTCTCGCGTTGATCCCAGTTCACATATATTCCAAAAAAATCCCCATAAGTTTTTATCCCGTTTGGACTCTGTTTGAGGATTTTCTGCGAAATAAAAAGCATGCAACAAACAGGAACTGGCACTAGGCACTGGATCAATATGTTAGTCCAATAAAATCATATAAATTGTTGCCAAAAGTATGTAAAAGTTGTAGAATATTGGCATGGAACAATAAAAAATTATAGATACGACGGAGATGTATCACATAAGTTATAGTTTTTATTTGTTTTGCGGTCTTTCTAGGTGTATTAGCATGTCCATGGACCAAGCGCGATGAAATGGCCAAGGTTGGGATCAATACGGAGACTTCCAGTCACCAGGCTTAGGCATTTTGTAGTGTCAAATATGACATTTTTTAAAGTATTCAAATCAAATACTCAAGACCATAGGTGCATCGATGTAGTTCATACGAATTCAACAAGCCCAAAAATCATCAAAATCGAAGTTCGTATGAAGAAATGGTGGTCGTTTTACTAGAGGGGCCCACGGCGTAAGAAGGCACTTGGTACTACCGGGCATAGTCGTAACGGTGGTCTTACCACCTATAGAAAAGACCAAAATTGGCCAGATCAGACGTGATTCTTCATGGATTCCGTCCCCGCTAGTTCCCATGACTTCCTTGGATGCCAAGGAGGTATTGGGATTGGATTTGGCTCATCTAGATCCCTTGGATCAAAGTGGAGGAGCTACATCAATGGAGGAGACCCGAGGATGCCTCCTATATAAACACCTCCAACCCTAGCCGTCGGGAATCATCTTCATCAAGTCACATCTGCTCCACCACATTTCACCGCACCTCCATTGCTTCAACCCCACCATAGAGGAAGGTCCAAGACAAGGAATAAGAAGAAGGGAGGAGGCTCCACCAACGTCTGGCACCGGCCGAAGGGGTTGTGCCATCTCCATCAACACTTCCATGCTTCTCCTCTTCCCCAACGCCATGTTGTCTTGTAACTTGTCTCTACCTTCTTATGTTATTCGTCTCCATGTTTGAGTAATTACTAGTTCTCCGGGAATGAAGACGAACTCTAGTTGTATTTGTGGTGAACGACAATGTGAGATATAAAATCCTCTTGTGCATGTTTATGTTAATATTCTTTGTGATGTTGGGTGAAGTGCACCATCCAACATTTTCCTATTTGGGCGCAAGGATATTACTATCCGGATGAGTCTTGGAGAGTGACGGTGTCCTGGACTAGGGGGTCCTAGCCCGGCTGGTCTAATACATGGACCGGACCACCAGCCCATCAAGGAGGAAGGACTTCAGAGGCCTTCAGTGTGTCTAGGCTGAAGACTTGGCGTGTACTTCAAATATATCAAATTAGATTCGTCATGGAATTCTTAGATGGAAACCGACCATGAGTAACCCTAGATACCCCTGGTGCCTATATAAAACAGAGGGTTTAGTCCGCAGAGGATCCATTCATACATTCATCATCATACCCCTAGGGTTTAGACCATAACTCATGATCTCGTGGTAGATCAACGTTGTACCTTGATACTCTGATAATATAAGCAAGAGAAGGACATAGGTTTTTACCTCCCTAGAGAGGGCCTGATCCTGGGTAAAACGTTATGTGTTCTCTCTCTTGTTACCCATCGACCCGATCTAATAGCTCGGTCCCCCCTACACGAGGTATGCTGGTTTTGACACCGACAAAGAGGATGTTCACGGTGATAGAAGCTACCTCCCTCCTTCAAACCATGCTGAAATCCGTGTGATGGTTGAAAGTGGAGGTAAAGAGGTGACAGTAATACCTCCCTTCCTTCTCTAATCATTTTATAGGAGAATAACGAAGACCACCTGTTGGGGATATAACTACTAGTGTAACCCGCCCAGGAGGGGCCGGGTTACGCTATGGTAATTCATCATATGAAGCCCAATATCAAGCTTGAAGATGGCGGTTCAGTAAAGGGCCTAAGGCCCGTAGGCGACTTAAAGGCCCGTAGTGATAAACCGCCGTAATGGCATGACTTGTGTTGTAAGGCAAGATTAATTAGTCACCGAGCCGGACACTGTTTATGAGCCGGCCGGGACTCTGTAGGCCGCGGGGCGTCAACCCGTGTATATAAGGGGATGACCCGCCGGTGGCTTAGGGCAAGTAACATCAAATCGGTAGCCAGGCATAGCGGATTCGCTCCCTGGTCATCGAAACCCTAGTAATTCCACCTCAACTGGAGTAGGCTTTTACCTTCACCGTAAGGGGCCGAACCAGTATAACCCCTGTGTCCTTTGTCCCGCTTTAACCCCTTTAAGCTTCCTAGTTGCGATGGCTCCACGACTAAGTCCTTTCACGAGGGCATCTGCCATGACTATTCCACGACAGATGGCGCCTACCGTGGGGCCAGCGCATGGTGGATTTGAGTTCTTGAAGGGCAGCTTCGAAGGGCTCAAGGGATACGCTGTGGGCCGGATGACCAAGAGTCGTCGCGGCAAGCTCTACATCGACGACGCAGGCTGGGGCCCCGACGCCGGCTCAATCGAGTACGGGTACCGGGTCCCCTTGGCGGAATCCACATTATCATTGGCAAGATCGGCGAGCCGGGCCCTGAGCCGGACATCTGCACCGGCCTCATCGAGACGGCTCAGCGTGCGAGACCCGCCCGGACTCTGCCTGCCTTCAAGCGTGCTTTCGTGGGATGCATCCACGGAGGACTCTCTGAAGGATCTAGATCTAGCGATGAGACGGCCATCTGCTCAGATGGTGAATCATCCACAGGTGAGACGGACTCGTTGTATCAACTTCGAGACGGCATGCTCGGGGGTTGTTCCGATGGCGACAGTATTCCGGACCCTTTTGAGCCGCCAAGCCGGGTTGGAATCTTCATGGCCGGCACGCAACCTGTTCAAAACTCCGCCGCTGGGGCAGGAGGCCCTGTGCACTCGCCGGCTCAGATGCTGATGGATCTCACGGATAAGATGACTACCCTGTTAACCGCCACGGTCGTCCCAGCGGATCAAGCTCAACATGATGCAGAGGTGGCATAGTTAAAGCTGGATATAGCACGAGTCAAGGAAGATCTGGCAGCGGAAGGAATCAGGATGGCTGCAGAACGGGCGGCTCTGGACGCCCAGACTCAGCTGATTCAGGCGCAGTCTTTCCGGCTCACGATGGATTAGAACGCATCCAATGAGGTCATGAGAAGGAGACATCAGAAGGCTCAATCTCGGCTCCCTCTGGTTTACGATCCTCGAAACCTCTTCAACACGCCCGGTGCAGGGCCTAGTAACCCGCCAGAAATCACGGCACCCGGGGCTGGAACGCTGGTTCAGCCGCAAGTGATGGGGCCTCCCCGTGTGAATACTGCCCCACCTCAATACGTGCCAATACCACCGGGTCATTATTCTAATCCATTGGAAAACATGATCGCTGCAGCGGCGCGACTGGCGGCTCTCCCAGTCGAGGGTGATTCTCCAACGGCGGTCGAAACCCGCAGGGTCAGAGAACTTCTTCAGACGGCTTTGGCACAACAGGAGGCATATTCATATAGCCGGGACAGGGTTCATTCAACCCCTCGTCCAAGCCGGAGCCCAAGTTATAGCAGACACATGGTTTCAGTGGCCGGCTCAAGCAACGTCCGGTGCCATGACTTGCCAGCTGGCCATGGCCCAGCGCATAATGGAGCCTTTAACGCGGTAGATCAAGACAGAGCACGTCAAGAGGCTGAGCAGGCGGCTCAGCTGACGGCTTATCAGCCTTTTCCGGTTCACCCAACAGCTTCTATCGAGGCAGGCATAGCTACGAGGACCGGAGGTGTCCCTTGTCTGGTGTCGGCTCTCCGTAACGAACGTCTGCCCAAAGATTTCAAAGGACCCAGGAAGGTACCTAATTACATGGTTGATTTACAGCCCGGAGCATGGATTGAAAGCTACGAGATGGCTATGGAGTTGCTGGAGGTCAGTGAAGCGGCGATGGCCAAATACTTCACCATGATGTTGGATGGGACTGCCCGCACTTGGTTGAAGGGATTGCCACCTAATTCCATCGGGTCATGGGCAGAGCTAAAAGCCCGGTTCATCCAAAACTTCAAAGATACATGTAGGCAATCTATGTCAATTGTGGATTTGACTAACTGCAAGCAGCAAGAAGGCGAGTCTACAACCCATTGGGTACGCCGGGTCAAGGAAATAATACACTCGTCTGATAAGATGGATGCCGGCTCTGCGGTCTTAATGTTGGAGCAAAATTGTCATTTTGCGCCCCTGAAGATGAAGCTTGGGCGGCTCAAGCGCGATTGCAATGATATGGGTACGCTGATGGCGGCTCTGGTCAAGTACGCCGACTCTGATAGTACCAAGGATCCCGCGTCTGATGAGGAAAAGACAGGGAAGGGAAAGAAGAATGGCAACGGCAAGGGCCCTCAGCATAACCCGGTGAGTCAAGGAGGTAATAAGCGCAAGGCTGATGATGGTATGGAGTTTGTGGCCAATACCAACACGCAGGGTAACAATCACCGACGTAAGGGGAGACCGCCTCCCCGGTTTGGCGGTTCAGGCCCGACGCTTGAGCAGTTGTTAAATGAGCCCTGTCCAAGGCATGGCTCTAGGGAGAAGCCGACTACTCATCTATGGAAAGACTGCGCGATCATGAAAGCTTTCAAGAATTCCAACATGTTCAACGGTAATAGTGGGCAGGGCGGCGGCTTTCATGGCCCGGGCGGCGGTTCAAATTCCAATTTTCAGAATTCTCAAGGTAATCAAGGTGGTTTTAACCAGCAATCTGGCCAGGGTAATCAGCAGCAGCAGCAGGGGGGATACCAGACCCATCCAAAGCAGCTCAATAGTGGACAGTATCATGTGTTTACTACCAGTTTGTGCAAGCGAGACCAAAAGCTTCATAAGAGGGCTGTGAACGCTGTTGAGCCGGCAGTTCCATGTTACTTGCGATGGTCTGAACAACCGATTGTATGGAGTAGGGAAGATCACCCTCCCCGGGTTGATAATCCGGGTCACCTAGCATTGGTGGTGGCTCCTCAGGTTGGTGGGTATAAATTCACTAAGGTACTCATGGACGGAGGTAGTAGCATCAACATCCTCTATTATGAGACCTTCTGTCTTATGGGATTAACTGATAAAAGCCTCAACCAGTCCAATACTGTTTTCCATGGTGTGGTGCCCGGTAAGTCGGCGTATCCAGTTGGTAAGATCGAGCTGGAAGTAGCCTTTGGAGATGAGTACAACTACAGGGCGGAAAGACTGACTTTTGAGGTGGTCAAAATCAGAAGCCCGTACCATGCTTTATTTGGGCGGTCAGCTTACGCCAAGTTCATGGCACGGTCGTGTTACGTATATTTGCAGCTCAAGATGCCGGGTCACAATGGGACCATTACGGTTCATGGCAGCCGAAAGATAGCTTTGGAGTGCGAGGAAGGTGACACTGCTTATGCTGAATCTGTTTGTGCGACAGAGGAATTAAAGTTTTACAAAGATAATGTTGACCCGGCAGATATGACGTCTTTGAAAAAGCCGACCACGGAGCATGAGCCGGTAATGAAATTTAAGTCGGCTGATGAGACTAAGCTTATTGACTTTGTGCCAGGCGACTCATCTAAGCAGTTCAGCATCAGTGCCAATCTGGATCCTAAATAGGAAAGCGCGCTCATCGAGTTCATCCGTGAGAACCGGGACATCTTTGCATGGAAACCTTCTGACATGCCGGGTGTACCGAGGGAACTCGCTGAGCACACTCTTAATATTGATCCAAAATTTAAGCCAATCAAGCAATTTCTCCGGCGGTTTAATGAGGAGAGGCGGAAAGCCATTGGTGAGGAAGTAGCCTGGCTCTTGGCGGCCGGGTTCATCGTTGAAGTCTTTCATCCAGAATGGCTAGCTAACCTGGTGCTCGTGCTCAAGAAGAACGGCACCTGGCGCATGTGTGTGGATTATACGGATTTAAACAAGGCTTGTCCGGCTGATCCGTTTGCTCTCCCTCGTATTGATCAAATTATTGATGCTACGGCGGGTTGTGAGCGTTTGAGTTTTTTGGATGCTTACTCTGGTTACCATCAGATCAAAATGGCAGTTAAGGACCAAGAGAAGACGACGTTCATTACCCCTTTTGGAGCCTTCTGTTATGTGTCTATGCCTTTTGGGCTCAAGAGCGCCCAAGCGACTTACCAGCGGTGCGTACAGAATTGTCTTCATAATCAGATTGGGCGCAACGTTCATGCCTATGTGGATGATATTGTGGTAAAATCCAGAGAGAAGGAGACCTTGATAGATGATCTGAGGGAGACCTTTGGTAATCTCCGGGTCTACAAGATGATGCTTAACCCGGCCAAGTGTGTCTTTGGTGTTCCTGCATGCAAGCTCTTGGGTTTTCTGGTTTCTCATAGAAGCATTGAAGCTAACCCGGAGAAGATCAAGGCAATCACCTCCCTGGCTAAGCCGGCGTGTATAAATGATGTCCAGCATCTGGCGGGTCGGATCGCTGCTCTAAGTCGATTTATAAGCCGGTTGGGTGAAAAGGCCATACCGCTGTATCAGATGATGAAGAAAATAGATGACTTTGTCTGGAGTGATGCTGCCAACGCCGCTTTTGAGGATTTGAAAAGACAGTTAGCTGAACCGCCAGTTCTTGCTGCTCCTGTTGATAAGGAGCCCTTATTATTGTATGTAGCCGCTAACACACGAGCCGTTAGTGTGGCCATCGTGGTGGAGCGCAGGGAGGCGGGTAAGGAACATCCGGTTCAGCGGCCGGTTTACTACGTCAGCGAAGTACTTATTGAGTCCAAGCAACGGTATCCACATTGGCAGAAGCTTGTCTATGGGGTATTCATGGCAAGCCAGAAACTTAAGCAATATTTCCAGGGCCACCCTATCACTGTGGTTAGTTCTGCTCCTTTAGGAGATATCATCCAAAACAGAGAAGCCACAGGAAGAGTCGCTAAGTGGGCCATTGAACTTGGGCCTCATGGTCTAAAATATGTGCCACGCACGGCTATCAAATCACTAGCATTGGTAGACTTCATCAACGATTGGACAGAGCTGCAGATGCCTGAAGAGAAACCGGATAACACATACTGGACTATTCACTTCGACGGGTCCAGGCAATTGGAGGGCTTGGGGGCTGGAGTCGTGTTAGCTTCCCCTCGAGGTGACAAATTTTGTTATGTACTACGGTTGATGTTTCCCTGTACTAACAATGCAGCTGAGTACGAGGCCTTGCTCCATGGTCTTCGGATGGCTAAGGAGATGAGCTTAAGCCGGGTAAGGTGCTTTGGCGACTCAGATTTGGTGGCCCAACAAGTATCAGGCAAGTGGGATTCCAAGGACCCCCTCATGGCGGCTTATCGCCGTGAAGTTGATGCCATTGCCGGACATTTTCAGGGTTACCAAGTAGAGCACATTGATCGCAGAAAGAACGAGGCGGCTGATGCCTTAAGCCGGCTGGGCTCTCAGCGAAAGCCGGTGCCGCCTAATACTTTCTTGGATATTCTGCATAACCCTTCTGTCAAGTTACCTACAGAGGAAGACTTGGCTATTCCAGACCCTGAAGCACAGTTGGTGGCGGCTCTTCATGTTATCCCAGATTGGACAGTGCCATACTTGGCTTACATGACCCGGGGAGAATTGCCTGAGGATGAAATTTTGGCTAGACAAATAACCCGGCGGTCTAAGTCAATGATAATTGCCAATGGCGAGTTGCATCATCGCAGTGTCACTGGGGCTTTTCAGCGTTGTGTTTCCCCTGAGGAAGGGCAAGAAATTTTACGAGAGATTCACGAGGGGGATTGTGGCCATCATACCGGCTCAAAATCCCTTGTGGCCAAAGCTTTTCGTCACGGTTTTTATTGGCTGACGGCTCATGCTGATGCAGAGGACCTAGTCAGTAAATGTGACGGTTGTCAGAAGTTCTCAAGACGTGCTCACGTGCCGGCTCAAGAGTTGAGGATGATTCCAATCACTTGGCCGTTTGCAGTCTGGGGGCTTGATATGGTTGGACCTTTCAAAAGGTCCAAGGATAAGAAGACCCACCTCTTGGTGGCGGTTGACAAGTTCACAAAGTGGTTTGAGGCAGAGCCGGTTAGTAAGTGTGATGCAGCCACGGCGGTTCAGTTCATGAAAAAGGTGATATTTCGCTTTGGTTTTCCACACAGCATTATAACTGACAATGGTACCAATTTGTCTAAAGGCGCCATGGAACAATTTTGTCAACGAGAGCATATTCGACTTGATGTTTCATTAGTGGCTCACCCCCAATCCAATGGTCAAGCTGAGAGAGCCAATCAGGAAATCTTGAAAGGCATCAAGCCCCGGCTTTTGGTCCCTTTGCAGCGGACGCCGGGTTGTTGGGTGGAGGAGTTACCCTCTGTGATTTGGAGCATCAATACTACTCCTAATAGGTCTACGGGTTATACGCCTTTCTTCATGGTTTATGGAGCCGAGGCGGTTCTCCCTAGCGACATCCGTCATGATTCGCCTCGTGTGGCGGCTTATGTTGAAGCGGACAATGAACAAGCGCATCAGGATGCTCTTAACTTGTTGGACGAACAATGTGACGTAGCAGCAGCTCGCTCGGCGATTTACCAACAAGACCTGTGCCGCTATCACAGCCGCCGGGTTAAGTCCAGAACCTTTCAGGAAGGTGACTTGGTGCTCCGGCTCATCCAGGATCAAACAGATGCACACAAGTTATCCCCACCTTGGGAAGGGCCCTTTGTGGTCAGCAAGAACTTGCACAACGGGTCATACTACCTCATCGATGTTCGAGAACACAAAGATTCACGTAAGTCGGAGGAGGAGACCCGCCGGCCGTGGAATATAGCTCAGCTTCGGCCTTATTGCACTTGAGCCACCGACTCTCATAATGTACATACTTCCGTGACAATGTATATATTATGATAAATAATAAAGCAGGACCTCTATCCTTTTTCCCCTCAAAGGTAAATGTGTCATTGTTATTTTCATTATGATATCACATGATCACTAGGGGGCTGATCCGGCTTACGATCGCATTCGAATCTAGCCGTTAAAAATTATGGTCACTAGGGGGCTTCCTGTTCAAACATAGGTCGTATTCGAACCAAAGCGAACATAGCTGTCGATACCCTTTTGATCGGCACACTGCCAAGCTCATTGGGGAGTTTCTTGGTCATATTTGAACCATAGCTCAACCCCCTTTGAGAACCGACGTGGATCGTATTTGAATCAGCGTCGTTAAACAACTCTCAAGGTCATTTGGGGGCTTCCTGTTCAAACATAGGTCGTATTCGAACCAAAGAGAACAAAGTTGTCGGTACCCTCTTGATCGGCAACGCCAAAGCCACTGGGGGCTATATGATCGTATTCGAATCTTAGCTTAACCCCTTTGGGACGGTTTTCTGGTCGTATTTGAATCAGAAGCCTCCAAATTTTTGAAGTCTCTTTTTGCAAAACAATCTTTTGGATTTTATTTGAAGTTCTTTTTTGATCATGTCTAAAGTGTTCAAGGGTGGTTCCCATTCCACCGGCTTAACCTTGATCAATAAAGATGATCGCATATAATAAACATCGCATTACAGAGTTGGGTTCTCACCCTCATTGTTCGGGTCACATAAACCGGAAGTGTAATCGAAGGGTCACAGCCGCCAAGGGACTTGTGATTTGTTTTATATGCAGGACAACTTCAAGCAGCTCTTTAAAGGTAAGGAAAGCAGAGGATCAAGCATAACCCGGGGGAATATAGGAGGGCGGCTTAAACAGTGTTGAGCGCCACACAAGTGCGCGATGGCACGACAAAAATAAGTGTTCTCCTACTCTATTACATGACTCCCCGAGTCCAAATAGTGAAGCATTGTTTTTTATCAAGACATAAATATGAGCCGCCTGCGGAATCAAAGGTGTTGTTGGGCCGACGCTTCCGGTTCATCCCTTTCCACTCCGCCGGCCGTTTCCCTGTCCTGGAAAGTTGATGATTTCCAGTCAATGCCACTCAAGGCTTCAAATTTAGCTTCATCATCAATTAACCCGGCCAGATCAACTTCAGGGGCAAAGGTATGCTTACGAGTCGGAGGGATCAGGTTAATTGCTTCATAATGTGGTGTTGGAATTCTCTGATTCTCGGCGTCATAACCCGGTTGGTATTTGGTAAGATCCGTGTCATTATCGATCAGAGTGGCCACAGGGCGTATGTCCTTCACGCGAGTGGCGAAATCCTTCTGGTCAAAGGGAGTGCCGTCCTCCTTCAAACTGGGATACCCAAGGGCGATATCGGCCGGGTCTAGCTCTGGTAGCCACGCCTTGGCCCGGCTTAAAGCAGCTATGGCTCCGGCTCTTGCAGAAGCTCGTCTCAATTCCTGGAATCTTTGAGGTAGCACGGCAAGCCGCCTTAGCACATCCGCCAGATGAGTGGGAACTTCATTTGACAGAGCCACGACGGCTAAGGCACATTGTGACCCGCTGTAGAGTTGTTCCACCAGGGTATAAACGGCCTTCAGTTTTGTCAGCATATTCTGATTGAGATTGGCACTCCTGGAGCCTGCATTGCAAGGTCAGGTGAGCTGAGGACAATTGAGATGTTTGTTGAAAAAGATTCAAGCTAGCTAACGCTTACAGAATAACTTACCAAAGATTGCTGAGACCATCTGAGATATATGGCGTTTTAAGCCGGATAGCTCGGCGGTTGTTTCTGCAAAAGTGGCCTCCGCTTGTTCAGCCCGATTGAGTAAAGCGGTCTTTTCATCCGCCCAGGCCTTTCTCTCTGCTTCAAACTTCTTTTTCAATTTCTCTTGTGCGGATACACTGACTTCAAACTTGGAATTCTCCTTTTGGGTTTCACTTTCTTGTGTTTTCAGGCGATTCTTCAAGTCGGAGATCTCCGATTCAAATTGCTTAATGGCGGCCTCTATAAATTCCGGGTTACAATTAGGATTATCATAATGCAACATTAAGTCCCAAGCACTTTGCAAGCAAAGATACTTGGCACTTGGGGGCTAATGTATGCTAAAGAGCTCTAATTACAGTGGCGGTTCATGGAAATAAAGTCCCAAGCATTTTGCAAGCAAAGATACTTGGCACTTGGGGGCTAATGTATATTGCTGTTCAAGTACTTGGTTAAAATAAGGTGAGGACCGGTTCACATATGCTATCTAAGCTGGCCCTTGGGTGCTACCGATAAGCCGGTTTTCTTGCAGTGATTATTAAGCTGGTGTAAGTCTATAACATATTTCATCATAAGTAATAGACTTGGGGGCTGGCATAGTAAGGATAACTAAGGAACAAGCAATAAGAGTTATACCTCAGATTTTTGGTGTATCTGTTTCACCATATCAACTTCCAGATCCCAGCTGTTGTGCACTTGGTTTACAAAACCAGAGACGATTTCTCCAATACTCAGATGAGCACAATCAGTGACATCCAGCCGGGTTTTGCGGCGTTCCAGAAGTTCTTCTTTGGCGGAGCACTTGGCCAGCGCAGTGGGTCTCCCCGGTTCAACGAAGTCAGTCCGGATGATTTCGACGTCTGGGTCATTCGCCTTGGCTGGGCTAGGGTTCTCCGGGTTCTCAGAACCTTCCATCGCTTGTTCAACGGACGGATCAGTGGTGAAAGTTGGATTATCACGGGCTGGTTCAGGCGGCGGCTCATGAGCGGAAGTATCAGGAGCAGCCGTTCTGAGCTCCGGTTCAGCGGGGATTGGCTCTTCGGCCGGCTTACTTCTCTTCATCCTCTTGCTGGGCTTTACTTGTACACTGAAAATTAAAGGGTTAGCACAAAAAACATGAGTAAGATAAGCACAAGATAAACAGATTATCATTACCCTGGAACGGTTTTAAAAGCCAGCATGCTGGACTGCATTGACTCGCCGGAGGAAGGTGAAGTTCCCTGATAGCTTGAGTCAGAGGAATTGAGTGGTTGACGAGTGAAATCCGCCAAAGGATACAAAGAATATAAATCAGAGATAACCTCAGTCCGGCGTTTTCTTGTTGCATCGGGTAAGCCGGAGGAGAGGTCCGCATCTTTATTGGTCCGGGTCTGCCTCCGACTCTCGTGAATCTGTTGCTTCAAAAGAAATTGAGGATCTTGATAAGCTAAAGGATGTGAAAATCTTACTTTCCGGGTTACCCTTCGGACTTTCTGTCTCGGCAAAGGCTCGGAGTCGGAGGAAATTATAGTTACCTCTTCAGTTACTGCATGACTTGCTCCCGTATCCTCCTGCTGATAATCAGTGTCAATAAGATGGTTAAAGAAGGAGCCTAAAGAGTCAAGAGTTACCTCTGACTCGGAGGTATCATCCAGATGAAACATATCCGAGGCGCTAGGTTTGTTTCCCTTCTTATGGGCAGCGACTTTCCTGGCGGCTTTCTTGGCCTTTCTGGCTTTCTTTGCAGCCTCATGGTCATACTTGACCTTCCAGAATTTATCACCAGCCTGTAAAATATAGCAAGAGTTTTTTGAGTAAAGATGAAATTATCGAAGTGGAAAGTAAGATGCTCAAGTTAACGGTTTACCGCTGGAGCCGGGTTAGCCTTGCAGAAGGGACTTAAGCCGGTTTTCCCGCAATCTGCCAGGCTCTCGTTCAGAAGAGACTTGGTCATGTCATCAACAACATCTTCAGGTAAGTCGTCAGGACTGTGCCGTAGAGGATCATTTTTCTGGCCTGTATAATCGCACATCAAACCGGGGCGGCGGCTCAAAGGTATCACCCGCCAAGCAATCCAAACCCGGACCAAGTCAATGCCGTTTAGGCCATTCCCCAGGAGAGCTTTGATCTTGATTATGGCGGGGGCAAGTGTCTGACGTTCAGCCGGAGATAATTTATCTGGTAAGGGATGAGTTGACTCCAGGCGCAGGGCGTGAAAGCCGGGCAAAGGGTTCTCATCAGCCGGAGAAGTGTCCTGACAGTAGAACCATGTCTGGTTCCAATCTTTAGGGTGACTCGGCGGCTCGGCATAAGGGAAGAGGCAGTCTCTACGTCGCTGGATTGAGATCCCGCCAAGCTCCAAACTGGGCCCGTGGGCACATTCGTTTGACGGTTCAGATAAAATAACTCTCTAAAGAGTAGTATGCTGGGTTCTTCTCCAAGGTACACCTCACAGAATACTTGGAAATTGCAGATGTTTGACACGGAATTGGGTCCAATGTCTTGAGGCCGCAGGTCAAAAAAGTGCAGGACGTCTCTAAAAAATTTGAGCCAGGTGGAGCAAAGCCCCGGCTCATGTGATCAGTAAAAATGACAACTTCCCCATCCTTGGGTTGAGGTTTTTCTTTTGACGGGTCAGGAGCACGATAAGACAAGATCTCTTTCTTCGGCAGATGACCAGTCTTCACAAAACCGTCTAAGATGCTATCAGTGACGGTGGATTTAACCCAGTTGCATGTGATGGGTGCTTTGGGAGCCTTGGGCGACATTGTGAAGGATGGAAGCCTATGACAAACAAAAAATTTCCGGTTCAAATTTAAGCCGGAAAAAATATTTCAATTCATATTCAAGATGGCGGCTTACGAAGGGGCCTAATGATATATGGCTAATTGTGTCAGATTGTTTAAGCCGCCATGGGCATCATAAGCAATTAAGTTATTAAAATCCACTATGAGTGATCAGGATTATTCATTGAGCATTGCCTCGTTAAGCCGGCGATAAGAGCCGCCGTGGATAATGGATACAGTTTTTTGCCTAAGTATCGCACAAACAGGTTTCACAGGTTGCAGCTGCTATTTTGGATCAAACGGTGGTTCAGAAAAGAAAATATTCTAGACCTAAATACTAGCACAGATGAGTTCGTGAGCTCTAATGAGGACTTTTTACAAGCAAAAGGGATATGCTAGTATTGAAAATGGATGCGAAGCAACTACCGCATGAGTTCCATACTACTTTTGGATCAAATAAAGCCGTGGTGGGGGAACTACGAAGAAATTGTGTTGAACCATGAAGAACACGGAAGAGCTTGAAAACCCTAAATGCAGATCTGAAGTGCAGGAAGGTGAAGACTTACAGCTGCAGATCTACTGTGGAGGATCGCTGCCGTTCTCTGGTCGATTCAGGTTGATGCAGCGGCCAAGATCGACGAAGATGAGGTGCTCTGCTGCGGCGGCGGCGGCGGCAGAGCTCGGGTAGCAGCGGAGGTGAGAGAGGAAGAAGACGACAGAAAGGGGGAGAATGAAGAAAGACCTAAAGGTCATGCTTATTTATAAGGAAAGACTGACAGAGAGGGCACGAGAAACGAGGAGACCATACGTGGATATCCAGCTACTCCGACGCCTCGATTTTCGGGATGGTCATTAAGATAAAGATCCGTTGGGATATGACAGAATAAAAATGAATTTAATGGAAGATGACGTCATGGCGGGTTATCATGAATCCAGAAGATGACGTCATGGCGGGTTATAACTTTTGCACAGACGGAAGCCAGAAGGTTTTTTCTTAAGGTATTGAAGATTGACATGAACCGGTTCAAATCAATCTGGGGCCTAATGTTGGGGATATAACTACTAGTGTAACCCGCCCAGGAGGGGCCGGGTTACGCTATGGTAATTCATCATATGAAGCCCAATATCAAGCTTGAAGATGGCGGTTCAGTAAAGGGCCTAAGGCCCGTAGTGATAAACTGTCGTAATGGCATGACTTGTGTTGTAAGGCAAGATTAATTAGTCACCGAGCCAGACACTGTTTATGAGCCGGCCGGGGCTCTGTAGGCCGCGGGGCGTCAACCCGTGTATATAAGGGGATGACCCGCCGGCGGCTTAGGGCAAGTAACATCAAATCGGTAGCCAGGCATAGCGGATTCGCTCCCTGGTCATCGAAACCCTAGTAATTCCACCTCAACTGGAGTAGGCTTTTACCTTCACCGTAAGGGGCCGAACCAGTATAACCCCCGTGTCCTTTGTCCCGCTTTAACCCCTTTAAGCTTCCTAGTTGCGATGGCTCCACGACTAAGTCCTTTCACGAGGGCATCTGCCGTGACTATTCCACGACACCACCCATTGGCCCCATCCATGGGGATACCCTTACTCATCGTTTCCATAACATGTGTGGGGAAGAACGGTGGTGGCATGTGTGGTACGAGAGACTACACGTAACACCATATATTGCACTAGGCTCCGTCCATGAAGAGAATGTTGGGGAACGTAGTATTTCAAAAAAAATCCTATGATCACGCAAGATCTATCTAGGAGACGCATAGCAACGAGTGGGGAGAGTGTGTCCACGTACCCTCATAGACCGAAAGAGGAAGTGTTAAGTAACGCGGTTGATGTAGTTGAACGTCTCCGCGATCCAACCGATCAAGTACCAAACGCACGGCACCTCCGCGATCTGCACACGTTCAGCTTGGTGACGTCCCTCGAACTCTAGATCCAGTTGAGGCCGAGGGAGAGTTCCGTCAGCACGATGGCATGGTGACGGTGATGATGAAGTTACCGGTGCAGGGCTTTGCCTAAGCACTACGACGATATGACCGAGGTGTAAAACTGTGGAGGGGGGCACCGCACACGGCTAAAGATCAACTTGTGTGTCTATGGGGTGCCCCCCTCCCCCGTATATAAAGGAGGGGAGGAGGAGGGCCGGCCACAAGGGGCGCGCCCAAGGGGGGATTCCTACTCCTAGTAGGAGTAGGTTCCCCCCTTTCCTAGTCCAAGTAGGAGAAGAAGGAAGGAGAGGAAGAAGAGAAGGAAAGGGGGGGGGCGGCCCCTAGCCCTAGTCCAATTTGGTTTGGGCTAGGGGGAGGGGGCGTGCCACACCTTGTCCTGCCTCCTCTCTTCCACCACTAAGACCATGAGGCCCAATAACTTTCCGGGGGGGGGGGGGTTCCGATAACCCTCGATACTCCGAAACTTATCCGAAATGACCTGAACCATTCCGGTGTCCGAATGTAGCCTTCCAATATATGAATCTTTATGTCTCACCATTTCGAGACTCCTCGTCATGTCCATGATCTCATCCGGGACTCCGAACAACCTTCGGTACATCAAATCACATAAACTCATAATACCAATCATCATCGAAAGTTAAGCGTGCGGACCCTACGGGTTCGAGAACTATGTAGACATGACCGAGACACATCTCCGGTCAATAACCAATAGCGGAACCTGGATGCTCATATTGGTTCCTACATATTCTACGAAGATCTTTATCGGTCAAACCGCATAACAACATACGTTGTTCCCTTTGTCATCGGTATGTTAATTGCCTGAGATTCGATCGTCAGTATCACCATACCTAGTTCAATCTCGTTACCGGCAAGTCTCTTTACTCGTTCCGTAATGCATCATCCCGCTGAAGGAAATATGCCCTAGAGGCAATAATAAAGTTGTTATTTATATTTCCTTATATCATGATAAATGTTTATTATTCATGCTAGAATTGTATTAACCAGAAACTTAGTACATGTGTGAATACATAGACAAACAGAGTGTCACTAGTATGCCTCTACTTAACTAGCTCGTTAATCAAAGATGGTTAAGTTTCCTGACCATAGACATGAGTTGTCATTTGATTAATGGGATCACACCATTAGAGAATGATGTGATTGACATGACCCATCCGTTAGCTTAGCACGATGATCATTTAGTTTGTTGCTATTGCTTTATTCATGACTTATACATGTTCCTATGACTATGAGATTATGCAACTCCCGAATATCGGAGGAACACTTTGTGTGCTACCAAACGTCACAAGGTAAGTGGGTGATTATAAAGGTCCTCTACAGGTGTCTCCGATGGTGTTTGTTGAGTTGGCATAGATCGAGATTAGGATTTGACACTCCGATTGGCGGAGAGGTATCTCTGGGCCCTCTCGGTAATGCACATCACTATTGTTGGGGATCGTAGCAGAAATTTAAAATTTTCTACGTATCACCAAGATCAATCTATGGAGTCATCTAGCAACGAGAGAGAGGGGAGTGCATCTACATACCCTTGTAGATCGCGCGCGGAAGCGTTCAAGAGAACGGGGTTGATGGAGTCGTACTCGTCGTGATCCAAATCACCGATGATCCTAGCGCCGAACGGACGGCACCTCCGCGTTCAACACACGTACGGAGCGGGGACGTCTCCTCCTTCTTGATCCAGCAAGGGGGGAGGAGAAGTTGATGGAGATCCAGCAGCACGACAGCGTGGTGGTGGAAGTAGCGGGATCCCGGCAGGGCTTCGCCAAGCGCAAGCGGGGAGGAAGAGGTGTCACGGGAGGGAGGGAGGCGCCAGGGCTTCGGGTGCTGCTCCCATGCGCCTCCCCACTATATATAGGGGTGGAGGGGGCTGGTTTCTTGCCCTCCAAGTCCATTGGGGCGTTGGCAAAGGTGGGGGAAAGAAATCCCATCATTTCCCTTCCCCACCGATTGTTATCCCCCTTTTTTAGGGATCTTGATCTTATCCCTTCGGGATGTGATCTTATTCCTTCTAAGGTGGGATCTTGGTGCGCCTTGACCAGGGGTGTGGGGCCTTGCCCCCACTACCCACGTTCATGTGGGTCCCCCATGCAGGTGGGCCCCACTTCGGAACCTTCTAGAACCTTCCCGGTACAATACCGAAAAATCCCGAACATTTTTCGGTGGCCAAAATAGGACTTCCCATATATAAATCTTTACCTCCGGACCATTCCGGAACTCCTCATGGCGTCCGGGATCTCATCCGGGACTCCAAACAACTTTCGGTTAACCGCATACTAATATCTCTACAACTCTAGCATCACCGAACCTTAAGTGTGTAGACCCTACGGGTTCGGGAGACATGCAGACATGACCGAGACGACTCTCCAGTCAATAACCAACAGCGGGATCTGGATACCCATGTTGGCTCCCACATGTTCCACGATGATCTCATCGGATGAACCACGATGTCGAGGATTCAATCAATCCCGTATACAATTCCCTTTGTCAATCGGTACGTTACTTGCCCGAGATTCGATCGTCGGTATTCCAATACCTTGTTCAATCTTGTTACCGGCAAGTCACTTTACTCGTACCGTAATGCATGATCCCGTGACCAAACACTTGGTCACATTGAGCTCATTATGATGATGCATTACCGAGTGGGCCCAGAGATACCTCTCCGTCATACGGAGTGACAAATCCCAGTCTCGATTCGTGCCAACCCAACAGACACTTTCGGAGATACCCGTAGTGCACCTTTATAGCCACCCAGTTACGTTGTGACGTTTGGCACACCCAAAGCACTCCTATGGTATCCGGGAGTTGCACAATCTCATGGTCTAAGGAAATGATACTTGACATTTGGAAAAGCTCTAGCAGACGAACTACACGATCTTGTGCTATGCTTAGGATTGGGTCTTGTCCATCACATCATTGTCCTAATGATGTGATCCCGTTATCAACGACATCCAATGTCCATGGTCAGGAAACCGTAACCATCTATTGATCAACGAGCTAGTCAACTAGAGGCTCACTAGGGACATGTTGTGGTCTATGTATTCACACATGTATTACGGTTTCCGGATAACACAATTATAGCATGAACAATAGACAATTATCATGAACAAGGAAATATAATAATAACCATTTTATTATTGCCTCTAGGGCATATTTCCAACAGTCTCCCACTTGCACTAGAGTCAATAATCTAGTTCACATCGCCATGTGATTAACACTCATAGTCCACATCGCCATGTGACTAACACTCAATGAGTTCTAGGGTTTGATCATGTTATGCTTACGAGAGAGGTTTTAGTCAACGGGTCTGCAACATTCAGATCCGTGTGTGCTTTACAAATCTCTATGTCATCTTGTAGATGTAGCTACCACGCGCTACTTGGAGCTATTCCAAATAACTGCTCTACTATACGAATCCGGTTTACTACTCAGAGTCATCCGGATTAGTGTCAAAGTTTGCATCGACGTAACCCTTTATGACGAACTCTTTTACCACCTCCATAATCGAGAAAATTCCTTAGTCCACCAGTTACTAAGGATAAGTTCGGCCGCTGTCATGTGATCCATTCCTGGATCACTCTTGTACCCCTTGACTGACTCATGGCAAGGCACACTTCAGGTGCGGTACACGGCATAGCATATTGAAGAGCCTACGTCTTAAGCATAGGGGACGACCTTCGTCCTTTCTCTCTCTTCTGCCGTGGTCAGGTCTTGAGTCTTACTCAATACTCACACCTTGTAACACAGCCAAGAACTCCTTCTTTGCTGATCTATTTTGAACTCCTTCAAAATCTTGTCACGGTACGTATTCATTTGAAAGTACTATTAAGCGTTTTTGATCCATCCTTATAGATCTTGATGCTCAATGTTCAAGTAGCTTAATCCAGGTTTTCCATTGAAAAACACTTTTCAAATAACCCTGTATGCTTTCCAGAAATTCTACATCATTTCTGATCAACAATATGTCAACAACATATACTCATCAGAAATTCTATAGTGCTCCCACTCACTTCTTTGGAAATACAAGTTTCTCATGAACTTTGTATAAACCCAAAATCTTTGATCATCTCATCAAAGCGTTCATTCCAACTCCGAGATGCTTACTCCAATCCTTAGAAGGATTGCTGGAGCTTTGCATACTTGTTAGCATCTTTCAGGATTGACAAAACCTTCTGGTTGTATCACATACAACCTTTCCTCAAGAAAATCGTCGAGGAAACAATGTTTTGACATCCTATCTGCAAGATTTCATAAATAATGCAGTAACTGCTAATATAATTCTAACAGACTCTTAGCATCGCTACGAGTGAGAAAGTCTCATCGCAGTCAACTCCTTGAACTTGCCGGAAAACATCTTAACGACAAGTCGAGCTTTCTTAATGGTGACACTTACCATCATTGTCTGTCTTCCCTTTAAAATCCATCTGTACCCAACAGCCTTACGACCATCAAGTAGTTCTTTCAAAGTCTATACTTTGTTTTCATACATGGATCCTCTCGGATTTTATGGCCTCAAGCCATTCGTCGGAATCCGGGCCCACCATCGCTTCTCCATAGCTCGTAGGTTCATTGTTGTCTAGCAACATGACTTCCAAGACAGGATTACGTACCACTCTGAACTAGTACGCATCCTTGTCGTCCTATGAGGTTTGGTAGTGACTTGATCTGAAGTTTCATGATCACTATCATAAGCTTCCACTTTAATTGGTGTAGGTGCCACAGGAACAACTTCCTGTGCCCTGCTACACATTAGTTGAAGTGACGGTTCAATGACCTCATCAAGTCTCCACCATCCTCCCACTCAATTCTTTCGAGAGAAACTTTTCCTCGAGAAAGGACCCGTTTCTAGAAACAATCACTTTTGCTTCCAGATCTGAAATAGGAGGTATACCCAACTATTTTGGGTATTCTATGAAGATGCATTTATCCGCTTTGGGTTCGAGCTTATCACCCTGAAACTTTTTCACATAAGCGTCGCAGCCCCAAACTTTTAAGAAACGACAGCTTAGGTTTCTCTAAACCATAGTTCATACGGTGTCGTCTCAACGGAATTGCGTGGTGCCCTATTTAAAGTGAATGCGGTTGTCTCTAATGCCTAACCCATAAACGATAGTTGTAATTCGATAAGAGACATCATGGTATGCACCATATCCAATAGGGTGCAGTTATGATGTTCGGACACACCATCACAATATGGTGTTCCAGGCGGTATTAGTCGTGAAACAATTTCCACAATTTCTTAATTGTGTGCCAAACTCGTAACTCAGATATTCATCTCTATGATCATATCACAGACATTTTATCCTCTTGCCACGATGATCTTCAACTTCACTCTGAAATTACTTGAACCTTTCAATAATTCAGACTTGTGTTTCATCAAGTAAATATTCTCAACATCTACTCAAATCATCTGTGAAGTAAGAACATAACGATATCCACTGCGTGCCTCAGCACTCATTGGACTGCACACATCAAATGTATTACTTCCAACAAGTTGCTCTCTTGTTCCATCTTACTGAAAACGAGGCCTTTCAGTCATCTTGCCCATGTGGTATGATTTGCATGTCTCAAGTGATTCAAAATCAAGTGAGTCCATATGATCCATCTGTATGGACTTTCTTCATGCATATATACTAATAGACATGGTTCGCATGTCTCAATCTTTTCAAAAAACGAGTGAGTCCAAAGATCCATCAACATGGAGCTTCTTCATGCGTTTTATACCAATATGACTCAAGTGGCAGTGCCACAAGTATGTGGTACTATCATTACTATCTTATATCTTTTGGCATGAACATGTGTATCACTACGATCGAGATTCAATAAACCATTCATTTTAGGTGCAAGACCATTGAAGGTATTATTCAAATAGACTGAGTAACCATTATTCTCCTTTAATGAATAACCGTATTGTGATAAACATAATCCAATCATGTCTATGCTCAACGCAAACACCAAATAACAATTATTCAGGTTTAACCCCAATCTCGATGGTAGAGGGAGCATGCGATGCTTGATCACATCAACCTTCGAAACACTTCCAACACATATCGTCATCTCACCTTTAGCTAGTCTCCGTTTATTCCGCAGCTTTTATTTCGAGTTACTAACACTTAGCAACCGAACCGGTATCTAATACCCTGGTGCTACTAGGAGTACTAGTAAAGTACACATTAATATAATGTATATCCAATATACTTCTGTCGACCTTGCCAGCCTTCTCATCTACGAAGTATCTAGGGTAGTTCTGCTTCAGTGACCGTTCCCCTCATTTCAGAAGCACTTAGTCTCGGGTTTGGGTTCAACCTTGGGTTTCTTCACTAGAGCAGCAACTGATTTGCCGTTTCATGAAGTATCCCTTCTTGCCCTTGCCCTTCTAGAAACTAGTGGTTTTACTAACCATCAACAATTGATGCTCCTACTTGATTTCTACTTTCGCGGTGTCAAACATCACGAGTTGCTCAAGGATCATCATGTCTATCCCTGATATGTTATAGTTCATCACGAAGCTCTAATAGCTTGGTGGCAGTGACTATGGAGAACCATCACTATCTCATCTGGAAGATTAACTCCCACTCGATTCAAGTGATTGTAGTACTCAGACAATCTGAGCACATGCTCAACGATTGAGCTTTTCTCCCTTAGTTTGCAGGCTTAAGAAACTTGTCAGAGGTCTCATACCTCTTGACGTGGGCACTAGTCTGAAATCCCAATTTCAGTCTTTGGAACATCTCATATGTTCTGCGACGTTTCAAAACCGTCTTTGGTGCCACAATTTTAAACCGTTCAACATTACGCACTGAACTATCACGTAGTCATCAAAACGTGTATGTCAGATGTTCACAACATCCACAAACGATGCTCGAGGTTCAGCACACCGAGCGGTGCATTAAGGACATAAGCCTTCTGTGCAGCAATGAGGACAATCCTCAGTTTATGGACCCAGTCCGCATAATTGCTACTATCAACTTTCAACTAAATTTTCTCTAGGAACATATCTTAGTAGAACTAAAGTGTAAGCTACGACATTATTTGCAAAGACCTTTTGACTATGTTCATGATAATTAAGTTCATCTGATTATTTAATGAACTCCCACTTAGATAGACATCCCTCTAGTCATCTAAGTGATACATGATCCGAATCGACTAGGCCGTGTCCGATCATCACGTGAGACGGACTAGTCATCATCGGTGAACATCTCCATGTTGATCGTATCTACTATACGACTCATGTTCGACCTTTCGGTCTCTTGTGTTCCGAGGCCATGTCTGTACATGCTAGGCTCGTCAAGTCAACCTAAGTGTTTTGCTTGTGTTCCGCGGCCATGTCTGTACATGCTAGGCTCGTCAACACCCGTTGTATGCGAATGTTAGAATCTATCACACCCGATCATCACGTGGTGCTTCGAAACAACGAACCTTCGCAACAATGCACAGTTAGGGGGGAACAGATCTCTTGAAATTTTAGTGAGGGATCATCTTATTTATGCTACCGTCGTTCTAAGCAAATAAGATGTAAACATGACAAACATCACATGCAAATCATAAAGTGACATGATATGGCCAATATCATCTTGCGCCTTTGATCTCCATCTTCGAGGCGCGGCATGGTCTCCTTCGTCACCGGCATGACACCATGATCTCCACCATCGTGTCTTCATGAAGTTGTCTCGCCAACTATTACTTCTACTACTATGGCTAATGGTTAGCAATAAAGTAAAGTAATTACATGGCGTTTTCATTGACACGCAGGTCATACAATAAATTAAGACAACTCCTATGGCTCCTGCCGGTTGTCATACTCATCGACATGCAAGTCGTGATTCCTATTACAAGAACATGATCAATCTCATACATCACATATATAATTAATCACATCCTTTTGGCCATATCACATCACATAGCATACCCTGCAAAAACAAGTTAGACGTCTTCTAATTGTTGTTGCATGTTTTACGTGGCTGCTATGGGTTTCTAGCAAGAACGTTTCTTACCTACGCAAAAGCCACAACGGTGATATGCCAATTGCTATTTACCCTTCATAAGGACCCTTTTCATCGAATCTGATCTGACTAAAGTGGGAGAGACAGACACCCGCTAGCCACCTTATGCATCAAGTGCATGTCAGTCGGTGGAACCTGTCTCACGTAAGAGTACGTGTAAGGTCGGTCCGGGCCGCTTCATCCCACAATGCCGCCGAATCAAGATAAGACTAGTAACGGTAAGCAAATTGAACAAATCATCGCCCACAACTACTTTGTGTTCTACTCGTGCATAGAATCTACGCATAAACCTGGCTCATGATGCCACTGTTGGGGATCGTAGCAGAAATTTAAAATTTTCTACCTATCACCAAGATCAATCTATGGAGTCATCTAGCAACGAGAGAGAGGGGAGTGCATCTACATACCCTTGTAGATCGCGCGCGGAAGCGTTCAAGAGAACGGGGTTGATGGAGTCATACTCGTCGTGATCCAAATCACCGATGATCCTAGCGCCGAACGGACGGCACCTCCGCGTTCAACACACGTACGGAGTGGGGACGTCTCCTCCTTCTTGATCCAGCAAGGGGGGAGGAGAAGTTGATGGAGATCCAGCAGCACGACAGCGTGGTGGTGGAAGTAGCGGGATCCCGGCAGGGCTTCGCCAAGCGCAAGCGGGGAGGAAGAGGTGTCACGGGAGGGAGGGAGGCGCCAGGGCTTCGGGTGCTGCTCCCATGCGCCTCCCCACTATATATAGGGGTGGAGGGGGCTGGTTTCTTGCCCTCCAAGTCCATTGGGGCGTTGGCAAAGGTGGGGGAAAGAAATCCCATCATTTCCCTTCCCCACCGATTGTTATCCCCCTTTTTTAGGGATCTTGATCTTATCCCTTCGGGATGTGATCTTATTCCTTCTAAGGTGGGATCTTGGTGCGCCTTGACCAGGGGTGTGGGGCCTTGCCCCCACTACCCACGTTCATGTGGGTCCCCCCATGCAGGTGGGCCCCACTTCGGAACCTTCTAGAACCTTCCCGGTACAATACCGAAAAATCCCGAACATTTTCCGGTGGCCAAAATAGGACTTCCCATATATAAATCTTTACCTCCGGACCATTCCGGAACTCCTCATGGCGTCCGGGATCTCATCCGGGACTCCGAACAACTTTCGGTTAACCGCATACTAATATCTCTACAACTCTAGCGTCACCGAACCTTAAGTGTGTAGACCCTACGGATTCGGGAGACATGCAGACATGACCGAGATGACTCTCCGGTCAATAACCAACAGCGGGATCTGGATACCCATGTTGGCTCCCACATGTTCCACGATGATCTCATCGGATGAACCACAATGTCGAGGATTCAATCAATCCCGTATACAATTCCCTTTGTCAATCGGTACGTTACTTGCCCGAGATTCGATCGTCGGTATCCCAATACCTTGTTCAACTCGTTATCGGCAAGTCACTTTACTCGTACCGTAATGCATGATCCCGTGACCAAGCACTTGGTCACATTGAGCTCATTATGATGATGCATTACCGAGTGGGCCCAGAGATACCTCTCCGTCATACAGAGTGACAAATCCCAGTCTCGATTCGTGTCAACCCAACAGACACTTTTGGAGATACCCGTAGTGCACCTTTATAGCCACCAAGTTACGTTGTGACGTTTGGCACACCCAAAGCACTCCTATGGTATCCGGGAGTTGCACAATCTCATGGTCTAAGGAAATGATACTTGACATTTGGAAAAGCTCTAGCAGACGAACTACACGATCTTGTGCTATGCTTAGGATTGGGTCTTGTCCATCACATCATTCTCCTAATGATGTGATCCTGTTATCAACGACATCCAATGTCCATGGTCAGGAAACCGTAACCATCTATTGATCAACGAGCTAGTCAACTAGAGGCTCACTAGGGACATGTTGTGGTCTATGTATTCACACATGTATTACGGTTTCCGGATAACACAATTATAGCATGAACAATAGACAATTATCATGAACAAGGAAATATAATAATAACCATTTTATTATTGCCTCTAGGGCATATCTCCAACAACTATAAGCCTTGCAAGCAATGTGACTAATGAGTTAGTTGTGGGATGATGCATTATGGAACGAGTAAAGAGACTTGCCGGAAACGAGATTGAACTAGGTATTGAGATACCGACGATCGAATCTCGGGCAAGTAACATACCGATGACAAAGGGAACAACGTATGTGGTTATGCGGTTTGACCGATAAAGATCTTCGTAGAATATGTGGGAGCCAATATGAACATCCAGGTTCCGCTATTGGTTATTGACCGAAGACGTGTCTCGGTCATGTCTACATAGTTCTCGAACCCGTAGGGTCCGCACGCTTAACGTTCGGTGATGATCGGTATTATGAGTTTATGTGTTTTTGATGTACCGAAGGTAGTTCAGAGTCCCGGATATGATCACGGACATGACAAGGAGCCTCGAAATGGTCAAGACATAAAGATTGATATATTGGACGACTATATTTAGACACCGGAAGTGTTCCGGGTGATTTCAGAGAAAACCAGAGTGCCGGAGGGTTACCGGAACCCCCCCGGGGAACTAGTGGGCCTAGATGGGCCTTAGTGGAGATAGAGAGGGGCTGCCAGGGCAGGCCGCGCACCCCCTCCCCCTTGAGTCTGAATTGGACTAGGAGGGGGGTGGCGCCCCCCTTTTTCTTCCCCTCTCCCACTCCTTCCTCCCCCCTCCTAGTAGGACTAGGAAAGGAGGAATCCTACTCCTACTAGGAGGAGGATTCCTCCCCTCCTTGGCGCGCCCTAGGGCCGGCCGGCCTCCCCCTTGCTCCTTTATATACGGGGGCAGTGGGCACCCTAGAACACACAACAGACAACTGTCTTAGCCGTGTGCGGTGCCCCCCTCCACCATAATCCACCTCGGTCATATCGTCGTAGTGCTTAGGCGAAGCCCTGTGCCGGTAACTTCATCATCACCGTCATCATGCCATTGTGCTGATGAAGCTCTCCCTCGATACTCAGTTGGATCGAGAGTTTGTGGGACGTCACCGAGCTGAACGTGTGCAGATCGCGGAGGTGCCGTACTTTCGGTACTAGGATCGGTCGGATCGTGAAGACGTACGACTACATCAACCGCGCTGCCATAACGCTTCCGCTTTCAGTCTACGAGGGTACGTGGACTACACTCTCCTCTCACGCTACTATGCATCTCCTGTTGGGGAACGTAGTAATTTCAAAAAAATTCCTACGCACACGCAAGATCATGGTGATGCATAGCAACGAGAGGGGAGAGTGTTGTCTTCGTACCCTCATAGACCGTAAGCGGAAGCGTTTATCAACGCGGTTGATGTAGTCGTACACCTTCACGATCCGTCCCGATCAAGTACCGAATGTACGGCACCTCCGAGTTCTGCACACGTTCGTCTCGGTGACGTCCTCGCCTTCTCGATCCAGCAAGAGGGGCGAAGTAGTAGATGAGTTCCGGCAGCACGACGGCGTGGTGACGGTGTTGGTGAAGAACAATCTTCGCAGGGCTTCGCCTAAGCACTACGAAAACTAGGACGGAGGATAAACTAGAGGAGACGGGGTTGCCGGCACACGGCTTGGTGTTTCTTGATGTGTCTTGGGTGCTAGCCCTACCCCTCTATTTTTATGTTGAGCCTTGGGGTCGAAACTTGGAGTAAAAGCCTCCACAAAGTCGGTTTCACCCGAAAGGCAAGAGTCCTTCTCGGACTCCAGGGCCAGACGCCAGGGTTCCCGGCGTCTGGACCCAGACGCCAGGGACCCTGGCGTCTAGCCCCTAGACTCCGCAAAACTTCCTTTTGCGCTTTCCAAAAACCTCGTGGGCTTTCCCCTTTGGCCCAGATAAAGTGTTCTTGTGCCCAAACATTTCGGGAAACATCCAGAACCCCTTTCGATGGATTCCAGAACCTTTCCGGAGATCAAACACTACTATCCACATATCAATCTTTACTTCCGGACCATTCCAGAGTTCCTCATCATATCCATGATCTCATCCAGAACTCCGAACAACATTCGGTCACCAACATACATAACTCATAGTACTATATCGTCAACGAACGTTAAGCGTGCGGACCCTACGAGTTCGAGAACTATGTAGACATGACCGAGACACCTCTCTGGTCAATAACCAATAGCGGGACCTGGATGCCCATATTGGCTCCTACATATTCTACGAAGATCTTTATCGGTCAGACCGCATAACAACATATGTTGTTCCCTTTGTCATTGGTATGTTACTTGCCCGAGATTCAATTGTCGGTATCTCAATACCTAGTTCAATCTCGTTACCGGCAAGTCTCTTTACTCGTTTTGTAATACATCATCCCGCAACTAACTCATTAGTTGCAATGCTTGCAAGGCTTATAGTGATGTGCATTACCGAGTGGGCCCAAAGATACCTCTCCGATAATCGGAGTGACAAATCCTAATCTCGAAATACGCCAACCCAACAAGTACCTTCGGAGACACCTGTAGAGCATCTTTATAATCACCCAGTTACGTTGTGACGTTTGGTAGCACACAATGTGTTCCTCGGATAAACGGGAGTTGCATAATCTCATAGTCATAGCAACATGTATAAGTCATGAAGAAAGCAATAACAACATATTAAACGATCGAGTGCTAAGCTAACGGAATGGGTCAAGTCAATCACATCATTCTCCTAATGATGTGATCCCATTAATCAAATGACAACTCATGTCTATGGCTAGGAAACATAACCATCTTTGATCAACGAGCTAGTCAAGTAGAGGCATACTAGTGACACTTTGTTTGTCTATGTATTCACACAAGTATTATGTTTCCGGTTAATACAATTCTAGCATGAATAATAAACATTTATCATGAAATAAGGAAATAAATAATAACTTTATTATTGCCTCTAGGGCATATTTCCTTCATCTCCTAGATGGATCTTGCGTGTGCGTAGGATTTTTTTTGAAATTACAGCGTTCCCCAACAGTGATATCAGAGCCAGGTCTATGCGTAGATGTTATATGCACGAGTAGAACACAAAGAGTTGTGGGCGATAATAGTCAAACTGCTTACCAGCATGTCATACTTTGATTCGGCGGTATTGTTGGATGAAGCGCTTCAGACCGACATTACGCTTATGCATACGCGAGACTGGTTCTACCGACGTGCTTCGCACACAGGTGGCTAGTGGGAGTCTGTTTCTCCAACTTTAGTTGAATCGAGTGTGACTACGCCCGGTCCTTGTTGAAGGTTAAAACATCACACTTGATGAAAAATCGTTGTGGTTTTGATGCATAGGTAAGAACGGTTCTTGCTAAGCCCGTAGCAGCCACGTAAAACATGCAACAACAAAGTAGAGGACGTCTAACTTGTTTTTGCAGGGCATGTTGTGATGTGATATGGTCAAGACGTGATGAGATATAAATTATTGTATGAGATGATCATGTTTTGTTAAAGTTATCGACAACTGGCAGTAGCCTTATGGTTGTCTCTTTATTGCATAAGATGCAAGCACCATATAATTGCTTTAATTTATCGCTATGCGATAGCAATAGTTGCAAAAGCAATAGTTGGGGAGACGACCATGTGACGACACGTTGATAGAGATCAAGATGATGGATATCATGGTGTCATGCCAGTGACAATGGAGATCATGACGGTACTTTGGAGATGGAGATCAAAGGCACAAGATGATGATGGCCATATCATGTCACATATTTTGTTTGCATGTGATGTTTATCTTTTATGCATCTTATTTTGCTCAGTATGATGGTAGCTTTATAAGATGATCCCTTACTAAAATTTCAAGGTATAAGTGTTCTCCCTGAGTATGCACCGTTCCGACAGTTCTTCGTGCTGAGACACCACGTGATGATTGGGTGTGATAAGCTCTACGTTCACATACAACCGGTGCAAGCCAGTTTTGCACACGCAGAATACTCGGGTTAAACTTGACGAGCCTAGCATATGCATATATGGCCTCGGAACACTGAGACCGAAAGGTCAAGCGTGAATCATATAGTAGATATGATCAACATAGTGATGTTCACCATTGAAAATTTCTCCATCTCACGTGATGATCGGACATGGTTTAGTTGATATAGATCACGTGATCATTTAGATGACTAGAGGGATGTCTTGAAGGAAATATGCCCTAGAGGCAATAATAAAGTTATTATTTATTTCCTTATATCATGATAAATGTTTATTATTCATGCTAGAATTGTATTAACCGGAAACATAATACTTGTGTGAATAGACAAACAGAGTGTCACTAGTATGCCTCTACTTGACTAGCTCGTTGATCAAAGATGGTTATGTTTCCTAGCCATAGACATGAGTTGTCATTTGATTAACGGGATCACATCATTAGGAGAATGATGTGGTTGACTTGACCCATTCCGTTAGCTTAGCACTTGATCGTTTAGTATTCTGCTATTGCTTTCTTCATGACTTATACATGTTCCTATGACTATGAGATTATGCAACTCCCGTTTACCGGAGGAACACTTTGTGTGCTACCAAACGTTACAACGTATCTGGGTGATTATAAAGGCGAGCTACAGGTGTCTCCAAACGTACTTGTTGGGTTGGCGTATTTTGAGATTAGGATTTGTCACTCCAATTGTCGGAGAGGTATCTCTGGGCCCACTCGGTAATACACATCACTATAAGCCTTGCAAGCATTGTAACTAATGAGTTAGTTGCGGGATGATGTATTACGGAACGAGTAAAGAGACTTGCCAGTAACGAGATTGAACTAGGTATTGAGATACCGATGATCGAACCTCGGGCAAGTAACATACCGATGACAAAGGGAACAACGTATGTTGTTATGCGGTTCGACCGATAAAGATCTTCATAGAATATGTAGGAGCCAATATGGGCATCCAGGTTCCGCTATTGGTTATTAACCAGAGAGGTGTCTCGGTCATGTCTACATAGTTCTCGAACCCGTAGGGTCCGTACGCGTAACGTTCGTTGACGATATAGTATTATATGAGTTATGTATGTTGGTGACCGAATATTGTTCGGAGTCCCGGATGAGATCACGGACATGACGAGGAGCTCCGGAATGGTCCGGAGGTAAAGATTCATATATTGGATGATATGGTTAGGCCAAGGGGTCAGGCCCACGGGGCTATAAGTCGGTGCAAAAGGAGTTTTGTGGAGGCCAGGGGGCCAAACGCCGGAGACCCTGGCGTCTGGCCCTGGGCCAGACGCCGAGGCCCATGGCGTCTGGGCCAGATGCCAAGGATTGTGGCGTTTGGTCCTGGAGTCCGAGTGGGACTCTTGCCTTTCGGGCAAAACCGACTTTGAGGAGGCTTTTGCTCCAAGTTTCGACCCCAGGGCTCAACATATAAATAGAGGGGCAGGGCTAGCACCAAAGACACATCAAGAAACACCAAGACGTGTGCCGGCTACCCCGTCCCCTCTAGTTTATCCTCCGTCATAGTTTTCGTAGTGCTTAGGCGAAGCCCTACGGAGATTGTTCTTCACCAACACCGTCACCACGCCGTCGTGCTGCCGGGAACTCATCTACTACTTCGCCCCTCTTGCTAGATCGAGAAGGCGAGGACGTCATCAAGCTGAATGTGTGCTGAACGCGGAGGTGCCGTACATTCGGTACTTGATCGGGACGGATCGTGAAGGTGTACGACTACATCAACCGCGTTGATAAACGCTTCCGCTTACGGTCTACGAGGGTACGTAGACAACACTCTCCCCTCTCGTTGCTATGCATCACCATGATGCTGCGTGTGCGTAGGAATTTTTTTGAAATTACTACGTTCCCCAACAGTGGCATCCGAGCCAGGTTCTATGCGTAGATGTTATATGCACGAGTAGAACACAAGTGAGTTGTGGGCGATACAAGTCATACTGCTTACCAGCATGTCATACTTTGGTTCGGCGGTATTGTTGGATGAAGCGGCCCGAACCGACATGACACGTATGCTTACGCGAGACTGGTTCTACCGACGTGCTTTGCACACAGGTGGCTGGCGGGCGTCAGTTTCTCCAAATTTAGTTGAACCGAGTGTGGCTACGCCCGATCCTTGAGAATGTTAAAACAACACTAACTTGACGAACTATTGTTGTGGTTTTGATGCGTAGGTAAGAACGTTCTTGCTCAGCCCGTAGCAGCCACGTAAAACTTGCAACAACAAAGTAGAGGACGTCTAACTTGTTTTTGCAGGGCATGTTGTGATGTGATATGGTCAAGACATGATGCTATATTTTATTGTATGAGATGATCATGTTTTGTAACCGAGTTATCAGCAACTGGCAGGAGCCATATGGTTGTCGCATTATTGTATGCAATGCAATCGCCCTGTAATTTCTTTACTTTATAACTAAGCGGTAGTGATAGTCGTAGAAGCAATAGTTGGCAAGACGATAACGATGCTACGATGGAGATCAAGGTGTCGCGCCGGTGACGATGGTGATCATGACGGTGCTTCGGAGATGGAGATCACAAGCACAAGATGATGATGGCCATATCATATCACTTATATTGATTGCATGTGATGTTTATCTTTTATGCATCTTATTTTGCTTAGATCGACGATAGCATTATAAGATGATCTCTCACTAAATTTCAAGGTATAAGTGTTCTCCCTGAGTATGCACCATTGCGAAATTTCTTCGTGCTGAGACACCACGTGATGATCGGGTGTGATAAGCTCTACGTTCAAATACAACGGGTGCAAGACAGTTTTGCACACGCGGAATACTCAGGTTAAACTTGACGAGCCTAGCATATGCAGATATGGCCTCGGAACACTGGAGACCGAAAGGTCGAGCGTGAATCATATAGAAGATATGATCAACATAGTGATGTTCACCATTGAAAACTACTCCATCTCACATGATGATCGGACATGGTTTAGTTGATATGGATCACGTGATCACTTAGATGATTAGAGGGATGTCTATCTAAGTGGGAGTTCTTAAGTAATATGATTAATTGAACTTTAATTTATCATGAACTTAGTCCTGATAGTATTTTGCATATTATGTTGTAGGTCAATAGCTCGCGTTGTTGCTTCCACCAAGTACTTTGCCTACAAGATGGAGGAGAATTGCTCAGTTAGTGAGCATGTGCTCAGATTGTCTAGGTACTACAATTGCTTGAATCAAGTGGGAGTTAATCTTCCAGATAAGATATTAATTGACAAATTTCTCTAGTCACTATCACCAAGTTACTAGAACTTCGTGATGAACTATAATATGCAAGGGATGACGAAAACAATTCCCAAGCTCTTCGCTATGCTAAAATTGGCGAAGGTAGAAATCAAGAAAAACATCAAGTGTTGATGGTTGACAAGACCACTAGTTTCAAGAAAAAGGGCAAAGGGAAGAAGGGGAACTTCAAGAAGAACGGCAAGCAAGTTGCTGCTCAAGTGAAGAAGCCCAAGTCTGGACCTAAGCCTGAGACTAAGTGCTTCTACCGCAAAGGGACTGGTCACTGGAAGCGGAACTACCCCAAGTATTTGGTGGATAAGAAGGATGGAGAAGTGAACAAGCTATATTTGATATACATGTTATTGATGTGTACTTTACTAGTGCTTATAGCAACCCCTTGGTATTTGATACTGGTTCAGTTGCTAAGAGAAGTAACTCGAAGCGGGAATTGTAGAATGAACAGAGACTAGTTAAGGGTGAAGTGACGATGTGTGTTGGAAGTGGTTCCAAGATTGATATGATCATCATCGCACACTACCTATACTTTCGGGATTAGTGTTGAACCTAAATAAATGTTATTTGGTGTTTGCGTTAAGCATGAATATGATTTGATCATGTTTATTGCAATATGTTTATTCATTTAAAATCAGAGAATAATTGTTATTCTATTTACATGAATAAAACCTTCGATGGTCATACACCCAATGAAAATAATTTGTTGGATCTCGATCGTAATGATACACATATTCATAATATTGAAGCCAAAAGATGCAAAGTTAATAATGATAGTGCAACTTATTTGTGGCACTGCCGTTTAGGTCATATTGGTGTAAAGCGCATGAAGAAACTCCATGCTGATGGGCTTTTGGAATCACTTGATTATGAATCACTTGATGCTTGCGAACCATGCCTTATGGGAAAGATGACTAAGACTCCGTTCTCCGGAACAATGGAGCGAGCAACTGACTTGTTGGAAATAATACATACTGATGTATATGGTCCGGTGAGTGTTGAGGCTCGCGGCGGGTATCATTATTTCCTGACCTTCACAGATGATTTGAGCAGATATGGGTATATCTACTTAATGAAACTGAAACAGTTGAAAAGTTCAAAGAATTTCAGAGTGAAGTGGAGAATCATTGTAACAAGAAAATAAAGTCTTTCTGCGATTTGATCGCGGAGACGAATATTTGAGTTATGAGTTTGGCCTTCAATTAAAACAATGTGGAATAGTTTCACAAACTCATGCCACCTGGAACACCACAGCATAATGGTGTGTTCGAACGTCATAACCGTACTTTATTGGATATAGTACAATCTATGATGTCTCTTACCGATTTATCACTATCGTTTTGGGCTTATGCATTAGAGACAGCTGCATTCACGTTAAATAGGGCACCATCTAAATCCGTTGAGACGACACCTTATGAACTGTGGTTTGGCAAGAAACCAAAGTTGTCGTTTCTTAAAGTTTCGGGTTGCAATGCTTATGTGAAAAAGTTTCATCCTGATAAGCTCAAACCCAATTCGGAGAAATGTGTCTTCATAGGATACCCAAAGGAGACAGTTGGGTACACCTTCTATCACAGATCCGAAGGCAAGACATTCGTTGCTAGATGGATCCTTTCTAGAGAAGGAGTTTCTCTCGAAAGAAGTGAGTGGGAGGAAAGTAGAACTTGATGAGGTAACTGTACCTGCTCCCTTATTGGAAAGTAGTTCATCACAAGAAATCTGTTCCTGTGACTCCTACACCAATTAGTGAGGAAGCTAATGATGATCATGTAACTTCAGATCAAGTTATTACTGAACCTCGTAGGTCAACCAGAGTAAGATCCGCACCAGAGTGGTACGGTAATCCTGTTCTGGAGGTCATGTTACTTGACCATGACGAACCTACGAACTATGAGGAAGCGATGATGAGCCCAGATTCCGCGTAATGGTTTGAGGCCATGAAATCTGAGATGGGATCCATGTATGAGAACAAAGTATGGACTTTGGTTGACTTGCCCGATGATCAGCAAGCCATAGAAAATAAATGGATCTTCAAGAGGAAGACGGACGCTGATAGTAGTGTTACTATCTACAAAGCTAGACTTGTCGAAAAAGTTTTTTTACAAAGTTCAAGGTATTGACTACGATGAGATTTTCTCACTCGTATCGATGCTTAAAGTCTGTCCGAATCATGTTAGCAATTGCCGCATTTTATGAAATCTGGCAAATGGATAACAAAACTGCAATCCTTAATGGATTTATTAAAGAAGAGTTGTATATGATGCAACCAGAAGGTTTTGTCGATCCTAAAGGTGCTGACAAAAATGTGCAAGCTCCAGCGATCATCTATAAACTGGTGCAAGCATCTCAGAGTTGGAATATACACTTTGATGAGTTGATCAAAGCATATAGTTTTACACAGACTTACGGTGAAGCCTGTATTTACAAGAAAGTGAGTGGGAGCACTACAGCATTTCTGATAAGTATATGTGAATGACATATTGTTGATCGGAAATAATGTAGAATTTTCTGGAAAGCATAAAGGAGTATTTGAAAGGAGTTTTTCAAAGAAAGACCTCGGTGAAGCTACTTACATATTGAGCATCAAGATCTATAGAGATAGATCAAGACACTTGATAAGATTTTTCAATGAGTACATACCTTGACAAAGATTTTGAAATATTTCAAAATGGAACAGTCAAAGAAGGAGTTCTTGCCTTTGTTTTAAGGTGTGAAGTTGAGTGAAGACTCAAAACCCGACCACGGCAGAAAATAGAAAGAGAATGAAAAGTCATTCCCTATGCCTCAGTCATAGGTTCTATAAAGTATGCTATGCTATGTACCAGATCTATTGTATACCCTACATTGAGTTAGGCAAGGGAGTACAATGGTGATCTTGGAGTAGATCGCTGAACAGCAGTCAAAATTATCCTTAGTGGAATAAGGATATGTTTCTCGATTATGGAGGTGACAAAAGGTTCGTCGTAAACGGTTACGTCGATGCAAGCTTTGACACCGATCTGGATGACTCTAAGTCTCAATCTAGATACATATTGAAAGTGGGAGCTATTAGCTAGAGTAGCTCCGTGCAGAGCATTGTAAACATAGAAATTTGCAAAATACTTACGGATCTGAATGTGACAGACCCGTTGACTAAGATTATCTCACAAGCAAAACATGATCACACCTTAGTACTCTTTGGGTGTTAATCACATAGCGATGTGAACTAGATTACTGACTCTAGTAAACCCTTTGGGTGTTGGTCACATGTCGATGTGAACTATGGGTGTTAACCACATAAAGATGTGAACCATCGATGTTAAATCACATGGCGATGTGAACTATATTATTGACTCTAGTGCAAGTGGGAGACTGAAGCAAATATGCCCTAGAGGCAATAATAAAGTTATTATTTATTTCCTTATATCATGATAAATGTTTATTATTCATGCTAGAATTGTATTAACCGGAAACATAATACTTGTGTGAATACATAGACAAACAGAGTGTCACTAGTATGCCTCTACTTGACTAGCTCGTTGATCAAAGATGGGTATGTTTCCTAGCCATAGACATGAGTTGTCATTTGATTAACGGGATCACATCATTAGGAGAATGATGTGATTGACTTGACCCATTCCGTTAGCTTAGCACTTGATCGTTTAGTATTCTGCTATTGCTTTCTTCATGACTTATACATGTTCCTATGACTATGAGATTATGCAACTCCCGTTTACCGGAGGAACACTTTGTGTGCTACCAAACGTCACAACGTAACTGGGTGATTATAAAGGTGATCTACAGGTGTCTCCAAAGGTACTTGTTGGGTTGGCATATTTCGAGATTAGGATTTGTCACTCCAATTTTCGGAGAGGTATCTCTGGGCCCACTTGGTAATACACATCACTATAAGCCTTGCAAGCATTGTAACTAATGAGTTAGTTGCGGGATGATGTATTACGGAACGAGTAAAGAGACTTGCCGGTAACGAGATTGAACTAGGTATTGAGATACCGACGATCGAACCTCGGGCAAGTAACATACCGATGACAAAGGGAACAACGTATGTTGTTATGCGGTTCAACCGATAAAGATCTTCGTAGAATATGTAGGAGCCAATATGGGCATCCAGGTTCCACTATTGGTTATTGACCAGAGAGGTATCTCGGTCATGTCTACATAGTTCTTGAACCCGTAGGGTCCGCACGCTTAACGTTCGTTGACGATATAGTATTATATGAGTTATGTATGTTGGTGACCGAATGTTGTTCGGAGTCCCGGATGAGATCACGGACATGACGAGGAGCTCCGGAATGGTCCGGAGGTAAATATTCATATGTTGGATGATATGGTTAGGCCAAGGGGTCAGGCCCACGGGGCTATAAGTCGGTGCAAAAGGAGTTTTGCGGAGGCCAGGGGGCCAAACGCCGGAGACCCTGGCGTCTGGCCCTGGGCCAGACGCCGAGGCCCATGGCGTCTGGGCCAGACGCCAAGGATTGTGGCGTTTGGTCCTGGAGTCCGAGTGGGACTCTTGCCTTTCGGGCAAAACCGACTTTGAGGAGGCTTTTGCTCCAAGTTTCGACCCCAGGGCTCAACATATAAATAGAGGGGCAGGGCTAGCACCAAAGACACATCAAGAAACACCAAGTCGTGTGCCGGCTACCCCGTCCCCTCTAGTTTATCCTCCGTCATAGTTTTCGTAGTGCTTAGGCGAAGCCCCGCGGAGATTGTTCTTCACCAACACCGTCACCACGCCGTCGTGCTGCCGGGAACTCATCTACTACTTCGCCCCTCTTGCTGGATCAAGAAGGCGAGGACGTCATCGAGCTGAACGTGTGCTGAACGCGGAGGTGCCATACATTCGGTACTTGATCGGACGGATCGTGAAGGTGTATGACTACATCAACCGCGTTGATAAACGCTTCCGCTTACGGTCTACGAGGGTACGTAGAAAACACTCTCCCCTCTCGTTGCTATGCATCACCATGATCCTGCGTGTGCGTAGGATTTTTTTTGAAATTACTACGTTCCCCAACATGTCTATCTAAGTGGGAGTTCTTAAGTAATATGATTAATTGAACTTTAATTTATCATGAACTTAGTCCTGGTAGTATTAGCATATCTATGTTGTAGATCAATAGCTTGCGATGTAGCTCCCCGTTTATTTTTATATGTTCCTAGAGAAATATAAGTTGAAAGATGATAGTAGCAATGATGCGGACTTGGTCCGTGATCTGAGGATTTTCCTCATTGTTGCACAGAAGAATTATGTCCTTCATGCACCGCTAGGTGATAGACCTATTGCAGGAGCAGATGCAGACGTTATGAACGTTTTGACAAAAGCTTGGTATGATGACTACTTGATAGTTTAGTGCACCATGCTTTACGGCTTAAAACCGGGACTTCAAAAATGTTTTGAACGTCATGGAGCATATAAGATGTTCCAAGAGTTGAAATTAGTATTTCAGACTCATTCCCGTGTCGAGAGGTATGAGACCTCTAACAGTACTTTGCCTACAAGATGGAGGAGAATAGCTCAACCAGTGAGCATGTACTCAGATTGTCTGGGTACTACAATTGCTTGAATCAAGTGGGAGTTAATCTTCCAGATAAGATAGTAATTGACAAAGTTCTCTAGTCACTATCTCCAAGTTACTAGAACTTCATGATGAACTATAATATGCAAGGGATGACGAAAGTAATTCCCGAGCTCTTCGCGATGCTGAAATCGATGAAGGTAGAAATCAAGAAAAAGCATCAAATGTTGATGGTTTACAAGACGACTAATTTCAAGAAAAGGGCAAAGGGATAGAAGGGGAACTTCAAGAAGAACGACAAGCAAGTTGCTGCTCAAGTGAAGAAGCCCAAGTCTGGACCTAAGCCTGAGACTGAGTGCTTCTACTGCAATGGCAATGGTCACTGGAAGTGGAACTATCCTAGATACTTGGCGGATAAGAAGGATGGCAAAGTGAACAAAGGTATATTTGATATACATGTTATTTATGTGTACTTTACATTGTTTATAGCAACCCCTCGACATTTGAAACTGATTCAGTTGCTAAGAGTAGTAACTCGAAACGGGAGTTGCAGAATGAACAGAAACTAGTTAAGGGTGAAGTGATGATGTGTGTTGGAAGTAGTTCCAAGATTGATCTGATCATCATCGCACACTCCCTATACTTTCGGGATTAGTGTTGAACCTAAATAAATGTTATTTGGTGTTTGCGTTGAGCATGAATATGATTTGATCATGTTTATTGCAATACAGTTATTCATTTAAACTAGAGAATAATTGTTGTTCTGTTTACATGAATAAAACCTTCTATGGTCATACACCCAATGAAAACGGTTTGTAGGATCTCGATCGTAGTGATACACATATTCATAATATTGAAGCCAAAAGATGCAAAGTTAATAATGATAGTGCAACTTATATGTGGCACTGCCGTTTAGGTCATATTGGTGTAAAGCGCATGAAGAAACTCCATGCCGATGGGCTTTTGGAATCACTTGATTATGAATCACTTGATGCTTGTGAACCATGCCTCATGGGCAAGATGACTAAGACTCCGTTCTCCGGAACAATGGAGCGAGCAACTGACTTATTGCAAATAATACATACTAATGTATGCGATTCGATGAGTGTTGAGGCTCGCGGCGGGTATCGTTATTTTCTGACCTTCATAGATGATTTGAGTAGATATGGGCATATCTACTTGATGAAACATAAGTCTGAAACGTTTGAAAAGTTCAAAGAATTTCAGAGTAAAGTGGAAAATCATTGTAACAAGAAAATAAAGTTTCTACGATTTGATCACGGAGACGAATATTTGAGTTGCGAGTTTGGTCTTCATTTGAAATGATGTGGAATAGTTTCGCAACTCACGCCACCTGGAACACCACATCGTAATGGTGTGTCCGAACGTCATAATCGTAATTTATCAGATATGGTGCGATCTATGATGTCTCTTACCGATTTATCACTATCGTTTTGGGGTTATGCATTAGAGACAGCTGCATTCACGTTAAATAGGGCACCATCTAAATCCGTTGAGACGACACCATATAAACTGTGGTTTGGCAAGAAACCTAAGCTGTCGTTTCTTAAAGTTTGGGGTTGCGATGCTTATGTGAAAAAGTTTCAGCCCGATAAGCTCAAACCCAAATCGGAGAAGTGCGTCTTCGTAGGATACCCAAAAAGAAACTGTTGGGTATTCCTTCTATCACAGATCCGAAGGCAATTTCTTTGTTGCTAAGAGTGGATCCTTTCTAGAGAAGGAGTTTCTCTTGAAAGAAGTGAGTGGGAGGAAAGTAGAACTTGATGAGGTAGTTGTACCTTCTCCCATATTGGAAAGTAGTTCATCACAGAAATCAGTTCCAGTGATTCCTACACCAATTAGTGAGGAAGCTAATGATGATGATCATGAAACTTCAGATCAAGTTACTACCGAACCTCATAGGTCAACCAGAATAAGATCCGCACCAGAGTGGTACGGTAATCCTGTTCTGGAGGTCATGTTACTTGACCATGACGAACCTATGAACTATGAGGAAGCGATGATGAGCCCAGATTCCGCGAAATGGCTTGAAGCCATGAAATCTGAGATGGGATCCATATATGAGGACAAAGTATGGACTTTGGTTGAATTGCCCGTTGATCGGCAAGCAATAGAGAATAAATGGATCTTCAAGAGGAAGACGGACGCTGATAGTAGTGTTACTATCTACAAAGCTGGAATTGTCACAAAATGTTTTCGACAAGTTCAAGGTGTTGACTACAATGAGATTTTCTCACTCGTATCGATGCTTAAAGTCTGTCCGAATCATGTTAGCAATTGCCGCATTTTATGAAATTTGGAAAATGGATGTCAAAACTACATTCCTTAATGGATTTCTTAAAGAAGAGTTGTATGTGATACAACCAGAAGGTTTTGTCGATCCTAAAGGTGCTGACAAAGTGTGCAAAGCTCCAGCGATCCATCTATGGACTGGTGCAAGCATCTCGGAGTTGGAATATACATTTTGATAGTGTGATCAAAGCATATAGTTTTATACAGACTTACGGTGAAGCCTGTATTTACAAGAAAGTGAGTGGGAGCACTACAACCTTTCTGATAAGTATATGTGAGTGACATATTGTTGATCAGAAATGATGTAGAAATTTCTGTAGAGCATAAAGGTGTGTTTGGAAGGAGTTTTTCAAAGAAAGACCTCAGTGAAGCTGCTTACACATTGAGCATCAAGATCGATAGAGATAGATCAAGACGCTTGATAAGATTTTTCAATGAGTACATACCTTGACAAGATTTTGAAGTAGTTCAAAATGGAATAGTCAAAGAAGGAGTTCTTGCCTGTGTTGCAAGGTGTAAAGTTGAGTAAGACTCAAAACCGACCACAGCAGAAAATAGAAAGAGAATGAAAAGTCATTCCCTATGCCTCAGTCATAGGTTCTATAAAGTATGCTATGCTGTGTACCAGACCTATTGTGTACCTCGCCATGAGTTTGGCAAGAGGGTACAATAGTGATCCAGGAGTGGATCCAATAGTGATTCGGGAACATGATTTTCAGAACAAACGTGATCCAGAGGACTTGGAATGGACGTCAAGCAACTAACGAGGCGGCCACGAGGCACCAGAAAACCTAATTCCACCGCCGCAACCTTCTGTGCCCGTGAGATCCCATCTTGGGGCCTTTTCCGGTGTCCTGTCGGAGGGGGCATCAATCACGGAGGGCTTCTACATCAACACCATAGCCTCTTCGATGATGTGTGAGTAGTTTACCTCAGACCTTCGGGTCCATAGTTATTAGCTAGATGGCTTCTTCTCTCTCTTTGGATCTCAATACAAAGTTCTCCTCGATTCTCTTGGAGATCTATTTGATGTAACTCTTCCTTTTGCGGTGTGTTTGTCGAGATCCGATGAATTGTGGGTTTATGATCCAGATTATCTATGAACAATATTTGAATCTTCTCAGAATTCTTTTATGTATGATTGGTTATCTTTGCAAGTCTCTTCGAATTATCAGTTTGGTTTGGCCTACTAGATTGATCTTTCTTGCAATGGGAGAAGTGCTTAGCTTTGGGTTCAATCTTGCGGTGCTCGATCCCAGTGACAGTAGGGGAAACGGCACGTATTGTATTGTTGCCACCGAGGATAAAAAGATGGGGTTTATATCATATTGCATGAGTTTATCCCTCTACATCATGTCATCTTGCTTAAAGCGTTACTCTGTTCTTATGAACTTAATACTCTAGATGCATGCTGGATAGCGGTCGATGTGTGGAGTAATAGTAGTAGATGCAGGCAGGAGTCGGTCTACTTGTCACGGACGTGATGCCTATATACATGATCATACCTAGATATTCTCATAACTATGCTCAATTCTATCAATTGCTCGACAGTAATTCGTTTACCCACCGTAATACTTATGCTATCTTGAGAGAAGCCACTAGTGAAACCTATGGCCCCCGGGTCTATTTTCCATCATATTAATCTCCCGTCAACAAGCTATTTCTGGCGCCGTTTATTTTGCTTTCTTTACTTTTAGTCTTTATCATAAAAATACCAAAAATATTATCTTATCATCTCTATCAGATCTCACTCTCGTAAGTGACCGTGAAGGGATTGACAACCCCTTTATCACGTTGGTTGCGAGGTTCTTATTTGTTTGTATAGGTGCGTGGGACTCGAGCGCGGTCTCCTACTGGATTGATACCTTGGTTCTCAAAAACTGAGGGAAATACTTACGCTACTTTACTGCATCACCCTTTCCTCTCAAGGGAAAACCAACGCAGTGCTCAAGTGGTAGCAATCTCCTAGATGGATCTTGCGTGTGCGTAGGATTTTTTTGGAAATTACTGCGTTCCCCAAGACCCACAACTAACTCATTAGTCACATTGCTTGCAAGGCTTATTGTGATGTGCATTACTGGGAGGGCCCAGAGATACCTCTCCGACAATCGGAGTGACAAATCCTAATCTCGATCTATGCCAACTCAACAAACATCATCGGAGACACCTGTAGAGCATCTTTATAATCACCCAGTTACGTTGTGACGTTTGATAGCACACTAAGTGTTCCTCCAGTATTTGGGAGTTGCATAATCTCATAGTCAGAGGAACATGTATAAGTCATGATGAAAGCACTAGCAACAAACTAGACAATCATAGTGATAAGCTAACGGATGGGTCTTGTCCATCACATCATTCTCTAATGACGTGATCCCTTTCATCAAATGACAACATATGTCTATGGCTAGGAAACATAACCATCTTTGATAAACAAGCTAGTCAAGTAGAGGCATACTAGGGACACTCTGTTTGTCTATGTATTCACACAAGTACTAAGTTTCCGGTTAATACAATTCTAGCATGAATAATAAACATTTATCATGATATAAGGAAATGTAAATAACAATTTTATTATTGCCTCTAGGGCACATTTCCTTCAGAGAAACATTAAGAGTGGCTTAAGTATACAAATCTAGAACTATGTCTATGCATATGTTACGTAGATCGTACTAGTAGTAAGGACTCTAAACCCCTTGAGAAATGTCGATTACCCAAGCATCACCATTTATTTTATTCTACTTTTATTTATCATTTTAACTTTGGTTAGTAGTTTCGATAAAAAACACCCATTCTTATTGTTCTGTTTGCAACCGATAGAATAGGCTATTTCCATAATACGGTCCAGGTGTGAACGTAGCTGCATCCGCGACAACGTAGTTGCGAGGTTGGTAGTTGTCTGCGCATGTTCCACGTGGGATTGACAAACTCTACTTATCATGAATTGCAATAGTCATGTGCACTTGTAGGTCATCAGCCCCGCAACTCCTAGACGGCTTGTGTAGGTGCCTACACACCCTAGGCATTCCCGGTGCCCCCTCTATCCCGGAGGCTAATATTGTAGGAGATATGCCCTAGAGGCAATAATAAATGATATTATTTATCTCTGAGTTCATAATTATGTTTATGTTCCATGCTATAACTGCAATGATTCTCGAGTCTGCAATATCCACGAGGCTCGGAGGAAGACTCATATGCACGTGTGGAATAATAAACGGTAAGAAGTATTCCTAGTCTGGCCTCTAAGACTAGCTCAAGTTTTGCATGATGGTTCTGTTTTCCTGATCATGGGCATGTCTATGCCAGCAATTTTGAGAGCACAATGTTAAGAGAACATTTGTGTTGAATCGACCCGGATTGATGTTATGCTATGAGATACTTTCATCACAAGTTAATGGTTTATAACACAGAGATAGTTAATGTTTGCATAATTCCTTAGACCATGAGAGTATCGAGTTTCTTCATGCTTGCTTCATGAACTTTGGGGTTTGTTAAACGTCATCCGTAACTGGATGGCTATTACGGCGGCTTACGGGTTCATGGGAAAGTATGTTAAGTAACTTGATAGCTCGAGATTGGGATTTGCTCCTCCGACGATGGAGAGATATACTCGGGCCCTCTCGGTGTTACGGTGTCCATCATCGTCTGGCCAGACACTTTGTGATTTGATCACGGGGATGCCGGAACACGAAACGAGAAAAGAGAACAAAACCGGTAACGAGGTAACTAGCATAGTGGACAAGTTGTTGATCCACGGGAATGCCAACATGTCTCACCTCGGGTATTTGTAACATATCGCGAAGCAACAGGAATAGCACACGGCAACTGGAGGTTCACTCGAATATTTATTCGTGTGGGTATAGGGGTCAATATGGGTGTCCACGGCTCCGATGTTGATCATTGATCGGAAGGGGTTCCGGGTCATGTCTATACTTCACCGAACCTATAGGGTCACACGCTTAAGGGTCATCTATCTGCTGAATACTAGACAGGGAGTCTGAGAGAAAATCACCGAAAAAGTTTCGGACACCGAAAAGTTTCGGACAGCGGAATCGTACCGCAGAGAGAGGTCATCGGATAAGTTTCGATGATACCGAAAAGTTGTTTCGGGATACACCATCAAGTCAAATTGGTTTCGGCACATGCCTGATAATTCTTGGAGGATGCCAGAATCATTCTGGAAGCTTTTTGGAATTTTCTGAGATAAAAACCGGAAATGGTCCGGAGCTGCCGGAGCCACTTCAGATGCGTTTCGCACATGAAAATCACTAAAACCGGAATTGTTTCGGAACGCGTTGAAAATCATTTTAGTGGGTACTGGAAATGTTCTTAGCCCACATAAATATTTTCAGTTCGATCAGACGCTGAAAAATGTCGTCGTGAATAGTGAAAATCAGCTTTATGGTTACTTTATGGAAAGCCACCTTTTGGGGCTTTGTTCCAAAAGATCTTGGGGATGACATGGATGGATAGGAGCCATTTTTTGGGCCCCTCATGGGGGTGTGGCCGTCCACATGGGGTATCCCCCCTTGGGGACCCTCTTGTTCATTGGTTTCACTCCTAGGTCCTTGTGGAAGGACTTCATTCATGTGCATTTTGGGTTTTTTGTGAAACTACCCTACCCCCTTGGGATTTCCTATAAATAGAGGTGGAGGGGCAGCCCTCCACAATCATCCCTTGCTCTCATACACATGCCATGCATTATCTGGCTTCTTCTCTCCCTCCCACGAAAAGAGTTTCGTAGAGTCGTAAGGCTGTCTGGGTTCCGGCAGGAACTAGTTCTGGACGGCGAAGCCCTGCCGGATAGATGACACCGTATGTGTGCAACTCTGTAGAGAGATCGTAGTTTTGGTCTTAGTTCGTGAGTGCCTCCCGGAGGGCTGTCCGTGTGACCGTCCGAGTTTCGAAGGTCCTCCCGAAGGGCTGTCCGAGTGACCATTCGAGTTTCGAAGGTCCTCCCGAAGGGCTGTCCGCGACACCGTCCGGGGGGCTGTTCGACCGCCTCCCGGAGGGCTGTCTGAGGAGAAGATGAGGGTATACATCCTCGCGGTTGGGAGGTTGTAAATCCTAGCTACGGGGATCTGCACCGCCCATCGTCATCGACTCTACTTCCCGCTGCGCTACGAGTTGGTAACGAAAAAGATCAAACCATGTATGCAGTCTCCATAGTGGTCCTGGGCTGGTGCGTAGGTCAGAATTTTTTTGTTTTCTGCTGCGTTACCCTACAGTGGCATCATGAGCCGTGCTATGCGTAGATGCAGGTTGCGATCTAGAATACATAGAGATGTATGGGTATTGCATAATATAATTAGGAAGTAGATGAGATCTATTGCTGAAAATTATTTATGCGGGTGACAGATGAAATCTGTTACCCGACGTTCTTGTTGCTTCCCTAGAATTTGCGTTTCTCAATCTCGAGAAAGCATGGTGGAATTTGACAAAGTTCTGGCAATCCGTGATCCTGATTGATCATGGAAGTGCTATCAGTTCTTTGGGTTCTGCCGTAGTCAAAAGAAAGATGAAATTCGCAGATGAAAGGGCATTGCAGATATGATCTGCACGGGGGTCATGCGTATGACGAAGTTTATTATGGGGCTCGAGATTTAATTATCTCGTGTTTCATACACCCCGAGATGTTAATCTAGCAACTTGAATAATCATACTTGATGATAAAACGTTGGTAGCTGCGGTTTAAGTTAAAACCTTATAAGCCACGTAAAATAAAATTTTGCATAAACCGATTAGAGGCGTCTAACTTGGTTTTGCAGGATGTGCATGTGATGTGGTATAGCAATGCTCATATTCAATTTTATTATGTATGAGACGATTATATGATGTAATTAACATGACCTGCGTGTCATGATTCGGCATGATGGTTGGAGCCATATGATTGTCACTTTAATGACCTGCGTGTCAACCTTAAGTAATGCACTTATTTTATTAGCTATAGAGATAGCAATATTATCTGGTGCATCGACAAGGTGGTGGCAATCTTCGTGAAGGTGAACACCGACGCGAATGCCGAAGACGAAGAAATGAAATACTTCTCCGTCAGAAAGGGCTATACCATATCATGCTATTATGAATTGCCTGAGATGTTTATCCCTTATGATGCACCCTGGTGATCTCTCACTTAAAATATCAAAGTAGTTAGTGTTCATCCAAGTGTAGCACCGTCTGAAATTCGTATCTTTTCGGGGTGCGCCATGTACACATGAGCATGAACGAATCGAGAGGAATGAGGCGGGTGAGGTCAGACCTCGCAGCAAGATCACTTGGTTGTCTTTGACGTTCAGGTAGGAGAGTCCTGAGCTCGGAACACGCCCATCGAAAGATGAACAAGAATCACATAGAGATGTGATCGGCAAGTTGGCCTACCGATTGAAATTTGTGTCATCAGTGATGAACCCGTCAATGGCATCGAATAGAAATATGGATCTTGAATCACTCTAAATCAATTATGAGAGATATTGATTTGAGTGGGAGCGCACTGCTGAATTAGCATGTTTAATTCTCAGTGCAATTAATTATGAACACTGTCTAAGTGTTTCTTGCAAAATAGTTGTAGAATAATGGCTGGCGTTTCCACCTTCCCTGTTAAAATTGAATAGCTGTTAAATATCTGGTTAAAACTTTACGTTTGGTAACGTAATGTGAGGATTGTCCTCAAAAGTGCCGAGAAGGATTTTGTCCTATCGCATGCTTTCCGTATCCTCCCGCTAATGCTATGGATCATGTGACGCCCGTCCTTTGATCCAAAAGCTAGAATTCTGTTACGGTCAAGTGGAATATGTTTGCTTCCATGAAACCCAAACTTCGAAAGTTGGGATAGTTATATGATATTCATTGAACTGAAAATTATTTTCAGATACAAACAAAGCAATGTTTGTTTGCAAGTATTAGTAAAAGTGTTTACTATGCATTTGACTGTTGGGAAAGGGATCGAGAAGAACGCCTGTCATATAATGAAAGGTGAATAAAACAACAACTTAAAGAGAAAGGAAGTGTCCAAAGGGTGTTAGTATGACTTACACGCCTAGGAAGTCCGGGGCTAACGCCACTCTTAAGTTGGGTGCTTCTTTTGCGAGTAGGAGAAATACTAAAAGTTAAATTGTTAGAAGTATAAAGGCAGAAAGAGAGATGACTGGAATATCCAGCTCATATATGAATGTCATACAAGTTTTTGATGTATAGTAGGCTGGTCAAAGATATAGTTCTTGGGAATTATGGTTAAACATGTTAATCACTAATCCTTGGGTATTGTGAGTTAATCACAAAGATACCCGCCCGATTGCATTCTGTTGCGAATCAATGTAAGAGCTACTATGGCCTAAAAATACTAGCCAGAAATGAGGTTAAGGTATACACAGGGAACATAGTAAGTGTTACTATACCTTCCATCGGTGTATTGCCGTCTGTATTTATTTTCATAATTCATTTAGAGTTTTACAAACTCTAGCCCATTGCATAAGGTATCTTGCAAGAAGGTTGTTCATAAGAGAACTTTTTATGTTCGATGTTATGAATAACACAAGGGCCATACTTTCATTATGAATGAGATGTATGTTATGAATATTGATAATAATACAATACCTCTGGGTTTACTTTCATAATTCATTTTAGAGTTTCTTACACTCTAGCCCATTGCATAATGTTTTTTGCAAAAGGGTTGTTCATAAAAGAACAATTGTTGTTCAGTATTATGAATAACATGAAGGGCCATGCTTCCATCCAAGATGGGATGTATGTTATGAATATTGATGGTAAATGATACGTCCATAACACTGACGCTAAATGTCGCAAGACTATGAGAATACCACACATGTGTGGAACTGCATTTGGTCAAATTGGAGAAACCCGCATGAAAAAATTCCATTATGATGGATTTTGAAGTCGTTTGATTTTGAATCATCTGACACTTGCAACTTTCCTCCGAAAAGTGAAGTGACTGAAATACCGTTCACAGGCCATAAGGAACGAGCAACAAACTTATTGGTGATCATACATTTTGATGTGTGTAGTTCAATAAATGTTGTTGCAAGTAGTGGATTTATATATCTTCATAAATGACTCAAGTAGATATATGGATATTTGCTTGATGAGACGTAAGTCTGGATCTTTTGAAATCATTCGAAAGGTTTTCAAAAATGAAGTAGAAGTTATTGTAACAAGGAAATTATGTTTCTATAATTTGATTGCAGAAAGGAATATCTGAGTTACAAGTTTAGCGAATGTCTGATGAGTTGTGAAAAGAGTTTCATAACTTACACCTTCCGGAACACCACTATGAGTGGAATGTCTGTGAAGATGTAATCAAACCATTTATGACATGGTAAGGTCAAAGATGACATAAATAAATTTGCCATTATCCCTTTTAAAGTGATGCTTTAGAGACTGCGGCTTTTACACTGAAAAGAGCTACATCGGGTCTGTTGAAATGAAGCCATGGTATGGTACGCCCAACCATGTTATATATTTTCTTAACATTTGGAATATGGGGCTTGTGTAAAAGGTTACAAACCTATTCCAAATCAGACAAGTGCTACTTTGTAGGTTATACCAAAATGTTGGGTATTCCTCCCTCACTATACCGAGGCAAATAGTTTTGCCGCGAAACGGTGTGCTTTTAAAGAGAATGGTTCTTTCAAAAAGGTGAGTGGGAGAATAGTGCAACTCGACAAGATAAACAGTATCTTTGTCATCAGATCAAAGGAAAGAGACCTTGGAAGTAATTCCAGAGTTTCCTACTGCGACTAATATGGAAGTCCCTACAATAAAATGTATGAACTTCGGCCGAACTTGCAGCTGAACCACGTAGGCAAGGCTCATGCAAACCTCTCAGGTGCGCAAACGAGATATTGTTGTTAGACAACATTATACCTACGATACACAAGGAAGCGTTGATGGGCCCTGACTCCGGAATTGGCTAAATGCCAATACAACCCGAGTTAGTTTCCATATAAGTGATTCAAGATTAAAACCTTGATACACCTTTCGAAAGACTTAGAGTCTAACGAATATTTATGGAACTTAAAACTGATACGGATAAAAATGTTTTATCCATAAAGCTCGACTTGTTGAAATAACAAGTTCAAGAGTTGACTACGATGAGGTTGTTTTCATCGTAGCGATGCTTAAAGTCTGTTCGGGTTGAACTAGCAATTAATACATATTTCAATCATGAGATATGAAACATGGATGAAAATAGGATTTCCATCTGATGGAAATGAAACCAAGGACTTGCATGTGTTACAGTCCAAGGCATTTTGTCTATCCAGAGGATGCTAGTAAGGGTGCAAACTTCAGAGTTCCAGCGATGGACAAAAGAGAGCAAAATGGAGTTGGAATCTTCGTGCTTTGATGAAATGGTCAAAGGGGTTTGACTTCATCAATGGGTAACGAAGATGCTTGTAATTCAAGAAAGTAAGTGGGAGCATAATAATATTTCTAAAAACCTTGTGTGCTTGACACATTGTTAATTGGAAATAAATTTCTTGACATGAATTAGGACTTCATTTGAAAATAGTTTTTTGATGAAGTGCTTAGGCTAAATAGCCTCAATATTAGGCATAATGATCTATGGAGATAGAATTACCTAATAGGGCTAAGCAATGAATACATATTGACAAGGTGCTAAAACCATTTAGCATTTAAAACCGCCAGGGAGTGATTCTTGCCGGAGTCACATGGAAGAGTTTTTTGCAAGACTTGGTGTCCCAAAACACTGATGAGCAAAATACATGATGCAGATTCCACACACTTTTGTGTTTGGATTAATCATGTATTCCATGGTATGTAAAACAACCAGATATGTCCGATACTCCCAAGGTGTTGCGAGTATGGATACCAAAGTGATCAAATTACTGATCATGGGACAACAGTGAAAGATGTCACAGAGTACTAGAGTAAGTACTGATGACATGGTTTTCTCGCAAGCAGAGATCATGAAGAGTTCATTGTAAAATGTTACATCGATACAGTCTTCATCTTTTCTCCATGCGTTTTTCGATTTAAATTAAGGGTTTTGTGTAACACACAATGTGGTGGCACAGTTAGTTGGAATTTGTTCAAACTAGTTACTGTGGCGAATTCTATAACAAGGGCTAAGTATGTTGACGCTTTAGAAGCGACAAAGAAGATGTTGAATCATATAGTTCATTCATGAACTTAGTATGGTTCCAAGATGGCTTCTGACAATGGGACACTACTGCAGGTAGTTGTTCCATAACTCAGTCTGAGGAATCCAGGTTTAACCTGTGATTCACATACATACAAAGCCAAGTCCACACAAAATATGAATTTTGTGAAAGCATGAAAATGCGAGGATATGTAGAGATACACACGGAGCTGAAATTGTCAGATCCGATGGACATCAGGCTATACCACATGTGAAGCATTTTTTACACCAGTATGCCATAGGTGTAAAATGCATTAGCATTAACTAGATTATTGACTCTAGTGCAAGTGGGAGTCTGTAGGAGATATGCCCTAGAGGCAATAATAAATGATATTATTTATCTCTGAGTTCATAATTATGTTTATGTTCCATGCTATAACTGCAATGATTCTCGAGTCTGCAATATCCACGAGGCTCAGAGGAAGACTCATATGCACGTGTGGAATAATAAACGGTAAGAAGTATTCCTAGTCTGGCCTCTAAGACTAGCTCAAGTTTTGCATGATGGTTCTGTTCTCCTGATCATGGGCATGTCTATGCCAGCAATTTTGAGGGCACAATGTTAAGAGAACATTTGTGTTGAATCGACCCGGATTGATGTTATGCTATGAGATACTTTCGTCACAAGTTAATGGTTTATAACACAGAGATAGTTAATGTTTGCATAATTCCTTAGACCATGAGAGTATCGAGTTTCTTCATGCTTGCTTCATGAACTTTGGGGTTTGTTAAACGTCATCCGTAACTAGATGGCTATTACGGCGGCTTACGGGTTCATGGGAAAGTATGTTAAGTAACTTGATAGCTCGAGATTGGGATTTGCTCCTCCGACGATGGAGAGATATACTCGGGCCCTCTTGGTGTTACGGTGTCCATCATCGTCTGGCCAGACACTTTGTGATTTGATCACGGGGATGCCGGAACACGAAACGAGAAAAGAGAACAAAACCGGTAACGAGGTAACTAGCATAGTGGACAAGTTGTTGATCCACGGGAATGCCAACATGTCTCACCTCGGGTATTTGTAACATATCGCGAAGCAACAGGAATAGCACACGGCAACTGGAGGTTCACTCGAATATTTATTCGTGTGGGTATAGGGGTCAATATGGGTGTCCACGGCTCCGATGTTGATCATTGATCGGAAGGGGTTCCGGGTCATGTCTATACTTCACCGAACCTATAGGGTCACACGCTTAAGGGTCATCTATCTGCTGAATACTAGACAGGGAGTCTGAGAGAAAATCACCGAAAAAGTTTCGGACACCGAAAAGTTTCGGACAGCGGAATCGTACCGCAGAGAGAGGTCATCGGATAAGTTTTGATGATACCAAAAAGTTGTTTCGGGATACACCATCAAGTCAAATTGGTTTCGGCACATGCCTGATAATTCTTGGAGGATGCCAGAATCATTCTGGAAGCTTTTTGGAATTTTCTGAGATAAAAACCGGAAATGTTCCGGAGCTGCCGGAGCCACTTCAGATGCGTTTCGCACATGAAAATCACTAAAACCGGAATTGTTTCGGAACGCATTGAAAATCATTTTAGTGGGTACTGGAAATGTTCTTAAGCCACATAAATATTTTCAGTTCGATCAGACGCTGAAAAATGTCGTCGTGAATAGTGAAAATCAGCTTTATGGTTACTTTATGGAAAGCCACCTTTTGGGGCTTTGTTCCAAAAGATCTTGGGGATGACATGGATGGATATGAGCCATTTTTTGGGCCCCTCATGGGGGTGTGGCCGGCCACATGGGGTATCCCCCCTTGGGGACCCTCTTGTTCATTGGTTTCACTCCTAGGTCCTTGTGGAAGGACTTCATTCATGTGCATTTTGGGTTTTTTGTGAAACTACCCTACCCCCTTGGGATTTCCTATAAATAGAGGTGGAGGGGCAGCCCTCCACAATCATCCCTTGCTCTCATACACATGCCATGCATTATCTGGCTTCTTCTCTCCCTCCCACGAAAAGAGTTTCGTAGAGCCGTAAGGCTGTCTGGGTTCCGACAAGAACTAGTTCTGGACGGCGAAGCCCTGCCGGATAGATGACACCGTATGTGTGCAACTCTGTAGAGAGATCGTAGTTTCGGTCTTAGTTCGTGAGTGCCTCCCGGAGGGCTGTCCGTGTGACCGTCCGAGTTTCGAAGGTCCTCCCGAAGGGCTGTCCGAGTGACCATTCGAGTTTCGAAGGTCCTCCCGAAGGGCTGTCCGCGACACCGTCCGGGGGGCTGTTCGACCGCCTCCCGGAGGGCTGTCTGAGGAGAAGATGAGGGTATACATCCTCGCGGTTGGGAGGTTGTAAATCCTAGCTACGGGGATCTGCACCGCCCATCGTCATCGACTCTACTTCCCGCTGCGCTACGAGTTGGTAACGAAAAAGATCAAACCATGTATGCAGTCTCCATAGTGGTCCTGGGTTGGTGCGTAGGTCAGAAATTTTTTGTTTTCTGCTGCGTTACCCTACAAATATACCCCCTGACCTCCGTCATATTTATCGATTTTTTCGCCCCCGCCACTTCGCTTTGAAGACAATCTTCGTTTTCGGCTCTGATACCCCCTGAACATAAAAGACAATTCATCTTCATCAACGTTGTTCCTCGTCTCTCTGAGATGAGTTGTGAGTAGGCTAGACTATGGGTTCATGTCATTAGCCAAGATGCAATATCTCCCCTTTGTAGACCAATACAATAGTCATTCTAGTTTCTGTCCATTATTATGGTTAATCTGATGTAAACCCTTATTGTGATGTTGATCGTGTGATGAATTGCCTTTTATGTTTAGATCATAAGAATGACCTATGTTATTTTTTTATGTTCGGATCATATGGATGACCTATGTTTGATTTATGTATGCATAGTTTCTCCTGTTATTTGTCTACTCTTTGCTGGTTTAGATGGGTAATTAGTGGTGGGAAAAGGAGTGCATTAGCTTGGTTTAATCTTCGAGGTAAACTATTGTAATGAAAAAAAGTGAAAAAGTCTTGCATTGCATTATAGCCATTAAGGATATGCATCTAATAAAATCATGCAAACAATAGCATGGCATCATGTGTAAAGAAATTATTTGTGTTTACACTTAATGCTTGATAGGTGCAAAAAGTGCATTGGCCTTGAAGCGGATTATTACCTATAGATGCAGGGTGAGTTTCAGTCCACATAATTATGGCTATACTGATATCATCACATTACAATTAGTCTAGCATGAGCATGAGATATTTCATTTTAAACTTTTTCACATGAGTATGTTACTTGCCACATTTTTATGTATTCGAGAGTTACACTTGATGAACCTATAAACTTGGTCCACTTTTTAGCATAAGAATTAACTTCAAACAACTTTTATACTCATTTTTATTCCTAGATATCTTTTTCTAAATACAAAATATTATCTGCTGCCACATTATCTTTTTAATTATCTTGTCATCGGACTATTAGCAAGACTAGTAAGGTTGACACCCTTGTTGGTATTGTTGGGGCACAAATTTTATTTGTGTTGTAGGACTTATCATTGGTGTAAAAATCTTGTACCTTCATGGATTGATATCTTGGTTTCTCACTGGGAAACAATTACCGCTTGCTACAAACTCTTACACCAAGAGGTTAACTGGTTGTTAGGCTATACACGCAGCAACAAGCAAGACAAACTATCATTGGACTCGTGAAGACCTTCATGGATGGATTACCTTGGTAGTTGAGTGAAAATCTTCTACCTGTTACAAACCCGCTTGAGTGCCCAATAGATATGAGAGCAATAATGCTAGACCTACAAAAGTTTGACCTTCCAAACTAATTGTACCCCCCCCCCCCTCCCCCAATTTTAAGTGGGAGTGGGCCCCTCATCCCTATATTATCAAGCATAATCCTCCACATCAATTTGTATGTAAAGTTTTTAAGTAAACCTTCGTAGATGTAGCATTACTCATATGGGAGTCATGGGTTTGCAACATCTCATACCATAATGGCATAATAGGTCGTGGAGTTGGTGAAGCATTGCTCAAATCATGTTGTAATAAATAGGTACAAAAATCTTAATTTACATACAAATACAAATAATTCTCCAACAAAAGGAGGCAGAAAATGTGACGAGCAGCAAAATCCTTAATACTTACCCCTAGCATCTCACAATTTTATTTACCTAGCTATGACACAATACTAACTGAAGATTCTGTGACGGGTGTACAGTCTGCTGTGATGTCTCACGCCTGCTTCCCCCTGACCTTGTTGAGATGCACAAAGTCAAAGGCCACCACGACGGTCCTGTCCATCCTCTTGACGACGAACCTCTCCACCAGCACCGACCGGCCGGCCACCTTCTCGGCCTCCTCCTCCTCGTCGACCCACCCGCCCCTGTACTCCTCCCACCGCAGCCTCTCCCACACGCTCGCGCACACCCCCACGCTCTGCCCGGCCGCGGCTCTGAACCACACGTACCCGTCACCGTGCCGCGAGGCGCCGCTGGACACCTCCTGCCTCGCCTCCAGGCTCCCGCCGATGAGCACCTTGCTGCTGTACAGCTTAGAGCCGTTATCTGTCTGCTGGACTGGCTCCCAGCGCTGCTCGAGCGCCACCTCGTAGAAGGCGGCGCGGTCCATCTGCTCCGACGGGGACACGCCGTCTTCTTTGATGAGATAGAACGGGCAGTACCATTTTCCCACAGCCGTCGACACCGCTGTCGCCGCGGGGGAGGCGACGAGGAGGCTCGCGTCGGCGAGCTGGCGCGACCGGAGCGCCACGTTGAGGCCCGGCGCGTCGCCGAGGTCGAGGCGGTTCTTGGTGGGCTTGGAGGCGTACACGCGCCAGTACTTCTTGCGGTAGAGGTAGTTGGGGAAGCCGTCGGCGGCGACGGCCTTGGCCGTGAACCGGCCGCGGCGGCGCTGGACGATCTCGATCTGCTGGTAGAGGTCGGCGGGGTCGAACGGCTGCGGCTTGACGTCGTTGATGCAGCGGCAGAAGCAGCACGGGGTCATGTCCTCCTCGCGGGAGCAGGTCCGGACGAGCCCCTTGCGCTTGCCCGAGGCGACGACGGCGTAGTAGCGGTTGGAGGCGACGGGCTGGTCGGGGACGGGCACGAAGATGACGGAGTCGGTGTAGGTGGTGCTGCTCTGCCCGTGGTGCTCCGTGTAGCGGAGCGTCAGCACGCGGTTCTGCGGGAACGGGAGGTCGCGCACGCGCGTCCCGCCGCACTGCCCCCAGCAGCACGTCTCGTCGTCGCCCCCGTCGTCGTCGCCCTTCACGACGAGGTAGCCTGAGTTTCGGCCGTCCGGCGGCGGCCGGGAAGCCGCCTCCGGGTGGCTCATGAAGAGAGAGAGCGGCTTGGTCGCGTACATGGCTCCTTGATTGTCTGATTCCTGTGTGTGTCTTCCAAGTTTAATTTGCATATATACTACAAGTACGGGTGCGGCACTGAAACTATATGAAAATATGTTTGTGATCTGATCTTATCGTGTGATTAGTAAAAGGGAGTTAGACAAGAAAGTCTGGACGACCGTGAGTTGTTCACTGGACCAAGGAAACGCGTCGTTTGACGCGATTAGTTGCCGCTAGCGCACGTAGTACCTCGTCTGTTGGACGTATTGCAACATTCAGAGTTTCACAAAATATAAGCTTCGTCCAAGAAATTACCTCTGTTTGACCACTGGAATCTCCGAGGAGTTTCTTGTTTTGCCGGGAACAAGGTACGGCTTAACCTGCTCCGCCACGATCACCGCACTCTTTGCAGGAACATGCATATACATTTCGATAATCCAATCCCATGTGGATATGAGCTGGTACTCGTTGACTTTTATTTCCTGAAATTTCCATTAAACCAAGAGATTGTGGCAAGATCACACATTACAGTGATGACCATCTGAACAAATAAACAGAAAAATACAACGAGCACATGACGTAAAAACAGAAAAATGGACTGCTAAACACAAACCAAAGCTGATTTGGGCATCGCCGTCCACAGGAGAATGATAGAAAACGAAAGAAAAAAAATTGCACCAGCCGGGAATCGAACCCGGGTCTGTACCGTGGCAGGGTACTATTCTACCACTAGACCACTGGTGCTCGGATGAGAGAAATGCTCAACAAACATATACTACATCTCGTTATACTACATCTCGTTCCAGACCTTTGCACCCAGCCTTTGGCTTGCTGGACATAATATATTCAGGCACACATCAGGGTTCTTCACAGCATATGGTGACGGGAACAAAAGAAGCGGAAATTGTAACAGAACCAAAATCTCATTCCACTTTATCAAGAATCTGACACAAAGAAGGCCATACAGTATGATAAATGAACGTCAAAAACTATGGCAAAATTATTCTGGTACTAATTTGCTATCCCGGCCACGGGCTGGAAAAATGATACATATAACTCAGCCAAAAAGAAAAGAAATACAACGTACAGACAGATCATCGTTAGACAAATTTCGATGCACGGCGCAACATCCAAATGGATCCTCTGCTGCACACAACTGTATCTAGGCTCTGCCTCTTTCATCAGCCGAGGACACGCCACAGCGAGGAAGCACTTGGCTTCCAGAAAAACACAATCACTTCCAAGAAATGCTCCAACTATTTTCTCCTTTTCTCATTAAATCTTTCAAAGAACGACTTCGAGGCTTCGTATGTGGACCAGCAGATGGCAGCTGCTGGTGCGTGGAACAGCATTCTCGGCTTCCATCCCCTCATGAGCCCAACGTATCCATCGCGCTTTATAATCGTTCTAAACACATCTCCTATAGAGCTACTAGCAAAGCGTTCACAGCCGCATACACCCTGACCACACACAAAAAAGAGAACACTGTTATTACCTTGAAAGTGAAAAACAGGTGGATGACATTCATGTAAACACAAAAATGAACAAGTTATCCAAAGTTGAAAATGTGCGAGGACTATAGAAAGATGATAACATGCACAGCTTATGGGACCATGATATAAGCAACTGTTAGCTAGACCACACATAAGAAGGGTTTGACGGCCCTATTTAGTTAGTTACAGGTAACAACACTAACTGGCAAATATAGTTAAGAAAGTATATGCAACTTGATCTTTAATCCATGTTATTGTATGGTTGTACCAAATGGCCTACACTATACAAGTCGATCACTGAACAACACATGCAACACACACCAGATTTCACGGTAGCCAATTACTCTATAGGTTTTAGGGAATATTTCAAGGTGGCCATAACTTGAATTTTCCCTTATCATCTATTTGTGTGTGTTTCTCTCTGTTGCGTGTTGGCTGACAGAATCCGTGTAGAACGGCGAGGTTCACATTTAGTAACAAAGGGACCCATAGATGGACACATAGAAAGGAAATATACAAGCCCTTTTGCCTAAAGACCAAGAGATTGCTGACAACCTCCATGTTGTGTATGTAGCACATAAGAAAAACATGTTTCTCAATTAACTGAGCTAGGGATAGTCACGACTCATCATAAGATTAATAAAGGTAAAAGTTCAATGAGCTGACCTACCAGTGATGGATCGATAATGACAACGGATCTACAAGCCACATAAGTACGCATAAGACAATCGGTGTGTCATGTCAAACAGAAGTACTATAAATGATAGTGAGGAGCTGAGGATATTGAGATGTTATTAGCACTAATGTTCCAAGTTACAACTACAATATCAGTAATGTGATAACCAATCATTTGTAACTTCTCATCAACATTTCCATCAAAACCTTGTAAGGTCAGCTGTTGGCTGTTGATGTCATTTCAACCAGGGTAAGGCGGACTAAAACTTACACCTTGAGTTTTATAGTAATTTTTTTATTTTTCCTAGCTGAAAGCGCCACGACAAGATTAATGTTCCATAGGTGGAAAGACTGCAGCTTCAGAAGAGACCCTAGTTTAGCATATCCATATCTAACTGGTTAGTAAGCACTTAGCGCGACCAAAAAGATGCTCCTTGTATCACTAGCTCTTCAACATTAATGGTACAGAGCACGCTATAAGGCATCGATCAGCAATAAGTCACTAACAGATCAAAGAGCCACTGGAAAGTATAAATTTTAACTGTAAAAAGTCATTCCAAGAATCTTGGAGGTGAACAGAAACACCACCACAGGCAGCACAAATCAACTCAGAACAGCTCCAAGATATAGGGTAAGGTGGCATAAAACTCACACCTTGAGTCTATACTAATTTGTTTCGATTTTTCCTAGCAGAAAGCGCAACTACACAATTAATGTTCCATAGGTGAAAAGACTGCAACTTTAGAAGAGGCCCAAGTTTAGCATAGCTATATCTAACTGGCCAGTAAGCACTTAGCGCGACCGCAATGATGCTCCTTGTATCACTAGCTCTTCAACATTAATGGTACAGAGCACCCTTAAGGACAGCGATCACCGATAAGTCACTAACAGATCAAAGGGCCACTGGAAAATATAAATTTTAACTGTAAAAAGTCATTCCAAGAATCTTGGAGGTGAACAGAAACAACGGCACAGGCCTAAAATCTCTCCATTTGCTGAGCAAGACAAATTAGCTCAGACCAGCTCCAGTGATATATACTCCCTTTAAGTTAGTACAAAGTTGAGTCATCTATTTTGGAACGGAGGGAGTACTAGACGTCATTAAAGGCCACGGCCAAACCAAACGTGTAAGATCCTCACCTGGCACTGCAGCTGCGTCTTGACAACGTCGAGTGGTGTGGTCAACGCGGCTGCTAGAGCACCGGCGGCAGCACCTGCAGTGGCGTGCACGGCAAGCGACTCCTCGTCAGCTGCCATGTCTCCGAGCACACGCTTGGCCGCCTCGTAGGTGGAGAAGTGGACGGCGGTGTAGGGCGCGTTCATAAGCACCGTGGTCCGGTACGACACGAAGAAGGCCCTGAGGCCCTCGTCGCGGAACACGGTGCGGACGCAGTGCGCGACGCCGGTGTAGGGGCTGCTCGTGAGCTGCAGCCGCTGCTTGACGGTGTCCATCGGGGTGAAGACCGCATCGCTGGCGATGGTGGCGAGCACCCCCGAGGAGGCGTGCGCCGCGGGGTTGTTGGGGCCGAACCGGTCCGAGAGGCGCGACTTGGCGAACTCGTAGACGGAGAAGTAGACGGCGTGGGCGGGGCCGGCACCGAGGGCCATGGCGGGGAGGCCGCGGTAGAGCGCGAGCGCGCCGCCCTCCCCGGCGACGGCGGCCCGCAGCGCGGCCCCCAGCGAGAGGGTCGGGCGGCAGGGCGGCGAGGCGGCCTGCATGTGCGTCTTGAGGGTGTCGACCGGGAACATGGCCGTGTGCTCGACGACGCCGGCGACGGAGCCGGCGAGCATGTACTGCCAGAAGCGCAGACCGTCGTGGGTCGCGGCGGCGGCCGGCCCCGCGACGCCCAGGGCCGGCTTGGGCGGGTCCTGGGCCGGCCCCTCGGCGGCGGCGGCGGCGGGGAGGAGCCTGTCGGGGGTGCGGTAGTCGGCGGCCATGGCGAGGGGCGCCGCTAGGGTTAGGGTTTTGAGCGGGAACGGGGCGGGGGAGGGGGCGAGGGTGGAGGAATAATGAAGAGGAGGAGGCGAGATTTGGAGGAGATGTCGCCATTTAGGCGGAGGGGAGGGGGAGGAGGCGTTGGTGGCGCCCCGGTGGTCAAGTCCATCTCCAGGTCCAGGCATCCCTCTTCGGCCTCCTCTCCTCTCTCGCCTCCTGTCGCGGTTTCTTCCCCAAGTTTCTCTCTTCCTCTGCTCGTGCAATGTAAATTCTCTCTCTCTCTTTCAGGTTTCCAAGAGGCAAATTCTGTCTTTTTTGCCTCCTTTCTTTCTTTCTTTCTTGTGGCGTCGTCAATGAACTTCCTTTTAATTCCCTGGTTTTTTTTAATTCCCTGGTTAATTATGCGTCTAGGAGCAAGGAGAGTTGCCTTTTATGTCCAAAAGGGGATATTCTAGAGATCAATCTCTGGTCTAATTGGAATTGTACACGTTACGTGGTTGTTTATAGCCCCGATTTCACCTGGGTTATCCATCTTCTCTAGTGGAAGTTGAATTGTCCGGCTGTCAACATGACACTGAATCTGTGACGTAACTGTCCGAGCTCCAAATTAAAGTTCGGATTGTGCTTGGAAGGAAAAGAGTTTGGGCCTAGGAAGACAAGTCCAACATGAGGATCTGCAGGTCAAAGAGCACAAAATGAGCTTGTCTATGTGCCAGGTGGCTCATTTTTTGTTAATGGATCGGACTTGAGAAGGGCGGACAAAATTATGCAGGGGCTATAAATCTGCTGTTCGGGATCGTTTGATCTTATAGAAAACACAAATCAGAGTGACGCGGTGGCCAGGGTAGCAACTTTTTCATATAAAAATTTATGAGCAACTTGCTTGCATACTTTGATACGATCGTACACACAACCCAGATCCACTTCTGTTTTATTTATTTGCTGGGTCGCAAGAGAAGATACAGTTGTCTGTAGTTCACGCAATAGTCTTTCTCCCCAAACAAAGAGTACAAGAAAAAACCGCAAAAAGAAGAAGAAAATGTCAGCTCCTATACTTCCGGAACACAGGAAGCATATACGTAGTTCCCAGTTCGAGTCCGTGACTCCTCTGCCATCCTCATAATTCGTCCAGTCTACAGCATCATGAACAGAATATTCGGCAGCACAAACTGTTTTCATCGAAAGCTGCTTGGTTTGATGATCCAAACGTCAACACATATCAGTATCTTTGTGGCAGCAGTGGCAATACATAAATTCAGATCAACAACATCGCAGATGGCATTAGATCGGTCCTTTCAAAAATGAAGCCTCCAATACCCACAAGGCCTTGAGTCCGCAGAATTTGATTTGCCAAGGACAAAAGCAGCACAGAACAGACAAGAGAACGCCAAGTGATCATGGAAATTTCATGAATCCGTAAAAGGGGAATCTGTTAAATTGTAACCAAACCACTAGTCATCTGCGCCAGAGCCCAGGAACAGCACGTGGCACAATTGCGCAACTGCAGCTTAGAAACTATCCTGTGGCACGTTCATATTCTGAAAATGACAAATGCATAAAGATCCCACTAGTAGAGTATAAACAAGCATCTTTATCTGTACAAAAGAAAATGAAAGCTCCAGCTTCAAAACACAGCCAGGAAAATGATTCCCTCTTGTGCCGGCTCACGGAAAATAGTTGCATCACTTTCTGGGCTAAAAGAATGGCAAGGAAGGGAGCAAATTACCATGCTTCCCTATGATAATAGGTTCCTCTACTCGTAATAACGTCACATCACATTACTTCACCATGTCCACTCCTCCTGATTCATATTATCTGCCAAAAGCTGTGGCCAGTACCAGAAGTCCTGTGGCTTCCACACCTTATAATAGAAGTAAATAAGCAGACACTGAATGTCTAAATCTTGTTTTTTCGCTTGCCCTGCGCCGAGCACAAGCATCATGTTGTCTACAGTACTCACAAACTATGATGCAGAAACATCAGAATTCTACAAGTTCCTTTAAACAGGACAATCGTATGATGCAGATCATAGAATCAACTTCATTCTTTGGCCTGTGTGATCAGACAACATCAATCACAACTGTTGTTACATGCCAGCCGACTTCACAGTTTCATAAGGATGAAAATCAGGATATATAGCTGATCACATTTGATCTGGGTATTACTTGCATGGTGACATATAGAATTTTTATAGTAATCACATCCAAATTTCAGTTCCAATTACATAATTTGCTGTTAAATTTATAGCAGGAAGAACAATTTGAAGAAAATACCAATTTTGAAAAAAGAATCCTTAATTCAAGGGCCTCAAAAACTGAATGAGAGGAAGGCCATTATAGTCATAAACACTTGGCATTGAACCAAATCTGAATATTCCATATTTCCATGTGAATAAATAGCCGAGCATCAACTATTGTAAGGACCCCCTGCCCAAAAATGGAAGAGAGAAAGATAGCACTGCAGGTAGTGTAAGGACCTACTGGGCTTAATTATGATCACTGGGTCACTTATCTCCATTACTAGCTCATTCAGATACTCAACCACTAATATACATGGACAAAGATACATGATTCATTGATGGTACCTGGCATATGGGCAGAGATCAAAGGTTTTGCTTTCACCCCAATCCACATATGCTTGTTCACTGTATTTTTTTTCGAGAAGGAGGAATACCCCCGGCCTCTGCAAGCTTGTTCACTGTATGACTGCCAATACTGGTATTGGATTTTTCTACTTCTCAGTGGTTTACAGTGGTGTATGGTCCTCTAGTGTCTCTGCTCTGACTTCTTGGGTTTCTTCTTGAACGAACAAACATGCTCTGGACAGATAACATACCATAAGATTATATTTGATGCTATCATCCTATCACAGTGACCGTTAAAAAAGAACATCCGATCACAGTGACCATTCAAAAAAAAAACATCTTATCACAGTAATAACTCTGAAGCTTTTCAATGGGGGAGATTATGTAAACTGTACAAACACCATTTTCCCTTTCAGAGAAAGCAAGATTGTGGCTTATACTGGGAATGACAGATAATTAAACAATTTAAAATAATGCAGACGTATGTCAGATACGGAGTACTTGTTAGCAATGAAACTTGTTTCCATGCATCAGTAACTGCATACTATCCCCACCTTGAAATGATCTAAACTATGTATCATTAATTCTGGTTTGTCTGGAGATAAACAGTAGTACAGATCAAAAGAATCACACATACACATCAGCATGTTCTATTAGAATAGAAATTTATTTGACCTTACCTTAATTCTCTGTGGCAAACTGATCCAAAATTCCAGGTTCGGAATGGCCTAGAATACATCAAGTAAGACAGGAATGTGGCTTAAGAGCATTAAAATGGTTAATAAATTGCAATACATGACAACAATCCGTAAATTGTTATGGTTCACATAGAGAAACAGTTCACATATCATCGCAAAGTTATCTTTTGATGCTATGGTGTAATTTCACAGGACACACTATGAGTCAGTTATCTTTTGATATGGATTTGATGCAGTCTCTTTATACATATTTTTATGACATCAACTTTCTTAGTTCATTGTACTGTGGTAACTGTTTCTTATGTAATTCTTCAGAGATCCAGAAAAATAAGAGAAATGTATTACTCCTAACAGCAGGACTAACTTTTAAAATTTCATTTTTCTGGGCAAACCATTCAAAAATTTACACTTGTAAGTAGTTTCACAAAACAACACTTATTTTTTCGTCTAAGGATGTCAATGGAAGTGACAGGTGTGACCACCCGTCAGCATCATAACTTGAAATGCCCATTACGAAGTTGCATCGTCCCTGTATACAGTTGTGTGGTTTCTTGACATTGATAGAAAGAAGTGTAATTCTGTGAATATGTTTCTTCAAATTTTAGTTCTTCGAAATATCAAGGAAAATTGTACTCCCTCTGTCCCAAAATAAGTGTCTCAACTTTAGTACAAAGTTGTACTAAAGTTAGTACAAAGTTGAGATACTTATTTTGGGACGGAGGGAGTATTTTTTTACTCCACCAAAAGCTAAAATGATTGAAACTGAGATTTCCATATGAAACCATATTTTCAGTACTGCAAAGTATCTTTCGAATATCTGAAATTAAGCTACTCCCTAAAAGAAACGACCTAAACTTTTGATCTCCCAACCTGAGTTTGCATTACCCATTTGAAGTTATTTTGATCTCTCAAGTCTCGACATTTGGCTCAGGTACAATTTTAGATATATTTTGGTATCTCAACTCTGGGAATAGTTCCGACTCAATTTTCTTTGTCCAAGACAAGTAGAGCTTCACAAAATTGGACAGAAAATTTGCTGAACCCGTCAACAAAGCTGAGAGACTGAAAATACCCTCAAAAGGTTCAGAGTTTAAACTACACGACAACAACTGAGCAGAGTTTAGCATGACATGGATGTGGTATTTATTCCATAAAACAAGACCAACTACTTTGTGCAAGACTAGCTTTACCTCTACAGAATGAATGCCGAGGAAATAATATCTATAGATTGCACCAATCAGAATGTACCCTCCAAGAAGGCACAAAATTCTGCAAAACAGTTAAATATTAGTCAAGCCAGACCTCAATATGCAGTGAGAAACTTTGCTGGCAGTGGGCGATCATGAGGATTGTTGATCAATGGTCTGGCAACTATGTGAAGTTTAGTAACTAAATGCAACTCAACATAACATACGTTATGAACGAAGTGCCTAACCATCCCCAGCCATTTCCAGCATCAGACACTGATCTTGCACACCCAGAAGGGTGTCTAAGTATCGTAACCTGTGAGGTAACATTTTATTAATGCCTTGCAAGAAATCTGCTATATTCCCAACAAAAAGAAAAAAGAAAAAGAAATCTGCTATGTCAGAAGTACTGCGACAGAAAAATAGCGCACTCACGTAATCACAACTTCCAGATTGGGTAAATTTATCTGGTAGCTGCAAAAGAAAAGGGGGGAGAAAGCAGCACAAAATAAGAATGCAACAGTGACAGAGGAAAGAACAAAGGAAAGTTTAACTGAAAAAATGTACTCACTTGGGCTACAGCTGAATCACAGAAGATGAAAACAGAAATAGAACACTTTGATGAAAACATCTTGAAAATGACACCCTTTTGGGGATTACCGTCATCTGCTTTCCCCTCAGCAAAAACAAACAACTAGGTAAGCTTCACATAGCAAGGATATTTGGGAACGATGCATACATGATTCTTACCTATTAGAGATATATGGGATCCAGATGCCCTTCCAATGGTTGTACAAACATCATACCCTGCAGAAAGAAAAATGTAGACTCCAAGCACTAAGTCACTAATACCAGTAGCCAGAAAGAAATACTGCGATTTAATTTTAAACAAAAATAATTAACATCATTAGAAAATGCAGTGGGAACTACTTAATAATGATTGCAACTTAAGGAGTTTTAAAGGAAGCTTATTATCACCAGAAATGCATACTGAAAAGTACTTAATTGATCGACCACTTCACCAGTGCCATTCTTGGTGCACTTTGTAAGGTACAAGAAGAAAAAGCTGGCAAAAATATATCCAACCAGGGGAACAAACCTACCTCCAATGTTATTTGACGCAAGTGCGCTGCATTGGGTGCCACACCGCAATGGACCACCACAGTCCTAATTTGGTAAAGAAATAGTTAAGACGGAAAAACAAAGCAAACAAAATATGTACCCAGATGCAGGTATAGACAAATCCAACATTAGCAAAATAAACTATGATGCAGTTGGGCTTCTGCTTGATATAAATATAATGGTTTTTGGTTGTCTCTGTTATGTATACAGATCAGCACACTGATGTTACTAGTTCTCAAGACTGTCACAGTAGGTTTTCTTTGGTGACGTACTGGCGATTCAAACCATTATCGCTACTCCTACCACTGCTACTGATATAACACCTTGTTTCTGTTTCCTTTTTTTGTAATAGAAAATAAGAAGACCCAGTTTGAAAAACAAAAAGGTAACATTATAATAGGGTGATTACAAATTTCAGGATGACCTGATCATTTCTGCACTAGTACATGTGATTTGCCAAGAGAATGGAAACGGGGGCTATACTCTTAGGAAGTGTTTCTTGTATTTGTAAAATAAGTGAGATACTCAAGAAAGGCTGAGCCGCTGAGGTATACGCAACATAAGACCAGATGAAAGAACAATAAACAGATGCACTAGCCTGCAGCATCCAAGTAAATAGCATAAACAGACAAGCTAACCGATAAAAGGAAGGTTTCTAATTAAATTATGGGATGATTCATCAGTAGAGTACCTCACAGTGAAGACAGACAGGTGGGTCAAAGTTGAATATCATCTGATCGCAGAGCTGCAAACAATAACAAATGGTGAAGCAGGACACAGAAACCTCTAGGTTATATTATACGCAGAGATTTCAAAGTCCATATTGCAGTTTTTATCCACACCTAGTTGTGGTTGTAGTGTATAGATATCTTAAATGTAGCAACTACATATGCAAAAACAATCACACAAAAGGAGTGTCCTAGCGAAACAAACCTGGAACCAGATGACTGAATCGTTCATGGCCACTTTGTAAAACCTGAAACACAAGATGCTCATTGTTATGGGACAGAGTGGAACTTCGATAGCGATCAGAACACGTGACAGTAAACATACAGGCAATCTGTAAGCTGCATGCTCCGAAATACCAAGTCCTTCGCCAATCGCATAAAGAATATTCAATCATGGTTTCAACATTCAAGAAGTGAGCCAAGGAGAGCACCAATGCAACAACTTGCTCTGCTACCAAGGCAGGTTTCATGGAGTACTTATATACTAATCGGTCCATCATGTGAAAGCCAAGAGGTCCCCAGAACTACAAAATTACTGATCTCCGAATGCCGATGCCAGCAACTAGCACTGTAGTATACTACACTACTGCTACTGCATTCTCCACTATTCAAGAGACGAAATCACGACTTCACAATTGAGTCGGTGATAGCAAGTAAAAAAAAAACATAACACGAGCATTTCGTCAAACATGAGAAGCGCGTGTCCACTAAGCACGAGGACCCTGAGCGTATCGCACGCATCTCCTGTCAATTGGTTCAGGTTGGTTTGATCTCATGACGCGACTCGCAGTCCCGCTCCCAAACTAGCATATCCATATGCCGATCGAATCTAAGGAGTGGCCAATTTATCAACTATAAGCGGTGCCAACGGGCAGTGCGCAGTTGGTTGGTTGGCAAGTTACCCATCCTCGCTGAGGACGCCGTGGCGGTGGGCCGGCGTCGGCGCCGCGAGGCTGAAGTTGTAGAGCGCGCCACCGCGCTCGACCGAGAGCTCGCAGGAGCCGCCTCCACCTTCCGCGGCGGCGAGGCAGAGCAGGCCGAGGCTCCACGCCGCCGCGAGGAGCTGCTGCTGCGGTCTCGGCGCAGGCATTTGCACCGGCGACGCCGAGGAGCGGAGAGCGGCCGGGCGAGGAATCGCCGCCGGCTGCCTCGGGTGCTCCACCGTCTCTTGCACGCTCGCGGAGTCTCAGGGCCGCAGCACGGGCGAGCTTTGGTCGGCTCACGTGGTACGTGTCGCCTTCCGTGTGTCTCTCTCTTGGTCCGGGACGGACCGCGCCGTTGTGGCCTCCGCCTCGGTGCGTCGCGGCCTGCATCCCCCACGTGCTGGCCTCGGGTGCGGTGCAGCGGCTGTTCTTCCCGTGCCGTGCTTGGCATCGCGGGCCCGCTCTGTCAGGTCTGATCAATAAGACTAGCCACAATGGGTAGTAACATGAGCATGTTATTACTCTATGTTACTACCTCTATAGTGAGAAGTAACGTATGTGTAGTAACATGCAACACTTCATTTATTATGCTATAGACTCATCTTGCCTTGATATGTGTGATGTTACAGTAACTAGCTAAGTTACTAGAACTACCTCTCTCTTCATTAACTCATTGCCACATAGACAAATTTGCTGAGTTGGACTTGAAGTTACTGCTAAAGTTACTCCCACTGTGGCTAGTCTAAAACAGTGACATGCTCGGTCGGTGTAAGCAACCGAACGTGTCGAGTTGTTGCTTTTGATTGGTGTGTCACGGTTGTAATCAAGATTTCAGTGGCTCATGAAATTAGAACAACCCTAGCACAATCGTTAAGACGTTCGTTATCGGCATATTTTACGGAGGACGTTGCATTTTTCTCTTGCAACCTGTATATTTTAAAGGGTTTTTTAACATAGTATACATGCAAACGCTCATACCCTCACACATATGAATGCAGAATGTACACCCTATTCTTATGAGTTGGCACATTATCTTAAGATTGCGTAGTCGATCGGAACGTCTCCTCACATTGAACGCATATCGCCGAAAGGTCTGAAAGAAATTCAGAAAAATGCGACTATCAATGCCAAGTGACTTGAACCTTGGTGAGTTGGTTCCACCACAAGAAACCTAACCATCTGAGCTGCACTTAGTTCGCTAATCATTAATTTGAGAGTGTGTTCCAACGCTGACCGTTTGCGGGAAGGGAAGTTTCACCTCTCTCTTATCCTCCCACGTGGCCTATCTTCTGGTGCAAATAGCCATACCAATCCCTTGCACATCTCAATGTTAAAACGAGTCAATTAATGCCCATCGTCGTGTGGCCAACTACCCGCGCCATTTTTCGTTGTATTTCGTAGTGCGCGCGGCACGCGGCTAAGGCTCCCCCCCAACTCCACTTCCCTCTCCACCTCAACTTCCCTCTCCACTTCCCTCCTCGTCCTCATCATGCCCCTTCGCCCAAAGCTAGATTGGGCGTCGTTCATGGAGGAGGAGGAATGGCAACTAGACGAGGAGGGCACGCTGCAAGAGGCCGCCCTCATCGCAGAGGGGGAGTGGTAGAAGCGCTGGCACATGTTGGAGGGCCTCGGCTACCCAGTGCCATGCCGAAGCCCTACCTTGATCGCGTCGAAGGACGCCCGGCGCTGGAGATGCCTTGCCACAACTGGTATTCCACTGCCATGCCAAAGCCTTGCCTCGGTTGAGTTGAAGGCCGACCGACACTGGATCGATCCCTTGCCATAGTCATCTTCTTGCATCTCCTTCACTACTGGGGAGGCTTAGGATGCCTGTGGTGGCTTGCAAGTGCAGAAGGTTTAGTTGTAGCCTTATTTAAGTAAAAGTATCGATCCTACAAGGAGCATAGAAATTTGACGTCTTTCTTGTAGGGACTTATGGGAATTGTGACCGCAAGTTAGTTGTAGATGAAAAGCAAAATGAAGGCGAAAGGTTAGAATGTTTTTGAGTGAAGTACGAACAGAAATAAATCATGCAAAAGAAGTAAAAAAACAACGCTGTGTAAATGAAGTGATGAAACCAACAGGGAGATCGAGGCATTCTCAGTGAGTTCAGAATTCCCACTAGTAAATGTCTAACTTAACTTATGCGATTGCACAGTTCTAAGTTGGATACAACTATCCGAAGTAGTCATATCTTGCATGCCTCTACGTGGTTTCCCCATTCCGGTTCTCACTATGGTAATTAAGACTTTCCCGCAGATGTGGCCACTGAAGGAAATATGCCCTAGAGGCAATAATAAAGTTGTTATTTATATTTCCTTATATCATGACAAATGTTTATTATTCATGCTGGAATTGTATTAACCGGAAACTTAGTACATGTGTGAATACATAGACAAACAGAGTGTCCCTAGTATGCCTCTACTAGCTCGTTAATCAAAGATGGTTAAGTTTACTAGCCATGGACATGTGTTGTCATTTGATGAACGAGATCACATCATTAGAGAATGATGTGATGGACAAGACCCATCCGTTAGCTTAGCATACTGATCGTTTAGTTTATTGCTATTGCTTTCTTCATGACTTATACATGTTCCTCTGACTATGAGATTATGCACCTCCCGAATACCGGAGGAACACCTTGTGTGCTATCAAACGTCACAACTCTACAAGTGTCTCCGAAGGTGTTTGTTGGGTTGGCATAGATCAAGAATAGAATTTGTCACTCCGTGTATCGGAGAGGTATCTCTGGGCCCTCTCAGTAATGCACATCACTATAAGCCTTGCAAGCAATGTGACTAATGAGTTAGTTGCGGGATGATGCATTACGGAACGAGTAAAGATACTTGCTGGTAACGAGATTGAACTAGGTATGATGATACCGACGATCGAATCTCAGGCAAGTAACATACCGATGACAAAGGGAATAACGTATGTTGTTATGCGGTTTGACCGATAAAGATCTTCGTAGAATATGTAGGAGCCAATATGAGCATCTAGGTTCCGCTATTGTGAAGGAAATATGCCCTAGAGGCAATAATAAAGTATTATATATTTCCTTATATCATGATAAATGTTTATTATTCATGCTAGAATTGTATTAACCGGAAACATAATACATGTGTGAATACATAGACAAACAGAGTGTCACTAGTATGCCTCTACTTGACTAGCTCGTTAATCAAAGATGGTTATGTTTCATAGCCATAGACATGAGTTGTCATTTGATTAACGGGATCACCTCATTAGGAGAATGACGTGATTGACATGACCCATTCCGTTAGCTTAGCACCCGATCGTTTAGTATGTTGCTATTGCTTTCTTCATGACTTATACATGTTCCTATGACTATGAGATTATGCAACTCCCGTTTACCGGAGGAACACTTTGTGTGCTACCAAACGTCACAACGTAACTGGGTGATTATAAAGGTGCTCTACAGGTGTCTCCAAAGGTACTTGTTGGGTTGGCGTATTTCGAGATTAGGATTTGTCACTCCGATTGTCGGAGAGGTATCTCTGGGCCCACTCAGTAATGCACATCACTATAAGCCTTGCAAGCATTGTGACTAATGAGTTAGTTGCGGGATGATGTATTACGGAACGAGTAAAGAGACTTGCCGGTAACGAGATTGAACTAGGTATCGAGATACCGACGATCGAATCTCGGGCAAGTAACATACCGATGACAAAGGGAACAACGTATGTTGTTATGCGGTCTGACCGATAAAGATCTTCGTAGAATATGTGGGAGCCAATATGGGCATCCAGGTCCCGCTATTGGTTATTGACCGGAGAGGTGTCTCGGTCATGTCTACATAGTTCTCGAACCCAAAGGGTCCGCACGCTTAAAGTTACGATGACAGTTTTATTATGAGTTTATATGTTTTGATGTACCGAAGGTTGTTCGGAGTCCCGGATGTGATCACGGACATGACGAGGAGTCTCGAAATGGTCGAGACGTAAAGATTGATATATTGGACGACTATATTCGAACACCGGAAGTGTTCCGGAGAAGTTTCGGATTAAACCGGAGTGCCGGAGGGTTACCGGAACCCCCCGGGGAAGTATTGGGCCTTAGTGGGCCTTGAGGGGAGAGAGAGGGCAGCAGCCAGGAGGTGGTGCGCCCCCTCCCAGGAGGAGTCCTAGTTGGACTAGGAGAGGGGGGCGCAGCCCCCTTTCCCTCTCCCTCTCCCTCTCTTTCCTTCCCCCCTTCTTTTCCTAGTAGGACTAGGAAAGGGGAGTCCTACTCCTACTAGGAGGAGGACTCCCCCCCTCTCCTTGGCGCGCCCATAGGCAGCCGGCCTCCCCCTTGCTCCTTTATATACGGGGGCAGGGGGGCACCTCTATACACACTTGATATACGATATTTTAGCCGTGTGCGGTGCCCCCCTCCACCAGATTACACCTCGATAATATCGTCGCGGAGCTTAGGCGAAGCCCTGCGTCGGTGGAACATCATCATCGTCACCACGCCGTCGTGCTGACGAAACTCTCCCTCAACACTCGGCTGGATCGGAGTTCGAGGGACGTCATCGAGCTGAACGTGTGTAGAACTTCGGAGGTGCCGTGCGTTCGGTACTTGATCGGTCGGATCGTGAAGACGTACGACTACATCAACCGCGTTGTGATAACGCTTCCGCTGTCGGTCTACGAGGGTACGTGGACAACACTCTCCCCTCTCGTTGCTATGCATCACCATGATCTTGCGTGTGCGTAGGAAATTTTTTGAAATTACTACGTTCCCCAACAGTGGCATCCGAGCCTGGTTTTATGCGTTGATGCTATGCACGAGTAGAACACAAGTGAGTTGTGGGCGATATAAGTCATACTGCTTACCAGCATGTCATACTTTGGTTCAGCGGTATTGTGAGATGAAGCGGCCCGGACCGACATTACGCGTACGCTTACGCGAGACTGGTTTCACCGTTCGGAGCACTCGTTGCTTAAAGGTGACTGGCGGGTGTCTGTCTCTCTCACTTTAGTTGAACCGAGTGTGGCTACGCCCGGTCCTTGCGAAGGTTAAAACAACACCAACTTGACAAACTATCGTTGTGGTTTTGATGCGTAGGTAAGAACGGTTCTTGCTAAGCCTGTAGCAGCCACGTAAAACATGCAACAACAAAGTAGAGGACGTCTAACTTGTTTTTGCAGGGCATATTGTGATGTGATATGGTCAAGACATGATGTGATATAATTTGTTGTATGAGATGATCATGTTTTGTAACCGAGTTATCGGCAACTGGCAGGAGCCATATGGTTGTCGCTTTATTGTATGAGATGCAATCGCCATGTAATAGTTTTACTTTATCACTAAGCGGTAGCGATAGTCGTAAAAGCAATAAGTTGGCGAGACGACAACGATACTACGATGGAGATCAAGGTGTCGCGCCGGTGACGATGGTGATCATGACGGTGCTCCGGAGATGGAGATCACGAGCACGGTGCTTCGGAGATGGAGATCACAAGCACAAGATGATGATGGCCATATCATATCACTTATATTGATTGCATGTGATGTTAATCCTTTATGCATCTTATCTTGCTTTGATTGACGGTAGCATTATAAGATGATCTCTCACTAAAATTTCAAGACAAAAGTGTTCTCCCTGAGTATGCACCGTTGCGAAAGTTCTTCGTGCTGAGACACCACGTGTTAATCGGGTGTGATAGGCTCTACGTTCAAATACAACGGGTGCAAAACAGTTGCACACGCGGAATACTCAGGTTAAACTTGACGAGCCTAGCATATATACAGATATGGCCTCGGAACACAGAGACCGAAAGGTCGAGTGTGAATCATATAGTAGATATGATCAACATAGTGATGTTCACCATTGAAACTACTCCATCTCACGTGTTAATCGGACATGGTTTAGTTGCTTTGGATCACGTAATCACTTAGATGATTAGAGGGATGTCTATCTAAGTGGGAGTTCTTAAGTAATATGATTAACTGAACTTAAATTTATCATGAACTTAGTCCTGATAGTATTTTGCAAATTATGTTGTAGATCAATAGCTCGCGTTGTTGCTTCCCTGTGTTTATTATTGATATGTTCCTAGAGAAAAATTATGTTGAAAGATGTTAGTAGCAAAGATGCGGATTGGATCCGTGATCTGAGGATTATCCTCATTGCTGCACAGAAGAATTATGTCCTTAATGCACCGCTAGGTGACAGACCTATTGCAGGAGCAGATGCAGACGTTATGAACGTTTGGCTAGCTCAATATGATGACTACTTGATAGTTTAGTGCACCATGCTTAACGGCTTAGAATCGGGACTTCAAAGACGTTTTGAACGTCATGGACCATATGAGATGTTCCAGAAGTTGAAGTTAATATTTCAAGCAAATACCCGAGTTGAGAGATATGAAGTCTCCAACAAGTTCTATAGCGAAAAGATGGAGGAGAATCGCTCAACTAGTGAGCACGTGCTCAGATTGTCTGGGTACTACAATCGCTTGAATCAAGTGGGAGTTAATCTTCCAGATAAAATAGTGATTGACAGAATTCTCTAGTCACCATCACCAAGTTAGTAGAACTTCGTGATGAACTATAGTATGCAAGGGATGACAAAAGTAATTCCCGAGCTCTTCGTGATGCTGAAATCGACGAAGGTAGAAATCAAGAAAAACATCAAGTGTTGATGGTTGACGAGACCACTAGTTTCAAGAAAAGGGCAAAGGGAAGAAGGGTAACTTCAAAAAGAACGGCAAGCAAGTTGCTACTCAAGTGAAGAATCCCAAGTCTGTACCTAAGCCTGAGACTAAGTGATTCTACTGCAAAGGGACTGGTCACTGGAGGCGGAACTGCCCCAAGTATTTGGTGGATAAGAAGGATGGCAAAGTGAACAAAGGTATATTGGATATACATGTTATTGATGTGTACTTTACTAGTGTTTATAGCAACCCCTCGGTATTTGATACTGGTTCAGTTGCTAAGAGTAGTAACTCGAAACGGGAGTTGCAGAATAAACAGACACTAGTAAAAAGGCGAGGTGACGATGTGTGTTGGAAGTAGTTCCAAGATTGATATGATCATCATCGCACACTCCCTGTACTTTCGGGATTAGTGTTGAAACTAAATAAGTGTTATTTGGTGTTTGCGTTGAGCATGAATATGATTTGATCATGTTTATTGCAATACGGTTATTCATTTAAGTTAGAGAACAATTGTTGTTCTGTTTACATGAATAAAAACCTTCTATGGTCATACACACCAACGAAAATGGTTTGTTGGATCTCGATCGTAGTGACACACATATTCATAATATTGAAGCCAAAAGATGCAAAGTTAATAATGATAGTGCAACTTATTTGTGGCACTGCCGTTTAGGTCATATTGGTGTAAAGCGCATGAAGAAATTCCATACCTCATGGGCAAGATGACTAAAACGCCGTTCTCCGGAACTATAGAAAGAGCAACAGATTTGTTGGAAATCATACATACAGATGTATGTGGTCCGATGAATATTGAGGCTCGTAGCAGGTATCATTATTTTCCGACCTTCACAGATGATTTGAGCAGATATGGGTATATCTACTTGATGAAACACAACTCTGAAACATTTGAAAAGTTCAAAGAATTTCAGAGTGAAGTGGAGAATCATCGTAACAAGAAAATAAAAGTTTCTACGATATGATCGCAGAGGTAAAATATTTGAGTTACGAGTTTGGCCTTCAGTTAAAACAATGTGAAATAGTTTCACTACTCACGCCACCTGGAACACCACAGTGTAATGGTGTGTCCGAACATCGTAACCGTACTTTATTAGATATAGTGCGATATATGATGTCTCTTACCGATCTATCACTATCGTTTTCGGGGTTATGCATTAGAGACAGCTACATTCACGTTAAATAGGGCACCATCAAAATCCGTTGAGACGACGCCTTATGAACTGTGGTTTGGCAAGAAACCAAAGTTGTCGTTTCTTAAAGTTTGGGGTTGCGATGCTTATGTGAAAAATTTTCATCCTGATAAGCTCAAACCCAAATCGGAGAAATGTGTCTTCATAGGATACCCAAAGGAGACAATTGGGTACACCTTCTATCACAGATCCGAAGGCAAGACATTCGTTGCTTAGTATGGATCCTTTCCAGAGAAGGAGTTTCTCTCGAAAGAAGTGAGTGGGAGGAAAGTAGAACTTGATGAGGTAACTGTACCTGCTCCCTTATTGGAAAGTAGTTCATCACAGAAATCTGTTCTTGTGACTCCTACATCAATTAGTGAGGAAGTTAATGATGATGATCATGTAACTTCAGATCAAGTTACTACCAAACCTCGTAGGTAAACCAGAGTGAGTTCCACACCAGAGTGGTACAGTAATCCTGTTCTGGAGGTCATGTTATTTGACCATGACGAACCTACGTACTATGAAGAAGCAATGGTGAGCCCAGATTCCGCAAAATGGCTAGAGGCCATGAAATCTGAGATGAGATCCATGTATGAGAACAAAGTATGGACTTTGATTGACTTGCCCAATGATCGGCGAGCCATTGAGATTAAATGGATCTTCAAGAGGAAGACGGACGCTGATAGTAGTGTTACTATCTACAAAGATAGAATTGTCGGAAAAAGGTTTTTGACAAAGTTCAAGGTGTTGACTACGATGAGAGTTTCTCACTCGTATCTATGCTTAAGTCTGTCTGAATCATGTTAGCAATTGCCGCATTTTATGAAATCTGGCAAATGGATAAACAAAACTACATTCCTTAATGGATTTATTAAAGAAGAGTTGTATATGATGCAACCAGGAGGTTTTTTCAATCCTAAAAGTGCTAACAAAATATGCAAGCTCCAGCGATCCATCTATGGACTGGTGCAAGCATCTCGGAGTTGGAATATACACTTTGATAAAGTTGATCAAAGGATATAGTTTTATACAGACTTGCGGTGAAGCCTGAATTTACAAGAAAGTGAGTGGGAGCACTACAGCATTTCTGATAAGTATATGTGAATGACATATTGTTGATCGGAAATAATGTAGAATTATTCTGCAAAGCATAAAGGAGTGTTTGAAAGGAGTTTTTCAAAGAAAGACCTCGGTGAAGCTGCTTACATATTGAGCATCAAGATCTATAGAGATAGATGAAGACGCTTGATGAGTTTTTCAATGAGTACATACCTTAACAAGATTTTGAAATAGTTCAAAATAGAACAGTCAAAGAAAGAGTTCTTGCCTGTGTTACAAGGTGTGAAATTGAGTAAAGACTCAAAGCCCGACCACGGCAAAAGATAGAAAGAGAATGAAAGTCATTCCCTATGCCTTGGCCATAGGTTCTGTAAAGTATGCCATGCTGTGTACCAGATCTATTGTATACCCTACACTGATTTTGGCAAGGGAGTACAATAGTGATCTAGGAGTAGATCACTGGACAACGGTCAAAATTATCCTTAGTGAATAAGGATATGTTTCTCGATTATGGAAGTGACAAAAGGTTCGTCGTAAAGGGTTACGTCGATGCAAGTTTTGACACTAATCTAGATGACTCTAAGTCTCGGTCTAGACACATATTGAAAGTGGGAGCAATTAGCTAAGAGTAGCTCCGTGCAGAGCATTGTAAACATAGAAATTTGCAAAATACTTACGGATCTGAATGTGACAGACCCGTTGACTAAAATTATCTCACAAACAAAACATGATCACACCTTAGTACTCTTTGGGTGTTAATCACATAGCGATGTGAACTAGATTATTGACTCTAGAAAACCCTTTGAGTGTTGGTCACATAGAGATGTGAACTATGGGTGTTAATCACATGGTGATGTGAATTATTGATGTTAAATCACATGGCGATGTGAACTAGATTATTGACTCTAGTGCAAGTGGGAGACTGAAGGAAATATGCCCTAGAGGCAATAATAAAGTATTATATATTTCCTTATATCATGATAAATGTTTATTATTCATGCTAGAATTGTATTAACCGGAAACATAATACATGTGTGAATACATAGACAAACAGAGTGTCACTAGTATGCCTCTACTTGACTAGCTCGTTAATCAAAGATGGTTATGTTTCATAGCCATAGACATGAGTTGTCATTTGATTAACGGGATCACCTCATTAGGAGAATGACGTGATTGACATGACCCATTCCGTTAGCTTAGCACCCGATCGTTTAGTATGTTGCTATTGCTTTCTTCATGACTTATACATGTTCCTATGACTATGAGATTATGCAACTCCCGTTTACCGGAGGAACACTTTGTGTGCTACCAAACGTCACAACGTAACTGGGTGATTATAAAGGTGCTCTACAGGTGTCTCCAAAGGTACTTGTTGGGTTGGCGTATTTCGAGATTAGGATTTGTCACTCCGATTGTCGGAGAGGTATCTCTGGGCCCACTCAGTAATGCACATCACTATAAGCCTTGCAAGCATTGTGACTAATGAGTTAGTTGCGGGATGATGTATTACGGAACGAGTAAAGAGACTTGCCGGTAACGAGATTGAACTAGGTATCGAGATACCGACGATCGAATCTCGGGCAAGTAACATACCGATGACAAAGGGAACAACGTATGTTGTTATGCGGTCTGACCGATAAAGATCTTCGTAGAATATGTGGGAGCCAATATGGGCATCCAGGTCCCGCTATTGGTTATTGACCGGAGAGGTGTCTCGGTCATGTCTACATAGTTCTCGAACCCAAAGGGTCCGCACGCTTAAAGTTACGATGACAGTTTTATTATGAGTTTATATGTTTTGATGTACCGAAGGTTGTTCGGAGTCCCGGATGTGATCACGGACATGACGAGGAGTCTCGAAATGGTCGAGACGTAAAGATTGATATATTGGACGACTATATTCGGACACCGGAAGTGTTCCGGAGAAGTTTCGGATTAAACCGGAGTGCCGGAGGGTTACCGGAACCCCCCGGGGAAGTATTGGGCCTTAGTGGGCCTTGAGGGGAGAGAGAGGGCAGCAGCCAGGAGGTGGTGCGCCCCCTCCCAGGAGGAGTCCTAGTTGGACTAGGAGAGGGGGGCGCAGCCCCCTTTCCCTCTCCCTCTCCCTCTCTTTCCTTCCCCCCTTCTTTTCCTAGTAGGACTAGGAAAGGGGAGTCCTACTCCTACTAGGAGGAGGACTCCCCCCCTCTCCTTGGCGCGCCCATAGGCAGCCGGCCTCTCCCTTGCTCCTTTATATACGGGGGCAGGGGGGCACCTCTATACACACTTGATATACGATATTTTAGCCGTGTGCGGTGCCCCCCTCCACCAGATTACACCTCGATAATATCGTCGCGGAGCTTAGGCGAAGCCCTGCGTCGGTGGAACATCATCATCGTCACCACGCCGTCGTGCTGACGAAACTCTCCCTCAACACTCGGCTGGATCGGAGTTCGAGGGACGTCATCGAGCTGAACGTGTGTAGAACTTCGGAGGTGCCGTGCGTTCGGTACTTGATCGGTCGGATCGTGAAGACGTACGACTACATCAACCGCGTTGTGATAACGCTTCCGCTGTCGGTCTACGAGGGTACGTGGACAACACTCTCCCCTCTCGTTGCTATGCATCACCATGATCTTGCGTGTGCGTAGGAATTTTTTTGAAATTACTACGTTCCCCAACATATTGGTTATTGACCGGACATGTGTCTCGGTCATGTCTACATAGTTCTCGAACCCGTAGGGTCCGCACGCTTAATGTTCGATGACGATTTGTATTATGAGTTATGTGATTTGATGACCGAAGTTTGTTCGAAGTCCCGGATGAGATCAAGGACATGACGGGGAGTTTCGAAATGGTCAAGAGGTAAAGATTCATATATTGGAAGGCTATATTCGGACATCGGAAAGGTTCCGAGTGATTCGGGTATTTTTCGTTGTACCGGGGAGTTACCAGAATTTACCGGGAGAAGTAATGGGCCTTATTGGGCCATACGGGAAAAGAGGAGGCAGGCCAAGGGAAGGTGCCCCCCCCGTGGGTCCGAATTGGACTAGGGGAAGGGGGCGGCGCCCCCTTGCCTTTTCCTGTTCCCTCTCTCTTTCCCTCTTTCCTTCTCTCCTACTCCAAAAAGGAAAGGGAATCCTACTAGGACTTGGGAGTCCTAGTAGGACTCCCTACACTTGGCGCGCCCCTAGGAGGGTCGGCCTCTCTCCCTCCCTCCTTTATACGTGGGGAGGGGCACCCCAAAGGAACACAAGTTTCTCTTAGCCGTGTGCGGTGCCCCCCTCCATAATTACACACCTCGGTCATATCGTCGTACTACTTAGGCGAAGCCCTGCGCCGGTAACTTCATCATAACCGTCACCATGCCGTCGTGCTGACGGAACTCTCCCTCGGCCTCAATTGGATCAAGAGCTCGAGGGACGTCATCGAGCTGAACGTGTGCTAAACGCGGAGGTGTCGTACGTTCGGTGCTTGGATCGGTTGGATCGCGAAGACGTTCGACTACATCAACCGCGTTACTAAACGCTTCCGCTTTCGGTCTACGAGGGTACGTGGACACACTCTCCCCGCTCGTTGCTATGCTTCTCCTAGATAGATCTTGCATGATCGTAGGAAATTTTTGAAATACTACGTTCCCCAACAATGGCATCCGAGCCAGGTCTATGCGTAGATGTTATATGCACGAGTAGAACACAAAGAGTTGTGGGCGATAATAGTCATACTGCTTACCAGCAATGTCTTACTTTGATTCGGTGGTATTGTTGGATGAAGCGGCCCGGACCGACATTACATGACCACGTTCATGAGACTGGTTCTACCGACGTGCTTTGCACACAGGTGGCTGGCGGGTGTCTGTTTCTCCAACTTTAGTTGAATCGAGTTTGACTACGCCCGGTCATTGTTGAAAGTTAAAACAGCACACTTGACGAAAAATCATTGTGGTTTTGATGCGTAGGTAAGAACGGTTCTTGCTAGAAGCCCGTAGCAGCCACGTAAAACTTGCAACAACAAAGTAGAGGACGTCTAACTTGTTTTTGCAGGGCATGTTGTGATGTGATATGGTCAAGACGTGCTGAGATATAAATTGTTGTATGAGATGATCATGTTTTGTTAAAGTTATCGGCAACTGGCAGGAGCCTTATGGTTGTCTCTTTATTGCATAAGATGCAAACGCCATATAATTGCTTTACTTTATCGCTATGCGATAGCAATAGTTGCAAAAGCAATAGTCGGCGAGACGACCATGTGACGACACATTGGTAAAGATCAAGATGATGGAGATCATGGTGTCATGCCGGTGACAATGGAGATCATGACGGTACTTTGGAGATGGAGATCAAAGGCACAAGATGATGATGGCCATATCATGTCACATATTTTGATTGCATGTGATGTTTATCTTTTATGCATCTTATTTTGCTTAGTACGACGGTAGCATTATAAGATGATCCCTTACTAAAATTTCAAGGTATACGTGTCTCCCTGAGTATGCACCGTTGCGACAGTTCTTCGTGCTGAGACACCACATGATGATCGGGTGTGATAAGCTCTACGTTCACATACAACGGGTGCAAGTCAGTTTTGCACATGTAGAATACTCGGGTTAAACTTGACGAGCCTAGCATATGCAGATATGGCCTCGGAACACCGAGGCCGAAAGGTCGAACGTGAATCATATAGTAGATATGATCAACATAGTGATGTTCACCATGGAAAGCTACTCCATCTCACGTGATGATCGAACATGGTTTAGTTGATATGGATCATGTGATCATTTAGATGACTAGAGGGATGTCTATCTAAGTGGGGGTTCTTGAGTAATATGATTAATTGAACTTAAATTTATCATGAACTTAGTCCTGATAGTACTTGCATATCTATGTTGTAGATCAATTGCTCGCGTATAGCTTCCCCGTTTTATTTATGATATTTTCCTAGAGAAAACTAAGTTGAAAGTTGATAGTAGCAATGATGCGGACTAGGTCCGTGATCTGAGGATTATCCTCATTGCTGCACACAAGAATTATGTCCTTGATGCATCGCTAGGTGACAGAACTATTGCAGGAGCAGATGCAGACGTTATGAACGTTTGACAAGCTTGATATGATGACTACTTGATAGTTTAGTGCACCATGCTTTACGGCTTAGAACCGGGACTTCAAAAATGTTTTGAAATGTCACGGAGCATATGAGATGTTCCAAGAGCTGAAATTGGTATTTCAGACTCATGCCCGAGTTGAGAGGTATGAGACCTCTGACAAGTACTTTGCCTACAAGATGGAGGAGAATAGCTCAACCAGTGAGCATGTGCTCAGAATGTTTGAGTACTACAATCGCTTGAATCAAGTGGGAGTTAATGTTCCAGATAAGATAGTGATTGACAGAGTTCTCTAGTCACTATCACCAAGTTACTGCAACTTCATGATGAACTATAATATGCAAGGGATGACGAAAATGATTCCCCGAGCTCTTCGCGATGCTGAAATCGGCGAAGGTAGAAATAAAGAAAAGAATCAAGGGTTGATGGTTGACAAGACCACTAGTTTCAAGTAAAAGGGCAAGGGAAAGAAAGGGAACTTCAAGAAGAATGGCAAGCAAGTTTCCACTCCCATGAAGAAGCCCAAAGCTAGACCTAAGCCTGAGACTGAGTGCTTCTACTACAAAGGGACTGGTCACTCGAAGCGGAACTGCCCCAAGTATTTGGTGGATAAGAAGGATGACAAAGTGAACAAAAGTATATATGATATACATGTTATTGATGTGTACTTTACTAGTGTTCATAGTAACCCCTGGGTATTTGATACTGGTTCAGTTGCTATGATTAGTAACTTGAAATAGGAGTTACAAAAATGAACAGAGACTAGTTGAGGGCGAGGTGACGATGTGTGTTTGAAGTGATTCCAAGGTTGATAAGATCACCATCGCACACTCCCTTTACCTTCGGGATTAGTATTAAACCTAAAATAAATGTTATTTGGTGTTTGCGTTGAGCATGAATATGCTTAGATCATGTTTATTGCAATACGGTTATTCATTTAAGTCAGAGAATAATTGTTGTTCTGTTTATATGAATAAAACCTTCTATGGTCATACACCCAATGTAAATGGTTTATTGAATCTCGATCGTAGTGATACACATATTCATAATATTGATGCCAAAAGATGCAAAGTTGATAATGATAGTGTAACTTGTTTGTGGCACTGCCGTTTAGGTCATATTGGTGTAAAAGCATGAAGAAACTCCATGCAGATGGGTTTTTGGAATCACTTGATTATGAATCATTTGATACTTGCGAACCATGCCTCATGGGCAAGATGACTGAAACTCCGTTCTCCGGAACAATGGAGCGAACCACTGACTTATTGGAAATAATACATACCGATGTATACGATCCAATGGGTGTCGTGGCGGGTATCGTTATTTTCTGACCTTCACAGATGATTTGAGCAGATATGGGTATATCTACTTAATGAAACATAAGTCTGAAACATTTGAAAAGTTCAAAGAATTTCAGAGTGAAGTAGAAAATCATCTTAACAAGAAAATAAAGTTTCTACAATCTGATTGCAGAGACGAATATTTGAGTTACGAGTTTGGTCTTTATTTGAAACAATGTGAAATAGTTTCGCAACTCATGCCACCTGGAACACCACAGCGTAATGGTGTGTCCGAACGTCGTAACCACACTTTATTACATATGGTGTGATCTATGATGTCTCTTACTGATTTACCGCTATCATTTTGGGGTTATGCTTTAGAGACAGTTGCATTCACATTAAATAGGGCACCATCAAAATCTGTTGAGACGACACCATATGAACTGTGGTTTGGCAAGAAACCCAAGTTGTCGTTTCTTAAAGTTTGGGGTTGCGATGCTTATGTGAAAAAACTTCAACCTGATAAGCTCGAACCCAAATCGGAGAAATGTGTCTTCAAAGGATACCCAAAGGAGACTGTTGGGTACACCTTCTATCGCAGATCTGAAGGCAAGATATTCGTTGCTAAGAATGGATCCTTTCTAGAGAAGGAGTTCCTCTCGAAAGAAGTGAGTGAGAGGAAAGTAGAACTTGATGAGGTAATTGTACCTTCTCCCAAGTTGGAGTACATCACATAAATCAGTTCCAGTGATTCCTACACCAATCAGTGAGGAAGCTAATGATGATGATCATGAAACTTCAGATCAAGTTACTACCGAACCTCATAGGTCAAGCAAAGTACGATCCGCACCAGAGTGGTATGGTAATCCTGTTCTGGAGGTCATGTTACTTGACCATGATGAACCTACAAACTATGAGGAAGTGATGATGAGCCCTGATCCCGCGAAATGGCTTGAGGCCATGAAATCTGAGATAGAATCCATGTATGAGAACAAAGTGTGGACTTTGGTGGACTTGCCCGATGATCGGCAAGCCATTGAGAATAGATGGATCTTCAAGAGGAAGACGGACGCTGATAGTAGTGTTACTATCTACAAAGCTCAACTTGTCGAAAAGGGTTTTTGACAAGTTCAAGATATTGACTACGATGAGATTTTCTCACTCATATCGATGCTTAAAGTCTGTCCGAATCATGTTAGCAATTGCCACATTTTATGAAATCTGACAAATGGATATCAAAACTGCATTCCTTAATGGGTTTATTAAAGAAGAGTTGTATATGATATAACCAGAAGGTTTTGTCAATTCTAAAGGTGCTAACAAAATGTGCAGGCTCCAGCGATCCATCTATGAACTGGTGCAAGCATCTCGGAGTTGGAATATACACTTTGATGAGTTGATCAAAGTATATAGTTTTATACAGACTTGCGGTGAAGCCTTGATACGTATCCAACGTATCTATAATTTTTGATTGTTCCATGCTGTTTTATTATCAATCTTGGATGTTTTACAATCATTTTATATCATTTTTTGGTACTAACCTATTGACATAGTGACAAGTGTGAGTTGCTGTTTTTTTCATGTTTTTACAACACAGAAAATCAATATCAAACAGAGTCCAAATGCCACGAAACTCCACGATGATTTTTTATGGGCCAGAAGAAAGGCAATGGGCCCTGGTTGCACCTGGGGGTGCCCCGAGGGGGGCACAACCCACCAGGGTGCGCCAGGAGGCCCAGGCGCGCCCTGGTGGGTTGTGCCCACCTCGGGGGCCCCCGGACCGCCTCTTTGCTCTATAAATACCCAAATATTCCAGAAACCCTAGTACAGAAGACGAAATATTCATCCAGCTGCCGCAGAGTCCAGAACCACCAGATCCAATCTAGACACCATCTCGGATGGGGTTCACCACCTCCATTGGTGCCTCTCCGATGATGCATGAGCAGTTCTTTGTAGACCTTCGGGTCCGTAGTTAGTAGCTAGATGGCTTTCTCTCTCTCGCTGAATTCTCAATACAATGGTCTCTTGGAGATCCATATGATGTAACTCTTTTGCGGTGTGTTTGTTGGGATCTGATGAACTTTGAGTTTATGATCAGTCATATCTTTTTATATCCATGAAAGTTATTTGAGTTTCTTTGATCTCTTATATGCATGATCTCTTATAGCCTCGTATTTCTTCTCCGATATTTGAGTTTTGTTTGGCCAACTTGATCTATTTATCTTGCAATGGGAAGAGGTGCCCGGTAGTGGGTTCGATCTTACAGTGCTTGATCCCAGTGACAGAAGGGAAACCGACACGTATGTATCGTTGCTACTAAGGATAAAAAGATGAGATCTATATCTACCGCCATATAGATAAACGGATCTTGTCTACATCATGTCATCATTCTTATTGCATTACTCTGTTTTTTCATGAACTTAATACACTAGATGCATGCTGGATAGCGGTAGATGTGTGGAGTAATAGTAGTAGATGCAGGTAGGAGTCGGTCTACTAATCTTGGACGCGATGCCTATGTAATGATCATTGCCTGGATATCGTCATAATTATTTGAAGTTCTATCAATTGCCCAACAGTAATTTGTTTACCCACCATTTGCTATTTTTCTCGAGAGAAGCCACTAGTGAAACCTACGGGCCCCGGGTCTTATTTCTCATATATTTGCCTTGCGATCTATTTTTCCTTTGCATTTTTATTCAGATCTATTAAAACCAAAAATACAAAAATACTTTGCTGCACTTTATTTTATTTGCGATCTATTTATTCAATCTATTACAACTTTCTCCCGTCAACTTGCCAATTTCTGGCGCCGTTACCCGAAAGGGATTGACAACCCCTTTAACACGTCGGGTTGCGAGGTGTTGTTATTTGTGTGCAGGTGTTGTTTACGTTGTGTTGCTTGGTTCTCCTACTGGTTCAATACCTTGGTTTCATAACTGAGGGAAATACTCTACCATCGCTGTGCTACATCATCCCTCCCTCTCCGGGGAAATACCGACGTAGTTCCAGCTACCATCAAGGAGAATTTCTGGCGCCGTTGCCGGGGAGGATCTTCAACATAACCAGGTTCCTAATCACAAATCTCATCTCCTTGCAATATACATTATTTGCCATTTGCCTCTCGTTTTCCTCTCCCCCACTTCACAAAACTTTGCCGTTTTATTCGCCTCTCCTTTTTCGTTCGCCATTTTCTCATCAGATCTATTCTTTGCTTGCAATCATGAGTGATTTCGGTATGGCACCAACAGATGATGGCCTGACTCCTAAGATTGGACGTACAAGCAATCTGGATGCTAAAACTTTTATCTTGGGGCAAGGAACGTTATGGGAAAAGAACGTATCCAAGAATTTTTCAATTGTGTTGGAAATCTAAGCCTTGATGATGCTCCTATACTTAAAACTACTAGATCTTATGCGGATGCTATTTCAGCACTAGTTCTGAAACTTGAAAGCAAATTTATTCGCACTCATCCTACTTTGCAAAGATTGTTTTTTGAGCTTCCAGAAACAAAGAATCCTAGAGCCAAAAAGTTGGCAATCTCGTTCTTATGAATGAGTTTGACTACATAATTCGGGAAGCTAGGGAAATATTTGACTTTTATGGTATGAATCGTGAAAAACCCATGATAGATGAAATTCTTTACAATAGTGACTATGCACTAAGGCATTTGCTTGGGGACAATAAGATCTTTGACGAGAATCTTAAAAAGGAGGTCCCCGTTCTAGAAATAATCCAACAAGTTTTTAATAATGTTAATCAACACTATTCTTGGATTGTTGCGGGAAATCAAAGGGGTTATGATGAAAACCAACTAAGGAATGCTAAAGTTTCAATGGATAATATGTTTTATGTTGTGTTTACAAAACCTCCGGATAAAAACACCTCCAAGAAAATTAAGAAGAAGAAAGATGAAAAAACTTAGATCCTTGCTTTATGCCTAGCTAAGGGCGTAAAACTATAGCGCTTGTTGGGAGGCAACCCAATGAATAGAATTTATTTTTGCCTTTTGCTTTCTGTTCTTGTGTGTTTACACAATTATGCTACTGTTATGATTGTGTTTTTTATGTTTTAATTAGTGTTTGTGCCAAGTAGAACCAATAGGATCTTCTTGAGTGATAGTTGTTTGATCTTGCTGAAAAAGACAGAAACTTTGTGCTCACGAAAACAATTGTTAAAATTCACCAGAACGTGATAAAATACTAATTCTTTCCGAAGAAGATCAATATACAAATTATCCAGGTTGTCCTAGTTTTTCAGAATTTTTGGAGTTCCAGAAGTATTCAAACAAATCAGATTACTACAGGCTGTTCTATTTTGATAGATTCTGTTTTATTTGTGTTGTGTGCTTATTTTGATGGCTCTATTGATGAGGACATCAATACCATTGTTACACCCACATCCCCTACTTCTACATATACTGGACCAATTACTAGAGCTTGCGCACGCCAATTAAATTATCAGGTACTTTTGTTTCTTCGTGATGATTCTAATGTTCATGAGAATATGATGCTGCCTAAATTGGATACATTTGTTTTGCTTACAAATGAAGGGCCTGGCATGGATAAGAGGGATGAACACTGGAGCAAGACCAAGCATGGAGATGATGGCATGCGCAAGGGGAACAAGAACGGAGTTACAAGTGATGATTTCAGGACTTTGAAGCCACCATAAGGAGTGCATGAAGACTTGGACGAAATATACAAGATGCCACTTCATAAATTTCGTCCAGAGGCTATTCTAGGTGCTGCATCACCTTATTATTGGGCCAGGCCCATGTAATTTCAAAATACTTGAGTATAGGCTGTTTTTAGAGTCCGTATGTGTGGGGAAACAAGAGTTAGGGTTGGTTTCGGACCCTTCCTCCAAGGGCCACGAAATCCCCCCTCTTCCTCCATATATACAGCCCTTAGGGCGTCATTTAGACTCTGGGTTTTGTTTAGATTAAAGTTCACCATAGCTGCAACTTCGCGTACTTCGTTTGTGTTCAACGACCAGACAAAGGCGTCACGGAACCCCACCTTGATCAATGAAGCTTTCCTCTTATATTCGCAATATCCAGATTGCAATCTTAGTTTCTTGCTTGTTCTTCATTTTCCTGCAGGAAACAGACCTTCGTGGTCAGGTTGATCGTGCTCCGGCGTGGTCAATAACCTCTCGGAGTTGGTTTAGCGATTGCTAAGGCGCGACGTCCTCACACGTTCGTAGTCGGATCGTCAAAGTCGACTTCCTCCAAAACGATAGCCACCATCTTATCGAAAGACAGGACACCTTTGCCTTTATCAAGTGGTATAGATTTTATAGTTTTTCGTAGTTTAGATCGAGTATGTTCTTCATACCTACAGTCCATGAAAAAGCCAAAAAATAGGGTTAGTTCATCATATCCGAACCAGTCTGAGCCATTGCATAGTATTTTCAGTATTTTGCTTTGTTGAATTTGCGGTTGCATCGTCGTGTCAAGTTGCTAGTCTTAGCGTCTAGTTTCCCTTAGAGTTTCGAGTTCTATTCACAAGTTGTCATGCTGCCACTGCACCATCGTCATTGTTCCTGCCATATACCACCACCACCAACATATTCCTTACCGCTGCCATATACATCTGCCTGTCCACCACCAATCCGAGTGCACATATACATCCGCCTTTCCACCACCAATCCGAGTCCACATATACATCTGCCTGTCCACCACCAATCCGAGTTCTTTTCATGTTAGGTTTGTTTTCACAATCCATCTATTTTCCATTTCGTGTTTCCTTGCCTGAGTAGGTCTCGAAAAAAAAAGAGTCTGGAGACCCCCAGGCAAGTTTTAGGCCAAAATTTTGGCGATCGAAAATATTTTTTCCTATCCTATTTTTAGGCTTTTCTGAGTCTTTTGAGCCACGTGCCATCGTAGTGATTTTTTGTCGCACTTTTTCGTCGTCGATGACCTGATTTCCGAAAAAATATAGTCAAAAAAATTTCGTGCACATCCTGTCATTTTGACCTGGGAAGAGTTTTGAGACACTCGCCATTATAGTGATTTTTCACAAAAAAAGAGGAGCGAAAAAGAAAAATTCCAGAGTGTGTCTTTCTCTTGTATACGTGCAGCGCCGTGATTTTGTTAGTGTTCTAGGCTCGCGTCTCTAGCATGGTCTAGCCTAGGACCAGCACAGTACCGCCGTTGAGCGTTTATTCAACTTTGCATCTCTGAATTGATTATTGCTGACCCTTTTTGCTACCATATTATAAGCCTTCCTAGCTCCACATACATCTATGACGTGCGTTTGACTCTCCCTGGTAATTTCTCTATCCAAGCTTTGAGAGTTTTGATTACAACGGTTGCCGTTCACCACTTGCTGTTTGGTAAGAACTGGTAAGAATTTGAGATTTGCTTGACGGATTTGTGACACCCCACCACCGCCATTTTCTAGTAGTCTGTAGGATCATATTCTTGTGTGTTTCTATTGTTGCTAACCATGGCAGGATCACAAGGCGACGAGACTGACTGGGAGAACATGACGAACAAAGAGTTACATGATAAGTTTCAGCAAATGATGAGTGGACAGGTGGAAGATGTGCTAAACAGATTTGAAGAGGCCATGGAGAAGATAGATGGCATTGAGAAGGCGTTCGAAACAAAGCTCGATAACAAGTTTAATGAATTGCTCGCGCGTCTTCAACAACCACCGCCCGCCGCACCTGCCGCACCTCTGCAACAACAACAACGACGACTACCTCCATGTCGCGAAACAGCCCTCCGCCGAGCGAGCCGTGTCCCTCTTGAGCCTGGCCAAACTGTTGGTGCTGCCGTTGATACTTCTGTGGCTCATGCTGCTGATGAGGAGGAGAATGATTATGCGGGAGATTATGAGGATGAGGTTAATCAAAATCAGAACTACGTGCAACCACCAGCACCAGGTCGTCCACAAGTAAATAATCGCAATGGTAGGGCAGCATTACCAGCTCAGGTACGCGATCATGACTATCTTCCTAAACTGAAATTGAATATTCCACCATTTGAGGGTAGATATGTCCATGATATATATCTTACTTGGGAGTTAGAAATTGAACAACGTTTTACATGTTTACAATATCCCGAGGAGAGACGTGTTGCTGCTGCTGTTTGTGCTTTCAATAGTTTTGCATGTGTATGGTGGTCTGAACATTGTAGATTATATCCTATTCCAGCTACTTGGGCTGCTTTGAAAACTGCTATGCGTACTCGTTGGGTTCCACCATATTATCAACGTGAATTACTTCAAAAATTATAGCGTTTAAGACAAGGAAAAAATTCTGTAGAGGAATATTATCAGAAATTACAAACTGGCATGATTAGATGTGGTATTGTTGAGGATAATGAAGCTATGCTTGCACGTTTTATGGGTGGATTAAATAGAGAGTTTCGGACCATTCTAGAGTACAAGGATTATAATAATATCACTCGTTTATTCCATCTTGCTTGTAAAGCTGAACGTGAAGTGCAGGATCGTCAGGCATTGGCAAGAACTAACTTTTCTGCAAGTCGACCTTCCTCATGGACACCGCGTGCATCCTCTACTTCCACACATTCTACTGCATCATCACCTCCATCAGCTGCCAACTCCAGTTGTGATACAAGAAAGCAGGCCCAACCACTGCTATCTACCAAGAGCACACCTATCGGGCCTGTACCGAGCTCTTCTTCTTCCATGACATCAACAGGGCACACAAGTGATATTATTTGTCGTCGTTGAAAGGGAAGAGGTCATTATGTGAGAGAATGCAAATCTCAGCGTGTGATGATTGCTACCGAGGATGGTGGTTATGAGTCCGCTAGTGACTATGATGAGGAGACTTTGGCTCTTATTACACGTGAAGAACACGGTGGAGATGATTCTGATCATGAGACACAAATACATGGCTCCTGAAGACGCTGACAGGTATGAATGTTTAGTTGCTCAACGTGTTTTGAATGTGCAGGTCACACAAGCTGAGCAAAATTAGAGGCATAATTTGTTCCATACAAAGGGAGTTGTGAAGGAATGTTCTGTCCGCGTCATCATAGATGGAGGGAGCTGCAGCAACTTGGCTAGCATGGAGATGGTGGAGAAGCTATCTCTCACCACAAGACCACATCCACATCCTTACTACATCCAATGGTTCAACAACAGCGGCAAGGTTAAGGTAACACGTATTGTTCGTGTGCATTTTAGTATCTCTACATATGCTGCTTATGTTCATTGTGATGTGGTACCTATGCAAGCATGTTCCTTTTTACTTGCACTGGTGCGCGTCGGTCCTAAACAAACGGTTTTTTACCCCTTTCGGCGATGGCATTTGGAACCGTCACCAAGTGAGTGTGGGCGATAGGGGGGGTCCTTCCCACACGACCCAGAAACCGTTGGGGATATGCCCTCCTGGTACACACGCTCGGCTAAATGAGGTCGTCTGCGACCGACGAGCACTCAAATACAGAAATACATACAGTAGTGCTAAAAAAATACAATTATACATGCAAAATCATTTCCGGTCGTAAGTACATCCCACACAGTCAGTCACCACTAAACGTTTCCGTTCGTATATACATCCCACATGGTCACTACAAGGAAAACGTTTGCGCAAGGTGGTGTAACGCAAACAGTTTTGAAGAGAATGTCGTGTGTGATTGTTCATTGATCCAACACGGTTTATTCCTAGAAACTGTGTACGTTTCCTTAGGTCATTGCCCACGGTGTTTTCTCATTAACCGTTTGCAAGAAGAAAACCCAATTAACAAGCTAATTGGCCAATTAGCGGGCTAATTGGCCTATTATTAATAATCCATTTACTAATCTAATTGACATTCATATTAAGCACATAATATATTCCATTTCCATATTAAGGAAGCAGGATTTCATAAGTGAAATACATCGGAGTACAACATGATATAGCTTCAGCACTCAACTACCCCATTACACAACTGCACCAGCAGCAAGTTTCACATGCAACATCTAGAACCCGTCGAAATTAGCATCATAGACGGTACATAGAGAGATGCATCTCATCTGGAAAACTGCTGAAGCGGAAGGCGAATATTGAGCCTTCATTCATGTTGAAGGTCGTTGCAACTTTAGGCCAGTGCCTGTGGATGATTCACCGTCCATCCTTCAACCTCTTCAGGAACACTTCAATATTGAACCGTGGGTGTTGTATGAAAACTTTCCTCGCCTCCTGACCACAGAGGTGGTTTGAGAGTACCATCTTGTAAACCTCAGTGCTTCCCATTGTTTCCTTGCAACACATATAAGGTAGTTAGTCATCAGGTTAAGTAAGAGTTCGCATGCTATCAGTAAAATATGTTGATGAAAAATAAGCACATTGCAGATTCATCAGATTAATTCAAGCCGCATGGAAAACCCATTTATCCAAACCAAGCATGATTAAGAACTAGGAAATATAGCACTTGTATATGTTTCTCATGTATTAAGTGCAGCCAAATTCGATTTATTCCTCACATAGTATACAATAAGAGAATGCAGCCACAACAATTGAACATCGCATTGCAGAATTGAACCAAGTAGTTAACTAAACACCACAACAAATGAACCAAACGTTAACTGAGCACCACATTGCACAATATAACATACTCCTAATAGAAGATCAGACAGTTAACCAAACCAAGCATGCTTAACAACTTGGAAATATAGCAATTGTATTTGTTTCTCATGTATTTAGTACAGCCAAATTCGATTTATTCCTCACATGGTATACAATAAGAGAATGCAGCCACAACAATTGAACATCGCATTGCAAAATTGAACCAAGCAGTTAACTAAACACCACAACAAGTGAACCAAGCCACAACAAATGAACCAAGCAGTTAACTAAACACCAATTGAACAATATAACATACTCCTAATAGAAGATCAGACAGTTAACCAAACCAAGCATGCTTAACAACTTGGAAATATTGCACCCTGAAGAATTGAACATCTCATTTGCAGAATTGAACCAAGCAGTTAATTGAACACCAGCAAGACATATAGAACATATACACTATAGCAGAAGATTGCATGGTGAAAGTAGATAGCACAATTCACTAGAATTTGTTAAGGAAAGGCAGTAGCTAGCAAACTGAACATGGGTCCTTATAGTGAGCTAATAAGGCAAGCTACTCCCCATTGTCGGAGATATCAATGATGATTGGGTCCTTGGACATGGAAGAGGGCGAGGCCTCCGCATCGTGGGTGCCCTCGTTATAGTGGTGAGTTGCCTGAGCCGCTCCGGGCACCAACCTGCTGGCTCTCGAGATGAGGTAAGCACGTGCACGCTGAGAAAACACCTCGTAGTCTTCGTCGAAGGCACCGACGGTGGCTGATACGTCTCTAATGTATCTATAATTTTTTGATTGTTCCATGTATTATATTTTGTTTTGGATGTTTAATGGGCTTTATTATACACTTCTATATTATTTTTGGGACTAACCTATTAACCGGAGGCCCAGCCCAAATTGTTGTTTTTTGCCTATTTCAGAGTTTTGCAGAAAAAGAATATCAAACAAAGTCCAAACGGAATGAAACCTTCGGGAACGTGATTTTCGGAACAAACATGATCCAGAGGACTTGGAGTCCACGTAAAGAAAGCAACGAGGAGAGCACGAGGCAGGGGGGCGCGCCTACCCCCCAGGCGCGCCCTCCACCCTCGTGGGGCCCATGTTGCTCCACCGACGTACTTCTTCCTCCCATATATACCTACGTACCCCCAAACCAACAGAAGCATCCACGAAAACCTAATTCCACCGCCACAACCTTCTGTACCCATGAGATCCCATCTTGGGGCCTTTTTCGGCGTCCTGCCGGAGGGGGCATTGATCACGGAGGGCTTCTACATCAACACCATAGCCCCTCCGATGATGTGTGAGTAGTTTACCTCAGACCTTCGGGTCCATAGTTATTAGCTAGATGGCTTCTTCTCTCTTTTTGGATCTCAATACAAAGTTCTCCACGATTCTTGTGGAGATCTCTTTGATGTAATCTTCTTTTGCGGTGTGTTTGTCGAGACCGATGAATTGTGGGTTTATGATCAAGTTTATCTACGAACAATATTTGAATCTTCTCTGAATTCTTTTATGTATGATTGGTTATCTTTGCAAGTCTCTTCAAATTATCAGTTTGGTTTGGCCTACTAGATTGATCTTTCTTGCAATGGGAGAAGTGCTTAGCTTTGGGTTCAATCTTGCGGTGTCCTTTCCCAGTGACAGCAGGGGCAGCAAGGCACGTATTGTATTGTTGCCATCGAGGATAAAAAGATGGGGTTTATATCATATTGCATGAGTTTATCCCTCTACATCATGTCATCTTACTTAAAGCATTACTCTGTTCTTATGAACTTAATACTCTAGATGCATGCTGGATAGCGGTCGATGTGTGGAGTAATAGTAGTAGATGCAGAATCGTTTCAGTCTACTTGTCGCGGACGTGATGCCTATATACATGATCATACCTAGATATTCTCATAACTATGCTCAATTCTATCAATTGCTCGTCAGTAATTTGTTTACCCACCGTAATACTTATGCTCTTGAGAGAAGCCACTAGTGAAACCTATGGCCCCTGGGTCTATTTTCCATCATATTAATCTTCCAACACTTAGTTATTTCTATTGCCGTTTATTTTACTTTGCATCTCTATTTACTCTTTATCATAAAAATACCAAAAATATTATCCTATCATATCTATCAGATCTCACTCTCGTAAGTGACCGTGAAGGGATTGACAACCCCTTTATCATGTTGGTTGCGAGGTTCTTGTTTGTTTGTGTAGGTGCGTGGGACTCGCGCGTGGTCTCCTACTGGATTGATACCTTGGTTCTCAAAAACTGAGGGAAATACTTACGCTACTTTACTGCATCACCCTTTCCTCTTCAAGGGAAAACCAACGCAGTGCTCAAGAGGTAGCAAGAAGGATTTCTGGCGCCGTTGCCGGGGAGTCTACGCACAAGTCAAGACATACCAAGTACCCATCACAAACTCATCTCCCTCGCATTACATTATTTGCCATTTGCCTCTCGTTTTCCTCTCCCCCACTTCACCCTTGCCGTTTTATTCGCCCTCTCTTTTCCGTTCGCCTCTTTTCTGCTTGCTTCTTGTTTGCTCGTGTGTTGGATTGCTTTCTTGTCACGATGGCTCAAGATAATACTAAATTGTGTGAATTCACCAATACCAACAACAATGATTTTCTTAGCACTCCGATTGCTCCTCTTACCGATACTGAATCTTGTGAAATTAATGCTGCTTTGTTGAATCTTGTTATGAAAGATCAATTCGCCGGCCTTCCTAGTGAAGATGTCGCTACCCATCTAAATAGCTTCATTGATTTGTGTGATATGCAAAAGAAGAAAGATGTGGACAATGATATTGTTAAATTGAAGCTATTTCCTTTTTTGCTTAGAGATCCTGCTAAAGTTTGGTTTTCGTCTTTGCCTGAAAACAGTATTGATTCATGGAATAAGTGCAAAGATGATTTTATCTCTAAGTATTTTCCTCCCGCTAAAATCATCTCTCTTAGAAACGATATTACGAATTTTAAGCAACTTGATCATGAACATGTTGCACAAGCTTGGGAGAGGATGAAATTAATGATACGTAATTGCCCTACACATGGTTTGAATCTTTGGATGATTATACAAAATTTTTATGCCGGGTTGAATTTTGCTTCTAGAAATCTTTTAGATTCGGCCGCGGGAGGCACTTTTATGGAAATAACTTTAGGAGAAGCTACTAAACTCCTAGATAATATTATGGTTAATTATTCTCAATGGCACACCGAAAGATCTACTAATAAAAAAATACATGCGATAGAAGAAATTAATGTTTTTAGTGGAAAGATGGATGAACTTATGAAATTATTTGCTACTAAAAGTGTTTCTTCTGATCCTAATGATATGCCTTTGTCTACTTTGATTGAGAATAATAATGAATCTATGGATGTGAATTTTGTTGGTAGGAATAATTTTGGTAACAACGCATATAGAGGAAACTTTAATCCTAGGCCGTTCCCTAGTAATTCCTCTAATAATTATGGCAATTCCTACAACAACTCTTATGGAAATTTTAATAAGATGCCTTCTGAATTTGAGACTAGTGTTAAGGAGTTTATGAATTCACAAAAGAATTTCAATGCTTTGCTTGAAGAAAAATTTCTCAAGGTTGATGAATTGGCTAGGAACGTTGATAGAATTTCTCATGATGTTGATTCTTTGAAACTTAGATCTATTCCACCTAAGCATGATATCAATGAGTCTCTCAAAGCCATGAGAATTTCCATTGATGAGTGCAAAGAAAGAACCGCTAGGATGCGTGCCAAGAAAGATTGCTTTGTAAAAGCATGTTCTTCTAGTTTTTATGAGAATAAAGATGAAGATCTAAAAGTTATTGATGTGTCCCCTATTAAATCTTTGTTTTGCAATATGAATCTTGATAATTATGGGACTGGATATGAGTCACCTTTACCTAGAAGGCATCCCAAAAATTCGGAGTTTTTAGATCTTGATGCAAAAATTGGTAAAAGTGGGATTGAAGAGATCAAAACTTTAGATATTAATGAAGCCACTATTTTGGATTTCAAGGAATTTAATTATGATAATTTCTCTTTGATAGATTGTATTTCCTTGTTGCAATCCATGCTAAATTCTCCTCATGCTTATAGCCAAAATAAAGCTTTTACTAAACATATCGTTGATGCTCTGATGCAATCTTATGAAGAAAAACTTGAGTTGGAAGTTTCTATCCCTAGAAAACTTTATGATGAGTGGGAACCTACTATTAAAATTAAAATTAAAGATCATGAATGCTATGCTTTGTGTGATTTGGGTGCTAGTGTTTCCACGATTCCAAAAACTTTGTGTGATTTGTTAGGTTTCCGCGAATTTGATGATTGCTCTTTAAATTTGCACCTTGCGGATTCCACTATTAAGAAACCTATGGGAAGAATTAATGATGTTCTTATTGTTGCAAATAGCAACTATGTGCCCGTAGATTTCATTGTTCTTGATATAAATTGCAATCCTTCATGTCCTATTATTCTTGGTAGACCTTTCCTTAGAATGATTGGTGCAATTATTGATATGAAGGAAGGGAATATTAGATTCCAATTTCCATTAAGGAAAGGCATGAAACACTTCCCTAGAAACAAAATAAAATTACCTTATGAATCTATTATGAGATCCACTTATGGATTGCCTACCAAAGATGGCAATACCTAGATCTATCCTTGCTTTTATGCCTAGCTAGGGGCGTTAAATGATAGCGCTTGTTGGGAGGCAATCCAATTTTATTTTTAGTTTTTTTTGCTTTTTGCTTCTGTTTAGGAATAAATATTTGATCTAGCCTCTGGTTAAATTTGTTTTTATGTTTTAATTAGTGTCTGTGCCAAGTTAAACCTATAGGATCTTCTTGGATGATAGTTTTTTGATCTTGCTGAAAATTCCAGAAACTTTATGTTCACGAAAACAATTGTTAAAAATCACCAGAACGTGATAAAATACTTATTCCAATTGAAGCAGATCAATAAACAAATTTTCTAGGTCTTCCTATTTTGGTAGATTTTTTTGAGTTCCAGAAGTTTGCGTTAGTTACAGATTACCACAGACTGTTCTGTTTTTGACAGATTCTGTTTTTCGTGTGTTGTTTGCTTATTTTGATGAATCTATGGCTAGTAAAATAGTTTATAAACCATAGATAAGTTGTAATACAGTAGGTTTAACACCAATATAAATAAAGAATGAGTTCATTACAGTACCTTGAAGTGGTATTTTGTTTTCTTTCACTAACAGAGCTCACGAGTTTTTTTGCTAAGTTTTGTGCTGTGAAGTTTTCAAGTTTTGGGTAAAAGATTAGATGGATTATGGAACAAGGAGTGGCAAGAGCCTAAGCTTGGTGATGCCCATGGCACCCCATGATAATCTAAGGACACCAACAATCCAAAGCTTGGGGATGCCCCGGAAGGCATCCCCTCTTTCGTCTACTTCCATCGGTAACTTTACTTGGAGCTATATTTTTATTCACCACATGATATGTGTTTTGCTTGGAGCGTCTTGTATTATTTGAGTCTTTGATTTTTATTTTACCACAATAATCCTTGCTGTACACACCTTTTGAGAGAGACACACACAAATCAGAATTTATTAGAATACTCTGTGTGCTTCACTTATATCTTTTGAGCTATATAGTTTTTGCTCTACTGCTTCACTTATATCTTTTAGAGCACGGTGGTGGATTTGTTTTATAGAAACTATTAATCTCTCATGCATCACTTATATTATTTTGAGAGTCTTAAAACAACATGGCAATTTGATTTAATTATAATATCATGAGAAATTTGATGCTTGATAATTGTTTTGAGATATAAAGGTGGTAATATCATAGTTGTGCTAGTTGAGTAATTGTGAAATTGAGAAATACTTGTGTTGGAGTTTGTGATTCCTGTAGCATGCACGTATGGTGAACCGTTATGTAACGAAGTCGGAGCATGAGGTATTTGTTGATTGTCATCCTTTGTGTGGCGGTCGGGATCACGCGATGGTTAACTCCTACCAACCCTTCCCCTAGGAGCATGGGTAGTAGTACTTTGCTTCGAGGGCTAATAAATTTTTGCAATAAGTATATGAGTTCTTTATGACTAATGTGAGTCCATGGATTATACACACACTTACCTTTCCACAATTTTCTAGCCTCTTCGGTACCGTGCATTGCCCTTTCTCACCTTGAGAGTTGGTGCAAACTTTGCCGGTGCATCCAAACCCCGTGACATGATACGCTCTATCACACATAAACCTCCTTATACCTTCCTCAAAACAGCCACCATACCTACCTATTATGGCATTTCCATAGCCATTCCGAGATATATTGCCATGCAACTTTCCACCGTTTCATTTATCATGACACGCTCCATCATTGTCATATTGCTTTGCATGATCATGTAGTTGACATCATATTTGTGGCAAAGCCACCGTTCATAATTCTTTCATACATGTCGCTCTTGATTCATTGCATATCCCGGTACACCGCCCGAGGCATTCACATAGAGTCATATCTTGTTCTAAGTATTGAGTTGTAATTCATGAGTTGTAAGTAAATAAAAGTGTGATGATCATCATTATTAGAGCATTGTCCCAGGTGAGGAAAGGATGATGGAGACTATGATTCCCCCACAAGTCAGGATGAGACTCCGGACTAAATAAAAAGAAAAAAAAGAGGCCAAAAAAGAGAGAGAGAGAAAAAAGGCCCAAATAAAAAATGACAGAAAAAGAGAGAAGGGACAATGTTACTATCCTTTTACCACACTTGTGCTTCAAAGTAGCACCGTGATCTTCATGATAGAGAGTCTCTCATTTTGTCACTTTTCATATACTAGTGGGAAATTTCATTATAGAACTTGGCTTGTATATTCCAATGATGGACTTCCTCAAATGCCCAAGGTCTTCGTGAGCAAGCAAGTTGGATGCACACCCACTTAGTTTCTTCTTTTTGAGCTTTCATACACTTATAGCTCTAGTGCATCCGTTGCATGGCAATCCCTACTCCTTGCATTGACATCAATTGATGGGCATCTCCATAGCCCGTTGATTAGCCTCGTCGATGTGAGACTTTCTCCTTTTTTGTCTTCCCACATAACCCCTAACATTATACCTTATTCCACCATAATGCTATATCCATGGCTCGCGCTCATGTATTGCGTAAAAGTTGAAAAGGCTGAAGCGCGTTAAAAAGTATGAACCAATTGCTTGGCTAAAACCGGGGTTGTACATGATATGAATATTTTGTGTGGGGAAGATGGAGCATAGCCAGACTATATGATTTTGTAGGGATAACTTGCTTTGGCTATGTTATTTTGATAAGACATAATTGCTTGGTTAGCATGCTTGAAGTATTATTGTTTTTATGTCAATATTAACTTTTATCTTGAATCATATCGAATCTGAACATTCGTGCCACAATAAAAAGAACTACATTGAAATTATGCTAAGTAGCATTCCGCATAAAAATTCTGTTTTTATCATTTACCTACTCGAGGACGAGCAGGAATTAAGCTTGGGGATGCGTGATACGTCTCTAACGTATCTATAATTTTTGATTGTTCCATGCTATATTATATTCTGTTTTGGATGTTTAATGGGCTTTATTATACACTTTTATATTATTTTCGGGACTAACCTATTAACCGGAGGCCCAGCCCAAATTGCTGTTTTTTGCCTATTTCAGAGTTTCGCAGAAAAAGAATATCAAACGAAGTCCAAATGGAATGAAACCTTCGGGAACGTGATTTTTAGAACAAACGTGATCCAGAGGACTTGGAGTCCACGTAAAGAAAGCAACGAGGAGAGCACGAGGCAGGGGAGCGCGCCTACCCCCCCAGGCACGCCGTCCACCCTCGTGGGGCCCACGTTGCTCCACCGACGTACTTCTTCCTCCTATATATACCTACGTACCCCCAAACCAATAGAAGCATCCACGAAAACCTAATTCCACCGCCGAAACCTTCTGTACCCGTGAGATCCCATCTTGGGGCCTTTTCCGGCGTCCTGCCGGAGGGGGCATTGATCACGGAGGGCTTCTACATCAACACCATAGCCCCTCCGATGATGTGTGAGTAGTTTACCTCAGACCTTCGGGTCCATAGTTATTAGCTAGATGGCTTCTTCTCTCTTTTTGGATCTCAATACAAAGTTCTCCACGATTCTTGTGGAGATCTCTTTGATGTAATCTTCTTTTGCGGTGTGTTTGTCGAGACCGATGAATTGTGGGTTTATGATCAAGTTTATCTATGAACAATATTTGAATCTTCTCTGAATTCTTTTATGTATGATTGGTTATCTTTGCAAGTCTCTTTGAATTATCAGTTTGGTTTGGCCTACTAGATTGATCTTTCTTGCAATGGGAGAAGTGCTTAGCTTTGGGTTCAATCTTGCAGTGTCCTTTCCCAGTGACAGCAGGGGCAGCAAGGCACGTATTGTATTGTTCCATCGAGGATAAAAAGATGGGGTTTATATCATATTGTATGAGTTTATCCCTCTACATCATGTCATCTTACTTAAAGCATTACTCTGTTCTTATGAACTTAATACTCTAGATGCATGCTGGATAGCGGTCGATGTGTGGAGTAATAGTAGTAGATGCAGAATCGTTTCGGTCTACTTGTCGCGGACGTGATGCCTATATACATGATCATACCTAGATATTGTCATAACTATGCTCAATTCTATCAATTACTCGACAGTAATTTGTTTATCCACCGTAATACTTATGCTCTTGAGAGAAGCAACTAGTGAAACCTATGGCCCCGGGGTCTACTTTCCATCATATTAATCTTCCAACACTTAGTTATTTCTATTGCCGTTTATTTTACTTTGCATCTCTATTTACTCTTTATCATAAAAATACCAAAAAAATTATCGTATCATATCTATCAGATCTCACTCTCGTAAGTGACCGTGAAGGGATTGACAACCCCTTTATCGTGTTGGTTGCGAGGTTCTTGTTTGTTTGTGTAGGTGCGTGGGACTCGCGCGTGGTCACCTACTGGATTGATACCTTGGTTCTCAAAAACTGAGGGAAATATATACGCTACTTTACTGCATCACCCTTTCCTCTTCAAGGGAAAACCAACGTAGTGCTCAAGAGGTAGCAGTGGCCTCGAGAAAATGCCACGAACTGTCGTTTAAAGCAGTCAACTGCGTCACGGCGTCGGCGTGCGAGGCGTCAATGGTGGCCTCAACGGTGAGGTGCTCCTCCAAGATTTGGGGGTCGGCACGAAAATTTGGAATCGCTTCAGCCAAAAAAACTGGCGCGCAAAGTGTCATCAAACACGGTCCCTTATTCATACACGGTCCGAAGATATTTTTTGCTGCATCTCACACGGTTGGTTATAATATACTGTGTGAGATCTACTTGATTTTTCGTCTTGATTTGAATTACATAATGGGGTCACAGTGGCCATGGACGGTGTTTGAATTGCTAGACCTTTTATTTGCAGTGATGATAAAATAATTGGAATTATTCAGGGTTTGTTTGGACATTTTTATGCATCAAGTGAGTTTTCAATGCATTTATGTGCATAATTCAAATTTGAACTACATGCACATGCTCCAGTGCATATAAATTGGTTGAAAAATCAAATCTTTGTCCTTGGGTGCATGCTTAGGTCCCATGCAAGAAATGGGAATGAATGTCAAGCACCCTGCCACCGTCACTCGGCCACAAACATTGAGATACCTGGTTTTTAAATTCTAGTAAATCCAAAACTCGTCTGGAATTCATGAAACTTGGCATGCTATCATGGAGCGACATCAACATGGCGTGGTAAAGTTTTTGTCCCATTTGGGGCAGGTTTGGGTATATGCTTCTCACAAACCAGAGCTTCTCACAACAAGCATGATGGTTTCGGTAGGGAACGCCCCAACTTTGGGGACAAAACGATATCCATTGTGTCGTGGTTTTGTCACGGAAGATGTCCCAGAGAAAGGACTTAGTCGTGGAGCCATCGCTATGGGTTAACTTAAAGGGGTTAAAGCGGAGAAGGGACGCAAGATAGTTTTTATACTAGTTCGACCCCTTAGGATGAAGGTAAAAGCCTACGTCTAGTTGTGATGGAATTGCTGGGGTTTTGATGACCAGGGAGCGAATACGCTTTGCCTGGGCCTCGAGTTGTTGTCCCTGAACCGCCGCCGGGTCATCCCCTTATATACCTGGGTTGACGCCCGTCGGTTTACAAAATCCCGAGGCCGGCTCATAATCGTGTCCAGCTCGGTCTCTGCTACTTCTATCTTACAACACAAGTTTACATATCAACGCCGGTTTATGTCTACAGGCCTTAAACCGGCTTTGGGCCCTGGGCCTTCATAAAGCGTCACCGTCTGTCTTCATGGACTTCAGATACAGATGAACTACTTATGGGGTTAACCCGGTGTAACACCCCGGATGTAACTTTCCATATTTGTAACTTCAACTCTTGCCATTTTCGGCTATGTGTTATGATATTCCCTTCGTGGTCGGGTTTTGTTTTTTGTTTTGCATTTTGTTCATGTCATGCATCTCATATCATGTCATCATGTGCATCTCTTTTGCATACGTGTTCGTCTCATGCATCCGAGCATTTTCCCCGTTGTCCGTTTTGCAATCCGACACTCCCACCTCCTCCGGCGCACCCCTCTTGTTTATTTTCGTGAGCGGGTGTTAAATGTTCTCGGAATGGACCGAGGTTTGCCAAGTGGCCTTGGTACACCACCGGTAGACCACCTGTCAAGTTTCGTTTCATTTGGAGGTCGTTTGATGCTCCAACGGTTAACCAGGTAACCGCAAAGTCCTTTTGTGTGTTGCAGCAAAACCCCCCTCCAAACAGCACAAAACCCATCCAAGTCACTTCCATGCTCTAGGTCATTCGATCACGATCGTGTGGGCGAAAACCGCACTCCATTTGGAGTCTCCTAGCTCCCTCTACCTATAAAAACACCTCCCCCTCCGAAATTCGGGCGAAACCCTAGTCTTCTTCCACCCCGCGCCGCCGGACACGTTCGGTCCGGACGGACGCATCGCCGCCGCCGCCCCGGGCCAATCGGGAGCCGCCACGTGGCCCCGCGCCACCCCGCCGGCCGCCGGCCCGCTCGGCCCGTGCGGAGCCCTCATGAGCCCGTCTCCTCCGCCCCGCGCCCGAGCGCCCCGCGCCTGTTGGGGATCGTTGCAGAATTTTAAAATTTTCTACGCATCACCAAGATCCATCTATGGAGTTTACTAACAATTAGGGGAAAGGAGTGCATCTACATACCCTTGTAGATCGCGAGCGGAAGCGTTCAAGTGAACGGGGTTGATGGAGTCGTACTCGTCGTGATCCAAATCACCGATGACCGAGCGTCGAACGGACGGCACCTCCGCGTTCAACACACGTACGGAGCAGCGACGTCTCCTCCTTCATGATCCAACAAGGGGGAAGGAGAGGTTGATGGAGATCCAGCAGCACGACGGCGTGGTGGTGGAAGTAGCGGGGATCCCGGCAGGGCTTCGCCAAGCGCAAGCGGGAGGGAGAGGTGTCACGGGAGGGAGAGGGAGGCGCCAGGGGCTAGGGTACAGCAGCCCTCCCTCCCCACCCCCTTTATATAGGCCCCCTGGGGGGGGGGGGGCGCCGGCCCTGGGATCCCATCTATGGGGGGGGGGGGGCGGCCAAGGGGGGAAACTCCCCCCCCCCAAGTCAGGTGGGGCGCCCCCCACCCCCAGGGTTTCCAACCCTAGGCGCAGGGGGAGGCCCATGGGGGGCGCACCAGCCCACTAGGGGATGGTTCCCCTCCCACTTCAGCCCATGGGGCCCTCCGGGATAGGTGGCCCCACCCGGTGGACCCCCGGGACCCTTCCGGTGGTCCCGGCACAATACCGATAACCCCCGAAACTTTCCCGGTGGCCGAAACTGGACTTCCTATATATAATTCTTCACCTCCGGACCATTCCGGAACTCCTCGTGATGTCCGGGATCTCATCCGGGACTCCGAACAACTTTCGGGTTTCCGCATACTAATATCTCTACAACCCTAGCGTCACCGATCCTTAAGTGTGTAGACCCTACGGGTTCGGGAGACATGCAGACATGACCGAGACGCCTCTTCGGTCAATAACCAACAGCGGGATCTGGATACCCATGTTGGCTCCCACATGTTCCACGATGATCTCATCGGATGAACCACGATGTCGAGGATTCAATCAATCCTGTATACAATTCCCTTTGTCAATCGGTACGTTACTTGCCCGAGATTCGATCGTCGGTATCCCAATACCTTGTTCAATCTCGTTGCCGGCAAGTCACTTTACTCGTACCGTAATGCATGATCCCGTGGCTAACTCCTTAGTCACATTGAGCTCATTATGATGATACATTACCGAGTGGGCCCAGAGACACCTCTCCGTCATACGGAGTGACAAATCCCAGTCTCGGTCCGTGCCAACTCAATAGACACTTTCGGAGATACCCGTAGTGCACCTTTATAGTCACCCAGTTACGTTGTGACGTTTGGTACACCCAAAACACTCCTACGGTATCCGGGAGTTGCACGATCTCATGGTCTAAGGAAATGATACTTGACATTGGAAAAGCTCTAGCAAACGAACTACACGATCTTTTGTGCTATGCTTAGGATTGGGTCTTGTCCATCACATCATTCTCCTAATGATGTGATCCCGTTATCAATGACATCCAATGTCCATAGTCAGGAAACCATGACTATCTGTTGATCAACGAGCTAGTCAACTAGAGGCTTACTAGGGACACGTTGTGGTCTATGTATTCACACATGTATTACGATTTCCGGATAACACAATTATAGCATGAACAATAGACAATTATCATGAACAAGGAAATATAATAATAACCATTTATTATTGCCTCTAGGGCATATTTCGAACAGTCTCCCACTTGCACTAGAGTCAATAATCTAGTTACATTGTGATGAATCAAACACCCATAGAGTTCTGGTGTTGATCATGTTTTGCTCTAGGGAGAGGTTTAGTCAACGGATCTGCTACATTCAGGTCCGTATGTACTTTACAAATATCCATGTCTCCATTTTGAACACTTTCACGAATGGAGTTGAAGCGATGCTTGATATGCCTGGTCTTCCTTTGAAACCTGGGCTCCTTGGCAAGGGCAATAGCTTCAGTGTTGTCACAGAAGAGAGTCATCGGGCCCGACGCATTGGGAATCACCCCTAGGTCGGTAATGAACTCCTTCATCCAAATTGCTTCTTGCGCAACCTCTGAGGATGCCATGTACTCTGCTTCACATGTAGATCCCACCACGACGCTTTGCTTGCAACTGCACCATCTTACTGCCCCTCCATTCAAAATATACACGTATCCGGTTTGTGACTTCGAGTCATCCAGATCTGTGTCGAAGCTAGCGTCGACGTAACCTTTTACGACGAGCTCTTCGTCACCTCCATAAACGAGAAACATATCCTTAGTCCTCTTCAGGTACTTCAGGATATTCTTGACCGCTGTCCAGTGTTCCATGCCGGGATTACTTTGGTACCTTCCTACCAAACTTACGGCAAGGTTTACATCAGGTCTGGTACACAACATGGCATACATAATAGACCCTATGGCCGAGGCATAGGGGATGACACTCATCTTTTCTCTATCTTCTGCCGTGGTCGGGCATTGAGCCGTGCTCAATTGCACACCTTGCAATACAGGCAAGAACCCCTTCTTGGATTGATCCATATTGAACTTCTTCAATATCTTGTCAAGGTACGTACTCTGTGAAAGACCAATGAGGCGTCTTGATCTATCTCTATAGATCTTGATGCCTAATATATAAGCAGCTTCTCCAAGGTCCTTCATTGAAAAACACTTATTCAAATAGGCCTTCATACTTTCCAAGAATTCTATATCATTTCCCATCAATAGTATGTCATCCACATATAATAAGAGAAATGCTACAGAGCTCCCACTCACTTTCTTGTAAACACAGGCTTCTCCATAAGTCTGTGTAAACCCAAACACTTTGTTCATCTCATCAAATCGAATGTTCCAACTCCGAGATGCTTGCACCAGCCCATAGATGGAGCGCAGGAGCTTGCATACCTTGTTAGCATTCTTAGGATCGACAAAACCTTCCGGCTGCATCATATACAATTCTTCCTTAAGAAAGCCGTTAAGGAATGCCGTTTTTACGTCCATTTGCCATATCTCATAATCATAGAATGCGGCAATTGCTAACATGATTCGGACGGACTTCAGCTTCGCTACGGGTGAGAAAGTCTCATCGTAGTCAACCCCTTGAACTTGTCGATAACCCTTAGCGACAAGTCGAGCCTTATAGATGGTTACGTTACCATCCGCATCTGTCTTCTTCTTAAAGATCCATTTATTTTCTATGGATCTCCGATCATCGGGCAAGTCAGTCAAAGTCCATACTTCGTTTTCATACATGGATCCTATCTCAGATTTCATGGCTTCTAGCCATTTGTCGGAATCCGGGCCCGCCATCGCTTCTTCATAGTTCGAAGGTTCACCGTTGTCTAACAACATGATTTCCAGGACAGGGTTGCCATACCACTCTGGTGCGGAACGTGTCCTTGTGGACCTACGAAGTTCAGCAGTAACTTGATCCGAAGCTTCATGATCATCATCATTAACTTCCTCCCCAGTCGGTGTAGGCACCACAGGAACATCTTCCCGCGCTGCGCTATTTTCCGGTTCGGAAGGGGTGACTATCACCTCATCAAGTTCCACTTTCCTCCCACTTAATTCTTTCGAGAGAAACTCTTTCTCCAGAAAGGACCCGTTCTTGGCAACAAAAATCTTGCCTTCGGATCTGAGGTAGAAGGTATACCCAATGGTTTCCTTGGGGTATCCTATGAAGACGCATTTTTTCGACTTGGGTTCGAGCTTTTCAGGTTGAAGTTTCTTGACATAAGCATCGCATCCCCAAACTTTTAGAAACGACAACTTAGGTTTCTTCCCAAACCATAATTCATACGGTGTCGTCTCAACGGATTTCGACGGAGCCCTATTTAAAGTGAATGCGGCGGTCTCTAAAGCATAGCCCCAAAATGAGAGCGGTAGATCGGTAAGAGACATCATAGGTCGCACCATATCCAATAGAGTGCGATTACGACGTTCGGACACACCATTTCGCTGAGGTGTTCCAGGCGGCGTGAGTTGTGAAACGATTCCACATTTCCTTAAGTGTGTGCCAAATTCGTGACTTAAATATTCTCCTCCACGATCTGATCGCAGGAACTTTATTTTCCTGTCACGTTGATTCTCAACCACACTCTGAAATTCCTTGAACTTTTCAAAGGTTTCAGACTTGTGTTTCATTAGGTAGACATACCCATATCTACTTAAATCATCAGTGAGAGTGAGAACATAACGATAGCCTCCGCGAGCCTCAACACTCATTGGACCGCACACATCAGTATGTATGATTTCCAATAAGTTGGTTGCTCGCTCCATTGTTCCGGAGAATGGAGTCTTGGTCATCTTACCCATGAGGCATGGTTCGCACGTGTCAAATGATTCGTAATCAAGAGACTCCAAAAGTCCATCTGCATGGAGCTTCTTCATGCGTTTGACACCAATGTGACCAAGGCGGCAGTGCCACAAGTATGTGGGACTATCGTTATCAACTTTACATCTTTTGGTATTCACACTATGAATATGTGTAACATCACGTTCGAGATTAATCAAGAATAAACCATTGACCAGCGGGGCATGACCATAAAACATATCTCTCATATAAATAGAACAACCATTATTCTCGGATTTAAATGAGTAGCCATCTCGAATTAAACGAGATCCAGATACAATGTTCATGCTCAAAGCTGGCACTAAATAACGATTATTGAGGTTTAAAACTAATCCCGTAGGTAATGCAGAGGTAGCGTGCCGACGGCGATCACATCGACCTTGGAACCATTCCCGACGCGCATCGTCACCTCGTCCTTCGCCAGTCTCCGCTTATTCCGCAGCTCCTGTTTTGAGTTACAAATATGAGCAACCGCACCGGTATCAAATACCCAGGAGCTACTACGAGTACTGGTAAGGTACACATCAATTACATGTATATCACATATACCTTTGGTGTTGCCGGCCTTCTTGTCCGCTAAGTATTTGGGGCAGTTCCGCTTCCAGTGACCACTTCCCTTGCAATAAAAGCACTCAGTCTCAGGCTTGGGTCCATTCCTTGGCTTCTTCCCGGTAACTGGTTTACCGGGCACGGCAACTCCCTTGCCGTCTTTCTTGAAGTTCTTCTTACCCTTGCCTTTCTTGAACTTAGTGGTTTTATTCACCATCAACACTTGATGTTCCTTTTTGATCTTCACCTCCGCTGATTTCAGCATTGAATATACCTCAGGAATGGTCTTTTCCATCCCCTGCATATTGAAGTTCATCACAAAGCTCTTGTAGCTTGGTGGAAGCGACTGAAGGATTCTGTCAATGACCGCATCATCCGGGAGATTCACTCCCAGCTGAGACAAGCGGTTGTGTAACCCAGACATTCTGAGTATGTGCTCACTGACAGAACTATGTTCCTCCATTTTACAACTGAAGAACTTGTCGGAGACTTCATATCTCTCGACCCGGGCATGAGCTTGGAAAACCATTTTCAGCTCTTCGAACATCTCATATGCTCCATGTTTCTCAAAACGCTTTTGGAGCCCCGGTTCTAAGCTGTAAAGCATGCCGCACTGAACGAGGGAGTAATCATCAGCACGTGATTGCCAAGCGTTCATAACGTCTTGGTTCTCTGGGATGGGTGCTTCACCTAGCGGTGCTTCTAGGACATAATCTTTCTTGGCAGCTATGAGGATGATCCTCAGGTTCCGGACCCAGTCCGTATAGTTGCTGCCATCATCTTTCAGCTTGGTTTTCTCTAGGAACGCGTTGAAGTTGAGGACAACGTGGGCCATATGATCTACAAGACATATTGTAAAGATTTTAGACTAAGTTCATGATAATTAAGTTCATCTAATCAAATTATTCAATGAACTCCCACTCAGATAGACATCCCTCTAGTCATCTAAGTGAAACATGATCCGAGTTAACTAGGCCGTGTCCGATCATCACGTGAGACGGACTAGTCAAGATCGGTGAACATCTCCATGTTGATCGTATCTTCTATACGACTCATGCTCGACCTTTCGGTCTTCCGTGTTTCGAGGCCATGTCTGTACATGCTAGGCTCGTCAAGTCAACCTAAGTGTATTGCGTGTGTTCCGAGGCCATGTCTGTACATGCTAGGCTCGTCAACACCCGTTGTATGCGAACGTTAGAATCTATCACACCCGATCATCACGTGGTGCTTCGAAACAACGAACCTTCGCAACGGTGCACAGTTAGGGGGAACACTTTCTTGAAATTATTATAAGGGATCATCTTACTTACTACCGTCGTTCTAAGCAAATAAGATGCAAAACATGATAAACATCACATGTAATCAAATAGTGACATGATATGGCCAATATCATTTTGCTCCTTTGATCTCCATCTTCGGGGCGCCATGATCATCTTCGTCACCGGCATGACACCATGATCTCCATCATCATGATCTCCATCATCGTGTCTTCATGAAGTTGTCACGCCAACGATTACTTCTACTTCTATGGCTAACACGTTTAGCAATAAAGTAAAGTAATTTACATGGCGTTATTCAATGACACACAGGTCATACAAAAAATAAAGACAACTCCTATGGCTCCTGCCGGTTGTCATACTCATCGACATGCAAGTCGTGATTCCTATTACAAGAATATGATCAATCTCATACATAACATATATGTCATTCATCACATCCTTTTGGCCATATCACATCACAAGGCACATGCTGCAAAAACAAGTTAGACGTCCTCTAATTGTTGTTGCAAGTTTTTTACGTGGCTTCTATAGGTTTCTAGCAAGAACGTTTCTTACCTACGTAAAACCACAACGTGATATGCCAATTTCTATTTACCCTTCATAAGGACCCTTTTCATCGAATCCGTTCCGACTAAAGTGGAAGAGACATACACCCGCTAGCCACCTTATGCAACTAGTGCATGTCAGTCAGTGGAACCTGTCTCACGTAAGCGTACGTGTAAGGTCGGTCCGGGCTGCTTCATCCCACAATACCGCCGAAACAAGATAAGACTAGTAGTGGCAAGAAAAATTGACAACATCTATGCCCACAACTGCTTTGTGTTCTACTCGTGCATAGTAACTACGCATAGGCCTGGCTCATGATGCCACTGTTGGGGATCGTTGCAGAATTTTAAAATTTTCTACGCATCACCAAGATCCATCTATGGAGTTTACTAGCAATGTGGGGAAAGGAGTGCATCTACATACCCTTGTAGATCGCGAGCGAAAGCGTTCAAGTGAACGGGGTTGATGGAGTCGTACTCGTCGTGATCCAAATCACCGATGACCGAGCGCCGAACGGACGACACCTCCGCGTTCAACACACGTACGGAGCAGCGACGTCTCCTCCTTCTTGATCCAGCAAGGGGGAAGGAGAGGTTGATGGAGATCCAGCAGCACGACGGCGTGGTGGTGGAAGTAGCGGGGATCCCGGCAGGGCTTCGCCAAGCGCAAGCGGGAGGGAGAGGTGTCACGGGAGGGAGAGGGAGGCGCCAGGGGCTAGGGTACAGCAGCCCTCCCTCCCCCTTTATATAGGCCCCCTGGGGGGGGGCGCCGGCCCTGGGATCCCATCTATGGGGGGGGGGCGGCGGCCAAGGGGGGGAAACTCCCCCCCCCCCAAGTCAGGTGGGGCGCCCCCACCCCCAGGGTTTCCAACCCTAGGCGCAGGGGGAGGCCCATGGGGGGCATACCAGCCCACTAGGGGCTAGTTCCCCTCCCACTTCAGCCCATGGGGCCCTCCGGGATAGGTGGCCCCACCCGGTGGACCCCCGGGACCCTTCCGGTGGTCCCGGTACAATACCGATAACCCCCGAATTTTCCCGGTGGCCGAAACTGGACTTCCTATATATAATTCTTCACCTCCGGACCATTCCGGAACTCCTCGTGATGTCCGGGATCTCATCCGGGACTACGAACAACTTTCGGGTTTCCGCATACTAATATCTCTACAACCCTAGCGTCACCGAACCTTAAGTGTGTAGACCCTACGGGTTCGGGAGACATGCAGACATGACCGAGACGCCTCTTCGGTCAATAACCAACAGCGGGATCTGGATACCCATGTTGGCTCCCACATGTTGCACGATGATCTCATCGGATGAACCACGATGTCGAGGATTCAATCAATCCCGTATACAATTCCCTTTGTCAATCGGTACGTTACTTGCCCGAGATTCGATCGTCGGTATCCCAATACCTTGTTCAATCTCGTTACCGGCAAGTCACTTTACTCGTACCGTAATGCATGATCCCGTGGCTAACTCCTTAGTCACATTGAGCTCATTATGATGATGCATTACCGAGTGGGCCCAGAGACACCTCTCCGTCATACGGAGTGACAAATCCCAGTCTCGGTCCGTGCCAACTCAACAGACACTTTCGGAGATACCCGTAGTGCACCTTTATAGTCACCCAGTTACGTTGTGACGTTTGGTACACCCAAAGCACTCCTACGGTATCCGGGAGTTGCACGATCTCATGGTCTAAGGAAATGATACTTGACATTGGAAAAGTCTAGCAAACGAACTACACGATCTTTTGTGCTATGCTTAGGATTGGGTCTTGTCCATCACATCATTCTCCTAATGATGTGATCCCGTTATCAATGACATCCAATGTCCATAGTCAGGAAACCATGACTATCTGTTGATCAACGAGCTAGTCAACTAGAGGCTTACTAGGGACACGTTGTGGTCTATGTATTCACACATGTATTACGATTTCCGGATAACACAATTATAGCATGAACAATAGACAATTATCATGAACAAGGAAATATAATAACAACCATTTATTATTGCCTCTAGGGCATATTTCCAACAGCGCCCGCGTCCCCGAGCCCCGCGCCACCGCCGTTCCTGCCTCGCCGTCCGGCGCCCGCCTCCGCCGGCCGCCGCGAGGTCAGGCGACCTCGCCCGGCGCGCCCCGCCGTCGCACGCCGCCGTCCGCCGCCGCCTCTTCTTCCTCGACATCCGCGACCGCCGCCGCTTGTGCCCGCCGTCGACCCCGCCGTCTCCTCCCTCGCCGCCGTCTCCCTCCGTCACCGGCAGCCGCGCCAGCTCCGGCCGTCCTCGATCCGCACGCCGACGAACCCTAGATCGGGCAGACGGTTGACTTCTTCCTCCCCTCGATTTTGCTGTCCCAGATATTTTGCAATATGTGCTCATATTCATCGCATCCTAACTCTCTGCATACTGCTCCGTTTTGTGCGTGTAATATATTGAAATGTTCGTCTGGAGATGCTCTTCATTTTGTTCCATTGTGATATGCTCATTTGAGTCGATCTTGATGCCCAAATCTCTGGTGCAAGAGTGCTATATGTTGTTACCTGCTGTTACTTATCAGAACTTGATGATTTGTTATTTTTGTTGCATTTGATGTGTGCATCTTATGGGCATGAGCTCTACATGTGTTTTGATCTATGCCATGCCATCTGTACAGAAGTGTATGCCATATGGTTTTGTGATCTATTTGGTGACTAGCACAAGCATGCAAACTAGGCTTCGTGATGTTTCTGTTTTCAGGGACAGGATTTTCTCCGTCTGTTACTGCTGTTATTTTGTTGCCATGTATCCATGTGTCTACAGAGAGATCCATGCTCCTTTTGGTGATGTTCATTAAGGATGTTTTGTAGATATAGTTGTTCTCTATCCATCCATGCCCCTGTTTGAAATTATGGAGTGCCATAGCATGTCTTAATCTTGCTCTACTTTTGCTATAAAATATTCCTGGCAGATTGTTAACATGATATTCAATTTTGCCAAGCTTGTTGTAGTTGATCCATACATGCTATGAACTTGTTCTTGCCATGGTTAGCTTCATAAACATGCCATCTTGCTGTAGGTATGCTTTTTTTTGTCATGCATTGCTTTGTGATGAGTGCATCAAGCTCACCAAGGTGCCTTCATAATACTGTTTCTGCCATGCTCTGTTTTCTGCTAAGTCTGAAACCTGTTAACGGAAGTTGCTATGTTTACATGGGTGCCATCATATCTTCTGATTCTTTTTGGCTCATGGTCAGTAAGGGACTTTTGTCATATGAATTTATTAGATTCATGCCATGTCTTGTGTTGCTATGTTAAGTTCCTATAGCATGTGTTTTGTTTGCTCTGAACATTGCTACCTGATGCTGTTTCAGCCATGTCCAGTAATTTCACCAAGTCTGTGAACCTGATATCTTTTGCATTTTTGCCATGCTTGTTTGAGCCTGTTATGGTGTGATCTAGCCGTAGCTCAGTGTTCATATTTTGTGAAGCATCTCCTTTAGTTTACTGCCGTATGCTTTGTTGCTATGTTGGAGTGCTGTAGCATAGTTACTTGTTGCATTCTAAGTGCTATCATGCTGTTAATCGCAGAATCGTGTCATTCTTGTTTTGCTTGCCATTTGCAAACCGTGCATCCGTTTCCGGTGATCTTTATATCGATTTCGACCGAAATCATCTCATCTTTCCAGTGGCATACTTGATTTGCCAAGTTACTGCCTTGTTCATCATTTTTTCTTCCGGAGCACGCATATGCATCGCATACCACATCTCGCATATCATACATGTTTTGCATCATGTTGCTTGTGCATTTCCCGTGATTGATTGTGGTTCCGTTGCTTGTGTTCTTGTTTTGGGTAGAGCCGGGAGACGAGTTCGTGAACGAGGAACCTGTTGAGTACGCTTACGAGGATCAAGCTTTCGACAACTCTGAGAACCTTGCAGGCAAGATGACCATACCCTCGAAATCACTTCTATCTTTGCTTTGCTAGTTGTTCGTTCTATTGCTATGCTGCGCTACCTACCACTTGCTATATCATGCCTCCCATATTGCCATGTCAAGCCTCTAACCATCCTTTACTAGCAAACCGTTGTTTGGCTAAGTTACCGCTTTTGCTCAGCCCTTCTTATAGCGTTGCTAGTTGCAGGTGAAGTTGAAGTTGGTTCCATGTTGGAACATGGATATTTTGGAATATCACAATATCTCTTATTTAATTAATGCATCTATATATTTGGTAAAGGGTGGAAGGCTCGGCCTTATGCCTGGTGTTTTGTTCCACTCTTGCCGCCCTAGTTTCCGTCATACCGGTATTATGTTCCTTGAGTTTGCGTTCCTTACGCGGTTGGGTGATTTATGGGACCCCCTTGACAGTTCGCCTTGAATAAAACTCCTCCAGCAAGGCCCAACCTTGGTTTTACCATTTTCCACCTAAGCCTTTTTCCCTTGGGTTTTCGCGAGCCCGAGGGTCATCTTTATTTAAACCCCCGGGCCAGTGCTCCTCTGAGTATTGGTCCAACCTGTCAGTCGCCGGTGGCCACCAGGGGCAACTCTGGGCTCGCCTATCGGAAGCTTGGACAATCCGGTGTGCCCTGAGAACGAGATATGTGCAGCTCCTATCGGGATTTGTTGGCACATTCGGGTGGCTTTGCTGGTCTTGTTTTACCATTGACGAAATGTCTTGTAAACCGGGATTCCGAGACTGATCGGGTCTTCCCGGGAGAAGGTTTATCCTTCGTTGACCGTGAGAGCTTATAATGGGCTAAGTTGGGACACCCCTGCAGGGTATTATCTTTCGAAAGCCGTGCCCGTGGTTATGAGGCAGATGGGAATTTGTTAATGTCCGGTTGTAGAGAACTTGTCACTTGACTTAATTAAAATACATCAACTGTGTGTGTAGCCGTGATGGTCTCTTCTCGGCGGAGTCCGGGAAGTGAACACGGTTTGAGTTATGCATGAACGTAAGTAGTTTCAGGATCACTTCTTGATCATTCTAGCTTCGCGACCGTTGCGTTGCTTCTCTTGTCGCTCTCATTTGCGTATGTTAGCCACCATATATGCTTAGTGCCTGCTGCAGCTCCACCTCAGTACACCATCCTTTCCTATAAGCTTAAATAGTCTTGATCTCGCGGGTGTGAGATTGCTGAGTCCTCATGACTCACAGATTCTACCAAAACAGTTGCAGGTGCCGATGATGCCAGTGCAGATGACGCAACCGAGCTCAAGTGGGAGTTCGACGAGGAACGTGGTGTTACTATGTTTCTTTTCCTGATGATCAGTAGTGGAGCCCAGTTGGGATGATCGGGGATCTAGCATTTGGGGTTATCTTATTTTCATTTGGATTCTGACCGTAGTCGGTCTATGTGTGGATTTTGGATGATGTATGAATTAATTTATGTATTGTGTGAAGTGGCGATTGTAAGCCAACTCTCGTTATCCCATTCTTGTTCATTACATGGGATTGTGTGAATATAACCCTTCTTGCGACAATACCACAATGCGGTTATGCCTCTAAGTCGTGCCTCGACACGTGGGAGATATAGACGCATCATGGGCGTTACACCCGGCTTCTCCTGGCCGGTTTACGCCCAGTGGTAATATCCCCAACATTAGGCCCCAGATTGATTTGAACTGGTTCATGTCAATCCTCAATACTTAAGAAAATTTCTTCTTCAACATCTTCACATAATCTTGTAAACCGCCGTGACATCATCTTCTAGGACCATGGTAAACTGCCGTGACGTCACCTATTATTTAAAACTGTGTATAATCCACCTTCATTAATGAGCCTCCGACAATCGAGGCGACAGCTCCGCCTCATATCCAAAATTTAGGCTCCTCGATTTTCATGCCTGACGCTTATCTTTCTGCCCTTATAAATAGGGCCAGGGGGTCTTTCCATTTTCCCCCTCGTGCCTCTTCGCGTCGTCGTCTTCCTCGCGCCGACCGACCCTCAAGCTCTGCCGCCGCCGTCATCCTTCGCCTCTGCTTCGACAAAGGCCGCTGCATCAACTTGATCGTATCAAAGAAAAGCGGTGATCCTCCGCTGCTTCCTCCTGCACCAGTAAGTCCCTCTTCTTCTCGCCCTAGATCCGCCATTAGGGTTCGGTGTTCTTCGTAGCTTGAAGCTGTTCTTCCTTCGGTAGCACCAACGGCCGGTTAGATCTGACTATTTTCAGCGCCTTTTGTAGTTTAGAATCCTTTCTTCTTGTTAAGGCACCTGCTTGATATCCAACTCATCTGAACTTACTGAACTTTTTAAGCGGTTGATATTAGACCAGAATATATTTTGTTTTTCCAATGCACGGTAGATCTGAAATTACCATGGCAAGATGTGAAACTTGTTTCTTCCTTCGGTTATACACTTTTAATACCAGATGGGGCGGTTTAACTTCATATACAAAATGATGACCTAGTAGATACCATTAGTCCCCTGTTGAACCGCCAATGCATTCATCATTGTACTGTTTCCATTGGCAGACTCCGGATTACGAATAACCAATTCCGGTTTAACAATATGCTTACATCCTTATACCGTTGTATAGTTGTCCATTGTAAATCTTAAACCGGCAATAATCATGTTTCAGATCTTTCATTGCCATGGCCAAGCAAGTCTACGAATGCAATTGGGGTCCTTCTCGAGTAACCGAAGAACAGTTAAACAATCTTGTTAAAACGGGTGCTTTAGCCAAGAAAGATGTCATCTACTGGAGGGTCCCTGGCCCGGAAAATCCTCCTACACCCAAGGACGGAGAGGTAGTCGTGTTTGCTGACCATCCGAGTAGAGGTTTTAGCCCTCCCGGTTCGAAAATTTTCCGAGATGTACTAGCCAATTTTCAGCTGCACCCTCAAGACATCGGTCCCAATTCTGTGACCAACATCTGCCACTTCCAAGTCTTTTGTGAGGTTTATCTGCAAGAGGAACCTACAGTCGAACTATTTAGGGATTTCTTTCACTTAAACTGTCGCACCGAGTTCTCGGATGGACCCAATACGGAACTGGGCGGAATGGCGGTTCAGAAAAGGAAAGAAGTCACCTTCCCTCATCCCAAACTCCACAGTCACCCCAAAGAGTGGAACCAGACTTGGTTTTATTGCATGGATACATCTCCACCTGATGAAAACCCCCTGTCGGGTTACCGCCCTGAACGCCTGAGCAACACACATCCTTTTCCTTAGAGGTTGACTGCAAGAGAAAGGGCCAACTATGCTCCTCAATTATCAAAGCTTAGAGCCTTCATGGCAAATGGTTTGACAGGAGTTGATCTTGCTCGTTGTTGGATAAGCTGGAGTATTCTGCCCTTAAGCCGGCGCTCCGGTTTGATGCGTGAGTATACGGGGAGTTTGAAGGATGCTCAACGGCACATTGACATTCAGCTCACAGATGCAGAAGTCACTGAGGCTGTAAAAAAGATACTGAACGAACCGGAGGCTATCTGTGCCCAAACCGGACTACTCCCTTTCTGCACCTTCAACAAACCACCAGCTGTAAGAATCATATAATCTTTTTATCTAAAGTTGCTTCTGTCCAAATATTCTATGAAAGTGTGATTATTTTCTGATAGGGTGATGATCCGTTCTAGAACAAGAAACCATCACAAGACAAACCGGCGAAGCTGCAAGACAAACTGGTCAAGCCAGTTCGTCCAAAGACCAAGGTTGTTAAAAAACCTGCCAAGAAAAGGACCACTGCATCCTCCGATCTACCAGCTGATGGCGATGTGGGTAATCCGGAACCAGAGGTAGAACCTGACTCTCTTGGTTCATTTTTCGTACACCTCATTGACAATGATTATTACCAGGACGACGCTGAAGGCAGTCATGCTGATGATGTAGAGCTAATCATTCTTTCCTCCGATTCAGATCCTCTGCCGACATCAAAAATCCGTCGAGCAAACCGGAAAGTAAAATTTTCTCACCCCTTGCTTACTTGGACCCAAACTTTCTTTTGAAGACACAACAGCACGAGGCTCGCCGCACAACTCGACACAGCGGCCAGGTAGTTACCTCCGCCGGTTTACCGAACAGTCCGGTTCGGAAACGCCGATCAGAGGTCTCTTATCCCATTGATACTTCATGCCCCAAAGCAGGTTGTTTCCGCCAGCCTCTTAACCCGTCTGATTCAAATTATCAGGGTACTTCTCACTCATCTTCTGGCGAGTCGTCGGCCACAAAACTTCCACCCCTCAAAACGGTTCTTGGGTGAGCTATACACTTGTTGTTATCCTTGATGTTGCTATTTTGATATACTGTACTGATCCTCATGTTTATTTTTCTCAGCGCCAAGCCCAGACCCAGCAAGAAAGCTCGGTTGAATAAACCGGCTGATGAAGACGTGGCTGTTGAACTGGAGAAAACTCCAGATCCTGAAGAGACCAACATTGATGCCATACTGAATGACCCACCGCCTCAAGATCATGACTTCGTTGCTGAGCAGGCAGAAGTTGACACCACAAGCCATGCTGACTAGCCAACCAGCCCTGTCCGAACTGACAATAAACCGGCAAGTCCAGTTAAAAATACTGACAAACCGCCAACCCCAGTAACGGCTGCTGATGACAAAGATGATGACATTATGATTACTGGCACTGGCCATACCGCTCCGGGCAATCCTGTCGCTTTGTCAAAACATGCTGCCAAAGATGAGCTCTCTGCAATTGGCAAAGGCAAATGGAACGCCGATTTGTCAAATTATGCCCATCTGAATGCTCAAGACCTTCACTCTGGCTTCCTGAACCGTCTGTACACCAGCCGTGACTATGAAGCCGGTTTGGTAAATATGATGAAGGAGTGATATGAGGTAACTTCATAAGTGTTTCTCTCTTATATTTAATTGCAGCTTATCAACTCCAGTAGCCCCCAAGTGACGGTTTAAGATACCAATTTAAACCGGGACTTAGTAACAATTTCATGTTTGCACCAATGCATCTTAACTTCACTGATGTAGCCCCCAAGGGCCGGTTTAACTTTATAAAGATGAACCGTGACTTTGTAGAAGAATTCCCATATCAGCATTTTATGAGCAAATACACATTAGCCCCTAAGTGCCAAGCTTAATACTTGTATTGTGCTTGGGACTTGTAAAAATTTCTGATAAAGAGCAAATATGCATTAGCCCCCAAGTACTAAGGGCATAACTTGTTATGTGCTCGGTACTTCAAATATGTACTGTTAACTCATTATATATCTGTCTCTTTATAGGCTGAACTGAGCAAGAAGGAAAGCCAAACCGCTGATCTGCAAGAGAACCTCAAGTCCCAACAAGCTGAAACCTCCAAAGCGAAGGAAGCATTGACCAGCGCTCTAGGCGCTATGGAAAAACTGAAAGAGGGTTTCAACAAAGAGCGGGCGGATTGGGAGACTGAAAAATCTGCTTTGATAAAAAGGGCTGAAAACGCAGAAGCCGCTCTTAAACCGGTGGTTGACGAACTGACCGGCGTAAAGCGGCAGATTCATGCCATGACTCCTACTGTGTTCGGTAAACATTTTTTCCTTAATACTTTCAACATATCTTTCCCATGTGTTGTCGGTTTACTGATGTGTACAATGGTACAGGAACTCGCATTAGCCATCTGGGCTCTGACGTACGGAAGAAATTGAAAGCGGCCTATACTCTGATAGAGCAGCTGTATACCGGCGCACAGCGGATCATCTACACCGCTTCACACAATAAACCTCCTCCAACATTGATCAAGGACACCTTAGAAAGGCTATCCATGCTGCCTGCCCGAGTTGAAGAACTAAAGAAAGCTGCGGCAAGGGCCGGAGCTTTGACCGCTCTAACCCGGGCAAAGGCGTGGGTGCCTGATCTTGATCCGGTGGACGTGGCTAAAGGCTTCCCAAGCTTAAAAGAAGACGGGTCAGAATTTGGCCAGGAGTATCTCCGCGCCATAAATCGGGAAGTACGTCCACTGGCTTGTCAATTGGCTGAAGAAGCTGATCTCCCATACTATCAGGCAAGTTATGATGACAAGAACAGACGGGTTGCTGCACCAATTCCGGAAGCACAAAATTTGATCCCTCCAATCCGTAAGCACACTTATGCCCCTGATATTGAACCGTCCACCCTTATAAGCGACAAAGCTGTGTTCCAATCTTTAACTGGGATCGACTGGGCAACTGTTGACTTCCAGCCGCTGGGTAGAGATGAAGAAGATGAATCGGTGCAAGATGATCTGCAGCCGTCAGGTCAAGCTGATAAGCAATCATAATCCAGGGGCCGGTTTAGTCTTCCACGTGCTGCAATGCTTATTGAGAAACAATTACCCCTTTGGGCACTGAAACGCCTTGTAATAGGCTAGTCAAAACACTTGGTCTATTATGCCTTCGTGCATATTTATCTGCAACTGATGCGTGCTAATCCGCCATGCTTAAGATATGATGTTCATAATCCATAGCTATTTATTCAAGTTGTTCCTGCAGATAAGAAGCTTAAAGCGCCCTGGCGGTTTACCACCGGGCGGGTCATGATACCCAAATATATATACGACCAAGGTTTATAACCAAGGTTGTAAAAGATAACCAAATATGGAAATATATGATACCTGTGACCTTTAGGCATAGTGTTGGCTGACCAACTGTGTAATGAGGGTAATAACCCTAATCCGGAGTAGAAGTAACTCCTGTTATATGATGCCGATTTATCAGAAAACCGTTTTGGGCTGTGGTAAACACCGCTTTACTCCATACTGGTGACTTTGAGTCAGAACCAGACCGGGCTGATAGTCTCCGGATTATAATTTGATCATGCACTGACAACTTTTAGTTGACAGCCTAACCGGGTTGATAAACACCGGTTTTAAAAACATCACAAATCTTATGAAACAAAGAAAACTTAGCAAAAGGCAAATAAAAACAGTTGTAGTCGAGGCTTTTCACGGGCTGCCAGGCCCCAAATTCGAGGCTTTTCATGGGCTGCCAGGCCACTGAGTTAAACCATTTTTGCAAAGCCTTTTAAGATGGTCCTTAATCCTTAACCAATCATTGTTTTAACTTGACAAGTTCAGGGTCTTCATTTTAGAGTAACTTGTCAAAGTTCGAAGGGTCATACCAGGTTTACCTGGGCGGAGTGACTTACTTAAATAGGCAGGTTAACCCGGGGTTTTAGGTGTATACACCAGGCTTCCAAGCCATGGCTTGATAGCCTATTTCAAGTGTAGATTCTGAGTTCATTTCGACAGCGAAGAATCCCCAAGCAACATTGTGAGCTGTGCTTAGTGGGTGCCTATGTTTGAGCTGTTGTTTTACAACACTCTCTTTGGCCCCGGATTGATGTGGCTTTGAGCCGATCAAGAGGTGTAGCTATGGTTCGGATACGACCAAGCCCCCAAGTGATGCTGTGGCATTGCGCCGATCAAGAGGTGTAGCTATGGTTCGGATACGACCAAGCCCCCAAGTTATCTAATATAAAGCTTTGAGAAGCTAAATCAAGGGGTAAACCGGACGCCGCTTTGTAAGCTCCATGTAACCACACATGATGTAAGAAAAACAACAGATACCCCGCTTTAGCTGAGGTTCCGGTTTATTATATTGATCATAATATATACAATGTCATAATATGTACATAAGTAGAGCCTGTAGCTCAAGTATAGTAGGGCCAAAGATGAGCAATATTCCACGGCCGGTTGGTCTCCTCCTCTGATTTACGTGAGTCTTTGCGCTCTCGAACATCGATTAGGTAGTATGACCCGTTGTGCAGATTCTTGCTGACCACAAAGGGTCCTTCCCAAGGGGGGGATAGCTTGTGCATATCCGTCTGATCCTGGATGAGTCGAAGCACCAAATCTCCTTCTTGAAAGGTTCTGGTTCTAACCCAGCGGCTATGATAACGACGCAGATCTTGCTGATAAATCGCCGAACGGGCTGCCGCCATGTCACGCTCCTCATCTAACAGGTCAAGAGCTTCCTGCCATGCCTTCTCGTTGTCAGCTTCAACGTATGCCGCTACACGAGGTGAGTCATGACGGACGTCACTAGGAAGAACCGCTTCCGCTCCATAAACCATGAAGAACGGTGTGTATCCTGTCGAACTGTTGGGTGTAGTATTGATGCTCCATAACATTGAAGGTAGCTCCTCAACCCAACAACCCGGCGTCCGTTGCAAAGGAACCATAAGCCGGGGTTTGATGCCTCTCAAGATCTCTTGATTGGCCCTCTCCGCTTGACCATTGGACTGGGGGTGAGCCACTGATGATACGTCAAGCCGGATGTGCTCACATTGACAGAACTCCTTCATGGCACCCTTTGACAGATTGGTACCATTGTCTGTTATAATGCTGTGTGGAAAGCCAAACCGGAAGATCATCTTTTTGATGAATTGAACCGCCGTGGCTGCGTCACACTTACTAATTGGCTCTGCTTCCACCCACTTCCTGAACTTATCAACCGCCACCAAAAGGTGGGTCTTCTTGTCCTTGGACCTCTTAAAAGGCCCAACCATATCCAGCCCCCAAGTTGCAAACGGCCAGGTGATTGGAATCATCCTCAATTCTTGAGCCGGTACATGAGCGCGCCTTGAGAATTTCTGACAGCCATCACATCTTTTGACCAAGTCCTCTGCATCAGCATGAGCTGTCAACCAATAGAAACCGTGACGAAACGCCTTGGCCACCAAAGATTTTGAACCGGCGTGGTGACCACAATCTCCTTCGTGGATCTCACGCAAAATTTCACGACCTTCCTCAGGAGACACACAACGTTGAAACACCCCTGTCACACTACAATGATGTAACTCTCCATTGATAATAGTCATGGACTTGGACCGCCGGATTATCTGCCTGGCCAAAGTTTCATCCTCTGGTAACTCGCCCCGGTTCATATACGCCAGATATGGAACCGTCCAATCCGGAATAACATGAAGAGCTGCCACCAACTGAGCCTCCGGATCAGGAACATCCAAATCCTCTTCACCGGGGAGCTTGATGGACGGATTATGCAAAACATCCAGGAAGACATTAGGTGGAACCGGTTTACGTTGGGAACCCAGGCGGCTTAAAGCGTCCGCCGCTTCATTCTTCCGCCGGTCCACATGATCCACCTGATAACCTTTAAAGTGACCTGCAACAATATCCACCTCATGATGATATGCTGCCATTAGTGGGTCCTTGGAATCCCAAGTGCCGGACACTTGTTGAGCCACCAGATCCGAGTCACCGAAGCACTTAACTCGGCTTAGGTTCATCTCTTTAGCCATCCGAAGACCATGGAGTAAAGCCTCATATTCAGCTGCATTGTTAGTGCAAGGGAACATTAAATGGAGAACATAACAAAACTTATCACCTCGTGGGGAAGTTAATACGACTCCAGCCCCCGAGCCCTCCAATTGCCTGGATCCATCAAAATGAATAGTCCAATAAGTATGATCCGGCTTCTCCTCTGGCGCTTGTAATTCTATCCAATCATTGATGAAATCCACAAGTGCCTGAGATTTGATCGCCGTTCGGGGTATGTATTTCAACCCATGAGGCCAGATCTCTATAGCCCACTTGGCAATCCGGCCAGTTGGTTCCCTGTTCTAGATTAGATCTCCCAATGGAGCAGAGCTGACCACCATGATGGGATGACCTTGGAAATACTGCTTAAGCTTCCGGCTTGCCATAAAAACCCCATACACCAATTTTTGCCAATGCGGGTACCTCTGCTTGGACTAAATAAGTACCTCACTGATATAGTAGACCGGCCGTTGAACTGTATATTCCTTTCCGGCCTCCTTGCGCTCCACCACAATAGCCACACTAACAACCCGGGCGTTAGCTGCCACATATAGCAACAATGGCTCTTTGTCAACCGGAGCAGCGAGAACCGGCGGATTAGCCAGCTGCCGCTTTAAGTCCTCAAATGCTTCATTAGCGGCGTCACTCCAGATGAAGTTATCCATTTTCTTCAGCATCTGATACAAAGGGATGGCCTTCTCGCCAAGGCGACTGATAAACCGGCTCAACGCGGCAATCCGTCCTGCCAGGCGTTGTACATCATTGATACATTTCGGTTTGGCCAAAGAGGTGATGGCCTTGATCGTTTCTGGATTAGCTTCAATACCCCGATTAGACACCGAAAAACCCAAGAGCTTGCCTGCAGGTACACCAAAGACGCACTTGGCCGGATTAAGCATCATTTTGTAAACTCGCAGGTTATCAAAGGTTTCCTTCAAGTCATCAATCAATGTCTCCTTCTTCCTTGATTTCACCACAATATCATCCACATAGGCGCGAACATTGCGGCCGATCTGTTTATGAAGACAATTCTGCACACACCGTTGATAAGTCGCCTGGGCACTCTTGAGCCCAAAGGGCATGGACACATAGCAGAAGGCTCCAAAGGGAGTTATGAAGGCTGTCTTCTCCTGGTCCTTAACTGCCATTTTGATCTGATGATAACCAGAATATGCATCCAAAAATCTCAAATGCTCGCAACCCGCCGTAGCATCAATAATTTGATCAATACAAGGGAGGGCAAAAGGATCTGCTGGACAAGCTTTGTTAAGGTCTGTGTAGTCCACACACATACGCCAAGTGCCGTTCTTTTTAAGGACCACCACCGGATTAGCCAACCACTCAGGATGGAATACTTCAACGATAAATCCAGCCGCCAAGAGCCTGGCTACTTCTTCCCCAATAGCTTTGCGTCTTTCTTCATTGAACTGGCGGAGAAACTGCTTGACCGGTTTATACTTGGGATCAACATTGAGAGTGTGCTCAGTGAGTTCTCTCGGTACACCTGGCATGTCAGAAGGCTTCCATGCAAAGATGTCCCGATTCTCACGGATGAACTCGATGAGCGCGCTTTCCTATTTCGGAACCAAGTTAGCGCTGATGCTAAACTGCTTGGACGAATCACCAGGCACAAAGTCAACAAGCTTAGTCTCATCAGCCGATTTAAACTTCAGGGCCGGATCATGCTCTGTAGTTGGTTTCTTCAACGAAGTCATATCTGCCGGATCAACATTGTCCTTGTAAAACTTCAACTCTTCTGTTGCACAAACCGACTCAGCATAAGCCGCATCACCTTCTTCACACTCCAGAGCAATCTTGCGGCTCCCATGCACGGTTATAATTCCCTTGTGACCCGGCATCTTGAGCTGCAGATAGACATAACAATGCCGTGCCATAAACTTAGCATAAGCTGGCCGTCCAAATAGGGCATGATAGATGCTTCTGATTTTCACCACTTCAAAGGTCAAGGTTTCTGATCTCGAGTCATGCTCATCTCCGAAAGCCACCTCCAGAGCTATCTTACCAATAGGATATGCCGACTTACCAGGCACCACACCATGGAACACCGTAGTGGACGGTTTAAGATTTTTATCTGTTAACCCCATGCGACGGAAAGTTTCATAATAAAGGATATTGATACTACTCCCTCCATCCATGAGTACCTTAGTGAACTTATAACCTCCACCTGAGGTGCCACCACCAGAGCCAGATGACCCGGATTGTCAACCCGGGGTGGATGATCTTCTCTACTCCACACAATCGGCTGCTCAGACCAGCGCAAATAACGGGGCACCGCCGGTTCAACGGCATTCACCGCCCTTTTATGAAGCTTCTGATCGCGCTTGTCCAAGCTAGTGGTGAAAACATGATACTGTCCGCTATTCAACTGCTTCGGGTTGCTCTGGTAACCCGACTGCTGCTGCTGATTGCCCTGATGATTATAGCCACCTTGGTTACCCTGATTACTTTGATTGTTATGTCCACCCAGATTACCGTGGAAGCCTGAACCGGAATTTCCGCCACCATAACCCGGCCCATGAGACCCGGGGCCCGAACCGCCTCCTGGTCCATGATCCCGGAAAGAAACATAATTTTTGAACTCTTGCATGATGTAACAGTCTTTCCAGAGGTGCGTGGACGGGATCTCCTTCGTCCCATGCTTTGCACAGGGCTGGTTCAACAGATAAGACAAACGGTCCAGATTAGGACTTGGCCCTCCACCGCGCTGGGGCGGTTTACCCTTACGCCGCTGACCCTTGTCATGTGTATTAGTATTAGCCACAAAGTCTAAACCGTGGTCCGCCTTACGCTTGCCGCCGTTTCCATGACCCGCCGGGTTGTGGTGCTGCCCCTTGGCGTTGCCGCTCTTTTTTCCCTTCCCTGTCTTATCATCGTCAGACTCGGGATCCTTGGTACTATCAGAGTCGGCATACTTCACCAGTGCAGCCATGAGGGTTCCCATGTCATTACGATGACGCTTGAGCCGTCCCAACTTCAACTTCAGGGGTTCAAACCGGCAATTGCCTTCCAATGTTAAAACTGCGGTGTCAGCGTTGATGCGGTCCGATGAATGCAAAATCTCCGAAACCCGGCGCACCCAATGGGTTGTTGACTCTCCTTCCTCCTGGACACATGCAGCTAAGTCCACAATTGACATGGGCTGCTTGCATGTATCCTTGAAATTCTGAAAAAACTGAGCTCTCAACTCGGCCCATGACCTGATAGAATTAGCCGGTAAGCTCTTTAGCCAAGTGCGGGCCGTCCCTTCTAGCATCATGGTGAAGTATTTCGCACATGCCGCATCATCCACATCCAGCATCTCCATGGCCATCTTGTTGGAAATATGCCCTAGAGGCAATAATAAATGGTTATTATTATATTTCTTTGTTCATGGTAATTGTCTATTATTCATGCTATAATTGTATTGTCCGGAAATCGTAATACATGTGTGAATACATAGACCACAACCTGTCCCTAGTAAGCCTCTAGTTGACTAGCTCGTTGATCAACAGATAGTCATGGTTTCCTGACTATGGACATTGGATGTCATTGATAACGGGATCACATCATTAGGAGAGTGATGTGATGGACAAGACCCAATCCTAAGCATAGCATAAAAGATCGTGTAGTTTCGTTTGCTAGAGCTTTTCCAATGTCAAGTATCTTTTCCTTAGACCATGAGATCGTGCAACTCCCGGATACCGTAGGAGTGCTTTGGGTGTGCCAAACGTCACAACGTAACTGGGTGACTATAAAGGTGCACTACGGGTATCTCCGAAAGTGTCTGTTGGGTTGGCACGGATCGAGACTGGGATTTGTCACTCCGTGTGACGGAGAGGTATCTCTGGGCCCACTCGGTAATGCATCATCATAATGAGCTCAATGTGACTAAGGCGTTAGTCACGGGATCATGCATTGCGGTACGAGTAAAGAGACTTGCCGGTAACGAGATTGAACAAGGTATTGGGATACCGACGATCGAATCTCGGGCAAGTAACATACCGATTGACAAAGGGAATTGCATACGGATTGATTGAATCCTGACACCGTGGTTCATCCGATGAGATCATCGTGGAACATGTGGGAGCCAACATGGGTATCCAGATTCCGCTGTTGGTTATTGACCGGAGAGGCGTCTCGGTCATGTCTGCATGTCTCCCGAACCCGTAGGGTCTACACATTTAAGGTCCGGTGACGCTAGGGTTGTAGAGATATATGTATGCGGAAACCCGAAAGTTGTTCGGAGTCCCGGATGAGATCCCGGACGTCACGAGAGGTTCCGGAATGGTCCGGAGGTGAAGAATTATATATAGGAAGTCCAGTTTCGGCCACCGGGAAAGTTTCGGGGGTTACCGGTATTGTACCAGGACCACCGGAAGGGTCCCGGAGGTCCACCGGGTGGGGCCACCTGTCCCGGAGGGCCCCGTGGGCTGAAAGTGGAAGGGAACCAGCCCTTAGTGGGCTGGGGCGCCCCCCTTGGGCCTCTCCCCATGCGCCTAGGGTTGGGAACCCTAGGGGGGGAGCTTCCCCCTTGCCTTGGGGGGCAAGGCACCCCCTTCCCCCCACTTGGCCGCCGCCCCCCTTGGAGATCTGATCTCCCAAGGGCTGGCGCCCCCAGGGGTCCTATAAATAGTGGGGGGGAGGGAGGGCAGCAACACACAGCCTTGGGCGCCTCCCTCCTCCCCTGCAACACCTCTCTCTCTCGCAGAAGCTTGGCGAAGCCCTGCCGGAGACCCGCTACATCCACCACCACGCCGTCGTGCTGCTGGATCTCCATCAACCTCTCCTTCGCCCTTGCTGGATCGAGAAGGAGGAGACGTCGCTGCACCGTACGTGTGTTGAACGCGGAGGTGCCGTCCGTTCGGCACTCGGTCATCGGTGATTTGGATCACGGCGAGTACGACTCCGTCATCCACGTTCATTGGAACGCTTCCGCTCGCGATCTACAAGGGTATGTAGATGCACTCCTTTCCCCTCGTTGCTAGTAGACTCCATAGATGCATCTTGGTGAGCGTAGGAAAATTTTAAATTATGCTACGATTCCCTACAGTGGCATCATGAGCCAGGTCTATGCGTAGTTACTATGCACGAGTAGAACACAAAGCAGTTGTGGGCGTTGAGTTTGCCAATTCTTCTTGCCGCTACTAGTCGTTTCTTGTTTCGGCGGCATTGTAGGATGAAGCGGCCCGGACCGACCTTACACGTACGCTTACGTGAGAGAGGTTCCACCGACTGACATGCACTAGATGCATAAGGTGGCTAGCGGGTGTCTGTCTCTCCTACTTTAGTCGGAACGGATTCGATGAAAAGGGTCCTTATGAAGGGTAAATAGAAATTGGCAAATCACGTTGTGGTCATACGTAGGTAAGAAAACGTTCTTGCTAGAAACCTACAAACCACGTAAAAACTTGCAACAACAATTAGAGGACGTCTAACTTGTTTTTGCAGCAAGTGCTATGTGATGTGATATGGCCAGAAGATGTGATGAATGATATATGTGATGTATGAGATTGATCATATTCTTGTAATAGGAATCACGACTTTCATGTCGATGAGTATGACAACCGGCAGGAGCCATAGGAGTTGTCTTTATTATTTTGCATGACCTGCGTGTCATTGAATAACGCCATGTAAATTACTTTACTTTGTTGCTAAACGCGTTAGCCATAGAAGTAGAAGTAATCGTTGGCATGACGACTTCATAAAGACACAATGATGGAGATCATGATGATGGAGATCATGGTGTCATGCCGGTGACGAAGATGATCATGGTGCCCCGAAGATGGAGATCAAAGGAGCATGATGATATTGGCCATATCATGTCACTATTTGATTGCATGTGATGTTTATCATGTTTTTGCATCTTATTTGCTTAGAACGACGGTAGTAAGTAAGATGATCCCTTATAATAATTTCAAGAAAGTGTTCACCCTAACTGTGCACCGTTGCGAAGGTTCGTTGTTTCGAAGCACCACGTGATGATCGGGTGTGATAGATTCTAACGTTCGAATACAACGGGTGTTGACGAGCCTAGCATGTACAGACATGGCCTCGGAACACACGCAATACACTTAGGTTGACTTGACGAGCCTAGCATGTACAGACATGGCCTCGGAACACGGAGGACCGAAAGGTCGAGCATGAGTCGTATAGAAGATACGATCAACATGGAGATGTTCACCGATCTTGACTAGTCCGTCTCACGTGATGATCGGACACGGCCTAGTTAAACTCGGATCATGTTTCACTTAGATGACTAGAGGGATGTCTATCTGAGTGGGAGTTCATAATCAGATGAACTTCATTATCATGAACATAGTCAAAAGGGTATTTGCAAATTATGTCATAGCTTGCGCTTTAGTTCTACTGGTTAAGATATGATCCTAGAGAAAATTTAGTTGAAAGTTGGTAGTAGCAATTATGCGGACTGGGTCCGTAAACTGAGGATTGTCCTCATTACTGCACAGAAGGCTTATGTCCTTAATGCACCGCTCGGTGTGCTGAACCTCAGCGTCGTCTGTAGATGTTGCGAAACATCTGACATACACGTTTTGATGACTACATGATAGTTCAGTGCGTAATGCTAACGGTTTAGAATTGTGGCACCAAAGACGTTTTTGAAACGTCGCAGAACATGTGAGATGTTCCGAAGACTGAAATTGGGATTTCAGACTAGTGCCCACGTCAAGAGGTATGAGACCTCTGACAAGTTTCTTAAGCCTGCAAACTAAGGGAGAAAAGCTCAATCGTTGAGCGTGTGCTCAGATTGTCTGAGTGCCACAATCGCTTGAATCGAGTGGGAGTTAATCTCCCAGATGAGATAGTGATAGTTCTCCATAGTCACTGCCACCAAGCTAGTAGAGCTTCGTGATGAACTATAACATATCAAGGATGGTTATGATGATCCTTGAGCTATTCGTGATGTTTGACACCGCGAGAGTAGAAATCAAGAAGGAGCATCAATTGTTGATGGTTAGTAAAACCACTAGTTTAAGAAGGGGAAGGGCAAAAGGGATACTTCATGAAACAGCAAGTCGTTTGCTGCTCTAGTGAAGAATCCCAAGGTTGAACCCAAACCCGAGACTAAGTGCTTCTGTAATGAGAGGAACGGTCACTGAAGCAGTACTACCCTAGATACTTGGTAGATGAGAAGGCAGGCAAGGTCGACAGAAGTATATTGGATATACGTTATATGAATGTGTACTTTACTAGTACTCCTAGCAGCACCAGGGTATTAGATACCGGTTCGGTTGCTAAGTGTTAGTAACTCGAAATAAAAGCTGCGGAATAAATGGAGACTAGCTAAAGGTGAGATGACGATATGTGTTGGAAGTGTTTCCAAGGTTGATGTGATCAAGCATCGCATGCTCCCTCTGCCATCGAGATTTGGTGTTTGCGTTGAACATGATTGGATTATGTTTACCGCAAAACGGTTATTCATTTAAGGAGAATAATGGTTACTCTGTTTATTTGAATAATACCTTCAATGGTCTTGCACCTAAAATGAATCTCGATCGTAGTGATACACATGTTCATGCCAAAAGATATAAGATAGTAATGATAGTACCACATACTTGTGGCACTACCACTTGAGTCATATTGGTGTAGAACGCATGAAGAAGCTCCATGTAGGTGGATGTTTGGACTCACTCATTTTTTGAAAAGATTGAGACATACGAACCATGTCTATTGGTATATATGCATGAAGAAACTCCATACAGATGGATCGTTTGGACTCACTTGATTATGAATCACTTGAGACATGCAAATCATACCACATGGGCGAAATGACTGAAAGTCCTCGTTTTCAGTGAGATGGAACAAGAGAGCAACTTATTGGAAGTAATACATTTTGATGTACGCAGTCCAATGAGTGCTGAGGCATGCAGTGGATATCGTTATGTTCTTACTTCACAGATGATTTGAGTAGATGCTGAGTGTATTTACTTGATGAAACACAAGTCTGAATTATTGAAAGGTTCAAGTAATTTCAGAGTGAAGTTGAAGATCGTCGTGACAAGAGGATAAAATGTCTGTGATATGATCATAGAGATGAGTATCTGAGATACGAGTTTGGCACACAATTGAGACATTGTGGAAAGTGTTTCACAATTAATACCGCCTGGAACACCATAGTGTGATGGTGTGTCCGAACATCATAACTGCACCCTATTGGATATGGTGCATACCATGATGTTTATTATCAAATTACCACTATCGTTTATGGGTTAGGCATTAGAGACAACCGCATTCACTTTAAAAGGGGCACCACGCAATTCCGTTGAGACGACACCGTTTATAGAAACCTAAGTTGTCGTTTCTTAAAAGTTTGGGGCTGCGATGCTTATGTGAAAAAGTTTCAGGCTGATAAGCTCGAACCCAAAGCGGATAAATGCATCTTCATAGAATACCCAAAAACAGTTGGGTATACCTCCTATTTCAGATCTGGAAGCAAAAGTAATTGCTTCTAGAAATGAGTCCTTTCTCGAGGAAAAGTTTCTCTCGAAAGAATTGAGTGGGAGGATGGTGGAGACTTGATAAGGTTATTGAACCGTCACTTCAACTAGTGTGTAGCAGGGCACAGGAAGTTGTTCCTGTGGCACCTACACCAATTGAAGTGGAAGCTTATGATAGTGATCATGAAACTTCGGATCAAGTCACTACCTCGTAGGACGACGAGGATGCGCACTACTTCAGAGTAATGCGTGATCCTGTCTTGGAAGTCATGTTGCTAGACAACAATGAACCTACGAGCTATGGAGAAGCGATGGTGGGCCCATATTCCGACGAATGGCTCGGGGCCATGAAATCCGAGATAGAATCCATGTATCAGAACAAAGCATGGACTTTGGTGGACTTGCTCGATGATCGGCAAGCCATTGAGATAAATGGATCTTTAAGAAGAAGACGGACATGGACGGTAATGTTACCATCTATGAAGCTCGACTTGTGGCAAAGAGTATTTTCACAAGTTCAAGGAGTTGACTACGATGAGTTTTTCTCATCCGTAGCGATGCTTAGGTCCGTCGGAATCATGTTAGCATTAGCTACATTTATGAAATCTGGCAGATGGATGTCAAAACAAGTTTTCTTACCAGTTTTCGTAAGGAAAGGTTGTATGTGATACAATCAGAAAGGTTTTGTCGATCCTAAGGATGCTAAAAGGTATGCTAGCTCCAGCGATCCTTCCATGGATTAGAGCAAGCATCTCGGAGTCAGAATATACGCTTTGATGGAGTGATCAAAGTTTTTGGGTTTATACAATGTTTGTTGGAAACTTGTATTTACAATAAAGTGAGTGGGAGCGCTACAACATTTCTGATAAGTATATGTGAATGACATATTGTTGATCCGAAATGATGTAAAATTTCTGGAAAGCATAAAGGGTTGTTTGAAAGGAGTTTTTCAAAGGAAGACCTGGATAAAGCTGCTTACATATTGGGCATCAAGATCCATAGAGATAGATCAAGACGCCTGATGATACTTTCAAAAGACAGCACACCTTGACATGATTTTGAAAGAGTTCAAAATAAGATCAGCGAAGAAGGAGTTCTTGGCTGTGTTACAAGGTGTGAGTATTGAGTGAGACTCAAGACCTGACCACAACAGAAGATAGAGAAAGGACGAAGGTCGTCCCCTATGCTTTAGACATAGGCTCTATAGTATGCTATGCTGTGTACCGCACATGTAGTGTGCCTTGCCATGAGTTGGTCAAGAGGGTACAATGGTGATCCGGGAAAGGATCTCATGACAGCGGTCGAACTTATCCTTAGTACCTAGTGGATTAAGGAATTTTCTCAATTATGGAGGTGGAAAGGAGTTCGTCGTAAAGGGTTACGTCGATGCGAACTTTGACACTAATCCGGATGACTCTGAGTAGTAAACCGGATTCGTATAGTAGAGCAATTATTTGAAATGGCTCCAAATAGCGCGTGGTAGCATCCACAAAGATGACATAGATATTCGTAAAGCACACGGTTCTGAAAGGTTCAGACCCGTTGACTAATAACCTCTCTCACAAGCATAACATGACCAAACCAGAACACATGGAGTGATAATCACATAGTGATGTGAACTAGATTGTTGACTCTAGTAAACTCTTTAGATGTTGGTCACATGGTGATGTGACCAGTGAGTGTTAATCACATGGTGATGTGAACTAGATTATTGACTCTAGTGCAAGTGGGAGACTGTTGGAAATATGCCCTAGAGGCAATAATAAATGGTTATTATTATATTTCTTTGTTCATGGTAATTGTCTATTATTCATGCTATAATTGTATTGTCCGGAAATCGTAATACATGTGTGAATACATAGACCACAACCTGTCCCTAGTAAGCCTCTAGTTGACTAGCTCGTTGATCAACAGATAGTCATGGTTTCCTGACTATGGACATTGGATGTCATTGATAACGGGATCACATCATTAGGAGAGTGATGTGATGGACAAGACCCAATCCTAAGCATAGCATAAAAGATCGTGTAGTTTCGTTTGCTAGAGCTTTTCCAATGTCAAGTATCTTTTCCTTAGACCATGAGATCGTGCAACTCCCGGATACCGTAGGAGTGCTTTGGGTGTGCCAAATGTCACAACGTAACTGGGTGACTATAAAGGTGCATTACGGGTATCTCCGAAAGTGTCTGTTGGGTTAGCACGGATCGAGACTGGGATTTGTCACTCCGTGTGACGGAGAGGTATCTCTGGGCCCACTCGGTAATGCATCATCATAATGAGCTCAATGTGACTAAGGCATTAGTCACGGGATCATGCATTGCGGTACGAGTAAAGAGACTTGCCGGTAACGAGATTGAACAAGGTATTGGGATACCGACGATCGAATCTCGGGCAAGTAACATACCGATTGACAAAGGGAATTGCATACGGATTGATTGAATCCTCGACACCGTGGTTCATCCGATGAGATCATCGTGGAACATGTGGGAGCCAACATGGGTATCCAGATTCCGCTGTTGGTTATTGATCGGAGAGGCGTCTCGGTCATGTCTGCATGTCTCCCGAACCCGTAGGGTCTACACACTTAAGGTCCGGTGACGCTAGGGTTGTAGAGATATATGTATGCGGAAACCCGAAAGTTGTTCGGAGTCTCGGATGAGATCCCGGACGTCATGAGAGGTTCCGGAATGGTCCGGAGGTGAAGAATTATATATAGGAAGTCCAGTTTCGGCCACCGGGAAAGTTTCGGGGGTTACCGGTATTGTACCGGGACCACCGGAAGGGTCCCGGAGGTCCACCGGGTGGGGCCACCTGTCCCGGAGGGCCCCGTGGGCTGAAAGTGGAAGGGAACCAGCCCTTAGTGGGCTGGGGCGCCCCCCTTGGGCCTCCCCCCATGCGCCTAGGGTTGGGAACCCTAGGGGGGAGCTTCCCCCTTGCCTTGGGGGGCAAGGCACCCCCTTCCCCCCACTTGGCCGCGGCCCCCCTTGGAGATCTGATCTCCCAAGGGCTGGCGCCCCCCAGGGGTCCTATAAATAGTGGGGGGGGGGAGGGAGGGAGGGCAGCAACACACAGCCTTGGGCGCCTCCCTCCTCCCCTGCAACACCTCTCTCTCTCGCAGAAGCTTGGCGAAGCCCTGCCGGAGACCCGCTACATCCACCACCACGCCGTCGTGCTGCTGGATCTCCATCAACCTCTCCTTCCCCCCTGCTGGATCGAGAAGGAGGAGACGTCGCTGCACCGTACGTGTGTTGAACGCGGAGGTGCCGTCCGTTCGGCACTCGGTCATCGGTGATTTGGATCACGGCGAGTACGACTCCGTCATCCACGTTCATTGGAACGCTTCTGCTCGCGATCTACAAGGGTATGTAGATGCACTCCTTTCCCCTCATTGCTAGTAGACTCCATAGATGCATCTTGGTGAGCGTAGGAAAATTTTAAATTATGCTACGATTCCCAACACATCTCATAGCTTTCAACTCATGTTTCAGGGGATAAATCGGCGGTGTAATTCGGCACCTTGCGCGGGCCATCGAAATCCTTGGGTAGGCGCACATTGCGCAACACCGGGACGAGACACGGCACTCCCAAAGAACTAGAGGTAACCCCTGGTTCCACCGATGTGGTTGGACGAACTGGAGTAAGCTGACGGGCTTCATGTTGCGCCGCTAACTCGTCCTCTCTGCGTGCCTGAGCCCGGTCCACCACCTCCTGAGCATCACCAGCACCACCCGCCGGGTTATTGCCACGGGGCGGATCACGGTTCCGCGCATTGCTTGACACTGTCGGTTCATCCATACGTCTGCTGTAACTCCGGCTTGGACGGGGAGTGGAATGAATCCGATCGCGACTATATGAATAAGCCTCCTGTTGAACCAAGGCTGTCTGAAGAAGCTCCTTAACCTGACGCGTCTCGACCGCCGCCGGAGAATCGCCTTCAATTGGGATGGCCGCCAGCCGTGAAGCGGCAGCGACAATGTTGTCCATCGGGTTAGAGTAATGACCCGGTGGCGTGGGGACATGCTGTGTTACAATTTTGTTCTGACGAGGCGGATCCATCAAACGTGGCTGAACCGGCGCCCCTGCTCCAGGTGCCTCCGCCCGGTTTACCACCGGCGGATTACTGGTCCCTGCTCCTGGGGTGTCAAAGAGATTTCTAGCGTCGTAAACCGGCGACAGGCGAGATCGGTACCTCCTCTTCAGGACTTCGTTCGACGCACTCTGATCCAGCATAATCCGGTAAGATTGTGCATCCAAAGCGGCCCGCTCCGCGGCCATCCTGGTATCCTCAGCTGCTAAGTCGGCTTTGGCCTGGGTGATCTGATCTTTCACTTTCGCGATTTCCGCATTGTGTGCATCCTGATCCGCCGGGTTAACCTCCGCCATCAGCATTTCCAACGCGTCAAACAAATCAGATAGAACCCGAGCTGGCGGTCGCACAGGGCCTCCTGCCCCGGCCGCTGTTGCCGCTGTCGATCCGGAAATCATCGCCGCTGCGGTCAAAGAGTGGAGCGCCGGTTGCATACCGGCCATGAAGATCGCAACCCGGTTTGGCAGATCGAAGGGGTCCGGAATACTGTCGCCATCGGAACAGCCCCCAATCCGGCCATCTTGTAACTGATATAACAACTCGGTCTCTCCGGTCGATGACTCATCGCTAGAATAAACGACGGTCTCACCACCAGATTCCGATCTATACTCAGATTCCCCTCCATGGATAACTCCCACGAAGGCATGCTTCATGACAGGCTTGACCCGGGCAGATCTCGCACGCTGAGCCATTTCGACGAGGTCGGTGCAGATGTCCGGCTCAGGGCCCGGTTCGCCGATCTTGCCAATGAAAACGTGTATGCCGCCAAAGGGGACCACTTACCCGTACTCGATTGAGCCAACCACGGGGCCCCAGCCTGCATCATCGATGTAGAGCTTGCCGCGACGACTCTTGGTCATCCGGCCCACAGCGTAACCCTTGAGCCCTTCGAAGTTGCCCTCCAAGAACTTGAAACCATCGTGTGATGGCCCCATGGTGGGCGCCAACTGTCGTGGTTTTGTCACGACAGATGTCCTAGAGAAAGGACTTAGTCATGGAGCCATCGCTACGGGTTAACTTAAAGGGGTTAAAGCGGACAAGGGACGCAAGAGAGTTTTTATACTAGTTCGGCCCCTTACAATGAAGGTAAAATCCTACGTCTAGTTGTGATGGAATTGCTGGGGTTTTGATGACCAGGGAGCGAATACGCTTTGCCTGGGCCTCGAGTTGTTGTCCCTGAACCGCCGCCGGGTCGTCCCCTTATATACCTGGGTTGACGCCCGTCGGTTTACAGAATCCCGAGGCCGGCTCATAATCGTGTCCGGCTCGGTCTCTGCTACTTCTATCTTACAACACAAGTTTACATATCAACGCTGGTTTATGTCTACAGGCCTTAAACCGGCTTTGGGCCCTGGGCCTTCATAAAGCGTCACCGTCTGTCTTCATGGACTTCAGATACAGATGAACTACTTATGGGGTTAACCCGGCTTCTCCTGGCCGGTTTACGCCCAGTGGTAATATCCCCAACTCTAATTGCTTTCAAATTTTTTCTCGTGTCAACATAGAACAACAGGAGTGTTGTGTTATTTTTTGTATTTTTCGGGGTTCGTTTGGACATTTTTATGCATTAAGTGAGCTTTCAATCCATTTATGTGCATAGTTCAAATTTGAACTACATACACATGCTCCCGTGCATATAAATTGGTTGAAAAATCAAATCTTTGTCCTTGGGTGCATGCTTAGGTCCAATGCAAGAAATGGGAATGAATGTCAAGCACCCTACCACCGTCACTCGGCCGCAAACATTGAGATACCTGGTTTTTAAATTCTAGTAAATCCAAAACTCGTCTGAAATTCATGAAACTTGGCATGCTATCATGGAGCGGCATCAACATGGTGTGGTAAAGTTTTTGTCCCATTTGGGGCAGGTTTGGGTATATGCTTCTCTCAAACCAGAGCTTCTCACAACAAGCATGATGGTTTCGGTAGGGAACGCCCCAACTTTGGGGACCAAACGATATCCATTGCCTCTAATTGCTTTCAAATTTTTTCTCGTGACAACATAGAACAACAGGAGTGTTGTGTTATTTTTTGTGATTTTTCGGGGTTCATTTGGACATTTTTATGCATTAAGTGAGTTTTCAATGCATTTATGTGCATAATTCTAATTTGAACTACATGCACATGCTCCAGTGCATATAAATTGGTTGAAAAATCAAATCTTTGTCCTTGGGTGCATGCTTAGGTCCCATGCAAGAAATGGGAATGAATGTCATGCACCCTGCCACCATCACTCGGCTGCAAACATTGAGATACCTGGTTTTTAAATTCTAGTAAATCCAAAACTCGTCTGAAATTCATGAAACTTGGCATGCTATCATGGTAGCGGTTCCCGAAATGTTGAATGACCAATGATGCATCCTCCTTCAATTAGCATCGTGTGAATGCATGAGGGAAGTAATGGGAGGACCGGGAAAAGAGGCACCACGATGTGAATGCAACGCAGTTTGCACTCATATAAAGGCGCCCCTCCATTCCAATGCATCTACCACATTGTACGCACCTAAGCATTTGCCTAAGCACCTACACTAATAAGTGCAAAAGTGCCCAGTCCAGACCCATGGCAGCGATGCGCGCGAGCAGCCAGCCGCTGTGCCAGATGGTCCACGACGCCGGCCTGCGGCATGGCACCGTGGATCGTCTCCATACGGTGTTGGCGACCGGCTGGTGGATGGCCGCCGTCGACGCTAGCTATGACTCTTAGTTGGACCAGATGATCGTTCGGAGCACCAACAGGTTCACCGTCGTCAAGAAGCTCGTGGACGACATCGTCGTACACCTCCAGCCCGCGCGCTCGGGCTCCTCATTGCCTGCCACCCTAATCGGCCTCCATGGCCGGAACCTCTTTGAAGCACTGGTGGCCCTACGACTGCCTGCCGACGCCACGAAGAATGTCCAGCTAGAGGTCGCGCTCACCGTGAGGTGCCTCGCCCTGCAAGAAACCGTCGACCTACACAAGCATGTGTACGAATGAATCATGTACATAGGTATCTACAAGGCCAGTGAGGACGCTACGACGTTGGCCTTCTTCAGCCGGCTGGAAGCCTTGGATGCCTGAGTTGAGAAGCACCTTGACCTCGCCACACAAGCCGCCGCTCCTTAGCCGCCGGTCGGTGACCCGGACGGCGCACTGAGTTGAGGAGGAGGAGGTCGTACGTTGATGGATGCATCTTTCTGCTTGCCTCCTGTAACCACCACTGCGATCGCATCATCGTGGCCTTAATTCTTGTTTTGCTATTGCATTCTCATTCCAGTCAATACAGACATGTGCGACCCTTTGCTCAATACAGACATGTCCGTTCCAGTCTTATTTTGTTTGGCTTGAATGAAGGTCTATCCCGCCGTTAGGCGCCACAGCGTGCGGTGCTTGCTGTTAGGCGCCGCGGCGCGCTCTGCTCACGTCCGTTGGCGCGCTCTGCTCGCATCCGTCAGCGCGCTCGGCTTGTGGACAGCTTTTCCTTGCGTGTTCAACTGCTATATATATATATATATATATATATATATGGTTGCTCGCCGTTGAGGCGACCGCGGAGCGCTCTGCTCGCGTCCCTCCGCACGCGCTCTGCCAACGGTTGGGCGTGCGCACGATCACGTCGGGGGCCCCGTATGCATGCGGTTGCACCGCGCGCGTTGCCACGCAATGCAGTTACGTGCGGCACGCTGGAGTTACGCGCTGCAAATTAGAACTGCCATTAGGGCCTGCCGATATTCCTGGCCGTCCGGCTTCCCCTTTAATTCCCGCGGCCATTATAACCTTAGTCTCTTAAACCTTTCGATCGCGCCCCACAACACAACAAGCACACCCACGACGACACATAGAGAGGGGATGTCCGGCGGAGCTCCAATGGAGTTCGGCGAGCATAGAGTGGAGACCCACACGAGAGAGACGGATCTCTCTGTGGTGTACACCATCGACCCGGCCGTGGTGGACGACTACATCAACAACGTTGAGCAGTTGCTTGCTGGAGACAAGTACAAGGTGGTCGGCATCGACCTCTAGTACACCGCCGATCGTCCCGGCATAGATCAGAAGGTTGCCATCGCCTAGTTGTGCGTGCGCCATCATGTCCTCGTCTGCCACTACTGCATGGCCACAGAGCCTTGCGACCGTTTCAATAGGTTTGTCAACAGCACCAACTACAAGTTCGCCATGGTGGATACCAAAGACGATGTAAAAGCGCTCAATGTTATGGGCTTGGCCTGCAAGAACCTTGTCGAAATCCTTGACCACTACAGGGTCTGGGGCAGCATGAAGCAAGACTCCCTGGTCGAACTCGCCTCGGCCATCATCGACCCCTACTACGAAAAGATGAAGCAGGATGCCCAGAGAACAAGTCTCGTATCCTGGCATGGGGCCTAGATGCGGCAACTGCATGAACCTCACCTCAGGTTTGCGGCCAAGAGCGTGTACACATGCTACGAGATGCACAGGCGGATCGTTGACATGAGGAAGTGCCTTGTTACCCAAATCGACGAGCCCGGATCGAGCCACAAGCAGAGCAAGTGTCACATGAAGTAGATGATGATCAGATGATCGTTTATGCTAGTTAATCATGCATGTAATATATAATTTACTTTATTGGTGTGTGTGGAAATGTCATGTGTGTAGTAGCCACCTATGTAATTTGCATGTAATAGTTTACTTTGGTGTGTGCAAATGCCATGGTTGTAGTAGCCACCTATGTAAGTGGATGTTTAATTTTGTTATGCAAGCATGTCCTTATAAGTGTGTGTATATATATATGTTGTTGTTCTGTATGCAATCCCATCGCACAACACACACGTCTTGTTAAGTTGAACCGTTTCTGTTCTCTCGTGTCAACGCAAACAGTTCGCCCGAGTGAACCGCATGCCGTATATCGCACACACCTTCATCTGGCTGGCCGTTTCTTTTGTGTTGCCTAATCACAAACAGTTCATCCGAGTGAACCGTATGCTATACATCGCACACACCTTCATCTGGCTGCCCGTTTCTTTTGTTCATCCTCATCGAAAACGGTTAATTTAACTGAACCATATGCCCTGAATCACACACACAACTAAAATCTGAACCGTGTTTGATGTGTCCTCCATCGCAAATGTTTTGCACCTTTTTTGACGGTTTTTTTACACCACCGTTTGTGATTATGGCATCGCACACAGTTTTGTAGAAGGGTCTCTGATCGTAGTGTCACTTTAGCAGCATCCTGCAGTAGTCTTGGTAGACCATGGCAATTTGATAAAAATTCTGTACACCATGGGAGAAACAATCAGTATACTCTTGTTCATAAGGATAAAAATATTACTTTGCTTCCTATGACTCCTGATTCCATTTTGAAAGATGATATTAATAGAGCTAATAAAGCAAAACAGGAGAAAAATAAGAGTGAAAATCAGATTGTGGCAAAAGAATTTGAGCAACGAATGAAGCCTAATAATAAACCATCTAGTGTTGCTTCTGAAATTAAATTGAAAAGTGCATGCTTACTTGCCACCAAATCTGATATCGATGAGCTAGATTTTAGCAAATCTGTTTGCTATGCTTTTGTGTGCAAAGAGGCATTATTTTCATTCGAGGACGTGCCTTCCTCTTTGCCCCCTGCAGTCACTAACATTTTGCAGGAGTTCGCTGACATCTTCCCACAAGACGTGGCACCGGGATTACCACCTATTCGAGGGATTGAGCATCAAATTGACTTAATTCCCGGTACATCGCTACCCAACCGTGCACCATACCGTACCAATCCAGAGGAGGCGAAGGAGATTATGCGTCAAGTACTGGAGATGCTCGACAAATGTTATATACGCGAATCTCTTAGTCCTTGTGCTATTCCTATTATACTAGTGCCTAAAAAGGATGGTACATCGCGTATGTGTGTTGATTGTAGAGGCATTAATAATATTACTATTCGTTATCGTCATCCTATTCCTAGGCTAGATGATATGCTTGATGAATTGAGTGGCTCTACAATATTCTCCAAAGTTGATTTGCGTAGTGGATACCATCAAATTCGTATGAAATTGGGAGATGAATGGAAAATGACGTTTCAAACTAAGTTTGGATTATATGAGTGGTTAGTCATGCCTTTTGGGTCAACTAATGCACCTAGTACCTTCATGAGATTAATGAACGAAGTTTTACGTACTTTCATTGGACGATTTGTGGTAGTCTATTTTGATGATATACTGATTTATAGCAGATCTTTGGAGGAACATTTGGAACATTTACGTGCTATTTTTATTGCTCTACGTGATGCATGTTTGTTTGGTAACCTTGGGAAGTGCACCTTTTGCATATCTATGTTGTAATCAATTGCTTGCGTATAGCTTCCCCGTTTTATTTATGATATGTTCCTAGAGAAAACTAAGTTGATAGCAGCAATGATGCGGACTAGGTCCGCGATCTTAGAATTATCCTCATTGCTGCACACAAGAATTATGTCCTAGATGTACCGCTAGGTGACAGAGCTATTGCAGGAGCAGATGCAGACGTTATGAACGTTTGACAAGCTCGATATGATGACTACTTGATAGTTTAGTGCACCATGCTTTACGGCTTAGAACCGGGACTTCAAAAATGTTTTGAAATGTCACAGAGCATATGAGATGTTCCAAGAGCTAAAATTGGTATTTCAGACTCATGCCCGAGTCGAGAGGTATGAGACCTCTGACAAGTACTTTGCCTACAAGATGGAGGAGAATAGCTCAACCAGTGAGCATGTGCTCAGAATGATGAGTACTACAATCGCTTGAATCAAGTGGGAGTTAATGTTCCAGATAATTTAGTGATTGCCAGAGTTCTCTAGTCACTATCACCAAGTTACTGGAACTTCGTGATGAACTATAATATGCAAGGGATGACGAAAATGATTCCCTGAGCTCTTCGCGATGCTGAAATCAGCGAAGGTAGAAATCAAGAAAAGCATCAAGTGTTGATGGTTGACAAGACCACTAGTTTCAAGTAAAAGGGCAAGGGAAAGAAAGGGAACTTCAAGAAGAATGGCAAGCAAGTTGCCACTCCCATGAAGAAGCCCAAATCTAGACCTAAGCATGAGACTGAGTGCTTCTACTGCAAAGGGACTGGTCACTGGAAGCGGAACTGCCCCAAGTATTTGGCGGATAAGAAGGATGGCAAAATGAACAAAAGTATATATGATATACATGTTATTGATGTGTACTTTACTAGTGTTCATAGTAACCCCTGGGTATTTGATACTAGTTCAGTTGCTATGATTAGTAACTTGAAATAGGAGTTACAAAATGAACAGAGACTAGTTGAGGGCGAGGTGACGATGTGTGTTAGAAGTGATTCCAAGGTTGATAAGATCACCATCGCACACTCCCTTTACCTTTGGGATTAGTATTGAACCTAAAATAAATGTTATTTGGTGTTTGCGTTGAGCATTAATATGATTATATCATGTTTATTGCAATACGGTTATTCATTTAAGTTAGAGAATAATTGTTGTTCTGTTTATATGAATAAAAATTTCTATGGTCGTACACCCAATGTAAATGGTTTATTGAATCTCGATCGTAGTGATACACATATTCATAATATTGATGCCAAAAGATGCAAAGTTGATAATGATAGTGCAACTTGTTTGTGGCATTGCCGTTTAGGTCATATTGGGGTAAAGCGCATGAAGAAACTCCATGAAGGTGGGTTTTTGGAATCACTTGATTATGAATCATTTGATACTTGTGAACCATGCCTCATGGGCAAGATGACTAGAACTCCGTTCTCCGGAACAATGGAGCGAACCACTGACTTCTTGGAAATAATACATACTGATGTATACGATCCAACGGGTATCGTGGCGGGTATCGTTATTTTCTGACCTTCACAGATGATTTGAGCAGATATGGGTATATCTACTTAATGAAACATAAGTCTAAAACATTTGAAAAGTTCAAAGAATTTCAGAGTGAAGTAGAAAATCATCGTAACAAGAAAATAAAATTTCTACGATCTGATCGTAGAGACGAATATTTGAGTTACGAGTTTGGTCTTTATTTGAAACAATGTGAAATAGTTTCGCAACTCACGCCACATGGAACACCACAACATAATGGTGTGTCCAAACGTCGTAACCGCACTTTATTAGATATGGTGTGATCTATGGTGTCTCTTATTGATTTACCGCTATCGTTTTGGGGTTATGCTTTAGAGACAGCTGCATTCACGTTAAATAGGGCACCATCAAAATCCGTTGAGACGACACCATATGAACTGTGGTTTGGCAAGAAACCCAAGTTATCATTTCTTAAAGTTTGGGGCTGCGATGCTTATGTGAAAAAAAATTCAACCTGATAAGCTCGAACCGAAATCAGAGAAATGTGTCTTCATAGGATACCCAAAGGGGACTGTTGGGTACACCTTCTATCACAGATCCGAAGGCAAGGTATTCGTTGCTAAGAATGGATCCTTTCTAGAGAAGGAGTTCCTCTTGAAAGAAGTGAGTGGGAGGAAAGTAGAACTTGATGAGGTAATTGTACCTTCTCCCGAGTTGGAAAGTAGTACATCACATAAATCAGTTCCAGTGATTCCTACACCAATCAGTGAGGAAGGTAATGATGATGATCATGAAACTTCAGATCAAGTTACTACCGAACCTCGTAGGTCAACCAGAGTACGATTCGCACTAGAGTGGTATGGTAATCCTGTTCTGGAGGTCATGTTACTTGACCATGACGAACCTACGAACTATGAGGAAGCGATGATGAGCCCAGATTCCGTGAAATGGCTTGAGGCCATGAAATCTGAGATAGAATCCATGTATGAGAACGAAGTGTGGACTTTGGAGGACTTGCCCGATGATCAACAAGCCATTGAGAATAAATGGATCTTCAAGAGGAAGACGAACGCTGATAGTAGTGTCACTATCTACAAAGCTCGACTTGTCGAAAAGGGTTTTTGACAAGTTCAAGATATTGACTACGATGAGATTTTCTCACTCATATCGATGCTTAAAGTCTGTCCGAATCATGTTAGCAATTGCCACATTTTATGAAATCTGACAAATGGATATCAAAACTGCATTCCTTAATGGGTCTATTAAAGAAGAGTTGTATATGATACAACCAGAAGGTTTTGTCAATTCTAAAGGTGCTACCAAAATGTGCAAGCTCCAGCGATCCATCTATGAACTGGTGCAAGCATCTCAGAGTTGGAATATACAGTTTGATGAGTTGATCAAAGTATATAGTTTTATACAGACTTGCGGTGAAGCCTTGATACGTCTCCGACGTATCTATAATTTTTGATTGTTCCATGTTGTTTTATTATCAATCTTGGATGTTTTACAATCATTTTATAGTCATTTTATATCATTCTTTGGTACTAACCTATTGACATAGTGCCAAGTGTCACTTGCTGTTTTTTCCATGTTTTTTACAACGCAGAAAATCAATATCAAACGGAGTCCAAATGCAACGAAACTCCATGATGATTATTTATGGGCCACAAGAAAGGCAATGGGCGCTAGTTGCACCTCGGGAGTTCCCCGAGGGGGGCACAACGCACCAGGACACGCCAGGAGGCCCAGGCGCGCCCTGGTGGGTTGTGCCACCTCGGGTGCCCCCCGGACCGCCTCTTTGCTCTATAAATACCCAAATATTCCAGAAACCCTAGAACAGAAGACGAAATATTCATCTAGCCGCCGCAGAGTCCAGAACCACCAGATCCAATCTAGACACCATCTCGGATGGGGTTCACCGCCTCCATTGGTGCCTCTCCGATGATGCGTGAGTAGTTCTTTGTAGACCTTCGGGTCCGTAGTTAGTAGCTAGATGGCTTTATCTCTCTCGCTGAATTCTCAATACAATGGTATCTTGGAGATCCATATGATGTAACTCTTCTGCGGTGTGTTTGTTTGGATCTGATGAACTTTGAGTTTATGATCAGTCATATCTTTTTATATGCATGAAAGTTATTTGAGTTTCTTTGATCTCTTATAGCCTCGTATTTCTTCTCCATATTTGGGTTTTGTTTGGCCGATCTATTTATCTTGCAATGGGAAGAGGTGCCTGGTAGTGGGTTCAATCTTACGGTGCTTGATCCCAGTGACAGAAGGGGAACTGACACGTATGTATCGTTGCTACTAAGGATAAAAAGACGAGATCTATATCTACTGCCATATAGATAAACGGATCTTGTCTACATCATGTCATCGTTCTTATTGCATTACTTCGTTTTTCCATGAACTTAATACACTAGATGCATGCTGGATAGCGGTCGATGTGTGGAGTAATAGTAGTAGATGCAGGCAGGAGTCGGTTTACTAATCTTGGACGTGATGCCTATGTAATGATCATTGCGTGGATATCGTCATAATTATTTGAAGTTCTATCAATTGCCCAACACTAATTTGTTTACCCACCGTTTGCTACTTTTCTCGAGAGAAGCCACTAGTGAAACCTACGGCCCTCGGGTCTTATTTCTCATATATTTGCCTTGCGATCTATTTTTTCTTTGCATTTTTATTCAGATCTATTAAAACCAAAAATACAAAAATACTTTGCTGCACTTTATTTTATTTGCGATCTATTTATTCAATCTATTACAAATTTCTTCCATCAACTTGCCAATTTCTGGCGCCGTTACCCAGAAGGGATTGACAACCCCTTTAACACGTCAGGTTGCGAGGTGTTGTTATTTGTGTGCAGGTGTTGTTTACGTTGTGTTGCTTGGTTCTCCTACTGGTTCGATACCTTGGTTTCATAACTGAGGGAAATACTCTACCGTCGCTATGCTAAATCATCCCTCCCTCTCCGAGGAAATACTGACGTAGTTCCAGCTACCATCAAGCCTGTATTTACAAGAAAGTGAGTGGGACCACTACATCCTTTCTGATAAGTATATGTGAATGACATATTGTTGATCGGAAATGATGTAGAATTTTTCTGGAAAGCATAAAGGAATATTTGAAAGGAGTTTTTCAAAAGAAAGACCTCGGTGAAGCTGCTTACATATTGAGCATCAAGATCTATAGAGATAGATCAAGACGCTTGATAAGATTTTTCAATGAATATATACCTTGACAAGATTTTGAAGTAGTTCAAAATGGAACAGTCAAAGAAGGAGTTCTTGCACTACAAAAAAAAGACACATCCGTGACATTTTGGGCCGAACAATTTTTTTTTCTGTCATACATATGACACTTCTATGACGATAATTGCGACAAAACCCGGTATCATCATAGATGTGGTGGGCTCCTACTTCTATGACAAACAATCATGACAGAAAATGGGCTTTTTGTCCTGGGCGGGCCGGAGACGCAGCTGCATGACATTCTTTGGGCCGTCCATGACGGAAAAACCGTGGTAGAAACGAGGGCGAGGAAAATTTCGGGGAGTTCCCGGTTACAATGGGAGGTCGGGGGCCGAGCGATGCGCGTTTCTCTCATACACGTACGCGCGTGTGTGTGAGGCGTTGGCTCTAACTGAACCCGAGCGATGCACTGCAGGCTACGCGTTACTGAACCCGAGCGATCGATCGATGACTGTTAACTGAACCCGATCGAGCGATTCCTTAAGCCGATCGATGCTACCTCTGGATGAACAGTGAGCATTGCTGGGGGGGTTGGATGAACAGTTCCCGGTGGGGGTGGATGAACAGGACCCCGTGGTGTTGCCTCTGGATGAACATGACCCCGATCGATCGAGCCGGTTGGGGCTGGATGAACAGGACCCCGTGGAGGGCAGGATGAACAGGACCACCCCGTGGAGGGCAGAATGAACAGTAGACGGTGGAGGGCTGGATGAATAGTAGCCCGTGGAGGGCTGGTTGAACAGGAGCCCGTGGAGAGGGCTGGTTGAACAGTAGCCGGTGGAGTAGCGCGTGGTGGAGGCAGGATGAACAGGAGCCCGTGGATGAACAGTCGCAGGTGGAGGCTGGAGGAGGTCGACGGTGGATGAACAGTAGCCCGTGGAGGCTGGAGGGGGTCGATGGTGGAGATGAACAGTATCCCGTGGAGTCTCGTTTTGTGGTACGCCACACCCCTCCCGATGAACAGGACCCCCGTTTCAACCGTAGCGCTCCAACACAAGTCTGCTTCCTCCGTTTTGCGGTACGCCACACCCCTCCCGATCAACAGGACCCCCGTTTCGACCGTAGGAGGTCCGTTTCCTCCGTTTTGCGGTACGCCAGACCCCTCCCGATGAACAGGATCCCGTTTCAAACGTGGCCGGTCGAACACAAGGCCGTTTCCTCTGTTCTGCGGTACGCTAGGCCTCGTTTCCATCGGCTGTTCTGTCCAAGCCCTCCCGATGAACACGATGACGCATTCCGTTCTGACCCAGCCGGTTGGCTCCCCATGAACACGACGACGACGCTGTTTCTCCGTTCCGACCCAGCCATGTACACGAGCCCTGGCCGTACGTATGCGCGAGTAGGCGTTCGAGACACTGCCCGTATGTACACATACGTGGCCGTATTTTCTTTCTTGCACCCTGGCCGCTGTACGTACGTGTACATGCTACGTGTGCGCCTCTACTACGACACATACGCGCCTCTACTACGACACGTGCGCGCCTCTACATCCACCAGTATATATGTACGTACACGTTAGCGACCAGAATAACAACGCTACGTACGCTTCGACCAGGTGGGTCCCGACTGTCAGGCACTTCCTTGCCTGCGAAGATGTAGCTGGTGGGTCCCAGCAGTCAGGGGGCGAATCGTTTTTTTTGCCCGGACGCACTTCCTTGCATGCGAAGATGTAGCTGGTGGGTCCCAGCAGTCAGGGGGAAACGTTTTTTTTCATGAAATACAGTGGCCCGTCCGGTGGGTCCCATCTATCAGGTGGAGGAATAATTATTTTCCGCGTAATAAGGAGGCACTTCCTTGCTGCGGCCGTGGACCCAGCTGTCAGCCTCTCCACGTACAGTCCACGTCCGATGGAAGTCGTTCCTTGACCACGTTGACCACGCCGCACCGAGAGCACCAGGGCGGTGGACGACGGCGAGGCCTAGGAAGGGGACGACGGGGAGCCGGGGAAGACGCGATAGTGGAAGCCCGCGCGGAGAGGAGTACGAGGGTTCACTGGTTCGGCTGTGGTGTGAGGCTGCCGTCGCCGCAGGGCCTGGCCAGCGGTGGGAATAGTAGGGGGCGGTGAGGCCTCCGCGGCAGCACAGCCGGCCACGGGAGGCAGGAGCATGCGGCACGACCGGCGCTGCTTTGGGCGGCTGGAGCAAGAAGACCAGAGGTTGAAGAAGCACTACGGCCGTTGGATGGACATCGTACGGTCACTGGAGCTAGAATCGTGGATATTGACTAAGTTGACAAAGCCCTCCGTCCCCGTCAACTTAGTAGGCCCAAAAGTGAGCCTGCCACTATACTGGGTCCCAGCTAACAGGGGGAGTATTCATTTTTTGTGCGTAATAAGGAGGCACTTCCTTGCGTGCGAAGGTGTAGCTGGTGGGTCCCAGCAGTCAGGGGGGAAACATTTTTTTCACAAAATACGGTGGCCCGTCCGGTGGTTCCCCGCTGTCAGGTGGAGGAATAATTATTTTGCGCGTAATAAGGAGGCACTTCCTTGCTGCGGCCGTGGACCCAGCTGTCAGCGTCTCCACGCACAGTACTCTTCCGATGGAAGTCGGTCGTTGACCACATTGACCACGCCGCGCGGAGAGCACCACGGCGGTGGACGACGGCGAGGCCTAGGAAGGGGACGACACGGAGGCAGGGAAGACTCGGCAGTTGTTTCCCACGCGGAGGGGAGTACGACTATACGAGGGTTTACTGGTTCGTCTACCATCGCCGGAGAATAACAGCAGGTGTGGGTGAGTAGAGGGATGGCTAGGCCAGCGATGGGAGTACGGTGGGGCGGTGAGGCCTGCGCGGCAGCACAGCCGGCCGCGGGGATTAGGGAGCAGGCAGTCCCGCCGGCGCTTGTTTGAGCGGCTGGAGCAGGAAGAGCAAAGATTGAAGAAGCACGACGGCCGTTGGATGGACATCCAACAGTCAGTGCTTGTGCGTCAACCTTTTTTTTAGGAAAGCCTCAAATCTGTGGAAAACAGCATACAGCCCATCTGCCATTATTTCTAATAATTTACAGCCCATTTGCTAATTCTTAAGGTTTTTTTTGGAGCCCATATTCTTTTTGTTAGCATTACAGCCCATATTGTGGCCACGGTTAAAAAAATATACGAAATTTTGCATATTTCGGTGTGGTCCGAACTGTTTTTAATCCCGAAATTTCGACTCACATTCAAACTGATTTTAAAAATAAATGTATATCAATATAAAATCCAACAAATTCTCCACGCATAAAAATTAATGTAATTTAAAATCTTGAAATGAAAAAAAGATATTTGAAACTAATTGCCGGTTTGATGTGTTTTAAAAATGTACAGCCCATTTCTCATTACTGATGGGCCATTTTCTCGGCCAGCCGAATGAAAGCTCTCCTCATCTTGAAAGATTTGCAGCCCAACAGGCCTGACAAAGCGACTTACTTGGCAAATCACAAAAAAACTGGGTTGTGGCCGTGGACCCAGTTGTCAGCCTCTCCACGTACAGTACTCTTCCGATGGAAGTCGTTCCTTGACCACGTTGACCACGCCACGCGGAGAGCACCACGGCGGTGGACGACGGCGAGGCCTAGGAAGGGGACGACGCGGAGCCGGGGAAGACGCGGCAGTGGAAGCCCGCGCGGAGAGGAGTACGAGGGTTCACTGGTTCGGCTGCGGTGTGAGGCTGCCGTCGCCGCAGGGCCTGGCCAGCGGTGGGAATAGTAGGGGCGGTGAGGCCTCTGCGGCAGCACGGCCGGCCACGGGAGGCAGGAGCATGTGACACGACCGGCGCTGCTTTGGGCGGCTGGAGCGAGAAGACCAGGGGTTGAAGAAGCACTACGGCCGTTGGATGGACATCGTATGGTCACTGGAGCTAGAATCGTTCATATTGACTAAGTTGACAAAGCCCTTCGTCCCCGTCAACTTAGTAGGCCCACAAGTCAGCCTCCCACCAAGGTGGGTCCCAGCTAGCCGGGGGAGTATTCATTTTTTTGTGCGTAATAAGGAGGCACTTCTAGTGGGTCCGAGCTGACAGCGGGGGGAACGTTTTTTTCGCGAAATATGGTGGCCCGTCCGGTGGGTCCCAGCAGTCAGGGGGAAACGATTTTTTTCGCAAAATACTGGTGGCCCGTCCGGTGGGTCCCCGCTGTCAGGTGGAGGAATAATTATTTTGCGCGTAATAAGGAGGCACTTCCTTGCGGCCGCCGTGGACCCAGCTGTCAGCCTCTCCATGTACCGTACTCTTCCGATGGAAGTCGGTCGTTGACCACGTTGACCACGCCGCGCCGAGAGCACCAGGGCGGTGGACGACGGCGAGGCCTAGGAAGGGGACGACGCGGAGCCGGGGAAGACACGACAGTGGAAGCCCGCACGGAGAGGAGTACGAGGGTTCACTGGTTTGGCTGCAATGTGAGGCTGCCGTCGCCGCAGAATAACAGGGGGTGTGGGTGAGTGGAGGGATGGCCTGGCCAGCGGTGGGAGTAGTATGGGAGCGGTGAGGCCTCCGTGGCAGCACAACCGGCCACGGGAGGCAGGAGCAGGCGGCATGACCGACGCTGCTTTGGGTGGCTGGACCAAGAAGACCAGAGGTTGAAGAAGCACTACTGCCGTTGGATGGACATCGTACGGTCACTGAAGCTAGAATCGTTTATATTGACTAAGCCCTTGGTACGCTCCAACATAGTAGGCCCACAGGTCAGCCTCCGAAACGGTGCGCCCCAGATGTCAGGGGGAGGAATCTTTTTGGGCGGCCGAAGCTAAGAATATCCGAGATTGAAGAAGAAGCACGACATCCGTTGGATAGACATCCAACGGCCACTGCTGCTAGAACCGTGTGTTGACTATAATAAGTTGACAAAGCCTTGCATACGCGTCAACTTATTTTTTTAGGGGACGCATCACTTAGTAGGCCCACAAGTGTGTGGTAGAGAACTTATAGCCCATTTGCGCTTTGTAAGAATGTACAGCCCATTTTTGAATTCTAATGGAATTTACAACAGCCCATTTACAGTTTGTTAAAAGTACAGCCCATTTTCTAGCTAGGACAACGATTAATAATTTCAACCAACCGTTGAAGAAAGAATTCAATAAAATTTCCCACATTTTGATGGGATTCGAAATATTTTTATCCCGAAATTTCTAGTCAGATTAAATATAAATTTGTATTATGTAAAAATCCAACGAAACATTGCGCGCGCAACAATGAAAATTTAAGATTTTCAAAATCCATAAATAATATTTTATAAACTAATTTCGTGTTTAGTGCATTTTTTTTATAGTTACTGCCCAGTTTTTATAATTACATCCCATTTATTATTTTTAAAGCCCATTTTCCTGTTAAGCCTAATACATCCCTCCTAGGAAAGATTTGCAGCCCAGCGGGGCGGAGAATAACAAGTTGACCTTGCCTGGGTATTCCTCAAAAAGACGTATAGCTGGGCTAGCCATTTTCATCTTGAAAAAATTAGTATCTGGGCTGAATATCTGGCCTGGGCTAGACGGGCCACAGCCCGCCCAGTTAATACCCTGCTCTCCTCTGAACAACAACGAAATCATCGCCAAGAAAAACTCTGCAGTGTCACGCCTCAAAAACACAAATACTGCTCGAGCTGCTTGGTCCCAGTTGTCGGCCGCACCTTGTGCAATTCTCTCGTTTATATTGACTACATAGGTTGACAATGGTGTGGGACCGTGATGTCAGGAAACCAGGAGAAAGCAAAAAAAATTATAGTTGTACATAATAAGGAGGCACTTGCGTACGTACGGCTATGGCCCTAGTGGGTCCCTAGTGTCATCCAGTCAAAATAAAGTCATCTCCTGAATCCTCATGTTCGTTGACGATGTTAACAATGCTCGGCACCATGGTGAGCGCAACAACTCGAAGGACAACGGAGAGGGCCTCGCAGGCCCTACGGATGGTCTGATACAGCGCCCGCTGCTCATTCAGGAAGCCAGGATCATCGGACACCTATGAGCACCTTCGAGAAACTGAGACGGCATGAAACGGTAAGGTCGCGCTTGGGAGCTCTGGTTTATTTCAAACTTGTATTAACATACAAGTGTAATTTACTCGTCATCGGAAACAACGCGTAAAATACAGGCGTAATGAAACCGAGGCCCGAGGTCTGTATGTAAAACCGGCGGGTTGCGCGTGTAATTTGAGAGGCCAGTGTATATTTTACAAGCACTGCTATATGGACGACATTACCAGACAATACATGCACGACGTGCGTATCATGCCATCCATGGGCAAGGTTGAAACAATAGCTAACGGCTGGATTAGCAATCGTCCGAGTGTCGTTCAGCGTTTTTATCATGTGTGAAGTACTTCCGATATTTTACTAGTCGAAACCGACCAACCAAGCGCCTTCGCCCGAGACCATCTGCTTTAATTTACAAGCGTTAGTTTTACAAGCGGTTTTGGTTGGAAAACGATGATCCAATCACGGCCTAATATCATGAGTTGGTCGGAAGATCATATGGTTTCACGTCTAACCTACCCGACTTGTCGTATAGGCTATGAATGAAACATCAGACGATGAACTTCTTAAGCACGGAAACAACAGAAGAGGATGATCTTCTTAACAAGCAAATCACTGGCATTAGGTCGACATGCAAAACAATACAAAGCATTATTCTCAGGAGGCACGGTGAACAGCTCGTGATGCCGCATGCCACAACATTCGAAGCTCAACTTTGCAATCAAACACAAGGCCTGGCATTACATAGACAATATTCAGAACAAACTCTTAACACAAGAATATCTCAGCAGGGTAAATATTTACTTCTAAACTGAACACAGGAATAGGAAAAAACACTCGACGCTGCTCACAGCAAGGGCATGCCACTCAAAAATATCAAATGCATGTCTTCTGGCTAACATCAATGAGCAAATTTTGACAAGGTTTTCCAATTCCAATATATTAAACTAACGTCTTCTTGCTACCATCAATGATTAAACTTTGACAAGCTTTTCCCATTCAAAATATGTAATGCCTATGATCGTGGAGTCCTATCATAGCTTCTTGTACTTGTTTGGGCACTTATTGCCCAGGGCACTCCACGTGTTGTTAAATTGCCAATGGTCTCTGCAAACTAGTCATGTCACCGGTGTCTAATAATACTCTGTAAAGCTTCTCGGTCATTCCTTCTGTAATGTAGCGCAAACAGTGACTGCTTCTTTCTGCAAAGTGGAACGACCAACTGGACCCAGTAATGCAGCAGTTTGCCTTGGACACATTGGCTCCTTTTGTGCAGTTCAACTAAAATCGAAGTCGGAATAAAACCGAGCTTTAATCTTGATATCCCTGTAAGCAACAATAGGTATAAGGGAAACAATTACTGAGAAATAACGGTTGATGACTTGTACTCCCAGAAGAAAAGCATCTACTGATCTACTTTATCTTAATGGCAAACAAAGCAGGAGAGTAGCAATTCTCCATCAGTGTGATTCATTCATATTGACTGAGACATTATCTTAACAATGCCTTGTTTCAACATGTATAAAGAATGACAAAGCAGAAAAATACCATTCCTAAAACAATGCAACTGATTCATTTTAACAGAGACATTATCTTAACAATACCTTGGTTAAACATGTAGAAAGAACTACAAAGCAGGATAGTACCATTCCTAACAAGTGTTGCAGTTTTGAACTAAGATTCAGTAGTTAATTAATTCTGAGAGTGGCATTGCTTAATTTTACCAGCGGCATTAGATTAACGAAAAGCATAAACAGTTCCAGGGGAGAGTGGGCGCAACAACAGTATGTGCTTCCATCTACTTATAAAGGGGGTGATGCAGAGTTTGTTGTAACAAAGCAACAAGCATCATGTCTGGGTTGGTCCCATTTTTGTTCAGTACTTAATGGGAAAAGACAGCAATACAATAGCTTCAATTCAACATTTATTTCAAACAGTACCAATACAAGTAGCACAACATCTCAAAGCACACTGCACAATCATGTGGATGAAGGCCTGTACTGACCTTTATGAGACCGACAAAGGTAAAATACGAATCTCGATCTCCTTTTGTGCAGTTCCACCAAAATTAAGCAAAGTCACCGGTGTGACATTCAAGTTGAACTGCACAAAACACTCTTAAAACATAAGTGTTTCGAGTAGCGAAGCAAAATGTCGCAATAGCAACAAGTTGAATCGATAGCCCTGTTTTAACAGAGGCAAAAAAGGAAACAATTACTTGCTGATAAAGGAGGATGAAACAAACGGTGACAGAAAGAAGCATCTAACTTATCTTGGATGGAAAACAAAGTAGGACAGTTGCATTTCTAAAACGATTGCATTGATTCATATTAACAGAGACATTCTCTTGAAACAACATTCGTTAAAAAATGTAATTTACTTTTAACAGTGGCATTTCTTCAATTTTCCGGTGGCATTCTTAGATTAACAACGGCAAAATAGCTGTATGGGACATGCCAGCACCATGTGCGTCCACACGTATAAATGGGTGATGCAGAGTATGTAGCCAAGCATCATATATGCGCTGGTCCCATATTAGTTCTCTTTGAACCTTCTTCCTATGTGAGGGCAGCAAATCTAGTCCTGCACAAACTACCCGACCCCCCAGTTTCTTTCCTTTTTCAACAAAGAGATCGGTTCCTTACAGATGTGTGTACTGGGTTACCCCCTTTTTCCCTTTTCGACCTACAAAGCGGCTGGATAGCCACTCTATACTACTTTCCGCCCCTCCTTTCCTCATTGAACCACGTCCTAGATTCTAGCTCCAGCCCACCGCACCCTTCTTTCCTCTTTGAACCAAGACCTAGATTCGACTACAGATCGAAAAAGATCCACATGCAGCTAGAGCAACGACGGTTTCAAAGAAACTTATACCTTAGGGTCGTCGGGATGTGGCCAGGCGTGCGGCGGGAGGCCGGATCTGCCCACACTACGTACGACAGCGAGGAAGAAGGGGTCGGTGGCCGTCCCGCATAGGCGCTGGGTGAAAGAGAACAGCGCAGCCGGCAGTGGATTGCCTCCCTTGCCGAAGGCAATAGAGTGAACGCTGCACCTCCTCCCCTTCCCGGTGCGACGGGATACGGACGCCTCCTTCACCAGCTGTGAGGGGGGAGAGAGAGACAAGAGGCCAACGCAGTCTTGTTTAGATCTGGTGAAGAGAGGGTGAGAGACTGTGAATATAGCAAACCCTAGCAAATGAACGCTGAGCCTCTAGCGTGTAACATATATGTAGTGCAGCGAGCGTGTGGAGAGTGCAAACCCTACTGTAGTACGGACTAAGCTCCGGTGCCTTCACTGCACCTGCTTTTGGCTGTATGACAGGTGAGCAAGCCACATTTTGGGCCCACCTGTCATAAATCCATAGGCAGGTGCACTAAGTCAATGAAGCTGCGTCCATATAGTACTCTCGTGTATACGACTAATATATAGTGGAGTGGTTTTCTTATTCTCTCCATAACAATCGTTTTAAATTGTGTAAGTACGAAACGAAACTCTTTATTTAATGTACAGTGAAGAAAACTAGTACTACTTCCGATGAACTAACGATCCACGCCCACGCGCCCTGGTCGCACTTCCTGTCCTTCACGTGTGGTACACTACCCTCCCTTAAGTGAACAACCACACATGCGCCAAATTATCAGAAACGTGTGAGAGTGTGTACAAATAAAGAATTTTAATTTCAATTATCGGAAAGGTTTGAGAGTATTACAAAGTTTGACTTCAGTCAAATCTAATATGCGGAGTAAATAAAAATGGAGGGCTACTACGTCCATCCGGGTTTTTAGTCCACACCATTTTTTAAATCAAAGTTAATAGCTGGACAAATAAAATTACGGGGGAGCTGGAGACAAAGTTGTGAGAAGGCTTAGAAATTAATACAAAACTTATGCTCTTAGTACCAACGTCGATCCTTCTTCGAGGAAACATTTGGTTCATAGCCAATTGTGTGATAAAATTGCACCAACGTGAAAGACGACTGCATCTCCAACGCAACCAAGGTGAACTGACGAAGGATATCATCTTTGTGCGTAACAAGCAAAGAGCACTGATGGAAGACAGGTTGTTTTTCATTGAAAATCGATCAGCTTCACCAGCCGACGCAACCATGAGGCGCAACCATGAGCATCGATAGGTCATCGTGGTGATGCATCATCCATTTGGCATCAAGTTTGGGTGAGGCACCTATGAAGTTCGACAAATCCTCACTGTGGTCTGTTTCTTCTCAGTAATCAAGCTCGAGGAAGGAAGAACCACGTGGCAGAGGACAGTGAGGCGGAACAACAATGGCCATCCAATTTTGTGCAGTTTCACTAAAATTGAGGAAGACATGCCCGGGTACGGAGACACGCATCGCTGTTTCCAAAAATATAAAAAAGGGTTAGCAACGACATCTCAATTGTCAATAAGAATTAATGAAAAGTACACCAACAAACAGAAGCATCATAATTATCTTGATGGGAACTAAACCAGGATACCCGAGAAAAAAAGCATTTCTTCATTTAACCAGTGATAGTACTACCACCATATGGACAATGACCGCACAACCACCATGTACTTTTTGTCAAAACAACATGTATACCTCCACCGAGGCATAAATCAGGACAACTTTTCGAGTGGCATTTCCTCTATAATAGTACTAGTAGGTGATGTTGGACCAGCCGACAAACCCTAGCTACTATGCATGGGGAGCTGGGGAGTATTCGCATAGAAGAAAACCCGCACGCAGCGACCTGGGGAGCTGGACCAGTACAAGAAGTTATACCTCAGGTGGGCGAGATGTCGTTTAGGCGGGCGGGCGGGATCTGCCCACACGACGGCAGCGAACAAGGGCGCGGAGTATCTTCGTCCGTGCCAGCGCCGGCTCTGAGAGGACGGTGCGCATCGGCTTCCTCCGTCGCCGACGGCGACAACGTCAACGCTGCACCTCCTAGCCTTCCGCAGCGGACGGGATTCGTCCGGATCTGTGACCACCGGTGAGGAGAGAGATAGAGTGGACACTGTCATCTTGTTTTGATATGGAGAGGGTGAGAGAGCGAGACGCGAGAAACTCTATCAAACAAGAGGCTATAATGGAGTAAAAAAATCTCTCCATAGCAATGGTTTTAAATAGAATACGCGCGTTCCCGAAAAAAAGAAACGAAAACTGGCGGACAATTTTTCTAACGTACCAAGAAAGAAAACTCGATCAAAAACACGCCCCCGCTTCGAGGCCGCGAGAGTCGTCGCGCACACACACATAGACATAGACATGCATATCCGTGTTTACGTAAAATTCCATCTCCATCTCCATCTCCAATCATATTTGTCCAACTGGCACATTATTTACGTTGTTAATTATATACGCAGCAATATTAACGTACAACATCTCTTGTTTGCGCACGTCCGGACCGCTGCCACGGCCGCTCCTGACCAACCCGAACCCTCTTCATCACCCGCGCGTGCTTCCCGCCCGAAACGGTCAGTACCGCATTCATGCCCGGCCAGAGCGGACACGACCTCTCACTGGCGCCGGCATTGAAGCGGCGCGCCGGCCGAGAGAGCGTCGCCCGCACCGCTTCCGGGTGCACGCGGCTGCTCCGCGTTCAAAGGTCGCAATAGCCGGCTACAACATGCATGTAAAAAGTTCTTGGGAGTCCGTGCTACAGCTAGCTGTCCTCGCCCAACTCGTCAATCTCTTCCAGTAGTGCTAGTACTCCATGGCGCGATCCATCGACAAGCAGGCGGGAAAGTTATCGTATACTCGGTTTGCGGTGAGTGGCATGCCAAGCGACCGTGTGGGGTCGAGCCGTGGAGGAGGGTGAGCCACGAACACGACAGACGTGATTTAAACGTTGGTTTTGCTCGATGGCGCGATCCAACGAAATGAAACGTTGGTTTCTCTCCGTTTCCATTTTTTCTCCGGAAAAACGGAAACTTTCCACTCCATTTTCATTCCTATTCCAAGGTTGCCCCGTTACAACATTCCATCAAATACAAAGGAAAACTAACACGCATGCTGATGCATCTCAATGATTCACAGATCATAGCCAATATTTACTTCACAACTAAAGAAAAAAGTTGTGAGAGCGTGTACGAAAGAAAAACTACTGATGGGGTCACTACGACTTAAACCCTAAACCTAAACATGATTTAATTTCCTGGCCAAGTAGAACCTGTCGAAGGAAAGATGGCTGGCACCCTCGGATCATACGATGCTTTTGTGCAGTTCCACTAAAACCGACCTGAGCATCCCTAATGGCGAAGATATTGAAGAAGTGTGATTAGAATAATAGTATTGGCACTAGTTCATGAGACATAAACTCATCACAAGTAGAAGCCGGTAGAAGTAGAGAAAGATCGACATGGAGATGGAGCTACGGCAGTGCAGCAAGCCGGCTCCAAAAGGAAGATGGACTACCTGGGACGTCGGGCTGTAGCTAGAAGGGCGGTTGGGACGCGGCATCGGCCCATACCGCGGTGACCCTCGATTGGGACGCACCGACTGTGGGTTTTCTCCCTCGCCGATGTCGACCGCGTCTACGCAGAACATTGTTCCCTTCCCCCAGCTGCGGGATCAAGCCCGTCGTTCTATGCTTGTGAAGAGAGCAACCTAAGCAAGCAGGCTTGTAGCTTAGGCTCCTGCTAGTGTATATACAGTGGTTTTCTTTTTCTCTCCATATCAACCATTTTATATTGCGTACGTGTCATTCAAGAGTGAAATGATGCTTGCTTCTTCCGACTAACTTACTGTGTGATTTGACTGCTCCTAAGTGGCCCCTACACGTACTCCCCCTACGTGTATGCAACAGTCACACGTACACATGGACGCAAAAACGCGCGCGACGCCCTAATGCATGCATGTCCGAGCACACGACGGAACACACACGGTCACGCTCAAGTGCTCAACCTACACGTGCATGCACACACATACTCAGTCAGGGTGAGCTAGTGACCGTATAAACACCGGAATATATATATATATATATATATTGAGCGCAATGAGCGTATTATGAAGTCCACTGACCGTATTTTTACAAATATACAGTGACAGACAGTGTATTTATCTCGTTTGAAATTAAGACAATATTAACCGGAGAGGAGGCAGTATGGACTAGCATTACTTTGCTGTGTCCCGTCAACTTGCCGAACGAGGAGAAGGTTGCAGGACGGGAGAAGCTTGCGCGCGGTGGCTCGCAGGACAAGGAGAAACTTTTGACTAATGCAAGCTCTCGCTCGCTCAGGCGGTGGACGTGCAACAGTTAATTCGGTGTCAGATTGCCAGAAGCATACACTATACTACTAGTGCTATTATTGTTCGACTTCCCGAATAGGCGAACAGCCAAGCGCAAAGTAAACAGGCCAGCAAACCTTGCGGCGCATCTTCGTGCGAACCGTGCGGCGCATCTTCGTGCGAACTGTGCTTGCTGCACTTTGAATGTGGCCGAGAGCTGGCTTGATGAAACACCTCGCTTCCTACTTCTTTTTTTGCGGGGTACCTCGCTTCCTAGTGACCAGTGTCTTGGCTGATCGTCCTAAGAATGCTTATATATGAATAAAGCTCTCTCATTTACCCGCAAAAAATATTATGCCATATTAACCAGAAAGGAGGGAGTATGGACTAGCACTACTTTTTGGTGTGTCCCGTCAACTCGCAGAACGAGGAGAAGCTTGCAGGACAAGGTGAAGCTCGCTTACGCCTTTGGACTAATGCAACCTACCCTCGGTGGACATGCATCAGTCCATTCGGTGTCAGATTGTCAGAGGCATACACTGTAGTACCCAACATGCGGAGTACCATCATTGTTCGACTTCACGAAGAGGCGAAGAGCCAAGCGCAGTAGTACGAGTAGTACTACTACTAGAACCACATGGTGGAGCGTATGTACTCTTATTTTTTTTATCTCTGATAAAGTACACGTTTATTCCGGAGAAGGGCGGAAAACGGCAGCCCAACATGTAATGAATGATATCGATCAACCAACCATGCTCGAATATATCTTGGCCTCCGTGCGAGCCCGTCTGTGTGTTCTCGCTCCTCGTCTCTCTCAAGGAACGGCGGGTTGGCTCTTTGCCGTCAATTGAGATCGGTTTGCTCACACTCCTGTCCCACATGTCAGTGATATGCCAAGAGGAGGTGCGTTGACCGACTGGCCATACGCGTACTTGGTTTTGCACCTTCATACTACTCCTCCCTCCGTCACAGTTTAGAGGGTGCGCTTCATTATGATGCATTTCTCTCAATGCATTTCCACCATGAGAGAGACTTTAGACGCGTTTGGTTTAATGCCCAATTAATTAGGGCATGGTAACCGCAATCAAGTCCACAATTTTCTCTCCATGTACTGTACTACTACGGAGTGGAGTAAGTGCATGCATGTGTGTACCCAGGGCGGAAGCACTGCATGCATGTGTGTACGCATTACTCCCTCTAGTAATAGACGCCATGCTATAACTACCAATGCTATTTTTCAGGCCGATCGCTAGTCGCCTTGGTCCCACAGATTTTTTTTCTTTTTTCTGAAGCGCGCTGTATAAACAGTGACGGATGGAGTAGTATGAGCGGATTCAAAGAAGAGGGTATTGATGGTTGCTTCTCCAGAGCAACTTACAGTGGGAAAGGTGGGGCTTATGATTTGACTGCTCATTACTCACTATTAATGCGGCGCAACGACCGGGCTGAGTCTCCCATGCGGTTGTGCACTACCCCCTCGGTTCTTAAATATACTCCGGAGTATTTGTCTTTCTAGAGATTTCAACGAGTGACTACTCAAATATTTGTCTTTTTAGAGATTTCAAATGGACTGGCACATACGGATGTATATAGACATATTTTAGAGCGTAGATTCACTCATTTTGCTCCATATGTAGTCACTTGTTGAAATCTCTAGAAAGACGATAGAATATTTAGGAACGGAGGGAGTACACATATGAAGCAAAATGAGTGAATCTACACTCTAAAATATGCCCGTTTGAAATTTGTAAAAAGACAAATATTTAGGAACGAAGGAGTATAATTTTGTGCATGGCACATGGACCCGGATGATGAAGAGGCTTCTGGCAATGCTATCAAGCTTCCATCATTTGTTTACATAATTGACGTACTATACAAATAATTTTCCAGCGACATGAAATTGTACAATGGTGTGAGCTTTCAGCTTTTGTTTCGCGTGTCTTGCCATCGATGCTCTTTCGGAAACAATAAAAAACTAACTTCCTTGCTAATGCATGTCAATTATTAGCAGATCAGAGCTAATAATTACATCACAACTGAAGACAGAGTTGTGAGAAGGTGTTAAATTAAAATTGATCCATGCTTTCATTGGCAGCAACGTCCCCCCAGCTCTGTCTAAATCAACAGGGCATGTTGGGAAAAAGTAGCTGTCTGGAGCATGCAACATTCCGATCATTTTGTGCAGTTCCACTAAAATAGAGCTGAGCGTCCCTGTTCCAAAGATATTAAGTGTGATTACGATAATAGAGGATTGCTGATGAAACAATAAACACACAAATAGAAGCCGGTCACCTTTGCAGTCTCTCTTAAGACTAACTAGTTGGAGAAGATTAGGCTCGGAGTTGGATGAGGAGGATAGAGCAAAACCAATCTCCCTTTGTGCAGTCGCACTGAAATGTAGAGATATTGCCCGTGTGACATTTTAGTACAACTGCACAAAACACTCTTAAGAAAAAAGTGATTTGTGTTGTTCACCAAAAGGTCGCAATAGCAACGAGTAGAAAGGAAACAATTACTGGCCAATAACAGTTGATGACACATGCGACGACAAAAAAGAAGCATATTCCTTGTCCTAAGGGAAGATAACAACACGGTTGTGTTTGTCTAAAATGGTGTGAGGACGAGAATGCAATATGGAAAGTACGTCGGACGAGCTACGTTTTGGGCAAAGAACTATGGAAGATCCACATGCAGCGACGTGGGAAGACGGGCAGTGGAGCAAGGCCGGAGGGGATACCTGGAGGTCGCCGGGATGTAACTAGGTGAGCGGCGGCGGGCGGAATCTGTGAGCAGGTGGCGTAGGCCCTGCCACGCCGGAGCTTGGTCAGAGAGAACGACGTGTACCACAGATCGGGACGTGTTGCCTCGGCGCCATCAAACGGAGAAATGATGCACTTCCTCCCTTTCCCCCGACGGACGGGATGCGGCCGGATCAGTGACCAACGGTGAGAGAGAGAGAGAGGCCACCGCACTCCCTTTCCCCCGGCGGACGGGATGCGGCCGGATCAGTGACCAACGGTGAGAGAGAGAGAGAGGCCACCGCACTCCCTTTCCCCCGGCGGACGGGATGCGGCCGGATCAGTGACCAACGGTGAGAGAGAGAGAGGCCACCGCAGCCTTGTGTGATATACTCTGAAGAGCGACAAACCAAGCAGGCAGGCTCCATTGTATATAGTGAGCGGACTACCTTTTTCTCCATAAAAATCATTTTATATTCTGTGTACGTGCCATTGAGCGCTATAACTTTATTTAAAAATAACGCGGCAACGCGTCAAGTCGAACTTTGTTTCGTGCACGCGTGGTACACGACCTCCCTAGGTAAACAACCGCTACATGCGTTCAAATTAGCACGTGGGCTGCCATTTCGTAAAGAAATGAGCTCCACCGTGTACCCGCGCGGGTGTGGCTGGGCACGAAGCGTGAGTACATGCACGGTGCACCTATTCTCTTCTTGTATATGTACACCACCTACGTGGGGTTGTGTGAGAGAGATACAAACCTAGAGAGATATAGTGTGTGGGTTCTTGAGAGTTTTTTTGGGGGGGGGGTCAATCAAAAAATGTAACATATGCAATGTGTGTGAAATAGAGTCCTGGATATAACATATAATAGAGGGGGCGATCCACGAGAAGAAAGTGGAGGTATCATCGGCTTGAGGTGTCCATAGAATCGAAGAGAGGGATAATGTGTGTGTGTGTGTGCGCGCGCGATCGATAAAGAGTGCCATCGAATTTGTGTGTGCCCACGTCAAAGATATAGAGTCGCTGGCCTACTGGAACGTGAGATGGCACATGTGCAGTTTGTCTCTGTGGCATGGATACCTACCTGCAGCGCTCGACTATCGGTGTGTGGTGGGGGAAGAGGGAGGCCCAATTAACTATAGAGGTACAATGGCTGGTATATGTGTGGAGGAGGAGAGAGGCCTACCTCATGTATTAAGGAGATCGATCTGCCTCATGTATTAAGGGAGATTGATCGGCATCCATGCATATGTGCAGGAGAGGAATAAGGTTGGGAGAGAGACAGAGCTAGAGTGTTGGAGGGGGTGGTAGTGGAGTTGCTTCTAACAAATGGTGGGATAGGCTTGCTAGACAAACGGAGGGCACGCCCGCAATATCAATAAGAGAGGAGATGGCTGCTTGTTGTCTGTGCACGTGCGTGTGAGAGACGGGTCAGGAGGCATGCACGAATGATGAGGGGGGACGATGTGGCTATGGTAAGCAGACGTAACTACATAGGAAGATCAATCGCCCTTTGTTAGAGAAAGGAGAGACATAACTTGTGAGGTACGTCGATCGATGGGGGGGTAGTTAAAGTCGATCTAGGTATATGTTGGGAGATCGATCGGTATACATGCATGTGTATGTTAGAAGCAAATGAGGCACGAGGAGAAGGATAGAGAGAGAGGGATGCATGTAGGAGGTGGTACGAGAGGCATACTATATCGAGGGGGGAGGAGTGTGCGAGTACGAGAACGATGAAAAGAGTGGTGGGAGTGAGGCATGGACGGTGACAAGAGAAGAGGGGAAGCTTGTGTTTGTGCTAGGCACACCTGTCTAGAGAGGCATATCGATCGATGTGTGCCGTAAAGAAGGAGCTGGGGGGCCTACACACACCGTGGGTGAACGACCTAAAGTGAAAAGACGAATTTGCGCGATGGAGCTAGAGAATGCTGAGGGAGGGTGAGAGGGATGCGGGCGTGTGCATGCACAAGAGAAAGTTAGCGCTAGCTACAAAGATAAGAGGGTTGTGTGGGTGTAAAAGACGAATAGAGATCATATATACTTCATTATAAAAAGCGAATTCGGATATTTGAAGAATTTATCATAGTGTTTCAAACCGACGCATGTGTGAATATATATTACGGTGATACACATGGTGTGGTTATGAACATGTTATACTACATTTAATATATTTTATCTCTACTCTTATAAAAAAACGGAGTTGTTGATGATGGTGTGCCTGCCATCCTGCATTATAGGCCGTCCGATTTATATCTGGCGGATAGCAAGGAAACTATGATGGTTGAAGTTGGCAACAATCATGATTGTAGATTCTTATTGAAATAGAGAAACGAATTCAAATTTAGTTCGAATTCCAGCGGTAGTATAGACATTGGAATGCACTAAAATGTTGGTATGAGTAGGTTACATGCATTATACAGCAAGCAAAAAAATTTAATCGGACATAACATGGATTCATACTCCCTCCTTCCATCTATATAGGGCGTAATGAGATTTTTAAGACCGCCTTTGACTATTGACAAGATTAATAGTACATGACATGCACAATATGAAAATTATATCATTGAAAGAACCTTTCACAGACGAATTTAACGGTGTGCTTTGTGTAAGTTGCATGTCATATATCATTGCTCTAATATTTGGTCAAAGTTAGCATCTAAAAACGCATTAGGCCCTATATAGATGGAAGGAGGGAGTAGCTTTGAATAGCATTTGTATAGTAAAACGGGGCAAGACTCTCTCTTTGTGTGGTGTGAATAGTTTTATTTTTTTCGTTTTCTTTTTGGTTGAGGGAAGTGCGAATTGATTTGGTACGTAGAAGTACAATATTACTACACGTTAGGCTTGTCCCTAAAATTCAACCCGCGTCTTGTTATATCCCGAAAGTTCAGATATCGTGCTCCCAAAACTGGCGCCTTCACAACCCGCGCCTTGCTATCCCGAAATTACAACGCGCGCGAAAACTCCCTCCAGCTGCCAAATCCCGACACGCAAAATCCCCCTTCTAACCCTGAGCCGAAAGGGCCGCTAGTTCAAATCGGTGGGGGGTACTTTTGTAACACACCCTACATTTTGGACAAGCGTGTCCTAAGTCATGCTTCACCCCCTCCCATCGCCCCTTTTCGCCATTCGAAATCCCAGGCCACCATAACCTCTCCGCTCCAGCCGCGAAACCCCACCCTCCTCCGTCCGCCACATCACCGCTGCCTAGCCAGAGCCTCTTCCCCGACGACGTCGTCCACCGCAACAGCTCGACGCCCCTCGCAGCCGCCCTGTCCTCCACCTCCAAGGAGCTGCTCTGACGATCGCCTCGTCTATCGCAGCTGCTCCATCCCCACAGCGCCGCCTTAACCTGCTCCACCGGAACCGCATCATCCTCACCGACTCCTCGAACGAAGTTGAGGCCTACTCGGCGCCACCAAAGAGGTTGTACACTCATTGCATCGCACCTTCTCCTTAACTCGACCTCCCGGCGCCGACGGTGCTCCATCCCGCACCCCCATGGAGCAACTACCTTGAAGCCGGTGCCGCGGGCGACATCTCCACGGCGACTCTCCCCCAGTGCGAGGCCCCTTCGGCGGCGGCGTCCATACCAGCCGGATCTGCTGCTGCTGCTCCGGCTCTCGCTCGCTCGCGCTGCTGCTGCTGCTGCTCCGGCTCTCGCTCGATCGCTCGCTCGCCCAGCTGCTGCTGCTGCTCTCCCCCTCGCTCGTGTTGCTGCTCTGCTCCGATTAAGCCACACTTCAGTCGACTGAATCGACTTTTGGTCAGTCGATTTTCAAGGGTTGGGGGGCTCGCCGGAGTTAAGGAAGAACCACCCGCAGCGGGGACGGGGGCTCGCGGGAGAGGTACCCCACTATCTATCTTAGGGTTCAGGGTGGGGGCGGGGGGCCTAGAGGGCTGGCCGGGGTGGCGGTGGCGAGTTGTTTCGGGGCGGCGAGGCGGCGCTGGGGCCGGCGGTTCGGCCGGTGGTGGCTGGCGGCTCAGGGGGGTGCAGGTTGAAGATGAACTGCAGGCCCTCCCTAAACTACATGTCAAGTGCCTCTCTGCTACCATTGCGTTCAGTTTCGACAGTAGCATTCAGATTCCACAGTAAATTTCAGTTTCGACAGTTAAGTTCAGAGTCAACAGTTTTTACCTCATCTGTTGTAGTCAGGTGGTTTTTGGTGATGTTAATTTTACATCTATTTTACATCATCTATTGGAGATGCTATTAGAATCCCACTTGAGATTGACGATGTCTGTCTTGTGCTGCTTCAGCCTTGACGTCTTACGGCTCACCGGAGCTGCTCCAATGACAGAACGATCCAGCACAACAGAGCAGTGCCCTGGACGCCGTCTACAGATTTCTCAGATCTCCCTCCACACCTCCGACAGACACCTCTGCCTCAACTGCTTCAGCGACTAACCCAATGATGCTGAGGTCGACACGGCTACGGCAAAGAGGTTGTACACTTGTTGCATCACTTATTACTATACATTCACGTCGATCCATTAGGGCTATTTTGGTTCAATGGGAAAAACATCGATCCACTGGTTGTTACCATCACTCTAAATTTCTGCATGCTCTCCTTACATAATCTCACCATATTTTTTTCGTATGCATGTCAGATATTGTACACAGTCATGCTGAACATGTAGAGAAAAAGAGAAGAGTTTTGCGCGGCAATACAATGTCATGCAGACATCGCTCCATGGTGGGTTCAATGGCAAACCCTCCCCACCCCTCTCCAGATTGTAATCCAGAGGAAGATATCTGTTCTGAGGCGGATTCAGACGTCGCTGACCACTCCTATTTACCCCCCAAGGTGTTTGCTCTACCTTGGCATGACGATGTTAGTCATATCATGCATATGTTGCCTTGCAGTGCCTACTTTTGACATCATATATGTCATCTGCTTAGTTTAGACATGTTCTGTAATGCCACCTGTTTAGTTTCTATATCATATATGGGAATTATGCAGTCTCATGTCTTTTAGCCAGCCATAATATATGTGAAATGTGCAATGCCATCTTGTTTAACCAGGCATCATATATTTGAATGATATCTTGCCCATCCTTTTCTTCATTACATTTCCATTTGTCGACAATGTTTGTACATTAAACTACTCTTCCTGTGAATCAGCCATTTGGGTGGGAGATGGAAAAATCTGGAGTGAAAACAAGGCCTTCAGAGCAGACAGTGCTACCTGTCGAAGCAGATCTCTTGTTGGGTCCCGATAGCTCCTCAGAGATGGATTCAGAGACAGATGACCAGTCCTATTCCCCTACTGAGGTGTATGCTCTAACTTGGCACGGTTATACTGCTCATATCATGCATACGGTGTCTTGCATTGCATAGTTTAGACATCATATACACAATATTCAACACAATGTTCTTAGTTCAGACTTCATATCGAATGCCCTCTGTTTAGCATATAAATCACATATGTGAATTAAATGATGCGATCCTGATTACTTAGATAACATGTAGGTGAATTATGTCATGCAATCATGCTTAGTTATTCATCATATCTTTGAATTATGTTATGCTATGCTATCCAGTTTAGATAGACATCATATATGTGAAATTATGTCATGCTATCCATTTTAGTTAAACAATATACATGTCAACTATTTCATGCCCTCTTTTTTCCACACTATCTATTGTATCTGTCTCTCATACAATGTCTGTACATTCAACTATGTTTCCTGTTTATCAACCATTTGAATTGAAGCGGGTGATGCCAGTATCTAGCGGACTAAAAACACGGTCTTCAAATAAAACAGTGCTACCTCTTGGTGGAGATAGCACCCCGGTTATACATGCAGAAGAACCAGCCCTACCACACATAACCCAAACTCTCGCAGATTGTACCCCTACTACGATGGACAGAGAACCAGCTTCACCCAATCTAACCCCAACCCCAGTCGATAGTAACCCAGTTCCTATTGACACAGCACCATCTCCACGACAGAGCTCCCAAACAAGAGCAGTTAGTAAGGTAGCTCCAGTGCCCAAAGGGCCAGTACTATCACGGCGAACCCCAACTCCACCAGTTAGTACGCCTATTCCTGTGGAGGAAGCACAACCAGCTAGTCGTAGTTTAGCATCTATCGCATTTGATGTTGTTAAATCGTATGTGCGTATCTTCCCATCTTGGAAATATTATACTGAAGATGAAGGAAAATGCCAGTTGCAGGTGTTTGTCCAGGAGTTATGTGTAAGTAATGTTATTCATGGCAATTACTTTGCTTCGTCCCATACATCCTACCTCCATGATGGTTATAATACAGCAAATTTTCCCATTTTTCTCTATAGAGAAGGACCGATTTGGAAACTCAGGATGAGGTAACCTGTGCTAATACCTCTGCTATCTTCAAGAATGCTTGGTGGCGGTATCGGAATTACCTGAAGAAAACATACTTCGTCGGCAAATAAACTCATCAAATTCCCTTACGTTCTCCTGACACACATTTACTGGACGATGACTGGGAACGCCTTGTTCTGTACTGGTCCCGAACCAAGAATGTTGTAAGGTCTATGAGCTCATTTTCTATTTTTTAGTATTATATTCTTGCGTCTTATTGTACTCTGTTCATGTAGAACAAGTGCCTAAACCTGAAGAACAACTGTTCTAATTTAAGATTCCATTGCTATCATAGTTCAAAAAAGCGCTAGGCGTTAATTGTGCGTTTTGCCACCGCCTTGCGCTTTACTGACCAAAGCGCATGCTTATGCACAGTTATGCACAGATTATGCGTAGTTATGCGCAATGCCTTTTGCCAACGCCTAGAGCCTGGGCGCGCTTAAGCGCGCCTTTTTTAACTATGATTGCTTTGCTCTTGTATCACTGTATTTACTCATACAAACTTATTTTTAAATTGAAGGATCCAATCGAAACTCCAATGGCATAGCAGGTATGTTCACGCATGTTTCTTTAACAGGTTTGCTCTTATCAATAGCTCTGTTGATTTCAATTTCAATTGTGTATACAGTTGACTTTCATATCATGCACATTACTAGCATCACAACAGAGCCAATAGTGTTGTTGTACATGTAGACCCGTGGTACCCATCTGAAATCTTGTTGTGCCGTGTAGTTTCCCACGCTTTGTATTCTTTCACTGCTGCTTTGTCTTGAACTGATATGATTTGAACCGTGTCTCTATTTTGATTTGGCAAGACAATGAAGTGACCATAGGACATAGATATATGTTTGTTTGATGCTTTTATTATGTAGTAGTACTTGGCAATAGAAGACTTGGTAGTTTAATCCTATCCACCTTACTAATGAACTGGTTCACCAAAATGAGTTTCATATACTAGTACATGCTAAACTTGTTATGTGTCTGCTTGTTTCTTCTTTTAGAATGCTGATAGAATATTGGGGAAAAGTGCCTTATTAAGCAATGGTAAAGGAAGTAATGCAGATAAGGTTCAGGATAGTGACACATCCTTGTTGGTCTTCAACAAAGCTGATAAAACAGCTAAGGAAGACTATCTTGAAGACAGCGAGACAACCCCAAAGTCCTGTCTTGGTTTAGTGTTCGAGTTACTGGCCACTACCGCTTGCACAAGCTATTCAAACTCACTGTCTGAATCAGTTCGGTTTCTTGAGTCTCAACTACAAGCTAAAAGACATCGATCTGCTGTGCTGCGACAAGAAGCGGAAGGACTGCGGAAGTCCCTGGAGCATTCAGATGCATACTTTCTGGTGCAACAGCAAGCGTTGGAGGATTTTAGCGCCAAACAGGACAAAGCTAATCAGCTTGCTAAGCTTATTGCCAGCATGGTGGATACCCAGGATAACATTTCTTGAGCTCTTCTGAAGTTGTTTCAGTTATGCTCTTGTTTTGCTGCCGCATTTATTTGCACTGGTGGCCAATTTTGACGGCCAGTGTATGTAATGTGTTGCTTTGTTCCCTATATTTGCACTGGTGGCGAACTTTGATGCCCAGTGGATGTAATATGTGTAATAGCGGTAATAGGCTAGCGTTAATTGCTTGCTTATTTATTTCCTTATTGTCTTGTTTAGTTGTTTGCTTGTAGTCACTGCAGTTCTTTTTCTGTTTTTTCTAGTGGCCACAATAGCCTATTTTTGGTAACTAGGCCAAAATAATCGTGGCAACACACGGGCTGTTGTAACCATGGGCCTCCCGCAGGCCGTATGATCCATGGGCCTTCGTCCGGCCGTAGGATCCATCGGCCTTCTATACGGGCCTTAGGGTCCATGGGCCTTCTACGGGCCGTACTATCCATGGGCCTCATACGGGCCGTAGGATCCATGGGCCTTCTACGGGGCATATCATCATTTCGCCAATCATGGGTCGTACTATTCATGGACCATAACGGGCCGTTAATAGGCCGTATTTGATAACTCTATGAAAACAGCCCAACAGGTTTTTTTGACATGAAAACGGCCCAACGTATTAACGGTCCACAAACGGGCCGACTGTAACGACGGGCTGAATTTGGCCCACAAGCAGAAAATGACAGTAACGGGCCGTATGTAACCGAATGCTGCAAATGAGCCCAAGAATCAATGGGTCCTGAGAAGGCCGAAAGATAACTTGGGCTGGAAACGACCCAATGGAATAACGGGCCATTAATGGTATAAAGTGATACACTGTTCATTACGGGCCAGTTTCACCACGGGCCGTTAATGGGCCAAGAGTTACAAAGGTCCTCATATGGGCTGAAAGAACTCATGGGCCACAAATGGGCCGAAAGTTAAAACGGGCTGAATCATATTGGACGGCCCAGATGACGCTACTGGGCCTAATTCGGATAGCGCATAACGGGCCCTGGGTTAGCGGGCTATAAATGGGCTATATGCGAACAAGCCGTTAACAGGCTTTCCATGGGCCGGCCCGCCACCTTTTGACCAAGTCAAATGGGCCGGCCTTTTCACAGGAATGGGCCTCTGTTGGGCTGTGCCACATGTCGCCGTATCATAGGCGCCTTCGGTCCAATGAGCGGATGACATCTGTCCCAACGGTGAGCCGACACGTGTTTCCTCCAGCCAATGATGATTTTACACGTGGAAAATCCCCATTGGTCGGGGCTGTTAACGGGTTATCGGATCCAAAACCCGACCCGATAGCTTAACGGCGTTCCGTTACGGTGGATGCCACGTGTCGGTCACCCTTGACGAAAGCACTTTTGTGACGCGCGATTTATCATCATGGAAGTGGACACTTGCGTGATGATAATTTTGGTAATGTCATGGAACACTTCTACGACGGCACAGGTATGACTATCTTGATTCTGTCATAAATTTGTCATGGATGTACATGCATGACAAAAAATGCGACCTACTGTGACAAACACGTATCAGCACGGAAGTGTATTTTTTTGTAGTGTTGCCTGTGTTGCAAGGTGTGAAATTGAGTAAGACTCAAAACACGACCACATCAGAAAATAGAAAGAGAATTAAAGTCATTCCCTATGCCTCAGTCATAGGTTCTATGAAGTATGCCATGCTGTATACCGGACCTATTGTGTACGTCGCCATAAGTTTGGCAAAGGAGTACAATAGTGATCCAAGAGTAGATCACTGGACAACGGTCAGAATTTTCCTTAGAGGACTAAGGAAATATTTCTCGGTTATGGAGGTGATAAAGAGTTTGTCGTAAAGAGTTACGTCGATGCAAGCTTTGACACTGATCTGGATGACTCTAAGTCTCGATCTAGATACATATTGAAAGTGGGAGCAATTAGCTAGAGTAGCTCCGTGCAGAGCATTGTAGACATAGAAATTTTCAAAATACATACGGATCTGAATGTTGCAGACCCTAGACTAAAATTTCACTCACAAGCTGTTGGGGGAAATCGACACCTATGGAATTACTGGGATCCCTTCTACGGTTGGCGGGCGCGAGGTTGTGCAAAGAGCAGGTCTGACAGGAAGCACACGGATCGTTTACCCAGGTTCGGGCCGCGGAGATGCGTAATACCCTAGCCCTGCTTTGGTGGATGTATTTGAGTGTTCTTGTGTTCTTGAGCTATCTACGGGGTGCAACTTGCCCAAAAGATCCGAATCCTTCTCCTGGTCGCCTCGGGCCTCCTTTTATAGGAAAAAGGGGTTGCCACAGTGGCACACAGGAGGTCGAAAGGTCTACAGTCGATGAGTCTATCCTCTGGCACCGCCGGACAAACACATTTAATGAGCTGCCGACGTGCCCCTCGCTTTATTGGGGACGGCAAGGAAGCACTTCCCAGCTGTCGCCGCCTCGCCTGGCTTCGATACGTGTCCGTGCTGACGAGGCGTCGCGGCGCCACGTCGGTTGGCTGCTGGGCTGGTGCGGTGGTGGAGCCTTCATGAAGGCCTGCATGCCACCACGCAGGTGCTTGCTGGGTCGGCGTAGAGGCCGCTCGTCACCACGCAGGTGCCTGCCCAACTGGTTGAGCTAGCAGCTGCATGGGGACGGCGGTGGAGCCTTGGAAGTTGCGGGCCCTGCTGTGGCCCCGCTGATGCCCTCGGCAAGGGTCTTGCCGTGGCGTCGTGGTCGTCCCCGGCAAGGATCTTGCCGGGGGTCTTGTGGATTTCCTCGGCCAGGATCCCGCCGGGGGTCGTCGTCGTCTGGTCCTCACCTGATCTCGCGTGTTTATGATCTTGACGAAGATCTGCATGCCACCACAGAGGCGCCTCCTGAGCCTTGGTTCCAATGTAGTTGGTTGGTGGTGTTGGAACCCGCGGGCTCGAGGGT